>NC_080385.1:2745838-3984588 GCF_014773155.1 Arachis stenosperma
CGGGTTGGCTGTATAACCGACAGATGAGACTCGTCAGCCATAGGACAGGCATACATCATATGCATTTGTTTGTTTGCTTGAGTTTGCATTGTTTTGGTTTGCTTAACTGTTTAATTCTGCTTATCCACTACTTGTTCTACTTGCTATAAATGCTTCTCTATCTGTATTTCCTTGTTTGAGCTGTATGTGTATGTTTTCTTAGAAATTCCTCTTGACGAAGGTGTGAGGAGAGAGGGTTGTTCCACCAGTGATTCGGAGGATTAGAGGAGACAGAACGTGAATTATTAGGTTAAAGTTAGATTCAGAATTAGAATACCTTAGACAACTTACCTAATTTCTGGTTTAGTTGAATTCTTAGGTTGAAATCTGAGTGTCGAAGTTCTAGGAATGCCTCTGGCTTTCCCGATACCTTTTATATTAACTATGCGGGCACCTTTACCATACTGAAAACCTCCGGTTCTCATCCCATACTATGTTGTTGTTTTTCAGATGCAAGTCGAGAGACACCTCGTTGAGCGTTTGGGTATCTTCCTTACGAGCGAAGAACTGTTTTGGACTGTCATATTTTGTTTTAGGCTATGTATATATGTTTATAGAATCTCCGCATGTATATTTTGTGTTTTGTCCCTCCTAGAGGTCGACTTGGAGATACAGGGGTTTATTTTGTGGTTTGAGTTTATTTTGGGTTGTTCATATACATAATTATATACTCTGGTCGGCCTTAGCTTCGCAGGTCGAGTCTGGAGCTTGCTATCTGAGTTTTGGAACTCTGATATGTATATATATGTGTTCAGTTATATTTCGATTTTACCTGTCCGTTTTACGAATATCCATGCGAGTGTGTCACGATTTTCTGTTTATCAATTTGTTTAGCTTGTTCTTCAAGGCTCCTAATATAATTTCACCCAACCGTATCTATGTAGATATCATTTCTTTTAGAGGTCGTAATACCTTGCCACCTCTGCTTTACGACTTAAGCGTAAGGCCCTGTGGTAGGGTGTTACATTATGGTATCAGAGCAGTTCGTTCCTGTAGAGCCTGAGGGATGGACTGATTATGCTTCTGGGCATACTCTGGGTGTGTGTATGTGCTATTAGGATATCTGATTGATATATGTGGCATAAATATTCATGAGCATGCATTTGGAACTTGAAGCATTAAACTTGCGATATTGAGACTGATCAACTTAATATCACTTGTTTGGTGTGAACAGGGACCAGATGTCGTCTCGTGGATCCGAACGAGGTATACGGAGAGAAAATCCCGAGGTTGAACCAGTGCAAGGACGTCGAGGTGGAAACCCTAGTGCTAGTACGAGTAACATAAGTCGATACTATAAGTCAATGACCCTTACTGATTTCCTCAAGAATGGTCCACCTCGGTTTAACGGAAACGCTAATGCCCTGGAGGCTGATCAGTGGTTTCGAGAAGTAGAGAGGTTTTTGTACACTCAGCACGTTCCTGAAGTACAGTCAGTGGAGATAGTGACTCATATGTTGGAGGGAGATGCTCAGAATTGGTGGCAAGAGTTGTGTTATACCTTGCAGGTGGAGTTAACGGATGTCCCTTGGCATAGATTCAAGACAGAGTTTTACGGGAGATATTTCTTGCATGCGTTTCGCATTGCAAAAGAATTGGAGTTAATGCAGCTGAAGTAAAGGATATGTCCGTCGCTGACTATACCCGTGAATTCGACAACCTGTGCCGTTTCTCAAAAACTTGTCAAGGAAATCCAACCGATTATGAGGAATGGAAGTGTGCTCAGTATGAGAAAGGACTAAGGAGAGATATCTTTAATTACGTGTATCCACAAAAGCTAACAAATTTCACTGAGTTGGTTAAGAAGAGCCAGCTCGCTGAGGATTGCTCCATGAAATGGACACTGCTACAGGAAGGCTTTGGTGAGACCACTCCAGAAGAGCCGCGCAGGTACGGACTGGGAATGTGTTTTCGATGTGGAGCACCGGGACATATGTCTAGGGATTGTTCGCGTGGGAGAGCCGCAGATACGGGTTGGCCACGACAGGATCGAGGTAAGTATGATACCGAATGCGTAGAATGGATTTGTTCTATGTAGAGCTAGGACCCCGCTTTCATTTAGGTTACATAATCGAATTGAGAAGTTTAGGATTGGAAAGACTGGACATAGTTTTGAACTTAGATACGGACTAGGAGTTTAGGCCGATAGAAATATCTGTTTGATAACCGGTTAGGTGTCGAGAGAAAGAGTAAGTTGTGATAAATTCAGTATCAGAAGCTGAACCAGTTTCGATTGTATTACGTAAGGTGACACCAATAGAATTGGCAGAACTTAAGAGCTAGATGAAGTGAGTATTAGAAGTGATAAACCCGTCGATCTAATACCAACCTGCCTTATAACCTTTCTGCATCGAGTCTATCTTGTATCTTCCGTTTTGCATAGACTTTTAAGCCATAAGAATATCCTGGATTTACAAACAAAGCATGTCAAATCTTTCTGTTTTTCTTTGACATGTTTAAGAAGGAAAGTTACGTTAGTATGAATCTTTTCCATATTATATCAATTTTCGAGAGCGAAAATTTTTATAAGGTGGGTAGAATGTAGTGACCCTCAGTTTTAAAAATATAAATATAAATAAGTTATAATTTATTTATAAAATTAGAATTTTCTTATTTTTAGAAAAATTATTCAATTATCAAAAATTGAACTAATAATTTTAATTTAATCAAATTCATGTTATTATTATTATTATTATTATATTATTGTTATTATATTATTATTATTATTATTATTATTTTATTATTATTATTATTATTATTATTATTATCTGACTTTCCTATTTTGATTACCTATGCTTTCGTTTATATATATATAATATACCTTATTATTATTCACTAAAGTTTGTTCATGTATTATTATTATTATTATTATTCACTATTTAACCTAATACTTCAATCATATATATATATATATATATATATATATATATATATATATATATATATATATATATACTAAAATTTATCATTATCGTTATGTATACGTATACATATAATATTAAGCTTTGTAATATAATATTATGCTATTATAATTCATTCTTAGCTTCCTTCTATAAGTATAATTTATTATTATAATTCCCTTTCATAAAGTGTATATAATATAAAGGAAGCTAAGGCGGCGTACTAATCATACATATATATATCATTAACGTATGCGAGAGGAAAGAACAGAAAGAAAACGGAGAGAGAAGACCGAGAGAGAACGTAAATCCTTCTGAACTTTCGGCTTCGATTTCTTGTAATCCGTAACTCCAATAAAAATCTAATTCGGTAAGAGTATTCGTAACCTCTTCCTCTACACGTTGGCACCATTTTTGATTAGTGGAAATTGACAGTGACGTAACTCCTCTTTCTTTGAGTTTGGCCAAGGGAGTTTTAGGAGGCATAGACGATTTTGGACATTTTCTTCTTCGATAGCTCAGTCAGAAAGCTTCTCCGGAGCTTTGAATATTTTGATTCCGTACGAAGGTATGATTTTGGTTTCTCGTAGTTAATGTTTAATGTCACGTGAAAACTTAGGCTAGATGACCTTAAGATAGGAATGAACTGAGTGAATAATTGATGGATTGTGTATATGGTATAATATATGTGGTTTAGCTGTTATTAATAATTTGCTATTGAAGTTGGTTGGTTTTTGGAAAAAGATTTAATATTGGTATTTGTTTGATTTTGAAATAATTTGTTACCGAAAATGATTTGAAGGATTGAGAGGTGTTTGATTTGATAGTTGGGACCCTTGAAGGGTGGCAGAAATTCGAGTTTTAGAGGAGATACTGCCAAAACTTCTATGAGAATTGGAGTTTGATTTGAGGTGGTATTTTACAAAGAGAGAGATTATGATGTGACTTGTGTATTTGAGACTATTTGTTGACCCTCTGTCGCAAGATGTGACCGGGCACTTTAACTCCCCGGATTCCCCCATGGGCATGCATATATATATGAATATTGAATATTATATTTGAGCTTGGAGTTCGTCTCCATGGAATACTATATTACTGAGCTTGGAGTGTGACTCCATGGAATATTATATTTGAGCTTGGAGTTTAACTCCATGGAATATTATTGAGCTTGGGGATGCGCGCACAGAGGGACTGTCCAATGGTTAACTACCAGGACTTGTCGGGTTGGCTGTATAACCGACAGATGAGACTCATCAGCCATAGGACAGGCATACATCATATGCATTTGTTTGTTTGCTTGAGTTTGCATTGTTTTGGTTTGCTTAACTGTTTAATTATGCTTATCCACTACTTGTTCTACTTGCTGTAAATGCTTCTCTATCTGTGTTTTCCTTGTTTGAGCTGTATGTGTATGTTTTCTTAGAAATTCCTCTTGACGAAGGTGTGAGGAGAGAGGGTTGTTCCACCAGTGATTCGGAGGATTAGAGGAGACAGAACGTGAATTATTAGGTTAAAGTTAGATTCAGAATTAGAATACCTTAGACAACTTACCTAATTTCTGGTTTAGTTGAATTCTTAGGTTGAAATCTGAGTGTCGGAGTTATAGGAATGCCTCTGGCTTTCCCGAGACCTTTATATTAACTATGCGGGCACCTTTACCATACTGAGAACCTCCGGTTCTCATCCCATACTATGTTGTTGTTTTTCAGATGCAGGTCGAGAGACACCTCGTTGAGCGCTTGGGTATCCTTCTTACGAGCGAAGAACTGTCTTTTGGACTGTCATATTTTGTTTTAGGCTATGTATATATGTTTATAGAATCTCCGCATGTATATTTTGTGTTTTGTCCCTCCTAGAGGTCGACTTGGAGATACAGGGGTTTATTTTGTGGTTTGAGTTTTATTTTGGGTTGTATATATACATAATTATATACTCTGGTCGGCCTTAGCTTCGCAGGTCGAGTCTGGAGCTTGCTATCTGAGTTTTGGAACTCTGATATGTATATATATGTGTTCAGTTATCTTTCGATTTTACCTGTCCGTTTTACGAATATCCATGCGAGTGTGTCACGATTTTCTGTTTATCGATTTTTTTAGCTTGTTCTTCAAGGCTCCTAGATATGATTTCACCCAACTATATCTATGTAGATATCATTTTCTTTTAGAGGTCGTAATACCTTGCCACCTCTGCTTTACGACTTAAGCGTAAGGCCCTGTGTGGTGGGGTGTTACATTATGGTATCAGAGCAGTTCGATCCTATAGAGCCTGAGGAATGGACTGATTATGCTTCTGGGCATACTCTGGGTGTGTATGTGCTATTAGGATATCTGATTGATATATGCGGCATAAACGTTCTTGAGCATGCATTTGAAACTTGAAGCATTAGACTTGCGATATTGAGACTAATCAACTTAATATCACTTGTTTGGTGTGTGAAGGGACCAGATGTCGACTCACGGACGCGGTCGCGGCCGAGGTAGAGGTAGGATAGGCACTGTTATTCCTGGCCTGGCAGGGAATGATCCAGTAGACTTCATGGCTGCCTTGGGAAATATGGCTGCGGCTATGCAGGCGACAGCCGAGGCACTGGGTAATCAGATAAACCATGGTAATCACAGAAACAATAATGATGAGGACGGTCCCATGACACTTGCTACATTTCTGAAAGTTCACCCTCCGACCTTTAGGGGAACCTCAAATCCCACAAATGCAGATAATTGGATTCATGCTATGGAACGGGCACTGCAGGCTCAGCAGGTTCCTGAGGAGCAATGGGTTGAGTTTGGAACTTATCAGCTGCAGGGTGAGGCTCAGCATTGGTGGCAGGGGACACGACGTATCCTGCAGCCAGATGGCGCTGTGATTCCTTGGGAGGTTTTCCGAACAGAGTTCTATAAGAAATACTTTCCTAATTCAGCCAGAAATGCCAAAGAACTTGAATTGATGCAGTTAAAGCAGGGACAGATGACTGTTGCTGAGTATACTAGCAGGTTTGAGGAGTTATGTCGCTTTTCTCGTATTTGTCAAGGTGCGCCTGATGATTTTGCTGAGTGGAAATGTATTAAGTATGAGGGAGGTCTTCGAAGTGATATTCTGAGCTTCGTTGCACCAATGGAGATCAGAGTATTTTCAGAACTGGTAAACAAAAGTAGAGTTGCTGAGGATTGTCTGAGAAAGGCGACATCAGATAAGAGTGATCAGCGAATTTTTGTTAGGAGAGATCAGGGAAGGAACTTCGCCCCTAGAGGACAAGATTTTAAGCGAGGCGGTTACACCCCACAACCACATTTGGGTCAAAATAACTTCCAGAGATTCAGAAATAATAACAGCCAGGGAAGAGGCAAATGAAAGCAAGCTCAGACCCCACCGAATGATTTAACTTGTAGGAGGTGTGGAAAGTACCACCCGAATACTCCGTGCAGGGCTGGTTTAGGTGTATGCTATTACTGTGGTGAAGCTGGGCATTTGTCTTGGAATTGTCCAGAAAAGAAGAAGAATCAAGAAGCTGGAAAGGCACAACATCAGGGACGCATGTTCACTATGACAGCGGATGGTGCTGGAACCGCAGATACTTCGATTAGAGGTAATCACGCACTGATAATCGAAATTTCTGACTGCCTTGCGTAGTAAATAGCACGTAGCATTTATTGTAGTACATTACCGAGTTGTGAGCCTTGTGATTTTCAATTGAGCGATCGACTAAAAACCTCCGAATGTTGAGACAGAACGATAGTTGGTCAGCCTAGAAAAGTGATTAAATTCTTGAAGAATAATAATAAGAGTGGCGCAGCAGTAGTGGGTTGAATTATTTTGAGTATACAACTTAAGTTATACATAAAGAACCGAAAATGTTGAGAGTTGTGTGGGACAGTTACCTGAAACCCAGAGATGGTAAGTTATGAGGAAGAGACATGACATAGGTTGAACCCGTAATTGATAATCGGTTATGTGTCAAGAGAAAGAGTAAGTTGTGATAGATTTAGTGTCAGAGGCTGAACCAGTTTCGATTGAATTACGAAAGGTGACACCATTAGAATCAGCAGAACCTGGGAGCTAGATGAAGCGAGTATTAGAAGCGATAAACACGTCGTTCCAATACCAACCTGCCTTATAACCTTTCTGCATCGAGTTTATCTTGTATATTCCGCTTTGCGTAGACTTTTAAGCCATAAGAATATCCTGAATTTGCAAACTAAACATGTCAAATCTTTCTGTTTTTCTTTGACATGTTTAAGAAGGGAATTTACGTTAGTATGAGTCTCTTCCATTTTATATCAATTTTCGAGGGCGAAAATTTTTATAAGGTGGATAGGATGTAGCAACCCTCAATTTTAAAAATATAAATATAAATAATTTATAATTTATTTTATAAAATTAGAGTTCCTTATTTTTAAAAAATTATTTTTATTATCAGTAATTGAACTGATTTTATAATAATTTAAATTTAATCAAATTATTATTATTATTATTATTATTATTATTATTATTATAAACATTGGATATAATTCTCATGAGTATTATATGTACTATAAGTTTATATAGTTTTACTCCCTAGTATTATGTATTTATTGTTGTTATTATATTCACTATGTGACTATTATTATTACTATTATTATTATTATTATTATTATTATTATTATTATTATTATTATTATTATTATTATTATTATTATTATTATTATTACTATTGCTATTATTATTATAATATTATTATCATTATTAATTATAAAGTATGAAAACAAAAGGCGGTTTATGTTTTACATTAAGCTACATATATATCATTACTATCATTACGCATTATGATTGCATATATTATTATTATTATTATTATTATTATTATTATATGCGCATGTATATATATATATATATATATATATATATATATAAATAAAAGGCGGTAGCCATTTATTTAAGGAAAGCTATTGTATGCGTATACACATATATGAAATATCTAGTTATGATTATCTGCCGTCATATACATATATATAGTATATGAAGGAATGAGTGGCGAGAGAGAAGAGTGACCGAGAGAGAAACGTGAGAACGTAAATCCCTCCAAACATCCGGCTTCCATTTTTTATAATCCATAACTCCAATAAAAAATCTAATCCGGTGAAAGTATTCGTAACCTTCTCCTCTACACGTTGACACCATTTTTGATTAGTGAAAGTTGACAATGACGTAGTTCCTCTTTTCTTTGGATTTGGCCAACGAGAGTTTTAGGAGGCAAAGACGATTCTGGACGTTTTCTTCTTCGATAGCTCGGTCAGAAAGCTTCTCCAGAGCTTTGAATATTTTGATTCCGTACGAAGATATGGTTTTGGTTTCTCGTAGTTAATGTTTAATGTCACGTGAAAACTTAGGCTAGAAGACCTTAAGATAGGGATGAACTGAGTGAATAATTGGTGGTTTGTGTATATGGTATAAAATGTGAGGTTTAGCTGTTGTCAATAATTTGCTGTTGAAGTTGGTCGGTTTGGAAAAAGATTTAATATTGGTATTTGTTTGATTATGAAATAATTTGTTATTGGAAATGATTTGAGTGACTGAGAGGTGTTTGGTTTGATAGTTAGGACCCTTGAAGGGTGGCAGAAATTTGAGTCTTAGAGGAGATATTGCCAAAATTTCTTTAAGAATTGGAGTTTGATTTGAGGTAATATTTTAAAAGGGAAAGAGATTATTATGTGGCTTGTATATTTGAGACTATTTGTTGACCCTCTGTCGCAAGATGTGACCGGGCACTTTAACTCCCCGGATTCCCCCATGGGCATGCATATATATATTAATATTGAATATTATATTTGAGCTTGGAGTTCGTCTCCATGGAATACTATATTATTGAGCTTGGAGTTCGTCTCCATGGAATACTATATTATTGAGCTTGGAGTGTAACTCCATGGAATATTATATTTGAGCTTGGAGTTTAACTCCATGGAATATTATTGAGCTTGGGGATGCGCACACAGAGGGACTGTCCAATGGTTAACTACCAGGACTTGTCGGGTTGGCTGTATAACCGACAGATGAGACTCATCAGCCATAGGACAGGCATACATCATATGCATTTGTTTGTTTGCTTGAGTGTGCATTGTTTTGGTTTGCTTAACTGTTTAATTCTGCTTATCCGCTACTTGTTCTACTTGCTGTAAATGCTTCTCTACCTGTGCTTTTCTTGCTTGAACTATATGTGTATGTTTTCTGAGAAATCTTTCTTGGCGAAGGTGTGAGGAGAGAGGATTGTTCCACCAATGATTCGAAGGATTAGAGGAGACAGAACGTGAATTATTAAGTTAAAGTTAGATTCAGAACTAGAATACCTTAGATAGCTTACCTAACTTTTGGTTTAGTTTATTTTCCTTAAGAATGATTCTGAGTGTCGGAGTTATAGGAATGCCTCTGGCTTTCCCGAGACCTTTTATATTAACTATGCGGGCACCTTTACCATACTGAGAACCTCCGGTTCTCATCCCATACTATGTTGTTGTTTTTCAGATGCAGGTCGAGAGACACCTCGTTGAGCGTTTGGGTATCCTCCTTACGAGCGAAGAACTGTCTTTTGGACTGTCATATTTTGTTTTAGGCTATGTATATATGTTTATAGAATCTCCGCATGTATATTTTGTGTTTTGTCCCTCCTAGAGGTCGACTTGGAGATACAGGGGTTTATTTTGTGGTTTGAGTTTTATTTTGGGTTGTATATATACATAATTATATACTCTGGTCGGCCTTAGCTTCGCAGGTCGAGTCTGGAGCTTGCTATCTGAGTTTTGAAACTCTGATATGTATATATATATGTTCAGTTATCTTTCGATTTTACCTGTCCGTTTTACGAATATCCATGCGAGTGTGTCACGATTTTCTGTTTATCGATTTTTTTAGCTTGTTCTTCAAGGCTCCTAGATATGATTTCACCCAACTATATCTATGTAGATATCATTTTCTTTTAGAGGTCGTAATACCTTGCCACCTCTGCTTTACGACTTAAGCGTAAGGCCCTGTGTGGTGGGGTGTTACATCGACAACGGCTAGAAACTCCAGTGGTTCAACGGCGACCTAAAAATTTGACATGCAAACCTCGGAGCTCGACCCTACGGTAACCAAGATCTCAGAATCTCTAGCCAAACATAACAGAATATTGATTTCAAAGGTTCCGGAACGAAATGCTTACCAAGACGATCAGGGTTCCACTGGCGGTCACCAGCAACGGCGGTTATGGCGGCGGTGACGTCAGCGGCAGCCTAACGGCGACAGAAGTCACACCGGCGCGAATCAGAGGCACGAATGGCGGCGATGGTGTCCACGACGATGGCACAGCGGCGGCGCTGGTTCTTCCCAGCTCTTCGGGGTTCAGGCTCGGTCTCTCCTCTCTCATCTGGGCTCGACGGCGACACGGGCTTCAGGGAACGGCGACGCCGACCTCTCCTTGCGCGGCCCTCTCCCTGGGTTTTGGTCTTCCTCCGTGACGGCGTGCAGCAGAACGCGATAATCGGTTCGGCGGCGGAATAGGTTCGGCGGCAGCAGGCAGCAATGCTATGGTGGCTGGGTAGTGACGTGACGACGGCTGGGCGGCGAGTTCGGTGGCGGATCGGCGGCAGGGCACAGCTCTCCGTCGCTCTCTCCCTCTCTTCCCCCTTCTCCCTTACCGTAGCTCCCCTCTCCTCTCGTCCCTTTCTTTCGTTTCTCTCTCTTTTTTTTTTGTTTGTTTTGAGTGTTGGTGAGCTGGATAGTGGGTTGTGTGGGCTAACCGTGAGTGTGGGTGTGGGGTGAGGTGAGTGTAGTTTAGTTAGGGTTAGGATAGAAAATTAGGTTTAGGTATTTTTTTTTGTGAACAATAGAGATAGTAGTGTAATTTTATGAAATAAATAAAAAGTAGGATAATAATAAAAATTAAATTAAATATAAAGTATCCATCTTTTAAAAAAATATCTTCTAATTAATAATCTTTAAATAATTTTCGGTTAAATACCAATTTAGTGAAAATTAGAGATAAGTAAATTAATCCTCCTTTATTTATAAAATAAGGTTAAAATTTATATATTAAAATTAAGACATGAAATACTCATTATTTTTCAATTATAAGGACTCTAAATAATAAATAAGAATTTACTCAACCTTTATATATAGAAATTTTCAAAAATATTATCTTAAATAAATATAATGGATCATAAATAATTTATTATTTTTTTTTTAAAATTCGGGATCTTACATTATGTATACGGTGGGGGCTTGCGGTGGCGCGTTATAAGGAAAAATCACAGAGACCGTGCATCGCGAATGAAGGAATCGCCATGGATCAGAGTAGTTGATCGCGCGTTGCGAATGGGGTCTAGTAACGCTGCGATGCAACGGATGGGAGGCCGCGACGATGCGAATGCGTCGGGACTGTGGACGGTATCGTTGACGAAATAAGGATGCACTGCAACCATGAACAACACTTGCACCAACTCACGAACGGCACCACTAATGACGGTACGAACGGCGAAGAACCAAGCAAGGTGACACGGGAAGGATGGTTGGTTGGAGAATGTCGGCACCGTAGCTGTGATAAATAGTGAAACAATCCTCACAGCCGTGGAGAGTGAGAAGGTGAAGAAAAGGAAGTTGAAACCCTCTTCCGTGATTCCGTTGTGTTATGGATGGATGAACGTATCACAATAATTCTATTTTAGTATATCAACTATCAAGCAATTAATATCTAATATTCATAATTATAATTAAATAAAAGAAATTAAAATAATTATAATTAATTGAATTGTTCAATTTTTTGTTAGTTAGATTTGGTTTCCTATATTTTTCCTTTGTAAAAAGTTAGTGTATGTATTATGTACGCATTACGACTTGAAAAGTTAAAATAATACTATAATCAAGTTAGTGGTGCCAAAAGTTAATGAGAAGAGAAAATTAATTGAAAATTATTAAATTTTTATTTTATTTTTATTTGTTATTTTTCTTTAAAAATAAAAGTTGTTATGCATATCTTTTTTAAATTAGTTATGTTTATTTTTTAATAGAATTATCTAAAAATTCTTATTATTTTAGCTTATTTTTTGTTTGAACAGAGGTAATTAAGATTGAGATAGAATTTTTACTTGAATAGAAGTAATAAAGATGGGTTGGATCCTAAACTAAATTGAAAGATTCATTATGAGAAAAAGTTAAAAAAGAAACATGATAATTTATATAACTTCCTTAAAAAGGAAACCATGACTCTCATAAAATACAATAATAAATACAATAAAATTTTTTCATCCAAAAAATAAAATAAAATAAAATAAAAATTTAATAAATATATATTATTGAATCTTATCTTAAACGGATAAGTAATGTGAATTTTTCAAATGATCTCATAATTTTGAAATAATGCTTCTAAATATGTCTTTTAAATTTAACTATCTAATATATATTATCGTAATGTTAAACAGACAATAACTACAATTATTTTATTTAAAAATATGATAATAATTTTAAATTATTTAGATTAAATTTTTGTTGTTTCTCAAATATTAGTATATGTTTATTATTGGATTAAATTTCACCGCTCTTAGTCCCACAATAGAGACAATACAAATAAGTAACTTTCTAAGAAGTTTCAAGGCACCACCTAAGTTTAGTTTGTTAATCTTTTAGTGGAGGAGTTCCTCAATGCAAGTAATATATAATTTTGAACCTAATACATGATTTGATTATAGGCAAAGATAATATTTCTTTTTTAATCCGTGGTCTCGGTTCAAGTTTTGACTATAAAGTAATCAAATATTGTTGCGCGAGTCTTATTTTTTATAGAATCTCTAATACTTTATTGCCTTCAAATACTTGTAATTTAAAAAAGAAAAAAGAGAAAAAAAAAGAGTAATAATAATGTAACACTTTACATATATTTGTTGTGTTGATGGGGTGAAGGATATGAGAAAAAGATGCTTATTATTTTATGGAGCTTCTCAAGATGTGATTCTTAGTTTGAGCGAAACTATTATTCTACAATAATCCAGCTTCTTTAGTCTATTCTTTTCCAATTTTATAGATTGATCATCTTTTTGTTGCTAATAGAAATATTATAATAAGAAGAAAAAAGTATATAGTTAACAATTAGTTAGACGGATACTCTTTTACTTTAATTACTGATACCAGCTGAGTTGAGTTTATGTGTTAAAGAAGAAAAAAAAGAAAGATATCAAGAGAATTGGTGGCTATAGTAATCTGAAATAATTTCAAACAAAACTGCCTCTAGTAAAAGATGTATTAAGAAACAACGAATAATATATAGTACTATAACTTATTAAACAAGGATGTTTTGATTAACAATCTTGTAGTAAGTGTTATAATAGATTCAAACTACGTGTTTAGCGTGTCAATTAAATATTTTATTTGGATATTTTTATTGTTATTTGACTCTTATGCTATACTTGCATGTAAGATTTTGATTTATATGGTACTTTTAATATAATCACGTTTTTATATGATTTTTTATAATTTTATATATTATTTTATTAAACTTTGATTATTTTAGTTGAACCGCCATTAAATTTTTAAAACCTTATTTTTAAATCAAATTAGTGTAAAGTTTTTAATTACCTAATAAAGCATGGCACGACGTTGCTTGCTTAGAAGGGTAAAGGATGTCCAATATATAGAGAATAAAATAAAGAGCCAATGGAGCAACCTAAAATGAAGTATATAAATGAGTGTGTAGGCTCTCCTATATATTTAATTTGAAAATACGACATACATATATAGATAGATGCATGCTCCTCCAATTACTAATTAATATGATATATGTGTCCAAACTCAAAACACAATACTTGATCTCCCACTTCTGATATCTCTCCTCTCATTACCAGGCAAGTTATTATGACCCTATTCTTCTATCTTCCTATAAACCTTTTTCTTTTGTTATTAATTATTTAACTCAGAAATCATTCTGTTGCATTCCTTGCTTTCTTTCCATTAAATTATTGATTTGCATCCTTAATTGATGTTTATAAAACGATGACGTACATATATACTTTTTAGTGATAGATATATATTCTTCTCCTATTAGAACAACTCTAATACTAATTTTAATTTCAATTTATTATTTTTAGTATTTATGAAATTACATATCTTAAATAATAATTTAAAATTAAATATAAAATTTATCACTCCAATACTTAATCTCAATTCAATTTAAAGTTTATATTATTTTTATTTATTTTATCAAAATATTTATAAGTGACAAATTCATATTAATTTTTTATTAAAATGATATTGTCTCAATTTCAATATAAATTTTAATTTTAAATTAGTTCACTTTTTGTAAATATTAAAAGTGATATTCTAAAAATATGTTGTTGTAGTTGCTCTTAATTTTAATTTTAAAATAAATAACTTTATAACATGATATTAAAATTTTGATAATTTAAAATTTTAGAATTATATTGTCGTTATTCTAAAAGAAAAGAATTGTATAAACAAAAATGTTTATACAAAAATTTATGCAAATCCATAAAAAGAATTTGTGAGAGAATAGTGTGATAAATATATAATTATTTATGTATCTCATTTTATCAATTTAAATTTTTTAGGATAAGTGATTTTATGGTATTTAGTCCATCTTTATTTTAATTTTTACAAAATAATATCTATGAATAATGAATTATAATCCCTTTTTTTCTATCGTATAATTTTGATACTGTCATTATGAATATATTTTAAAATATGTGTTTAATTCTTTAAAAAAAATTTAAGTAAGAAATAAAAAATGTATAGGACGGGAATAAAGATGCATAAGATGAAGATGTTAGGTTTATTTAAAATGTACTTTATATGGAACATAAAATTTAAAAATAGAAGGTGATCATGAGATGAAAATAACATGTGTATATAAAAAATCAGTGACTAAATTAATTATTATGTATTTATATATACATATTTTATTTCTCATATTTTTAATGTATATTCATATTTTAATATATATTTTATACCAATAATTTATTTAAGAATTTATTTTTATATATATCTAATATGATTTTACATAATGCACTAACAAAATAAAAGATGACATTAGACATAAGAATTTGGTAATGTAAATAAAGTTCTTTCCCAACACCAAAATTCAGCCTTTAATAAACTATGAAAAAAATTTCAAATATGTCAAGAATATTTGGGAGTAGATCCTTTCAATTTTTTTTTAATAATTGAGGGAGTAAAGTGTAATCTCTTACTAATAATTTTATAAGTGAGACTAAGAAAAAACATGAAAAAGAGAATAATAAAGAGTTAAAGATCACATTTTACTCCTTCAATTTTTTTTAACAATTAAAAAGATTCATTCTCTTAATATTCTAATAGTAGTGGTTTATTTTAATTTATATTATATATATTATAATTAAGATGAAGGATTAAAATTACTAAAACACTATTATTTTTTAAAATGCCTAAATTTTGCCTAAACTAATAAATACACAGGCAGCTTCCTTATCCGTTTGATTACATGAGTTGATAAAAAATAGAGTTATGTTAGATGTATACTAAAATCAGTTATCAAAGTCAGTCTCACTAGTATAAAATACATATTAAAATATAAATACACATTAAAAATAAATTAAACTACACATATATTTATACATAAATACATTAGTGACTGATTTTAGTGACTGATTTTAGACAAGTAGCATATTTGTAAAAAATAATATACTAAAATAATAATTTGGAGTGTTAATAAATGTTGATTTTTTGTTTGTGGTGTGAGCAGGTACAAATTAAATAACGTCAAGTGTTGGTGTATCATCTGCAATGGCAGAGGATGCAAAGGTGGCAAGGGAAGCAAAGCTTGCCCAACTACTCAATCAAACATTCCAAGATAATAATCAAATTTCTTCAACTCCCAAGATACAAAGAGTTCCTCTTTTTTGGCGTCAAAATCCCGACTTCTACAAGTATTGCATACCTAAACTGATATCATTTGGTCCCATTCATCATGCCAACGAAAATTTGAGGCAACAAGGTCAACACTTGAAATCTCAATGGACATCCCTCTGCATTGAAGAGTACAGTAAACAAGTACCTCTTTACAATGGTAACAAGCAAACGGCAGCGAATTATTTGTATGGAGTTGTAGGAGATAACATTGTGGAACTGAAGGAGCTGTTTGCTGAGGATGTAATTGAAGAGTATAGTGATGAAGAACTTATTTGGATGCTGTTTGAGGATGGATGCTCTTTGCTCTATTACATGGACCACGTTGATGCTGAGCATCCAGAAGAACTGAAGCTAAAGCTTGATCAGCTGATGTATATTGGCAGAGATATTCCATTGCTGGAAAATCAACTTCCAATCAAACTTCTGCAGCTGCTGAGCAAAACACAAGGTGCTGACTTGGACTATTTAATCACAAATTTTATGAGCATGGGCGAAGAAAAGCGGAGTGGAAGGACAACCATCACAATCCCTATAAGAAATCATATACTTGATTTTCTTCGCTCTTTCTACTTTCATACAGAGATTGAACAGAATATCCCAAACCAAAATGGTGGTATTCAGATGCCTCCTCCTCCTCGTCCTCGTCCTCGTTCCTCCCTAGTTTGGCAAACTTACAAGAACATACGTGATCTCAGAAAATCAGGGATCAAGGTTAAGGCAAACAAGAGTGATGAATGGAAGTGGCATGACATCACTTTCACCTCAAGATGGTTTGGTGGAGAGTTGACACTTCCTTTGTGGATATTCAGCAATGTCACGCATTACTTCTTTCGAAACTTGATTGCATACGAGATGTGTCCGGACTTTCACAACAACTTCGAATGTTGTTGTTACCTTTATTTCATGGATTGCTTGATAGATGATGCTGAGGATGTGAAGGAGCTTAGATCAGCTGGTGTTATCCAAAATTTGCTTCTAAGGGATGAGGAAGTGGCCAAATTCTTTAATGATATTGGGCATGACTTACCCGCTAAAATGTGCAATCAAATATACACCACCGATGCTGCCCCCATTAGTAAGAAATATATCCAAGTGATGCGTCAAATTCAACAACATTACTCGAGTGGATGGAGAACTTTTCTGGCTGAAACACGGAGTACTTATTTCAGTTCTCCCTGGTCTCTACTTGCCTTTCTGGCTGCACTTTTAGGATTAATTCTCGCTGTTCTTCAAACATGGTATACCATACATTCTCCTACAAATTAGTTACCACATTTAAACGATAAGGGTCCGTGTATGTGTGTGTGTGACCCACAGTGATCATGGTTTGCATCTAAAACTCTTAGACAAAAAAAGAGTGTACCTCGAGTTGTTTTCTGTCTATTATTTGTGTGTGTGAGACCCATACTCATTGGCATTATTTGATTCCTTATGTAATGGAAAAACATGGTTGTAATTCAAGCTTGTATAGTATTGTTTGTTAAGGGTTAACTCATTTTCATTCCAAACAGCAAAATTCAAATGATGATAAAATAGACTACTAACACTTGCTATTTAACAAATAGGGACTTAAATTAAAATAGTAGTGTTGTAATCTTTGCAGTGAACAAGAGGTTGTAATTGTTTTTTCGTTTACATATGGAAAAAGCTTGCGTTACCGAACAAGTTTTCACTGATCTTTAGAATGCACGGCATACCATGTTTGAATAAAAGTGAGAATTAATGCTGTAAACGCAGCCAGAAAAGCAAGCAAAGACCATGGAGAATTGAAATAAGTGCTGCGTGCTTCAGCCAACCAAGTCCTCCATTTGTTTGAGTAATGTCTTTCTATTTGAAACTTGACTTCAATATATTTCTTGCTGAAAGGGGCAGCATCGCTCCTCCTATGATTAATCCGTGGTGTCGGTTCAAGTTTTGACTATCAAGTAATCAATATTGTTGCGTGAGTCTTATTTCTTATAGAATCTCTAATACTTTATTGCCTCCAAACACTTGTAGTTTAAAAAAGAAAAAACAGAGAAAAAAGAGTAATGTAACTTTTCATATATTTGTTGTGTTGATGGAGTGAAGGATATGAGGAAAAGATGCTTATTATTTTATGGAGCTTCTCAAGGATGTGATTCTTTGTTTGAGCGAAACTATTCTGCAATAATCCAGCTTCTTTAATCTATTCTTTTCAATTTTTATAGATTGATAATCTTTTTGTTGTTAATCAACATAAATTTCACAAATGGATATATAGAAATATCATAATAAGAAGAAAAAAATTATATAATTAATTAGTTGGACAGAGACTCGTTTACTTTAATTAGTGATATCTCAGTTGAGTTATAACTTATAAATATGTGTTAAAGAAGAAAAAAAAAGGTATCAAGAGAATTGTGGCTAAAATAATTGGAAATAATTTCAAACAAAACTGCCTCTAAGAAAAGATGTATTAAGGAACAACAAATGATATATGTAGTACTATAATATAACTTAATAAACAAGGATGTTTTGATAAAAAGAAAATTTATAGTTTAGGTAAACAACTTAATTAAGTTACTTTTAAAGAAATAGGTTAAATAGTAAATGTTTATATTAAAAGTAATTTATAAATAAGTTATTTTGTGTTTGATTTTTTAATTCTAAAATTACTTATTTTAAAAGAAAAGTGATAAAAAAGCTTTTTATTATGAGAGAAGTCATTTTTTTTAACTTTTTCTTAAGTAATAAAATAAATTTTTAAAAAGTTACAATTTTATTTTAAAAATTATACGAAACATTAATACTACACTTTTTTATAAGTTAAAAGTTAAAAAAAGTCATTTATGAATCCATCCAAACGAGCTCATCGATTCAAACTACGTGTTTAGCGTGTTAATTAACAAAATGACTGATACTAAGCCTCTGATCTTTAAATATACACATACATTTTCTCAATATCTAATAAGTACTGCTTGTTTTGTGTTATAAATAACGTAACTATAAGATTGCAATAAATTATCGTGATTTATGGAAATGTTTGGTAACAAAAAAAATTAGCTTAAAATAGTCATAATTTGCTTTATTTAGTATTTATTAATTGTTGCGATAATTAATAAATACTAAATAAGACAAGTTCTGACTGTTTTTTTTGTCTCCCTAGCATTATTCGTGATATATATGAACATTTAAAATTGGACAAGTACATTCTTTATTCAAGGTTAAATTACACAGTTGATCTCTACATTTTCAGTAAAATTATAAATTGGTCTTTACACTTTAAAAGTTTGTGGTTGGGTCCCTAAAGAGAATTAAAATTTGCAATTTAGTTCCTACTGGTCAAAAAATGTTGATTTAACCGAATATTCTCATAATATGTCGAGAATATTCTATTAAAATAGAGAATATATTGATAATATTCTGTTAAATCAAATACTTTTTGAATGACGGAGACTAAATTACAAATTTTCATTATCTTTGGAGACTCAATTATAAACTTTTAAAGTATAGGACCAATTTATAATTTTACTGAAAATATAAGGACTGACTGTATAATTTAACCTTTATTCAATTACATAAATAATTTTTGTTCAAAACTCTTTCCAACATTATAAGTTGTTCTAATTTATTATAAATTTAATGATATTAATTTTAATATTTAGTAAATTTTCAACTTATAATAGAAAGAATAAAATTTTGCATCCAAGCAAAATACTTAACCAAGTCTAACAAGCTTTTATAACAACTTTTTAAATTACGCGTTTCTTTTTGCTTCTCCTTCTTCTTCCTCGTTTTCTTCTCCTTTTTCATTTTCTTCTCCTCTTTCTACTTATTCTTTTTCTTCTTCATCCAAATTCGCGCACACAGTTTTTTTTCATTCCTTCTTCTTCTCTTCTTCTTCTTCGTCTTCTTCTTCCAAATTCACACACACTTCTTCTTTTTTAATGTAGCGTCTTCTTCTTTTTCTTCTTTTTTTTTCGTTATCGTCATCACCAATAACACTAATATTTTGCAAACATCTATATTGGTTCTGATTTTCTCTGCTGTTATCATTAAATTATTTTGGTTTATTTCTTAATTTGTTTCACTTCATTGTGTGTTAATTAAGATTCTCTTGATTCTACTGAGAAGTATTGACTAAATTTTTTATTTCTTAAGTAATTTCGCTTTATTTCTTAGTTTAATTGAGATTTATTTGGATATAGAAATGAATTTGATATGTTTTTGTTAATAATTGACTCTTTTTGACTGTTTGTTCAAATTGGAACTAATTTCAATTCGTGTGTGTGCTAATTGAGGTTCACTCGATGCTGCTGATAAGTATTGACAAATTTTTTATTCTTTAAATAATGTCGATTCATTTTTTAGTTTAATTGATGTTCATTTGAAAAAAAAGAATATATGATAGCACATAAGAGAGGTGGTGGGTAGTAAACCAAAAAATGAAAAATTCAGGAACTTTTTCGTTAATACACTGTATCTCTCTTACTCTTCTAGTGTATCTATGCATGTATGAACAATGTGAGCCTAGTGAGAAGACTAATTTATAGAGAGAATTGAAGCATATCCTCCACGTATGGTAAGTACTTTTTCGTAATATTTGTGATTAATGATATATAATAATTATCAGCAACATCAATTGAACCTCAATTAACACATAAATGAATTGAAATTATTTCACAAATAAATTAAAATAAACTAAAAAATGAACCGAAATTATTTAATGATAGAACTGGAGAAAATCAGAACCAAAAAGATGTTAGTAAGGCTGGAAGTGAGCCGAGTTGAGCTAAGCTAGACCAAACTCAAACTCGGCTCACAAAAATTAAGCTTGGCTCACGGCTCGACTCATTAACAATTAAGCCTATTTCGTAAGCTCAAGCTCGAACGAAAGCTCACGAGCTAGCTCGAACTCACGAGCTGGCTCAAATAATAGGAACATAATCTATAATTCTATATCAATAAATTATAACTTATATATATTAAAAAATAAATTTAATATATTATCTATCTATCAATTATAAATTTTTTATTTATGTCCCACATCAAAATTATATATAAAAAATTACTATAAAATTTTAAACAATTAAGAACATTAATATATGTAAAATTATATATATATATATATATATATATATTATTAATACGCATATTCTATATACATTTAATCTATACTTTTAATATTATATATATAATCGAGCCAGCTTACGAGCTAATGAGTTGAGCTTATTCAAACTCAAGCTCGACTGATTTAATTTATGAGCTCAAATCCAAGCTCAAACTCGGTTCACCAGCTCATGAGTTCAGCTTATCGAGCTATTAATGAGTCGAGTTCGAGCTTGTCACAACCCAAAATGAGTCATGACCGGCGCTCAGAAAAATAATCCTATAGCAAGCCTAACATACTCAAATATAAATTGAATAAGCAAGTTACAAATATTTTACAAGTTCTAAAATAAATAGTTATATATTTTTAACAAAAAAATTAAAATAACTAAGAATGGTTGGATCCTGCTTGTGACATATGGAGCATATACTTCTAGAAAATCGACAAAGAATAGGTACTCATTGCAGACTGTTACTCTTGAATAGAAAGTTTCACATAGTCAAATATTTGTTCCTGAAAAATATTTTTAGAAAACGGGGTGAGTTTTGCAACTCAGTGACTAGACAATACATCTATAATTCACATGAGACCATATAAATATTATTATCAAAGTAATATTAATTAGAAAGTAATAGTTGATAATGATAGGTGAATCAATAAGGGAGTTCTCATAGAGAAATCAAATCAAAAGTCCACATATGGGCGGCTCCACCTCTATGGGTAGCCCTTTCCTCTTATGTGTCCTAACAAAATAACAGATCTAATGTGTGGCCTACACGCACGTTAGGCTAGCAACACCTCTGCTAGCTGGAATCTGAGTCAGATGCATCTAAGTTAACGTCATAACCACCGTTAACTACGGTTTTCTAATACGAGCCTCCCAAACCAATTCAAAACATATAGTTTCAAATACAATAAATCTTTAATCTCTGAAATATAGGTATCGAATCAAATCAATCAGATAATACTTTCTTATCAGAAATCTTTTCAAATCATAGTTTTTCAATCATAAAAACATATTTCATAATTTAAAAGTGAGTGCCAACAAATACTTCAATATTTCAAAAGTATATATTCGAATAAAATCAATATTCTAAATTAATATAAAACTTTATCAAATTTATATATAGTCTCATGTAAAATTTTATAAATTTTATAAAAATAATTATTTAGCTATAATAAATCAATCATCCTAATCAAATCAAAATTATTCAATAATAGTTTTATAAATATAATTAAAAACTCATATTAGCTTAAACCAAAAGCTTAACGATTATAAATGTAAAGCCTACTCACAGCATGGTCCTAATGGACCAAAGAGACCAAACCCAGAGTGTCGAATTAAAAGGTACGAAACTGCGCAGAATTTGGATTCGGGTAGTAGCAATAACTTCAATTCTCATTGCAGTAACATCAACAACAGCCCTAGTAGCAAGGGGCAACAGTGAATCCAATAGCCTACGCTGGTTTAAAATTGAGCAAAGGCAGACAAGGACATCAAACAGGATAGGACAAAGTGAATAATAGAGCTTTATGGCAAGACAGGGCAGAACAAGAGTAGTCTTACCAAAAGAAACAAGAGGATGGAGCATCAGCAGTTCTGGTGATCCTCACGGGCAAGGACAAACCGGCAGAAATAAAGCGGAGCTAGGGCAAACATGTAGAGTTTTTAGCTGTGGCTTCCGGTGATGTCAGCTCGGTTCCCGGCGACCAAAGGCGCGGTGGCGCAGCCTGCAGCAACAGCAGAGGCATACCAGCTCCCTTCAGCTCACGCATCTCCTCTATCCCGCGATGGCAAGGTGACCCGACGGCGACAAGGACTAGCGCGACAAGGCTGGCGGCGATGGCGGCGATGGCGGCGCTCCTCACTCGTGCGAGCTCCCCCTTCTCCGCGACAGTCTCTCATCGGTCCTCCATCATCAGCAACGACGGCGCGGTGAGCGGCAGCGACTCCTGCTGGCGCGATCTCCCCCTTCTCCTCTCTTCTCTGGTTTGCACCCTCTCCTCTCTTTTCTTTCTCGATCCTCACTCTCTTTGCTTCTCTTCTCTGATTTGGGGGAGTGGGTGTGTGTTGGTAATTTAGGAAGTTAGGGTTAAAGTTTGGTTTGGGAAAAAAATGAGTAAGGGTATTATAGGAATTTTACATTCTACCCTCCTTATAAAAATTTTCGCCCTCAAAAATTGATATAATCTGCAAGACTTTACATGGTTTTAGCACTTTACCAAACATGAGAAAGAAGTATAAGGAGGTACAAAAGTTACAAGATAGGTTTCTGTTAAAAAATGATGCGGTTGACATTCACCGACTCACATTTTCTTGATAGCTCAGATGTACATAGCACTCTTCACTTCGTTCGTCATTCTCCTCAAAATACAATCTTACTTCATACTCTCCTTGGTTCTGTAGTATATATCCATGGAAGCAACCGGTCTTACGTCATGTCTTAGAATTACGACTTTCAAACTTTAGCATCGATAAGCTGTGTGCTAATGAACTCGTTTGCTATCTGGGAGGCGCACGTGACACCGAAACAAGCACGAGTTTACTCAAAAGGATTCAAAACTTAGAAAGAGAAGAGCAAACCTCGCAGATGGTGTTCTCACGAACGTGGAAGGATGCTTAAGACTGCAATTAAGCAATGATGTACAGAAACAATGAAGTGTCCCAGAAAGAGAGTCAATTAAATCTTAACGAAAAAATCTGAATTAAGAAATTTTGATAGAAACAATAAAAGAAAAGATAGTGCATTAGGTCAAAACAATTTTAAGTGGAATCAAAGAAGTACAAAGTTTACCAAAAGAAGATAACCAAAGTCAATGGCAAATTTTTTTTTTGTTTGAAAGATTTAAGTGAATGATTAGGAACACAATAAGGCAAGAAAAGAATCAAATCAAAAACTTTTTCAAAGAAGATCTGGAATAAGAATTCGAGAATACTAAAAGATATGATGTATCATAGTAAAGCAAGTTCAGATTACATCAAGGAGTTACATAATTCACGTAAAGGAATGCAACGTCAACACCTATGTTGTAGAGAATCTATGGGATAGCCAAAAGCATGATAAGATCGAGATATGCATAAGATGTAGGATATGAAACAAAATAATCAAATTTCATTTCAACAAGAATTAAAACAAGGAACTCCCGATATGAAATATAGCGGAATGAACGATAAATAAAATTACGCGGCACGATTATAGCGCATACTTCAACACAAACCATCCCAAGAAGAACACCTAACGTTCCCAAACTTAACGATTACCATTACTTAAATAAAAGAAATGAAAGAGTCTTAGAAGAACTATTTCTCGCAAGTTATAATTTCTAGTCCTCTGTATGCACCATGCTCAACAATCATACTACAAAATGTGACAATGTTAGATAGAATATAGATTTTTGTTTCAACAAAACTAGAAAGCGAACAAAACAAAACAAAGTCTAGCAGAACAATATCATCATAGCATAAGAGACTTTAGGGCATAAGCAAATGTTGAAATCACCGAAAAAGTTTCACCATACTCCTTATTCCATAACCATTCCTCATCAACATCATTATCAAGACTCTAAAAAGGTCAAAAATAATGAGAGTATTACAAATAATTGAGAATAGATTAGGAAAAGGACATAGATGTTGCATCCAAAACGAAGCTAGCATATATAAAAAAATAGTATCACTTGAAATTTTTTATTTCTAAACATCAACAACCATAACAAAATGAAATATTTAAATACAATCAATCAAAGCATACAGATAAGGAAAAGATTCAAAACAAGCAAATGCAATATATGATAAAATTCGAAATAAATGAACCAATTAAAAATAGGAAACTCATGAAAAGAAAGAAAAAATTTATAAATTTTACATCTTCAAGATCAAATTATGATCAATCCATACCCATTATTTCTTAGGTTAACAAGCTATGATGGAAAAGCTCAAGATCAAACCCAATGATTCAAAAAAAACTCACAGTACAAAAATTCATTCATCAATTTATTTAAAATTTAGACATCTTCAATTTTCATACATTGTAAACAAAAAATTTTCCAATCTCCATCGTCCACAATTTTTGTGCAAGGTGTCAAATATGGATGGGCTGGCAATTTAAAATATTTCCGACATAATTTTATAATAATAAAAGAAAACATATGTAACATATAGGGGTTTATACTACAATACAGTATTTGTTATACAAACACATGATTCTCAAGTGAGTATTACCATACTAATCGTATGAATTTAGAAGGCAAAAAAAAATTCTTCCTTGATATCTTAAAAGTGAAATATCTAAAGGAAATAGCATCAACTAATTGAGAGCCATCATTATATCATAAAGTCAATGACGTATAAGTTGAGCAATTAGAACTTAGTTCTTTTACTCTTTGTTCATGGAAGAATAACAAAATAAATAAATAAATAATCGCATAAGTATGAAAGTCAAGTTTAAACCATAAAAGCTTTATAAATAAGATAAGACATGAGAACCTCCTAGCTCACTATTAACTGATTTTAACAATTCTCAACCAAGATTCATTAAGTTACAACCACATCAATCACCAATTCAGCAATAATTACATATTACTAAACTACTTTACGACAGCAACCAATAACCTCATGTATCCCTCAAAAGCAATTAATTCAGATTACTTATTTGCTATGTTAGTTACTGTAATAATCACTAATCAAGCAACATATATCAGCAAACAACTATCTAAATTAGTAGCTAACACTCACATGTAAGCTACAATTTAACACATATTCAAAATAAACATCATATGCTTTATAATTATTAGAATATAACAAAGAAAAAAACTTGTATATAAAATTTGTTCAGCTTTGAGGATTTAGATATATAGTCTTTTCCATTGAAAATCAATAAAAATTCTTTTCAATATGCAAGATCTATAATCCCAATTTCACAAGGCACTACAAACCAAGAAAATTAATCTCTCTAGACTTCTGAGAATAAAAACTAGCTGAGAGCAGAAAAATTTTCAAAAAAAAAAAACTAAAATTGAGAAAATTCTCAAATTTTAGATCTTAGCCAAGAGCAAAATTCATTATCTAATCACCAACAAAAAGCAAGCGTTCATAATCTAGATATCACCTGAACAATCAGAAAAATAGTTCCATAACAAAAAAGCCATATTTGACAACATAGTACCATAATAGAACCAGATCAGCAAATAAAAAAAAAAACTCAACCAAATTTCTAGATTGAAAAATATTTTCAATCCAGCCAATTAATCACCCAAATAATTCACTACACCTAAATAGAGAAAATCATCAATCTAACAAACAATAATAACGATTCACTCATATGTTTATCGCATAATTCTTCTCCTTGAGCAACTGAATAACAATTTTTAAAATTATTGATTCAAAAGAAAGACAGAATCACAAACAAATCAAACCTCATAACTTCAAATATTATTAATATAAGAAGAACAAACTCCAATATCTAGAACAAAGCATCTCGATCAACAACTAAGCAAATATATGCAATCCGTAAATTCAAATAAAGTTCTGTAAAGGAAATAGATAATGATGCACATCAAACACTAATCGAATCTTTTAAATAATGCATAAAACCTTGTCATCAGGAATCGTACGGAACACGAAGACGAAGAAGATTAAAGCATGCATTTACAAAAACGAGAAAGATTAGAACTGGCTACGAGAGAAATTGTAAACCAAAGCCAAAACTGAAGCCATTGAAAAAAAACATGTTCAAGAAATCTACTAAAGGATAACCGAAGATTTGGTAGAAGAAAAAGATAGGAGTAGCAAAAGCGATAGAGGACGCACGATCACAATAATCAGAAGACAACAATGACATAGAGGACGTGACATTCCTATAGGCCTTTGATAGTGTCACAATTTGTACAAATAGGCGCGCTTCTATTTATACAATTGTGATCCTACTATAGGACACTTGCTCCATATTACACAGATTAAATCAGGCTCTGATACCACTTTGTCACGACCCAAAATGAGTCATGACCGGCGCTCAGGAAAATAATCCTATAGCAAGCCTAACATACTCAAATATAAATTGAATAAGCAAGTTACAAATATTTTACAAGCTCAAAAATAAATAGTTATATATTTTTAACAAAAAAATTAAAATAACTAAGAATGGTTGGATCGTGCCTGTGACATATGGAGCATATACTTCTAGCAAATCGACAAAGAATATGTACTCATTGCAGACCGTTACTCTTGAATAGAAAGTCTCACATAGTCAAATATTTGTTCCTGAAAAATATTTTTAGAAAATGGGGTGAGTTTTGCAACTCAATGACTAGAAAATACATCTATAATCCACATGAGACCATATAAATATTATTATCAAAATAATATTAATTAGAAAGTAATAGTTGATAATAATAGGTGAATCAATAAGAGAGTTCTCATACAAAAATCAAATCAAAAGTCCACACATGGGTGGCTCCACCTCTATGGGTAGCCCTTTCCTCTTGTGTGTCCTAACAAAATAACAGATCTAACGTGTGGCCTATACGTTAGGCTAGCAACACCCCTGCTAGCTGGAATCTGAGTCAGATGCATCTAAATTAACGTCATAACCGTCGTTAACTACGGTTTTCTAATACGAGCCTCCCAAACCAATTCAAAATCTATAGTTTTAAATACAATAAATCTTTAATCTCTCAAATATAGGTATCGAATCAAATCAATCAAATAATATTTTCTTATCAGAAATCTTTTCAAATCATATTTTCTCAATCATAAAAACATATTTCATAATTTAAAAGTGAGTGCCAACAAATACTTTAATATTTCAAAAGTATATATTCGAATAAAATCAATATTCTAAATTAATATAAAATTTTATCAAATTTATATATAGTCTCATGTAAAATTTTTTAAAGTATAAATTTCATAAAAATACTTATTCAGCTATAATAAATCAATTATTCTAATCAAATCAAAATTCTTCAATAATAGTTTTATAAATATAATTAAAAACTCATATTAGCTTAAACCAAAAGCTTAACGATTATAAATGTAAAGCCTACTCACAGCATAGTCCTAACGGACCGAAGAGACCAAACTCGGAGTGTCGAATTAAAGGGTACGAAACTGCACAAAATTTGGACTCGGGTAGTAGCAATAACTTCAATTCTCACTGCAGTAACATCAACAACAGCCCTAGTAGCAAGGGGCAACAACGAATCCAACAGCCTACGGTGGTTTAAAATTGAGCAAAGGCAGACAAGGACATCAAGCAGGATAGGACAAAGTGAATAATAGAGCTTTACGGCAAGACAGGACAGAACAAGAGTAGTCTTACCAAAAGAAACAAGAGGATGGAGCATCAGCAGTTCCGGTGATCCTCACTGGCAAGGACAAACCGGCAGAAATAAAGCGGAGCTAGGGCAAACATGTAAAGTTTCTGGCTGTGGCTTCCGGTGACGTCAGTTCGGTTCCCGGCGACCAGAGGCGTGGTGGCGCAGCCTGCAGCAACAGCGGAGGCATACCAGCTCCCTTCAGCTCACGCATCTCCTCTCTCCCGCGATGGCAAGGTGACCCGATGGCGACAAGGACCAGCGCGACGAGGCTGGCGGCGATGGCGGCGCTCTTCACTCGTGCGAGTTCCCCTTTCTCCGCGACAGTCTCTCCTCGGTCCTCCATCATCAGTACGACGACAGCGCAGCAAGCGGCCGCGACTCCTGCTGGCGCGATCTCCCCCTTCTCCTCTCTTCTCTGGTTTGCACCCTTTCGATCCTCACTCTCTTTGCTTCTCTTCTCTGATTTGGGGGAGTGGGTGTGTGTTGGTAATTTAGGAAGTTAGGGTTAAAGTTTGGTTTGAAAAAAAGATGAGTAAGGGTATTATAGGAATTTTACTGAGCTGACTCATGAGTTGGTTTGACTTACTTCCAGCCCTAGATGTTAGCAAAATATTAGTGCTGTTACGTAGGTGATGACAATAATAAAAGAGAAGAAGATGAGGAATTTGCGTGCATGAAGAAGGAAAAGAAAAAAAAGAAAAGAAAAAGAATTTACGTGTGCAAATTTGAAAGAAGAAGAAGAAGGAAAAAGAAGAAAAAACGGAAAAGGAAAAGGAAAAGACGAAAACAAAGAAGAATATATTTTGTGTTATTAAAATACACATGTGATGAAGCTGATGTAACAAAAATAATTTTTATTAAATTTAGATCAATTTAATTAGATTTAATTGCTAAAAATACTTAAATGTATAGGCTGTAATAGAAAAGGAACGGCTGATTTTCCAAAGTTATAGGTTAATAAGTTATGTTGCTAGGCCTTTTGGGCATATGCCCATTATTGACATTACTTCCCTTCTTTTTAGACAAAAAAATATATGAAACTAACTTATAATCAGTCAAAAATGGAACAACTTAATTAATTATAATTAATTTTATTAATTTATAATTTAAAATATTTTTTAAATTATTGTTAACCACATTCAAATTTAAATGGGGGATACGCTAGTGATATTCCAGAAGAAAATCACGGAACAAATTAAATCCAATGAGCTTTCAATCTCACTACCCTCCTTCCCTCTCCAACTAGCGCCGTCCTCCTTTTCTCTCACCCAAAAAGCATAGCCGCCTACCCCTTCCACCGTCTTCACCCAATAACTCAAGCTGTGTCGCCGTCGTCACTCCTCCACCGTACTTGATCGCATCATATACATATGTTCATTTGCAACAATGAAGGTTATTTTGTATTTATTCAACCTTGTTCTCTTCACATATTTACAGGAATTGTTTGTTGAAACTAGCTAGAAGATACACCATTGCAGATAGGTTGAAATATAAAAGACTTCATAATAAAGACGTTGACTCCTCCATGGCAAGTGAAGGTTTCAAGCAGCCGAAATAATCTACCATAATTTCAAGTGAATGAAGATTTGAGATCATGAACAATTATAAAAATATAGAAAAAAACATTCATTTAATATGAAGAAAAAAAACATCTTAATGCTTAACAAAAAAAAATATCCAGTTATATTTTAACAAAAATAATTAGATATCTATAAAAATAAAAAAAATTATGAAATTCTTAAAGAAATCGAAACATTCACATTTGCAATACAAAAAAATTCAAAAAATATATAAAAGAACATCCATTTAGTATGAAAAAGAAACATTCTAATATTTAGTAGAAAAAATATCCTAATACCTAGCATAATCACCATCCACATATAAATTTTAGATTCATTTAGAGATATTTAGCTAAATTTTAACTAGTACCCTCTTGATTCTTAGCATTGTTGTTTAGACAATCACAAAAATCCAACTACAAACCACGGACCACCGAAAACAGAACAAATGGAAAATTACATTTTTTTTATTTGTTTTATTTTTGGTTTATTTTATTAGACGTAGATTAAAATATATAAAAATAGTATGTTCTTTTGTAATCCTTATTATGGCATTTTATCCTAGAATTGTTGGACATGTCACATACTTTGCCTCATTTTATTTATGTTTTGATAACTCTTATCAGTATCTTGCACACTTCTGTAAGTCAATTAGTACATATGACCTGTCTTTGATGTTATTTTGGACCAGAAAATAAACAATATTTGCAATTAGTTCCAGATAAATTGTGCATGTTACATAATTTATAAGACTACATCTAACGTTAATTGGAAACCATGTGTGCACAATTGACATATTTAGAATCAATCATGGGTAATTTTGTCATGATCTTAGACTAACAACTAACAAGGATCAAATCCTCCTAAAAATCAGATACACGGTGCACACAACATTACAAACCAGAGCCATTGATATCACCAAAAGCCAAAACCTAATTTTGCTAAATTCAGCTTCAAAGCTCCCTAATCTGGTGAGCATGTTCACTTCAGCCTCAGCCTCATCAAAACAGGGTGTACAACGGGTTACCTTCCAATTAGGACAACGGACGAACCACCTCCTAGGATTCATCGCCATCCCCGACTGTAACAGTGTCACCTCCTGACCACAGAAACATCTGCCACTGAACTTCCTATCATGCACCCCTTCTGAAATTGAGCTTCCAGACACACTAGCGCTGCCATTCGAAGGTGGAGTAAAAAGTCTTTGCCTCGACATTGGTATAATTTCGAAGATTATTGTTGGTCTAGGGTTCGTGCTTTGGATGAAAGAAGGTTTGAATTTGGAAAATTTTGGGGATGAGGGTACATTATAAAGGTCAAACATGTCACCAATCCACGTGTGCAGCCCACCAAGCCATGTCACACCGTGAAGTGCCACGTAGGGAGTGTTACTGTCGGAGTCAACGCCGGAATATGGATTGGTTAGTTTCGTCCCACGGAACTCATGAGTGATGGCTACATTTGGTAGTTTCCGTCTCTTGTGGGTAGATTTGTCAGCGTTTTCAATTTTCATGGGTAGAAATGGTAGTTTACTCTTTTAATTATTACAATTCGGTCTCTTAAATTTAAAAAGTGTACTAATATAGTCTATCATGTATTTTTTATTACCGGAGTCCAACGCCATTAGTGACGTGGCTCAAGTCTTGCCACATTGGACATATTAAAACGACATCATATGCATTTTGGTACTAAAGAAGGAACTAAACACCATTGTTTGAGGGTTTGAATAATTAGTATTGTTCAAAAGGAAGGAGTATAATCCTTTAGTATTGTTCAAACTTCAAACCCTCAAACGACGTTATTTAGTACCTTTTTTAACGTCAAGACGATAGAAAATATACAAAAGACTACATTTATGCACTTTTTGAATCTTAGGGACTAAATTATAGCAATTAAGAAGTTTAGGATTAAATTAGTACAACTCACTAATTTCAAAGACCAAAGTATGACCAATGAGTAATAGCTCAAATGGCATAGTCTCCCCATACTTAATTAAGAGGTTGCGAGTTCGAATCTCCTATTTGTGGTTAAAAAAAAAAAAGACCAAAGTATGGATTAACTCCTCATCCGAGTTATCTCCAATCACTTAAATTGTTATCAACACCCCTACATAATATCAATATATTTTATATTTCAATGGGTTATATTATATAGAACTTGAAAACGATTATATATTCCAATAAGGAAAAAAAGTTAAGATACTAATAAAGCAATGATGAACGTGAAACCAAAAGAAGAAGAAACAAATTTTTTGCTATAATTAATTTAGCCATCTTTCTATTATAAGTGCAGTGTCAGCAGCTCCAAGGAAATGAAGGGGCTATATATAATTGGAAATTCGTTTTAATAAATTAAAAATTTTAAAAGTTTGTGTTTAATTTGATGTTAAACAAAATTTAGATATTAAATCAGAATTAAATTATTTAGTTCAAAACGATATTTCTATTATGAGAAAGTATAGGGAGCTAATGACCTAAGCATACAATGTGTATAATTGAGGTTTAGGAAGTATTAGAGATATGACCATTAATGTTACATTGTCCTATCAGGTTACGCTTTTGGGATGAGTGATTTCATAGAGTTCAATCCTTAGTGAACTCCAAAATCAGCTTAAATTACATATTGTATGCTTAGACCATTGACTCCCTAACAGGACTCATTATTATTTAATATTTGATACTTATTTAGACTAATTTTTTGTTGTCTCTCAAATATTAGTGTATGTTTATTGGATTAAATTTCACCGCTCTTAGTCTCACAATAGACAATATAATTAAAGGAACTTTTTAAGAAGTTTCAATGCACCGCCTAAGTTTAGTTTGTTGATCTTTTAGTGGAGGAGTTCATCAAGTAATATAAATTTGAACCTAACGCATGATTTGATTGTAGGGAAAGATAATATCTCTTTTTTAATCTGTGGTCTCGGTTCAAGTTTTGACTATAAAGTAATCAAATATTGTAGCGTGAGTCTTATTTCTTATAGAATATCTAATACTTGATTCCCTCCAAATACTTGTAGTTTAAAAAAGAAAAAAAGAGAAAAAAGAGTTAAGTGAAATCCATTGTGAAATCAAAGAAAGGGCATAGTTTGGCGGAGTTAAGTGATTTGAATCTGGGAGGAGAGTTAAACATCCAAGGCCTAAAAAATGTTGGGAGTATATCTGAAGCCAAAGATGCCAATTTGAAGTGTAAACAAGATCTTCAAGAATTATGCTTGTCATGGGGCAGCAGTGGTAAGACCAAATCGGTTGTTGGAGCAGAAATACTTGAAGCTCTTCAACCTCACTCAAATCTCAAGCGGTTGCAAATATTCGGCTATGGCGGATTACATTTGCCAACTTGGATGGGAAACAATTCAGCCCTCATTAGTTTAACTTATCTTCGACTTAGCAGATGTCAACATTGCCGACACCTTCCCGCACTTGGGAGACTCCCGTGTCTTAGAAAGCTTGAGATATACTCCATGAATGATGTGCAGTACATTGAGGAAGATGAAAGTTATGATAATGTGGAAGCAAGCCCATTCCCATCTTTGGAGTACTTGCTCGTGGAGACATTGCGAAACGTGGAGCGGTTGATGAAACGGGAAACAACACACATGTTCCCCTCTCTTTCTAAACTCTATATCTATGAATGCCCTAAACTGCAATTGCCGTGCCTTCCACATGTTAAGGACCTCAGTGTTTGGGGATGTAGCAATGAGCAACTGAAGTCAATCTCTAATCTCAACAGTCTTAACGCACCATATCTTGATCTAAATGATCAAGTGTGGTGCTTCCCAGAAGGAATGATGGACAACATGACCTCTCTTGCAACTTTCGAGATATCAAAGTTCAGAGAATTGAAGGAACTGCCATCTGACATCACAAAACTCACTGCTTTGTCTGATCTAACCATCAGTGACTGTGGAAAGCTGGAGTGCTTACCAGAACAGGGTTGGGAAGGCTTATCTTCACTTCGAGAACTGTCAATTGATAACTGTAAGAGTTTGGGATCGTTGCCTGATGGTGTCCGGCACTTAACTTCACTTCAATATTTGAGTATTGTTGGCTGCCCAATGTTGAAAGAGCGGTGTAAGAAAGGAACAGGGGAGGATTGGCACAAGATAGCACATGTTCCCCATGTAGATAGCAGCTGGTAATCATTGTATGTATTTATTGTATTCTTAGTTTATACACAGCTTATTCATTATTTTCTTTTCATTTTGTTGTGTATTTGCATAATCATGCTTTCAATATCTTGTACTCTATTTTATCTTCATTTCTACTGCTCTTTCAATTTTATGAACAAGAATAAATGGTAGAAATTAAAAGATGATCCACCAACTTTTGTTGGAGTTTTCTTTCGACATTGACTGCACTTTGCATTACAAATCATTTCTTTCCTACAGCAATCTTCACTGGTCAAAGCAAAACCAATCTCTAATCTTTGTCTTTCTTTCTTCGAGTTTTATGCACAAAATCTTCCAAGTTTTATGCATTATGTCATATACCACATCTATTGTTGCAGCATTAGCCCACCCTGTTAGGCTCACCATTATTCCCTGAACCAAACCCACAATCAAAACTTCAAAACCTATTTATTAGCTTAAAAGAAGTATAACAAATACTAGTGCGTTTCAAAATAAAGTGAGAAAGTAATGTTTTTAATTACCTTTCAATTTATAATTTTAGAAACTTTTCAAGTATATTGGTACGTAGATATTTCAGTAAGTTTTAATTGTTAATTTTAAATATATATTTTTTATAATTAACATCAACAATTTTAATTACTAAAATACCAATATATTGATATGCTTAAAAAATTTTCTATAATTTTTATTATTTATTAGTCTTATTATTTTAATTTAAGGATAATTAAAATACTACTTTATTATTTTATTTCTGCTTTTTCTGCTGTTGTCAAATGGCAAAAATGTTCCCGAGTGTAAAAAATCCTAAAATAATCACTAAATTTAGTGAAGAAGTTAGTGAATCAACTACTAAAATAGCGTAACTTTTGTGCTTGCAAATACATTAAGTGAGAGGGCTACTGTATATAGTGGAGAGTCATTTATTTTATGTCTAGATTAAAAGATTTTGAAAATAGTGAAAACTCCAATATTATTAAATTAGTCCTAAGAAATTTTCGGTGAAAACATTATGCAAACAATTTTCAATGTCTCACTTTATTTAAATAGTCAGTCATTTATTGAAGGCTAATTCTATGGTGCTTATGAATTTTTGCCTAAATTTTGCTTAACTTTCTTTTTGTTGTAAGTTTTGATTTTTTAAAAATTATTTATTTTTATATCTTTTAAATTAAATAATAATTTTTAACCTCTTTTAGTAAATAGACACCACCTTTTAGGCAGCATAACAATTACCTTTATTAAAACGAAAGAATTATAAAACTTGGCATTTATGAAAGGTTATGAAAGTATGTACCAATTAGTATCTATGAAAGGTTAATTAACGAAGCTATGCATTTTGATATGTTCAACAACCACAACCTAATAGTTATGAAAGGTTATAACGATGAATTTGTCCCGCTTGGTATTTATAAAAGGTTAATATTAAATAGTAAAATTCTGATGATTAGTCTTTTTAATATATTTAAGATCACTTTTTAAGAGCAATTTTTAAAAATAGTAAAATGAGTTTTTATTTAAAAGGTAAGATTTTAAAATTTTCAATAATATTAAATACATATTATGCTTTTAACCTTTTCATATCTTTTAAACAACTCTTTTAAAAATGTCATTTTCAAATCTCATGCATTTTTATGTCTATGATTTATCATTCATTGCATATTTTAATTTATTAAACTAAATTTTTGTGATTTATTTTTCTTACTATACAAAAAGTTTATACGTGACTACGTGTGCATCAAGATATAGAATAAAGAAACAAAATATCAATTAAATTCTAAAATTATTTACTTTATCTGTGAAATGAGTTGATAACTTTAGTAAACATTTTTTTTCACTTGTGTATTTTGGTTTTAAGGTTCCTTCTGCCTAACTTATTTGTGGGCAATACATATATCAATTATAATCACAAATAATGCTATTTTAAATTAAATGACTTATATAATGATGATCTCATTTATTGTTATAAATGCTAATTAAATAAGTCATTATTACTTTTGATTTGGAATTAAATGAGAATAAAACCGGATATTATCTTTTGTTCCTTAGATAATTATCTTTTTGGATTTTAGATATATTATCTTTTGGACTTTAGATACTATTTTATTTGGGCTTAAGGGTTTAATGGGTGCCATGCTCAAATATAAATAGACCTTCAGGGTTTCGGTCCCCAATATACCAAAGCCGCCTTTGTTGCTCTTTCCCCATCAAAAGAGTTGCAGTTTAGCCGCCTAGGAATACAGAAGGCTTTGGTTGAGGAAGATCGAAAGAACCACAAGATCCAAACTCTTCCAATCATAATTTATGTTTATGAATTCAGGTACGCTTCCGCATTATGTTATATTCTTGGTGATTCAATATGGATGATCTGGGTTATTGAAAATTAATTATTCCAACAAGTGGTATCAGATCCATCCATAATTTAATCATCAAAAATATTTAATTTTATTTCATTCGGTCAATATATATATATACATACGCACAGTTTACATCACATACAAAATCGTTGCGCGCTTCGTGAAATTGTTTTCAGCGTCGTGCGTCACGTATATATATGAATTTAGCATTGTTCCGATCCACAAGGCATATCATTGTGGCCATTTGGATTGCTTTTAGAGTTTCGGCCATTTATAACTTTATACATATATATGCATTATTCGATTTTTATTTTTCTATTATCGATTCAATATATATATATGTATGTTGTTTACGATATAAATTGTTGCACGCATATATATGAAGTTGTTTGAGTTTGTATGTGTGCGTCACTGTGTATATATGGATATGCCCTCCTGTGTTCTTTACATTATGACAATGCATATAAAGGAATATAAAGGAATATATATTTATGTTCCTTAATCAATATATGTGTGTATTATGTATATACGATTGTGCCTATATATATATATGATTTTGGCATTGTTTCAGATTACATGTTATTACTGCCATTTGGATTGCTTTATATATATATACTTTCGGCTGCTTAGATATATATATTTTACCGTATCGAACTTTTTTTTTATATAGTAATTGATTTATTCTGAAACATTAGCACAAAAAAAAAATTTTTTTTTTAATTGTTACACGAGGAAACTAGTAACAATTTGGATTATTATACCCATCTATTATAAAGATTTGATTTTGGAATAAATTGATTGAACATTATGCTGCTAAAGTAGCCTCTTTTGTGAAAATTGATTTATTCAAAACATTAGGAATATGGTGATATGTAATTCATGCGAATATTGGTCGGCCCAAAGGAAGGCCTATATTTGGCCGAATTACATACACATATTAATGGTAAATAAATATTTGGATAACTGATTAAGAATAAAGTAATACTTATTATTTATGCGAACAATAATCGGCCCAAAGGAAGTTTATTGTTTGGCCAAATAATAAGCATTGCACACTTTTGTTTATTTTCTATTAATTATGCGGTCAATAATCGGCCCAAAGGAAGGTTATTGTTTGGCCAATTAATAGAAAATATATGCGGTAATAAATAGGTTGCGAAGTTTAAGTTTCCATGTGCGCATTAAGTCGGTCCAAAGAAAGGCTTAATGTGTGACAGGAATTTTGACAATATTTGATTACTGTAATGAGAGTATCACTTACAGTTAATTTTTCTATCCAAAGATTGAAAATTAATGTTGTGCTAGATATCTCAATATGGATTTTTTACCCATTAATTAACTAATGTTTACTGCATGTTTATTTGTTCTAATCCAGAAACTATGGCTTCAGCTACCAATGTTTCTGCACAAATTAGCAGTATTCCTATGCTGAATGGTTCAAACTTTAAAGTTTGGAAGGATACCGTGGAGATTGTCCTCGGTTGTATGGATCTAGACACAGCTCTTCGAGAGGAGAAACCCACTTCCACTCCGGAAAATCTCAATGAGGTTAAAATAGAGAAGTGGGAGAGATCCAATCGAATGAGCATTATGATCATGAAACGGTCAATTCCTGAGGCGTTTCGGGGCTCAATTACTGAGGATAAAGATGCCAAAAAGTTCCTAAAAGATGTTGAAAAATTCTTTACTAAGAATGAAAAAGCGGAGGCAAGTAGTCTTTTGAGCAAACTTGTCTCCATGAGGTATAAAGGTACAGGGAACATAAGGGAGTACATTATGGAAATGTCTCATCTTGCTTCAAAGTTGAAAGCACTAAAGTTAGAGTTGTCTGAAGACTTACTCGTGCATTTCATTTTGATTTCCCTTCCTACACACTTTGGGCAATTCAAAGTGAGTTATAACACTCTGAAGGACACCTGGTCCTTAAATGAGCTTATATCTCACTGTGTGCAAGAAGAAGAGAGGCTACAGCAAGATAAGACTGAAAGTGTTCACATGGCTTCATCTTCTCAGTATAAAAGAAAGCGTGATACTACTGCGGATATACCTTCTCAGCAGAAAAAGGCTAAGAAACAGGATCAAGTTTCAACCTGTTTCTTCTGTAAGAAGGCGGGACACATGAAGAAGGATTATACCAAATATGCCACTTGGCATGTAAAGAAGGGGTTGCCTGTGGAGCCGACCGCCAAGTGATGCTGAAAGATACATCTATGTGGCAGACGGCAATATAGTTGCAAGTCGAAGCTATAGGAACCTTTAGATTATGTTCCACGAGTGGATTTTATTTGGATTTATTAGAGACATTTTATGTACCGTCATTTAGACGAAATTTGGTTTCTGTTTCTCGTTTGGACAAATCAGGTTATTTTTGTTCGTTCGGAGACAATAAAGTTAGTCTCTTTTATAATTCGAATAATATTTATTCTGGTCATTTGGTGGATAATCTATATAGGCTTGACTTAAAATAATAAATACTGCAAACGGGTACAAAACAAAAACTAAATGAGAATTCGGCATCATTATGGCACAAACGCCTAGGTCACATCTCTAAACAGAGAATTCAGAGGTTTGTGTTGGATGGAATTCTTGGACCCCTAAAATTGGCGGACTTTGAAGTCTGCATTGAGTGCATAAAGGGGGAAAAGGACAAACGAAAGGAAATTAGGTGCCGAGAGAGCTAAAGATGTCTTAGAACTAATACATACCGATATATGTGGCCCATTCTCTACTGTCTCTTGGAATGGACAACGGTACTTTATTACGTTCATAGATGATTACTCTCGTTATGGGTATCTATATTTAATTCATGAAAAGTCCCAAGCCTTGGATGTTTTCAAGTCTTTCAAAGCTGAAGTGAACTTCAACTTGGAAAGAAAATCAAAGCTATCAAATCTTATCGTGGTGGTGAATACTACGGAAGATATGATGGTTCAGGTGAGCAACGTCCCGGACCTTTTGCTCTTTTCCTAGAGGAGTGTGGTATTGTTCCGCAATACACCATGCCAGGCAAACCTAGCATGAATGGTGTTGCAGAGCGAAGGAACCGAACTCTTAAAGACATGGTGAGAAGTATGATTAGTCATTCTTCCTTGCCTGAATCACTCTGGGGAGAAGCCTTAAAGATCGCAGTGTACATCCTTAATAGGGTGCCAAGCAAAGCAGTTAACAAAACCCCATATGAAATTTGGACTGGGAAAAGGCCCAGTATAAAGCATTTACATATTTGGGGATGTCCAGCTGAGGCGCGACCTTATAGGCCGCATGAAAGAAAATTGGACTTAAGGACAATTAGTTGCTACTTTGTTGGTTACGCGAGTGTTCACGGGGGTACAAGTTTTACAATCCTGCATCAAGGTCTAATTTTGAAACGGGAAATGCGAGATTTCTTGAGGATGTTGAGTTTGGGGGGAAGGGAATATTAGGAATGTTGCTTTTGATGAGGATTCTATAACTGACAATGATCAGGACCTTATGCCTATTATTGTTCAAGATACAGTTATAGTACAAGAGCACAATGAGAATCCTACTGTAGATCCAGTTACAGTACAAGAGAACAATGAGAATATCGTTGTTGCTCAAGATACTGCTACAGCACAGGAAAGTAATGAGAATCCTCCTCAATCCCAATCCATACAGCAAGCTCAACAACCTCAAGAAGTGTCATTAAGGAGATCTAATAGAAAAAGGAGAAAATCCATCTATGGTCTCAAACAAGCTTCCCGTTAATGGTATCACAAGTTTAATTAAGTCATTACCTTATGATTTTGAGGTAAATATTATAGATGAATGTGTATACCGCAAGTTCAGTGGGAGTAAATACATCCTTTTGGTCTTATATGTTGATGACATTCTACTTGCTAGTAACGATATAGGCTTGTTGCATGAAACTAAGAAATTTCTATCGAACAAATTCGAAATGAAAGATCTTGGTGATGCCTCTTTTGTATTAGGAATCGAGATACTAAGAGATCGTTCTCAAGGTATTCTTGGATTATCACAAAAGAGCTATATCAAAAAGATTTTAAGTAGATATGGTATGGAAAGTTGTAGACCAATGGACACACCCGTAACTAAAGGAGACAAGTTCAGTCTCAAACAATGCCCTGAAAATGATCTTGGGATGACAGCAATGCATGATAAACCTTATGCATTAGCACTAGGAAATTTAATGTATGCTCAAGTCTACATACATCCTGATATATCATTTATAGTGGGAGTGTTAGGTAGATACTTGAGCAATCCGGATATGGATCATTGGATAGCTGTTAAACGCATAATGCGTTATCTAAAGAGAACAAAGGATTACATGCTTATTTATCGGAGATCAGAAAAATTTGGAGATCATTAGGTACTCTGATTCCGATTTCATGGCATATGGTTGCGAAACTTTGTCACTAAGCTTCATATAGTAGATGACATTGAAAGGGCCATTAAAGATATTTTGTGACAATAAGTCAGTAAGTACTATACTCCAATAACAATAAGAGCTTGACAAAATCGAGGCATATAGACATCAAGTTTCTTAGTTGTCAAGGAGAAAGTTTAAGAAAAAACAGATTTTCATAGGACATATGGAAACAGAGTATATGCTAGCAGACCCATTATCAAGGGATTGAACCCTAAAGTTTTTCATGAGCACACTGCTCGGATGGGTGTCAATATTTATGATGCCTTGGTTTAGTGGGAGTTTATTTCATGCTATATGTCCTATGACAGATATTGAGTTATTTTCTGCAGAATTAAGTTGATGGTTTATTTCATGTTATATGAAATGTTCATTTTGCAATATTTGTATTGTGTTTGATCTCAATAAAGTTGGACCAGCTGGAAATAGACATGCATGAGATCACTTGGCATGTAATTTCCATATTACTCATCCAAATTTGATCTATGTCGTTAAGTATATTAGGATGGTGATTGGCGTGGTTTAGTCACGGCATTTAATGTGATAAAAGCTGCGGTAGTTTCATATCTAATGTATGAGACGGACCAGATTGTTAAAGTAATGAAAGAAATAGCATTCAGATGCGCGCATAAAGTTTATAAAATGTGATTATGTCAAGAAAGAATATATGTATAGCCCAAGTGGGAGATTGTTAGGAAATTATTTAATTTCCTAACTTATTTGTGGGCAATACATATATCAATTATAATCACAAATAATGCTATTTCAAATTAAATGACTTATATAATGATGATCTCATTTATTGTTATAAATGCTAATTGAATAAGTCATTATTACTTTTGATTTGGAATTAAATGAGAATAAAACCGGATATTATCTTTTGTTCCTTAGATAATTATCTTTTTGGATTTTAGATATATTATCTTTTGGGCTTTAGATACTATTTTATTTGGGCTTAAGGGTTTAATGGGTGCCATGCTCAAATATAAATAGACCTTCAGGGTTTCGGTCCCCAATATACCAAAGCCGCCTTTGTTGCTCTTTCCCCATCAAAAGAGTTGCAGTTTAGCCGCCTAGGAATACAGAAGGCTTTGGTTGAGGAAGATCGAAAGAACTACAAGATCCAAACTCTTCCAATCATAATTTATGTTTATGAATTCAGGTACGCTTCCGCATTATGTTATATTTTTGGTGATTCAATATGGATGATCTGGGTTATTGAAAATTAATTATTCCAACACCTTCTTCTTTCATATCTCCATACATGTTTTGATGATGTCTTTGGAAATTAATTTGGAGAATGAATAATTTTTTGAAGACCAATTTGACAATTTATTCTACAATTTTGTATCATTTAAAAATATTATAGTCTTTAGATATAGTTTATAAATATACATAAGATTCGAATGATATACTACATTAGTTTTTTTAACATAGTTTAAAGTTCTTAAAATGCACATTTTAATCAATTTAGTTGTTCTATATATTTATCTATACAATAATTTTGATCCTAAAATTAGTTATGTATAAATTAACTTTATCCAATTTTGTACTTCTTACACGAGCTAGTTAAAATTCAATCGATTGAATTTTAAAAAAATTATATTATCGTTCAACATTCAATTCATTATGTTATATTACGTCCACTCAATTGAATTACTAAAAAAAAATTTTACTAACAGATCAAGAATAAAAAATCAATTGATTTAAATTATCAAAATATTTATGGGGGTTAATGAAAAATTTATTTTATTATTGTTTTTGTTTTTAATTGTTAATAAATATGATAGATAAATAATAAAATAATAATTTATAAAATAAAAAATAAATTTTATAATTAAATAATATATAAAAAATTAATTTATAATTAAAATTAAATAAAAATTATTTAACAATTATTAAAAAATTTAAAAAATATATTTTATTATAGAATCATTAAATAGTTCAAACATTATAAAACCGTGGAATCATAAAATAAGTATAATTCTTTCAAGAGTGACTTACACAGTTTTGAAATGTTAACAAAAATATCAGTGATTGGTATTATGAAAAGTCAGTAAATGAGCACGCATTATGAAAAGTTAAGAGTAATCAAGTTAGCGTGAGTGGAGGGAGATAATATTTTTGTGGTAAAGTTAGAAAGATAAAAAATAATTAATTAAAATAATTTAAATTTATTTTATTTAATATTTATTTATAATAAGATATATTAAATAAAATTAAAAACAACAAATTTTAATAATTTTTTATTAATATTTTTTAGTTACTAAAATATTTTCGTATTTTTGAAAAATTATTAAAAATAGAAATCGCTTGGTATTTATGAAAAGTTAGTGTATGTACGCATTACGACTTGAAAAGTTAAAATAATACTATAATTAAGTTAGTGGTGCCAAAAGTGAATGAGAAGAGATAATTAATTGAATATTATTAAATTTTTATTTTATTTTTATTTGTTATTTTTTTAAAAAAATAAAAGTTGTTATGTTATTTTTTTAAAAATTAGTTATGCTTATTTTTTTTAATAGAATTATCTAAAAATTCTTATTGTTTTAGTTTATTTTGAAAATTATACTCATATATAATAAATGATCTATTTTATGAATGATAGTTATTTTTTGTTTAAACATAAGTAACCAAAGCTGAGATAGAATTTTTATTTGAATGGATGTAATAAAAATTTGTTAAATTCTGAGTTAAATTGAAAGATTGATTATTCATTGTGAAAAGAGATTAAAAAAGAAGCATGATAATTTTTCATTGAAAAAATGATAATTTATATATCTTTTTCGAAAAGAATAATATCATGACTCTCATAAGATATAACAACAAATACAATAAAAAAATTTCATCTAAAAAATAAAATAAAATAAAATTTTAATAAATATATATTATTGAATCTTATCTTAAACGGATAAGTAATGTGAATTTTTCAAATGATCTCATAACTTTAAAATAATGCTTCTAAATATGTCTTTTAAATTTAACTATCTAATATATATTTATCGTAATGTCAAACAGACAATAACTAAAATTATTTTATTTTATATAATATTTATAATTATATATTTGTTATATTTAAATTAAATAATTATTCTATAAATAATTAATGGATATTAAAAATATGATAATAATTTTAAATTATTTAGATTAATTTTTTGTTGTTTCTCAAATATTAGTATATGTTTATTATTATTGGATTAAATTTCACCGCTTAGTCCCACAATAGAGACAATACAAATTAAGAAACTTTCTAAGAAGTTTCAACGCACCACCTAAGTTTAGTTTGTTGATCTTTTAGTGGAGGAGTTCATCAAGTAATATAAATTAAATTTGAACCTAACGCATGATTTGATTATAGGGAAAGATAATATCTCTTTTTAATCGGTGGTCTCGGTTCAAGTTTTGACTATAAAATAATCAATATTGTTGCGTGAGTCTTATTTCTTATAGAATCTTTAATACTTTATTGCCTCCAAATACTTGTAATTTAAAAAAGAAAAAAGAGAAAAAAGAAAAGAGTAATAATAATGTAAAACTTTACATATATTTGCTGTGTTGATAGGGTGAAGGATATGAGAAAAAGATGTTTTGATTAACAATCTTGTAGTAAGTGTTATAATAGATTCAAACTACGTGTTTAGTGTAACACCCTACCACACTAAGTTTTACGCTTAAGTCGTAAAACAGAGGTGGTGTGGTATTACGACTTCTGAATAAAATAAGTACATATAATAGCGGAAGAATTATAATATGCTAGGAGCCTTGAAGAATAGAGGAAACAAAAATCGCGAAATAAAAGCGCAACACTCAAGGAACGAGTTAACCTGCGTGCTAAGAAAACCATAACTATTAAACATAAGATAACAGAAGTAGGGGTAGAATACCAAAGATACAAAATAACAAGCTCCTAACTCAGCCTGCGAAGTCAAGACTGGTCGGAGAATATTTACACATATATACATACATATCAAAAACCCAAAAGTACATATACACAATCCTGCCTCTCCATAAACCTCTAAGAGGATAAAAAAGAATAAGTCATGCGGAGAGAAAGCTAAGTACATATATATACATCATAGCATAACAAAATATCCCAGTAACCACTCCGCCTCAAGAGTCCAGACGCCTAACGAGATGCCTCTCGACCTGCATCTGAAAAATAACAACATAGTATGGAATGAGAACCGAAGGTTCTCAGTATGGTAAAGGTGCCACACACATAATATATAAGGTCCTGGGAATGCCAGAGGCAATCCTAGAACACCGACACTCAGATTATAGAGCTTAAAGTATTAAACAGAAGCCATAAAAGGTGGTTTACTAAGGATATTTAAACCTAACTTAACTTAACCTTAAATCTCTAAGTCCCATACTGCCTTTCCTCCATACCTCCAGTTCCATCATGTATTTTCACAGACAAATAGACAGATAAAGGCAAACACAAGAAGGTTACAATTACTGCAGATAACAAATATACATTTAACATGGCAAGTACATTTAGGCACACCCAGTTAATACACAAGCAAGTAATTCAAGTAATATGCATATGATGCATGCCTGTCCTATGGCTGATGAGGCTCATCTGTCGGTTATCCAGCCAACCCGACAAGTCTGAATTGTCCTTAGACTGTCCCTCGACGTGCATCCCCAAGAGTCTATGCATAGATTTTTTCTCAAATAATCAATATTGCTCAATGGGGGTAACATTCCCGGGAATTTATATAGTGCCCGGTCACACTTACGTCGTAGGGTCAACAGAGTATCGAGTTTTCTACCTGGTACACGTGGTGGCAAGCCACGGCATTTTATCCAGGGAATCTCGTATCTCAGATCATTCAAATTCATAAGCCATATAAATAATTCAATTATAATTCATCAACAACCACATCATTTTCATTCACATCTCATTCATCATCATACATCAATCATATCAATCCTTATCCTTCATTATCACACCTCCCATTCCGTCCATCAATAGTTCCAATTCAAAATATAATTCATTCTTTTCTAAATGAATCAAACTTAAAACATGCTCATTTTCTTAATAACTCTAAATCAAACCATATAACCTTTGAATCTAAATCTTTTTAAATAATCATATAAACAAAATCTCTAATTTTTATAAAATTTCGGCAGCATCTCCTCTAAAACTCGGACTTTGCCACCCTTTTCGGGTCCAAACCTGCTTTCTTTTCAATTCAACATACCCTTCCTCATTATCATAACAATCTCCACAAAAATCTACTTCAGATCAACAATTAAACTCATACAATATTTAAATCCAACAACCAAAATTCAACTAAGAGTCATAGTTCACAAATCCTAGGCTTTTAACATAAAATACCTCAAATTAATAATTCACCAAATTATTAGTTAATCAACAAACACCAAACCAACCATGTTCATCAACAATAATATTCAACCATAATTCTCTCCAAATTAACATAACAACATTCACCATCCAAAGTTAGTAACTAATTATCCAATAAACTTCAACTAAATATATTCATCAATAAATTACTAAACATTAAACATACACCTGCATTCCAACTTATCCTATGGTCATCTAGCCTAAGTTTTCACAGAACATTATATATTAAATGCAAGAAACCTAAACCATACCTTGGCCGATTTCCCCGTAACGACCAAAGCAAATTATTTAAAACCAAGGCAGCCCCTTCAAAATTCAACTAATCAGCTTCCTCCAAGTTCCAATATTCACAATTTCAAGCTCCAATTATTTATTCACAACCTAATACACATTCATAACACATATATATCCAATTTAATACTCAAAGCTCAAATTCAAAGAAAATAAAATAGAATTATCGTATCCTCACCTTACCCAAGCTTCACATAAGCAAGAGTGAACGTTTCTCTCAAGCTAATTGGATCCTAAAACATCAGAAATCAAAGAAATTCAATACCCCTTCTCAAAACTCGAAAATTGGGGAAATGAGAGGCTGAAGTGAAATAGCAATTTACCTATGAAATTGTTCCGGTAGAAACGTAGAGCTCGACGCGGTGAACGCGTGGCCGCAAACGGTGCGGCGATCGGAGTTCGGACGGAGGAGTTACGGCATGTTGAAGGTTGCCGTTAGGTTTGGCGTTCTCTTCCTCCCTGGGAGCGTTGCTGCTTCTGTTACGTTAATGAAGAGAAATGAGCTTTTAGGCTCATTTAAATGCTGGCCGGTTGGGCCCACGGGCCCGGTTTGGGTCCGGTTCAACCGGTCCGGCCCGTTCGGTCCAATTTTGGACCGTTTTCTTCGAAATTGGTGTCAAAATTCTCGTTTCGATGAGCTCTGTCCTAATTTGATATAATATTCACATTTCTAATCCTCCTTATTAAAAACTAATTTATTAACTAATTATCTACTAATTAATCGGGGTTTACATTCTACCCACCTAACAAAGAATTTTGCCCTCAAAATTCAAATTCAGTTACCTGAAAAGAGATGTGGGTAGTCCTTTTGCATATCTGATTTGAGTTCCCAAGTATGTTCTTCGATCCCAGCTCGACTCCAAGCTACTTTTACCAATGACACTTCCTTTCCGCGTAATCGTTTAATATTAGTATCATCAATTCTCACTGGGATTACTGGAAGTGTTAGATCTTCTCTTACTTGGATTGGTTCTGGTTCTAGAACATGACTTGCATCAGGAGTGTACTTCCTAAGCTGTGATGCATGGAACACGTTGTGCAAATTCGAAAGATATGGCGGTAAGGTGATTCTATAAGCCACTGGCCCAATTCTCTTCAGGATCTCAAATGGTCCAATATAACGGGGATTCAGCTTCTTAGTCTTAATAGCTCTTCCCACTCCAGTGGTTGGTGTAACTTTCAGAAAGACATGTTCTCCTTCTTCCAATTCCAAAGGCTTCCGCCTTTGATCAGCATAGCTCTTCTGGCGGCTTTGGGCTATAAGCATTCGACTACGAATTTTCTTTATCTATTCAGTAGTTTCAGCTATCATCTCAGGCCCTAACAAACTCCTTTCTCCAGTTTCATACCAACATAGTGGAGACTGACATTTTCTGCCATACAGAGCCTCATATGGAGCCATTCCGATGCTCGCATGATAGCTATTATTATAAGCAAACTCAATTAATGGCATATACCGATCCCAACTCGCAGGCTGATCCAAAACACAAGCCCTTAGCATATCCTCCAAGGTCTGAATAGTTCTTTCTGACTGACCATCTGTCTGAGGGTGATACGCAGTACTCAAGCTTAGCTGAGTTCCAAATGCACGTTGAAAAGCTCCCCAGAACCTTGATGTAAACCGAGGATCCCTGTCAGATATAATGGTAGAAGGCACGCCATGCAACCTGACAATCTCTTTAATATACATTCGAGCTAATTCTTCCATTGTGCAACTTATTCGGATAGGAAGAAAATGAGCTAATTTCGTCAATCGGTCCACAACCACCCAAATAGCGTCACAACCAGATCGGGTCCTAGGCAAACCTATCACAAAGTCCATTGCGATACTCTCCCATTTCCATTGTGGAATCTCTAAAGGCTGAAGGGTCCCTGATGGTCTCTGATGCTCAATCTTAACCTTCTGACACGTTAAACATTTAGATACATGTAATGCCACATCATTCTTCATCCCTGGCCACCAGAACATCGCTTTCAGATCCTGATACATTTTAGTACTCCCTGGATGAATTGAAAACCCGCTCTTATGAGCTTCCTTCAAGATTCTCTGTCGCAGGTCTCCAATATTAGGCACAATAATCCAGTTCTTGAACCTCCATAAACCATCCTGACCTTCTGACACTCTCCACTGTTTTTTCTGTTCAACTGCTGGTAATACCTTACGTAACGCTTCACTATCTCGATGAGCCTTCAGAAGTTCTGATTTAAAATCACTAGAAATTTACAACTGACTCAAACACAGGATTCCAGATTCTTCTCTAACTCCCAAATTCAAACCTTGGAATGCCTTCAGTAACTCTTCCTCCTGTAGCATCATCCAAGCTGCATATAAAGATTTCCGACTCAAAGCGTCCGCCACAACATTCGCTTTTCCTGGATGATAATTCAATTCAAAATCATAATCTTTCAGAAGCTCCATCCACCTCCTCTGACGCATATTTAACTCTTTCTGCTCAAAAAGATACTTCAAACTCTTATGGTCTGAGAAAACATGAAACTTAACGCCATAGAGGTAGTGCCTCTAGATCTTTAAAGCAAACACAACAGCAGCAAGTTCTAAATCATGTGTCGGGTAGTTCATCTCATGCGGCCTTAACTGCCGTGAGGCGTATGCTACAACATTTTGGTGCTGCATTAGAACACACCCCAAACCTTTCAGAGATGCATCACAATACACTTCAAACGGTTCACTTGGTTCAGGTAATACCAATATAGGTGCAGTAGTCAACCTGTGCTTTAATGCTTGGAAGCTCTCTTCACATTCCGGAGTCTAGACAAAAGGCGTATCCTTCCTAGTCAATTTAGTTAAAGGTATGGCGAGCTGTGAAAATCCCTTAATGAATCTGCGATAATACCCCGCCAAACCTAAGAAACTCCTGATCTCTGTCACTGAAGTTGATCGCTCTCAATTCATCACTGCTTCCACCTTAGCAGGATCCACAGCTATCCCCTGCTTACTCACCACGTGGCCGAGAAACTTCACTTCACTCTTCCAGAACTCGCATTTAGATAACTTAGCATATAACTTCCTATCTCTCAGAATTTGCAGCACAGTTCGCAAGTGTTCAGCATGTTTCTCTTCAGACTTAGAATAAACAAGAATGTCATCAATAAAGACAATAACAAACTTGTCCAGATACGGTCGGAAAATCTTGTTCATATAATCCATAAATACGGCCGGAGCATTAGTTAATCCAAAAGACATCACCGTATATTCATAATGACCATAACGTGTCCTGAAAGCAGTTTTTGAAATATCCTCATCTCTAACTCTTATCTGATGATACCCGGATTGCAGGTCAATCTTAGAAAACACACCGGCACCCTGTAACTGATCCATTAGATCATCGATTCTAGGCAATGGATATTTGTTCTTCACAGTGATCTTATTCAACTACCGATAGTCGACACACAATCGCATACTCCCATCCTTCTTCTTTACTAGTAACACTGGTGCTCCCCACGGAGAAACACTTGGTCGAATAAAATGCTTACCCAATAGATCTTCCAGTTGAGCTTTCAGTTCAGCCATTTCTAAAGGTGACATCCTATAAGGAGTAATTGAAATTGGACCAGATCCAGGTACCAACTCGATTGCAAATTCAACCTCTCGGTTAGATGAAAATTCATTAATATCATCTGGAAACTCATCTGGAAATTCACATGCAACCGAAATCTGCTCTAAACTCTGATCATCACCTGGTACTCCCACAGTTAATAACATAACACCCTGACATCCAGTTCCAGAACAGTTTACTATCATAGAATTCAAATAGTAACTATTCACCACAACCGGTGCTTCTGACCCTTCTGGCATAAACTGTACTAACTTCTCAGAACAATCAAGCAAAACATGATTCTTGGATAACCAACCTCCCGGTTATCCTAGCATCATCTGTCTACAGGATACGTCGTATTCCCTACCACCAATGCTGAGCCTCGCTTTGCAGCTGATAAGTTCCAAACTCAACCCAATGCTCCTCAGGAACCTGCGACACCATTTCCATAGCCTGGATCCAATTATCTGCATCAGTGGGATTTGAGGTTCCCCTAAAAGTAGGAGGGTGAACTTTCAGAAACGTTGCAAGTGTCATAGGACCGTCCTCATCATTATTGTTCCCGTGATTACCCTGGTTTATCTTATTACCCAGTGCCTTGGCTGTCACCTGCATAGTTGCAGCCATATTTCCCAGGGCAGCCATAAAGTCTACTGGATCATTCCCTACCGGGCTAGGAGTAACGATGCCTATCCTACCTCTACCTCGCCCGCGACCGCGTCTGCGAGTCGACATCTGGTCCTTATACACACCAAACAAGTGATATTAAGTTGATCAGTCTCAATATCGCAGGTCTAATGCTTTAAGTTCCAAATGCATGCTCACAAACGTTTATGCCATATATATCAGTCAGATATCCTAATAGCACATAAACACATATACAGAGAATGCACAGAAGTACAATCAGTCCGTCTTTCAGGCTCTATAGGAACGAACTGCTCTGATACCATAATGTAACACCCTACCACACTAAGTTTTACGCTTAAGTCGTAAAACAGAGGTGGTGTGGTATTACGACTTCTGAATAAAATAAGTACATATAATAGCGGAAGAATTATAATATGCTAGGAGCCTTGAAGAATAGAGGAAACAAAAATCGCGAAATAAAAGCGCAACACTCAAGGAACGAGTTAACCTGCGTGCTAAGAAAACCATAACTATTAAACATAAGATAACAGAAGTAGGGGTAGAATACCAAAGATACAAAATAACAAGCTCCTAACTCAGCCTGCGAAGTCAAGACTGGCCGGAGAATATTTACACATATATACATACATATCAAAAACCCAAAAGTACATATACACAATCCTGCCTCTCCATAAACCTCTAAGAGGATAAAAAAGAATAAGTCATGCGGAGAGAAAGCTAAGTACATATATATACATCATAGCATAACAAAATATCCCAGTAACCACTCCGCCTCAAGAGTCCAGACGCCTAACGAGATGCCTCTCGACCTGCATCTGAAAAATAACAACATAGTATGGAATGAGAACCGAAGGTTCTCAGTATGGTAAAGGTGCCACACACATAATATATAAGGTCCTGGGAATGCCAGAGGCAATCCTAGAACACCGACACTCAGATTATAGAGCTTAAAGTATTAAACAGAAGCCATAAAAGGTGGTTTACTAAGGATATTTAAACCTAACTTAACTTAACCTTAAATCTCTAAGTCCCATACTGCCTTTCCTCCATACCTCCAGTTCCATCATGTATTTTCACAGACAAATAGACAGATAAAGGCAAACACAAGAAGGTTACAATTACTGCAGATAACAAATATACATTTAACATGGCAAGTACATTTAGGCACACCCAGTTAATACACAAGCAAGTAATTCAAGTAATATGCATATGATGCATGCCTGTCCTATGGCTGATGAGGCTCATCTGTCGGTTATCCAGCCAACCCGACAAGTCTGAATTGTCCTTAGACTGTCCCTCGACGTGCATCCCCAAGAGTCTATGCATAGATTTTTTCTCAAATAATCAATATTGCTCAATGGGGGTAACATTCCCGGGAATTTATATAGTGCCCGGTCACACTTACGTCGTAGGGTCAACAGAGTATCGAGTTTTCTACCTGGTACACGTGGTGGCAAGCCACGGCATTTTATCCAGGGAATCTCGTATCTCAGATCATTCAAATTCATAAGCCATATAAATAATTCAATTATAATTCATCAACAACCACATCATTTTCATTCACATCTCATTCATCATCATACATCAATCATATCAATCCTTATCCTTCATTATCACACCTCCCATTCCGTCCATCAATAGTTCCAATTCAAAATATAATTCATTCTTTTCTAAATGAATCAAACTTAAAACATGCTCATTTTCTTAATAACTCTAAATCAAACCATATAACCTTTGAATCTAAATCTTTTTAAATAATCATATAAACAAAATCTCTAATTTTTATAAAATTTCGGCAGCATCTCCTCTAAAACTCGGACTTTGCCACCCTTTTCGGGTCCAAACCTGCTTTCTTTTCAATTCAACATACCCTTCCTCATTATCATAACAATCTCCACAAAAATCTACTTCAGATCAACAATTAAACTCATACAATATTCAAATCCAACAACCAAAATTCAACTAAGAGTCATAGTTCACAAATCCTAGGCTTTTAACATAAAATACCTCAAATTAATAATTCACCAAATTATTAGTTAATCAACAAACACCAAACCAACCATGTTCATCAACAATAATATTCAACCATAATTCTCTCCAAATTAACATAACAACATTCACCATCCAAAGTTAGTAACTAATTATCCAATAAACTTCAACTAAATATATTCATCAACAAATTACTAAACATTAAACATACACCTGCATTCCAACTTATCCTATGGTCATCTAGCCTAAGTTTTCACAGAACATTATATATTAAATGCAAGAAACCTAAACCATACCTTGGCCGATTTCCCCGTAACGACCAAAGCAAATTATTTAAAACCAAGGCAGCCCCTTCAAAATTCAACTAATCAGCTTCCTCCAAGTTCCAATATTCACAATTTCAAGCTCCAATTATTTATTCACAACCTAATACACATTCATAACACATATATATCCAATTTAATACTCAAAGCTCAAATTCAAAGAAAATAAAATAGAATTATCGTATCCTCACCTTACCCAAGCTTCACATAAGCAAGAGTGAACGTTTCTCTCAAGCTAATTGGATCCTAAAACATCAGAAATCAAAGAAATTCAATACCCCTTCTCAAAACTCGAAAATTGGGGAAATGAGAGGCTGAAGTGAAATAGCAATTTACCTATGAAATTGTTCCGGTAGAAACGTAGAGCTCGACGCGGTGAACGCGTGGCCGCAAACGGTGCGGCGATCGGAGTTCGGACGGAGGAGTTACGGCATGTTGAAGGTTGCCGTTAGGTTTGGCGTTCTCTTCCTCCCTGGGAGCGTTGCTGCTTCTGTTACGTTAATGAAGAGAAATGAGCTTTTAGGCTCATTTAAATGCTGGCCGGTTGGGCCCACGGGCCCGGTTTGGGTCCGGTTCAACCGGTCCGGCCCGTTCGGTCCAATTTTGGACCGTTTTCTTCGAAATTGGTGTCAAAATTCTCGTTTCGATGAGCTCTGTCCTAATTTGATATAATATTCACATTTCTAATCCTCCTTATTAAAAACTAATTTATTAACTAATTATCTACTAATTAATCGGGGTTTACATTTAGCGTGTTAATTAAATATTTTATTTGGATATTTTTATTGTTATTTGACTCTTATGCTATACTTACATGTAAGATTTTGATTTTTTATATGGTACTTTTAATATAATCACGTTTTTATATGATTTTTTATAATTTTATATATTATTTTATTAAACTTTGATTATTTTAGTTGAACCGCCATTAAATTTTTAAATTAATAAATTAATAATTAAAATAGTTTAATAGCTGAGGCTCATTTTTTTCTATATTATAAATAAACTTGTGATATGCATTGATTCAATTTTTTTTTAAAAGAACAAAACGTGAATGACGTTTTGTCACTTAATAATAATTTTTAATTAAATAATAACAAAATAGCATTGACGCTTTGTGTTAAAAGAATTTTATAAAATTTTTATATATAAACGACGTTTTATATATTTTTTATTTTTTTAATGTCAGTGACGTTTTGTGCAAAATATCAGTAATATTTTATTGAAACGATAGTAACGTAAATGAAAAAATGGTGATGACATTTTTCTGTAACCATAAAAATCTCATAATAGCGTCAAATATAAGTTTTAGAATATTTTAGTGGATTACACCAATTTATGTCCAATATTAAAAATAAAAATTTAATAACCGATTCAATTTTTAAAACCTTATTTTTAACTCAAATTAGTGTAAAGTTTTTACCTAATTAAGCATGGCACGACATTGCTAATTGCTTGCTTAGAAGGGTAAAGGATGTCCATATATAGAGAATAAAATAAAGCCAATCGAGCAACCTAAAATGAAGTATATAAATATATATATATATATATATATATATATATATATATATATGTATGTATGTATGCTTCTCCAATTACTAATTAATATGATATATGTGTCCAAACTTAAAACACAATACCTGATCTCCCGCTTCTGATCTATCTCCTCTCATTACAAGGCAAGTTATGACCCTATTCTTCATATAAACCTTTTTCTTTTGTTATTAATTATTTAACTCAGAAACCATTCTTTTGCATTCCTTGCTTTCTTTGCATTAAATTATTGATTTGCATCCTTAATTGATGTCTATAAAACGATGACGTACATATATACTTTTTAGTAATAGATATATATATTCTTTTCCTATTAGAACAACTCTAATACTAATTTTAATTTCAATTTATTATTTTTAGTCTTTATGAAATTACATATTTTAAATAATAATTTAAAATTAAATATAAAATTTATCACTCCAATACTTAATCTATATTCTATCAAAATATTATAAGTGACAAATTCATGTTGATTTTTCATTAAAATGATATCGTCTCAATTTTAATATAAATTTTAATTTCAAATTAGTTCACTTTTTGTAAATATTAAAAGTGATATTCTAAAAATATGTCATTGTAGTTGCTCTTAATTTTAATTTTTAAAATAAATAACTTCATAACATGATATTAAAATTTTGATAATTTAAAATTTTAGAATTATATTGTTGTTATTCTAAAAGAAAAGAATTGTATAAACAAAAATGTCTATACAAAAATTTATGCAAATCCATAAAAAGAATTTGTGAGAGAATAGTGTGATAAATATATAATTATTTATGTATCTCATTCTATCAATTTAAATTTTTTAGGATAAATGATTTTATGATATTTAATCCATTTTTATTTTAATTTTTACAAAATAATATATATGAATAATGAATTATAATCCTTTTTTTCTATCTTATAATTTTGATATTGTCATTGTGAATATATTTTAAAATATGTGTTTAATTCTTTGAAAAAAATTCAAGTAAGAAATAAAAAATGTATGGGACGGGAATAAAGATGCATAAGATGAAGATGTTAGGTTTATGTAAAATGTACTTTATATGGAACATAAAATTTAGAAATAGAAGGTGATCATGAGATGAAAATAACATGTGTATATAAAAAATCAGTGACTAAATTAATTATTATGTATTTGTATATATACATATTTTATTTCTTATATTTTTAATGTATATTTATATTTTAATATAAATTTTATACCAATAATTTATTTAAGAATTTATTTTTATATATATCTAATATGATTTTACATAATGCACTAACAAAATAAAAGATGACATTATTAGACACAAGAATTTGACAATGTAAATAAAGTTCTTTCCCAACACTAAAATTCAGCCTTTAATAAACTATGAAAAAATTTTTAAATATGTCAAGAATATTCGGGAGTAGATTCTTTCAATTTTTTTTTAATAATTGAGGGTAATTGAAGGAGTAAAGTGTGATCTCTCACCAATAATTTTATAAGTGAGACTAAGAAAAAACATGAGAAAGAGAGCAATAAAAAATTAAAGATTATATTTTATTCTCTTAATTTTTTTTAACAATTCAAAAAATCCATTTTCTTAATGTTCTAATAGTAGTGATTTATTTTAATTTATATTATATATATTATAATTAAGATAAAGGATTAAAATTACTAAAACACTGTTATTTTTTAGAATGCCTAAAATTTTGCCTAAATTAAATACACACAGTTTTCTTATTCGTTTGATTACATGAGTTGATAAAAAAATAGAATTATGCTACCTATACACCAAATCAGCTACCAAAGTCAGTCACTAGTATAAAATATATATTGAAATATAAATACACATTATAAATATATTAGTAGCTGATTTTAATGACTGCTTTTGGTGTACAAATAGTATTTTTGTAAAAAATAATATACTAAAATAATAATTTGGAGTGTTAATAAATGTTGATTTTTTGTTTGTGGTGCGAGCAGCTTACAAATTAAATAACGTCAAGTGTTGCTGCATCATTTGCAATGGCAGAGGATGCAAAGGTGGCAAGGGAAGCAAAGCTTGCCCAACTACTCAATCAAACATTTGATCATAATAATCAAATTTTTTCAACTCCCAAGATACAAAGAGTTCCTCTTTTTTGGCGTCAAAAAACTAGTTTCTACGAGTATTGCATACCAAAAATGATATCATTTGGTCCCATTCATCATGGCAACGAAAATCTAAAGCAACAAGGTCAACACTTGAAATCTCAATGGGCATCTCTCTACATTGAAGAATACAGTAAAGAAGTAGGTCCTTGTAATGGTAACAAGCAAGAAGCAGCAAACTATTTGTATGGAGTTGTAGGATATAAGATTGGGGAACTGAAGGAGCTGTTTGCTGAGGATGTAATTGAAGAGTATAGTGATGAAGAACTAATTTGGATGCTGTTTGAGGATGGATGCTCTTTGCTCTATTACATGGACCACGTTAATGCTCAACATCCAGAAGAACTGAATCTAAAGTTTGATCAACTGATGTATATTGGCAGAGATATTCCATTGCTGGAAAACCAACTTCCAATCAAACTTCTGCAGTTGCTGAGCAAAACACAAGGTGCTGACTTGGAGTATTTAATCACAAATTTTATGAGCATGGGCGAAGGAAAGCGGAGTAGAATGACAACGATCACAATCCCTATAAGAAATCATATACTTGATTTTCTTCGCTCCTCCTACTTTCATACAGAGATTGAACAGAATGTCCCAAATCAAAATGGTGGTATTCAGATGCCTCCTCCTCCTCCTCCTCCTCGTCCTCGTTCCTCCCTAGTTTGGCAAACTTATAAGAACATACGTGATCTGAAAAAATCAGGGATCCAGGTTAAGGTAAACAAGAGTGATGAATGGAAGTGGCATGACATCACTTTCACCTCAAGATGGTTTGGTGGAGAATTGACACTTCCTTTGTGGGTATTCAGCAATGTCACGCCTTACTTTTTTCGAAACTTGATTGCATACGAGATGTGTCCGGACTTTCGCAACAGCTTCGAATGTTGTTGTTACCTTTCTTTCATGGATTCCTTGATAGATAATGCTGAGGATGTGAAGGAGCTTAGATCTGCTGGTGTTATCCAAAATTTGGTTCAACGTGATGAAGAAGTGGCCAAATTCTTTAATGATATTGGGAATGACTTCCCCGCTAAAATGTTCAATCAAATATACACAACCGATGCTATCCCCATTAGTAAGAAATATATCCAAGTGAGGCGTCAAATTCAACAACATTACTCGAGTAGATGGAGAACTTTTCTGGCTGAAACACGGAGTACTTATTTCAGTTCTCCCTGGTCTCTGCTTGCCTTTCTGGCTGCACTTTTAGGATTAATTCTCGCTGTTCTTCAAACATGGTATACCATACATTCTCCTACAAATTAGTTACCACATTTAAATAATAAGGGTCCGTGTATGTGTGTGTGACCCACACTGATCATGGTTTGCATCTAAGAATCTTAGACAAAAAAAAAAAGCGTGTATCTCGAGTTGTTTTCTATCTATTATTTATGTGTGTGAGACCCATACTCATTGGCATTATCCATTTGATGGAAGATTCTAAGGTGCTTACCCAAAAACTCTGTCCTTATGTGTCAATTGTTGAGGATGATTGGAGGCTAATTTTTTTTAAAATAAAAAAGAACAAAAAATTAAATTAAAGTAATACAATAAAATTTTTATTATAATAATAAAAATGTTGAGAAATTTTTTAAATAAATTAAATATTTTATTTATTAAAATATATTATTATAAAAATATTTATTAATTAATATAATATTATTTATTCTATTTATATTAAAAACAAGATGTATATACATATATTTTGTTTACATTATAAATAAAATATTAAAAAAGTTTATTAATATCTGAAATAATAATAATAAATATAAAATTAATTAAAATAATAAATATTTGATATTTTTTATTATAAAATTGTTAAAACATAAAAATAGCTAAACAAAATATCAAATATTTTATTATTTTAATTATTTTATACTTATTATTATTATTATTTCAGATATTAATAAATTTTTTTAATATTTTTTTATATTATTTTATTTATAGTATAAATAAAATATATGTATATACATCTTGTTTTAAATATAAATAGAATAAATAATATTACATTATTAATAAATATTTTTATAATAATATATTTTGATAAATAAAATATTTAATTTATTTATTTAAAATTTTTTTCAATATTTTTATTATTATAATAAAATTTTTATTGTATTACTTTAATTTAATCTTTTTTCCCTTTTTTCATTTAAAAAAAAATAGCCTCCAATAATCCTCGACAATTAACACATAAGGACAACATAAAATTTTTTGGGTAAACACCATAAAATCTCCCTTATTTGATTCCTTATGTAAGGGAAAAACATGTTTGTAATTCAAGCTTGTATAGTATTATTTGTTAAGGGTTAACTCACTTCGATTTAATAAGGCAATTAATAAATGTTAAATAAGATAATTCTGACTTTTTTTTTTATTTCTCTAACATTACCCTTTAAAAATACACATACATTTTCTCAATATCTAATAAGTACTACTTGTTTTGTGTTATAAATAACGTAACTATAAGATTGCAATAAATTATCGTGATTTATATGAACATTTAAAAGTACACTCTTTATTCAATTACATAAATAATTTTTGTTCAAAACTCTTTCCAACATTATAAGTTGTTTTAATTTATTATAAGTTTAATGATATTAATTTTAATATTTTTTTGATTATATATCCATTCATTAATTTAGCACATTTAAACTTATAATAAATTTTGAACTTATAATAGAAAGAATAAAATTCTATATCCAAGCAAAATACTTAACTAATCTAACCAAGTTGTTATAACAACTTTTTAAATCACGCGCCTCTTTTTTCTTTTCCTTCTCGTTTCTCATTTTCTTCTCCTTTTTCATTTTCTTCTCTTCTTTCTACTTCTTAATCTTCTTATTCTTCTTCCAAATTCACGCACGCAGGTTTTTTTTCTTTCCTTTTTCTTCTCCTCCTCTTTTTCGTTTTCTTCTTCTTCAATATTGCGACTTCTTTTTCTTTTCTTTTTTTCGTTATCGTCGTCACCAATAACACTAATATTTTGCAAACATCTATATTGGTTCTGATTTTTTTGCTGCTATCATTAAATAATTTTGGTTTATTTCTTAATTTATTTCGCTTCATTTGTGTATTAATTGAGGTTCACTTGATTCTGCTGATAAGTATTGACTAAATTTTTTATTCCTTAAGTAATTTCGATTTATTTCTTAACTTAATTGAGGTTTATTTGGATCCATAAATGAATTTGATGTATTTTTGTTAATGATTGAGTTTTTTTAACTGTTTGTTCAAATCGAAACTAATTTCGGTTCATATGTGTGCTAATTGAGCTGTTCACTTGATGCTGCTCACAAGTATTGACAAAATTTTTTATTTTTTAAGTAATGTGGATTCATTTTTTAATTTAATTGACGTTTATTTGAAAAAAAAAGAAAGCATATATGATAGCACATAAGAGAGTTGGTGGGCAGTAAACCAAAAAATGAAAATTTCAGGAACTTTTTCGTTAATACACTGTATTTCTCTTACTCTTCTAGTATATCTCTGTATGTATGAACAATGTGAGCCTAGTGAGAAGTCTAATTTATAGAGAGAATTGAAGCATATTCTCCACGTATTGGCAAGTGCTTTTTCGTAATATTAGTGATTAATGATATATAATAATTATCAGCAGCATCAGTTGAACCTCAGTTAACACATAAATGAATCAAAATTATTTCATAAATAAATCGAAATAAACTAAAAAATAAACCGAAATTATTTAATGATAGTACCAGAAAAAATTAGAAACAATAAAAATGTTAGTAGGGTTGAAAGTGAGCCGAGTTGAGCTGAGCTAGATCAAGCTCAAGCTCGGCTCACGAAAATTAAGCTTGGCTCACGGCTGGACTCATTAACAATTGAGCCTATTTTGTAAGCTCAAACTCAACTCAACGAAAGCTTACGAGCTGGCTCGAGCTCACGAGCTGATTCAAATAATAGGAACATAATCTATAATTCTATATCAATAAATTATAATTTATATATATTAAAAAATATTAAAAAAATTAATTTAATATATTGTCTATCTATCAATTATAATTTTTTTTATTTATATCCTACATCAAAATTATATATAAAAAAAAGACTATAAAATTTTAAACAATTAAAAATATTAATATATGTAAAATTATATATTACTATTTTATATATATATATATATATATATATATATATGTTAAATTATTAATACACATATTGTATATACATTTAATCTATACTTTTAATATTATATATATAATCAAGCCAGCTCACGAGCTAATGAGTTGAGCTTATCCAAGCTCAAGCTCGACTCATTTAATTTATGAGCTCAAATTCAAGTTCAACCTCGGCTCACCAGCTCACGAGTTTAGCTTATCGAGCTATTAATGAGTCGAGTTCGAGTTGGCTCATGAGTTGGTTTGACTCACTTTCAGCCCTAGATGTTAGCAAAATGTTAGTGTTGTTACGTTGATGATGACAATAACGAAAAAAGAAAAAAAAAGAGAAACCTACGTGCGCAAAGAAAAAAAGAACTTACGTGTGCGAATTTAAAAGGAGGAGGAGGAGAAAGAAAAAATAAAGAAGAAAAAAGAAAAGATGAAAAAAAAAAAAAAAATATGTTTTGTGTTATTGAAACGCGTATGTGATACATGTTGATATAATAAAAATGATTTTTATTAAATTTAGATTAATTTAATTGAATTTAATTACTAAAAATACTTAAATATATAGCTCTACGTAATAGAAAAGGGGCGGCTGATTTTCCAAAGTTATAAGTTATGTTGCTAGGCCTTTGGGGCATATGCCTATTATTGACATTACTTCCCTTCTTTCTAGACAATCACAAAAGTCCAACTACAAACCACGGACCACCAAAAACAGAAGAAATGGAAAATTACATTTTTTTTATTTGTTTTATTTTTGGTTTATTTTATTAGACGTAGATTAAAATATATAAAAATAGTATTTGAGTTATAACAATTAATAAAACGGAAAAGTTCTGCATACAAGCCATTAGGGCTTGTATGCTTTACAAGTTTATTAAACAATAAATTTAAAATACGCGCTCCTCCACCTTCGTTGATTACACGCGCTATATAATATGCCGCGTATATCTAACTTCCAAATTTAAAATATTTGTTTCCTTCTTCGTTTTCGTTATTTTGAGATTTGGTTGTTCTTCTTCTCGCGCGTCTTCCCTCATTCTTCTCCATCGATCTTTTCCTCTTCTTTTCTCACTGGTATGTTCTTCGTTTACGTTCTCTTTTTCTCTCTCTGCAACTCCAGCTTCGTTTTCTCTTTTGATTTGTTGTTTTCTGAAATCAAAGTTCGAACTCGTTTTGAAGATGATGGATCCTTCAAGCTCAGATTCTGCGCTGAATCCAGGCGATGTGGATTATGAATTTGAATCTAACGAAGTTCCTGAGGTTTGATTTACAGTAATTTGTATAGCATTGTGTAGTTTAAAAATTGCTGAACATTGTTTAATTACCTGGAATTTATAGCAGACGCTCGGGTGTAGATCAATTCTTCTTTGGGTGTATTTTAGCTATAAGTGTGGGTGTAAATACACTTTACTGGTTTTTTGTTATTTTTAATTGAGTTGTTGTTGTTCAGGTGTATTATATCAGACATGATTGGGTGTGTTTTTAGTTTTTTGACATGGTGTATTCTGCAGCCTGTGTATTGACAGTTTATGGCTTTAAAGGTCATTCTGTAGTTGAATTATTTCGGTTCGGGTGTATCATATTAGACATGATTGGGTGTATTTTTATCATATCTATGGGTGTATTCACAGTTCTGACCAGGTGTATTCTGCAGCCTCTCTCTGTTGTTGATGACGAGCTTGTTCCGAAGGTCGGAATGACCTTTACGACCCTTGAAGATGCCGGAAAATTTTACAGGAACTACGCCAAGGCTGCAGGTTTCTCTACAAGAGTTCGGTGCACAAATAGGAAGGGAAACGAGATTAAGAATCAACTGATTACATGTAGCAGAGAGGGAAAATGGAAATCTAAAATATCTCCAACCGAGAAGACCAATCCGACAGCCGGTTTAAACTGTCCTGCAAGAATTTATATACACACATTGAAGGATGTCGGTGCTTGGATCATTTCAAAGGTTGTGCTGGATCATTCACACCCCTGCTGTCCAAGCAAAGCAGAGATGCTCAAACAGCACAGGGAACTAAGCATGTCCATTCGTCGTACGATAGAGAATAACGACGAGGCCGGTATCAGACCAAGCAAAACCTACCAATCATTTGTTGCGGCTGCCGGGGGTCACCGCGAGTTAAACTTTATCGAAAATGACGTGAGGAATTACATTACCAGGGAAGTGCGGAATGTTTCCGAACAAGAAGATGCAAAGGAATTCGGGAAATATTTGTTACGAATGAAAGAGAAGAATCCGAATTTCTTTTTTGAGCTCGAACTCGAGGAGGATCAATCGATTAAGCTGGCTTTTTGGGCCGACGCAAGAAGCAGAGCCGCGTTTGAGTATTTCGGAGACGTCATTTCATTCGACACCACTTACAATACAAACAGGTAACAAAATGTCCCTGTTTATGATGCTAAATTAATTTATTTTTACGAATCCGCAGCAGAGGTGTATATTGGCTGTCTCATTGGGTGTATTCGAAGCATTTGTTGGGGGTGTACCTAATGATTTTGCATTCTGGACCATGGTAATTCGTTTCAGGTATAATTTGGTCTGTGGTTCTTTTGTCGGGGTGAATCACCACGGTCAGTCAACACTTCTCGGATGCTCTTTGATGAAGAACGAAGAAATTGAATCATTCAAATGGTTATTTCAATGCTGGCTTCGTTGCATGGGAGGAAACGCTCCGAAAGGGTTTCTCACCGATCAGTGCGCATCAATGAAAAGGGCTTTAGAGTCCTGTATGCCAACAACAGTTCACCGCTGGTGTATTTGGCACATCATGAAGAAGATTCCAAGCAAATTAAACGGGTACAAGGGACATGCCGATATCGAACAACAAATGAGCCATGTTGTTTGGAACTCTCACAGCAAAGACTCATTCGATATGAATTGGAACGATTTTCTGGTGAATTTTGGTCTTGCGGACAACAAGTGGCTTTCAGGTAATGTGTTTTTAAAATCTGCAGCAGAGGTGTAAATTGTAGGATCACTCGGGTGTATTTTACTGTGTGTGTTTGGGTGTATTATGCAGATCTGTACGAAGACCGTCACATATGGGTTCCTATCTATCTAGACCACAACTTCTGGGCAGGGATGAGAAGCACACAAAGGAGCGAGAGCATGCATTCATTTTTTAACAAGTACATCACCCGGAACAGCTCGCTCATTCAGTTCGTCAAACAGTACGATAATTGCCTCGGAAGCAGGGAGCAAGCAGAGAGAGAATCAGATGCTGCAGATTTTCATACGGTCATACCGTGTGCAACCAAATCCTCCATCGAAGCTCAGTTTCAAGATGCGTACACCCACGCAAAGTTTAGGGAAGTCCAAGCCCAATTCAGAGGAAAGGCGAATTGCATCACCAGATTAAAGAATTCCGCTCTAGGCTATTCAGTATACGAAGTCGGAGAACAAGTTTCCAGCTCAATATTCGACAAGTTCACGGTTACCTACGACTCAGTTGCAGCCGAGGTAAAATGCCAATGCTTATTATTCGAGTCGAGAGGGATACTGTGCCGTCACGCACTAAGCGTTTTAAGCTTCGAACAAGTAAGCCAAGTGTCCCCTAGATACATACTGGAACGATGGAGCAAGAAGGTAAAGAGGCGACACACACACATCAAGAGCAGCCACGACAAGCCACTAATGGAGCCAAGAAGCAAGAGGTTCGACCAATTGGTTTTTCGTTCGCAAAATATTTGCGAATTTGCCTCCGAATCGGAGGAGCTGACTGCAATTCTGCACCGTGCGTACGATAACGTCATGGCCGAGATGGAAGCAATAAAAGGCAAAAGGAAGGGGACATCTTCTTTATCCCACGAAGACGCCAACTTGGAATCCGTTAACGAGCTTCAAAGCCCGCCAAGGATTCGAACAAGAGGACGTCCAAAAAACAGGCTAGGTTCAAAGCTGGAGAAACAGATTGCAAATGCCACAAAGAAGAAGAAGACGAAAGTTTTAAGCGAGGTAAATGTAATGTTCTTTAAATTTGTGGCGATTGAGTTTATTTTTCTAGTTAATAGTTTAGCTAATGCGTGAGTGTTATATTCAGATAAACCTGTTTGATGCTGCATCAGCGGCGCATTCAAGTTGCAGCCAATATCAGGGACAAGTTATAAATTATCAGTTCAGGGTACCAGCAGCAGGGGATAACTCTTTGGGTGTATAGTTATAAAGAGTATGGGTGTAAAATCACTGTTACTTTTGGGTGTATTTTTGTTAATTGACAATTTACATATAGACACATATATAGATACATATAGAACAAAAGCTGTAAAAATTCACAGGTTATGGGCGTATATTTCAGTTGATGTTTTTTTTTCATATTTTAGTACATGTAATTCATTCATTTTGAATACAGCACAGACAATTGGGTGTATATTTTATTCAACCTCGGGTGTATTATTAGACTTGCGTTGGGTGTAACAGTTTATAATATGCGTATGCTTTGACTTTTTGCTTTATGTTTTACCACCTGTAATACAGTTTTTGAATACATCACAGACAGTTTATCAGCACAGATAGTTTAACTATGGGAAAAAATATACATGGAATAGAAGTTGTTGATAAATGGCAAACATTTAAATCATTTGTTCAATTTACAAACTACCCAGTTTCTATATCAGTAGAATTAATATGACAAAACGGACTCAATAATACAGAGAATGGCTTTGACAGCCTTATGGCACTACTCTCTCTAATTGCCCGATCTCTCTGTGTATTCAACTCACTGAATAGTATCCAGGAAGCATACTCCACTCTATAGTGGTCCACCTCCTCCTACAATTAAAAAGTATGTTATGTTTAAACAGAAATATTAATTCAGTAAAGTAATACAGAGTTATATAGTTCTAAAGACAGTTACCTGTGTCCAATTATCCCATTCATACTTCCCCTTTTTAATGTTTTTCGGCTCTATTAACTCAAGCCACTTCATTACGTAGTAGCGCAGTCATAGCTGAAAACGAAGAAAATAAATTACAAATCTCATTTAGGAAAGTTTAATGTTCAGAGTCACAAATTTATACCTTATTTTTTGGCCTGAAATTTTAACATATGGTGCTTTAATTTCCTTCTCCTTCTCGCCTTTCTCGAGAGGTTTCCCGCCGGCATATGTTATCAATCTTGAAAATACATATCCCTTAAATACCAAAACAAATCAGTAATACACCCGAATGAATGGACAAGACACACCCAACTTAATATGGAATATACACCCAATTGAATATGGAATATACACCCAACTCAACTTTCAAAATAGACCTATCTATTAAAGTAAAGAAGACAGAGGGAACTTACAGTGAATTTATTAATGTCCTTTCTCTCAGCGCTTGGAGCTTTTTTGTGTAGCGGGTCAAGTATTTGACATTTCCGTGTTCTTGTATTTATTAGCCATAACCACCAATGTCCCGAGTGGCAAACAGGAGCAAAAATCTGAAGGATTGCCACATTTCAACAGTCTGTTATTTTATTTGGCATATAAGTAAATAAGCGTACTAACAAATTTACGAAACAAAAACTTACATATGGATGCGAACTTAATTTTTTTCTATCTATGAAGTGAATGAAACTCGGGTAGGCTTCCACCCTGAATTCTCTGTTCGTTTTCGGAGATATGAATTCCCCCCTTGGGTGATCCGAAAGTGCCATGCTCTGCAAGAATTGCAATACAAGACATGAAAACATGAAAATAAACAACTTACACCCAATCTAAGCTAAAAAAATACACCCAAATCAATCCATAAAATACACCCAAAGTTCGTAGAAGTAACACTTACCATAATATCGGGGGGGAGACAGTATATTTGTGCCTGAAACCTGTTTTCCTTTTTCTGGTTTAGGATGAGGCAGATGGCAGATACAATCTAGAAATCAATTTTAAATTAATAAACATTGCAGTTGACTTTGGTGTAAAAACATTAATGTTAGTCTAAAATTACCTGAGATTCTATATCACTTTTTGCCTGGAGGGATGCAAGGTGCGTTCTCATCAAAATGTATTCTCCTTGGCCAGTCAGAGTGCATATCTCCTCAAACTCGTCAGTATTGCCCTTTGCATCTTCCTTCAGTCTCGTCCCCCAGATGTAGCACTTTTCTTTCATATCATCCGGAATTTGATTTATTCCCCCCGGGGTTTCAAACTTTGCAGAACTTTCTCCCCCAGTCTCCCTCTGAATTTGTGGACTTTCGTCTTTTCCCTTTGACGCACTGCTTGCTAACTTTTGGACCAAACTGTCCAATTGTTCTAGCATAGTTGCAGTTTCTGGAGATTTTTCCCTTTCTGTCTCCTGCGTCGACGCCCCCTCCTGGCTTGAATCTGTCAATCCGAGGCTGAATGATGGCATCCCCGGATCTGTTTTAGGAACATAGCTTGCTGTCCATGCCATCATCAGCAGGGCAGCAGCGTCTTCGGCGTCTGGATGACTGCATCATTATGTATAAGAATAAGAGTAAGAATAAGAATATACGGATGACAAGCAAAGATTGATTCTAGTCTAATTAACTTACATTTTTGTTGGAGCTGGGGGAAGCTTGGGTGTTGTTTCTTGAAGTTGTTTGGGGGTTTCAGGAGTGCTGCACAGTTACACAAAATCGATCAGGAAGAGTATACACCCAAACTCTTAGCAAATATACACCCAAACCCTAAACAAATATACACCCAATACTATTTTCTTACGTTTCTCTAGCCCCTTCAATCTGTAGCATAGGGGTTGGTTCGGAATCTGCGTCAGTGGTTGTTTGCTGGGATGGCGGCACAAAAAACTGGATCGGGACTCTAAACAAGAATAAAAATGAAAGGTTAACAACGTATTTGAAAATAATAAGGTTATAAGGTTGAAATATTCTTGGATAACTCACATTGCAAGCGCTTCCGACGGCGTTTGTTCCCTAACAACCATCATATTCGAATCATCCGGAGTCAACCTAAAATACACCCAAAGAAGGTCAAAAAATACACCCGAACAATTCAAAAAGAAGACGGGCTTTGTTTTTTGAGAACTTACATAATTGCAGTTTTTGCTTTTTTTGCTGCCTTTTTTTTCTTGAATAAAATAATAAAGGGCTTTTTTTTCTAAAAAAAATATATACAGAATTAGAAGTAGAAGTTATTAGAAGAACAAAAGTAACGGTTATTTGAAAGAGAAATTACATGCTCTGAGACGGCTGGTTTACACTACTCTGTTCTGTGCGTCCTTGAGAGGAAGGATCATCACTTCCCAAGTTCACAGCCGGTAGTCTAAACAGATTTCATGTTATTCAAACGAAATATACATCCAACTTAGTAAACAAGATACAACCAACTTGATCCACAAAATACACGCATATTGTTTCACAGAATACATCCAAATCATGATAACAAGATTTTATTAAATAATAAAGCTTCTTACGTTTCAGAGGACACATAGCGACCTTCTGTCGATCGCAGGTCAGCCTGGTTGTCCCTGCAAAACAAGATACAATTATTAGCAAACAAAAGACACCAAAATCTCAAATACACAGCACAGCAAGACATACCCCTCTGCAGCAGATTTATGAACGTTTTCCCCTAGCAATTCATCAAGTTCGTCACTTGATATTTCATATGTCTCACTACATTCATAAAATAAGACGTTAACAAAAATAATTACGATGAAAGACCGTAGTATAGCTTACGAGGTACTGTACCCGTAAAAGTATTGATCTTCTTCAGGAGGTGAATCCTCCACAACTACTTTTTTCTTTTTTTTGTGGTGTTTTGGGTGGAAAAAAAAACAGTACCAATCAGAAATAAAAAATTAATTTTATCACAGAATATTAATGAAAGAAGTGCTTACTCTTTTGGTGTTGTTTTTGTTTTTTTCTTTTTCTTCTCCTTCTTCCCAGGTGATGATTCTTCGCTCCTATAAGTCAATAAAAGACACCTCAGTTAATACACAAAATCTTTATAAAGAAGCCAAAAGAAAGGAGTAATAATTTCAGGACATTACTCATCACTTGGTTCAGATTCAGATTCTGAATCAGAATCTGAGTCCTCTTGCCTCTGCTTTCTTTTTCTTGAGTCCATTCTGCAGGCAAACAATTGTCATTTAGAACATACTAAAAATACGCCCAAATGGATTCACGAGATACACCCAACTAAATATACAATATACACCCAAAACAGCAAACGAAACACACCCTGCTTAATAAGCTACATACACCCAACGTGGACAAACAAAATACACCCAAACCGAAAAAGAAATTACACCCAAGTATCTTACTTTTTCCCCTTTTTGCCGGGGTGTTTAATTCCCGAATCCTCCGAGTCTTCTTGAGCCTCAGACTCAGAGGTAGAAGTGTCACTGTCAGTAGTTTCTGTCTCCGAAGACGATGTTGAGCTCGCCTTCCTTTTTTTTGTTTTTTTTATTTCTTGTTTTTTTTTGTTTTTTTCTCATTTTTTCTTTTGTCTCTGCCAAATTCAGAATCCCCTGAAACATGAGATATTTTAGTTAGCACCATTCGGGTAAATAAAATACACCAACTTATTATGATTACTCACCAAAATTTCCTCTCTCTTTGCATTCATTCTTTCCACCAACTGCTCCTTAGTCCAGTTGGCAATCCATGGCTTTGGTGGTCTTTCAACCCTGTTCTTGCCTTTGTTTTTTGAAAGATGAAAGTAAATTATCATCAGGGCGAAGAGGCAGCCATTGATTGCCTTCTTCTTCTTCTCTTGATAGTCTGTTATGCCCTTGATCATGAAGGTCAAAACATGCCCCCCCAGTTTCTCTCCTCTATGCCGTCCATCTTAAAAATTGGGACCAGGTGCACGGGCGATATTTTGTTTATCGTCGTTGGCAAAAGGAACGCCATCTGTATGTAGAGGATGAATATCCTCTTGAACATCAGGCGTTCCTCTTCGTTGCCAACGCCGATGTCCATCATTTCATCGGTAAGACTTTTGAGGGTCTTACCCTGGAATCTTCTATAAATTATTTTGTCATCATCAGAAAGTTTCTTATAGTCAACTTTCTCAGGAAATAGATCTCCTACAAAAAGGAAGACAACAAAGCATCCAAGTCGGTTCAAATACACCCAAGCATCAGGTTAATATACACCCAAGCAACAACCTAATATACATCTATAATTTTGAGCTAAATACCTGTTGCATTGATGCCAAGCGCATCACCTATTTTTTTTGGGGTTATATGGAAAGAACCATATCCTGTCTTCAGTTTGTTCTCCCCAAGTTTGAAGTTGTTTGCCAGCTCCCTTAAGAGTTGGTGATCCACCCTCAGTGGTGGGATGTGCATCAACCCACCGAATCCAAGATCCCTCACAATCGCCTTCTTCTCCTCAGTCATGTTTCTGAACTTATCATTCAGGAGATGTGTGGCACATTTCAGGTCTTTAGTTTGGTTTCTTGCTGCCATTTTCTCTGAAACTAAAAATACACCCAAAGATATCAGTAATATACACCCATATATATATGACTCAGATACACCCATTGATAACAATAAGATACATTCATTGATAACAGTAAGATACACCCATATATATGAGTCAGATACACCCAAAGATATTCGCAAGATACATCCATTGACAACAGTGAGATACACCCATAAATATTATTCAGATACACCCAAAGATGTCAAAGAAGATATACCCATTGATTACAGTGAGATACACCCATAGATATTATTCAGATACATCCATATAGATATCAGACAGATATCATTCAACCATGCTTCAATATAAAGCCACATTACAAGGTTAAGCAGGTTACACCCCCGAATCTACGGAATAAACCCCCAAAAATCAACAAAAATAGCAGGAGAACTTAGAATAACAATGTAGAACGACGTAGAACTTAGAAGAACGACGTATAACTTAGAAGAACGACGTTTAACAAAGAAGCAAGAGTAATAGTAAACCCTAGAAGAACGACGTAGAAGAAAAGTAAAATATACAGTATTTTAATGGACTTACGTTGAGTATTCTTGGTTTGTTTTTTCTTCAGATTCTTCACAGAGAGGTTGATGGTGTTTTGATGCAGTTTTCGAACTACGATTTCTATATTTTGAAACTTGATTTTCGCTCGAAAATGAAAGGGTTTCGTTGTTTTGAAAGTGCCTTGAGAAATGGAAGAAGTGGAAGAAGTGGAAGAGTCTGCCATACGTAACCGTTCGAATGTTGAGCGCGTGATTTTGACGCGCCATCTTATCTCTCTTCATGTGCGTGATTCGTGTTTGGACTGGGCCAACTTGTTTGCTTGTAGGCTTGTATGTGTAGCAGGCCCGTTAATAAAATAGATAAGTAGTTCATTAGAATTATATTTAAATAGTTTTTTAATTATTTTATAACTTATTATCTTAGATTTTTTTATCTTTATTTATAATCTAATGTATACAATTAAATATATAAATATTTTATTTTGTTATAATCCGACATTTATACAGTTGAATCTTGATTAAATTAGTTGATGCTTTTTTTTATATAATTAAAAATTTTATTTAAATATTCTTTTTGTTATTTGATTTTCGTATTATAATTTAATATATATAATTAATTAAATATATTTTGTTGTTATCTATATATATATATATAATTCAATATTTTTTTTGGATATTTTTGTTGTTATTTGACTCTTGTATTATATTTACATGAGATTATAAGATTTTAATTGATGTCGTACTTTTAATATAATCACATTTTTATATGATTATTTATAATTTTATATATTATTTTATTAAAATTTGATTATTTTAGTTTAACCACAATTAAATTTTTAAACTAATAAATTAATAACCAAAAGAGTTTAATAGCCAGCTCAATTTTCAAAACCTTAGTTTTAAATCAAACTAGTGTAAAGTTTTTACCTAATTAAGCATGGCACCACATTGCTTGCTTAGAAGGGTAAAGGATGTCCGTATATAGAGAATAAAATAAAGCCAATGGAGCAACCTAAAATGAAGTATATGAATGAGTGTGTAGGCTCTCCTATACAGATAGATGCATGCTTCTCCAATTACTAATTTCTCCAATAATATATGTGTCCAAACTTCTCTCTCCTGTCATTACAAGGCAAGTTATGACCCTATTCTTCTATCTTCCTATAAATCTTTTTCTTTTGTTATTAATTATTTAACTCAGAAACCATTCTTTTGCATTCCTTGCTTTCTTTTCATTAAATTATTGATTTGCATCCTTAATTGTTTATAAAACGATGACGTACATATATACTTTTTAGCGATAGATGTATATTTTCTTCTCCTATTAGAACTCTAATACTAGTTTTAATCTCAATTTAAATTTTATATTATTTTTAATTATTCTATCAAAATATTTATACAAACGACAAATTCATATTGAATTTTCATTAAAAGTAATATTGTCTATTTGATGTAAGACCAATTTTATTTTTATATATATAATATATCTAATATGATTTTACATAATACACTAACAAAATAAAAGATGATATTAGACATAAGAATTTGGCAATGTAAATAAAGTTCTTTCCTAAACTAAATACACACGCACCTTCCTTATCTGTTTGATTACATGAGTTGATAAAAAATACTTTACTAAAATAATAATTTGGAGTGTTAATAAATTGATTTTTTGTTTGTGGTGCGAGCAGCTTACAAATTAAATAACGTCAAGTGTTGCTGCATCATTTGCAATGGCAGAGGATGCAAAGGTGGCAAGGGAAGCCAAGCTTGCCCAACTACTCAATCAAACATTTGATCATAATAATCAAATTTCTTCAACTCCCAAGATACAAAGAGTTCCTCTTTTTTGGCGTCAAAAAACCAGCTTCTACGAGTATTGCATACCCAAAATGATATCATTTGGTCCCATTCATCATGGCAACGAAAATCTGAAGCAACAAGGACAACACTTGAAATCTCAATGGACATCCCTCTACATTGAAGAATACAGTAAAGAAGTAGGTCCTTGTAATGGTAACAAGCAAGAAGCAGGAAACTATTTGTATGGAGTTGTAGGAGATAACATTGTGGAACTGAAGGAGCTGTTTGCTGAGGATGTAATTGAAGGGTATAATGATGAAGAACTGACTTGGATGCTGTTTGAGGATGGATGTTCTTTGCTCTATTACATGGACCACGTTGATGCTGAGCATCCAGAAGAACTGAAGCTAAAGCTTGATCAACTGATGTATATTGGCAGAGATATTCCATTGCTGGAAAACCAACTTCCAATAAAACTGCTGCAACTGCTGAGCAAAACACAAGGTGCTGACTTGGAGTATTTAATCACAAATTTTATGAGCATGGGCGAAGGAAAGCGGAGTAGAATGACAACGATCACAATCCCTATAAGAAATCATATACTTGATTTTCTTCGCTCCTCCTACTTTCATACAGAGATTGAACAGAATGTCCCAAACCAAAATGGTGGTATTCAGATGCCTCCTCCTCATCCTCCTCCTCCTCCTCTTCCTCGTCCTCGTTCCTCCCTAGTTAGGCAAACTTACAAGAACATACGTGATCTGAAAAAATCAGGGATCCAGGTTAAGGTAAACAAGAGTGATGAATGGAAGTGGCATGACATCACTTTCACCTCAAGATGGTTTGGTGGAGAATTGACACTTCCTTTGTTGGTATTCAGCAGTGTCACGCCTTACTTTTTTCGAAACTTGATTGCTTACGAGGTGTGTCCGGACTTTCACAACAGCTTCGAATGTGGTTACTACCTTTCTTTCATGGATTCCTTGATAGATAATGCTGAGGATGTGAAGGAGCTTAGATTAGCTGGTGTTATCCAAAATTTGGTTCAAAGTGATGAGGAAGTGGCCAAATTCTTTAATGATATTGGGCATGACTTTCCCGCTAAAATGTGCAATCAAATATACACCACCGATGCTATCCCCATTCGTAAGAAATATATCCAAGTGAGGCATCAAATTCAACAACATTACTCGAGTAGATGGAGAACTTTTCTGGCTGAAACACGGAGTACTTATTTCAATTCTCCCTGGTCTCTGCTTGCCTTTCTGGCTGCACTTTCAGGATTAATTCTCGCTGTTCTTCAAACATGGTATACCATACATTCTCCTAAAAATTAGTTACCACATTTAAATAATAAGGGTCCGTGTATGTGTGTGTGTGACCCACACTGATCATGATTTGCATCTAAGAATCTTAGACAAAAAAAAGCGTGTATCTCGAGTTGTTTTCTATCTATTATTTGTGTGTGTGAGACCCATACTCATTGGCATTATTTGATTCCTTATGTAATGGAAAAACATGTTTGTAATTCAAGCTTGTATAGTATTGTTTATTAAGGGTTAACTCATTTTCATTCCAAACAGTAAAATTCAAATAATGACAGAAAAGACTACTATATATCTCTCTTCAGTTAACTTTTTCAACCATCCTATTGTGATTCTGATTTCTGAACCCATCATCCAGAAATTAAGAAAATAGATTTAGATTCAGAGATTCTGAACACTCAAAACCTTAACGGCATCACGTTAATGGTCTTTCATCTTATAAATTCTCACTCCTTCTAATTTTCTTTGACGTGCAACTAATTCTTTATGCTATTCAGTACAAACACGTGCTATTTACCAAATAGGGATTTAAATTAAAATAGTAGTGTTGTTTATCTTTGCATTAAACAAGAGGTTGTAATTGTTTTTTCGTTTACATATGGAAAAAGCTTGTGTTACCGAACGAATTTTCATTGATCTTTAGAATGCACGGCATACCATGTTTGAATAAAAGTGAGAACTAATGCTGTAAACGCAGCAAGAAAAGCAAGCAAAGACCATGGAGAATTGAAATAAGTACTGCGTGCTTCAGCCAACCAAGTCCTCCACTTGTTTGAGTAATGTCTTTCAATTTGAAACTTGACTTGAATATATTTCTTGCTGAAAGGGGCAGCATCGCTCCTCAGATGATTAAATATTTTGGTAGGCAATTCATGGCCAATATCATTAAGAAAATCTGCCAGTTCTTGATCGCTCTTAAGCAAATTTTGGATAACACCAGCTGATCTAAGCTCCTTCACATCCTCAGCATCATCAATCAAAGAATCCATGAAAGAAAAGAACGAACAGCATTCGAAGCTGCTACAAAAGTCTGGACACATCTCATAAGCAATCAAGTTTCGAAAGAAATAAGGCGTGACATCATTGTATACATAAACAGGAAGTCTCAATTTGCCACTAAACCATCTTGACGTGAAAGACAAGTTATTCCATTTCCATTCAGGACTCTTTGCCTTCGCAACTCGAATCCCAGATTTTTTAAGATCACGGACATTCTTGTAAGTTTGCCAAGGATGAGGAAGAAGAGGAAGATGAGCCATCAAATCACTTCCTATTTTCTCAGTCTCCATTTCAGTTTCACCAACAAAGTAAGATCGAACAAAACCCAGCAGATGATGAACTGATTCAGCTGTATATGCAAGTCTAATCATCACAGTGCAGTTTTTGTGTGCTGAGCCTTTTTGTGTGCTGAGCAGCTTCAACAGCTTCATTGGAAGTTGGTTCTCTAGCAAGGTCATATCTCGCCAAATATGCATCCATTGATCAACCTTTAGATTCAGAGCTTCTGGATGCTCAATGTCAAAATTCTCCAAGCAAAACAGATAAGTACATGCGTCCTCGAACAACATCCATGTCAGTTCATTATTACAATAGCCTTCAAGCACATCCTTAGAGAAGAGCTCCTTTATTTCCTCTATGTTATTTTGTACAATTCCGAATAAATAATTGGCGGCGGTTTGTTTGTTACCGTTACAAGTAGGTAGTTTACTGTACTTTTCAATGTAGAGGGATGTCCATTGAAGTTTCAAGAGTTGTCCTTGTTGCTTCAGATTTTCTTTGCGGTGATGGATGGGACCAAATGATATCATCTTGGGTTTGCAGTACCTATAAAAGTGTGGATTTTGACGCAAAAATATAGGAACTCTTTGTATCTTGGGAGTTGAATTTTGATTATCTTCGAATCTTTGATTCACCAGTTCGGCAAGCCTTACTGCATTTGCCTCCTCTAAATTGTCTCTGGCCATGCTCCAATGACAAGGTTTTGCTTCAATCTGCAACCTTTATATTTTCAAGGCAAAGAATTAGATGATCTCGTTATCTCTAAAATTATTTAGTGGCACTTAGTGATGTCAACCGGGTCACTCCGGTTCATTAGACTCTGGTTCGTAAATCTTTTTCATTCACGGATCATAAATTTTTAATCCGGATTGTTTATGGTCCATAGACTAGACGGGTTAGTCCATTTACTTTTTCATTTTATTTTTAAAAATTAAATTTGATAAAAAAAATCACTTTTTAGTCAAAAATTTAAACAAATAATTTTTTTAGTTGACGAATCGAATTTTCGGGTCGAAACAAGAAAAATATTAAAAGAAAGTGCTGCTTTTTTTAAAAAATAAACGAATTACTTGTTTAACTCGTCGTTTTTTTTGATCGATTGAACTTAATCCATTTAACTCGAAATTTAAACAGGTTTAATTTTACAGGTAAAGTCCACCCATATAAACAGGTAAACAAGTAGTTCCGATAAATTTCGTCCATTTTAACGGTCTTACTAGTACTACTTAAAATGATTAAAGTAATCTTTTAAAATATATATTTGCAAACAAATCCTATTCTCTCTTTTTTTCCCTTTAACTCTCAGAAAGAATGTTAAACTCAAGTATAATAGGATTGCAAATGGAAGATTAATGAATAATAAATAATAAAAGAATAAATTAAAAAAAATGTCTAAAGAATTATTAATATATACAATTTAAAAATGATTTTTTTGGTAATTATTTAAAAAAATAAAAAATATTTTTCACTAAGACTAATGATAATTCCAAAAATTTTGAGATCAACTAAACCAAAATTTATTTTTAATATATATTTAATATTTTAATATGTATTTTATTTAAAAAATTAATTTAATAAAATCAATCTTTTTCTACCTTACTAAAAGAAAAGTAGAAAATCAGAATTTTTTAAAATAAATTAAATAAATATTTTAATTATCAAAATAAATATTTATATATTTTATATTAATAATTAATTTTTATGATTAATTTTAATATATATTTAACATGATTAAAAAAATTATTGATGAATAAAATATTTATCTAAATTTTTTGAGATCCGAGTCTATTTAAAAGATTGAAAAATGGTTTATTTAATTTCTCAGCAACTCTTTGTTTTTTAATTTCTTACCAACTCATATCTTATCGGAGATATGGTACTGATTAATTTAGTGCTCGCCCATCGAAAAATAAGCACTTTTAAATGCAGATCACGTACGATGTGTATGGCCATGCATGTGAAGTTGTGAACTGGACTGACCTCTGTAATGAGTAAAGAAAATGAAGTAAGGACAAAAGGATAATTCAACCATAAAGAAAGTTAAATGCAGAGTTAGTTAGAATTGAGGGACAGATGACAGCAGATCAAATATGCAAAAGTTTGAGGCAAAGGCAAATAAATATTCAGCTCAAGCACTATGTGCTGTAGGCAATGAGTGGTAATCCCTTTTATATTTAAATATTCTTCTCTTCTTTCTGCTCTCTCTCTGGTCACTAAATCTCTTATTATTGTTAGGTTAATTCTTTTGAAAGAAGATTTGAAGGCTTGTGCTACGTCTACCGCTTGAAGACTTTCTTTAATTTTATTGAATTCTTCTTATATGGTTGGCTACTGTTACATTAAGGAGCCATTATGAACTCCGACTATTAATTCTGGTTTATTCTCCTTTCTAGTTAATTCTAGTTACGTTTCATTGGTGCTTTCATAGAATCATGGCAGAGAACACCCGAATGAAGGATTTGGATGCAGGTCTCAAGAATGCCCAAAAAGACCTAAAAATGCTACAATCGTTGATGGAGCAAAAAATCGAAGAACAACATGAGTTTGCGCTGAAATTAGCTATGGATCAGCGAGCACTTTCACTGAAAATGGCTGAGGATAATCAGCAGCAATTTGAAGCACTGCGCACTCTCATCGAGTCGGCTAGTACGAGACAAAAAGATTCTTTGGACCATGATCCGAACTCTGCGTCTGGTGCCGTTTCCTTCAACCGTTCCATGCCAAGCCCGAGAAAGCTCAATTTTGACTTTCCAAGATTTGATGGTACGAATGCCATATCTTGGATTTTTAATGTAGATCAATATTTCAATTATTACAATACACCAGAACAGGAGAAGTTGGCAATTGCTTCAATTCATATGGACAAGGACACAGTACCTTGGTATCAAATGATGCAACGTAACCAACCCTTCACGTCTTGGTTTGAGTTAAAAAGGGCAATTGAAATTGAATTTGGCCCTTCCTTGTTTGATTGCCCACGAGCTGCTCTTTTTAAATTGACCCAAAAAGGATCTGTAGCAGATTATTATTCGGAATTTATTGCCTTGGCTAATAGATCTGAAATTAATCCCCCAGAAGCATTAGTAGATTGCTTTGTTAGCGGCTTAAAAGCTGATATTAAAAGAGACGTGATAGCTCAATGCCCCGGTTCCCTAATTCGAGCAGTCTCTCTGGCTAAATTATTTGAGGAGAAGTACACCACTAATTTTCGTCACTCTTTTGACTCAAATGCCATCCGAATCACTTCCACTCCTAACAATAGCCTCACACCGAAACCACCACCTAAACCACCATTACCACCATTGCTTCCAACCCCAAACACAAAACCTCTTGCTCGCCCAATTAGAAATATGTCCCCAGCTGAAATGCAATTGCGCAGAGATAAAGGGCTCTGTTATTGGTGTGATGATAAGTTTTCCTTTGATCATAAGTGCCCAAATAGAGGCCTCTTAATGTTGCAAATGGAAGAGGCTGAAGAATGTTATGTCACAGCGGATGAGTTGGATACACCGCAGCAACCGGAACAAGGCAATACTTCACAAGCTCAATTAGCAGTGGCTCATCACCTCTCGTTCAATGCGATGAAAAGAATTTCAGCCTTGGGGGTGATTCGCTTCAAGGCATTTATCAATGGAATGGAGGTGCAGGTTTTAATAGATGGGGATAGCTCAGACAATTTCCTTCAACCAAGAGTTGCAAGGTTTTTGCAATTGGCAGTGGAACCATCACCAAGATTTCGGGTAGTTGTGGGAAATGGTCAAGTTATGGATGCCGAAGGGTTTGTTAGAGAATTGGCGGTGCAAACTCAAGGTCATACATTGAAGATGCCAGCTTACCTCCTCCCATTCTCCGGAGCTGACCTGGTACTAGGTGGTACTTGGTTAAAAACTCTTAGGGAGCACTTAGCTAATTATGATGATTTAACAATTCGCTTCTTCCATCATGGAAAACTGATTACTCTACAGGGAGATTGCACCTATTTACCACAGGAGGCACAATTCCATCATATCCGCAGGTTGCAAAACACAGATGCTATAGCGGAAGTATTTACCTTACAATTCACACAAGTGAAACAAGAGCAGTTGTCAGAAAAGTTGCTGGAATTACCTTCTGATATAGACCCAGAATTGGCATTACTACTGCATAATTATAAGGATATATTTGACCAACCTGAAGGCTTACCACCTCAAAGAGTTCATGATCATTGCATCCTATTACTGAGCAATGCGCCTCCAGTGAAAGTCAGACCTTATAGATACCCACATAGCCAAAAGGAACAAATTGAATTGATGATTGAATAAATGCTAAGAGAAGGTATTATTCAACTAAGTAAGAGTCCGTTCTCTTCCCCTGTTTTATTAGTAAAGAAGAAAGATGGAACATGGCGCTTTTGCACAGATTATCGTGCTTTAAATGCAATTACAATCAAAGATTCTTTTCCTATTCCAACGGTGGATGAACTTCTTGATGAATTATTCGGTGCTAAATATTTTTCTAAATTGGACTTAAGATCTGGCTATCATCAAATATTGGTTACTCCCGAAGACAGGCATAAGACTGCTTTTAGGACTCACCAGGGACACTACGAGTGGTTAGTAATGCCATTTGGGTTGACGAACACACCAACCACATTCCAAGCATTGATGAATGATATTTTTAGAGAGTTCTTGAGGAAGTTTGTTCTTGTATTTTTTGATGACATCTTAGTTTACAGTTCCACATGGCCTTCACATTTGAATCACTTACAAGTTGTTTTGGAGATATTGAAACAAGAGTCTCTTTTTGCCAAAATTTTGAAGTGTTCTTTTGGTATAGAAGAAATAGATTATTTGGGGCATACTATCAACGGGCAAGGCCTGAATATGGAGAAAAATAAAATCGTGGCAGTGGCAGAATGGCCAATTCCAATGAACTTGAAACAACTTAGGGGATTTTTGGGACTTACAGGCTATTACAGAAGATTTATCAAAGGGTATGCATCCATGGTTAGCCCTTTATCTGACCTATTGAAGAAAGATTCTTTTATATGGAATTCAGAAGCTGCTTCAGCTTTTGAGATGTTAAAGAGTGCTATCACATCTGCACCAGTCCTCGCCTTGCCGAATTTCGCTCAACCCTTCATCATTGAGACTGATGCATCTGGATCCGGGATTGGAGCTGTCTTAAACCAAAGTGGTCACCCCATTGCCTATTTTTCGAAGAAATTATCCCCTAGAATGCAAAAACAGTCAGCATATGTTCGGGAACTTTATGCAATCACAGAAGGCATTGCCAAATTTAGGCATTACTTGTTGGGACGAAAATTCATTATAAAAACTGATCAGAAAAGCTTGAAGTCGCTCTTGGAGCAATCTTTACACACACCGGAACAACAGCAATGGTTACATAAATTCCTTGGTTATGACTTTGAGATACAATATAAGCCGGAAAAAGAGAACATACCAGCTGATGCCTTGTCTAGAAGCCTCTTTGCTGCATGGTCTGAGCCACAAGTAACATGGTTCCAGCAACTACAACGTGCTATAAGTGATGATGTTGAGCTTAACCAAATTACACAAGCATGCATGGATCCCAACCAGATGGAATATCCAAATTACTCACTCAGAAATGGAGTTTTGATGTGGAAGGATCGCATAGTTATTCCAGAAAAATCTCAACTGCTACAAGATGTCATGACTGAGTTTCATACCAGCAGGGTAGGGGGCCACTCAGGAATAGCACAAACAATTGAGAGAATATGTGCTCAATTTTACTGGCCCAAGATGCAACGTCAAATCAAAGAATTTGTCCTTAATTGTGTGGTATGCCAAAAGGCAAAAATTGAAAATCAGCTTCCCTCGGGCCTCCTGCAACCGCTTCCGATTCCTTCACAATTATGGGAAGATATATGTATGGATTTTATCACAGCACTACCTCCCGTTCAATCTTATACTGTCATTATGGTGGTAATTGATAGGCTCTCTAAGTTTGCCCACTTTATTTCCCTCCGATTAGATTTCAATAGTGTTACAGTTGTTGAAGCCTTCATTAGTAATGTTGCAAAGTTATATGGATTTCCCAAGTCCATAGTTTCAGATCGGGACAAGGTCTTCATTAGTCACTTTTGGCAGCAGTTGTTCAAGCTGCAAGGCACTACACTCACAATGAGTTCTTCATACCATCCCCAAACCGATGGCCAAAGTGAAGTTCTTAACAAGACTTTAGAGATGTACTTACGCTGCTTCTGCTATGAGAATCCAAAGGGTTGGCTGAAACTTCTTCTATGGGCTCAATATTGGTATAACACTTCATTCTACAGCAGTATCAAGATGACTTCTTATAGGACTTTATTTGGCAAAGATCCCCTGAGACTCATGCGATACCACAAGAATTCCAATGATGCACCTCACTTACAAACTATGTTGCAAGAACGGGACCAGCTTCTTGAGAGGCTCAAAGTTAACATTTTCAAGGCTCAACAATTTATGAAAGATCATGCTGATGAAAAAGAGACGACACTGGGAGTTACAAGAAGGGGACATAGTGCTGGTTAAATGACAGCCATATCGTCAACAATCGGTTGCGCTACGAAAGAATCATAAATTGGGGATGAAATTCTTTGGTCCCTTTAAAATTCTTACCAAACTCAGCCCTGTTGCATACAAGCTGCAATTGCCAGAAAGTGCTAAAATACATCCAGTATTTCACATTTCTTTATTAAAGAAGCTTCGTGGGAATGATACTCAACAATATATTCCACTGCCATTGACAACTAGTGAACAAGGTCCAATAATAATGCCACAAGTGATCTTAGCCAAAATGGTGATTATGCAGGGCAGGAGTGAGATACTCTAGCTGTTGGTGCAATGGGAAGGCACTCCTCAAGAACTTGCTACATGGGAAGATGCTAAAGAGTTCATGAAGTATTTTCCTCACTTCAACTTTGAGGACAAGGTTGTCTTTAAAGGGGAGAGTATTGTAATGAGTAAAAAAAATGAAATAAGGACAAAAGGGGTAATTCAACCACAAAGAAAGCTAAATGCAGAGTTAGTTAGAATTGAGGGACAGATGGCAGCAGATCAAATACGCAAAAGTTTGAGGCAAAGACAAACAAATACTCAGCTCAAGGACTATGTACTGTAGGCAATGAGTGGTAATCCCTTTTCTATTTGAATATTCTTCTCTTCTCTATGCTCTCTCTCTGGTCACTAAATCTCTTATTATTGTTAGGTTAATTTTCTTGGAAGAAGACTTGAAGGCTTGTGCTACGTCTACCGCTTGAAGACTTTCTTTAATTTTATTAAATTCTTCTTATATAGTTGGCTACTATTACATTAAGGAGTCATTATGAACTCCGACTATTAATTCTGGTTTATTCTTCTTTCTAATTAATTCTAGTTACGTTTCAACCTCAACCAAAACAATTAAACAGCATGAAGTGAATATGGGGAACGAGTATAGGCCCCTTGGATATTTTAATAACTCCTTGTATACATATTTATATTTGTGATGGTTTTTTAGGAATTTTTTAAATAAATTAAATAAAATTTAATATTTTATTTTTATTTTATAGATTGTAACAGAATAAAAAAAGGTTGATTAATAGTCACCTTATTAGTTAACACAAGTGAATGAGTTATATATATCTTAGTCATTTTAATGGTGCTTAGTCCGTGAAATCACTTTGGATTCCACTAAAACAACGTGCAATTGATATATTGTTGTTGAGTAATGATCATCGTCAACTAGTCTTGAAATTAATATTTGTTTAGTCTTGGAAAATTAACAATTTAATAATTGTTTACTACTTCCGCTGGAATATTACATCGTAGATTGGTAAAGGTATCACGTGCCACATGACTCAAAAGTCAAAATGCCGCAAAAACGTTTCTTTTGCACAAACAACAAAGACTGAACTCTCTGTTGAGGCAGTTTCCCCCAGTTTCCATTACTTGCACACTCTTTCCTACAGCCATCTGCACTCATCAAAGTAAAACCAATCTCTCATCTTTGTCTTCCTTTCTTCATTTGTTGCATTTCTGAAAATGGCGGAGGCCTTGCTTGGAATTGTGCTGGAGAACTTGATCCCTTTTGTCCAGAGTGAATTTGCAGCCTTCTTTGGAATCAAGGAAAAGGCTGAAGAGCTATCACGCACTTTAGAACTCATCAAAGCTGTTCTTGACGATGCCGAGCAGAAACAATGGTCTAATCGTCCTCTGAAGGTGTGGCTTCAGCAGCTTAAAGATGCAATGTACGTGCTGGATGATATCCTTGATCAGTTGCCAACAGAATCCTCTCGACTTGGGTGCTTAACTTCTTTGAATCCAAAGAAGGTGATTCATCGTCGTGAGCTTGGACAGAAGCTGAATGAGATAATAGGGAGGTTGGATCGAATTGCTCAAGCAAGAAGCAACTTTGATCTTAGACAAGGTGTGAGGGAAAGGCCAAGTGAAGTAGTTGAATGGCGTCAAACTAGCTCAACTATCGCCGTTCCTCAAGTGTACGGACGAGATGAAGATAAAGGGAGAGTTGTGGAGTTTCTTCTTAGCCCATCACGAAGCTCCGAGTTCCTTTCTGTGTATCCCATTGTTGGCTTTGGTGGTCTCGGGAAAACAACACTTGTTCAGCTGGTCTACAACGATCCAGAAGTAGGTAACAATTTTGATTTGAAGATTTGGGTGTGTGTTTCTGAGAATTTCACTATGGAGAGTATCTTGCGTTCCATTTTAGAAGCTATCACAAATGAGAAGTATGAGCTCAAGGTTTTAGATGTAATGGAGAAAAAAGTGAAAGAATTGCTACAAAGTAAAAAGTATTTAATGGTTTTAGATGATGTATGGAAAAGAAGCCAAGAGATGGAATTGGGATTAACCCAAGCCAAATGGGATAAGTTAAGATCCGTATTGTCTTGTGGATCTAAAGGCTCTTCCATTTTAGTATCCACTCGCGATAATCATGTTGCAACAATTATGGGAACATGCCAAGCTCATCATTTGGGCGGTCTATCTGAAGAAGATTGTTGGTTGTTGTTTAAACTGCACGCATTTGGAGCTGAAAAAGAAGAGCGTGCAGAGCTTGTTGCAATAGGGAAGGAGATCGTGAAGAAATGTGGAGGATCACCTCTTGCAGCACTGGCATTAGGAGGTGTGATGCAATCCAGAAGCACGGAAAAAGAATGGGTTGAAGTTCAGAAAAGTGAGCTTTGGAGTTTACCAGAAGAAAATGATATTATGCGTGTCTTGAGATTAAGCTACTCTTGTTTAACGCCAACTCTAAAGCAGTGTTTTGCTTTCTGTGCCATATTTCCCAAAGATACAGAAATCATGAAGCAAGAATTGATTTATCTTTGGATAGCTAATGGATTTATTTCATCACGGCGAAACTTGGAGGTAGAGGACGTTGGCAACATGGTTTGGAATGAATTATACCAAAAATCATTCTTCCAAGATGTGACGAGTGATGATTTTTCTTGCCAGACTTATTTCAAGATGCATGATTTAGTCCATGATCTTGCTCAATCAATTTCAGAGCAAGAGTGTATATGCTTGGAGAAACAAGATCTTAATGATTCTTCAAGAAACCCCCATCATATTGTTTTTCACGGCATTGGTAAAAAACAATTCTTGAAGAGATCCGTTGAGAAAGCTGAATCCTTGCGGACACTGTATCAATTGGATTCATATGGATTTCCTTTCAGTTCTAGATTGATTCAAACAAATAATTCTCTTCGGGTTTTGTGCATATATGGTAGAAAGATACCATCTTTTGGGAGTTTAAGTTGCTTGAGGTATTTGGAACTTCGTGCTTTGGATATAAAAAGCTTGCCTGCTAGTATTTGCAATTTGCGTAGATTGGAAATCTTGAAATTAATACAGTTGAATAATCTTAGCCATCTACCGAAACACTTGACGAGGATGCAAAATCTTCGGCATCTTGTCATTGAAAATTGTGTTTCTCTAACTGGTATGTTTCCTGACGCTCATAAATTATGTGATTTGAGAACCCTAAGTATATACATTGTGAAATCAGAGAAAGGGCATAGTTTGGCAGAGATACGTCATTTGAATCTGGGAGGAAAACTAAGGATCTCAGGCCTAGGAAATGTTGGGAGTATATCTGAAGCTAAAAATGCCAACTTGAAGGGTAAACAAGACCTTCGAGAATTGATTTTGTCATGGAGCAATAGTGGTAAGAGCAAGTCCGTATTGGGAGCAGAAGAAGTACTTGAAGCGCTTCAACCTCACTCCACACTCAAGCTGTTGACGATACATGAGTATGAGGGATTACATTGGCCAACTTGGATGGGAAACAATTCTGCTACCCACAATTTAGTTTCTCTTCGACTTGACTATGGAATGTGCGGGCATCTTCCTCCAGTGGGAAAACTTCCATTTCTGAAGAAGCTTCTGGTAAGACGCATGTATGATGTGCAGTACATTGAGGAAGATGAAAGTTATGATGGTGTTGAAGCAATGCCATTCCCATCTTTGGAGAAATTGGAACTGTACTACTTGCCAAACGTGGAGAGGTTGTTGAAACGGGAAACAACACACATGTTCCCCTCTCTTTCTAAACTCTATATCTATGAATGCCCTAAACTTCAATTGCCGTGCCTTCCACATGTTAAGGACCTCAGTGTTTGGGGATGTAGCAATGAGCAACTGAAGTCAATCTCTAATCTCAACGCTCTTAATGTACTATCTCTTAATCTAAATGATCAAGTGTCGTGCTTCCCAGAAGGAATGATGGACAACATGACCTCTCTTGCAACTCTCGAGATATCAAAGTTCAGAGAATTGAAGGAACTGCCATCTGACATCACAAAACTCACTGCTTTGTCTCATCTAACCATCAGTAACTGCGGTAAGTTGGAGTATTTACCAGAACAGGGTTGGGAAGGCTTATCTTCACTTCGAAAACTGTTAATTGATAACTGTAAGAGTTTGGGATCCTTGCCTGATGGTGTCCGGCACTTAACTTCACTTGAATATTTGGGTATTGGTGACTGCCCAATGTTGAAAGAGCGGTGTAAGCAAGGAACAGGGGAGGATTGGCACAAGATAGCACATGTTCCTGATTTAGATATCTGGTAATATTTGTATGTATTTATTTTATTCTTAGTCTATACATTGCTTATTCATTATTTTCTTTCATTTTGTTGTGTATTTGCATAATCATGGTTTCAATATGTTGTATTGTGTTTTATCTTCATTTGTACTGCTCTTTCGAATTACAGAATCCAAAAAAAATCTTGTATTTACTTTTCAATTTTCAGGATATGGAAAGGATGTGATCAAACTCGCTGCAAGTTCTCCGTTGGAATTTTTAAGTTATTAGTTTAAAATACGCAGGATTTTAATTTTTCATATGGCAGTAGATTTTAAATTTGATGATGGCCTTTTATCCAATTTCAAGTTTCAACTTATATATTCATTTATCTTTTAGCCATTAGCCACAAAAATTAGTATCTATTATCTTTGCCAAAATAAATTATCAAATTATAGAAATTGAAATTGGCCCCTTTAGTAGTTTTTAATTTGTGTCCTTGATTGATCTTATGCTAATTTGTTTTTCTATGGAAGACTTCAAAAATAATGATTTTTTAATTTCAAATTTTCAATTATTATAAATCGCAAATTGTCCATATTATTCTTGATGTTTATATAGTTCAATTCCTACTATAATTAAGTCAGTAACAACTAACAAGTCAAGTCATTCTTAGTATGTATGTACAAATGGAATTACAAGTCATTCACAACAGTGCAATATATAAATGTTCTATTCAATTTTATAATTTCTTTTTTTTTTTAATTCTGTTCATTGAAGCCACAACTGAGTTCAGTGAGTTGTCCCTTTTTCTTTATGTATATTAACATTATGATTTATTAATAATACAAGAGAATCACTTCTTTTAAATCTGGAATTTCAACAAGTTAGAGATATTTTGATTAAATTTTCTTATCCTACCAAACAAAGAACTTCAAGCCATCTATCGGTAGCTCTATAATAGTATTAGAGATGGGAGGATTACTATTTAGTATTTAATTTAAATTCGATACTTCATATTCAAATAAAATATACAATAAATTTATTTCACGCACATATTTTATATATAAAAAACTTATACATATTATATGCTAACGTATCATTAAGAATATTTACTTTCTAATTGTGCATTCGGTTAACAAATAATTTTAAAGAACATGAGAATAGCCATGATTTCTAAAGCAGTAAAGCTCAAACTTTATTCTTTCGATCTATTCTTAATATATAAAAGTAGATACATAAGCATGTACTACATTACTTTTAAAATATTTCTTTTCTCTTAGTAATGTTATGTCAGTAATATTGCTTACTTTACATAACTTTAGAATCAACCACTCAATTCTTGTCAAATCAATTATTATTTTTAAATCAGCAAAAAAATAAAATATACAAATAAAAAACTAAAAAATAGAATCCAATAAATTTGTAACCTACAAATACATTGAATTAATATTCCTATATTTATTATATCTTACCATTATAAACAATACAATAAATTTATAACCGCAACAATTAATTTATTAATTTTTATAAATAACTCACTAAAAGTAATAAATATCCATATTACAAATGTCATAATAATATTATTAATCATAATAAATTTTACGTTATAAGTATTTAAATTCTATACCATTTAAACTACATATATAAATCTCTTATCACTATTCCTTCACATAACATCAAATTTAGCACAAAAATTTTATTTTCGAATTACACATTTCAAACTTACTCAATAGAGCATCATTCTTTCAGAGCAGAACAATTATAAATCGAATAACTATCCAAGATCTAATGGCCATGCAATGAGAATCTGATGATCAGGTAGGACAAAAAAAATCACAACATGCATCATACATTCATACTTACTCAAATATCATATACCTAATGATAACATAAATTGAACGAAATTGATGACAAATTAGGATGGAACTATGTTAAATGTAAAAAGTGTCAGAAGAAAGCATATAAAAAAAAGAAACAACTACATTTGTGGCACATGTAATCAAACACCATAATATCCAACAATAAGGTAACTCTATATACTTTTCATAATCTCATCTATCAAATTATTAGTTGCTGACCCAATATTTATTTTAAGTTCATAATTCAATTAAAGGTTTCAGATCAAAGTGTTATAACAACTTTTGTACTATTTGATGGCGACGCAAAAAACTTATTGGGCACAACTGCTTCAAATCTAATGATATTTCAGAAAAATAATGACATTGAAGCATCACCCCATCAAGAGATTAAAGAGAAAGAAAATCATACAAATTCAAAGCACATATTCGGAAGAAGAACGTACATACAAAGATGGAACCAAATAACACAATAGAAACTCCATCAAACTCAACAATTCATAAAACATGTATTCACAAGAACCTACGACAAAAAGAAAAAAGTAGCAACTCTAACAACCAACAAAAAAATGAGGACGAGGGCCACATAAGATGACTAAATCCATTAACTAAAACAAATGTAAAAATCAAACCACCAAATAAAAATGTTACTTTGTATAACTCCAACATCCAAATCTTTTATACTACAAATTATTTAAAATAAAACATTTTTTAAATTTAACTTCAATTTACACATATTTAATTTATTTCTATAAAACATAACAATTTTTAATATTTATTATATACTATCATTAATTTACTATCCCACACATCGCGCGGATCTCATTCTAGTTTTAATTTATTATTATCATTCTTCAATTTAGTGTGTGTTTGTGAAGATACCAGAGTTAAAAATAAATTGAATGAGAATAACTTAAATATATAATATATTCCTTTTATTTAATTGAATATAAGTGCTTATTTATTTGAGAAGTAACTTCTTTTTTTGTGGCTTATGACCTATAATTCAAATGGTATAATCTTTCCATACTCATTTAAAGGTAATACAATTCAAATATTGAGTTTCTTCTCAATACCAAACTTCTTCACACCTCTCATCTCCAACCACTTGAATCGTCATCAACACCCTTACATAATATCAAAATATTTTATGTTTCAATAGGTTATATTATAAATGTAATAGCCTGAAAAAAATAAATAAATAGATAAGCTGGTGGGACCCACTTCTAGATTTTATTTTTTTCTTTCTCTAATCCTAGCCACACTCTTTTACTCACCTCCCACCGCCGCACATCCTCACTCACCTCAGACTCTCTTCCCCACAGCACACACACCTAGACTCCACGGAAAAAGAAAGAAAGAAAAGGGAAAGAGGGAATATGGGAGACCGTGAGAAGCGAAGGGAGGAGAAAGGAGGGAGCTGTCCACACCAAGCCTCCACGCGAGGAGAGAGAGAGAGCCACGTCTCGTCACTACTAGCCTGGAGCTCGCCATTCGTGTCCCGTCACGTCGCCGCCAGCCCACGTCCAGCTCGCTGCCGTCGCATCGCCATCAGAGGCCAGAACCGAGAGATGCGTCCGAGAGAGGGGACGAGCGCGAGAGACGAGACGAGAAATGACAGCCGCTGCGCCTTGTCTCCGTCGCTGCTGAGCTTCAACCGCCGCCATGCCAAGTTGCTATCGCCATTGTGAGAGAGAAGAGAGAGCTCGAAAAGAGAGAAACAGAACGTGTGAGAGGAGCCATCGTGAATAGAGGGCTGTTTCGTCATCGGTCACCGTTCGAGTCCACCTTGTTGTTGCGCTAATCCAAATTCTGCGCTCATTCATTCCATTCTACGTCAATCCTCCAATTTTGACACTCCGGATTCGGTATCTTCGGTCCCTTGGGACCAAGTTGTGAGTAGGCTTTACATTTATAATTGTTTGATTGTGCATCTATAATTATTTTGACATATATCTATTATGATCTTTGAAGTATACTCACTACATTTGTCTAGAACGGTTTTAAATTGATTAGAATAATTGTTTTATTAAAATTGAATAATTCATTTTTAGAAGTTTATACTTTTGGAACTATACATGAGACCATATATATTTTTTATGAGTTTTGCATTATTCTAAAATGTTTGAATTTACTTGAATATCTGTTTTTGAAGCATTAAAGTATTTGTTGGTATTCACTTAGTTTAAAGATTGTGAAATATATTTGAAATGTGTTATGATTGAAAAAGTATGATTGGAAAGGATTCTGATGAGAAAGTATAATATATATTTTGATTTGATTCGATACCTTATATATTTGAAAGATCAAATATTTGTTGTATTTAAAATTATATGTTTTGAATTGGTTTGGGAGGCTCGTATTAGAAAACCGTAGTTAACGGTGGTTATGACGTTAACTTAGATGCATCTAACTCAGACCCCAGCTAGCAGGGGTGTTGCTAGCCTAACGTGTAGGCCACACGTTAGATCTGTTATTCTGTTAGGACACACGAGAGGAAAGGGCTACCCATTGAGGTGGAGCCGCCCAAGTGTGGACTTTTGATTTGATTTCTGTATGAGAACTCCCTTATTGATTCACTTATTATTATCAACTATTATTTTCTAATTAAAATTATTTTAATCTGATATTTATATGGTTTTATGTCGATTATAGATGTATTGTCTAATCACTGAGTTGCAAAACTCACCCCGTTTTTTCTTAAAATATTTTTCAGGAACAATTACTTGTCTATGTCAGACTCTCTATTCAAGATGTAACGATCTGCAATGAGTACTTATTCGTTGACGAGTTCTTAGATGTATATATTCTCCATATAACACAGGCAGGGTCCAACCATTCTTAATTATTTTAATTTTTGTTAAAAATGTATAGCTATTTATTTTAGAATTTGTAAAATATTTGTAACTTTCTTATTCAATTTATATTTGAGTATATTAGGCTTGCTATAAGATTATTTTTCTGAGCGCAGGTCATGGTTCATTTTGGGCTGTAACAATATAGAACTTGGAAATGATTATATACATAAAATTTTAATTGAACTAATACTAAATATTAGAAAAATAAATTTCACTTTTACTTTTAAATTACTATTTATGATATATAATTTTACAAATATACTTATATAATCTAAAGTGAAATGAAATTAAAATTAACATTGGAGATGCTCTAAGAAATGTTCGGTGAAAACATTATGCAAACAATTTTCAGTGTCCCACTTTATTTAAATAGAGTCATTTAAGAACGAAAGAATTATAAAATTTAACATTTATGAAAGGTTATGAAAGTATGTATCAATTAGTATCTATGAAAGGTTAATTAACGAAGCTATGCAATTTGTTAGAGTTAAACCCTAAAATGGTCCCTGAAATTGGTATTTTGTATTAAAATCGTTTCTGATATTTTAATTGCACTAATTACATCCCTGAGATTGAAAAAAATGTACCATATTAGTCTCTGACCTATTTTTCATTAACGACTTGATGACATAGCATGATGACGTGGACTGTATGTGACACGTGTCACTTCATGATTTGGCCACGTGTAATGATATGATGATGTGGTGCCCAGTGACATGTGGCATGCTGATGTGGATGGTTGTGCCACGTGTCACAATGTTATTTGGCCACGTGTCATAACAATATTCGTCCACGTGTCATCCATTATGCCATCGTTGTATATGCACCAAATTAGTCTCTCACTTTTCATTAAGTGACTCATTTTAGTCTGTCAAACTGAATGTCGTGCACCAAACTAGTCCTTTCACAAATTTTTTATCATTTTTTTTAAATTTAAAATTTTAATATCTTGGATACACTAATTTCAATTCTATTTTTTCATATATAGTTTAAATACAAGTGCTTTTATAAAAAATTTTAAAATTTTAGTTTTAATTATATAATTTTTTTAATAATTTAACATTGGTAAATTTAGTAATATATAAGTATGTTATTATAAATAAATAATTATATGATTGATTAGACACATTTTTTTTCATAAAAAAACATGTGTTTTTAACAAGAAATTAATAATTAAAATAAATATTTTTTCTTATGAAATACACGTTTTCGTTATGTATAAATGAGCTAGATTGAAGGAACTTCAAGCACCCTCACTACCACCTTTGACCTCTGCAGTCTAGACGAAAGAGGTCGGAGATGGTAATGAGGGAAACTTGAAATGCGTTCACGTCAACTCCAAGACGGCGGCTATTAGAGGTATCCGCAAGAAAAAAAATATTTTATAAAAGTATTGAAAGGGGTCGGAGATGGTAGTGAAGGTGTTTGGAAAGCCTTCACGTCAACTCCAAGTCAGCGATTAAGGTATTCGCAAGAGAAAAAATATTTTATAAAAACATTTTTATTTGAAGAACATGTGAAAAAATAGAATTGAAATTAATGCATTCAAAAATATTGAGAATTTTGAATTTATAGAAAAAAATGAGAAAAAACTGGTGAAGGAACTAGTTTGGTACACGACATTCAATTTCAGGGACTAAAATGAGTCACTTAATCCAAAGTGAGGGACTAATTTGGTGCATATATAACGATGGCATAATGGATGACACGTGGACGAATACTGTTGCGATACGTGGCACAACCGAACACGTGGCCAAATAACATTGTGACACGTGGCACAACCATCCACGTCAGCATGCCACATGTCACTGGTCACCACATCATCATATCATTACACATGGCCAAATAATGAAGTGACACGTGTCACTTACAATCCATGTTATCATGCCATGTCATCACGTCGTTAATGAAAAATAGGTCAGGGACTAATATGGTGCATTTTTTTCAATCTCACGAATATAATTGGTGCAATTGGAATCTCATGAACGATTTTAGTGTAAACCGTCAATCTCAAAAACCATTTTAGGGTTTAACTCAATTTGTTATGTTCAACAACCACAACCTAATAGCTATGAAAGGTTATAACGATGAATTTGTCCCGCTTGCTCCTTTAATATATCCATGAAGATTTGTCTTTTTAATATTTATTAGTCTGCATAGTAAAAAAAAAGGATTTTGCTAACATACTATTTAAGAGTACTTTTTAAAAATAGTAAAATGAGATTTTATTTGAAAGGTAAGATTTTAAAATTTTCAATAATATTAAATATATATTTTGTTGGAGTTTTCTTTTAGCACTGACTGCACTTTGTATTACAAATAATTTCTTTTCTACAGCCATCCTCGCTGGTCAAAGCAAAATCAATCTCTAATCTTTGCCTTTCTTTCGTCGAGTTTTATGCACAAAATCTTCGAAGTTTTATCCCACTTGAGGTATTTAAGACTTTGTGATCTAGATATAAAGACTATTTCTAATATAGCATATGTTCTCCATGTATATTTGTGCTTTTAGTGACGGCAGGAGCAAGTAGAGTTAGTAGGTTAATTATATTAGTTAACCGTAATAAAGAAATACAAGTCTCATATTGTTTAGGATAGTGAACTTTGTGTTATGTTTTAATCACACATCGTTTAAGTTATGAAGACTTTTCCTTCTCTTCTAATATAAATAACTCATGTACCTTTTATTTATGAATAGAGTTGAAGTTTATTTTTGAATATGAAATAAGCTGTGTGCTTATTTTTCTCTAGGTTCTTTGAGATTAAGAGGTGCATCCTTGGCTTGGCCAACAAACGTAGATTTATGGCTACTTTTACCATAGTGGAGTTGTTAACTTCGCCAAGATTGATAACTTAAGCGGACTTTGTGTATTTGCATAATAGTAGTCAAGTTATTTTTCAATATTAGTGGAAGGACATAAAGGACAAAATCAATGTGACCAAAGATGGGTTCTTTTTATTCTGTCTCAACTCCTCTATTTGTAATATAGAAGTAGAGATGATCTAATCTCTACCAAAATGTTTACAAATGATTATTTATTCATTTTTTACTTGTGTGTTCTAAGTTATACTTTTGCTAATATTCACATGTAAGTAGCAATATGTTTACAAATTTTCTATACGTTGTTAATTGTCCATATTATTCTTGATGCTTCATAGTTCAATTCACAGTTAGAACTCATCAGAGTAAACAAAGCCTCCAAAAATATTCAAGTTCTATACGAAGGAAAATAGAAGTATAGAACTCTGAAAAGGCTTTGGTGTATACCTTGGGAATATAGTTTATCTAATTAAAACACAAACATGCAGATAGGGACGAGAAATCTTCTATAAAATTTCAAACAATGCCAAAAAAAACATGACAGACATAAAATGATACCTATAACTAAGGAAGAATACTGCATAACTGCATATAGGTTGAAATGTTGTAATAAAGACTGCACTTACACGAAAATAAATTTATAATCTCCTTACACAGAAATAGATGTCACTCCTTTTCACATTTCAAGTTTACAGTATTCCAGATCTGATCCAATTCTCTCTCTCTCTCTCTCTTCTCTTATCCAAATTCTCAGTTTCTTACAAACCAACCTAATTTTGCACTTCTTACATAACTCCAGTATTAATATAAATTGGAACTAAAATTCAATTCTAGTTCAGAATTTCAATTCATATTGAGTTATAGTTAATCCGTATCAAACAAAAGCTCATGAACATTACTTAATTGCAATTCTCTAGTATTCAATAATTGAAATGTTTTGTTTTAGTGCCAATTTGAGTGCGTGGGACCTCCAAACGTTATCAATACACTGTGAAAATTATTGATTTGAGACACACTAATTTTTCAGTAACAAACAATCATTTCTTTCTTATGACTGGGCAACAGGACAATAATTGAAAGCAAGTATTGTGGAATGAAGAATCTCATTGAATAAAAGCACGTGAATAAATGGTAGAAGAAATGGTCCACTTATTTTTTCTTGGAGTTTTCTTTCAACTAACTGCATTTTATTTGCATTACAAGCCAATTATTTTAGTTAGTGACGGACAAACTTATGCGGTAAAAAAAATCGAGAATTTTACACGTTTTATTTTTTAACAAAGTAGATCAAGAAAAGAAAAGAAAATCATATTATCTTAAACTACTTTGCTTAACCAAAAATTTCTCACAGTATTACAGAGTAACGTTCGTAACTTGATGAAATTACATTTTGCATTTGATCATTTGCAAATTTTGATGTAGTCTTATGGGAGTAATCATTCCTGATTTAAGTGAAGGTTTCTATTAATTTCAAACACCCCCCCTTCTTTCTCTCTAATGAATAATTTTCATATTTTTCTTAGTGTCTATTTCTTTTTGGATAGATTATTATAATGCAATTTTTTTGATATAATGCAATTTGGGTCAACTAGATTTATGTATCAGTTTCGTAATGCAATTTCTACTATATGTATTGCGGGTCAAAGAACTCACTAACACAAGAATGTTGATCATGGTTACTCTCTTACTGATATATAAGCTACAAGAACAGGCTACATTTGTTTTTCTAACATTGTTTGATGTTTTCTTTTCATCTGTCTATATATAATCTTTACCTGATTCAAAATTAGTTACGTATAAATTAACTTGATCTAATTTTGCACTCTTACATAACTGCGTGCTAATATGAAATACAACAAAAACTTCAATTCTAATTCAGCCTAAAAAGTTCAATTCTTATCGATTTTTAGTTAATCGTATCAAACAAAACCTGACGAGGATTACTGAATTGCAAGTTACAACTCTAATACTCAATAATTGAAATGTTCATATGGCTAAAAGAAAAAGATATCAACATACTGTGAATGAAAATTATTGATTTGAGACAAATTAAAGTAACAACACAAGGACAATAATTTCTTTCTTTTGTCTGGGCACGAGGACAATAATTGTAGGCAAGTATTGTGAAAATATCTGTTAAGAATAATGGTAGAAATTAAAAGATGGTCCACTCACTTTTCTTGGAGTTTTTTTCAACACCGAAACCATTTTGCATTACAAGACAGTTCCTATTCACAATTCATTTGTTTCCCTTTCTTCGATTGTTGCATTTCTGAAAATGGCCGAGGCCTTGCTTGGAGTTGTGCTGGAGAAATTGATCCCTTTTGTCCAGACTGAATTTGCAGCCTTATTTGGAATCAAGGAAAAGGCTGAAGAGATGTCACGCACTTTAGAACTCATCAAAGCTGTTCTTGATGATGCCGAGGAGAAACAATGGTCAAATCGTCCTCTCAAGGTGTGGCTGCAGCAGCTTAAAGATGCAATGTATGTGCTGGATGATATCCTTGATCAGTTGCCTACTGAATCCTCTCAACTTGGGTGCTTATCATCTTTGAATCCAAAGAACATGATCCATCAGTGTCATCTTCGGCACAAGTTGAATGAGATAATAGGGAGGCTGAATGGAATTGCTCAAGCTAGGAGCAACTTTGATCTGAGACAAGGTCTGAGGGGAAGGCCAGTAGATGAATGGCGCCAAACAAGCTCAACTATCGCCCTTCCTCAAGTGTACGGGAGAGATGAAGATAAAAAGCAAGTTGTGGAGTTTCTTCTTAGCCCATCGCGAAGCTCGGAGTTCCTTTCCGTCTATCCCATTGTTGGCTTAGGTGGTCTTGGGAAAACAACACTTGTTCAGCTGGTTTACAACGATCCTGAAGTAGGTAACAACTTTGATTTGAAGATTTGGGTGTGTGTTTCTGAGAATTTCACTATCAAGAGTATTTTGCGTTCCATTTTAGAAGTTACCAAAAAGGATAAGTCTGAGGTCATGGATATAGAAGTAATGGAGGTAAAAGTAAAAGAATTGCTACAAAGTAAAAAGTATTTATTGGTTTTAGATGATGTCTGGAAAAGAAGCCAAGAAATGGAATTGGGATTAACCCAAGACAAGTGGGATAAGTTAAACTCTGTATTGTCTTGTGGATCTAAAGGCTCATCCATTTTAGTATCCACTCGCGATAAACAAGTTGCAACAATTATGGGAACATGCCAAGCGCATTGTTTGTCCCGTCTTTCCGATGATGATTGTTGGTTGTTGTTTAAACTGCGCGCATTTGGAGCTGACAAAGAAGAGCGTGAAGAGCTTGTTGCAATAGGCAAGAAGATAGTCAAGAAATGTGGAGGATCACCTCTTGCAGCACTGGCATTAGGAGGTGTGATGCAATCCAGAAGCACGGAAAAAGAATGGGTTGAAGTTCAGAAAAGTGAGGTTTGGAGTTTACCAGATGAGAATGATATTATGCCTGTCTTGAGGTTAAGCTACTCTTGTTTAACGCCAACTCTAAAGCAGTGTTTTGCTTTCTGTGCCATATTTCCCAAAGATACAGAAATTAAGAAGCAAGAACTGATTTATCTTTGGATGGCTAATGGATTTATTTCATCCCGGCCGAACTTGGAGGTAGAAGAGATTGGCCACATGGTTTGGAATGAATTATACCAAAAATCATTCTTCCAAGATGGGGTGAGTGATTACTTTTCTGAAGAGATTTATTTTAAGATGCATGATTTAGTCCATGATCTTGCTCAATCAATTTCAGGGCAAGAGTGTGTATGCTTGGAGAAACAAAACCTTAATGATTCTTCAAGAAACCCCCATCATATTGGTTTTCACTCCTTGGATGCAAATCAATTCAAGAAGAGCCCCTTTGAGAAAGTTGAATCCTTGAGAACATTGTATCAACTGTATTTAAATGGATTTGAAAAATATCATTCTCTTCGGGTTTTGTGTATATCTGGTAGTAAGTTGCCATCTTTTGGGAGTTTAACTTGCTTGAGGTATTTGGAACTTTGTTATTTGGATATAAAGAGCTTGCCTGCTAGTATTTGCAATTTGCGTAGATTGGAAATCTTGAAACTAATAGGGTTGTTTAATCTTAGCCGTCTACCGAAACGCTTGACTAGGATGCAAAATCTCCGACATCTTGTCATTGATGGTTGTCATGGGCTATCCGGTATGTTTCCTGACGCTCACAACTTACGCCATCTGAGAACACTAAGTGTATACATTGTGAAATCAGAGAAAGGGCATAGTTTGGCAGAGATACGGCATTTGAATCTGGGAGGAGAGCTATGCATCGAAGGCCTAGAAAATGTTGGGAGTATATCTGAAGCTAAAAATGCAAACTTGAAGGGTAAACAAGACCTTCGACAATTGATTTTGTCATGGCGCAAAAGTGGTAAGAGCAAGTCCGTATTGGGAGCAGAAGAAGTACTTGAAGCGCTTCAACCTCACTCCACACTCAAGCTGTTGAAGATACAAGAGTATGAGGGATTACGTTGGCCAACTTGGATGCAAAACAATTCTGCTACCCATAATTTAGTTTCTCTTCGACTTGAGGAATGTCGAAAGTGCCAGCATCTTCCTCCAGTGGAAAAACTTCCATTTCTGAAGGAGCTTGTGGTAAGAGGCATGGATGATGTGCAGTACATTGAGGAAGATGAAAGTTATGATGGTGTTGAAGCAATGCCATTCCCATCTTTGGAGAAATTGGAAGTGGAGAGATTGTCAAACGTGGAGCGGTTGATGAAACGGGAAACAACACACATGTTCCCCTCTCTTTCTACCTTAATAGTCTGCGATTGCCCTAAACTGCAATTGCCGTGCCTTCCACGTGTTAGAATTCTTAGTGTTAGGGGATGTAGCGATGAGCAACTGAAGTCAATCTCTAATCTCAACGGTCTTTATGGACTATATCTTTATTATAGTGTCCAAGTATCGTGCTTTCCGGAAAGAATGTTGCACAACATGACCTCTCTTGCAACTCTCCAGATAAATTCTTTCAGTGAATTGAAGGAACTGCCATCTGACATCACAAAACTCACTACTTTGTTTGATCTAAGCATAGAAAGATGTGGTAAGCTGGAGTGTTTACCAGAGCATGGTTGGGAAGGCTTATCTTCACTTCGAAAACTGTCCATTGATAACTGTAAGAGTTTGGGATCCTTGCCTGATGGTGTTCGCCACTTAACTTCACTTCAATCTTTGACTATTGGAAACTGCCCAGTGTTGAAAAAGCGGTGTGAGAAAGGAACAGGGGAGGATTGGCACAAGATAGCACATGTTCCCCATGTAAAGTTTTTCATCGTTTTCAGCTGATACACTGCTTATTGATTTTTTTTTTATTGTTGTGTATTTGCATAATCATGGTTTTTAATTTGTATTGTATTTTATCTTCATTTGTAGTGTTCTTTCAAATTACAGAACCAATCTATTTATATTATTATTATATAAAAATTAATACCAATTTTTGATACAATAAGTTTAAACCATGTTTCCTTTTTTAACAATGCCACGTTATCAATTTTAATTATTTGATAAAATTTAAAAATTAACCAATCAACTTTTAATAATTTTTTAAAAAAATAAAAATTAAAACCATAACTCTCATAACTAATTAAGTTATTACATATTATTATTCAGTAGAAATATAAAATATGAATTAAATATAATAAATATCTACATTAAAAATATCATAAATATTATCATAATAAATTTTAAGTTATAAAATATTCAAATTCCATATTATTTAACCTAGTTATATAGCATATATAAAATTCTACCATTATTACTTTATTTCAGAAATTTGTGATCTGTTTATAAAAAATATTTACACCAACAAATAAATAGGAGTCTATCTACTTAGAAATAATTCTATTAAATTATTAGAATATTTAATTCATTTTTAAAACAAATTTATGAAAAAAAAACACTCTTATTCTTTTACTATTTATATTTTTTTATTATTTTGTAATATTTTATAAATAATTATATTTTAAGATCCTTATAATTATAATTATTTTAATATGCTATTATAGCTTTTGTAATACTAAACAAATTAAATGTTAACAATTTTATTTGTTAATTTTTAACTATGATTTACTAACACAACAAAAAATACCTCTTCGTATAATTATAAAGAAAAATATGATAAAAAAATTAAATGTTAACAATTTTGTTTACTAATTTTTTACTATGATTTACTAACACCGCAAGAACATCTCTTCGTATAATTATAAGAAAAATATGACGAACAAATTCAAACATTTAATTTGTTATAAAAATAAAAGTCTATACTATAAAATTTTGAAAATAAATTAATAATAAATATATTTTTATACAAATATAAAAAATATTTAATGTACAAATAATATTTTTTCATGTATTTGTATTTTAATTAATATAATTATTTGATTTATTTATTAAAATAGGAACCTCTTTTTAAATAATGATACTCAATTTATTAAATTCAAACGTCACTTAGTTAGAATTTATAACAGTAACTGTGTAACAATATTTATTTAAATAAATAAATATAATAATTTTTATATTTAAGTGAAATTTATTAATAAAGACTAAAAAATAACAAGATTATTTTAATTTTTATAAGCAAAGAATACACACTATACAATAAATTTTTATATATGTAAATTTTTTTAAATTAAAAGTAATAACTATTACCATCAATAGATAAATATAAATAGATTTTTGTAATAGAACAATATTTAACCCGAATGTAACCCGGATTTTACACTAATTTTCCGGGTTTTACACTAGTTTGCATAATAGTAGTAAAGTTATTTCTCAATATTAGTAGAAGGGCATAAAAGACAAAATTAATGTAACCAAAGATGAGTTCTTTTTTTTTTTTGTCTCAACTCCTTTAATAGTAATATAGAAGTAGAGATGATCTAATCTCTACCAAAATATTTACAAATGGTTATTTATTCATTTTTTACTTGTGTGTTCTAAGTTATACCTTTGCTAGTATTCACCCATAAGTAACAATATGATTATCAAAATAAAATATTTTAGCCATTATCTATTTGCCATATATATATATATGACAATATAAAATGAGAATTTATTATTTTGGACTTTTGGCCATGCAGGAAAAAAAAAATGATCGAATCATAGAAATTAAATCTGGCCCTTTTAGTAGTCCTTTTCGTGAACTTTCACTTACCAGCATTTCTGTTGGTAGTGCTAAATTTGTGTCCTTGATTGATATTATGCTACTTGGTTTTCTAAGGAAGTCTTCTAAAACAATGATTTTTTTAATTTCAAATTTTCTATTATACGTCGCTAATTGTCCATATTATTCTTGATGCTTCATAGTTCAATTCACAGTTACAACTCATCAGAGTAAACAAAGCCTCGAAAAATATTCAAGTTCTATACGAAGGAAAATAGAAATACAGAACTCTGAAAAGGCTTTGGTGTATACCTGGGAATATAGTTTATCTAATTAAAACACAAACATGCAGATAGGGACGAGAAATCTTCTATAAAATTTCAAACAATGCCAAACAAACATGACAGACAAAAAATGATACCTATAACTAAGGAAGAATACTACATAACCGCATATAGGTTGAAATGTTGTAATAAAGACTGCGCTTACATGAAAATAAATTTATAATCTCCTTACACAGAAATAGATGTCACTCCTTTCCACATTTCAATTCTAGAGTATTCCAAAATTTTCACTCACTTGAAGTATTTAGTCAAGGAAAGAGCAATCAATGAAAGAGAAGAGATGAAAAGAAACTGTTAAGAGAGAGTTGTTAGTTAGTTGGTAGTAGTTAAGTTCAGTTAAGGCAGTTATACAAATTGGTCTTAGCTGGAGGCTCACCTGATATGAATATAAAAAGAAAGATTAAGAATTCAATTGCTGATTTTTTCCTCAATCCAGTTCTGATCCAATTCTGATCCAATTCTCTCTCTTTTTTTTCTCTTCTCCCCTGCTTCTCATTCTCTTATCCAAACTCTCAGTTTCTTACAAACCAAGATATCTCTCAATTTCTCAAGAACAATGTTATTTAGGACTCTCGTTTGATAATAAAGGTTATGACTGATTCAAATTACAGTTTGCATGAACTAAGAACCTTAAAAACTAATCCAGTTGTCTCGCTTACAGAGTTGAGACATCTTGTTATAATAAAGGTTATTCCTTTTCCTTGTTTGAATATTTTATCAATTTCAAACTTTTGTTCGCCCCTAATATGTGAATAATTTTCATATACTTGTTTCTTAGTGCCTTTTCTTGTAATGCAATTTGCGTCAATTAGATGTGTGCATCAATTTTTTAATGTAATTCTAATTCAGCATTAAAAAAAGTTAAATTCTTATTGATTTTTAGTAAATCCATATCAAACAAAAGCTAATGAGGGTTACTTAATTGCAATTCTCTAGTGTTCAATAATTGAAGTGTTCTTATGCCTATTAGAGTGCGTGGGACCTCCAAACGTTATCAATATACTGTGAAAATCATTGATTTGAGACACAATGATTTCAGTAAATTAAAGTAACCCAAAAAGACAAGCACAGAGACAATAATTTCTTTCTTTTGACTGGACACCAGGACAATAATTCAAAGCAAGTATTGTGGAAGTATTCATTGAATAAAGCATATGAATAAATGGTACTAGAAAAGATGGTCCACTAATTTTTCTTGGAGTTTTCTTTTAACACCGACTGCATTTTATTTGCTTTTGCAGCCAATTATTTTAGTTAGTGAAGAACAAACCTATGCGGTAAAATTTAAAAAAAAAAATTGAGAATTTACTCATTTTAGTTTTTAACAAAACAGGTCAACAAAAAGAAAAGAAAATCATATTATCTTAAACAACTTTGCTTCGACAGAAATTTTTCACAGTATTACAGAGTAACGTTGGTAACTTGATGGAATTACATTTTGCATTTGGCCATTTGCGAATTTTGATGTAGTCTTATGGGAATAATTATTCCTTGTTTAAGTGAAGGTTTATCAAGCTCAAACATCTCCTCTCCCCACCTCTTAATATGCTAATAATTTTCATATATTTCTTAGTGGGTTTTGTTACAATGCAATTTTTTTTTTAATAATGCAATTTGCGTCAACTAGATTTGTGTATCAATTTTCTAATCCAATTTTTACTATATGTATTGCATGTCAAAGAGTTCACAACATAAGAATGTTGATCATGGTTACTGTCTTACTGATATATAAGCTACGAAGGATAGGTTGCATTTGATTTTCTAACACAGTTTGAAGTTCTTAAAATGAAAATTTCAATCACTCAATTGTTCTATTTATCTGTCTATATAATAATCTTTACCTGATCTAAAATTAGTTATATATAAATTAACGTTATCTAATTCTGCATTTCTTACATAGGTATTAATATAAAATGCAACTAAAAATTGATTTCTAATTCAGCATATAAAGTTCAATTTTATCGATTTTTAGTTAATCGTATCCAACAAAACCTGACGAGGATTACTGAATTGCAAGTAGCAACTAATACTTAATAATTGAAATGTTCATATGGCTAAAAGAAAAAGATATCAACAAACTGAAAATTATTGGTTTGAGACAAATTAAAGTAACGAACTTTTTATTTTTAATGTTGGAGTGGTAACGGTGTTTCTCTAAAATGTGGATTGTTGGGGTGTTATTCTCAAATATGGAATCGTTTAATTAAAGAAGTAGAAATCAACCGTCCGATTTATTAGAAGTACAGAAATTGGACCGTCCGATTTCCAGAGGTACACAAATCGGATCGTCCGATTTGTGTTAAAAAATATTAAAAAATTTGAGGTACAAAAATCGTACTCTCCGATTTGTGCAAATCGTACTCTCCGATTTGTCCACTTTCTACAATTTAAAAAAACACAAAAAAATTACAATGTTAATATATATCATTACTTTTACTTCTATAACCAAAAAAATTAGCCTAGAGTAATAACACAAGGACAATAATTTCTTTATTTTGTCTGGACAATGATTGCAGGCAAGTATTGTGAAAATAAATGGTAAAAATTAAAAGATGGTTCACTGACTTTACTTGGAGTTTACTTCCAACACCAACAACGTTTTGCTATTCACTATTCATCATTTGTTTCCTAGAGCCATCTGCACTCATCAAAGCAAAACCAATCTCTCATTGTTGTCTTCCTTTCATTCTTTCTTTCTTTCTTTTATTTTCCTTCATTTGTTGCATTTCTGAAAATGGCTGAGACCTTGCTTCAAATTGTGCTGAAGAACTTGAGCCCTTTGGTCCAGAGTGAATTTGCAGCCTTTTCTGGAATCAGGGAAAAGGCTGAAGAGCTAACACTCACTTTAGAATTGATCAAAGCTGTTCTTGATGATGCTGAGGAGAAACAATGGTCAAATCGTCCTCTCAAGGTGTGGCTGCAGCAGCTTAAACGTGCAATGTACGTGATGGATGATATCCTTGATCAGTTGTCTACTCAATCCTCTCAGACTGGGTGCTTATCATCTTTGAATCCAAAGAACATGATTCATCGGCGTGAGCTTGGGAAGAAGTTGAATAAGATGATAGTGAGGTTGGATCGAATTGCTCAACGTAGGAGCAACTTTGATCTTAGACCAGTTGTGAGGAAAAGGTCAAGTGAAGTAGTTGAATGGCGCCAAACAAGCTCAACTATCGCCGTTCCTCAAGTGGACGGACGAGATGAAGATAAAAAGCAAGTTGTGGAGTTTCTTCTTAGCTCATCACAAAGCTCTGAGTCCCTTTCCGTCTATCCCATTGTTGGATTAGGTGGTCTTGGGAAAACAACACTTGTTCAGATGGTCTACAACGATCAGCAAGTAGGTAACCATTTTGATTTGAAGATTTGGGTGTGTGTTTCTGAGAATTTTACTAGGGGCACTATTTTGCGTTCCATTCTAAAAGCCATGGAAGTGGATAAGTATGAGCGCATGGATTTAGATGCAATGGAGAAAAAAGTGAAAGAATTGCTACAAAGTAAAAAGTATTTACTGGTTTTAGATGATGTGTGGAAAAGAAGCCAAGAAATGGAACTGGGATTAACCCAAGACAAATGGGATGAGTTAAGATCTATATTGTCTTGTGGATCTAAAGGCTCCTCCATTTTAGTATCCACTCGCGATAACCATGTTGCAACAATTATGGGAACATGCCAACCTCATCATTTGGACCGTCTATCTGATGATGATTGTTGGTCGTTGTTTAAACTCCGCGCATTTGGAGCTGACAAAGAAGAGCGTGCAGAGCTTGTAGCAATAGGCAAGAAGATCGTCAAGAAATGTGGAGGATCACCTCTTGCAGCACTGGCATTAGGTGGTGTGATGCAATCCAGAAGCACGGAAAAAGAATGGCTTGAAGTTCAGAATAGTGAGGTTTGGAGTTTACCAGAAGAGAATGATATTATGCGTGTCTTGAGATTAAGCTACTCTTGTTTAACGCCAACTCTAAAGCAGTGTTTTGCTTTCTGTGCCATATTTCCCAAAGATATGGAAATCGAGAAGCGAGAATTGATTTATCTTTGGATGGCTAATGGATTTATTTCATCCCGGCCAAACTTGGAGGTAGAGGAGGTTGGCAACATGGTTTGGAATGAATTATACCAAAAGTCATTCTTCCAAGATGTCAGGGCTAATGACTTTTCTGGCAAGATTTATTGCAAGATGCATGATTTAGTCCATGATCTTGCTCAATCAATTTCAGAGCAAGAGTGTATATGCTTGGAGAAACTAAACCTTAATGATTCTTCAAGAAACCCCCATCATATTCTTTTTCACGGCATTTATAAAATCCAATCCAAGAAGAGAGCCTTTGAAAAAGCTGAATCCTTGCGGACCTTTTATCAGCTGAATTCACATGAATTTCGCTTCAGTTCTAGATTGATTCCAAAAAATCATTCTCTTCGAGTTTTGTGCATAAATGATAGGAAGATACCATCTTTGGGGAGTTTAAGTTGCTTGAGGTATTTGGAACTTCGAGGTTTGCATATGAAGAGCTTGCCTGCTAGTATTTGCAATTTGCGTAGATTGGAAATCTTGAAACTAATACGGTTGAAACATCTTCGCCGTCTACCAAAACACCTGACGAGGATGCAAAATCTCCGGCATCTTGTCATTGATGATTGTTGTTCTCTAACTGGTATGTTTCCTGAGGCTCACAAATTATGTGATCTGAGAACACTAAGTATATACATTGTGAGATCAGAGAAAGGGCATAGTTTGGCAGAGCTACGTGATTTGAATTTAGGAGGAAAGCTAAGCATCTCAGGCCTAGGAAATGTTGGGAGTATATCCGAAGATGAAAATGCCAACTTGAAGGGTAAACAAGACCTTCGAGAATTGATATTGTCATGGAGCAAAAGTGGTAAGAGGAAGTCGGTAGTGGGAGCAGAAGAAGTACTTGAAGCGCTTCAACCTCACTCCACACTCAAGCTGTTGACAATACAAGACTATGAGGGATTACAATGGCCAACTTGGATGGAAAACAATTCTGCTACCTACAATTTAGTTTCTCTTCAACTTGTCCGTTGTGAAAAGTGCGGGCATCTTCCTCCAGTGGGAAAACTTCCATTTCTGAAGAAGCTTTTTGTAAGTTGGATGGATGATGTGCAGTACATTGAGGAAGATGAAAGTTATGATGGTGTTGAAGCAATGCCATTCCCATCTTTGGAGGAATTGCATGTGGTGAGATTGCGAAACGTGGAGCGGTTGATGAAACGGGAAACAACACACATGTTCCCCTCTCTTTCTATCCTCGATGTCTCTGATTGTCCTAAACTGCAATTGCCGTGCCTTCCACATGTTAAAAAACTCACTGTTTGGGATTGTAGCAATGAGCAACTGAAGTCAATCTCTAATCTCAACGGTCTTAATGAACTTTATCTTTTTGATAGTTATGAAGTGTCGTGCTTCCCTGAAGGAATGATGAGTAACATGACCTCTCTTGCAACTCTCGAGATAACATATTTTAGAGAATTGAAGGAACTGCCATCTGACATCACAAAACTCACTGCTTTGTCTCATCTATACATCGAAGACTGTGGTAAGCTGGAGTGTTTACCAGAACAGGGTTGGGAAGGCTTATCTTCACTTCAATATTTCGCTATTGCTCGCTGCCCAATGTTTAAAGAGCGGTATGAGCCAGGAAGAGGGGAGGATTGGCACAAGATAGCACATGTTCCCAATCTATTGATCTGGTAATCATTGTATGTACTTATTGTATTCTTAGTCTTTATACACTGCTTATTCATTATTTTCTTTGCTTTTTATTTTGTTGTGTGTTTGGATAATCATGGTTTCAATATCTTGTATAATTGTATTCTATTTTATCTTCATTTCTACTGCTCTTTTAAATTTTTATATGGCACTAGATTTTAAATTTTATGATGGCCTTTTATCCAATTTCAACTTATATATTCATTTATCTTTTAGCCATTAGCACCTCTATTTTCCTTACGGCACAAAAAATCAGTATCTATTATTTTGGTCAAAATAAATGATCAAATCATAGAAATTGAATTTGTGTCTTTCATTGATCTTATGCTAATTTGTTTTTCTATGGAAGACTTCAGAAATAATGATTTGGAATTACAAGTGTAGCCTTGGAAATTCGAAGATTATCATCAATTTATTAAATCTAAATCACCGCAATGCAATATATAAATGTTCTCTTCAATTTCATCATTTCTTTTATTTTTTATTCTGTCCATTGAAGCTACAGCTGATGAGTTGTCCCTTTTTCTTTATGCAAATTGACATTATGATTTATTAATAATACAAGAGAATCACTTCTTTTAAATCTGGAATTTCAACGAGCTAGGAATATTTTAATTAATTTTTCTTATCCTACCAAACAAAGAAATTCAAGCCATCGGTAGCTCTATAATACTAGTAGAGATGCAAGGACTAATATTTAGTATTTAATTTAAATTTAAATATGATACTTCATATTCAAATAAAATATACAATACATTTATTTCACACGCACATATTTTATCTATAAAAAACTTAGACATATTACATGCTAAGGTATCATTAAGAATATTTACTTTCCAATTTTTTGTCGAAGGATTAAAGATCAATTGTGCACTCAATTAACAAATAATTTTAAAGATATGAGAGTAGAGACATGCTCTCTAAAGCTCAAACTTCCTTCTTTCAATTTTTATTTCTTATGATCATTCATCAATTTAGTGTGTTTGTGAAGAGATCAGAGTTAGGAAACTCTATATAAATACACTCAAATATCACTTGCAATAATCACTCATTACTCTTCAATATAATAGACGTTCATTAAAAACAAAATGAATGAGAATAACTTAAATATATAATATTTCTCCTTTTATTTAATTGAATATAAGTGCTTATTTATTTGAGAAGTAACTTCTATTCTTGTATATAGGATTTAACAAAATAATTCCCTGATAAATAATAATCTCACACTTTCACACTTTATAATCACACTCATCTTATAATACAATTTCAAATATTGAGTTTCTTAACAATAATTAATAGGACAAACATTTATAGGTGCATGCACAAAAGGAATCTCTGCAATCTGCACCGGCTGTGAAGCCATATTTGGTGATGCATTCTACGATACAATAATAGGGGTTTCCATCTTTGCAACTTTGGTCATACCAAACTTCTTTCACACCTCTCATCCGAGGAATTAAGCCCGTTTTGGTCGTTAAAATTGGGGAGTTACATTGATTTAGTTTTTGACTTTTTAATTATTACAATTTGGTCTCTTAAATTTAAAAAAGTACACTAATGTAGCCTATTATGTATTTTTTATTACCAGAGTTCAATGCCATTAGTAAGGTGGCTCAACTCTTGCCACACTAGACATATCAAAACGACATCATATGCATTTTGGCATTAAAAAAGTACTAAATACCATCCGTTTGAGAGTTTGAATAATTAGTATTATTCAAAAGAAAGGGGTATAATCCTTTAGTATTGTTCAAACTTCAAATCCTCAAACGACGTTGTTTAGTACATTTTTTAACGCCAAGACGACAAAAAATATGCAAAAAAACTACATTTATGCACTTTTTGAATCTTAGGGACTAAATTATAGTAATTAAGAAGTCTAAAATTAAATTAGTACAACTCACTAATTTTAAAGACCAAAGTATGAATTAACTCCTCATTTGAGTCATCTCCAATCACTTAAATTGTCATCAACACCCCTACATAATATCAATATATTTTATATTTCAATGGGTTATATTATATAGAACTTGAAAATGATTATATATTCCAATAAGGAAAAAAAGTTAAGATACTAATAAAGCAATGACGAACGTGAAACAAAAAGAAAAAGAAACAAATTTTTTGCTATAATTAATTTAGCCATCTTTCTATTATAAGTGCACTGTCAGCAACTCCAAGGAAATGAAGGGGCTATATATAATTGGAAATTCGTTTTAATAAATTAAAAATTTTAAAAGTTTGTGTTTAATTTGATGTTAAACATAATTTAGATATTAAATCAGAATTAAATTATTTAGTTCAAAACGATATTTCTATTATTTAATATTTGATACTTATTTAGACTAATTTTTTGTTGTCTCTCAAACTAGGAAGCACCGATACGACACGGGATACGGACACGACACGACACGGATACGTCGACACGTTCTTTTATAAAAAATTGGATACGACACGTTTAGGATACGTTGTGAATTAAAATTTAAATAATATATTAAATTAATAAAATATCATATTATAAATATAAGAGTAAATATAATTGAATAAAAAAGTCTTAAAATTATGTAATTATTAAAAAAATAAAAAATTTTAATCTACTTTTGCCATCTCGCTAACAGAAAATATATCAATTTCTTCTCCTCCAAGTCCATCATCTGCAAACACCACGCACCACACAATGTAGTTTTTCAGTTCGTCTTCAACCTTTGTATCTTCTATTCTTCTTCTTCTTCAATATAACACAGAGAACCAAGAACGGTTAAGCTAGTGAGTAAGTAAGCTATCAAATACAAACGGTAAATAGATTTAGGTTTTGATTTATTAATTATTTTATTTTTAAATTTAAATTTTGATTTGTTTTAATTTTAGAATATTTTAAAATTAGAAAGAAAAAATTGATTAATCGGACAATAAAATCACAAAATCAATTGAAGATTTGTAGTCCAGCAAAAAGATCCGTCTCATGAACATCTGAATCGGGTCGGACTCGTTCGGATTCGTGACCGCTCCACCAAAATTCTGCACTGTAAGAAGACACGCTGCCAATACACTCGTTTGAAGTATCCACCGCGTGTCGGCGTCGGATTCGTGTCCGACGCAGATACGCTGGCACCATGAGAGAATCCGTGCTTCATAGCTCTCAAATATTAGTGTATGTTTATTGGATTAAATTTCACCGCTCTTAGTCTCACAATATCTATTCTATCTATTCTATTATATAAAAATTGGATATCTGCACTTAATGATAGAACTGACGTGGCATGCTCTGGAGAGTGTTTCCCGATTTAATTATTTTAACTCATTCAATACAATTTATTACCATGACTTAATTATATCATCTAATTGATTTGATTAGATATTTAAATATTAATATAATCTATTATAATATATATTACTTAATTAATTTTACTACATTAATGGTGTTTGCTACGGTACGATGATAAATTCATATGTACCGATACGTTAAAAATATGAACAAGTAGTAATAAACCATGTGGAATTTATTTTCCACGTCAGCATTTAATTTTTTCTTTTTTAAATATATATTATATCACCATTTTTACTAATACACCCTTTTTAATTAAATAAAAATAAAAATATTTTTTATTTAATTTTATAAAAAATCTTAAACATCCTTACTTTATTTAATTAGACAAAAATATCCTTTTAAATTAATTAAATTTTAGAATTCAATTAATCCTAATTTTATAATTTTAAATAATTTAAACAACAAAACAAAAACATATAAAAAAATAAAAAATTAATCGTTCTTCATCTTCTCCAATTCCCCTAATCATTCCTGTCTCCCTCTAAAGCAAAGCAAAACATATCAATAAAACTAAAAATCAATCGTTCGTCTTCTCCAATTTTCTTAATATCATTCGTCCCCCTCCCCATTCTGAAGCAAAACAGTAAAAGTCCCAAACAAAAACAACAAAATCCTAGCCCTAAGTTCTTTGCCGTCGCCGTCCCCTGTCTCAGCGCTTTCGCTTCTTCCTCTTCCCTCTGTCCGGAACCCAGGTAGCTCGGCACGCCGTCCCCATCTTCACTGGCTTCTCTGTCCGTGGCTTTTCTGGGTTCCGGACAGAGGGAAGAGGAAGAAGCGAAAGCGCTGAGACAGGGGACGGCGGCGGCAAAGAACTTAGGGTTAGGGTTTTGTTGTTTTTGTTTGGGACTTTTACTGTTTTGCTTCAGAACGGGGGAGGGGGACGAATGATATTAAGGAAATTGGAGAAGACGAAGAACGATTGATTTTTAGTTTTATTGATATGTTTTGCTTTGCTTTAGAGGGAGACAGAAATGATTAGAGGAATTGGAGAAGATGAAGAACGATTGATTTTTGATTTTTTTTATATGTTTTTGTTTTGTTGTTTAAATTATTTAAAATTATAAAATTAGGATTAATTGAATTTTAAAATTTGATTAATTTAAAAGGGTATTTTTGTCTAATCAAATAAAGTAAGGATGTTTAAGATTTTTTATAAAATTAAATAAAAAAAATATTTTTATTTTTATTTAATTAAAAAGGGTGTATTAGTAAAAGTTGTGATATAATATATATTTTAAAAAAAAAAATTAAATGCTGACGTGGAAAATAAATTCCACATGGCTTATTACTACTTGTTCATATTTTTAACGTATCGGTACGTATGAATTTATCATCGTACCGTAGCAAACACCTAATTAATTTATTCATTTATAAAATCTAAAATAAAATAAATAATTTATTGTTTATTCTAATTGAATTCATTAAATTTAATTATACATTATATACGAATTAATAATAATTTGTAAATCACTTTATATTATATATGTATTAACAAAATATTATATATGTCTTAATGTGTTAATTAAATATTATATATGCACAGAAAAATAAATACAAAGATGATTTATATAATATTAATAATATTATATAAGCACGGTGATTTTTTTTTTTGTTTTGATATCATATAGTATTAATAATGATAATATTATTATATAGTATTATATAAACTTTCTAATATTAGTATAGAAAATTGAAAAATTATTCTTTATGACAATCATTCTTAGTGAAATAGTGTGTCCCTTATATAGTATTGATAATTGTTGTTTAATTTAAAGTAATTGTGTGTTGGTATCTTAAATTTATTTTCAATAATGACCTAAATAGATAAATCTAATTGAATTAAATGAATTATATAAAATATTTTATATTATTAATATACTAAAATTAAATTTATTTTTCGATACAGAATTTTATAGGTAAATTTTATACAAGATTAAGTTATTTTTTATTTTTTTTATTTGTTTTATCTATGTTACTTTATTTAATTTTAAGTAGCGTCATATTTACAATTACCGCCAGTATGATATTTTATAAAATATGAAAATTAATTTTTTTTATAATTTAAATATCAATGTTTGAATAGAAGAACTTAACAGACTCACAATGAGAAAGAGAGAGAGAAATTTACCTAGAAAAAAAAAACTCGGCATGAGAATAGTGGCGACGAGCTCAACAACGACGGTAACGGGATGAGCAGTGATGATGACATAAGCTGTGAACAGTGACGGACCCAGAAAAATTTAGTAATGGGGACAAAAATATAATAAAATTTAGATATAGATATTTTTTTTGCTACCCACGATATTCAACAAGTTAAAGACTAATCCGTCATGAATTTGAATTCCATTTAAGAATCTACAATTGGCCGGCATTGAGTTGCTATACATACGAGACATAATTCGAACCCTCAATACTTATTCAAGCGGACGACTAAGTTGATCACTTGATCAATTTAAATTGGTTTAGATATATTCAAAATTTAAAATTAGAACTATCTAATACATATTGATAAGAACTAGAAATATACACACAATCATTATTATAATATTTAAAATAATAAAAATATAATTTCATACACATAGTATAATATTTAAAATAACCAAAAAATATTTATAAGGACCTTTTTTATTTTTAACATGATTAAATATTATTTTTTATATATATTTTTAAATAATTATTTTACTTAATTGTCAAATCTACTTATTATAATTTTTATAGTATAAATAAATTTTTTAACCAAAATAATTATAGTATATTAATACATAGATAATATATTTTTTTATCTTAAACAATTTTAAAAAAATCACTAATAATTTAAGTTGTATTTAATTAGAAAATTAAGTTTTAATTTAATTATTAATTAATTAACTATCATAATATAATTAATTATCACTAATTTTTTAGTGTATTTATTTATTTTTCCTACTAAATCAAATTTAACAATATAATTATTATTATGTGTTAAGTTTAACAAAAAATTTTTTAACATCAAATACAAAAGAACTATTTATATTTTATTTTGAGACAAATATAATATAATAAGTGGTATATATGTATATAGTATTATTTTTTTAAAAAAAAAAATTTGTGGGGGCAAATGCCCCCTCTATATTAAACGTGAGTTCGTCTCTGGCTGTGACGGAAGATGGGAGTTGTGAATAGGTAAGTAGCGATGGACTCAGCAACAACATGACATGAACTATGCGGTTTTTTTGTGAAGAAGTCGAGAAGAAGAAGATTTTAGGTGAGGATGATTGAGTTTATCTTGCATGCTATAGAGTATAGACTGAAGTTATGAATCATGTGTGATGTGAGGCAAATCCTAATTCCTAAAAAGTGTTTATATGTATATATTCGGGGCGGGTACACCCTAAACCTGACGATACCTATCTTGAGCAAAATCTGCCCCGACTCGGATCAAGTTATTAAGGGTTTATCGCTAGCCAATAGATTGCTATATACACAAGGCGAGATTCTAACTCCTAATAGTTGTTTAAGCGGACGAGTGAGATGATCACTTAACAAACTCAAATTGATTAAGATAAATACTAATTATTTTTAATATTTTAATATTAAAAATTTTGAGAGTTTGATTTTAATATAACTTTATAAAATATTTATAATAATAATTATTATATATATTATTTAATTTTTTAATAAAATTTTTAATATAATTTTATGTATTATCCCGTACAAAATACATAAACATATACTAGTACAATATAATTAAAGGAACTTTTTAAGAAGTTTCAATGCACCGCCTAAGTTTAGTTTGTTGATCTTTTAGTGGAGGAGTTCATCAAGTAATATAATTTTGAACCTAACGAATGATTTGACTATAGGGATTAGGGAAAGATAATATCTCTTTTTTAATCCGTGGTCTTGGTTCAAATTTTGGGAGCTGATTTGTTGGTCTCAACTATCTTTAGGATTAACATTAGTCTTTTAATTTAATTTTTAATTTAAATTATTAGATCATTTTAATATTATATTTAATGGTGTAGATTAAATACAAATTTATATATTTAATTTTATTAAATATTTCTTAATATTTAACATTTTTACAAATAAACATTTTTATCTTTCTCTTATTATTTTTTTTTTTGCAGAAAGGTCTCTTCTTCTTCTTCTGATTTTCTTCTTTTTCTTCTTCTTATTCACCATTGCAATGAACCCTTCTTCTCCATTGTAATGAACTCCGGTACTAACAGCAACTACCAGGGTCTGGATTTGTCTTCTCCTTATTATTTGTTTTGCAAATGGGGTCTCTTCCTCTTCTGATTTTCTTCTTCTTCTTCTTATTCACCATTGCAATGAACCCCGGCACTAACAGCAACTACCAAGGTTTGGATCGAGACTACCCACGAACGCATGCAAGTGTCAGATCCTGAATCGAGATTATTCCGCACCCCTGCTCACCCCGCCACTAAAATTTGTGATGTTCTTCTCGTCTGGTCATCGACGTCGTGTGGTATTTTCCGAGAAGGAGGTATTTTTCATCGAAACTGCCTCACATACATACACAGAGACACACATTTCACACTTTGAAACAGGAAAATCAAAAAAGAAGAAACATGAAAAAAAGAGAAAAAAATGTTTGCTGAAGAGAATGGCCTCAAAGGAGACCCACGACTTCCAACCATTTGTCAAGCATCAGAGTTGTTCCTTACTTCCTCAAATAAGGTTTTCATTTTTTCTTTTTTCTTTTTTTCTTACAACGATTTTATTTTTATATTTTTTAGAATAACATAAAAAATATTTTATTGTAATTTCTTTAATTTTTTAACCTGCTTCATCAACAGATCTATAGCTGTGGCTGTTTGGGTTCATAAGATGCTTAGAAATCTGAAATTGATGGTGTGCCACACAAAAGATCAATGAAAAGACATGCATGAGACCAACTATAAGCTAATAGAATAAATCTAGTCATAGAACAAAAAAGGTCAGTCAATAATCTTGCATTTTTCTTAATGTTGTTGAAACTTATGGTTGAGTAGAACATAATTGAACTTTGTTAATTAGAGGGAGTGAGTGAAGGATTGTTGATGAATTTTTTTTAATAGCTAATTGGTGTTAAAAATACATTCATGAAAATACTCATATCTCTTTAAAAAGAGTTACTTAATGATAATAATTGAACTTATTTAACAGGGTAAATATGTATGATGTCAATTTTTACTCAATTTAATCTCAAGTATAGCATATATTGTCCTATTTTATGCATCAAATAACTTGTATTCACTCAGATTTTGTTTGTATGCTTACGGAGAATGTAACACCCTACCATACAGAGTCTTATACTTAAGTCATAATTCAGAGATGGCAAGGTATTACGACCTCTAAAATAAAAATTTAGTACGTATAGTAGTATGAATGATTGATTATAACTAGGAGCCTTTATAGAAAAAGAGGTAAACAAAAATCGCAACTCAAAAGCGCATCACTCCGATCAATAACGTAACGAACAAGGATAAACCAACGCAAGATTATATATATACAAAGGAGTGTCAAAAACAGAAATATCAAAACTCAAAACCCGGCTGCGAAGATAACCGGTCCGAGCATAGCAATATATACATATGATAAAATAAGGAAAACCCCAAAGGAAACCCAAAGGGACACAAATACATAAAACCTATTCTCCAAAATCTTCCATAGGAGGAGTCATCATAGTTTGTATTATTTAATGGAGATAAAAGTATCTAAGCAAAACATATAAACTAAAACAGAGCCCCCGAGAACAAGGAATCTTCGCAAATCCAGAAGTCTCCAGCATGCCTCAGCGAGAAACCTCACGTCCTGCATCTGAAAACCACAAAATCCGCATGGGTGAGAACCAGAGGTCCCCAGCATGGTAACAGCTTCCACATATATAATACATAATAATAGAGGAAAGCCGAAGGCAATCCTAGAACTTCCTCCAGATAATTCAAAGCTTATAAACAAGCTAAACCATATAAGGGCATCTGACTAAAGATACTTCAGTCTAACTAATACTTCCCTTTCCAATTCCTTCAAACCTCCCAATCCACCAGCAGGAGTATAATGTAGCAAACACAGTTATATCAAACAAGAATATACAAATAGGAACAGTTAAGGCATTTAGACAATTAGCAAGTATATGCAGTCAAATAGGCAATCTCAAACAATTCATATAGTATGCATATGATGAATGCCTGTCCCTAGTGGCCGATGATATCATCTGTCGGTTATAGAGCCAACCCGACAAGTCCTGGTAGCTAACCATTGGACTGTCCCTCGGTCGTGTCTCCCCAACTCGAGTATGCTCAATATGAGCTTGATCATAATCATGATCTATATCCATCACCATCACTGGTGAATATTTATCCATCACCATCACAGGTGAATATTTATCCATCACCATCACTGGTGAATATTTGGGAGTGAGCTCGTCCGGGAATTTCACAGTGCCCGGCCACCCTAACGACATAGGGATAACAGAGCTTCGAGTCTCAACCTAGAGCACGTGGTGGCTAGCCACTGCTTTCTCCCAGGGAAACTCTCATCTCCAATAGTGGAAGTGCAACATTCACAATTCATTCAACAGCATATAAATGCATGAATTCTCATCCATGGATCAACATCCATATCAGCCATCCGGCTCACGGTTCAGTCCAGAACCAGCCAATATTCATATCATACACAGCCATTCCGGCTCACGGTTAAATCCATAACCAGCCACCCGGCTCACGGTTAAATCCATAACTAGCCGTTTCATTAACAATTACAGCCTTTCGGCCCATGGCATAACAAGCACTTCCACCACCATCCTCCGCCTCTCACATAATCATGCTTGATCCTCATTGATCATTCATTTTTCCCTTGCTTCACTCGCAAGTTACCACATTTACTAGCCCTTCTTCTCATAGCTAGACATATCATAATGATTTAAGACATAAGTGGTGAGATCGGAGGCTTAGAAGTATGAGATTTGGCTTTTAAAACTCAAAAATCAACTTTGGGATGAAAACAGGGCCACGCGTACGCGCACGCGTGGATGGCCTCGAAAACTCATCGACGCGCAAGCGTCATGCACGCTAACGCGTGGATTACAAATTTGCCAATCGACGCGCACGCGTCAACCACGCGTACGCGTGGATACTCTCGTGCCCCAGGCACAAAGCTGGCACAGTTCTGGCACAACTCTCTGGAAAATGGCTGGGCATTGGGTGCAGCACTATCGGCGCGCCCGCGCACATCACGCGCACGCGTGGATGGCGCTTTCTGGAAGATCGGCGTGTACGCGCCAGGTGCGCCCACGCGCAAGGGGTTATTCTGCTAAAAATTTTCTAAGTTAAAAACTGCAGAATTCACAGATTTAGACCCCAATCTTCCAATGGACATAACTTCCTCATTTTAAATCATTTTTCATCCGTTCTTCGAACGGCATGGACATCCCGGATCCAATTTCATTTCTAAACAGATTTGGCACAAAATAGATATTCGTAGTCCAAGTTATGTCTCATCAAAGTATGCCCAAAAACCATATTTTTCATAAAAACCACAAAGTGCCATTTCAAAACAAACCATTTCCAACCCTTTTCAAAATCAATCAAAACATGCCAATTTCATCCATTTTCTTTGAAATCAATTGAAATATATCAAATTCAACATCAAGCCTCCTCAACTCACACATTGAGACTTACCACAAACTACCAAAATCACTATCTCATCATTTTAACCCACTTCACCCAAGTGGCTCAAACTCAAACACATTGACATATCATATACTCTTCCTCATGCCAATTCTCAACAACACCAATCCCAATGAATCATCATTTTATACAATTAATATCATACTCACCATCAACATGGTTCAACCACAATTCAACCATAACCAATCATCAAGCATATATCACAACATGCATATTTCTCATACATCATACCATCAAGGCATCAATAATCATCATCATATATATGACCACATCATATATCTCAATCATTCAAAAACATCAACCATTCAATGCCTATCTTAGGGCCTCTAGCCTAAGTATTTCCTACCACATTACATATTAGATACGGGAAACCGAAACCATACCTTAGCCGATTTCCCAAGCTCAACCGGAGCACTTCCAAACCACTTATCCACAAGCTCTCAAGGCCTCAAAACCTCCAAGAACAGATTTTTCACCACCAAACCCTTTCCAAGCTTTTCAAAATCACCAATCAAGCTCCAATATCCACACATACACAACCTAAGCCACAACCATCATACCCATACACAACATCTCAATACCCAAACATCATAAAACCACAAATCACACTAGGGTTGAGAATCTTACCACACCCAAGGTCTAAGGAGACAAGATTAACCTTCTCCTTCAAGAGTGTTGGGTCCTATAACATCAAAGAGCCCAAAGTCTCAACATTTTTGCTCATAAAACTCGAAAACAAGGCTGGAATTTCGAAGAGCAAAACGTGGCTTACCTCAAGATTAATTGTATGGGTTTTGTAGAGCTCTCCGCGGTGAACGCGTGGCCGCAAACGGAGCGGCAATCGGAGCTCTAGATCAAAAGTTATGATGGTTTGAAGATCAAGTGAGAGAGAGAAGTTGAGAGAATGTTCTTCCCTTCCTCTCCACCATTTCAGCGTGAATGTGTAACAAATGAGGAGAGAGAGTGCTGAAAACTAGGGTTTTGGTTAAGTTATGTTGGGCCAAGGGTCCACTTTGGGTCCGGTTGGCCCGGTTTGGCCCGTTCGGTCCAATCTTGGTCCGAATTCTATAAAATTGGTACCGAAATTCTCGTCTCGATCTCCTCTATCACATTTAGCCATAAAAATCACATTTTAGGCTTTCTAGAATAAATTCTCATTTATAGGTTAATTAGCCGTTAATTAACCGGGTCTTACATTCTACCCACCTAATTGGGAATTTTGCCCACAAAATTCAAATGCAATTACCTGAGAATAAGTGCGGATAATCCATCCGCATCTCTGACTCAAGTTCCCAAGTGTGTTCCTCAACATCGCCTCGACTCCATGCCACTTTGACTAATGAAACCTCTTTTCCACGCAACCGTTTGATACTAGTATCATCAATTCTGACCGGAGCCACTGGAAGCGTCAAATCTTCCCTCAACTGAACCGACTCTGGTTCTAACACATGGCTAGCATCAGGAGTGTACTTCCGAAGCTGCGACACGTGAAACACGTCGTGCAGGTTCAAAAGATGAGGTGGTAGAGCCATTCGATACGCCACCGGTCCAACCCTCTCTAGGATCTGAAATGGACCAATGTATCGAGGATTCAACTTCTTTGCTTTAATCGCCCTACCTACTCCCGTGGTCGGAGTAACCTTAAGGAAAACATGGTCTCCTTCCTCAAATTCTAAGGGCTTTCGCCTCTGATCAGCGTAACTCTTTTGACGACTCTGCGCCGCAAGCATCCTATCACGGATTTTCCTGACTTGTTCAGTGGTCTCAGCTATCATTTCTGGCCCCAACAAGCTTTTCTCTCCAGCTTCATACCAACATAGCGGAGATTGACATTTCCTCCCATACAAGGCCTCATACGGAGCCATACCGATGCTCGCATGATAACTATTATTGTATGCAAACTCCACTAATGGCATATACCGATCCCAACTCGCCGGTTGGTCCAAAACACAAGCTCTCAACATATCCTCTAGTGTTTGGATCGTCCTCTCAGATTGTCCATCTGTTTGAGGATGGTAAGCCGTGCTCAAGCTTAATCGGGTTCCAAAAGCTTTCTGAAATGCACCCCAAAATCTTGAAGTGAAACGAGGATCTCTATCAGAGATTATAGTAGCAGGTACACCATGAAGCCTCACAATCTCCTTTATGTATAACCGTGCTAGCTCCTCAAGGGTGTAAGTCATCCGAATGGGTAAAAAGTGAGCTGACTTCGTCAGTCGGTCCACAATCACCCAGATAGCATCAAAACCAGCCCTAGTCCTTGGCAATCCCGACACAAAGTCCATTGCAATGCTTTCCCACTTCCATTGTGGAATCTCTAAAGGTTGCAACATCCCGGAAGGTCTTTGATGTTCAATCTTTACCTTTTGACAAGTTAGGCACTTTGAAACATATTCCGCCACATCATTCTTCATACCCGGCCACCAAAACATCGCCTTTAAATCATGGTACATCTTAGTACTTCCCGGGTGAATGGAGAATCCGCTTTCATGTGCCTCCTTTAAAATATCTTGCCTCAAAGTGCCAACATCCGGCACAATGATCCTACCCTTGAATCTCCATAACCCATCTTTTTCTTCCGACACTCTCCACTGTTTTCCTTGCTCAATAGCCGGTAACACCTTCCATAACGCTTCATCATTTTGATGAGCCTTTAGGAGTTCGGACTTAAAGTCACTTGAGATTTCTAATCGGCTCAAACACAAAGTTCCGGATACTTCTCGAGCACTAATTTTCAGACTCTCGAATCCCTTGAGCAACTTCTCCTCTTGAAGCATCATCCAAGCCGCATATAACGACTTCCGACTTAACGCATCCGCCACTACATTCGCCTTTCCCGGATGGTAATTCAACTCAAAGTCGTAGTCCTTCAATAATTCCATCCACCTTCTCTGCCTCATATTAAGCTCTTTCTGATCAAAGAGATACTTCAAGCTCTTATGATCAGAGAAAACTTGGAACTTAACCCCATAGAGATAATGCCTCCACACCTTCAAGGCAAACACAACCGCAGCGAGTTCCAAATCATGCGTAGGGTAACTAACTTCATGAGGTCTCAACTGTCGTGAGGCATACGCCACCACATTATGGTGCTGCATCAGCACGCACCCTAGACCCTTCAATGAGGCATCACAATACACCTCAAAAGGCTCGTTCGGCTTCGGGTAACACTAACACAGGTGCAGTGGTCAACTTTTTCTTCAATGCCTGAAAGCTCTCCTCGCACTCAGGAGTCCAAACAAACGGAGTGTCTTTGCGGGTTAACTTCGTCATTGGCAAAGCTATCTGTGAAAAGCCCTTGATAAACCTTCGGTAATAGCCAGCTAAGCCCAGAAAACTCCTTATCTCCGTTACAGTGGTTGGTTGCTTCCAATCCATCACCGCCTCCACCTTAGTTGGATCTATGGCTATTCCCTTCTTACTCACCACGTGACCCAAAAACTTCACCTCACTCTTCCAAAACTCACACTTAGACAGTTTTGCATAGAGTTTCTTCTCCTTTAGAATCTGCAACACGGTCCTCAAGTGTTCCGCATGCTCTTCTTCAGTCTTGGAATAAATTAGTATGTCATCAATGAAGACAACAACAAATTTATCCAGAAACGGACGGAAAACTCTGTTCATGTAATCCATGAATACCGCAGGAGCGTTTGTCAATCCAAAGGACATTACAGTGTACTCGTAATGACCATAACGAGTCCTGAAAGTGGTCTTAGGGATATCCTCACCCCTCACCCTTATCTGGTGATAACCGGATCGCAAATCAATCTTGGAGAAAACTCCAACTCCTTGTAACTGATCCATGAGATCATCAATTCTCGGCAATGGGTACTTATTCTTTATTGTAACCTTGTTCAGCTGCCTGTAGTCCACACAGAGCCGCATACTCCCATCCTTCTTCTTCACCAGTAACACTGGAGCACCCCACGGAGAGACACTTGGTCGTATGAAATTCTTTCCTGACAAATCCTCTAACTGAGACTTTAGCTCGTTCATCTCTAACGGTGACATCCTATAAGGAGCGCTTGAGATTGGTCCCGTCCCGGGCACCAACTCAATAGCAAACTCAACCTCTCGGTTAGGTGGAAACTCATCAATATCATCGGGAAATACTTCCGGAAACTCACACACAACCGGAATCTGTTCCAACCTTTGATCATCACCCGAAACACCCACGGTTAACAACAGGATACCCTGACATTCGGTTCCGGAACAGTTCACCATCATCGAATTCAAGTAATAATTATTCACCACGACCGGCCCTTCCGTGTCTTCCGGCATAAAGTACACCGACTTTGTAGAACAATCTAGCAGAACATGGTTCTTAGATAACCAGTCCAATCCCAAGATAAGATCAAGGCCGATCATCGGCAAGCAGATTAAATCATGAACAAAATCACGCTGCTTGAACCTAAAGAAAACTTCCGGGCATCCTAGCCTAGTTACCATAGCCTCATGGGTAGCATTATACACCTTTAGGTCATAACCTAAAGTTGCAATCTTCAATCCTAACTCATGGGCTTTCTCAAATGCAATAAATGAATGCGATGCTCCTGAATCAAATAAAGCATTTAAAATCTGACCAGCTATTTCACAGTTACCTCGAATGAGTGTCTCAGATCCCTCAGCACCTATAGCTGAAGTGGTGAACACCCGACCAGTCTGTTGTGCCTTCCCAGCACCTTGTTTCTGCTTCTCCGGACAGTTGGCGGCTTTATGCCCCGCCTTTCCACAATTGTAGCACAAGCCCCATCTGGCCTTGCATGGTGCTCCCGGATGGTGACTCCCACATCTAGTACAAGCTTGATCATTCTGAGGCTGCTTCCTAAACTTCCTTCCATGGGAGTTGTTGTTGTTGGGCCTCTTGAAAGACGGACCTCTAGGTGCAAAGCTCTTCCCTCGGTTCTGTGGGAATGATCCTTTGTGACTCCCTTTCTCAGCGGTTGCCCTTTTCACACACTCTTCAGCAACCCTACACTTGTTCACCAACTCGGAGAAAGTCCTGATCTCCATTGGTCCCACTGAACTGAAGATATCACTCCGGAGTCCTCCTTCATACTTAACACACTTCCATTCCTCATATTCCACCGGAGTCCCTTGGCACATACGAGAGAACCTGAACAGCTCCTCAAATTTGTCAGTATACTCAGATACAGACATAGTACCCTGCTTCAGCTGTAACAATTCAAGCTCCTTGGCCGTCCTAGCAGAAGTCGGAAAGTACTTCTTATAGAACTCTTCTTGAAAGACATTCCAGGTGATATAGTCATCACCCTGCTGCAGAAGACGTCGGATACCTTGCCACCAATGCGACGCTTCACCTGTGAGCATATAAGTAGCAAACTCGACACGCTGTCCTTCAGGTACCACTTGTGCTTGCAATGCTCGCTCTATAGCCTGAAACCATGTATCAGCCTCAGTCGGGCTAGTAGTCCCCTTGAACTTAGGCGGATTAACCTTCAAAAAGTTTGCCAGTGTCATCGGCCCCTGAACTCCACCTCCATCATTACCACGGTTGTTCATCTGTTGACCAAGAGCCTCAGCAGTGGCTTGCATAGCAGCAGCCATGTTCTCCAACGCAGTCATGAAGTTCACCGGGTCATTAGGGTTATTCTCCGGCGCACGAGCATTCGTACGACCTCTCGCACTACCTCTACCGTGTCCACGAGGCGCCATCTGGTTCCTATACACACCAAACAATCGATATTAAGTTGATCAGTCTCAATATCGGAAGTCTAGTGCTTCAAAGTCCCAAATGCATGCTCATGAACGTTTATGCCAATTATATCAAGCAGATATACTAATAGCACATAACACACATACAGAGAATGCACAGAAGCATAGTCAGTCCATTCCTCAGGCTCTACAGGAACGAACTGCTCTGATACCATAATGTAACACCCTACCATACAGAGTCTTATGCTTAAGTCATAATTCAGAGATGGCAAGGTATTACGACCTCTAAAATAAAAATTTAGTACGTATAGTAGTATGAATGATTGATTATAACTAGGAGCCTTCATAGAAAAAGGGGTAAACAAAAATCGCAACTCAAAAGTGCATCACTCTGATCGATAACGTAACGAACAAGGATAAACCAATGCAAGATTATATATATACAAAGGAGTGTCAAAAACAGAAATATCAAAACTCAAAACCCGCCTGCGAAGATAACCGGTCCGAGCATAGCAATATATACATATGATAAAATAAGGAAAACCCCAAAGGAAACCCAAAGGGACACAAATACATAAAACCTATTCTCCAAAATCTCCCATAGGAGGAGTCATCATAGTTTGTATTATTTAATGGAGATAAAAGTATCTAAGCAAAACATATAAACTAAAACAGAGCCCCCGAGAACAAGGAATCTTCACAAATCCAGAAGTCTCCAGCAGGCCTCAGCGAGAAACCTCATGTCCTGCATATGAAAACCACAAAATCCGCATGGGTGAGAACCAGAGGTCCCCAGCATGGTAACAGCTTCCACATATATAATACATAATAATAGAGGAAAGCCGAAGGCAATCCTAGAACTTCCTCCAGATAATTCAAAGCTTATAAACAAGCTAAACCATATAAGGGCATTTGACTAAAGATACTTCAGTCTAACTAATACTTCCCTTTCCAATTCCTTCAAACCTCCCAATCCACCAGCAGGAGTATAATGTAGCAAACACAGTTATATCAAACAAGAATATACAAATAGGAATAGTTAAGGCATTTAGACAATTAGCAAGTATATGCAGTCAAATAGGCAATCTCAAACAATTCATATAGTATGCATATGATGAATGCCTGTCCCTAGTGGCCGATGATATCATCTGTCAGTTATAGAGCCAACCCGACAAGTCCTGGTAGCTAACCATTGGACTGTCCCTCTGTCGTGTCTCCCCAACTCGAGTATGCTCAATATGAGCTTGATCATAATCATGATCTATATCCATCACCATCACTGGTGAATATTTATCCATCACCATCACAGGTGAATATTTATCCATCACCATCACTGGTGAATATTTGGGAGTGAGCTCGTCTGGGAATTTCACAGTGCCCGGCCACCCTGACGACATAGGGATAACAGAGCTTCGAGTCTCAACCTAGAGCACGTGGTGGCTAGCCACTGCTTTCTCCCAGGGAAACTCTCATCTCCAATAGTGGAAGTGCAACATTCACAATTCATTCAACAGCATATAAATGCATGAATTCTCATCCATGGATCAACATCCATATCAGCCATCCGGCTCACGGTTCAGTCCAGAACCAGCCAATATTCATATCATACACAGCCATTCCGGCTCACGGTTAAATTCATAACCAGCCACCCGGCTCACGGTTAAATCCATAACCAGCCGTTTCATTAACAATTACAGCCTTTCGGCCCATGGTATAACAAGCACTTCCACCACCATCCTCCGCCTCTCACATAATCATGCTTGATCCTCATTGATCATTCATTTTTCCCTTGCTTCACTCGCAAGTTACCACATTTACTAGCCCTTCTTCTCATAGCTAGACATATCATAATGATTTAAGACATAAGTGGTGAGATCGGAGGCTTAGAAGTATGAGATTTGGCTTTTAAAACTCAAAAATCAACTTTGGGATGAAAACAGGGCCACGCGTACGCGCACTCCACGCGCACGCGTGGATGGCCTCGAAAACTCATCGACGCGCAAGCGTCATGCACGCTAACGCGTGGATTACAAATTTGCCAATCGACGCGCACGCGTCAACCACGCGTACGCGTGGATACTCTCGTGCCCCAGGCACAAAGCTGGCACAGTTCTGGCACAACTCTCTGGAAAATGGCTGGGCATTGGGTGCAGCACTATCGGCGCGCCCGCGCACATCACGCGCACGCGTGGATGGCGCTTTCTGGAAGATCGGCGCGTACGCGCCAGGTGCGCCCACGCGCAAGGGGTTATTCTGCTAAAAATTTTCTAAGTTAAAAACTGCAGAATTCACAGATTTAGACCCCAATCTTCCAATGGACATAACTTCCTCATTTTAAATCATTTTTCATCCGTTCTTCGAACGGCATGGACATCCCGGATCCAATTTCATTTCTAAACAGATTTGGCACAAAACAGAGATCCGTAGTCCAAGTTATGTCTCACCAAAGTATGCCCAAAAACCATATTTTTCATAAAAACCACAAAGTGCCATTTCAAAACAAACCATTTCCAACCCTTTTCAAAATCAATCAAAACATGCCAATTTCATCCCTTTTCTTTGAAATCAATTGAAATATATCAAATTCAACATCAAGCATCCTCAACTCACACATTGAGACTTACCACAAACTACCAAAATCACTATCTCATCATTTTAACCCACTTCACCCAAGTGGCTCAAACTCAAACACATTGACATATCATATACTCTTCCTCATGTCAATTCTCAACAACACCAATCCCAATGAATCATCATTTTATACAATTAATATCATACTCACCATCAACATGGTTCAACCACAATTCAACCATAACCAATCATTAAGCATATATCACAACATGCATATTTCTCATACATCATACCATCAAGGCATCAATAATCATCATCACATATATGACCACATCATATATCTCAATCATTCAAAAACATCAACCATTCAATGCCTATCTTAGGGCCTCTAGCCTAAGTATTTCCTACCACATTACATATTAGATACGGGAAACCGAAACCATACCTTAGCCGATTTCCCAAGCTCAACCGGAGCACTTCCAAACCACTTATCCACAAGCTCTCAAGGCCTCAAAACCTCCAAGAACAGATTTTTCACCACCAAACCCTTTCCAAGCTTTTCAAAATCACCAATCAAGCTCCAATATCCACACATACACAACCTAAGCCACAACCATCATACCCATACACAACATCTCAATACCCAAACATCATAAAACCATAAATCACACTAGGGTTGAGAATCTTACCACACCCAAGGTCCAAAGAGACAAGATTAACCTTCTCCTTCAAGAGTGTTGGATCCTATAACATCAAAGAGCCCAAAGTCTCAACATTTTTGCTCATAAAACTCGAAAACAAGGCTGGAATTTCGAAGAGCAAAACGTGGCTTACCTCAAGATTAATTGTATGGGTTTTGTAGAGCTCTCCGCGGTGAACGCGTGGCCGCAAACGGAGCGGCAATCGGAGCTCTAGATCAAAAGTTATGATGGTTTGAAGATCAAGTGAGAGAGAGAAGTTGAGAGAATGTTCTTCCCTTCCTCTCCACCATTTCAGCGTGAATGTGTAACAAATGAGGAGAGAGAGTGCTGAAAACTAGGGTTTTGGTTAAGTTGTATTGGGCCAAGGGCCCACTTTGGGTCCGGTTGGCCCGGTTTGGCCCGTTCGGTCAAATCTTGGTCCGAATTCTATAAAATTGGTACCGAAATTCTCGTCTCGATCTCCTCTATCACATTTAGCTATAAAAATCACATTTTAGGCTTTCTAGAATAAATTCTCATTTATAGGTTAATTAGCCGATAATTAACCGGGTCTTACAGAGAAAATGATTGTGAAACTAATGGAAAAAATAAAGCAAATAGAATCCTAGAAAGACTATTTATAGCTCAAAATATGTTCATACCACATAGAAAATAATGTTAGCACTATGGTTAGGACAACAATAAAGAAAAAGTGATTTTACTAGAATTGGTTTTACTAGAATTGAGTGAGAAAATTTGTATTAAAAATTTGAATGCCTCTGGAGATAGTTGTGATAAATATAACATGTGCTTATATAATAAGAAACTGTCGGAGTTCTTTCTAAAGAGTTCATTAATGAGAAGAATCAAATCTCCTTATTGAGTGAAGGGTGTTTTCTTATATGGTAACTGGGTTGATTTTAATAGTTAATTCATGTCTTCATGAAAAGTCCTCGAAATATCTCTGATTGTTTTTAAATTTAGCTTATAAAAAAATATAGAGTTGGTTTAATCTTACAAAATGGCTCAAATATGATAAAGATAACATATATTAGCTCAAATAAGTAATACACATGCATATATACATTAAGTCAAGTTACGAGCCAACCGGTTAAATAAGTATTTATTCAAATTCCACTTACTAATAATATATGGATCCAATTTCTTAAACTATTAATAAGTTTAGTTTAACGGAGCTCACGGAGGCAGTTCCATTAAATTAAACTTATGAGTTAGCCAAACTTGTTAGAATAAATTTGTTAAAGTAGTTTTATATTTTATAATAGAGTAAAATATTTTTTTACATATGTGAGTTGAATTTATATTTGAGATTAAAGTAGAAAAAAGAAGTTACAATATTCATAAATTTAGTGTGTTGTGTGAATTTATACTTCTAATTAAAGTAAAAAATTTTCTATATTAAAGTAATCAAATATTGTAGCGTGAGTCTTATTTCTTATAGAATCTCTAATACTTGATTCCCTCCAAATACTTGTAGTTTAAAAAAGAAAAAAGAGAAAAAAAGAGTAATGCAACTTTGCATATATTTGCTTGTATATGAGAAAAAGATGCTTATTATTTTATGGAGCTTCTCAAGAATGTGATTCTTAGTTTGAGCGAAACTATTCTACAATAATCCAGCTTCTTTAATCTATTTTTTTCAATTTTTATAGGTTGATTATCTTTTTGTTGCTAATCAACATAAATTTCACAAATGGATATAGAAATATCATAATAAGAAGAAAAAAAGTATATAGTTAATTAGTTGGACAGAGACTCGTTTACTTTAATTAGTGATATCTCAATTGAGTTATAACTTATAAATATGTGTTAAAGAAGAAAAAAAAAGGTATCAAGAGAATTGTGGCTAAAATAATCTGAAATAATTTCAAACAAAACTGTCTCCAATAAAAGATGTATTAAGGAACAACAAATGATATATAGTACTATAATATAACTTAATAAACAAGGATGTTTTGATAAAAATCTTATAGTAAGTGTTATCATCGATTCAAAATACGTGTTTAGCGTGTTAATTAACAAAATGACTGATACTATGAGCCTCTGATCTTTAAATATATGATCTTTAAAAATACACATACATTTTCCCAATATCTAATAAGTACTACTTGTTTTGTGTTATAAATAACGTAAATATCTATAAGATTGCAATAAATTATTGTGATTTATATGAACATTTAAAATTGAACAAGTACACTCTTCAACAAAGAGGCTGAACTGGGAGGATTGCATCAACAAAATTCTAAGGAGAGTCACAGAAGAGATAAACCAGAACTTGCTACAAAAAGTCACAGAAAACGAGGTAAAAGATGCGATTTTTAGTATAGGAGACCTAAAAACACTTTATTCAGACGGACTAAATGGCTTATTTTATCAAGAACATTGAAAAATTATAAACAAAAAAGTGTATGGTGCAGTCAAAGAATTTTTCAATGAAGGGAGCTTACCTCAGAAATTTGGGTATGGTTTTAATTCTTAAAACTAAAAATCCAGAATGTTTAAATCAATCTAGGCCTATCAGTTATTGCAATTTTATTTATAAAATTATTGCAAAAGTGATAGTGATGAGACTCAAAAAAATTCTAGAAGACATAATCTCTCCATCACAAAGTGCATTTGTGAGTGACAGGCTAATTCAAAATAATGTTATTATAGTACAAGAAGTTTATCATAGTCTAAAGAGCAAAAGAAATGGAGGATCACAAATTGTGACTATAAAATTGGATATGAATAAGGCCTATGATCAGCTAGAATGAGATTTTTTTGAAAAGATTCTAAGAGTATTCGGGTTTCATGAAATATGGGTTAAGTGCTTGATGGCTTGTGTTAAGAGCACTCACTATCGATTCAAGATTAACGGGGAACTTTCCAAAAAGATAATACCACAGAGAGGATTAAGACAGAGCGATCGATTATCACCGTACTTGTTTATCATTGATGGTAATCAGTGGCTAAGAGAAAGAGGGTTGAATCTTAACCCTTTTTTTTTAATATTACTTTCTGTCTTTTAAAATGTCTTCACGAGATATTTCTGCTTTTTGTCTCGTAACCGATTAGGAGATATTTTTCAATTTTGTCTCCTACGCAACAGAAACAGAGATGGAGTAGAAGAGAAAGAGAGAATCACACTCAGAAGTATCTTGGTTCAGCTGCTAAGTGCAATACAGCCTACATCCAGTCTCCATCACAACAGTGACGGAATTTCATTATAATCAACAGATTACTTGTACCAATTCTTCCTTAGGAACTACCCATTCCTATCCGGGACAAGTCCAAATTCGACCGAAAGAATGCACGCAAGCTAGTAGATGTCACCTTAGGAGTGTTTTCCACTGCAAAAATACAAGACACTAAGAAACCAAGAAACAACAACATATCAAAACAAACAAGAAAAGACCAACAATTATTTACCTATATACTCATACAAAGCATCTTTATCAGACTCAAGATCAAGCATATCCACAACAAAAAGCAGAGAAGAAGACGATACATGATTCACTAAAAACTCAACAACCATTTCGTTTTTATACTCCATCACATCCATCCCTAGAATTTGCCTAGGCCTCGGAACCCAGAACAAGGAAAATTCTTCTAACAAGCAATAATCAGCATACCACTGAAAATCACTCTCAACCACACCAACTTTCAAAAACATGGATTTAAAACCTTTGAATGAAGAACGATAAATGCTGGAAATAGCCCGTCCAGGAGCACTAGCAAGATTCAGCCAGCACCCCCTCTTCACACCTTTGCATTGAAACATAGCAAAAAATACTTCCAAAGATGGTTCCATTTCCAAAACATCCATCAAAATTTCAAAAGCCCTAACAAACGCCCATGAGTTTGGATGCAATTGCAATGGAGAAAATTTCAATTGCATCGAAACTCCACACTCAAACTCAGAAAACGGAAACCTAACCCCTAACTCCACAAACACAGCACTATACATATAAAAACACTCAAAACCTTCACCCCGATAGAAAACCCGATCATCAGCATTGCATGGCATAAACTTAAGGTTTATTTCACTACCCTCCCTAACCCAAGACGACGGCGAACCTAACTGAGACACGCTAAGCTCATCATCGAAACTAGAAACCCAACCCTTCACCGAGTTAGCAACCCACCCGTATGGATACACAGGATCCCAAACAAAAATCTCTTCTACAATCTTATCAGCTGTTTCGACCACCTCCTTCTTCCTCTTACCCTTAACCCTCTTATCAATCATTACACTTTTCCCTTTATCCATCAGCAAATTTACAGCAGAACTAGGAGAAGAGAAACAAAAACGAATTTTTGCTCATACCGAAAACAAAGCAAAGAAGACGTAGACCAAAAATGGTAAGCCAAGAGTCCAGAAAATTTACCAGCCCACTAAGCCACATCTCTAGGTAAAATATCAAAACCCCCAACCAAATTCCAACTGTTGATCGCGATTACCAATCCTAATATCAACGACTCTGATCTCCAACTATTCCCAGTCCCAACACACAATTATAACGCACGTTTCCCAAAAATTTCTCTCCTATACAATTAACTTACCGCCTAAAATTTCAACCTTGACAAATTTTTCAAAAAACTCCTCTACAGGCAAACAAGTCGACCTTGGGGCTGCCATTATACTCGGTCCCGAGCTATAAATAAGCTCGACCTGTTATAGCTCGGCCTTGAAAAATAGGTCAAACTTGGGAGCTATGATCTGTTATCCAAACCTTGGCCCACAACAATAACAATATCCGAACCTAGTATAGCTGGCAAAGATAACTTCTCTAAAATAACTGCTCCACTCAAATTACCACTATCCCAATAAACTCGGATAACAACTAGCATGAACTCCGTCAAACCTAATACGGATAACGGAATACACAACAAACAATCAGATATATATACTAACATTCCAAAGGTACCCAACGCCGCCTCTCCATAAGAAGACGACGTTCCGTTCAGTTCGCTCCAAAGAAAGCTAATTCAAGTATCGGCAGAACGAGCTATATCTCGGAGCCTACTTTTACACGGGAACAATAATATTTCTCCTTTTATTTAATTGAATATAAGTGCTTATATTATTTATTTGAGAAATAACTTCTATTATTGTGTATAGGATTTAACAAAATAATTCCCTGATAAATAATAACCTCACACTTTCACAGTTTATAATCAGTTAATCACGCTCATCTTGTAATATAATTCAAATATTGAATTTATTCTCAATAATTAATAGGAAAAACATTTATGGGTGCATGTACAAAAGGAATCTCTGCAATCTGCACGGGCTATCAAATCATATTTGGTGATGCATTTTAAGATACAATAATAGGGGTTTCCACCTTTGCAACTTTCGTCATACCAAACATCTTCACACCTGTCATCTCCAATCACTTGAATTGTCATCAACACTCCTACTACATAATATCAATATATTTTATATTTCAATAGGTTATATTATATAGAACTTGGATATGATTATATATTCCAATAAGGGAAAAAAAGTTAAGATACTAATAATAAAGTAATGATGAACCTGAAACCAAAAGAAGAAGAAACAAATTTTTTGCTATAGTTAATTTAGCCATCTTTCTATTATAAGTGCAGTGTGAGCAACTCCAAGGAAATGAAAGGGGCTATATGTAATTGGAAATTCGTTTTAATAAATTAAAAATTTTGAAAGTTTGTGTTTAATTTGATGTTAAACAAAATTTAGATATTAAATCAAAATTAAATTATTTAGTTCAAAACGATATTTCTATTATTTAATATTTGATACTTATTTAGACTAATTTTTTATTGTCACTCAAATATTATTAGTGTATGTTTATTGGATTAAATTTACCGCTCTTAGTCTCACAATATTAGACAATACAATTAAAGGAACTTTCTAAGAAGTTTCAATGCACCCCCTAAGTTTAGCTTGTTGTTGTTGATCTTTTAGTGGAGGAGTTCATCAAGTAATAATTAATATAATTTTGAACCTAACGCATGATTTAATTTGATTATAGTGAAAGATAATATCTCTTTTTTAATCCGTAGTCTCGGTTCAAGTTTTGACTATAAAGTAATCAATATTGTAGCGTGAGTCTTATTTCTTATAGAATCTCTAATACTTGATTGCCTCCAAACACTTGTAGTTTAAAAAAGAAAAAAAAAAGAGAAAAAAGAGTAATGTAACTTTTCATATATTTGTTGTGTTGATGGAGTGAAGGATATGAGGAAAAGATGCTTATTATTTTATGGAGCTTCTCAAGGATGTGATTCTTAGTTTGAGCGAAATTATTCTACAATAATCCAGCTTCTTTAATCTATTCTTTTCAATTTTTATAGATTGATCATCTTTTTGTTGTTAATCAACATAAATTTCACAAATGGATATAGGAATATCATAATAAGAAGAAAAAAAATTATATAATTAATTAGTTGGACAGAGACCCGTTTATTTTAATTAGTGATATCTCAGTTGAGTTATAACTTATAAATATGTGTTAAAGAAGAAAAAAAAAAGGTATCAAGAGAATTGTGGCTAAAATAATCTGAAATAATTTCAAACAAAACTGTCTCTAATAAAAGATTATTAAGGAACAACAAATGATATATAGTACTATAATATAACTTAATAAACAAGGATGTTTTGATAAAAAGAAAATCTTATAGTAAGTGTTATCATCGATTCAAACTACGTGTATGTTTAGCGTGTTAATTAACAAAATGACTGATACTCTGATCTTTAAATATATTATCTTTAAAAATACACATACATTTTCTCAATATCTAATAAGTACTACTTGTTTTGTGTTATAAATAACGTAACTATAAGATTGCAATAAATTATCGTGATTTATATGAACAGTTAAAATTGGACAAGTACACTCTTTATTCAATTACATAAATAATTTTTGTTCAAAACTCTTTCCAACATTATAAGTTGGCACCGGATTCGGCTAGAATGTTTGGACCATTAAATAGTCCCATAACAAAACATATTTTTTAAGTTTTTTTAATAATGGCTAAATAATTCTTTTTTAAATTTAATTATAATTTAATCCCATATATTTTATTTAATTATAAAAATGATTTTTTATTTTATAAATAATTATTTTATCATAAATTTATCACGTTTATTAACAATCAAGAACAAAAACAATAACGAATTAGATCTTCCATTGATCCTAATAAATTTTTTTGGCTATTCCAATCGATTAAAAGATTAAATTTGAACCGTGACGTTCGCGAGGAATCATAAAATCGTGTTTCCTTGAAATCCAATCGATTGAAAATTGCAAGGAAATATAGTTTTCGCATAAATCAATCGATTGGTCATATTAACCAATCGATTGAATGATGAATTAAATGTGGTTTTTTTATAATTCAATCGATTGTTTAGAATTTTCAATCGATTGAATTCTTCAAAATAACCCGAAGTCTCACAATTCAATCGATTGCTTTTGTTACTCAATCGATTGAATTCACCAAAACAATATGGATTTGTCAAATTCAATCGATTGAAGTGTGTTACGCAATCAATTGAAATGCGTACTACGCCTATTTCAATCTTGTTTTTATTTTTAGAAATTATCTTATTATTCATCTATCTTATCTTTAAAATTCTATCTTCAATTTTTGCGGTTTTATTTTGATTTAGATACTTTAATCTTATCTTTTTCTTAATATTAACAATATAAATTGGTGACTACTCCATCACCAATTATTCAATTCCACCATTGAAATCGTGTATCCTTTTCTTTGATTATAAAAAATTTTATTGTTTTTCTTTGGAACATCTATCTACTCAATATCCAATTTTTTTTAATTTTTTTTCCTCAACGATGGTTTATTTTCTGAAAAAGTACAATGAAAAAATTGATTGGATCTTTGCTGATTGCTACAACGGTGATTAACGATGAAGAAATAGTAGATATTAAATAGACGGATAAAAAAAATTGAGATATGGAGAAATAATGAACCTGAAACCAGAAGCACGAGTAAGAAAATAATGTTTCCCAAATAAAAGTTGGCCATGTTTCTAACAAGTTTGTGTCAGTTTCTTATTCTTGTTATCTTTCGTGCTTGCAAATACAATAAGTGAGAGGGCTACTGTATATATATAAGTGGAGAGTCATTTATTTTATGTCTAAATTAAAAGAATTTGAAAATAGTGAAAACTCCAATATTATTAAATTAGTAGTGCTAAGAAATATTTGATGAAAACATTGTGCAAACAATTTTCAATGTCTCACTTTATTAAATAGTCAGTCATTTATTAAAAACGAAAGAATTATAAAACTTGGCATTTATGAAAGGTTATGAAAGTATGTATCAATTTGTATCTATGAAAGGTTAATTAACGAAGCTATGCAATTTGTTATGTTCAACAACCACAACCTAATAGTTATGAAAGGTTATAACAATGAATTTGTCCCGCTTGGTATTTATAAAAGGTTAGTATTAAATAGTAAAATTATGATGATTAGTCTTTTTAATATTTATTAGTCTGCACAGTAAAAAAAAAAGAAAGATTTTGCTAATATACTATTTAAGAGCACTTTTTAAAAATAGTAAAATGAGAGTTTTTATTTAAAAGGTAAGATTTTAAAATTTTCAATAATATTAAATACATATTATGCTTTTAACCTTTTCATATCTTTTAAACAACTCTTTTGAAAATGTCATTTTTATGTCTATGATTTATCATTCATTGCAAACTTAATTTATTAAACTAAATTTTTATGATTTATTTTTCTTACCATACTAAAAGTTTATACGTGTGCATCAAGATATAGAATAAAGAAACAAAATATCAATTAAATTATAAAATAACTTTATCCGTGAAATGAGTTGATAACTTTAGTAAACATTTTTTTTTTCACTTGTGTATTTTTGGTTTTAAGATTCCTTGTTATTTCCCAATATTAATGGAAGGGCATAAAGGACAAAATCAACGTGACCAAAGATGGGTTCTTTTTATTTTGTCTCAACTCCTTTATTAGTACTATAGAAGTAGAGATGATCTAATCTCTACCAAAATGTTTACAAATGGTTATTTATTCATTTTTTTTACCTGTGTGTTCTAAGTTATACTTTTGTTAATATTCACCTGTAAGTAGCAATATGATTATGAAAATGAAATATTTTAGCCATTAGCATCCTCTATTTTCCATATGATAACATAAATGAGAATGTATTGTTTTGGCCATGCAGAAAAAGAAAATGATCAATCATAGAAATTGGAATTGACCCTTTTAGTAGTCCTTTTTGTGAAACTTTCACTTACCAGCATTTCAGCTGGTAGTGATAAATTTGTGTCCTTGATTGATCTTATGCTACTTGGTTTTTTAAGAAAGTCTTCTAAAACATGATTTTTTTTTAATTTCAAATTTTCTATTATACGTCGCTAATTGTCCATATTATTCTTGATGCTTCATAGTTCAATTCACAGTTAGAGCTCATCAGAGTACACTAAGTCCCAAATATGTTCAAGTTCTATACGAAGAAAAATAGAACTATAGGACTCTGAAAAGGCTTTAGTGTATACCTGGGAATATAGTTTATCTAATTAAAACACCAACATGCAGATAGGCCCGAGAAATCTTCTATAAATTTTCAAACAATGCCAAAAAAACATGACAGACATAAAATGATACCTATAACGAAGGAAGAATAATGCTTAACTGCATATAGGTTGAAGTGTTGCAATAAAGTCTGCGCTTACATGAAATAAATTTATAATGTAATAACTCAAAAAAAAATTGTGGGCCACTCTTCCTTTACTTTTTTCCTAACCCTAATCAAACAAAAACACTCTCTCTCAACCCTCAATCCCTCACTAGCCGTCGAGCTCCCACCCCCGCTCCTCACACACCCTCTTCGTATAAACACACACTCACGGATGCACTCCCCTCGCTCACCTTCACGCCGTCGCTCATCCCCACACACACGCACCTACACTGACGCGGAGAAGAGAGGGAGGTAGCTGCTGCCATTCATGCCCATCGTTGCCAACTGCGCCGTCGCGGAGGAGCGTCTCTATCGTCGCGAACTGCAGCCGCCGCCAATGAAGCCACCGTCGCCGTCGTCCTTGAGCGCCAGTGAGAGAGAGAGCTCGAGGAAGAGAGGAATGCGATGGAGGAGAGAAACGCTGTCACGCCATGCACCATCGTCACTGGAGCTGCACTGCCGCCGAAGGCCCGCCGCCGTCCGTGGAGAGTCGTCGTCGTTTGGGTCGCTGCCGGAGGAAGAGAGCTTGCACAAGGGGTTGCTGGAGTGGCTCGCCGCTGCCGCAAGAGCCACTGCACCTCTGGCCGCCGGGAAGTCACATTGAGGTCGCGGTTCTTCTGCCGCCGCCGCTGCCGAAGTTTCTGGTCAATGGGTATGGCGCTGTTGTTGCTGGAACCACCACCGGTGCTGCCGCTACTTGTTTCCCTTAAGTCCAAGTCGTTGTAGTTGCTGAGAAAGTGATTTGGAGCTGAGGTTGTGGCTGCCGCAATTTCGGGTTGAGAGGAAAGGTTCCGTCGCGCGCGTTTGGATTATAGTTTCAACAATCGAGAACTATAGCCAGCTCTATCTTGTCGGTACTCTGGTTCAAATTCTACGCTCATTTATTCCATTCCACTTCAATCCTCCTTACCTTGAATTTGGCACTCTGGGTTTGGTATCTTCGGTCCCTTGAGACTACGTTGTGAGTAGACTTTACATTTATAATTGTTTGATTGTGCATCTATATATATATATATGATCTTTGAATTATAGCTATATTTGCTTTGAACGATTTTGAATTGATTAAAATAATTGATTTATTAGAATTAAATAACTCATTTTTATAAAGTTTATACTTTTGGAACTATACATGAGACTATATATATTTTTGATGAAGTTTTACTTTATTCTAAAATGTTTGATTTTATTTGAACATTTGTTTTTGAAGCATTGAAGTATTTGTTGATACTCACTTTAAAAATTGTGAAATATATTTGAAATCTCTTATGATTGAAAAAGTATGATTGAGAAAAGATTTCTGATGAAAAAGTATTATCAGATTTCGTTTGATTTGATTCGATTCGATACCTTATATATTTGAAAGATCAAATATTTGTTGTATTTGAAATTATATGTTTTGAATTGGTTTGGGAGGCTCGTATTAGAAAACCGTACATCTAACTCAAACTCCAGTTAGCAGGGGTGTTGCTAGCCTAACGTGTAGGCCACACGTTAGATCTGTTATTCTGTTAGGACACACAAAAGGAAAGGGCTACCCATAGAGGTGGAGCCGCCCAAGTGTGGACTTATTGATTTACTTATTATTATCAACTATTACTTTCTAATTAAAATTACTTTGATGATAATGTTTGTATAGTCTCATGTTGATTATAGATGTATTGTCTAGTCACTGAGTTGCAAAACTCACCCGTTTTTTTCTAAAAATATTTTTCAGGAACAAATATTTGACTGTGTGAGACTTTCTATTCAAGAGTAACGGTTTGCAATGAGTACCTATTCTTTTTCGAATTCCTAGAAGTATATGCTCCATATGTCACAGGCAGGACCAACCATTCCTAGTTATTTTAAATTTTTTTGTTAAAAACATATAACTATTTATTTTAGAACTTGTAAAATATTTGTACTTGCTTATTGAACTTATATTTGACTATGTCAGTCATGACTCATTTTGAGTCGTGACATATAATCTGCTTGCACAGAAATGGATGTCACTCCTTTCCACATTTCAAGTCTAGAGTATTCCAAAATTCTCACTCACTTGAAGTATTTAGTGTCAAGGAAAGAGCAATCAATGAAAGAGAAGAGATGAAAAGAAACTGTTAAGAGAGAGTTGTTAGTTAGTTGGTGGTAGTTAGGTTCAGTTTAGGCAGTTATACAAGTTTGCCTTCACTGGAGGCTCACCTGATATGAATATTAAAAGGAAGATTAAGAATTCAATTGCTGATCTTTTTCCTCAATCCAGTTCTGATCCAATTTTTTCTCTCTCTTTTTTTCCCTGCTTCTCATTCCTTATCCAAACTCTCAGTTTCTTACAAACCAACATATCTCTCAATTTCTCAAGAATTCTGTAATTTAGGACTCAGGTTTGATAATAAAGGTTATCACTAATTCAATATACAGTTTTCATGAACTAAAAAACCTGTGTTTTAAAATTGCGGCCATGGCGGCGCCATGGCGGAATGGCGTGGTGGGATTTGACCTCACCGCCATATGTAGGACACCGCAACGTGCTTATCACGGCGGGGCAAAAGGCGCCGCAATGGCGGTGGCGCCATGGCGGTCCGCCATGAAGAATGGCGAAAATGGCGAGTTTTTTTGGGTTTTTTAAAAAAATTCGAGGGTAATTGGGTAATTTTGCAAAACCCTAAATGAAAGTGTAACCCACCTTCAGCAGCTGCAGTTCAAAAACGAGCCTTCCTCTCTGAACCTCCAGAACGGCTCTTTCTCTGTTCTCTTTCTCTCTTCTCTCTGCCTCCAATCACCGCTGAACTTAGCCACTGCCCGTCGCCGTCAGTCGCCGCCGCCTGTTGCCGTTCGTCGCCGACTGTCGCCGGTGGTGGTCACCGCCGTTCATCACCACAATTCCCTCTTTTTTCTGGTTTGTAGAAGTACTGTTTCTTTTTTTTTTTTCATTCAGTGAATCAGTTCACCCACTTCCCTGTCTCCTTCTCTTTCTCTTCCCTCATAAACCTCTCTTCCTCCCATTTTTTTTCCTTTCAGCTCAGTTCATCATGTCAACTTCTAGACCAGCCCCTGCCTCTACCCCTGTTCCTACCCCTGTCCCTGCCTCTGCCTCTGTTGGCCATGTTGCTGGAACTGCTGCTCGTCCTGCAGCTGCTGTCCGTGCCAGTAGGATTGATCCAGGGTGGAAATATGTTACTGCTGTAGAAGAGGGAAATACCAATGACACCATATGTAATTTTTGTGGAAAAATTATGAGAGGAGGAATTACACGGGCAAAGGAGCACTTAATGATTAAGCCTGGGAATGTTGCTGGATGTAAAATGGTCCCAAAGGATGTTATTGCTGAATTATGGGAGTTCTACAACCAAAAAAAAAATCGAGGAAGACAAAGTTCTACGCCGGCAAGCACTGAGGAACATAGTGTCAATGCTAGGGAGCTTGATTTAGATAGTTTGGGCTTTGGATTGTCAGAGGAAGATGCTCAAGGAATTGATGAAATTCCAAATCCAACTCCAATGGCAGCAGCTAGAGGGGGGCAAGTTCTATGAGAGGTCCAATGGACTTGTTTATGAAAAGACCCGAAACTGCCATTGCAAGAAACAAAAAGGAGAAATTGAGGCAACAGAATATCAAGGAAGCATGTAATAAGGAAGCTGTTCGTAGAGTTCATCGATACATAGCCCGGTGGTTCTACCAAGCTGGGATTCCATTGAATCCAGTGAGGTTGAAGAGTTTTCAAGAAATGTTGTGGGCTGTTGGAAGCTTTTGTCCTAATTTACCTGCTCCCACTTATCATGCTCTAAGGGTGCCACTCCTTAATGAAGAATTAGAATACACCAAAGACTTGTTGAAGGGTCATAAGGAACAATGGGAAAAGTATGGCTGCTCTATTATGTCAGATGCTTGGACGGATAAGAGACAATGGAGCATTATCAATTTTCTTGTAAACTCTCCTGCTGGGACAATGTTTTTGAAGTCTATTGATGCCTCTGATTATGTGAAGACGGGTGAAAAAATGTTTGAGCTTCTTGATGGTATTGTTGAGGAAATTGGGGAGCAAAATGTTGTTCAAATTGTAACTGACAACGGGAGCAACTATGTTCTAGCCAGTAAGTTGCTGATGGAGAAAAGACCGAATTTGTTTTGGACCCCGTGTGCTGCCCATTGTTTGGATTTGATGCTTGAAGACATTGGGAAGTTATCGTTAATCCAAAAAACCATAAAAAGTGCCATTTCTTTGGTTAGCTTCACTTATAGCTACTCTAGCACTTTATCCATGTTGAGACAATTCACAAATGGCAAGGAATTGGTGAGGCATGCAGTCACCCGATTTGCCACATCATTTCTCTCTTTGGAAAGGCTTTATGAGGAGAAAGGAAATCTAAGAAGAATGTTCACTTCGGATGATTGGGTAAGGAATAAGTTGTCAAGGGAGGCAAAGGGGAGGGAGGCAACAAAGATTATTATTAGGCCCTCTTTTTGGAATCATGTCAAGTACACCCTTAAGATCATGGGGCCTCTTGTTCGGGTGCTTCGACTTGTTGATGGGGAGAAGAAGCCGCCAATGGGTTATATATATGAAGCAATGGAGAAGGCAAAGGAATGCATCATGAAAACATTTTCTAATGATGTGAGCAAATATTCTGAAGTTTTTAAAATCGTTGACAACAGATGGAATTGCCAACTTCATCGTCCGTTGCATGCAGCTGGTCATTTTCTGAATCCGGATTTGTTTTATGATAATCCTCGCATTGAATTGGATTTAGAAGTTACAAAGGGATGGTTTGAGTGCATCACTAGATTGGTGCCAAGTGTAGCTGTGCAAGAGAAGATATTGGAGGAGCAAGCACTATATAAGGCCGGCTATGGACTTTTTGGATCATCCTTTGCAAAATCTTAGAGGAAAAAGATTTCACCCGGTAAGATTGTTATAAATTTTACAAAACTTTATAAATTTAGTTCGATTAAAGGCTTAGACAAATTTATTTTAATTTTATAGCATTTTGGTGGTGGACATATGGGCATGAAACTCCAAACATGCGAGACCTTGCTATCAAGATCTTGAGCTTGACTTGTAGTGCTTCTGGATGTGAACGCAATTGGAGTATTGATGGTTTCAGTGGCTAAGAGAAGGGGGGTTGAATCTTAGCCCCCTTTTTCTGAAGCTAACACTTGCTGACTTTCAGAAGAGACTTTTCTGTTTTTGCTCGTCACTGGACACGAGCAACTCAGTTTTGTCTCGTCCCTTGCCACGAGACTTTTTGTTTTGTCTCGTCACTTGACACGAGATAATTCTGGCTTTTGCTCCTGAGTAGTAGAAAACAGAAATGAAGTAGAAAGAGAAGAAGATTGCACCAAGATATATCCTGGTTCGGCTACTAAGTGCAGTGCAGCCTACATCCAGTCTCCACCACAACTATGATGGAATTTCACTATAATCAATCTGATTACAACTTGTAAAGTGCTAACCCAACTTACAAGGGGATTCCCACAGAATCATGATACACAACATAGATGAACAAAGGACCTCTAAGACATCTATGGCTTTTTCTTTTAATTTTGCTCTCTCTGCCTTTTTCCGCTCTATGGCTTTTTCATACAAACCTCACTTGTTTGCCTTTTTTCCATGAGACTCAAGACATGACAAAATTAAACAGAAAAATTACAAAACAGAGAACATTGAAGGAGAAGAGAAAACTGTTAGCTCAGGTAGCTCTGAGAACTCTGTGCTTTGCACTCTCAAATTTTCTCCTTACTTCAAACAGTGGTTGTTCCCCCTTTTTAAAGAAGAGGAAAGCCTCCACACTTGAAGCCAAAACCGAACCAACTTTCTTCCTCCTTCAACAAACACAGAACCGGTTCGGCCACACAGAGAGAGAAGAGATAACCATGCTAAACCCAACATGCAATTACCTCTAGTCCTTTCTTGATCATCACCCTTCATCAATCCGAGCTCTCCATCCTTGGCTTCCTCTCCAAGATGGATTTCTGGCCCTTGATGCTTCATGATGATGATGACTTCATCTGCTTTAATCTCTGCCTTCAACCATCACTTTGCCACTCTAGCTACTCCCTGTGGTGGTTGATCAGAATCAAAGACAAGCCATGCTTCAAGAATCTCTCCTCTTGGCCGAATCTTCAGCGTCCCTTTTTGAGCATGAAAGGCTCAAGATTACCTCACCAAATCTAACCACATTTGGTAGTAATCTCAGCCACAGCTCATCTTTCTTTTGGTATGTTTTCTTGCCATCATTAGCTTAATGATCTTAGGCGCATGCAGCTTCTTCCTTTCGGTGTTGAAGAGCATTTCTTCCATTGTTTCCTGGACAAGGACCGAATAAAGAAGAAGAAAGAGATGAGAGAGAATGAAAAGAATCTGAAGAAAAGCAATGTAAAGAGGTTAAACAAAATGAGTAGCTTGCTTTTACTTCCCTAACATAGAGTGGCGTGTAAGTCATAATAACCATCAATCACTTCAGCTGAATTTTTCTCTCATGTTCCCCATGCATTAATTAACAATGTAATAGATTTTGAAATCCATCACATGGTTAATACTTGGTTCCGTTGGAAGCACTTGGCTTTCATTTTTCTTTGGTTTCGGACCAAGCTTGGAACCTATTATCACTTAATATAATTTTGGGCTTGTGACATTTTGATCAAAGCTGGCCCATTTGGTTAACATTTGCTTTCCTGATAAAATTGTTTTCGGATCAAGCATGGAAAGCATACGTTTGGGCTTGCAACAATTTAATCTGGCCCAATTATAACTAGCTTTAATTACAAACACAAAGCTGAACCAAAAAATGTATCAGTTGGGCTTTGTTAATTCTCTTTTGTTTCAGCCCAACAAAATCTGCACAACAAAATTATTAATTAAGCACATATGAATTAAGATCAAGTTAATAATTTTGTAATTTTAATATTTTAATAATGTTTATTCATCATCAAAATTTAACAAGAGTTTTCCAAACTCATCAATCTCCCCCTTGATGACAAACATTATTAAAATTGAAATGGAAAGAAATTTAAATATTGAGTAAGGAATACTCCCTTTGATTTTGAATTTCTCCCCCTTTCAAAATGTCACATGGCTCCCCCTTAATATATGCTATTTTACCAAGGGAAGCACTAACCTGTAACATTTAAAATCAAGCTTCAAGTAACAATGTTATTTAGCAAATTTTATGATGCTAAATGCTTGATTTATGAGCAGTTTTAATTGATAATCAAAACTCATTTGATATCATAAACTGATTTACTGCTCAAACATACAAAAAGTATCCAAATATTTTTCAAACATTTTCCTGTTTAGGATATCAGAGCAAAACAACATGATGAAAAATATTTGTAGAACAAAACAAGGCAGTTTTGATATTTTACACAGATTAAAGGAACTGCCAAAAATAAATTTCCAATCCAACAAGTTTATCAATGATGAATCAACAGCCAGGCATCAAAATAAATCAAACATCATTATAAATCAAATGCCAAATAGACTAATCATGATAAACAAAATGCAGTTCAAACAGCAATGACCATATTAAAACAAATGCAATAGCAACATGCATTCTTTGAACAAGGGTAATCATGAATTTTCAAAACTGAAAATTTCAACCCCTATTCCCCTGTTTTTCCAGCCCCTGTTTCGTTCCAATTTTAATTTTGGAACCTAAATTTCCTCCCCCTTTTGTCATCAAAGGGGCACCTGCACAAACCATGATAAACATAACAAAAAAGTCAAGATAAAATAGCAAAAGTGTATCAAAGCATCCTAGAGATTATCCTAAAGCAGTGAGTATCAAGTCATGCTTATACAAAAAAGGATTGAGCCTAATGGAGCCAATATCAAACAGAAAAAAAACAAGTGCTAATCATCAGATAAATGAAAGTCTTCTTCCTCAGCGCCTCCTTCACTATCATTTCCCAAATCCTTGTTCAGGTGTTCCAGCATCAAATTGACCCGTTCCTTGCAGTTTTTCCAAGCTTTCTCATTTTCATAAGCTTGCTTCCGGGCTTCTTTATGAGATCGGAACATCATGTCTGCCATGTTTGAAAACTCTCCCAAAATCTGTTGAATGGATCTGATTGTTTTGGAAGATTCTGGCCTTCCTTCATGCTCACTGTCCGATTTTCGCCCTTTGGTTTCCTTGGTTGCTCCTCCTCCTCGGATTGTAGACACCTCGTTTTCTACCTTCTCATTTAATAAATCAACTTTAAAGTACTCAAATATTCTAGTTAAAAACATACCATAAGGCAGGTTAGCCTTTCTAGTGCTTCTAACAGAATCCCACATGTGCCTAATCATGATGTAACCAAAGGAAATAGGGGTAGAGGTAACCAAAGCAAACAGTATGAGACAGTCAGAAAATGTTACTCGGTTGTGTGAGCCACTTTGGGGAGTCAGAATATGAGTGATGATGCGGTGAAGCAAGGAATTGACTGGTCCAAGAGCTTTGTGAGTTGGAGTGGTTCCATGCAATCCGGAAAGATTTGTGCAAATGTGCTGAAGAACAGTTTTGTGGGAAACGCCGACTTGTGTGTCCCATTTCTCCACCATGTATGCTCGTGGTCCTTCATCCTTGAAGCCCAAGGCCGCTCCAATTGTCTCAGCATCAAGGGATATTTGAACCCTTTTGACATAGGAATGAAGGGTGCCATCAATGAGTCGCATATTAGCATAGAATTCTCGAACAAGACCTGGATACACTGGCTTTTTGATAAGGAGCAGAGGCTTCCAATTGAGAAGATCAAACAGAGAGGGAATGTTGGTGCTCTTGAGGTTTTCGAGACTAACAAGATAGGTAGTGCACAAATGACGCTTCTCCATAACCTCTTTGTGAAACTCGAAAGAGGTGCATGAGTTAAATCTGCTTGGATCAAAATGAGAGTGAGACTTGCCATACTTGTCTCGGAATTCCATGGATTCCAAGTGTGGTGGTTCAGTGGTGTCATTGAGTGCAAACCCTTGATTCTTTTGTGAGCCTTTTCCGGGGGTAGACTTCTTTGGTGATGAGGGTGGAGGTGAAGGAGTGGGGGAAGTGTGAGACTCTTGCTCTTCTTCTTCAACTACGGGCTTCTTGTTTTTGCCTCGGCCTGAACTTTTGTGGGCAATCACCTTTTTTCTCATGATGGTTGTTTGTTTGGACGGTGGTGAAAGAGAAGATGATGAGGTTGAATGAATGTGAATGTGAGTGTGGGTTTGAGGTGTTGATGGTTTTTGAGACAGAAGAATTCTTTCACTCTTTCTTGGCGCGGTTTTCTTTTTCATGGTAATGGAGGAATGAAATATGAAAGGGTTGATAGCCGAGTTGAGTGGGAGAGAAGCAAGGTGGGTGACGCATTAAATGTGGCTTTGAAGAGAGAGAATGATGGAAATAATGATCATTAGTGGACGGTTAATGACCATTATGGGGTGGTTATTACCCAAAAAGATGATTTCCTTTTTAACTTTTGAAATCTAAAACTGAAAAGTGGTTGCCTTAAATCAAGGGATTAGATGGAGAGAAGGATTTGATTTGTCAATAACCACTTCCAAGAAGATATGGTGACACAAGGAAGAAGATTCTTATTTGTAAGGAGAGGTAATTAACAAAACTGTTATTGTGGGGTCATGGAATTTTGGTGGGGCCCATAAAATTTTGAATTCTGCGTTGCCTCCCCCTTGACCACAGCTCTTCCATTATGCCATTATTTTTCATCTCGTTCAAACCTACGAGCAAAACAGAACAGAGTCACATATTCACAAATTTTCAATGAAATTTAAATCAAACATTCCCAAACTTTTTCTCAAGGTACAGAATCTGTCTTCACAGAGAGGTTTTGTAAAAATATCAGCAATTTGGTCTTCAGATTTTACAAATTGAATATCAATAGTACCCTTTTGCACATGTTCCCTAATGAAATGATATTTTATTTCAATGTGCTTTGTTCTTGAGTGCAAAACAGGATTTTTTGAAATGTTTATAGCACTCATATTATCACAAAATAAAGGAATACTGTTGATCTTTAATTTGTAATCTTCTAATTGTGTTTTTAACCAAATTAATTGAGAGCAACATGCAGATGTGGAAACATATTCGGCTTCAGCAGTGGATAGAGCCACTGTGGCTTGTTTCTTGCTTGACCACATGTTGAGTGAGCTTCCAAGGAAGCAACACATGCCGGAGGTGCTCCTCCTATCCACTCGATCTCCCGCATAATCTGCATCACAGAACCCTACTGCACAAAAGTCATCAGATTTAGGATACCATAATCCATAATTACAAGTTCCCTTAATGTATCTAATGATGCGCTTAACAGCCGTAAGGTGGGATTCTTTTGGATGTGATTGAAACCTTGAACATACACCCACACTTTGGACTATATCCGGTCTAGAGGAGGTAAGGTACATAAGTGAACCTATCATTCCTCTATACCTTGTTTCATCCACATCTTGGCCATCATCATCCTTTTCAAGTTTAGTATTGGGATGCATAGAAGTGCCCATTGATTTGGAATTTTCTAAGCCAAACTTTTTGATGAGTTCTTTTGCATACTTTCCTTGGTGAATAAAAGTACCACTAGGAGTTTGTTTAATTTGGAGGCCAAGAAAGAAAGTAAGCTCTCCCATTAAACTCATCTCAAACTCACTAGTCATGAGTTTTCCAAACTCTTCACACAAGAAAACATTGGCCGAACCAAATACAATGTCATCAACATAAACTTGAACAAGAAGGATATCATCATTAGATGCTTTAATGAATAAAGTAGTGTCGGTGGCTCCCCTTTGAAAATGATTTTCCAACAAGAAGGCACTAAGCCTTTCATACCAAGCTCTTGGAGCTTGTCTAAGACCATAAAGAGCCTTAGTTAATTTAAAAACATGATTTGGAAATTCTTTATGTTCAAAACCGGGGGGTTGAGCCACATACACTTCCCTATCAATAAAACCATTAAGGAAGGCACACTTAACATCCATTTGAAACATTTTGAAACCCTTATGGGCAGCATAGGTAAGAAGCAACCTAATTGCTTCCATTCTAGCTACCGGAGCAAAAGACTCATCAAAATCAATACCTTCTTCTTGATCGTAACCTTGGGCCACTAATCTAGCCTTGTTACGAACAACTTGTCCATCCTCACCAAGTTTATTTTTAAAAACCCACTTAGTACCCGTTACCTTCTTACCATCCGGATGAGGTACTAGTGTCCAAACCTTATTCTTGTCAAATTGAGCCAGCTCCTCTTGCATTGCTTTGACCCATGATGGATCCTCAAGAGCTTGTTTGACATTGTTGGGCTCTATTTGTGACAAGAGAGCAAGATTGCTAGGTTCGGTTGGCCTTTTGGTGGATGATCGAGTTGTTACTCCTTGAGAGGGATCACCAATGATGAAGTCATGAGGATAACCCTTCATAGACTTCCATTCTCTAGGCTTTCGGACAGGTGTTGAGCTTTGATGAACTTCTGGTGGTCTCACTGTTTCAGTTTCTCGTCCCTGCTCAGGAGACAAATCGGAAGTTTCTCCTTCAATCTGACGAGACAAAACTGGACTGGCAGATTCTTCATTCTGGACAGATTTGGGATTTTCTTTGCTTGTTCCAGCTCCTTCTCCATCTGAATCATTATCTATCACAGTACTGGGAATTAAGTTAGAATCACAAAAAGTAACATGTATGGATTCCTCTATTGTCCTATGCTCCTTGAGATAAACTCTATAAGCCTTGCTTGTGGTGGAATATCCAACAAACATTCCTTCATAGGATTTTGGATCAAACTTTCCAAGATTTTCTTTATTATTAAGCACAAAACATTTGCATCCAAAAACATGAAAGTACTTAAGATTTGGAGGGGTTCCTTTCCATAGCTCATAAGGAGTTTTCTTTAACCTTTTTCTAATGATTGTTCTATTCAAAATATAACATGCTGTGTTCACAGCTTCAGCCCATAAAAATTTAGGAACCTCATTTTCACATAGCATAGCCCTAGTCATTTCTTGAAGGCTTCGATTCCTTCTTTCAACCACCCCATTTTGTTGGGGTGTTCTAGGGCATGAAAAATTATGAGAAATCCCTAAGTCATCACAGAATTTTTCAAAATCTTGATTTTCAAATTCTCTTCCATGATCACTTCTCAAATGGGCAATTTTCAAATCCTTTTCATTTTGAATTTTCTTGCAAAGGGTGAAAAAGGCATAAAATGCATCATTCTTATGAGCAAGGAAAAGTACCCAGCCAAATCTAGAGTAATCATCTACCACTACAAGACCATAGTGTTTACCTCCTAAACTTTGAGTTCTAGTAGGACCAAAAAGATCAATATGCAACATTTCTAATGGCCTTTTGGTTGAGATTCCATCTTTTGATTTAAAAGAGGATTTTACTTGCTTGCCCAATTGACATGCATCACAAGTAAGATCCTTATCAAACTTGATGTTTGGAATTCCTCTAACCAAATTCTTTTTGACTAGCTTAGAAATTTGGTACATGCTAGCATGTCCCAACTTTCTATGCCAAAGCCATTTTTCAGATTCAAAAGATGTAAAGCATGTTACATTTTGTTCCTTTAAATCCTCAAGAGTTAATCCATACATATTGTTGCATCTCTTGGCTTCAAATAAAATATCCCCAGTTTTCTCACAAACAACTAAACAAACAAACTTTTTAAAGATAACATCAAAACCTAAATCACACAATTGACTAACACTAAGTAAGTTATGTTTCAAACCATTTACAAGAAGCACATCATTTATACAAGAAGAAAAGTTTTTACCAACTTTCCCAACAGCCACTATTTTTCCTTTTGCATCATCTCCAAAAGTGACAAGTCCTCCATCATATTCATCAAGCTTTATGAAGAAGGTTGTCTTTCCGGTCATATGCCTAGAGCATCCGCTATCCATATACCACATGTTCTCCTTTCTTTTGGACGCTAGGCACACCTACAAAACAAAGCTTAAGAGACCTTAGGTATCCAAATCCTTTTGGATCCTTTTACGTTAAACCATCTTCTATGTCCTAAGCCATTGTAATCAAAAACAACTTTACAAACTTTGTCACCAATCATTCTTTCACCAAAGAAACATTGAATAGGAAAGTGTCCATTTCGATTGCATAGCCTACAAAACCTTGGAGTTGCTGTTTTGTTAAAGTGAGTTGGGTTTTGATACTTTGTATCATTTGAAGATGAAGCAATGTTTTCAAAATGTGATTTTTCAGATTTATAAAACCCCAACCCAGCTTTATCATAAAGAGGTTTTTGACTAGCCAAGATTTGATTCAAATTTTCAGAACTTTGGGTGAACTTGGCTAAGTCTTCTTTAAGTCTTTTAACCTCTTTAAGCAACTCTTCATTTTGCTTAAAACAATCTGCATATGCAAGGACCGAATGGTCACTTTCACAACCTCTAACTTGGGCTCTTAACTGCTTATTCTCTTCAACAAGATCACAAGCAGTTTTGGCCTCTCTCACTTTTTCTTTTAGAAAACTGTTTTCAGCTTGAAGAATGTTGATTTGCTGTTCAAGTTCTTGATTTTCCAGCAGAAAGCATCTTATTTTTTCAGAAAGGTGGTCTATCATAAGATGAAGATCTTCAGTGTTAGGGTTATGAAAGACTACCTGATTTACATGATCTGCCATAAGGCATTGTTGAGATTTGATTTCTGATTCTTCATCATCATCATCTGAGTCATTTTCCAAATCTTCCCATGAAGCCATTAGACCTTTCTTCTTTCCTTTTTTCGGCCTTTCTTCCTTCTTCAACTTGGGACAGTCAGATTTGAAATGCCCCATTTCCGTGCAATTGAAACAGGTTACCTTGTTAAGATCTTTCTTTGTCCTCCTGGAGCTGCTGCCTTTGCTTTTGAGCTTTGCCATTTTCCTGAATTTTTTTGCAAACAACACAAACTCATTTTCAGAAGAGTTATCACTGGATTCATCATCCAGCGGGTTAGTCACAGAAGAAAAAGCAATTCCTTTCCTTTTTGAATCTCTTTTCAAATAGGATTTTTCAAAAGCAAGAAGATTTCCTCTCAAATCATCAAGTGTCATGGAATCTAAGTTACTACTCTCAGAAATAATTAAAGCTTTTGTTTCCCACTCTTTTGTGAGACATCTCAACACTCTTCTCACTAGCACAGATTCTGAATGTGTGATTCCAAGAGCATCTAAGCCAACAGTGATGGTATTGAACCGTTCGAACAGTTCATCAATGGACTCTCCTTCCTTCATTGCAAACATCTCATATTCCCTGTTTAACATGTCTGTCCGAGTTTTCTTTACAATGGTAGTTCCTTCATGAGTGATTTGCAACTTGTCCCAGATTTTCTTTGCCGTTGTGCATCGTGATACTCGTCGGTACCCCTCAAAGTTGATAGCACAGTTGAGCAGATTGGTTGCCTTGGCATTTAACTCCACCGTCTTCCTATCTTCCTCGGTCCAGCTTGCTTCTGGTTTAAGAGAGACTACTCCTTGAGCATTTGTGGTGGTTGGAAATTTAGGACCTTCCAAGATGATCTTCCAAAGTCTGTAATCCACGGCTTGTACAAATATCTTCATCCTCTCCTTCCAATAGGTATAATTTTTCCCATTGAAGAGGGGAGGTCTGTTGCTTGATTGACCTTCAGCCAGATTGTATGATAACACACTTGAGCCACTATTTTCTGCCATGAGGATCTTTACTCCAAGCTGCAAAGCTTGATCTCTTTGAGACCAAGCTCTGATACCATTTCAGTGGCTAAGAGAAGGGGGGGTTGAATCTTAGCCCCCTTTTTCTGAAGCTAACACTTGCTGACTTTCAGAAGAGACTTTTCTATTTTTGCTCGTCACTGGACACGAGCAACTCAGTTTTGTCTCGTCCCTTGCCACGAGACTTTTTGTTTTGTCTCGTCACTTGACACGAGATAATTATGGCTTTTGCTCCTGAGTAGTAGAAAACAGAAATGAAGTAGAAAGAGAAGAAGATTGCACCAAGATATATCCTGGTTCGGCTGCTAAGTGCAGTGCAGCCTACATCCAGTCTCCACCACAACTATGATGGAATTTCACTATAATCAATCTGATTACAACTTGTAAAGTGCTAACCCAACTTACAAGGGGATTCCCACAGAATCATGATACACAACATAGATGAACAAAGGACCTCTAAGACATCTATGGCTTTTTCTTTTAATTTTGCTCTCTCTGCCTTTTTCCGCTCTATGGCTTTTTCATACAAACCTCACTTGTTTGCCTTTTTTCCATGAGACTCAAGACATGACAAAATTAAACAGAAAAATTACAAAACAGAGAACATTGAAGGAGAAGAGAAAACTGTTAGCTCAGGTAGCTCTGAGAACTCTGTGCTTTGTACTCTCAAATTTTCTCCTTACTTCAAACAGTGGTTGTTCCCCCTTTTTAAAGAAGAGGAAAGCCTCCACACTTGAAGCCAAAACCGAACCAACTTTCTTCCTCCTTCAACAAACACAGAACCGGTTCGGCCACACAGAGAGAGAAGAGATAACCATGCTAAACCCAATATGCAATTACCTCTAGTCCTTTCTTGATCATCACCCTTCATCAATCCGAGCTCTCCATCCTTGGCTTCCTCTCCAAGATGGATTTCTGGCCCTTGATACTTCATGATGATGATGACTTCATCTGCTTTAATCTCTGCCTTCAACCATCACTTCGCCACTCTAGCTACTCCCTGTGGTGGTTGATCAGAATCAAAGACAAGCCATGCTTCAAGAATCTCTCCTCTTGGCCGAATCTTCAGCGTCCCTTTTTGAGCATGAAAGGCTCAAGATTACCTCACCAAATCTAACCACATTTGGTAGTAATCTCAGCCACAGCTCATCTTTCTTTTGGTATGTTTTCTTGCCATCATTAGCTTAATGGTCTTAGGCGCATGCAGCTTCTTCCTTTCGGTGTTGAAGAGCATTTCTTCCATTGTTTCCTGGACAAGGACCGAATAAAGAAGAAGAAAGAGATGAGAGAGAATGAAAAGAATCTGAAGAAAAGCAATGTAAAGAGGTTAAACAAAATGAGTAGCTTGCTTTTACTTCCCTAACATAGAGTGGCGTGTAAGTCATAATAACCATCAATCACTTCAGCTGAATTTTTCTCTCTCATGTTCCCCATGCATTAATTAACAATGTAATAGATTTTGAAATCCATCACATGGTTAATACTTGGTTCCGTTGGAAGCACTTGGCTTTCATTTTTCTTTGGTTTCGGACCAAGCTTGGAACCTATTATCACTTAATATAATTTTGGGCTTGTGACATTTTGATCAAAGCTGGCCCATTTGGTTAACATTTGCTTTCCTGATAAAATTGTTTTCGGATCAAGCATGGAAAGCATACGTTTGGGCTTGCAACAATTTAATCTGGCCCAATTATAACTAGCTTTAATTACAAACACAAAGCTGAACCAAAAAATGTATCAGTTGGACTTTGTTAATTCTCTTTTGTTTCAGCCCAACAAAATTTGCACAACAAAATTATTAATTAAGCACATATGAATTAAGATCAAGTTAATAATTTTGTAATTTTAATATTTTAATAATGTTTATTCATCATCAAAATTTAACAAGAGTTTTCCAAACTCATCAAGTATATTTGAGCATATTCATACTAAGAAAAGAAATAGGCTTGATCATGAAAGGATGGAGAGCTTGGTCTTCATAAAATATAACCAACAACTCATCGAGAGGTACAACCTTAAAGATGAAGTTGACCCTATTGCACTCAATGACATTGATGAGTGTAATGAGTGGTTAGTGGGAGAAATTGGGACTGCCACCTTTCGAGATGATGATAATATGGATGATGATGCTGATTTGGTTCATCAAGATGACAACACTTTGAGTTGGAACCTTGTTTTTGAAGCAATGGGAGGACATGAGCCTATGACATATACTAGAAGACAACAAAATAGAAAAAGAAAAGAACCTGCAACTACAAGAGGTGGTGCAAAGGGTGGACCAAGTGGGTCTAAGGCTTCAAAAAAAAGGAAAAGGAAAAGCAGTAATTGTGGAAGAGGAAGAAGAACCAGAATTTGAAGATGAAGAGAATTCTAAAAATGAAGAAGAACAAGAAGAGGAGATTCAATTCAATGATACTGAATCAGAGGATGATGAGGGGGCAGAGGGACATGATAATAATCGTGTTAATTTGGATGAATTTGATGAGAGCTAGAAATAGAATGTAGATGGTTTATAGTTTTATGTTTTATGTCTTTTATTTTATGGCTTGCTTATGACTTTTGAGTTATGATTTGAACTTGATGTTATATTTATTTGCTAAATTTGCTACTATATTTGCTATATTAATTAGATGTTTTATGACTAGAAAGTTGCTTATATAGATAGATTTTATAGTTTATTATATTTGCAATTTTTCTGCATGTTTTTTTTGTACATATATGTGTATTTTAGGTAATCCGCCATTTCCGCCATTTTCCGCAACGCCATCCGCTATAACTTTATGGCGGATTTTTGGCTCACCGCCATGAGCCGCCATCCGCAATCAAAAACTATGTAAAAAACTTAAAAACTAATCCAGTTGTCTCGCTTACAGAGTTTTAAGACATCTTGTTATAATAAAGGTTATTATTCCTTGTTTAAGTGAATATTTATCATCAATTTCAAACTTTTGTTCACCTTAATATGTGAATAATTTTCATATGCTTGTTTCTTAGTGCCTTTTATTATAATGCAATTTGCATCAACTAGATGTGTGCATCAATTTTCTAATGTAATTTCTACTTTATGTATTGCGGGTCAAAGAGTTCACAATAACATAAGAATGTTGATTATGGTTACTGTCTTACAGATATATAACCTACGAAGATGAGCAGACTGTATTTTTTTCTAAAACTTAATTCTAATTCAGCATTAAGAAAAGCTCATGAGGATTATTTAATTGCAATTCTCTAGTGTTCAATAATTGAAGTGTTCTTATCCCTATTAGGGTGCCTGGGACCTCCAAACGTTATCAACATACTGTGAAAAAACTATTGATTTGAGACACAATAATTTCAGTAAATTAAAGTAACCCAAAAAAACAAGCACAAACATAATCATTTCTTCTTTTGACTGGACACCAGGACAATTTTAGTTAGTGACCAACAAATTTATGCTGTAAAAAAAATCTAGAACTTACTGTAGTTTATAAGAAAACAGATCAACAAAAGAAAAGAAAAGAAAATCATATTATCTTAAACTACTTCGCTTGGCCAGAAATTTCTCATTACATAGTAACGTGAGGCTATAGAGAGGACCTCCAAATAGGGGTGAGCACGGGTCGGGTTGATTCGGGTTTAGAACCGAATCAATTAAATTATAATTGGTTCGGTTTGATTCGGATTTACGTTTTTTTGTGTATATATTCGAACCAACCGATCAAGAATGGATTAATTCGATTCTGATAATTGGGTACCGGATGAAATAGAAATTTATAAAAAAAAATAAAAAACGAAATTTTTATCTTAAAAATTTTGTAAATACAATAAAAATGTAAAATTAATAGAAATAATCCAAACATGTTAAACACTAAAAATCATTAAACGCTAAATACATTAAACATCAAATATATTAAAAACTAAACATATTAAAAATATATTTATTTTTAAAATTTTTTTATTTGGTCGAATTCACGGGTTGGTTTGGATTCCGCACCCCAGAACCATTACTCGAACCAATTAGTAAAAAGAACCATTAATTTAGTTCGGATTGGACCCAATTATCCATTAGTTTTAAAACCAATTTAATTGGTTCGGTTCGGATTTGGACGGGTAATCGCTACCGCGCTCACCCCTACCCATAGTTGTCAGAACCAAATCGGTGATCGAACCGGTCAGGCCACTGGGTCACTGGGTCACTGGTTCAACCGGTGGGTCACTGGTTGAATCGGTTAACCCGGTCCCACATAAGTAAAATGTATAAAATAGCTAAAAACTTAAAAATTAAAAGTTTGAAAACATATCTCCAATAATATTTTAATAAACATTAAATCTCAAATCCTAAAAATAAGTAGTAATACGAGAATAAACATAAAATTTATCTAAAACTTGTTTACAATGGCCCCATGCAGGATCAGTTTTTCTTCTGTTACTATTTTTTTGGGTTCCAATTGTTGGATCAGGAGTTGATCCTTGTTCCTGAGAAGTTGGTGTTGGTGTTTCTGATGGTGTATTTGATGAAGCCATCCTAAATTCATAATCAACTAGGGTCCAGGACTAAATGACTAACAATACACAACAACAATCCACTAACTACTAAGAAATAACAGCAACCAACAATTCGCAATCAACAAACTGAACTACTGAAGTACTGAACAGAAATCAAACATACCAAACATACCAAACAACAATTCTCATCTGCCCACATACCAAAATCAAACAGAAATCAAACTATATTCAAACATTCAAACATATGTGAACCACCAATTAAAAAATTAACTTCAAAGTTCAAACATATATGTAAACTATCAAACATGTTCTCATAATCTCATCTGCCCGCATACCATAATCATTAATCAATTAACTTCAAAAAATTAAAAAATTAAAAATACTAACCTGCACGGCTGGACCTGGAGCGAGGAGCGACGAGCGTCGAGCAGAGAAGAGGGAGACCAGGAGCGAGGAGCTACGAGGAGGCGACTTCAATGTTCAAGACGAGGTGCCGCGTGGTTGAAGGCTTGAAGCTGATGGGCCGACGGGCGACGAAGTGGCTGAAACTGAAAGCCTGAAGCTGAAGCAAAGTAGGCGAGTCGCAGGGGATTCCGGGATGGAGTCATGGCGCCATGGTGATGGTGATGGACTGATGGTGGTTTGCGTTGTTTGGGTATGGCCGTATGGGAGGGAACTTGCGAAGGGAAAGTGGGAAACAGAACAGGGGAAGGGGATGGACTGATGGAGGCTAGGGTTACATCATGAAACGCAGCAGCTCTGCGATTTTTTTTTTTTTAAAGAAACGACGTCGTTTTCCATCGCATAAAAAAAAATTTAATTCCGAACCGGTCCGGGTTAAACAAAACCCGCCGGTTCGCCGGTTTTAATAAAACCCGGCCGGTTCAATACGGGTCTCGCCGGTTCAATTCCTTCTTCGGTTCGCTGACTCACCCGGACCGGTTATAGCACCGGTTCGCCAGTTTTCCGGTCCGACCGGCCGGGTCGGTCCGGTTCTGACAACACTGCCCCTACCTCCAAAAGAAAAAGACATCAGCATACTGTGGAAATTATTGATTTGAGACAAATTAAAGGAACAACATAAGGACAATAATTTCTTTTGTTTGTCTGGGCACGAGGACAGTAATTGTAGGCAAGTATTGTGAAAATATCTCTTAAGAATAAATGGTAGAAATTAAAAGATTGTCCACTCACTTTTCTTGGAGTATTCTTTCAACACTGACACCATTTTGCTATTCACAATTCATTTGCATCCTAGAGCCATCTGCACTCATCAAAGCAAAACCAATCTCGGATCTTTGCCTTCCTTTCTTTCTTTTTTTTCTTCATTTGTAGCATTTCTGAAAATGGCTGAGGCCTTGCTTGGAATTGTGCTGGAAAACATGATCCCTTTCGTCCAGAGTGAATTTGCAGCCTTCTTTGGAATCAAGGAAAAGGCTGAAGAGCTATCACGCACTTTAGAACTCATCAAAGCTGTTCTTGATGATGCTGAGGAGAAACAATGGTCAAAACGTCCTCTCAAGGTGTGGCTGCAGCAGCTTAAAGATGCAATGTACGTGCTAGATGATATCCTTGATCAGTTGCCTACTGAATCCTCTCAACTTGGGTGCTTATCATCTTTGAATCCAAAGAAGGTGATGCATTGTCGTGAGCTTGGACAGAAGTTGAATGAGATAATAGGGAGGTTGGATCGAATTGCTCAAGCTAGGACCAACTTCGATCTTAGACAAGTTGTGAGGGAAAGGCCAAGTGAAGTTGCTGAATGGCGCCAAACTAGCTCAACTATCGCCCTTCCTCGAGTGTACGGGAGAGATGAAGATAAAGGGAGAGTTGTGGAGTTTCTTCTTAGCCCATCACGAAGCTCCGAGTTCCTTTCTGTGTATCCCATTGTTGGCTTAGGTGGTCTTGGAAAAACAACACTTGTTCAGCTGGTCTACAACGATCCAAAAGTAGGTAACAATTTTGATTTGAAGATTTGGGTGTGTGTTTCTGAGAATTTCACTATCAAGAGTATTTTGCGGTCCATTTTAGAAGCTATCAGAAAGGATAAGTCTGAGGTCATGGATTTAGAAGTAATGGAGGAAAAAGTGAAAGAATTGCTACAAAGTAAAAAGTATTTATTGGTTTTAGATGATGTCTGGAAAAGAAGCCAAGAAATGGAATTGGGATTAACCCAAGACAAATGGGATAAGTTAAGATCTGTATTGTCTTGTGGCTCTAAAGGCTCTTCCATTTTAGTATCCACTCGCGACAATCATGTTGCAACAATTATGGGCACATGCCAAGCGCATCGTTTGTCCCGTCTTTCCGATGATGATTGTTGGTTGTTGTTTAAATTGCGCGCATTTGGAGCTGACAAAGAAGAGCGTGAAGAGCTTGTTGCAATAGGCAAGAAGATAGTCAAGAAATGTGGAGGATCACCTCTTGCAGCACTGGCATTAGGAGGTGTGATGCAATCCAGAAGCACGGTAAAAGAATGGGTTGAAGTTCAGAAAAGTGAGGTTTGGAGTTTACCAGATGAGAATGATATTATGCCTGTCTTGAGGTTAAGCTACTCTTGTTTAACGCTAACTCTAAAGCAGTGTTTTGCTTTCTGTGCCATATTTCCCAAAGATAAAGAAATTAAGAAGCAAGAACTGATTTATCTTTGGATGGCTAATGGATTTATTTCATCCCGGCCGAACTTGGAGGTAGAAGAGGTTGGCCACATGGTTTAGAATGAATTATACCAAAAATCATTCTTCCAAGATGGGGTAAGTGATTACTTTTCTGGCGAGATGTATTTTAAGATGCATGATTTAGTCCATGATCTTGCTCAATCAATTTCAGGGCAAGAGTGTGTATGCTTGGAGAAACAAAACCTTAATGATTCTTCAAGAAACCCCCATCATATTGGTTTTCACTCCTTGGATGCAAATCAATTCAAGAAGAGCCCCTTTGAGAAAGTTGAATCCTTGAGAACATTGTATCAACTGTATTTAAATGGATTTGAAAAATATCATTCTCTTCGGGTTTTGTGTATATCTGGTAGTAAGTTGCCATCTTTTGGGAGTTTAACTTGCTTGAGGTATTTGGAACTTTGTTATTTGGATATAAAGAGGTTGCCTGCAAGTATTTGCAATTTGGGTAGATTGGAAATCTTGAAACTAATAGGGTTGTTTAATCTTAGCCGTCTACCGAAACGCTTGACTAGGATGCAAAATCTCCGACATCTTGTCATTGATGGTTGTCATGGGTTATTGGTGCACGAAATTGCAATAACACTTTTTGCAATCCCGCACAACTAACCAGCAAGTGCACTGGGTCGTCCAAGTAATACCTTGCGTGAGCAAGGGTCGATCCCACGGAGATTGTCGGCTTGAAGCAAGCTATGGTTACCTTGTAAATCTTAGTTAGGATATCAGAAATTATCAGGATTGTTTGTGAAAAGCAAAAGAACATGTAATGATTACTTGTATTGCAGTAATGGAGAATAGGTTGAGGTTTGGAGATGCTCCATCTTCTGAATCTCTGCTTTCCCACTGTCTCCTTCATCAGTCACGCATGTCTCCTTCCATGGCAAGCTCGTGTAGGGTCTCACTGTTGTCAGCAGCTACCTCCCATCCGCGCAGTGAAAGCTAATGCAGAGCACTCTGTCACAGTGCCGCCAATCACCGGTTTGGTTCCCTCCTCTACCGGAATAGAATCACTCTTTTGCGTCTGTCACTAACGCCCAGTAGATTGCAGGTTTGAAGCACGTCACAGTCATTCAATCATTGAATCCTACTCAGAATACCACAGACAAGGTTTAGACCTTCCGGATTCTCTTGAATGCTGCCACCAGGTCCTGCCTATACCACGAAGACTCCGAAGAATCCAAGAGATAACTACTCAATCTAAGATAGAACAGAGGTGCTTGTCAGGCACGTGTTCATGGTTGAGAATGATGATGATTGTCACGGATCATCACATTCATCCGGATTAAGAACAAGTGTTATCTTAGAATGGAAGCAAGCATGATTGAATAAGAAACAGTAGTAATTGCATTAATCCATCAAGACACAGCAGAGCTCCTCACCCCCAACCATGGGGTTTAGAGGCTCATACTGTGGAAAGAACGTGTACAAAAATGTTATGAGGTAATTCGGTACTGATTACAATGTAAAAAGGTCCTATATGTAGTAAACTAGTCTCCTAAGGTTTACAGAAATGAGTAAATGACAGAAAAATCCTCTTCCTGGCCCACTTGGTGTGTGCTTGGGCTGAGCAATCAAGGAAATTCGTGTAGAGACCTTTTCTGGAGTTAAACGCCAGCTTTGGTGCCAGTTTGGGCGTTTAACTCCAACTTTTAATCCAGTTCCGGCGTTTAACGCTGGAATTTCTGAGGCCGGATTGCTACGCGGGTTTGGGCCATCAAATCTTGGACAAAGTATGGACTATTATATATTGCTGGAAATCCCTGGATGTCTACTTTCCAATGCCGTTGAGAGCGCGCCAATTGGGCTTCTGTAGCTCCAGAAAATCCACTTCGAGTGCAGGGAGGTCAGAATCCAACAGCATCTGCAGTCCTTTTCAGTCTCTGGATCAGATTTTTGCTCAGAACCTCCAATTTCAGTCAGAAAATACCTGAAATCACAGAAAAACACACAAACTCATAGTAAAGTCCAGAAAAGTGAATTTTAATTAAAAATTAATAAAAATATACTAAAAACTAACTAAAAGATACTAAAAACATACTAAAAACAATGCCAAAAAGTATACAAATTATCCGCTCATCACAACACCAAACTTAAATTGTTGCTTGTCCCCAAGCAACTGAAAATCAAAATAGGATAAAAAGAAGAGAATATACTATAGACTCCAAAATATCAAAGAGACATAGCTCCAATTAGATGAGCGGGACTAGTAGCTTTTTGTCTCCGAACAGTTTTGGCACCTCACTCTATCCTTTGAAGTTCAGAATGATTAGCATCTATAAGAACTCAGAACTCAGATAATGTTATTGATTCTCCTAGTTAAGTATATTGATTCTTGAACATAGCCAGTGTATGAGTCTTGGCTGTGGCCCAAAGCACTCTGTCTTCCAGTATTACCACCAGATACATACATGCCACAGACACATAATTGGGTGAACCTTTTTGGATTGTGACTCAGCTTTGCTAAAGTCCCCAATTAGAGGTGTCCAGGGTTCTTAAGCACACTCTTATTGCCTTGGATCACCACTTTATTCCCTTTTTTTTTTTTTCTTTCTTTCTCTTTTTTTTTTTCGAAAATTTTTTTTTTTTTTTCACTGCTTTTTCTTGCTTCAAGAATCAAATTGATGATTTTTCAGATCCTCAATAACAGTTCTCTTTCTCCTCATTCTTTCAAGAGCCAACAAATTTAACATTCTTAAAACAACAAATTCAAAAGACATATGCACTGTTCAAGCATTCATTCAGAAAACAAAAAGTATTGTCACCACATCAAACTAATTCAACTAGTTTCAGAGATAAATTTTGAAATCCTGTACTTCTTGTTCTTTTGTGATTAAAGCATTTTTCTTTTAAGAGAGGTGATGGATTCATAGGACATTCATAACTTTAAGACATAAAATTAAATTTTATTAATTATTAACTAAGAACAAGACTCAAATATAAAAAAAAATAAGAATGGAAAACAAAATAAGAAAAACGAAAAACAGAGGCTTCTAATGATAGAGGTGTTCACAGAGTTAGGACTCAACAACCTTGATTTTGAGAAGTGGATGCTCCCTCAGCTTGAGAGTAGAGCTTTTGGCGTTTCATCTCTTGAATCTCACGCCCCTGCTTCTCTTGCTCTTTCAGCAATTTGCAGAGCATGCAGTTCTGATTCTGCTGTTCTTCCTTCAGTTGCTCCATAGTCTCTTGCAGCTTGTTAACAGATGCTTCTAGGCTGGACCAGTAGTCAATTCTTGGGAATTCAGGGAGGAATTCCTGCGCCCTCCTCTTGATGGAGTTGTCTTGCACTTGTCCTTCCATTGACTTCTTGGTGATTGGGTGTTCAATGGGTATGAACTCATCTACCCCCATCTTCACCCCAGCCTCTTTACAGAGCTTGGAAATCAAGCTTGGGTAAGCTAGTTTGGCCTCAGTGGAGTTCTTATTTGCTATTGTGTAGATCTCACAAGCAATCACATGATGAACCTCCACTTCTTTTCCAAGCATGATGCAATGAATCATCACTGCTCTCTTGATGGTGACCTCAGAACGGTTGCTAGTGGGCAATATGGAACGCCCAATAAAATCTAGCCAACCTCTTGCAATTGGCTTGAGGTCTCCCCTCTTGAGTTGGTTTGGGACACCCTTTGAATTGGTTATCCACTTAGTCCCAGGGAGGCATATGTCCTCTAGGATTTGATCCAACCCTTTATCTACTCTCACCATCCTCCTTTTGAAGGAGTCAGGATCATCTTGTAGTTGAGGTAGTTTGAAGATTTCTCTTATTTGGTCCAGATGGAAGTACATAACTTTCCCTCTGACCATGGTTTTGTGGGTATGGTAAGCGGTTCCAGTCATTCTTTGCTTATCTGTCAGCCACAGATTTGAGTAGAATTCCTGAACCATGTTCCTTCCAACCTTTGTCTCAGGATTGGTCAGAACTTCCCAACCCCTGTTTCGAATTTGCTCTTGGATCTCCGGATATTCATCTTCTTTCAGATCAAATTTAACTTCCGGGATCACTGATCTCAGACCCATTATTTTGTGATAATGGTCTTCATGTTCTTTGGTTAAGAACTTCTCTTCATTCCAAATATTCTTTGGATTAGTCTCTTTCTTTCCTCTTGAGTTGGTTTGTTTTCCCTTAGGAGCCATGATCTTGGCTTAGTGATCACGGAAAAACACACCAAACTTAGAGGTTTTGCTTGTCCTCAAGCAAAAAGAAAAGAAAGAAGAGAAGAGAGAGAGAGAGAAAATTCGAATGGTGTGAGGAGGGAAGGGTGAGGGACGTTCCTTTATAGAGTGGGGGGAGAGATTTTCGAAAAAAAAAGAGAGATTTGAAAGGAAGTTTGAAAAGATTTCGAGAAAATTTGAGAAAAGGGTGAGTTTTTGAAGAAGATTTGAGATTATTTTGAAATAGATTTGAAGAATGGTTTTGATTTGTGAAGATTTGAAAGTGATTGATGAAAGGTTGAAGTGCATTTATGTAGAAAAGATTGGGTAAGAAAAGGAAAGTTTGAAAAAATTTGAGTTGAAAACGAAAAAGTGGTCCCCCCCACCAAGCTGGCGTTAAACGCCCAGAATGGCACCCATTCTGGCGTTTAACGCCCAATTGTTACCCTCTTTGGGCGTTTAACGCCCAGCCAGGTACCCTGGCTGGCGTTAAACGCCAGAAAACCTTCCTCACTGGGCGTTTTTCTGAACGCCCAGTGATGCTGCACACCTGGCGTTAAACGCCCAGAATGGTGCCCATTCTGGCGTTTAACGCCCAAAATGCCCCTTACTGGCGTTTTTTCGCCAGTAAGCTCATTTTCTCTGCTTTTTGAGCTGAATCCTTCTGTAACTCTGTGAATTCCTTCATTTTTGATACTTGCCTCTGTAAGAACAATTCATACACCTTTCTTATGACTGGGTTGCCTCCCAGCAAGCGCTTCTTTACTGTCTTTAGCTGGACTTTCACTGAGAATCACTCAAGTCTCAGTGTTGAGCATTCCTGCTCAAAATTTCCTTCAAGATAGTGCTTGATCCTCTGTCCATTAACAATGAACTTACTGTCAGAATCAATATCCTGAAGCTCAACATATCCATATGGTGACACTTTTGTAATCACATATGGACCCCTCCAACGGGATTTGAGTTTTCCTGGAAACAGTCTGAGCCTAGAGTTGAAGAGCAGAACTTTTTGTCCTGGCTCAAAGACTCTGTTTGACAATCTCTTGTCATGCCATTTCTTTGCCTTTTCCTTATAGATTTTAGCATTTTCAAAGGCATTGAGTCTGAACTCCTCTAGCTCATTTAGCTGGAGCAGTCTTTTCTCACCAGCTAACTGTGCATCCATGTTTAGGAATCTGGTTGCCCAATAGGCTTTATGTTCCAGTTCCACAGGCAAATGGCAGGCCTTCCCATACACCAATTGGTATGGAGAGGTGCCTATAGGGGTCTTGAATGCTGTTCTGTACGCCCACAGAGCATCATCCAAGCTCCTTGCCCAATCCTTTCTTCGGGACATCACAGTCCGTTCTAGGATTCTTTTTAGTTCTCTGTTAGAGACCTCAGCTTGCCCATTTGTCTGTGGATGATACGGAGTTGCCACTTTATGGCTGATTCCATATCTAACCATAGCAGAGTATAGCTGTTTATTGATGAAATGAGTGCCTCCATCACTGATTAGCACTCTGGGGACGCCAAACCTGCTGAAAATGTTTTTCTGGAGGAATTTCAGCACAGTCTTGGTATCATTAGTGGGTGTAGCAATTGCTTCTACCCACTTAGATACATAGTCCACTGCCACCAGAATGTAAGTGTTTGAGTATGATGGTGGGAATGGCCCCATGAAGTCAATTCCCCATACATCAAACAGCTCTATCTCTAATATCCCTTGTTGAGGCATGGCATATCCATGAGGCAGGTTACCAGCTCTTTGGCAACTGTCACAGTTACGCACAAACTCTCGGGAATCTTTATAGAGAGTAGGCCAGTAGAATCCGCACTGGAGAACTTTAGTGGCTGTTCGCTCACTTCCAAAATGTCCTCCATACTGTGATCCATGGCAGTGCCATAGGATCCTTCGTGCTTCTTCTCTGGGTATACACCTGCGGATCACTCCGTCAGCACATCTCTTAAAGAGATATGGTTCATCCCAAAGGTAGTACTTGGCATCTGAAATTAGTTTCTTTCTCTGCACATGACTGTACTCCTTGGGTATGAACCTCACAGCTTTATAGTTTGCAATGTCTGCAAACCATGGAGCTTCCTGGATGGCAAAGAGTTGCTCATCTGGGAAAGTCTCAGAGATCTCAGTAGAAGGGAGGGACGCCCCAGCTACTGGCTCTATCCTGGACAGATGATCAGCCACTTGATTTTCTGTCCCTTTTCTGTCTCTTATTTCTATATCAAACTCCTGCAGAAGCAACACCCATCTGATAAGCCTGGGTTTTGAATCCTGCTTTGTGAGTAAGTATTTAAGAGCAGCATGGTCAGTGTACACAATCACTTTGGATCCTACTAGGTAGGATCTAAACTTGTCAATGGCATAAACCACTGCAAGTAATTCTTTTTCTGTGGTTGTGTAATTCTTCTGTGCATCATTTAGAACACGACTAGCATAATAAATGACATGCAGAAGTTTATTATGCCTCTGCCCCAACACTGCACCAATGGCATGATCACTGGCATCACACATTAATTCAAATGGTAATGCCCAATCTGGTGCAGAGATAACTGGTGCTGTGACCAACTTAGCTTTCAGGGTCTCAAATGCCTGCAGACACTGTGTATCAAACACAAATGGTGTGTCAGCAGCTAACAGGTTACTCAGAGGTTTAGCAATTTTCGAAAAATCCTTAATAAACCTTCTGTAGAATCCTGCATGCCCCAGAAAGCTTCTGATTGCCTTAACATTGGCAGGTGGTGGTAATTTTTCAATTACCTCTACCTTTGCCTTATCCACCTCTATTCCCCTGCTTGAGATTTTGTGCCCAAGGACAATTCCTTCAGTCACCATAAAGTGACATTTCTCCCAGTTTAAAACCAGGTTAGTCTCTTGGCATCTTTTCAGGACAAGTGATAAGTGATTAAGACAGGAGCCAAATGAGTCTCCATATACTGAAAAGTCATCCATGAAGACTTCCAGAAATTTCTCTACCATATCTGAGAAGATAGAGAGCATGCACCTCTGAAAGGTTGCAGGTGCATTGCACAGACCAAAAGGCATTCTCCTGTAGGCAAACACGCCTGAAGGGCAGGTGAATGCTGTTTTCTCTTGGTCCTGAGGGTCTACTGCAATTTGGTTGTAGCCTGAATAGCCATCCAAAAAGCAGTAGTAATCATGACCAGCTAGTCTTTCTAGCATTTGGTCTATGAATGGTAAAGGAAAATGATCCTTTCTGGTGGCTGTATTGAGTCTTCTGTAGTCAATACACATGCGCCACCCTGTGACTGTCCTTGTAGGAACCAGTTCATTTTTTTCATTATGAACCACTGTCATGCCTCCCTTTTTGGGAACAACTTGGACAGGGCTCACCCAGGGGCTATCAGAGATAGGATAAATAATCCCAGCCTCTAGTAATTTAGTGACCTCTTTCTGCACCACCTCCTTCATGGCAGGATTTAGCCTCCTTTGTGGTTGAACCACTGGTTTGGCATTATCCTCCAATAGGATCTTGTGCATGCATCTGGCTGGGCTAATGCCCTTAAGATCACTTATGGACCACCCAAGAGCTGTCTTGTGTGTCCTTAGCACTTTAATTAGTGCTTCCTCTTCCTGTGAATTTAAGGCAGAGCTTATAATCACTGGAAAAGTGTCACCCTCTCCCAGAAATGCATATTTCAGGGATGATGGTAATGGTTTGAGTTCAGGCTTAGGAGGCTTATCTTCCTCCTGAGGAATTTTCGAAAATTCCTTAGCCTCCTCTGGCTCTTCCTGATCAGTTTGAACATCTTTGAAGATGTCCTCAAGCTCTGATTCTAGGCTTTCAGCCATATTGATCTCTTCTACCAGAGAATCAATAATGTCAATGTCCATGCAGTCTTCTTGTGTGTCTGGATGCTGCATTGCTTTTACAGCATTCAACTTGAACTCATCCTCATTGACTCTCAAGGTTACTTCTCCCTTTTGTACATCAATGAGAGTTCGTCCAGTTGCTAGGAAAGGTCTTCCTAGAATGAGAGTTGCATTTTTATGCTCCTCCATTTCCAGCACCACAAAGTCAGTTGGAAAGGCAAATGGTCCAACCTTGACAATCATGTCCTCTATTATGCCTGATGGGTGTTTAATGGAACCATCAGCAAGTTGGAGGCATATCCTGGTTGGTTTGACTTCTCCAATCAACCCAAGCTTTCTGATAGTGGATGCAGGTATTAAATTAATACTTGCTCCAAGATCACATAAGGCCACCCTGGTGTAAGTGCCTTCCAATGTGCATGGTATCAGAAAGCTTCCAGGATCTTGAAGCTTTTCTGGTAAGCTTTTTAGAATGACTGCACTGCATTCTTCAGTGAGAAACACTTTTTCAGTTTCTCTCCAATCCTTCTTATGACTTAAGATCTCTTTCATGAACTTAGCATAAGAAGGTATTTGCTCAAGTGCCTCTGCAAAAGGAATCTTTATTTCAAGAGTCCTTAAATAGTCTGCAAAGCGGGCAAATTGCTTATCCTGTTCCGCTTTGCGGAGTTTCTGAGGATAAGGCATCTTGGCTTGATATTCTTCAACCTTAGATGCTGCAGGTTTATTCCTTACAGAAATGGTTGAAGAAGCCTTGTTAGGGGAGTAATCATCAGGACCCTCAGGTGCCTGATTCTCCTTGGGCGTTTGAACGCCAGGATTGGGAGGAATTTGGGCGTTAAACGCCAGCTTTTCCCCCTTTTCTGGCGTTTGAACGCCAGAAATGGGCAAGGAACGGGCGTTTAACGCCAAGTTCCCTTCCCTTTCTGGCGTTTGAACGCCAATATTCCTCTCTGGGCTCTCAATGTCCTCAGAGGGATTTTGAACAGTAGCTTGGTCATCCTCTGTCAACTGTTCCTTAATTGACTTCTTGCTCTTTTGAGCAGTGGCTTTCAGTGTCTTCCCACTCCTCAGTTGAACTGCTTGACATTCTTCTGTTATTTGTTTAGATATTTGCTGTTTTGCTTGATTCAACTGCAGTTCTATGCTCTTGTTAGCAACCTTAGTATCATGGAGCATTTCTTTAAATTCTGCTAACTGTTCTGTCATCAGGAGCAATTGTTGACTGAGCTCATTCATCTGTTCCTGAGGACTAGGATCAGTGACTAATGCCATGGTCCCCTCCTTTGGAACGTACTCATTACTAGAATACAAGTATTGATTTCTAGCAACAGTGTCTATGAGCTCTTGAGCTTCTTCAATTGTCTTTCTCATGTGTATAGATCCACCAGCTGAGTGGTCTAAAGACATCTGAGCTTTTTCTGTAAGCCCATAGTAGAAAATGTCTAACTGTACCCACTCTGAAAACATTTCAGAGGGACATTTTCTTAGCATACCTCTATACCTCTCCCAGGCATCATAAAGGGATTCATTATCCTCTTGTTTGAAGCCTTGGATGTCCAGCCTTAGCTGTGTCATCCTTTTTGGAGGGTAAAAATGATTCAGGAATTTTTCTGATAACTGTTTCCATGTCTTTATGCTTGCTGTAGGTTGGTTATTTAACCACCTTTTTGCTTGATCTTTTACAGCAAACGGAAACAGTAACAGTCTGTAGACATCCTGATCTACCTCTTTATCATGTATTGTGTCAGCAATTTGTAAGAACTGTGCCAGAAACTCAGTAGGTTCTTCCTCTGGAAGACCGGAATACTGGCAATTTTGCTGCACTATGATAATGAGTTGAGGATTTAGCTCAAAGCTGCTTGCTTTGATGGGAGGTATACAGATGCTACTCCCATATGCAGCTGTACTGGGGTTGGCATAGGACCCCAGAGTCCTTTTGGACTGGTTAATTCCACTTGAGTCCATGATGGACAGAAGGGAAATGATAGTAATTGCAAAGAGATAAATTTTGTTTATTTTTATATTTATTTTTTTTTTATTTATTTAAATAACCGAAAAAAATAAAATCCAATAAAATAAAATAAAAGGAAAATAAAAGAAAATTCGAAAATTAAAAATAAAATAAGATCAAAGTAAATTGAGAACTGAATCAATTAGTGAAGAAAAAGATTTTGGAAACAGCAATTAAGAAGATATGATTGAAAAATTTTTATGAAAAAGATTTGATTCTTAAAAAGAGGAAAGAGAAAAACACAGAAAGACACCAAACTTAAAACTTTAGAAAATCAAACACTAATTTTTTTTTCGAAAATTTTAAAGGAAAAACACAAAGAGGACACCAAACTTAGAACTTTTATGAATCAAAAAGGGCTAAGAACATGCAAAATTCGAAAATCACAAGAAAAACAAAATCATGCAAATGACACCAAACTTAGAATATGAAACTAGACTCAACTAAAAAGACTCTAAACTAACAAAAACAAAAAGTCCTAATCTAAGCAACAAAATAAACCGTTAGTTGTCCAAACTCGAACAATCCCCGGCAACGGCGCCAAAAACTTGGTGCACGAAATTGCAATAACACTTTTTGCAATCCCGCACAACTAACCAGCAAGTGCACTGGGTCGTCCAAGTAATACCTTGCGTGAGCAAGGGTCGATCCCACGGAGATTGTCGGCTTGAAGCAAGCTATGGTTACCTTGTAAATCTTAGTTAGGATATCAGAAATTATCAGGATTGTTTGTGAAAAGCAAAAGAACATGTAATGATTACTTGTATTGCAGTAATGGAGAATAGGTTGAGGTTTGGAGATGCTCCATCTTCTGAATCTCTGCTTTCCCACTGTCTCCTTCATCAGTCACGCATGTCTCCTTCCATGGCAAGCTCGTGTAGGGTCTCACTGTTGTCAGCAGCTACCTCCCATCCGCGCAGTGAAAGCTAATGCAGAGCACTCTGTCACAGTGCCGCCAATCACCGGTTTGGTTCCCTCCTCTACCGGAATAGAATCACTCTTTTGCGTCTGTCACTAACGCCCAGTAGATTGCAGGTTTGAAGCACGTCACAGTCATTCAATCATTGAATCCTACTCAGAATACCACAGACAAGGTTTAGACCTTCCGGATTCTCTTGAATGCTGCCATCAGGTCCTGCCTATACCACGAAGACTCCGAAGAATCCAAGAGATAACTACTCAATCTAAGATAGAACAGAGGTGCTTGTCAGGCACGTGTTCATGGTTGAGAATGATGATGATTGTCACGGATCATCACATTCATCCGGATTAAGAACAAGTGTTATCTTAGAATGGAAGCAAGCATGATTGAATAAGAAACAGTAGTAATTGCATTAATCCATCAAGACACAGCAGAGCTCCTCACCCCCAACCATGGGGTTTAGAGGCTCATACTGTGGAAAGAACGTGTACAAAAATGTTATGAGGTAATTCGGTACTGATTACAATGTAAAAAGGTCCTATATGTAGTAAACTAGTCTCCTAAGGTTTACAGAAATGAGTAAATGACAGAAAAATCCTCTTCCTGGCCCACTTGGTGTGTGCTTGGGCTGAGCAATCAAGGAAATTCGTGTAGAGACCTTTTCTGGAGTTAAACGCCAGCTTTGGTGCTAGTTTGGGCGTTTAACTCCAACTTTTAATCCAGTTCCGGCGTTTAACGCTGGAATTTCTGAGGCCGGATTGCTACGCGGGTTTGGGCCATCAAATCTTGGACAAAGTATGGACTATTATATATTGCTGGAAATCCCTGGATGTCTACTTTCCAATGCCGTTGAGAGCGCGCCAATTGGGCTTCTGTAGCTCCAGAAAATCCACTTCGAGTGCAGGGAGGTCAGAATCCAACAGCATCTGCAGTCCTTTTCAGTCTCTGGATCAGATTTTTGCTCAGAACCTCCAATTTCAGTCAGAAAATACCTGAAATCACAGAAAAACACACAAACTCATAGTAAAGTCCAGAAAAGTGAATTTTAATTAAAAATTAATAAAAATATACTAAAAACTAACTAAAAGATACTAAAAACATACTAAAAACAATGCCAAAAAGTATACAAATTATCCGCTCATCAGTTATCCGGTATGTTTCCTGACGCTCACACATTACGTCATCTGAGAACACTAAGTGTATACATTGTGAAATCAGAGAAAGGGCATAGTTTGGCAGAGATACGTCATTTGAATCTGGGAGGAGAGCTATGCATCGAAGGCCTAGAAAATGTTGGGAGTATATCTGAAGCCAAAGATGGCAACTTGAAGGGTAAACAAGACCTTCGACAATTGATTTTGTCATGGCGCAAAAGTGGTAAGAGCAAGTCCGTATTGGGAGCAGAAGAAGTACTTGAAGCGCTTCAACCTCACTCCACACTCAAGCTGTTGACGATACAAGACTATAAGGGATTACGTTGGCCAACTTGGATGCATAACAATTCTGCTACCCATAATTTAGTTTCTCTTCGACTTGAGGAATGTCGAAAGTGCGGGCATCTTCCTCCAGTGGAAAAACTTCCATTTCTGAAGGAGCTTGTGGTAAGAGGCATGGATGATGTGCAGTACATTGAGGAAGATGAAAGTTATGATGGTGTTGAAGCAATGCCATTCCCATCTTTGGAGAAATTGGAAGTGGAGAGATTGCCAAACGTGGAGAGGTTGATGAAACGGGAAACAACACACATGTTCCCCTGTCTTTCTACCTTAATAGTCTGCGATTGCCCTAAACTGTAATTGCCGTGCCTTCCACGTGTTAGAATTCTTAGTATTAGGGGATGTAGCGATAAGCAACTTAAGTCAATCTCTAATCTCAACGGTCTTTATGGACTATATCTTTATTATAGTGTCCAAGTATCGTGCTTTCCGGAAAGAATGTTGCACAACATGACCTCTCTTGCAACTCTCCAGATAAATTCTTTCAGTGAATTGAAGGAACTGCCATCTGACATCACAAAACTCACTACTTTGTTTGATCTAAGCATAGAAAGATGTGGTAAGCTGGAGTGTTTACCAGAGCATGGTTGGGAAGGCTTATCTTCACTTCGAAAACTGTCTATTGATAACTGTAAGAGTTTGGGATCCTTGCCTGATGGTGTTCACCACTTAACTTCACTTCAATCTTTGACTATTGGAAACTGCCCAGTGTTGAAAAAGCGGTGTGAGAAAGGAACAGGGGAAGATTGGCACAAGATAGCACATGTTCCCCATGTAAAGTTTTTCATCGTTTTAAGCTGATACACTGCTTATTGATTTTTTTGTGTGTGTATTTGCATAATCATGGTTTTCAGTTTGTATTGTATTTTATCTTCATTTGTAGTGTTCTTTCAAATTACAGAACCAATCTATTTATATTATTATTATATAAAAATTGATGAGTTTGGAAAACTCCAAATTAATATTTGTGATGAACAAACATTATTAAAATATTTAATTACAAAATTATTAGTTCAATCTTCATTAATCATATGTTAATTGATAATTTTGTGATACAGGTTTTGTTGGGCCGAAAATAAAAGAAATTTGCAGCAAGCCCAGTTTGATTAAAAATTATTCAGCATTAATACAAATGGTTTTAATTATTAAAACTGAATTGGTTTGGGCCAGACTTAAATATGCAAGCCCAAAATCTATTGTTGGTGTATAACCAACTTGTTTGGTCCGAAACAAAAAAGGGGGAGATGGAACACAATATTGCTTTATTCATTTAATCAAATAAAACCCATTCCCTTGATCATGGTTGCATACTCCAACGGATATCACTTTTATTCCTTGATGGAATTTAAATTTTATTAAATGGAGTTATTGCAGACCTTGGAACAATGAGAGAGAACTTGACTTTGATTTGATGGGAATCATTATGATTAATGATACACGCTAACCCACTAGGGAAGTAAAAGCAACCTTTTTAACTTGTTACATTTCATTTAATTGCTTTTACTCTAATTTCACATTCTCTCTCATATCTTTCTTCTTCTTTCTTCAGTTATTACACAGGAACCATCGAAGCTACTTGGAGCTACCGAAAGGAAAGGAAAGCAAGCCTAAAGACCATCGAGTTGATGGCACGAAAAAGAAAAAAAAAGTATGTTGTGGCTGAGATTATCACCTAATCTGGTAAGATTTGGTGAGGTAATCTCGGATCCTTCATACTCAAAAAGAAGGATGAAGATTCGGCCAGTAAGGAAGATCTTTGGAGGCATGGCTTGTCTTTGATTCTGCTCAACCACCACAGGAAGTAGCTAGAGTGGCGAAGTGATGGTTGAGGCAGAGATTGAAGCAGATGAAGTCATCATCATCATGAAGCATCAAGGGTCAGAAATCCATCTTGGAGAGGAAGCCAAGGATGGAGCGCTCGGATTGATGAAGAGTGATGACCAAGGAAGGACTAGAGGTATTTGCATGTTGGTTTTTGCATGAGTTACCTCTTCTCTCTGTGTGGCCGAACCGGTTTTGTTGTGAAGGAAAAGAAGCTGAGCTCGGGTTTGTGTTTCGACTGTGAAGGCTTCACTTCTCTATAAAAGAGGTGAACAGTCATGGTTAGATTCAAGGAGTAAGATTTGAGAGTGCAACGCACAGAGTTCTCAAAGCTACCTAAGCTAGCAGTTCTTCTTCTCCTTCAATGTATTCTGTTTAATATTTTTCTGTTTAATTTTGTCATGTCTTGAGTCTCATGGAAAAAGGCAAACAGTGAGGTTTGTATGAAAAAGTCATAGAGCGGAAAAAGGCAGAGAGTGCAAAATTAAAAGAAAAAACCATAGATGTCTTAGAGTTCCTTTGTACATCTGTGTTGTGTTTCATGATTCTGTGGGAATCCCCTTGTAAGTTGGGTTAGCACTTTATAATTTGTAATCTGGATGATTATAGTGAAATTCCATCATTGTTGTGATGGAGACTGGATGTAGGCTGCACTGCACTTAGCAGCTGAACCAGGATATATCTGGGTGTAATCTTCTCTCTCTCTTCCTACTTCAATTCTGTTTTTACTGTTCAGATGAAAAACCAAAAATGTCTCGTGTCATGTGACGAGATAAAATGAAAATGTCTCGTGGCTAGGGACGAGCTAAAAACAGAAAAGTTTTCTTGAAGTCCAGCAAGTGTTAGCAAACAAAAAGGGGGCTAAGATTCAACCCCCCTTCTCTTAGTCACTGAAACCATCAATTGGTATCAGAGCTTGGTCTCAAAGAGATCAAGCTTTGCAGCTTGGAGTAAAGATCCTCATGGCGGAAAACAGTGGCGCAAATGTGGTGTCCTATAATCTGACCGAAGGACAATCAAGCAACAGACCTCCTCTTTTCAGTGGGAAAAATTATACCTATTGGAAGGAGAGGATGAAGATATTTGTACAAGCTGTAGATTACAGACTTTGGAAGATTATTCTGGAAGGACCTCAATTTCCAACTACCACAAATGCTGAAGGAGTGGTCACCCTCAAACCAGAAGCAAGATGGACCGAGGAAGATAGGAAGAAGGTAGAATTAAATGCCAAGGCAGTAAACCTGCTCAACTGTGCTGTCAGCTTTGAGGAGTACCGACGAGTATCACGATGCACAACGGCAAAGGAAATCTGGGACAAATTGCAAATTACTCATGAAGGAACCACCATTGTAAAGAAGACTCGGATAGACATGTTAAACAGGGAATATGAAATGTTTACAATGAAGGAAGGAGAATCCATTGATGAACTGTTCGAACGGTTCAACATCATTACTGTTGGCTTGGATGCTATGGGAGTAACATATTCTGATTCTGTGTTTGTGAGAAGAGTGCTGAGATGTCTCGCTAAAGAGTGGGAAACAAAAGCTTTAATCATTTCTGAGAGCAGTAATCTTGATTCCATGTCACTTGATGATTTGAGAGGAAACCTTCTTGCATTTGAAAACACTTATTTGAAAAAAGAGTCAAAAAAGAAAGGAATTGCATTTTCTTCTGTTACTAACCCTCTGGATGATGAATCCAGTGATAACTCATCTGAAAATGAATTTGTGTTGTTTGCAAAAAAATTCAGAAAAATGATGAAGTTCAAAGGAAAAGGCGGAAGCTCAAGACAAATAAAGAAGGACCTTAGCAAAGTGACTTGTTTCAACTGCAAGGAAATGGGGGCATTACAAATCTGATTGTCCCAAGTTAAAAAGGGAGGAAAAGAAAAAAGGAGGAAAGAAGAAGGGTCTGATGGCATCATGGGAAGACCTGGAAAATGACTCTGCCAGTGATGAAGAATCTGAAACTAAGTCACAAGCTTGTCTCATGGTAAATCATGTAGATCAGGTATTTTCTCAAAACCCTGACACCGAAGACCTTCATCTCATGATAGACCACCTTTCTGAAAAAATAAGATGTTTTCTGATTGAAAATCAAGATCTTGAACAACAAATTACCATTCTTAAAACCGAGAATAGTTTTCTTAAAGACAAAGTGAGGGAGGCCGAAACTGCTTGTGATCTTGTAGAAGAAAATAAGCAGTTGAAAGCTCAACTCAGAAGTTGTGAAAGTGATCATTCGGTAGTTGCATATGTACATTGTTTTAAAGAAAATGAAGAGTTGCTGAAAAAGGTTAGAAGTCTTGAAAATGATTTGGCCAAGTTTACTCAAAAGTTCTGAAAATTTAAATCAAATATTGGCTAGTCAAAAACCACTCTTTGATAAAGCTGGTTTGGGATTTTATAAATCTGATAAGAAACCTTCCTTTAAAGAAAGAGCTTCTTCATCCAATGATATAAGGTTTCAAGATCCCACCTACTTTAACAAAACAGCAACTCCAAGGTTTTGTAGGTTATGCAACCGAAGCGGTCATTTTCCTGTTCAGTGTTTCTTTGGTGAAAGAATGATTGGTGATAAAGTGTACAAAGTTGTTTTTGATTACAATGATTTGGGACATAGGAGATGGTTTAACGTGAAAGGATCCAAGAAAATTTGGATACCTAAGGTCACTTGAGCTTATTTTGTAGGTATGCCTAGCATCCAAGAGGAAGGAAAATATGTGGTACATGGACAACGGATGCTCTAGGCATATGACCGGAAAGACAACCTTCTTCATAAAGCTTGATAAATATGATGGAGGTCTTGTCACTTTCGGTGATGATGAAAAAGGAAAGATAGTGGCAGTTGGAAAAGTTGGTAAAAGCTTTTCATCTTGTATAAATGATGTTCTTCTTGTAAATGGTTTGAAACATAATTTACTTAGTGTAAGTCAATTGTGTGATTTAGGTTTTGAAGTAATTTTTAGAAAATTTGTGTGCTTGGTTGTTTGTGAAAAAACTGGGAATATTCTTTTTGAAGCTAAAAGATGCAACAATGTGTATGGATTAACTCTTGAGGACTTAAACGAACAAAATGTAACATGTTTTACATCTCTTGAATCTGAAAAATGGCTATGGCATAGAAAGTTGGGTCATGCTAGCATGTACCAAATTTCTAAGCTAGTGAAGAAAAATCTGGTTAGAGGAATTCCAAAAATCAAATTTGATAAGGATTTAACTTGTGATGCTTGTCAACTAGGCAAACAAGTTAAATATTCTTTTAAACCAAAAGATGGAATTTCAACCAAAAGACCATTAGAGATGTTACACATTGATCTTTTTGGTCCAACAAGAACACAAAGTTTAGGAGGTAAACACTATGGTTTAGTAGTGGTAGATGATTACTCTAGATTTGGTTGGGTACTTTTTCTTGCTCATAAAAATGATGCTTTCCATGCTTTCTCAACCCTTTGCAAGAAAATTCAAAATGAAAAAGATTTAAAAGTAGCTCATTTGAGAAGTGATCACGGAAAAGAATTTGAAAACCAAGACTTTGAAAAATTTTGTGATGACTTTGGAATTTCTCATAATTTTTCATGCCCTAGAACACCTCAACAAAATGGGGTTGTTGAAAGAAGGAATAGAAGCCTTCAAGAGATGACTAGGGCTATGTTATGTGAGAATGAGGTTCCTAAATTTCTATGGGCTGAAGCTGTAAATACAGCATGTTATATTTTGAATAGGACAATAATTAGAAAAGGGTTGAAAAGAACTCCTTATGAGCTATGGAAAGGAACCCCTCCAAATCTTAAGTACTTTCATGTTTTTGGATGCAAATGCTTTGTACTTAACAATAAGGAAAACCTTGGAAAATTTGATCCAAAATCCTATGAAGGAATGTTTGTTGGATATTCCACCACAAGCAAGGCCTATAGAGTTTATCTCGAAGAGTATAGAACCATAGAGGAATCCATACATGTTACCTTTTGTGATTCTAACTTAATTCCCAGTACTGTAAAGGATAATGATTCAGATTGTGAAGAGGATGGAACAAGTAAAGAAAATCCCAAAACTGTGCAAAATGAAGAATCTGTCAGCCCGGTTTTGTCTCGTCAGATCGAAGGAGAAACTTCCATTTTGTCTCCTGAACAGACACGAGAAACTGAAACAGTAAGACCACCAGAAGTTCATCAAAGCTCAACACCTGTTCGAAAGCCTAGAGAATGGAAGTCCATGAGGGGTTATCCTCATGATTTCATCATTGGTGATCCCTCTCAAGGTGTAACCACAAGATCCTCCACCAAAAGGTAAATCGAACCTAGTAACTTTGCTCTCTTATCACAAATGGAGCCCAACAATGTCAAACAAGCTCTTGAAGACCCATCATGGATCAAGGCCATGCAAGAGGAGCTTGCTCAATTTGACAAGAATAAGGTTTGGACTTTAGTACCTCATCCGGATGGTAAGAAGGTAACGGGTACTAAGTGGGTATTCAAAAATAAACTTGGTGAGGATGGACAAGTTGTTCGTAACAAGGCTAGATTAGTGGCCCAAGGTTACGATCAAGAAGAGGGAATAGATTTTGATGAGTCTTTTGCTCCGGTAGCTAGAATGGAAGCAATTAGATTGCTTCTTGCCTATGCTGCCCATAAAGGTTTCAAAATGTTTCAAATGGATGTTAAATGTGCTTTCCTTAATGGCTTTATTGATAGAGAAGTGTATGTGGCTCAACCCTCCGGTTTTGAACATAAAGATTTTCCTAATCATGTGTTTAAACTTTCAAAGGCTCTTTATGGCCTTAGACAAGCTCCAAGAGCTTGGTATGAAAGGCTTAGTGCCTTCCTATTAGAAAATCATTTTCAAAGGGGAACCACCGACACTACTTTGTTCATTAAAGTTTCTAATGATGACATTTTTCTTGTTCAAGTTTATGTGGATGATATTGTGTTTGGATCAGCCAATGAGACCTTGTGTGAAGAGTTTGGAAAACTCATGACTAGTGAGTTTGAAATGAATTTAATGGGAGAGCTAACTTTCTTTCTTGGCCTCCAAATTAAACAAACTCCTAGTGGTACCTTTATTCACCAAGGCAAGTATGCAAAAGAATTGATAAAGAAATTTGGCTTAGAGAATTCCAAACCAATGGGAACACCAATGCATCCTAACACTAAACTTGAAAAGGATGAGGATGGTCTAGATGTGGATGAGACACGGCATAGAGGAATGATTGGTTCACTAATGTATCTTACATCCTCTAGATCGGATATTGTTCAAAGTGTGGGTGTATGTTCAAGATTTCAATCTCACCCAAAAGAATCCCACTTAACGGCTGTTAAACGCATCATTAGGTACATTAAGGGAACTTGTGATTATGGATTATGGTATCCTAAATCTGATGACTTTTGTGCAGTAGGGTTTTGTGATGCAAATTATGCGGGAGATAGAGTGGATAGAAGGAGCACCTCCGGCATGTGTTGCTTCCTTGGAAGCTCACTCAACATTTGGTCAAGCAAGAAACAAGCCACAGTGGCTCTATCCACAGCCAAAGCCGAATATATATCCGCATCTGCTTGTTGTTCACAATTAATTTGGTTAAAAACTCAATTGGAAGATTACAAATTAAAAATCAATAGTATACCCTTATTTTGTGATAATATGAGTGCAATAAATATTTCAAAAAATCCTATTTTGCACTCAAGAACAAAGCACATTGAAATTAAATATCATTTCATTAGAGAACATGTGCAAAAGGGAACTATTGATATTCAATTTGTAAAATCCGAAGATCAACTTGCGGATATTTTCACAAAGCCCTTATGTGAAGACAGATTCTGTACCTTAAGAAACAGTTTGGGAATGATAGAATTAAATTCTGTTGAAAATTTGTGAACTTTTTTATTCTGTTTGGTTTTGTCTCGTAGGAAAGCAGGAGACAAATTTCAGGATGTGTTGAACGGACCATGATACAGGGGGAGACTGAACTGAAGTTAATTATTTTGGGCCCCACCAAATCTCTTTGATCTCACTCTGACCCGTTCCTCATTTTTTTTTGGAAGTTGTCAAATCAAATCTTTATTCTTCCCTCATCCCTTGATTCTAGGAACAATTTTCACTTGTCTTGAATTAGTATGGACTGTATTGCTTTTTCCTCATTTTTTGCAGGGTCCCTCCTTGATGACCAAAAAAAAATTAAAAATTGAAACTGTTATGTTTCATTGATTTGTTGCATTATTTTGCAAACTTGTTTTGCTCTATTTTATACTCTGATCAGGCTCTGTTTTGAGCATTTTGTGTTAGTGGATTAATTTCGAGTTGAACTTTGATTGTCATTTGCTCAACTGCATGTGTGCTGATTGGACCATTGTGTTTTGGTGAAAAACAAATATTCTACCTTTTATATGTTGCTTTTATTTATTTTGCAAGACCCCATTGATGACAAAAGGGGGAGAATTGGCTGAAAAATTGAAATTCAGACAAACAGGGAAAATAGGGAATGAAATTCTTTGTGGATTCATGATCACCCTTGTTTCAATAACTTGTTGTGGTGATCTGCTTCATGCTTGTGATGCATTTGATTTACCTTGGTAAATATGTTTGCTATATTTTGGATTAGAGATATGCATTTGACTGGTCTTGATTTATCTTGGTAAAATGTTGCTGTATTTTGGATTAGAGATATGCATTTGACTGGTCTTGATTTATCTTGGTAAAATGTTGCTGTGTTTGTGATGCACTTGATTCATTTGATTTACCTTGATAAAATGTTTGCTGTTTTGGAACTATCTTTGGCAGTTTCTTAATTCTTAATGATGAAAGTTGCTGTGATTATATCATGATTGAAAAATATTTTTCCTACCAAGATTGCTCTGATTTATTGGAAAATATTTTTTTAACCAATTCAAACAGCAAGTCTTCTGTCAAAAACAAATTTTGATTGATCATGTTGAGTTTGAGCAGAAAATCAAATTATTGATAACAAATGAGTTTTGTATATCATTCAAATCTGCTCATAAATCAAGCATTTAACATTATGAATAAATATGCTAAATAACATTGTTATTTTGAAGCTTGATTAAAATGTTACAGGTTTATGCTTCCCTTGGTAAAATAGCATATATTAAGGGGGAGCCATGTGACATTTTGAAAGAAGGAGAAATTCAATCCTCAAAGGGAGTACTCGTACTCAATCTTTAAATTTCTTTCCATTTCAATTTTAATAATGTTTGTCATCAAGGGGGAGATTGATGAGTTTGGAAAACTCCAAATTAATATTTGTGATGAACAAACATTATTAAAATATTTAATTACAAAATTATTAGTTCAATCTTCATTAATCATATGTTAATTGATAATTTTGTGATACAGGTTTTGTTGGGCCGAAAATAAAAGAAATTTGTAGCAAGCCCAGTTTGATTAAAAATTATTCAGCATTAATACAAATGGTTTTAATTATTAAAACTGAATTGGTTTGGGCCATACTTAAATATGCAAGCCCAAAATCTATTGTTGGTGTATAACCAACTTGTTTGGTCCGAAACAAAAAAGGGGGAGATGGGACACAATATTGCTTTATTCATTTAATCAAATAAAACACATTCCCTTGATCATGGTTGCATACTCCAACGGATATCACTTTTATTCCTTGATGGAATTCAAATTTTATTAAATGGAGTTATTGCAGACCTTGGAACAATGAGAGAGAACTTGACTTTGATTTGATGGGAATCATTATGATTAATGATACACGCTAACCCACTAGGGAAGTAAAAGCAACCCTTTTAACTTGTTACATTTCATTTAATTGCTTTTACTCTAATTTCACATTCTCTCTCATATCTTTCTTCTTCTTTCTTCGGTTATTACACAGGAAACCATGGAAGCTACTTGGAGCTACCGAAAGGAAAGGAAAGCAAGCCTAAAGACCATCGAGTTAATGGCACGAAAAAGAAAAAGAAAAGTATGCTGTGGCTGAGATTAAGATTTGGTGAGGTAATCTCGAATCCTTCATACTCAAAAAGAAGGATGAAGATTCGGCCAATAAGAAAGATCTTTGAAGGCATGGCTTGTCTTTGATTCTGCTCAACCACCACAGGAAGTAGCTAGAGTGGCGAAGTGATGGTTGAGGCAGAGATTGAAGCAGATGAAGTCATCATCATCATGAAGCATCAAGGGCCAGAAATCTATCTTGGAGAGGAAGCCAAGGATGGAGCGCTCGGATTGATGAAGAGTGATGACCAAGGAAGGACTAGAGGTATTTGCATGTTGGTTTTTGCATGAGTTACCTCTTCTCTCTGTGTGGCCGAACCGGTTTTGTTGTGAAGGAAAAGAAGCTGAGCTCGGGTTTGTGTTTCGACTGTGAAGGCTTCACTTCTCTATAAAAGAGGTGAACAGTCATGGTTAGATTCAAGGAGTAAGATTTGAGAGTGCAACGCAAAGAGTTCTCAGAGCTACCTAAGCTAGCAGTTCTTCTTCTCCTTCAATGTATTCTGTTTAATATTTTTCTGTTTAATTTTGTCATGTCTTGAGTCTCATGGAAAAAGACAAACAGTGAGGTTTGTATGAAAAAGCCATAGAGCGGAAAAAGGCAGAGAGTGCAAAATTAAAAGAAAAAGTCATAGATGTCTTAGAGTTCCTTTGTACATCTGTGTTGTGTTTCATGATTCTGTGGGAATCCCCTTGTAAGTTGGGTTAGCACTTTACAATTTGTAATCTGGATGATTATAGTGAAATTCCATCATTGTTGTGATGGAGACTGGATGTAGGCTGCACTGCACTTAGCAGCTGAACCAGGATATATCTTGGTGTAATCTTCTCTCTCTCTTCCTACTTCAATTCTGTTTTTACTGTTCAGATGAAAAACCAAAAATGTCTCGTGTCATGTGACGAGATAAAATGAAAATGTCTCGTGGCTAGGGACGAGCTAAAAACAGAAAAGTTTTCTTGAAGTCCAGCAAGTGTTAGCAAACAAAAAGGGGGCTAAGATTCAACCCCCCTTCTCTTAGCCACTGAAACCATCAAAAATTAATACCATTTTTTGATACAATAAGTTTAAACCATGTTTCTTTTTTTAACAATGCCACGTTTTCAATTTTAATTATTTGATAAAATTTAAAAATTAACCAATCAACTTTTAATAAAATATTTTTAAAAAATTAAAAATAAAACCATAACTCTCTAATTAAGTTGTTACATATTATTATTCAAAAGAAATATAAAATATAAATTAAATATAATAAATATCTACGTTAAAAATATCATAATAATAATATTATCATAATAAATTTTAAGTTACAAAACATTAAAATTTCATATTATTTGACCTAGTTATATAGCATATATAAAATTTTACCACTATTACTTTATTTCAGAAATTCATGGTCTGTTTATAAAAAATATTTACACCAACAAATAAATAGGAGTCTATCTACTTAGAAATGATTCTATTAGATTATTAGAATATTTAATCCATTTTTAAAACAAATTTACGAAAAAAACACTCTTATTCCTTTACTATTTATATTTTTTATTATTTTATAATATTTTACAAATAATTATATTTTAAGATCCTTATAATTATACCTTATAATTATACTTATTTTAGTTATTACTTTTGTAATACTAAACAAATTAAATGTTAACAATTTTATTTGTTAATTTTTACTATGATTTATTAACACCATAAGAAACATCTCTTCGTATAATTATAAGAAAAATATGACAAACAAATTTAAATATTTAATTTGTTATAAAAAGAAAATAACTTATTTAATATATACACACAATAAATAATCTAAAATTTTTTATTCTTATTATTATATATATCATTAAAAAACTATATGCACTAGAAGAAGAACAAGTAGATACCAAAAGAAAACCCACAAAAAAATAAAAAAATAAATTTTTTGTGCTACAACATAAAACATTATTATAAATTCAAATTATAAAAAAATTCATCAAATTATACTTATCATAAAAAATTCTATTAAATTATAAATTACTAACTCAACAATTATTACAGATTTAAAATTAAATTAAAAATTTCAGATCAAACAACTTTTGATTAGCAATAGATTATATAAATGAAATATTTTAGCCATTAGCATCCTCTATTTTCCATATGATAACATAAATGAGAATGTATTGTTTTGGCCATGCAGAAAAAGAAAATGATCAAATCATAGAAATTGGAATTGACCCTTTTAGTAGTCCTTTTTGTGAAACTTTCACTTACCAGCATTTCTTCTGGTAGTGCTAAATTTGTGTCCTTGATTGATCTTATGCAAATTGGTTTCCTAAGAAAAACTTCTAAAACATTGGTTTTTTTTTTAATTGCAAATTTTCTATTATACGTCTCTAATTCTCCATATTATTCTTGATGCTTCATAGTTCAATTCACAATTAGAGCTCATCAGAGTAAACAAAGCCTCCAAAAATATTCAGGTTCTATACTAAGGAAAATAGAAGTACAGAACTCGAAAAGGCTTTGATGTATACCTGGGAATATACTTTATCTGATCAAAACTCAAACATCCAGATAGGGACGAGAAATCATTTATAAAATTTCAAACAATGCCAAAAAAACATGACAGACATAAAATGGTACCAAAAACTAAGGAAGAATACTAATGCAGTATAGGTTGAAAGTGTTTAGTAAAGTTGGTGCATACATGAAAATAAATTTATAATCTCCTTACACAGAAATGGATGACACTCCTGAAAATCTTAAAAACTAATAAAGGTTATTATTCCTTGTTTAAGTGAATATTTATCAACTTCAAACTTTTGTTCACCCTAATATGTGAATAATTTTCATATGCTTGTTTCTTAGTGCCTTTCAACTAGATGTGTGCATCAATTTTCTAATGTAATTTTTACTATATGTATTGCGGGTCAAAGAGTTCACAATTACATAACAATGTTGATTATGGTTACTGTCTTACAGATATATAACCTACGAAGAAGAACATACTGTATTTGTTTTCTAAAATTTAATTCTAATTCAGCATTAAAAAAAGTTCAATTCTTATTGATTTTTAGTTAATCCGTGTCAAACAAAAGCTCACGAGGGTTACTTAATTGCAATTCTCTAGTGTTCAATAATTGAAGTGTTCTTGTGCCTATTTGAGTGCGTGGGACCTCCAAACTGTATCAATATACTGTGAAAATTATTGATTTGAGACACAATAATTTGAGTAATTAATTAAAGTAACACGACAAGACAAGCAGAGACAATAATTTCTTTCTTTTGACTGTGCACCAGGACAATAATTAAGAGCAAGCTAAGTATTATGGAATGAAGAATCTCATTGAATAAAAGCATATGAGTAAATGGTAGACAGCTATAGACAGGACCTCCGAAAGAAAAAGATATCACCATACTGTAAGAATTTATTGATTTGAGACAAATTAAAGTAACAACACAAGGACAATAATTTCTCTCTTTTGATTGCAGGCAAGTATTGTGAAAATAAATGGTAAAAATTAAAAGATGTCCCACTGACTTTACTTGGAGTTTACTTCCAACACCAACAGCATTTTGCTATTCACAATTCATTTGTTTCCTACAGCCATCTCCACTCATCAAAGCAAAACCAATCTCTCATCTTTCTCTTCCTTTCTTTCTTTCCTTTTTTTTTCCCCTTCATTTGTTGCATTTCTGAAAATGGCTGAGGCCTTGCTTGAAATTGTGCTGACGAACTTGTTCCCTTTGGTCCAGAGTGAATTTGCAGCCTTTTTTGGAATCAAGGAAAAGGCTGAAGAGCTATCAAAAAATTTAGAACTGATCAAAGCTTTTCTTGATGATGCCGAGGAGAAACAATGGTCAGATCGTTCACTGAAGGTGTGGCTGCAGCAGCTTAAAGATGCAATGTACGAGATGGATGACATCCTTGATCAGTTGCCTACTGAATCCTCTCAACTTGGGTGCTTAACTTCTTTGAACCCAAAGAAGGTGATTCATCAGCGTGAGCTTGGGAAGAAGTTGAATGAGATAATAGGGAGGTTGGATCGAATTGCTCAACGTAGGAGCAACTTTGATCTTAGACAAGTTGTGAGGGAAAGGCCAAGTGAAGCAGCTGAATGGCGCCAAACAAGCTCAACTATCGCCCTTCCTCAAGTGTACGGACGAGATGAAGATAAAGCGAGAGTTGTGGAGTTTCTTCTTAGCCCATCACGAAGCTTTGAGTTCCTTTCCGTCTATCCCATTGTTGGATTAGGTGGTCTTGGAAAAACAACCCTTGTTCAGCTGGTCTACAACGATCAACAAGTAGGTAACAATTTCGATTTGAAGATTTGGGTGTGTGTTTCTGAGAATTTCACTATCAAGAGTATCTTGCGTTCCATTTTAGAAGCTATCAAAAAGGATAAGTCTGAGGTTTTGGATTTGGAAGTAATGGAGGAAAAAGTGAAAGAATTGCTGCAAAGTAAAAAGTATTTGTTGGTTTTAGATGATGTCTGGAAAAGAAACCAAGAAATGGAATTGGGATTAACCCAAGACAAATGGGATAAATTAAGATCCGTGTTGTCTTGTGGATCTAAAGGCTCCTCCATTTTAGTATCCACTCGCGATAATCATGTTGCAACAATTATGGGAACATGCCAACCTCATCATTTGTCCCGTCTATCCGATGATGATTGCTGGTCCCTGTTTAAACTGCGTGCATTTGGAGCTGACAAAGAAGAGCGTGCAGAGCTTGTAGCAATAGGCAAGGAAATAGTCAAGAAATGTGGAGGATCACCTCTTGCAGCACTGGCTTTAGGAGGTTTGATGCAATCCAGAAGCACGGAAAAGGAATGGCTTGAAGTTCAGAAAAGTAAGCTTTGGAGTTTACCGGATGAGAATGATATTATGGCTGTCTTGAGATTAAGCTACTCTTGTTTAACGCCAACTCAAAAGCAGTGTTTTTCTTTCTGTGCCATATTTCCCAAAGATGCAGAAATCATGAAGCAGGAATTGATTTATCTTTGGATGGCTAATGGATTTATTTCATCACGGCCAGACTTGGAGGTGGAGGAGGTTGGCAACATGGTTTGGAAAGAATTATACCAAAAATCATTGTTCCAAGATGTTAGGAGTGATGATTTTTCTGGCGAGGTTTATTTCAAGATGCATGATTTAGTCCACGATCTTGCTCAATCAATTTCAGGGCAAGAGTGTATATGCTTGGAGAAACAAAACCTTAATGATTCTTCAATAAACCCCCGTCATGTTGTTTTTCACGGTATTCATAAAAAACATTTCAAGAAGAGAGTCTTTGAAAAAGCTGAATCCTTGCGGACATTGTATCAACTGAATTCAGATGAATTTCCCTTCACCTCTAGATTGATTCCAACAAATAATTCGCTTCGAGTTTTGTGCATATATAGTAGAAAGATACCATCATTTGGGAGTTTAAGTTGCTTGAGGTATTTGGAACTTCGTGATTTGGATATAAAGAGCTTGCCTGCTAGTATTTGCAATTTGCGTAGACTGGAAATCTTGAAACTAAAAAAATTGTCGAGTCTTCGCCGTCTACCGAAACACTTGACAAGGATGCAAAATCTCCGACATCTTGTCATTGATGATTGTTATCGGCTATCTGAAATGTGTCCAGACATTCACAAACTATGTGAATTGAGAACACTAGGTGTATACGTTGTGAAATCAGAGAAAGGGCATAGTTTGGCAGAGCTACGTGGTTTGAATCTGGGAGGAAAGCTAAGCATCTCAGGCCTAGGAAATGCTGGGAGTATATCTGAAGATGAAAATGCCAACTTAAAGGGTAAACAAGACCTTGGAGAATTGATTTTGTCATGGAGCAATAGTGGTAAGAGGAAGTCGGTAGTGGGAGCAGAAGAAGTACTTGAAGCGCTTCAACCTCACTCCACACTCAAGCTGTTGACCATACAACGCTATGAGGGAATGCATTGGCCAACTTGGATGGAAAACAATTCTGCTACCCACAATTTAGTTTCTCTTCGACTTTACTATTGTCGAATGTGCGGGCATCTTCCTCCAGTGGGAAAACTTCCAGTTCTGAAGAAGCTTTTTGTAAGTGGCATGGATGATGTGCAGTACATTGAGGAAGATGAAAGTTATGATGGTGTTGAAGCAATGCCATTCCCATCTTTGGAGGAATTGGAACTGTACTACTTGCCAAACGTGGAGCGGTTGTTGAAACAGGAAACAACACACATGTTCCCCTCTCTTTCTATCCTCAAGATCTACAATTGCCCTAAACTGCAATTGCCGTGCCTTCCAAGTGTTAAGGTCCTCAATGTTTTGTATTGTAGCAATGAGCAACTGAAGTCAATCTCTAATCTCAACGCTCTTAATGCACTATGTCTTAATCTAAATGATCAAGTGTCTTACTTCCCAGAAGGAATGATGAGCAACATGACCTCTCTTGCAACTCTAGAGATATTTTCCTGCAGTGAATTGAAGGAACTGCCATCTGACATCACAAAACTCACTGCTTTGTCTCATCTACGCATCAGTAACTGTGGTAAGCTGGAGTGTCTACCAGAACAAGGTTGGGAGGGCTTATCTTCACTTCGAAAACTGTCAATTGAATTCTGTAAGAGTTTGGGATCCTTGCCTGATGGTTTCCGGCACTTAACTTCACTTCAATATTTGAATATTGGTGGCTGCCGAATGTTGAAAGAGCGGTGTAAGCAAGGAACAGGGGAGGATTGGCACAAGATAGCACATGTTCCCCATGTCGATAACTGGTAATCATTGTATGTATTTATTGTATTCTTGGTTTATACACAGCTTATTCATTATTTTCTTTTCATTTTGTTGTGTATTTGCATAATCATGGTTTTAATATCTTGTAGCTGCCAGCCGCGTCCAGCTCACCGCCGTCGCATCGCCATCAGAAGCCAGAACCGAGTGAGATGCGTCTGAGAGAGGAGACGAGGAAGAAGGACTACCGCCGTTTTGCCTTACTACCGTCAAACTGCTACAGCTGCCGCGCCTTGTCTCCGTCGCCGCTGAGCCTCAACTGCCGCCATGCCAAGTAGCCGTCACTAAGGAGAGCACGGGGAGAGAGAAGGGAGAGACTTCGCGAAAGGGGAAGGAGAATACGACAGAACTCATCGCCGGGAAGAGGGGTAACAGTGGTGTGTTGCCGCTGCTGCTGCCGTTGCTGGGGAAGGAGGTCACCTTCGAGCTGCGCGCCACCGTCAGAGCCATTCCTTGCTGGCGCTGTTGCTGGTCCTATACTTCCGGTTTAAGCATCTTATTGGAGCTAATGTCGCCATCCCCATTGTAGTTTCTGGAAAAACGCCGCCGAATAGTGCTTTTGTTTTGGTCTAGGTCATTTTCTTAAACTTGCATGGTTTCCACTTTTACTCTGCTACTATTCCATTTATGCTACCTTGTTTCCATTCTGTTTCAGCCGTTGTAGCTGTGACTATTACAAAGTTGTTGCTGCGGGATTAGTTGGAGTTGTTGCTACTGCCTCGGTCTAAATTCTACGTCCTTTCGATCCATTCTATTCCAACCATCTTCACCCTTTTAATTTGGCACTCCGGTTTTAGTTTCTTCGGTCCCTTGGGACCAAGTTGTGAGTAGGCTTTACATTTATAATTGTTTGGCTTTACGTCTATAATTAATTGGATATACGGTGCTTGAACTTAGTTATACTTACAAAGATTATTATCAAATGATTTTAAATTAGTTTTACTAATTGATTTATTAGAACTAAATGCTTATTCTTGTTAAACTTATTTTAAATGCACATGAGACTATATATTTTTATGAGACCATATGTATGTTTGAAGAAGTTTTATATAATTTTAAAGCATTTGATTTTATTCGAATATGTATTTTTGAAGTATTGAAATTTTGTTAGTACTCACTTATTTTGGAATTGTGAAATATTTTGGAATGTCTTAAGATTGAGAAAATATGATTGAATATGATTTGGATGAGAAATTATTATCTAATTTGATTTGATTCGATACCTTATATATTTGAAAAACCAAAGATTTGTTGTGTTTGAAGTTATATGTTTTGAATTGGTTTGGGAGGCTCGTATTAGAAAACCGTAGTTAACGGCGGTTATGACGTTAACCTAGATGCATTTGGCTCAGACCTCAGCTAGTAGGGGCGTTGCTAGCCTAACGTGTAGGCCACACGTTGGATCTGTTATTCCGTACGGACACACTAGAAGAAAGGGCTACCCATAGAGGTGGAGCTACCCAAGTGTGGACTTTTGATTTGATTTTTATATGAGAACTCCCTTATTGATTCACTTATTATTATGAATTATTATTTTCTAATTAAAATTATTTTGATATAATGTTTATATGGTCTCATGTCGATTATAAATGTATTGTCTAATCACTGAGTTGTAAAACTCACCCCATTTTTCTAAAAATATTTTTCAGGAACAATTCATTGTCTATGTGAGACTTTTTATTCAAAAAGTAACGATTTACAATGAGTACTTATTCTTGACGAGTTCCTAAATGTATATGCTCCATATGACACAGGTAGGGTCCAACCATTCTTAATTATTTTAATTTTTGTTAAAAATGTATAATTATTTATTTTAGGACTTATAAAATATTTATAACTTTCTTATTCAATTTATATTGGAGTATGTTATGTTAGGCTTCACTATGATGAAAAATAAAGTACAAGAGAGTCACAAAACCTTAAAGTAACAAGTTAATGGGTCTCTCATCTTATAAACTCCACACTCTTCCTTATTTTCTTTGATGTGGGACTAATTTTAACACTTCTCACACTTACAACACTAACAAAGAATACTTTTTGAAAATAGTTAAATGACATTTTATTTAAAAGGTAAGATTTTAAAATTTTCAATAATATTAAATACATATTATGTTTTTAACCTCTTTTTCATATCTTTTAAACAACTCTTTTAAAAATGTCATTTTCATATCTCATACATTTTTATGTCTATGATTTATCATTCATTGCAAATTTAATTTATTAAACTAAATTTTTGTGATTTATTTTTCTTACTATACAAAAAGTTTATACGTGACTACCTGTGCATCAAGATATAGAATAAAGAAACAAAATATCAATTAAATTCTAAAATTACTTTATCCGTGAAATGAGTTGATAATATAACTTTAGTAAACATTTTTTTTCACTTGTGTATTTTGGTTTTAAGGTTCCTGCTTCTTTCATATCCCCATGCATGTTCTGATGATGTCTTTGGAAATTAATTTGGAGAATGAATAATTTTTCGAAGATCAATTTGACAATCTATTCTATAAATTTTGTACCATTCAAAGATATTATATAGTCTTTATATAGTTTATAAATATACATAAGATTCGAATGATATACTACATTTGTTTTTCTAACATAATTTAAAGTTCTTAAAATACACATTTTAATCAATCAGTTGTTCTACATATTTATCTATACAATAATTTTGATCCTAAAATTAGTTATGTATAAATTAATTATCTAATTTACACTTCTTACACGAGCTATAGAATATAAAATGGAACTAAAATTCAATTCAAATTCAGCATAAAAAGTTCAATTCATATTGATTTTTAGTCAATAATCCGTATTAAACAAAAGCTGATGAGGATTATTACTCATTGCAAGTTGCAATTCTAATATTCAATAATAGAAGTGTTCTTATGGCTATAGAAGGGATCTCCGAAAGAAAAAAAGGCATCAATAGTGTGGAAATTATTGATTTGAGACAAATTAAAGTATCTCTTTGGATAAAGTATATGAATAAATGGTAGAAATTAAAAGATGATCCACTCATTTTTGTTGGAGTTTTCTTCAACATTGGCTGCACTTTGCATTACAAATAATTTCTTTCCTACAGCCATCTTCACTGGTCAAAGCAAAACCAATCTCTAATCTTTTTCTTTCTTTGTTTCTTTCTTTCAGGTGATATTTATTTCCAAATGCATGAGCTAGTCCATGATCTTGCTCAATCAATTACAGAAAAAGAGTGTTTGTGTTTGGAGGAAGCAAATCTGACTGACTTACCAAGAAACACACATCATATGCTTTCAAGTGTGATGAAGTAACTGAAACACCATTAGGAAAGGGATATCTCATTCTACCGTGTAAATCAATTGATTCGATAATATAACCAATAGATTAAATTGTAAAAATTTATATTATTTTAAAGACTTCAATTGATTGGATAACACGAACAATCAAAACAATCAATTGATGAATAAGAAAAATTCACATTCTAAACATGATTCAATTGATTGTGTAACAATTTCAATCGATTGAATTTTAGAAAAATCATATTGTAGTTTAACATTCAATTTATTGTGTTGTACGTCCAATTGATTAAATTACCAAGAAATAAGGTTTTACTAGTGTTTATGAATGTAACAGATCAAGAATAAAAAATTAATTAATTTAAATTACCAAAATATTTATGACGATTAATGAAAGATTTATTTCGTTATTGTTTTTTTTAATTATTAATAAATATGATAAATAAATAATAAAATAATAATTTATAAAATAAAAAATTAATTTTATAATTAAATAATATATATAAAAAATTAATTTATAATTAAAATTAAATAAAAACTATTTAATTGTTATTATTAAAAAATTTAAAAAATATATTTTATTATACAACCATTAAATAATTCAATATTATGGACCGTCGAATCATGAAATAAGTATAATTCTTTCAAGGGTGACTTACACAGTTTTGAAATGTTAATAAAAATATCTGTTATTGGTATGAACACGCATTATGAAAAATTAAGAGTAATCAAGTTTGTGAGTGGAGGGAGATAATATTTTTGTGGTAATGGTTAGAAAGACAAAAAATAATTAGTTAAAATAATTTAAATTTATTTTATTTAATATTTATTTATTATAAAATATATTAAATAAAATTAAAAATAAAAATTTTTAATAATTTTTTATTAATATTTTTTGGTTATCAAAATATTTTCGTATTTTTGGAAGATTATTAAAAATAGAAATCGCTTGGTATTTGTGAAACAATTTCGCTAAGGAACCAAGAGAGATATAGTCAACAATAAGCCAACAAGTATATTTAAACTGCATTCTATATTAATTAATTATAATTAATTATTAATTATTCAAATTTTATTTTTTAACAAATATAAAATTAATGATTATTAATTACCTCTTCTTACTCTAATTCACCTCTTACTATTTATTACGCAAATCCTAATTTCTCTTTTAAGAAAGTAAAAAAAAGTCTAACTTCCAAAAAAAAATCAAAACTTAAATAAAGAATCATCTAAATCTTAAGAAAAAAAACATACAAGATATAGGAAAAAGAATTATCCAAACTTTAAGAAAAAAAACATACAAAACATAAGAAAAAAAATCATCCAAAACTAATAAAAAGAATCATCTAAAATTTAGGAAAAAGAAACAAAAAATTAGTTAAAAGAATCATTCAAAACCAAATAAAAAGAGAAGAAGAAGAAGTGCCGTAGGGTGACCAGCGACAACATCTTAGACGGCGTTGTGTACACGGTGGGGGCTTGCAGTGGCGCGTTGTGAAGAAAAAGGCATAGAGACCGTGCATTGCGAGTGAAAGAATCGCCATGGATCAGAGTAGTTGATCGCGCGTTGCGAATGGAGTCTGGTGGCGCTGCGATGCAAGGGATGGGGGACCGCGGCGATGCGAATGCGTCGAGACTGTGGGCGATGTCATCGACAAAATAAGGATGCACTGCAACCGTGAACAACACTTGCACCACTCTCACGAACGGCGAAGAACCAAGCAAGGTGACACGGGAAGGATGGTTGGTTGGAGAATGTCGGCACCGTAGCTGTGATAAATAGTGAAACAATCCTCGCAGCCGTGGAGAGTGAGAAGGTGAAGAAAAGGAAGTTGAAACCCTCTTCCGTGATTCCGTTGTGTTATGGATGGATGAACGTATCACAATAATTCTATTTTAGTATATCAAGCAATTAATATCTAATATTCATAATTATAATTAAATAAAAGAAATTAAAATAATTATAATTAATTGAGTTGTTCAATTTTTTGTTAGTTAGACTTGGTTTCCTATATTTTTCCTTTGTAAAAAGTTAGTGTATGTACGCATTACGACTTGAAAAGTTAAAATAATACTATAATCAAGTTAGTGGTGCCAAAAGTGAATGAGAAGAAAAAATTAATTGAAAATTATTAAATTTTTATTTGTTATTTTTTTTTAAAATAAAAATTATTATGCATATCTTTTTTAAATTAATTATGTTTATTTTTTAATAGAATTATCTAAAAATTCTTATTATTTTAGCTTATTTTTTGTTTGAACAGAAGTAATCAAAATTGAGATAGAATTTTTACTTGAATAGAAGTAATAAAGATGGGTTAGATCCTAAACTAAATTGAAAGATTGATTATTCATTATGAGAAAAAGTTAAAAAAGAAACATGATAATTTTTTACTGAAAAAATGATAATTTATATAACTTCTTTAAAAAGGATACCATGACTCTCATAAAATACAATAATAAATATAATAAAAAATTTTCATCCAAAAAATAAAATAAAATAAAATAAACATTTAATAAATATATATTATTGAATCTTATCTTAAACGGATAAGTAATGTGAATTTTTCAAATGATCTCATAATTTTGAAATAATGCTTCTAAATATGTCTTTTAAATTTAACTATCTAATATATATTTATCGTAATGTTAAACAGACAATAACTACAATTATTTTATTTAAAAATATGATAATAATTTTAAATTATTTAGATTAATTTTTTGTTGTTTCTCAAATATTAGTATATGTTTATTATTGGATTAAATTTCACCGCTCTTAGTCCCACAATAGAGACAATACAAATAAGTAACTTTCTAAGAAGTTTCAAGGCACCACAATCTCTAATCTTTGTCTTTCTTTCTTCGAGTTTTATGCACAAAATCTTCCAAGTTTTATGCATTATGTCATATACCACATCTATTGTTGCAGCATTAGCCCACCCTGTTAGGCTCACCATTATTCCCTGAACCAAACCCACAATCAAAACTTCAAAACCTATTTATTAGCTTAAAAGAAGTATAACAAATACTAGTGCGTTTCAAAATAAAGTGAGAAAGTAATGTTTTTAATTACCTTTCAATTTATAATTTTAGAAACTTTTCAAGTATATTGGTACATAGATATTTCAGTAAGTTTTAATTGTTAATTTTAAATATATATTTTTTATAATTAACATCAACAATTTTAATTACTAAAATACCAATATATTGATATGCTTAAAAAATTTTCTATAATTTTTATTATTTATTAGTCTTATTATTTTAATCTAAGGATAATTAAAATACTACTTTATTATTTTATTTCTGCTTTTTCTGCTGTTGTCAAATGGCAAAAATGTTCCCGAGTGTAAAAAATCCTAAAATAATCACTAAATTTAGTGAAGAAGTTAGTGAATCAACTACTAAAATAGCGTAACTTTTGTGCTTGCAAATACATTAAGTGAGAGGGCTACTGTATATAGTGGAGAGTCATTTATTTTATGTCTAAATTAAAAGAATTTGAAAATAGTGAAAACTCCAATATTATTAAATTAGTCCTAAGAAATTTTCGGTGAAAACATTATGCAAACAATTTTCAATGTCTCACTTTATTTAAATAGTCAGTCATTTATTAAAACGAAAGAATTATAAAACTTGGCATTTATGAAAGGTTATGAAAGTATGTACCAATTAGTATCTATGAAAGGTTAATTAACGAAGCTATGCATTTTGATATGTTCCACAACCACAACCTAATAGTTATGAAAGGTTATAACGATGAATTTGTCCCGCTTGGTATTTATAAAAGGTTAATATTAAATAGTAAAATTCTGATGATTAGTCTTTTTAATATATTTAAGAACACTTTTTAAGAGCAATTTTTAAAAATAGTAAAATGAGAGTTTTTATTTAAAAGGTAAGATTTTAAAATTTTCAATAATATTAAATACATATTATGCTTTTAACCTTTTCATGTCTTTTAAACAACTCTTTTAAAAATGTCATTTTCAAATCTCATGCATTTTTATGTCTATGATTTATCATTCATTGCATATTTTAATTTATTAAACTAAATTTTTGTGATTTATTTTTCTTACTATACAAAAAGTTTATACGTGACTACGTGTGCATCAAGATATAGAATAAAGAAACAAAATATCAATTAAATTCTAAAATTATTTACTTTATCTGTGAAATGAGTTGATAACTTTAGTAAACATTTTTTTCACTTGTGTATTTTGGTTTTAAGGTTCCTTCTTCTTTCATATCTCCATGCATGTTTTGATGATGTCTTTGGAAATTAATTTAGAAAATGAATAATTTTTGGAAGACCAATTTGACAATTTATTCTACAATTTTGTATCATTTAAAAATATTATAGTCTTTAGATATAGTTTATAAATATACATAAGATTCGAATGATATACTACATTAGTTTTTTTAACATAGTTTAAAGTTCTTAAAATGCACATTTTAATCAATTTAGTTGTTCTATATATTTATCTATACAATAATTTTGATCCTAAAATTAGTTATGTATAAATTAACTTTATCCAATTTTGCACTTCTTACACGAGCTAGCTAAAATTCAATCGATTGAATTTTAAAAAAATTATATTATCGTTCAACATTCAATTCATTATGTTATACGTCTACTCAATTGAATTACCAAGAAATAAAATTTCACTAACGGATCAAGAATAAAAAATCAATTGATTTAAATTGTTAAAATGTTTATGATGAGAGTTAATGAAAAATCTATTTTGTTATTGTTTTTGTTTTTAATTGTTAATAAATATAATAGATGAATGATAAAATAATAATTTATAAAATAAAAAATAAATTTTATAATTAAATAATATATAAAAAATTAATTTATAATTAAAATTAAATAAAAACTATTTAATAGTTATTAAAAAATTTAAAAAAATATATTTTATTATAGAATCATTAAATAATTCAAACATTATAGAACCTTCGAATCATAAAATAAGTATAATTCTTTCAAGAGTGACTTACACAGTTTTGAAATGTTAACAAAAATATCAGTGATTGGTATTATGAAAAGTCAGTAAATGAACACGCATTAGAAAAGTTGAGAGTAATCAAGTTAGCGTGAGTGGAGGGAGATAATATTTTTGTGGTAAAGTTAGAAAGATAAGAAATAATTAATTAAAATAATTTAAATTTATTTTATTTAATATTTATTTATAATAAGATATATTAAATAAAATAAAAAATAAAAAATTTTAATAATTTTTTATTAATATTTTTTAGTTACTAAAATATTTTCGTATTTTTAAAAAATTATTAAAAATAGAAATCGCTTGGTATTTATGAAAAGTTAGTGTATGTACGCATTACGACTTGAAAAGTTAAAATAATACTATAATTAAGTTAGTGGTGCCAAAAGTGAATGAGAAGAGATAATTAATTGAATATTATTAAATTTTTATTTGTTATTTTTTTAAAAAACAAAAGTTGTTATGTTATTTTTTTTAATTAGTTATGCTTATTTTTTTAATAGAATTATCTAAAAAATTTTATTGTTTTAGTTTATTTTGAAAATTATGCTCATATATAATGAATGATCTATTTTATGAATGATAGTTATTTTTTGTTTAAAGAGAAGTAACTAAGGCTGAGATAGAATTTTTACTTTAATGGATGTAATAAAAATTTGTTAGATCCTGAGTTAAATTGAAAGATTGATTATTCATTGTGGAAGGAGATTGAAAAAAGAAGTATGATAATTTTTCATTGAAAAAATGATAATTTATATATCTTTCTCAAAAAGGATATCATGACTCTCATAAGATATAACAATAAATACAATAAAAAATTTCATCTAAAAAATAAAATAAAATTTTAATAAATATATATTACTGAATCTTATCTTAAACGAATAAGTAATGTGAATTTTTCAAATGATCTCATAACTTTAAAATAATGCTTCTAAATATGTCTTTTAAATTTAACTATCTAATATATATTTATCGTAATGTCAAACAGACAATAACTAAAATTACTTTATTTTATATAATATTTATAATTATATATTTGTTATATTTAAATTAAATAATTATTCTATAAATAATTAATGGATATTAAAAATATGATAATAATTTTAAATTATTTAGATTAAAACTTTGTTGTTTCTCAAATAATATTAGTATATGTTTATTATTATTGATTAAATTTCACCTCTTAGTCCCACAATAGAGACAATACAAATTAAGAAACTTTCTAAGAAGTTTCAACGCACCACCTAAGTTTAGTTTGTTGATCTTTTAGTGGAGGAGTTCATCAAGTAATATAAATTAAATTTGAACCTAACGCATGATTTGATTATAGGGAAAGATAATATCTCTTTTTTAATCGGTGGTCTCGGTTCAAGTTTTGACTATAAAGTAATCAATATTGTTGCGTGAGTCTTATTTTTTATAGAATCTCTAATACTTTATTGCCTCCAAATACTTGTAGTTTAAAAAAGAAAAAAATAAAAAATAAAAGAGTAATAATAATGTAACACTTTACATATATTTGTTGTGTTGATGGGGTGAAGAATATGAGAAAAAGATGTTTTGATTAACAATCTTGTAGTAAGTGTTATAATAGATTCAAACTACGTGTTTAGCGTGTTAATTAAATATTTTATTTGGATATTTTTATTGTTATTTGACTCTTATGCTATACTTACATGTAAGATTTTGATTTTTTATATGGTACTTTTAATATAATCACGTTTTTATATGATTTTTTATAATTTTATATATTATTTTATTAAACTTTGATTATTTTAGTTGAACCGCCATTAAATTTTTAAATTAATAAATTAATAATTAAAATAGTTTAATAGCTGAGGCTCATTTTTTTCTATATTATAAATAAACTTGTGATATGCATTGATTCAATTTTTTTTTAAAAGAACAAAACGTGAATGACGTTTTGTCACTTAATAATAATTTTTAATTAAATAATAACAAAATAGCATTGACGCTTTGTGTTAAAAGAATTTTATAAAATTTTTATATATAAACGACGTTTTATATATTTTTTATTTTTTAATGTCAGTGACGTTTTGTGCAAAATATCAGTAATATTTTATTGAAACGATAGTAACGTAAATGAAAAAATGGTGATGACATTTTTCTGTAACCATAAAAATCTCATAATAGCGTCAAATATAAGTTTTAGAATATTTTAGTGGATTACACCAATTTATGTCCAATATTAAAAATAAAAATTTAATAACCGATTCAATTTTTAAAACCTTATTTTTAACTCAAATTAGTGTAAAGTTTTTACCTAATTAAGCATGGCACGACATTGCTAATTGCTTGCTTAGAAGGGTAAAGGATGTCCATATATAGAGAATAAAATAAAGCCAATCGAGCAACCTAAAATGAAGTATATAAATGCTATATATTTAATTTGATATACATATATATATATATATATATATATATATATATATATATATGTATGTATGTATGCTTCTCCAATTACTAATTAATATGATATATGTGTCATATGTGTCCAAACTTAAAACACAATACCTGATCTCCCGCTTCTGATCTATCTCCTCTCATTACAAGGCAAGTTATGACCCTATTCTTCATATAAACCTTTTTCTTTTGTTATTAATTATTTAACTCAGAAACCATTCTTTTGCATTCCTTGCTTTCTTTGCATTAAATTATTGATTTGCATCCTTAATTGATGTCTATAAAACGATGACGTACATATATACTTTTTAGTAATAGATATATATATTCTTTTCCTATTAGAACAACTCTAATACTAATTTTAATTTCAATTTATTATTTTTAGTCTTTATGAAATTACATATCTTAAATAATAATTTAAAATTAAATATAAAATTTATCACTCCAATACTTAATCTATATTCTATCAAAATATTATAAGTGACAAATTCATGTTGATTTTTCATTAAAATGATATTGTCTCAATTTTAATATAAATTTTAATTTCAAATTAGTTCACTTTTTGTAAATATTAAAAGTGATATTCTAAAAATATGCCATTGTAGTTGCTCTTAATTTTAATTTTTAAAATAAATAACTTCATAACATGATATTAAAATTTTGATAATTTAAAATTTTAGAATTATATTGTTGTTATTCTAAAAGAAAAGAATTGTATAAACAAAAATGTCTATACAAAAATTTATGCAAATCCATAAAAAGAATTTGTGAGAGAATAGTGTGATAAATATATAATTATTTATGTATCTCATTCTATCAATTTAAATTTTTTAGGATAAATGATTTTATGATATTTAATCTATTTTTATTTTAATTTTTACAAAATAATATCTATGAATAATGAATTATAATCCCTTTTTTTCTATCTTATAATTTTGATATTGTCATTGTGAATATATTTTAAAATATGTGTTTAATTCTTTGAAAAAAATTCAAGTAAGAAATAAAAAATGTATGGGACGGGAATAAAGATGCATAAGATGAAGATGTTAGGTTTATGTAAAATGTACTTTATATGGAACATAAAATTTAGAAATAGAAGGTGATCATGAGATGAAAATAACATGTGTATATAAAAAATCAGTGACTAAATTAATTATTGTTATGTATTTGTATATATACATATTTTATTTCTTATATTTTTAATGTATATTTATATTTTAATATAAATTTTATACCAATAATTTATTTAAGAATTTATTTTTATATATATCTAATATGATTTTACATAATGCACTAACAAAATAAAAGATGACATTATTAGACACAAGAATTTGACGATGTAAATAAAGTTCTTTTCCAACACTAAAATTCAGCCTTTAATAAACTATGAAAAAAATTTTAAATATGTCAAGAATATTCGGGAGTAGATTCTTTCAATTTTTTTTTAATAATTGAGGGTAATTGAAGGAGTAAAGTGTGATCTCTCACCAATAATTTTATAAGTGAGACTAAGAAAAAACATGAGAAAGAGAGCAATAAAAAATAAAAAATTATATTTTATTCTCTTAATTTTTTTTAACAATTCAAAAAATCCATTTTCTTAATGTTCTAATAGTAGTGATTTATTTTAATTTATATTATATATATTATAATTAAGATAAAGGATTAAAATTACTAAAACACTGTTATTTTTTAGAATGCCTAAAATTTTGCCTAAATTAAATACACACGCAGCTTTCTTATTCGTTTGATTACATGAGTTGATAAAAAAATAGAATTATGCTACCTATACACCAAATCAGCTACCAAAGTCAGTCACTAGTATAAAATATATATTGAAATATAAATATACATTATAAATATATTAATAACCATCCGATACTAAAGATAACCATCCGGATACCAAGAATAATAAATATCTCAATAAAAAATTAAACTGATTTTAGGGTTCACCAAGGATCGAACTCTTAACCTTTCGAATCTAGAATTCTAATACCATATCTGAAACCACTCATCCCAAAAGCGTAACCTGACAGGACAATGTAACACTAATGGTCATATCTCTAATAATTCTTAAACCTCCATTGTACACATTGTAGGCTTAGGCCATTGGCTCCCTATACTTTCTCTTTTGTAAAAAATAATATACTAAAATAATAATTTGGAGTGTTAATAAATGTTGATTTTTTGTTTGTGGTGCGAGCAGCTTACAAATTAAATAACGTCAAGTGTTGCTGCATCATTTGCAATGGCAGAGGATGCAAAGGTGGCAAGGGAAGCAAAGCTTGCCCAACTACTCAATCAAACATTTGATCATAATAATCAAATTTTTTCAACTCCCAAGATACAAAGAGTTCCTCTTTTTTGGCGTCAAAAAACTAGTTTCTACGAGTATTGCATACCAAAAATGATATCATTTGGTCCCATTCATCATCGCAACGAAAATCTAAAGCAACAAGGTCAACACTTGAAATCTCAATGGGCATCTCTCTACATTGAAGAATACAGTAAAGAAGTAGGTCCTTGTAATGGTAACAAGCAAGAAGCAGCAAACTATTTGTATGGAGTTGTAGGATATAACATTGGGGAACTGAAGGAGCTGTTTGCTGAGGATGTAATTGAAGAGTATAGTGATGAAGAACTGATTTGGATGCTGTTTGAGGATGGATGCTCTTTGCTCTATTACATGGACCACGTTAATGCTCAACATCCAGAAGAACTGAATCTAAAGTTTGATCAACTGATGTATATTGGCAGAGATATTCCATTGCTGGAAAACCAACTTCCAATCAAACTTCTGCAGTTGCTGAGCAAAACACACGGTGCTGACTTGGAGTATTTAATCACAAATTTTATGAGCATGGGCGAAGGAAAGCGGAGTAGAATGACAACGATCACAATCCCTATAAGAAATCATATACTTGATTTTCTTCGCTCCTCCTACTTTCATACAGAGATTGAACAGAATGTCCCAAATCAAAATGGTGGTATTCAGATGCCTCCTCCTCCTCCTCGTCCTCGTCCTCGTTCCTCCCTAGTTTGGCAAACTTATAAGAACATACGTGATCTGAAAAAATCAGGGATCCAGGTTAAGGTAAACAAGAGTGATGAATGGAAGTGGCATGACATCACTTTCACCTCAAGATGGTTTGGTGGAGAATTAACACTTCCTTTGTGGGTATTCAGCAATGTCACGCCTTACTTTTTTCGAAACTTGATTGCATACGAGATGTGTCCGGACTTTCGCAACAGCTTCGAATGTTGTTGTTACCTTTCTTTCATGGATTCCTTGATAGATAATGCTGAGGATGTGAAGGAGCTTAGATCAGCTGGTGTTATCCAAAATTTGGTTCAAAGTGATGAAGAAGTGGCCAAATTCTTTAATGATATTGGGAATGACTTTCCCGCTAAAATGTTCAATCAAATATACACAACTGATGCTATCCCCATTAGTAAGAAATATATCCAAGTGAGGCGTCAAATTCAACAACATTACTCCAGTAGATGGAGAACTTTTCTGGCTGAAACACGGAGTACTTATTTCAATTCTCCCTGGTCTCTGCTTGCCTTTCTGGCTGCACTTTCAGGATTAATTCTCGCTGTTCTTCAAACATGGTATACCATACATTCTCCTAAAAATTAGTTACCACATTTAAATAACAAGGGTCCGTGTATGCGTGTGTGTGACCCATGCTGATCATGGTTTGCATCTAAGATTCTTAAACAAAAAAAAAGTGTGTACCTCGAGTTGTTTTCTATTATTTGTATGTTTTGTAATGCATTATTTGATTACTTATGATTGTAATGGAAAAACATGTTTGCTAATTCAAGCTTGTATAGTATTGTTTGTTAAGGGTTAACTCATTTTGATTCCAAACATCAAAATTCAAATAATGACAGAATAGACTACTACATACATATCTCTCTTTAGTTAACTTTTTCAAACACCCTGTTGGGATTCTGATTTCTGAACTCATCATCCAAAATTAAGAAAATAGATTTAGATTCAGAGATTCTAGACACAACGTCAACATTTTGCCATTGAGTATGCTGAAGCAAAATAGAATTGAAGCATCCAAAGCCATGTTAGGCCACGTACAACTCAAAACTTTTAGACATCAAGTTGATGGACTCTTATCTTATAATCTCTCACTCCTTCTTATTTTCTTCGATATGCAACCAATTCTTTATCCTACTCAGTACTAACACTTGCTATTTAACAAATAGGGACTTAAATTAAAATAGTGGTGTTGTAATCTTTGTATTAAACAAGAGGTTGTAATTGTTTTTTCGTTTACATATAGAAAAAGCTTGTGTTATCGAACGAATTTTCATTGATCTTTAGAATGCACGGCATACCATGTTTGAATAAAACTGAGAACTAATGCTGTAAACGCAGCCAGAAAAGCAAGCAAAGACCATGGAGAATTGAAATAAGTACTGCGTGCTTCAGCCAACCAAGTCCTCCACTTGTTTGAGTAATGTCTTTCAATTTGAAACTTGACTTGAATATATTTCTTGCTGAAAGGGGCAGCATCGCTCCTCAGATGATTAAATATTTTGGTGGGCAATTCATGGCCAATATCATTAAGAAAATCCGCCAGTTCTTGATCGCTCTTAAGCAAATTTTGGATAACACCAGCTGATCTAAGCTCCTTCACATCCTCAGCATCATCAATCAAAGAATCCATGAAAGAAAAGAACTAACAACATTCGAAGCTGCTACAAAAGTCTGGACACATCTCATACGCAATCAAGTTTCGAAAGAAATAAGGCGTAACATCATTGTATACATAAACAGGAAGTCTCAATTTGCCGCTAAACCATCTTGACGTGAAAGACAAGTTATTCCATTTCCATTCAGAACTCCTTGCCTTCGCAACTCGAATCCCAGATTTTTTAAGATCACGGACATTCTTGTAAGTTTGCCAAGGATGAGGAAGAAGAGGAAGATGAGCCATCAAATCACTTCCTATTTTCTCAGTCTCCATTTCAGTTTCACCAACAAAGTAAGATCGAACAAAACCCAGCAGATGATGAACTGATTCAGCTGTATATGCAAGTCTAATCATCACCGTACAGTTCCTCTTTACAGCACCCATTGTAACAAAATTGTAGAGTAAATGCTCTAAATCAGATCCTTTTTGTGTGCTGAGAAGCTTCAACAGCTTCATTGGAAGTTGGTTCTCTAGCAAGGTCATATCTCGCCAAATATGCATCCATTGATCAACCTTTAGATTCAGAGCTTCTGGATGCTCAATGTCAAAATTCTCCAAGCAAAAGTGATAAGAACATCCATCCTCGAACAACATCCATGTCAGTTCATTATTACAATAGTCTTCGAGCACATCCTTAGAGAAGAGCTCCTTTATTTCCTCTATGTTATTTTGTACAATTCCGAACAAATAATTTGCGGCGGTTTGTTTGTTACCGTTACAAGTAGGTAGTTTACTGTATTTTTCGATGTAGAGGGATGTCCATTGAAGTTTAAAGTGTTGTCCTTGTTGCTTCAGATTTTCGTTGCGGTGATGGATGGGACCAAATGATATCATCTTGGGTGTGCAGTACCTATAGAAGTGTGGATTTTGACGCAAAAATATAGGAACTCTTTGTATCTTGGGAGTTGAATTTTGATTATGTTCGAATCTTTGATTCACCAGTTCGGCAAGCCTTGCTGCATTTGCCTCCTCTGCGTTGTCTCTGGCCATCCTCCAATGACAAGGTTTTGCTTCAATCTGCAAAGTTTATATTTTCAAGGCAAAGAATTACACGGACTCACAATAATATCATGTATTTTCAACAATATTAGAACTAAATAATATTAAAATAGATTAGACTCTTCTAAAGTTGTATTGTTATTTTAGAAAAAAAAGATACATTATTAATTACTATTAAATTAAGATAGTGGGACTCACGGATAATAAATGTTACAAATTTAATAGTGATTAAAGCATATCTTTACCACTTTACTAACATTGTCACTTTAAAGGATCTTTTTTCTATTAAAATATATAAATTATTAAAAGGAAAAAAAAATAATATATCGATGATACAATTAATGAGTACAATTAAATTAAAAATAAAAAAATAAAATACAATTATAAAAGATATGATATATAGTTGAAATTAACATTTAATTTTTTAATTTTATTTTTCATGACTCACGATAATGTCATGTATTTTTAACAATATTACAACTAAATGATATTAAAAATATAAATTGTTGAAAAAAAAAGAAATAATATATAGATAATATAATTAATGAATACAATTAGACCAAAAATTAAAAAGTTAATTTTTTTTTTGTAAAAGTCTAGTGTTTTAAGATTTTATTACCTAATCCACATTATTAGCAAACTAAAAAAAAGAGTTGTGGTCTTCAATCAAATTCTTCAAATACATATGTAAAACATTAAAAAGAATGGAGGAAAAAGAAGGAGAGATATGAAATGATGTGAAAGAAGGTTAAAGAAGAAGTGTAAAGTGAATATTGATTTATAAACTAAATATGATGAGTTTGGAAAACTCTAAATTAATTTGATGATAATCAAACATTATTAAAATAATTAATTATAAAATTATTAATTTGATTTTTAATCCACACTTATTAATTAATAATTTTGTTATATGCAGATTTTATCAATGGGCATAAAAGAATGCATGAAGTCCAATTTGATTGACAAAAATAATCAGCTTTTGTGCAAAATATTAATATAAATGGCTGATTTATTAAAATGATAATTGGGCCAAAAATTTAAGAAGCAAGCCCAATTAAAATTCTTGCAAGACTAACAAGGGTTAGGTCCAAAATTGAAAATAAAGAGAAAGCAAAAGATGAATGCTTCCCACGGACACCAACTCATTCCATGGTTGAACTTCAAATTTTGAATTAAATGGATTTAATGAATGCCTTGAAATATGGAAAGAGAAAATCTGATTTGATGGCATTTATTGAGTTGGGCACGTTACAAGGCAAAAGCATGGGAATTTGATTTTAATTGATTATAATCTATATCACACATTATTTTCATTGCTTTTCTTCTTTCTACTCTCTTTTCTCTCTCTTTGCATACGGTCACCTCACTGTCAGAGAAGAAGATGGTAGAAGCAAGTAATTTGAAGAAGGAAGCAGAGGCTAGGCATGGGTAATGTAAACCTAACTCATTTTCATTTTCTTCTTTAATTACATTGCAAGTTTTTCTCTGTTCTCTCTTTCGGTCTTGTCTAGCAGGAAAGGAGGGATGAATCAAGCTATCAGTAAAAATCACAGAGAAGCTAGTTGCAAGGAAGAGGCCATTGTGATGATGGCAAGAAAAAGAAAACAAAAAATATGTTGTGACTGAGATTATCACCAAATGAGGTAAGATTTGGTGAGGTAATCTCGGATCCTTCATACTCAAAAAGAAGGAAGAAGATTCGGCCAGCAAGGTGAGATTCTTGAAGCATGACTTGTCTTTGATTCTGCTCAACCACCACAGGAAGTAGCTAGAGTGGCGAAGTGATGGCTGAGGCAGAGATTGAAGCAGATGAAGTCATCATCATCATGAAGCATCAAGGGCCAAAAATTCGTCTTGGAGAGCAAGCCAAGGATGGAGAGCTCGGATTGATGAAGAGTGATGATCAAGAAAGGACTAGAAGTAATTGCATATTGGGTTTTACATGGTTATCTCTTCTCTCTCTATGTGGCCGAACCGGTTCTGTTTCTTGAAGGAGGAAGAAGTTGGTTTGGGTGTTGGCTTCAAGTGTGGAGGCTTCTCTCTTCTTTAAAAAGGGAGAACAGCCACTGTTTGGAGAAAAGGAGTAAGATTTGAGAGTGCAAGGCACAGAGTTCTTAGAGCTACCCGAGCTAACAGATTTCTCTTCTCCTTCAATGTTTTCTGTTTAGTATTTTTCTGTTTAATTTTGTCATGTCTTGAGTCTCATGGAAAAAGGCAAACAGTGAGGTTTGTATGAAAAAGCCATAGAGCGAAAAAAGGCAGAGAGTGCAAAATTAAAAGAAAAAGCCATAGATGTCTTAGAGTTCCTTTGTACATCTGTGTTGTGTTTCATGATTCTGTGGGAATCCCCTTGTAAGTTGGGTTAGCACTTTACAACTTGTAATCTGGATGATTATAGTGAAATTCCATCATTGTTGTGATGGAGACTGGATGTAGGCTGCACTGCACTTAGCAGCTGAACCAGGATATATCTGAGTGTAATCTTCTCTCTCTCTTCCTACTTCAATTCTGTTTTTACTGTTCAGATGAAAAATAAAAAATGTCTCGTGTCAAGTGACGAGACAAAATGAAAATGTCTCGTGACTAGGAACGAGCTAAAAACAGAAAAGTTTTCTCTATTAGCAAGTGAAAAGGGAGCTAAGATTCAACTCCCCATTCTCTTAGCCATTGAAACCATCAAGAAGCAATGAGTATGAAAAAAGAGGATAAATTATGTATTATTATTCAATTTATACCTATTAAAGATAATTAATTTTACTATTGAAATCATATAGTATCCTGTATAAAAGTAAAGAATAAGATAATATAAAAAGTATAGAGTAATCTAAAAAAAATGCCATAAAAGTGAGAAGAAAAATAAAAAAGTTCTAAGTTACAATAATGAGACATGAGGAGTAGAAGTCAAAGGATTAAAAAATAATTTAAACTCTGTTTTAATATATTATAACAATTCAATTTTTTTTTAAATAGTTATACTAGGAATGTAAATAGATATTTCAAAATGAGAGATATATATTTAAGTATACACGTATTTATGTTGTTTTTTATTATTTATGACAGTTAAAGTGATTGTTATAGTTACAGTTGTAATCTTTCATCATTTAATATATAACTATATTATTCTTAATTACATTTAAAAGCTAATATTACAATTGTTAAATGATCAAAACATACAAAATATAATTATAAAATTTTAATTATCCTTATTAATGCAAATAACACTAATGCATCACATAATAAATGGATTAAAAGGATTGATAAGTATTTTAATTAGAAATAAAATGATTAAAAGGTAATTTTGCTACTTAACCTGATATATATCAATTATGGTAAAGAGATTTAAACTGACGTGACATCATACTAAAAACTTAAGAAATTAAGAATGAATATGAAGACTACTTTTAATTTTGTTTTAATATATTATTAATAGATAAATTCTATATAAATTACTTTGTTGAAAGAGACCTTATCGAAGATATATATCTTCTATCTTACACATCAAATACTTTCTAATTTTCTATTTTGAACTATCTTTTTTTTATGATTTAAACACATTTTAAAATATTTATAATGACAAGATCCAAAAGTAATATAGTTGAGAAAGGGATTATAATCCATATAAAGATTTTTAACTAATATATATATAAGTCAACCTTAATATGACCGAGGATGCAAACCAATCTTTCATGAAAACAAAGGAATGCAACAGGAAAAGTTTCTAAATTAAATAACAAAAGAAAAAGGCTCAATAAGGTAGAATAGAGTCATAACTTGCCTTGTAAGAGGAGAGATAGAGAGGGGTTTTTGGACAGAGAACTTAGCAATTGGAGAACTATGCATCTTCAAATAGGAAAGCCTACACATTCATTTATGGTGGCTACTCCAATAAAAATTTAATAATTGTCATCATGTGAAGATATATCATTTTGACCATTGGATGATAGATTTTAGGGCTTGATTTTATTTGAAATAAAAGTAACTTGTTACTTTTATTTAAAATGTTGCAAAATAAATAAATTACACTTTTTAAACAAGGATCATCATGAGAAGATGTTTTTGGCATCTTCATGGGAGTAGCTGCCTTCATTTATATATACTTTAATGGACTATACAGGGAAATCCTTTGCGCTTCTAATAAGCAAGAAATGTCCCTAGCTTATAGTTCATATATCTCTTTAACCATTTTTGCACATACTTTGATGGAAATCACGTGTATCCTTTTATTAAAGCTAATTCTGTTTGAGTATTAGAAATTGAAACATTCTTAAGTACACCATACAAATTAAAGACCAATTCTTCGTCAAAAATTGATCTATTATGGCAAACATTTAAAAGGAAAAAGACAGAAAATACAATTTTAAAGAAAAAAGAAACTAAGCAACATTAAAAGCTTTAATTTTGAAGAAAAGGGTGCTTCAACTCTGTAGGTGGTTGGATTTGGTAATTTTGAGATATTCATGGAGTTCCTTCTACTAACTTGGCCATATAGGAAGAACCAACTTGGGTTCGTCTAATAATTAGGTCACTTGTTCGCTTAATTAAGTGTCGAGGTTCGAATTTTTTTATCTTGTGTATACAATATTCTGTTAGTCAGCGACAAACCATTAATTAAATGAAGTTTTGATCCAAAACCTTGACCATAGGAAGTATGTTAAGTCATTGATTCCAAATATCAAAGTTCATATCATAACAGAATCGACTTCATGTATATTGCTAATTAACTTTTCCAAGCACCCTGATAGGATTCTGAATCCATCATCCAAAATAAATGAAAAACAGAGAAAGTTGTAAAATGGCACCCTAATTCTCCAATCAGCATTCAAGATGCAACTCATACTCGAAAATTCAAGAACTAACCATCAGTTTGGATAGTGTATTTGTTGAAGGCTATACAAGTAATAATGATGATGAACTAATTTGTAAATAAAGAATGTTTTTTGTACTATTTTTGTGTACATCTCTCTTATATACTTTCTATTTTTGATAATTAAAGTGATTAATAAAAAATAAGAAAACATAAAATAAAATTTGTTTTCATATCATAAAATAAAATATGCATATAAAAAATAATGCAAACATCATTTTTCAATATAAATAAGATAGGTCTGTGCGAGTAGAATCCATACTTCGTAGATGCTTCTTATTTGTATGTTTTGTAATACTAGTTTTGATTAATTAATTATTGCTGTATTAGGAAAACTTGTTTGAGTAGTTACTTGATAGTTCAAGCTTGATACGGTTGCTCGGAGTATTCCATATATAAATAAAGTATTAAAGTTACAACTGCTGCTTTAAAATTCAAGCTTGTTCGATAATTCAAGCTTCTATTATTTTTCGGTTGGTGGTGTTGCGAATTATTTTCGTCCAACCATTACTATTGTTGTTCCTAATTGTGTTATATGTTGTATCACACACACTTGAACTTTCTTTAATTTCGACAACATCATGATTCTTCTGAAGACAATAATGAGATTTAGCACTCGTTTCTAACTATAGGAAAGTGGAGCATAAGTTCAAGGATCTATATATCTAAGGAATTGTCTTATATATATAATATTGAGTAAAGTATCGTTTTTGTTCCAACGTCTGGCTAAGTCTCAAAGTTGTTCCTAACGTTTCAATCATCTTATTTAATTCCTTAAGGTTTCAAAATTGACTCAATGTTGTCCTGCTATTAGGATATGTTAACAGAATTGACGGCGGGACAAAATTGAGACGATTTTGAAATGTTATGAACTTAAATAGGACGAAAATGATACATAGAAATAAATTTTAATTTTATCTTTCAATAATATCAATTTTTTACTGTACATAGTATTCAATTATTTTTTAATCAAATTTAAATAAATTACACTTAATCACATTATTTTCATTTTAAATTAATTTATTTTTTATAATTTTACACTTAAAGTAATGTAATTTTTTTATAAATAAATAAATTTTACACTTTCATTCTAAATAAATAATGTAATGTGATTAGAATGAAAGTGTAAAATTATAAAAAAAAAATTATAAGTAATATGATTAAGTAATGAAAGTAAAATTACATTATTTAGAATGAAAGTATAAAATTTATTTATTTATAAAAAAAATTACATTACTTTAAGTGTAAAATAATAAAAAATTAATTTATTTAAAATGAAAATATAAAATTATAAAAAAATATAAATAATGTGATTAAGTAATGAAAGTAAAATTACATTATTTAAAATGAAAGTGTAAAATTTATTTATTTATAAAAAAATTACATTATTTTAAGAGTAAAATTATAAAAAAATTAATTTATTTAGAATGAAAGTAATGTGTTTAACTGTAATTTACTTAGATGTGATTAAAAAATAATTGAATACTATGTACAGTAAAAAATTGATATTATTGAAGAATAAAATTAAAATTTATTTATATGTATCGTTTTTGTCCCCCACATTTTCGTCCTATTTAAGTCCTTAACGTTTCAAAATCGTCTCAATTTTGTCTGGCCATCAATTCTGTTAACAGATCCCTAATGACAGAACAATATTGAGTCAATTTTGAAACGTTATAGACTTAAATAGGACGATTAAAACGTTAGGGATAACTTTGGGACTTACCCCAAATGTTAGGGATAAAAACGATACTTTACTCTATAATATTTCTTCACTTTAAGACCATCCATGTTAAATCATTAAAAAAGAAATACTTAAATGCGAAAACGTTGATCTTCTTCAACCAAAATTTTATGTATCTCAAGTCTCAACTAAATCACAACTCTTTTTATTGGAAAAAAGTTACATAGGCGGCTTTGATATGTTAAGGACCAAAATTTCAAAGTCACTATTTATATTTGACTGTGACACTTATTAAACCTTAAAATCCAAATAAAATTGTTTTTTTAATTTTATTCTCATTTAATTCTAAATTAAAAATAATTATAACTTATTAAATTCAGTATTTATGACAATAAATAAAATTATCGTTATATAAATCATTTAATGTGAAATAACATAATTTGTAATTATAACTAATATATATATATTTTGTCCATAAATAAATTAAAAAATTAATAATTTTCCAGCACAACCTACTCTTACCGAGTTGCATTTATTAATATATAGTATTAACTCTCTAGCTATGTATGTGAGACTAAATGTTTTTATAAATTTCTTTGAAAATTTTACGGAGCAGAGTGTTTCCCTGTTGGTTTGATGCTATATGATGTTCATGTCGATATTTTCTCAGCTAGCACTGCATGCTGCTGCGTTGAATTTTTCCATATTTAAGAGTGGACTTATTGTAAAATAATGCAGCTTCTTTCAAACTTTTGCAAGTGGAATTACTTTATACTTTGAAGCATTTGAAGATTGTATAGAAAGATGGCTGACTAAAAATCTTCGTTAAATTCAAAACAAAACGAGCATGATACTTAGCTTTACTTTTTAAAAAATTACAAATAAAAAAACAACATGCATACTTTATAATCTCTCTTATCTTAATTATTATAGAATTTAAACATTTGCACTGTCTGATTCCGTCTTATCCTATTTTATTCTATATAAAACTAGACTGCTATTTATGATAGTAAAAATCTATATCATAATCTATTCTACAGAATATTCCCTTGCTTCTACCTGTTCTTATAACTTTTTAGATAAAGAATGGCTTTATTTTCTTTTATATATATACCGAAATGGATACACCTAGACCCTAATACCAATTTGTTCCGACCAAAAGAAAAATCAGCCTCGCTCAGAACCCATCCCAATAGTTCAGGTTGTGTTTGGTTTTAACTTTTAAGAATAGGACAAGACACTATAAATAAAACACAAAAAAATAAAATTACAAAAATTAATATTTTTATATTTTATTTGGTGATAAATTAAAATAAATTATAAAAATTTAAGTTATTTTATTTTTTTGTTTAAAATTTTTTTAAAAAAAATATAATAATAAAATTTATAATTATAAAAAACTAATAAGAATAATAAAAAATAAGTTATATTCTTGATTAGTGTGTCTGTATCTTTTTTATTAGAATAAATATAAAATATACTAATTCAGTATTTTTAAACACAATATTTTTATCTATATTCTATCTATTAAATATAATTTTATATTTCTAACTCTTGTATCTATAAACAAACACGGCCAGAAAATGAGCCGAATGAATAGCCGTTGATTCAGATTGTATTGCCATGAGTACATAATAAAAGTCTTCTCAATATTTAATAGGACATTTATAGTTGTATGTACAAAAGGGACCTACTATGCAAACTTGGCTGGCTTAATAATAATGTTTGTCTACCAAACATCTCTACAATTAAATTTCAAAGTGATTTGATTTTACTATTTTAGAATTTTCGTGTCCCGGTAAAAAAGGAGTAAAATTACTTACTACTCTACGTGAGTTTTTAAAAGAATGAAAAAAAAATATATCATTTGATTATTGATGATAATCGGTAGTTAAGAAAATGGAGGTTGAATTTTAGTCTTTTTTTTACTGAATATTAATTTCTGAACTTTCAAGAAATTTCTGAAAATATTTCTGCCTTTTGTCTCATGTCTAGTTGAGAGACATTTTTGTTTTGTCTCGTGCCGAGTTGTTGAGAGACATTTTTGTTTTGTCTCGTGCCGAGTTGAGAGATATTTTTATTTTTATCTCCTGATAAACAAAAACAGAGAAAGGAATAAGGAAGAAGAATTAACACCAGATATTTCCTGATTCAGCCACTAGGTGCAATGTGGCCTACATCCAGTCTCCATCACAACAATGATAGAATTTCACTATGTTTTCCATAACATTACAAACACCAATTTCTCCTTAGGAACTATCCATTCCTATCTGGGACAAATCCAGATTCTACACCCAATCTAAACTTGACTAGGACTCAAAACCTAGCTTTCAACCGCAAAGTATTAACCAACTTGTAAGAGAATCCCCACAGGATTATAACACACAACAGAAAGATGTACAAAGAAACTCTGAGACATCTATGACTTTTTCTCTAATATTGATCACTGTCTTTTTCCTCTCATTGACTTTTTCTTACAAATCTCACCATATTTGTCTTTTTTCACCATGAGACTCAGACAGACAATACTAAGAAAAAAAACTAAATGAAACTCATTGAAGGAGAAGAACTCAGGAAGTTCGGGTAGCTATGAGAACTCTTCGCTTTTCACTTTCTCTCTTTGATCTCAACCCTTGGTCGTTCACTCTTAATATAGAAGGGGAAGCTTCCAAAGTTGAAACCGGTTGAACCAAGTAACTTCTTCTCCAACCCAGAGTAGCAGGGGTTCGAACATAGAGAAGAGAGAAAAAACCGAAACAAAACCAACATGCATGTATCTCTCTCAACCCTTTTCATCAAGCTCCTTCATTCTGAGCCCTTGATCTTGACTTTGGCTCCAAAAAAGAACTCTGACCCTTGATGATCCTCTGACCCAGGAGTGCTTCCTTCCTTCCATTTTTGCTTCTTCATATCCGTAGCTCCAGAGGCTATCTTCTTTCTTTGATGAACAAAAGCGGAAATGAACTTTTGCAACTGAGATATTCCTCTCTAATAAAGGCGGATCCTTTCTTTTCTTGGTATAGAAAATCTTAAAGCTCTTCTTTAAGATCTTGTTTTCAATGGCAAAAATCTTGCAACGCCTTATTTCGGATCTTCCTTTTTCATAGACTTTCTTCATCCTAGCCTTTTCTTCTTCTATAGTTTCACTGTTACTTTCTCTGATAACTTGTTTTTCTTTTCTTCTTCTGATTGAAGTGGCCGAATAACAAAGAAGAGAGAGGAGAGAAAAGAGACAAAACTTTTAATGTTCAATTAAATAAAATTGAATTGTGAGTTTTTATTACTATACATGCATTCAATTGAAATAAAATTTAAATTCCATTAACCATATGAATTAGGTAACTGAACCAAACTTTTGTTCTTTCCTTTCTTTGTTGTTCCAATTTGGACCAAGACTTTGTTGGCCTGCAAAAAAAATTATCTTGGGCTGTGCACATGTTTCTGAGCCTAATTAGCTTTGCTATCACATTAAACAATTGAGTCACTTAGAATGAAATTTTCTTATCCAAGGCCGATAATTATTCGGGCTTAAAATATCTTTGGCCCATTAATGAAAATCTACACACTAAACAAACACATCAGTCAACCAATTTGAAGCAAATAATAATTTTTTAATTAATAATGTTTGATCATCATAATAATTTAAGTTTTTTAAATTCAACAGTTATTTTTTTAAACAAAACTCACTTTTTATGAATATAACATTAATTTTATACTTTTTTTTTTGAAAAAAAGAAAGCTCAACACTATAACACTACAAATGAAACGTAAGAAGATAACAAATAGGACCAGCATAATATAAATAAAGAAAAAATCAACCAATACAAAGAACACTAATAGTTATCACCTTGTTATTTTTAGTATTGCCATCAACAATTAAAATGATCCACACCTAACTACTCTTTATAATTCATAAAGGACAGATGGATAATTTCGTTGACCCTTTTTTTTTTATTCTAAAAAATTCTTTTATCTCTTTCTAACTAAATATTTCAAATAATCGCATAAAAACACACCATCTGTCTCTTGCGTTCCTCCTTGCTAGTGTTCCTTTATTAGTGTTTTATTTATTTGTGGTTAAAAACAATAGTTTTTTAATTTTTTTCTTTTAAATCAATAAGAATAAAGAAAGCTGACTGCTGTTTGACCTAACAAATAATCTAGCCAACTGCAAATTTATTATGAAATGTACTAATGTTTGGTCTAGGAGGAGTGAGTTATTAGCTTCAACTACTTGAGAAGAAAAATCAGTCCATGCACTTATTACAATAAGTTTTATTTGGGTAGGTTTCTGACACACATCTTGAAAGCATCCGCAAGACACCAAAAGTGAGTTTGGTATTCGTTTTTATTTTTACTATATTTATTGCGGGTCAAAGTGTTCACAACATGAATGCTGATCATGTTTTCAATCAATTGTTCTATTTATCTGTCTATATAATAATTTTTACCTGATCTAAAATTGGTTATGTATAGTTTGACTTTGTCTATTTTTGCATTTCTCACATACGTATTAATATAGCATGCAACTAAAAGTTCAATTCTAATTCAGCATAAAAAGCTCAATTCTTATCGATTTTTAGTTAATCTGTATAAAACAAAAGCTCATGAGGATTACTCAGTTGCAAGTTGCAACTCTAATATTGAATAATCCAAATGTTCAAACAGCTATAGAGAGGACCTCCAAATGAAAAAGATATCAACATACTGCGAAAATTACTGATGTGAGACAAATTAAAGTAACAATACAAGAACAATAATTTCTTTGTTTTGTCTGAGCACGAAGACAATAATTATAGGAGACGTGAAAATATCTGTTAAGAATAAATGGTAGAAATTAAAAGATGGTCCACTGACTTTTCTTGGAGTTTTTTTCAACACCGACACCATTTTGCATTACAAGACAGTTCCTATTCACAATTCATTTGTTTCCTACAGCCGTTTCCACTCGTCAAAGCAAAACCAATCTCTCATCTTTATCTTCCTTTCTTCCTTTGTTGCATTTCTGAAAATGGCTGAGACCTTGCTTGAAATTGTGCTGAAGAACTTGGCCACTTTGGTCCAGGGTGAATTTGCAGCCTTTTTTGGAATCAGGGAAAAGGCTGAAGAGCTAACACTCACTTTAGAATTGATCAAAGCTGTTCTTGATGATGCTGAGGAGAAACAATGGTCAAATCGTCCTCTCAAGGTGTGGCTGCAGCAGCTTAAGCATGCAATGTACGTGATGGATGATATCCTTGATCAGTTGTCTACTCAATCCTCTCAACCTGGGTGCTTCTCATCTTTGAATCCAAAGAACATGATTCATCGGCGTGAGCTTGGGAAGAAGTTAAATAAGATGATAGGGAGGTTGGATCGAATTGCTCAACGTAGGAGCAACTTTGATCTTAGACCAGTTGTGAGGAAAAGGTCAAGTGAACTCCAAACTAGCTCAACTATCGCCGTTCCTCAAGTGTACGGACGAGATGAAGATAAAAAGAGAGTTGTGGACTTTCTTCTTAGCTCATCACAAAGCTCTGAGTCTCTTTCCGTCTATGCCATTGTTGGATTAGGTGGTCTTGGGAAAACAACACTTGTTCAGATGGTCTACAACGATCAGCAAGTAGGTAACAATTTTGATTTGAAGATTTGGGTGTGTGTTTCTGAGGATTTTACTAGGGAGACTATTTTGCGTTCCATTCTAAAAGCTATGGAAGTGGACAAGTCTGACTTCATGAATTTAGAAGAAATGGAGAAAAAAGTGAAAGTGTTGCTACAAAGTAAAAGGTATTTGTTGGTTTTAGATGATGTCTGGAAAAGAAGCCAAGAAATGGAATTGGGATTAACCCAAGACAAATGGGATAAGTTAAGATCTGTATTGTCTTGTGGATCTAAAGGGTCCTCCATTTTAGTATCCACTCGCGATGAGGATGTTGCAACAATTATGGGAGCATGCCAAGCTCATCATTTGGACCGTCTATCCGATGATGCTTGTTGGTCGTTGTTTAAACTGCGCGCATTTGGAGCTGACAAAGAAGAGCGTGCAGAGCTTGTTGCAATAGGCAAGAAGATCGTCAAGAAATGCGGAGGATCACCTCTTGCAGCACTGGCTTTAGGAGCTGTAATGCACTCAAGAAGTACAAAAAAAGAATGGCTTGAAGTTCAGAAAAGTGAGCTTTGGAGTTTACCAGATGAGAATGATATTATGCCTGTCTTGAGATTAAGCTACTCTTGTTTAACACCAACTCTAAAGCAGTGTTTTGCTTTCTGTGCCGTATTTCCCAAAGATACAGAAATCGACAAGCAAGAATTGATTTATCTTTGGATGGCTAATGGATTTATTTCATCAAGGCCAAACTTGGAGGTAGAGGAGGTTGGCAACATGGTTTGGAAAGAATTATACCAAAAATCATTGTTCCAAGATGTGAAGAGTGATGATTTTTCTGGCAAGATTTATTTCAAGATGCATGATTTAGTCCATGATCTTGCTCAATCAATTTCAGAGCATGAGTATATATGCTTGGAAGAACAAAACCTTAATGATTCTTCAAGAAACCCCCATCATATTGTTTTTCACGGCATTGATAAAGAACAATTCAAGAAGAGAGCCTTTGAAAAAGCTGAATCCTTGCGGACATTGTATCAACTGGATTCAGATCCATTTCCCTTCAATTCTAGATTGGTTCCAACAAATCATTCTCTTCGGGTTTTGTGCATATATCCTACAAAGATACCATCATTTGGGAGTTTAAGTTGCTTGAGGTATTTGGAACTTCGTGATTTGGATATAAAGAGCTTGCCTGCTAGTATTTGCAATTTGCATAGATTGGAAATCTTGAAACTAATACAGTTGCCTTATCTTAGCCGTCTACCGAAACACTTGACGAGGATGCAAAATCTCCGACATCTTGTCATTGATCCTTGTTATTCACTATCTGAAATGTGTCCAGACATTAAAAAACTGTGTGAATTGAGAACGCTAAGTAAATACATTGTGAAATGCAAGAAAGGGCATAGTTTGAAAGAGTTACGTCATTTGAATCTGGGAGGAAAGCTAATCATCGAAGGCCTAGGAAACATTGGGAGTATATCTGAAGATGAACATGCCAACTTGAAGGGTAAACAAGATCTTCGAGAACTAACCTTGTCATGGTCCAAAAGTGGTGATAAGACGAAGTTGAGAGTGGGAGCAGAAGAAGTACTTGAAGCGCTTCAACCTCACTCCACACTCGAACTGTTGACGATAGAATACTATGAGGGATTAGATTGGCCAACTTGGATGGGAAACAACAATTTAGTTTCTCTTCGACTTGTGTATTGTGGAAAGTGCAAGCGTCTTCCTCCAGTGGGAAAACTTCCAAATCTGAAGAAGCTTGTTGTGCAAAGTGGCATGAAGGATGTGCAGTACATTCAGAAAGATGAAAGTTATGATGGTGGTGAAGCAATGCCATTCCCAGCTTTGGAGGAATTGTATTTGTCCTACTTGCCAAACGTGGAGAGGTTGATGGAACGGGAAACAAAACACATGTTGTCGAAGATTGCCCTAAACTGCAATTGCCATGCCTTCCAAGTGTTAAGCACCTTACTATTTGGAATTGTAGCAATGAGCAAGTGAAGTCAATCTCTAATCTCAACAGTCTTAACCAACTTCGTCTTTATAAAAGTGATGAAGTGTCGTGCTTCCCAGAAGGAATCATGAACAACATGACCTCTCTTGCAACTCTGGAAATAAAATATTTCAGAGAATTGAAGGAACTGCCATCTGACATCACAAAACTCACTGCTTTGTCTCATCTAACCATCTTTGACTGTGAAAAGCTGGAGTGTTTACCAGAACAGGGTTTCGAAGGGTTATCTTCACTTCAACGATTGTCAATTAACAAGTGTACGAGTTTGGGATCCTTGCCTGATGGTGTCCGGCACTTAACTTCACTTCAATATTTGAGTATTGTTGGCTGCCGAAAGTTGAAAGAGCGGTGTAAGAAAGGAACAGGGGAGGATTGGCACAAGATAGAACATGTTCCTCGTGTAGATAACTGGTAATCATTGTATGTATTTATTGTATTCTTAGTTTATACACTGCTTATTCATTATTTTCTTTTCATTTTGTTGTGTATTTGCATAATCATAGTTTCAATATCTTGTATTGTATTTTATCTTCATTTTTACTGCTCTTTCAAATTACAGAACCAAAAAAAAAATCTTGTATTTACTTTTCAATTTTCAGGATATGGAAAGGATGTGAAACTCGCTGCAAGTTCTCCGTTGGAATTTTTAAGTTATTAGTTTAAAATACGCAGGATTTTAATTTTTTATATGGCAGTAGATTTTAAATTTGATGATGGGCTTTTATCCAATTTCAAGTTTCAACTTATATATTCATTTATCTTTTAGCCATTAGCCACAAAAATGAGTATCTATTATCTTAGCAAAAATAAATGATCAAATCATAGAAATTGAAATTGGCCCCTTTAGTAGTTCTTAATTTGTGTCCTTCATTGATCTTATGCTAATTTGTTTTTTTATGGAAGACTTCAAAAATAATGATTTTTTAATTTCAAATTTTCAATTATTATTACTCGCTAATTGTCCATATTATTCTTGATGCTTCGTATATAATCCAATTCCTACTATAATTAAGTCAGTAACAAGTCAAGTCATTCTTAGCATGTACAAATGGAATTACAAGTCATTCACAGCACTGCAATATATAAATGTTCTCTTCAATTTTATAATTTCTTTTTTTTTTATTCTATCCATTGAAGCAACAACTGAGTTGTCTTTTTTTTTATGCATATTAACACTATGGTTTATTAATAATACAAGATAATCACTTCTTTTAAATCTGGAATTTTAACAAGCTAGGGATATTTTGATTAATTTTTCTTATCCTACCAAACAAAGAAATTCAAGCCATTGGTAGCTCTATAATACTAGTAGAGATGGGAGGACTACTATTTAGTATTTAATTTAAACACAATACTTCATATTTAAATAAAATATACAATAAATTTATTTCACGTACATATTTTATATATAAAAAATTTAGACATATTACATACTAACGCATGATTAAGAACATTTACTTTCTAATTTTTAGTCAAAAGATTAAGGATCAATTGTGCAGTTAATTAACAAGTAATTTTAAAGATATGAGAATAAACATGCTCTCAAAAACTCAAACTTTATTCTTTTAATTTTTAATTTATTATTATTCTTCAATTTAGTGTTGTTTTGTGAAGAAATCAGAGTTAGGAAAAGTACTCCGACACATACAAGTTCTTTTGGCATACAAATCATATAAGTCACTTACATAATACGTGCGTTCCTCCTCTTTCTCTTCTTTTTTTTTCTCCTTTTTCTTTGTGTTTTTCCTCATTTTTCTTCGCGTGTTCCATTTTCATCATCGTTTTTTTTATTACTATTGTTGTTGCTGCATTTTTTCCCTCATCCTCTCTCTATTGATTTTGCAATATTATGTATTTTTTTCTTTGTTTAATTTTTTCCTCCAAAAAAGAATTATGAGAATATGAAATAAGAAGATGAAGAAGAAGAATCAGCAGAAGACGAGGAGGAGAAAGAGGAAGATTTTTAAATTATGCAAAACTTATTAGTACACATATACCGAAAATTCTTAAATAATACACTCGAATATTTTCATGTTACACCCAAATTTGATACAAATTATTCGTATCCATCGATAACATGCGTTTATATAGCAAATATGGTGGTGTTCTTATTGTAAAAGTGGCACAAGACAGCAACGGAAATATCCTTCAAAACTTTTAACAAATTTTTATTATTTTGAGATTCTCAAAAATTATTTCGAGTAAAAAGATTAAACTTTATGTCGTTAATTTGTAGTCAAATTTTTAATATGTATATTAAATAAATAAATTTTTAATAAATTTTAGTATAAAATAATTATATTTTGAAAAATATTATTAATGTGAAATTTTTTTTAAAATAATAGAAGAACAAATATGATACACGAATGTAATTTTTTAAGGTTTCTAAAAAGTAAATTTTAAAAAATTACTATTTATAAATTAAAATTAATTGCTAAAATCAACTATTATGTATAGATATATATTACTGTTGAGTTAAGAAATTAACTAAATTAATTAGTGATGACAAACATTAGTTTTGGGCAAAATAAATAATTAGTGTTGATTAATTATATTTACTTATTACTAGTTGTTTATTCTTGCAGGCCAAAATTTCATTAGCCCAAATGGAATAAAACATAATCAGCAAGGATGTTGGGTTGAAAGCAAAAAATCAGAAGCCCAAGAAAAAGCAAAAGAAAGAAGTCAAAGAAATCAAAACGGGTTGTTTAATAGAAATCCAATCCAAACCCGTATCCATCCCACAAAACTTCTCTTGTAAGATTGAAGTCTTCTCTTTTTCAATGTGCAACGTTCCTCTCCTCTCTGACCAAGTCGAATCAGCCTCAGAAAAGTAAGAAAGAGAAAGAGAGAGAGAGAGAGCTTCTTCACCAAGCTAGTCACCAAAGAAGCAAGAAAGAGAAATTAAGCTTGAAAGGCAGAAGTCATCTCAACAAATCCAAACCAAATCAAGCTTAGGTTATAGGTAAATCATTTCCTCATACATGCAACTTGGTTTCATCTCTTCTTTCCAACTCTCTGCACTATCCGAAATGGGATACAAGGGAAAGAGTATTTCTGTTCTTCTCTGCTGTGTATCTACGGTCTTAAACATGACTTGAGGACCAAGTTGGTTTTCAAGGGCTCAGATCAAGTTGACCTTTAGAAGATTTCTCTGGTGGCTGTTTTATGGCTTTCGGTCAAGATGAGGAAGTCAGAGGGAAAGTTTCTTCTCTAAGGATTAAGGTGAAAAAGTGAATCTGTGGGTTGGTGAAGCTCAAGGCTCAAGGTGTTGACCTTGGAAGAAGAACCAAGCAACTTGCAAGGAGATAAAAGAAGCTTGTTGTTCATTCAGAAAGTAAGGAGAGAAAACCATATTGTGAGAATAATGTTCTGCAAAGAAGTTCCTCTACTTGGATAATGCTTTCTTTCAAAGAAGCATTCGGCCAATACTGAAGAACTGTATCTGAGGTTTGAGAAACTGGTTTTGCACATAGCAAAGAGGCTGATGATGAAGTCAATCTCCTTCATGTTTTTCTGATTGTAATGTACTTTTCAATGTTTATCATTCTGTAATTTCTAGTGAGAAAAGGCAGTGTGAGAAAAACTCAAGTAAAAGCCATGAGTGGAAAAAGGCTGAGTGAAACACTTGAGAGAAAAGCCTAGAGTTATTTTTCAGATTTCTTTAGGTGTGTTTATGTCTTGTATCTTGTACCTGTGAGGTATCTCTTTCTTAGTTGGGTTAGCACTAAGAGTGAATAGTTAGGTATTAGCATAGCCAATGTCAAGTTAGGTTAGAACTTGAGTGTGAAAGGATTGTGGCAATCCTGTGAAATTGGTGTATGTAATACTGTTAACTATAGTGAAATTCTTCCATAGTTGTGGACGAAACTGGATGTAGGTTGCATAGCACAAGGCAACCGAACCAGGATACATGCTGGTGTTAACTTTTTCTTCTCTGCTATGTTCTGTTTTCTGATATTCATGAGACAAAAATAAATTGTCTCATAAATTTCCGCTGCTAAGTTCAAACAGAATCAGAATTGTAATCTTGTTTAAAAAAGGTCATAACAGCAACTAAAAGGAAGGCATAGATTCAACCCCCATTCTCTAAGCCTACCACAACCTTCAATTACTTAATTTATTTTTAATATATACTTTTTATTTAATATGTATTTTATATTAATAATTAATTTTTGTTATTGATTTTAAATTTTTAATATATATTTAACATGATTAAAAAAATTATCGATGAATAAAATATTTATCTAAATTTTTTGAGATCCGAGTCTATTTAAAAGATTGAAAAATGGTTTATTTAATTTCTCAGCAACTCTTTGTTTTTTAATTTCTTACCAACCCGTATCTTATTGGGGCTCATTAATTTTAATATGATAATGTAATGTATGTAACTCAACATTATGAAGGTTTGAGGGGTTAATACAGTAATGTGCAGCGTTAGTTAGCTCAACATTACTCGAAGTCTCTATTTTTTGTTAGTCTCTGAAATCTCTCTTCTAAAACCTCTATAATTCTTTCTTCTTCTTCTTCATTGTTTCGGCACCAACTTTCATCTTTATTGTTTGAAGATCCTATTTTTCCAAGTTTGAGAGTGTTTCATGTGAGTATATCATAATGGATGATAGAGTATTGTTAAAGGTTTATTATCATGGGCAGATTTTATTACAAACAGCTGAAGGTGTAAAATTTGTGTGTGAAAATCTATTGGAGATTATTATTCCATTCACGTTGTCGTTTGAAGAATTAAAAGGTGTAATTTGTAAGAACATGGATTCTCAAACATGTAGGAGAATATCGTGCATTTTGTACAGGAACCCAGTATCTGTATTTGGTGGGTTCGTTCAGTTTCAAACCAAATATGTAACCGATGAAGCGAGCATGCAAGATATGTTTTCAGTGTACATGGAAACTCGCTCACGGATATCGTTCATCGAGCTGTATATTGAGTTCGAGCAGTCGGAAGCAGACCGGAATATTGAGCTGAAAAATTATAATAGTGATAGTGAGGAGGAGTTTGAAAGTAATTATGTATGCCTTGATCCGGGTGGAGACGAAGATCAGGCCGACGACACTATGCAGGCAGATGTGGCGGATGTGGCAAAAATACCATTTGTCGGTCCTGTAACTGGAATACCATTTGCCGGAAGGCCAAAAATTATCGCCACATCCTCCAACGTCACGACACACTCACCAACTGAAAAATGGAACGTATGAGTCTCGGGCCGCCATCTCTCGATCAGAGCATTAACCAATGCCAATTGACATTGGACAACTCCAATATGAGAAACGTGATAAAATCTAGTCTTCCACAAATGCCCCTCCACAATTAGATTATATAGATCCGGTGACAAATAATGATCACATATTAACATCTGTGTACCCTACAAAATATAGCCATATATCATATTAATTAAATATAACCATACTTAATTAATATACAATATTTAACATTCTACCATTCTCATTATCACATAAGCAACATAACATAATTAATAAACCTTAAATGAATCTAAAATACCCATCTATTTATTACTATTATTTCCATCAGAACTATATTTTCTAAAATCTAAATCCTCTTAATTTCTTAATAACAATTTCCATTCATTTAGTATAAATAGAATATTAAACTCAAATAAATTTAAAATTAAATCTAATTATTATTATTAGTCGACGGCAATAAAAATATATATTCTAATATCTAAACTAAATCCTATTTGGTTTATAATAATAATTATTAATAATACCTAATTTATATTTATATAACTGATTCCTTATTTTTGTTATCTATATTATTATATATTATCACTGTACGGGCACATATAAAAATTAACATCCATACATCTATTCTATTTTATTAACTAACCACATTGTTCCTAACCTAATTAATTAGCTAAACTAGGTTAATTTAGTAAACTAAACCTAAACTAATTAACGGTCACCAGAAAAAAAATTAATAATAATAATAATAATATTAATATACCTCAGTCAAGAAAAAATAATCTATATTACTTAATTCATTAATTATACTTACACAACTCTAACACTTGAACTAACTAACAGCATATACTAACTAAATATTCTAATAATATGTTTAACTTAAACTAATTATTACTATTTAAATTAAAAAAAATAATTTAATAAAATAAATTTATATAATTAGGATAATCAAAATAATTAATAATGTGTAATTCTGAATGATTAACATCTTTTATTCTTTGTCTCTTTGGCATTATTCAATTCGGTCTCTCTTCCTTGAATTTTTTTGTTTTTGCTGGAGTTTCAATGAAAAAAAGGGAACAGGATTTGAAAGAGATGGAAGGGTGAAAAATGAGAGATGAACGAAGTGGGAGATGGATGACTGGGATATTTCCATTGAATTAAAACGGGTTCACTGGCTGGAGTAGGTGCATGTGTGACGCGTGACAGTGGTACGCAAATCGGATGGTCCGATTATCCAATTATATGCCCCCTAAATTAAACTGTCCAATTTTAACTACGCAACTTCCATAATCATGTAATGCAAGTCAAGCCCCAATAACTATAAAATACACCAATCTTAGCCTCATATTAAAATTAAAAGTGTCTTATTGGAGATACGTTACTGATTAATTTAGAACTCGCCCATCGAAAAATAAGCACTATTAAAAGCAGATCACGTATAGTGTGTAAGGCCATGCATGTGAAGTTGTGAACTGGACTGACCTCAACCAAAATAATTAAACAGCATCAACTGAATAAGGGGAACGAGTAGAGGCCCCCTTGGATATTTTATTAACTCCTTTGTATACATATTTATATTTGTGATGGTTTTCTAGGATTTTTTTTAAATAAATTAAATAAAATTTAATATTTTATTTTTATTTTATAGATTATAACATAATAAAAAAAAGGTGAATACTACTCTATCTTCTCTAAAATAAAAGATAAATTATCCCCTGATATATATAGTGCTTATAATTGTAATTAAGTTGAATGTTAACCATAATAATTAGGTATATATTCTCTAATTTTCTTTCTCTTTTTTGTGATTATTTAAATTTAGTTTAGTACCGCCAGTCTATGGTGGTGGTGGTGGCGACTGTCACCACCGAAGAAATCTTTGCGATGAACTCACAAATCCATCAACAAGGTGCAAGTACGTATTCAGCTCGTTACACGTGATAACATTTGTGCTATCGAGGTACGGAGAATCACTGCTACATAGGTGTCACTCCTTTCTAACCTCAGCGTACATCCACTGCGCCTCCTCCATCCTCTTCTGTATGGTGATAACATCTTCGAAGTTCACTATCCGCAAAACTTTTGTCCTGTGAAAGTGATTAAATTCTTGTGCATAATTGTTACCTCATCTTGCAAATCCTATTGTCTGCAATTGAATTCAACTTGATCTCCACCTCATCGACAACAATGTCTTTAATCTCATGAGGATCCAAATCTACCATCCCTTAAAACTTGTATTTGACATCATCAACAACAATGTCTTTAACGGTGTTTATGACTCTTCTACATCATAAAACTCATTTGATGAATCACTTTCGATATATATATCACGAAGGGTAATTTACCTTTTATTTTAGAGAAGGTACGATAGAATTTACCCCAAAAAAAAAAGTTTATTAATAGTCACCTTATTAGTTAACACAAGCGAATGAGTTATCTTAGTCATTTTAATGGTGCTTAGTCCGTGAAATCACTTTGGATTCCACTAAAATAACTTGCAACTGATATATTGTTGTTGAGTGATGATCATCGTCAACTAGTCTTGAAATTAATATTTGTTTAGTGATTTAGTCTTGGAATTAACAATTTAATAATTGTTTACTACTTCCGCTGGAATATTACATCGTGGATTGGTAAAGGCATCACGTGGCACATGACTCAAAAGTCAAAATGCCGCAAAAACGTTTCTTTTGTACAAACAACAAAGAATGAACTCTCTGTATATTGAGGCAGTTTCCATTACTTGCACACTCTTTCCTACAGCCATCTACACTCATCAAAGCAGAACCATCTCTCATCTTTGTCTTCCTTTCTTCATTTGTTGCATTTCTGAAAATGGCGGAGGCCTTGCTTGGAATTGTGCTAGATAACTTGATCCCTTTTGTCCAGACTGAATTTGCAGCCTTCTTTGGAATCAAGGAAAAGGCTGAAGAGATGTCACGCACTTTAGAACTAATCAAAGCTGTTCTTGATGATGCCGAGCAGAAACAATGGTCAAATCGTCCTCTCAAGGTGTGGCTGCAGCATCTTAAAGATGCAATGTATGTGCTGGATGATATCCTTGATCAGTTACCTACTGAATCCTCTCAACTTGGGTGCTTATCTTCCTTGAACCCAAAGAACGTGATGCATCGTCGTGAGCTTGGACAGAAGTTGAATGAGATAATAGGGAGGTTGGATCGAATTGCTCAAGCTAGGACCAACTTTGATCTTAAACAAGGTGTGAGGGAGAGGCCAAGTGAAGTAGTTGAATGGCGCCAAACTAGCTCAACTATCACCGTCCCTCAAGTGTACGGACGAGATGAAGACAAAGGGAGAGTTGTGGAGTTTCTTCTCAGCCCATCACCAAGCTCCGAGTTCCTTTCTGTCTATCCCGTTGTTGGCTTAGGTGGTCTTGGAAAAACAACGCTTGTCCAGCTGGTTTACAACGATCCAGAAGTAGGTACCAATTTTGATTTGAAGATTTGGGTGTGTGTTTCTGAGGATTTCACTATCAAGAGTATTTTGCGTTCCATTTTAGAAGCTGTCAAAAAGGATAAGTCTGAGGTCATGGATTTACAAGTAATGGAGGAAAAAGTGAAAGAATTGCTACAAAGTAAAAAGTATTTGTTGGTTTTAGATGATGTATGGAAAAGAAGCCAAGAAATGGAATTGGGATTAACCCAAGACAAATGGGATAAGTTAAGATCGGTATTGTCTTGTGGATCTAAAGGCTCATCCATTTTAGTATCCACTCGTGATAAGCATGTTGCAACAATTATGGAAACATGTCAAGCTCATCATTTGGACCGTCTATCCGATGATGATTGTTGGTCGTTGTTTAAACTCCGCGCATTTGGAGCTGACAAAGAAGAGCGGGCAGAGCTTGTTGCAATAGGGAAGGAGATCGTCAAGAAATGTCGAGGATCACCTCTTGCAGCACTGGCATTAGGAGGTGTGATGCAGTCAAGAAGCACGGAAAAAGAATGGCTTGAAGTTCAGAAAAGTGAGGTTTGGAGTTTACCAGATGAGAATGATATTATGCGTGTCTTGAGATTAAGCTACTCTTGTTTATCGCCAACTCTAAAGCAGTGTTTTGCTTTCTGTGCCATATTTCCCAAAGATACAGAAATCGTGAAGCAGGAATTGATATATCTTTGGATGGGTAATGGATTTATTTCATCCCGGCCAAACTTGGAGGTGGAGGAGGTTGGCCACATGGTTTGGAATGAATTATACCAAAAATCATTGTTTCAAGATGTTAGGAGTGATGATTTTTCTGGCAAGATTTATTTCAAGATGCATGATTTAGTCCACGATCTTGCACAATCAATTTCAGGGCAAGAGTGTATATGCTTGGAGGAACAAAACCTTAATGATTCTTTAAGAAATTTCCATCATATTCTTTTTCACCGCATTGGTTACAAACAATTCAAGGAGAGAGCCTTTGAGAAAGCTGAATCCTTGCGGACATTGTATCCACTGAATTCATATCCATTTCCCTTCAGCTCTAGATTGATTCCAACAAATCATTCTCTTCGGGTTTTGTGCATATCTAGAAAGATACCATCATTTGGGACTTTAACTTGCTTGAGGTATTTGAAACTTTATAGGTTGGATATAAAGAGCTTGCCTGCTAGTATTTGCAATTTGCGTAGATTGGAAATCTTGAAACTAGAATTATTATTGAGGCTTCGCCGTCTACCGAAACACTTGACGAGGATGCAAAATCTCCTACATCTTATCATTGATCGATGTGAGTCACTATGTGAAATGTGTCCAGACATTCACAAACTGTGTGAATTGAGAATGCTAAGTGCATACATTGTGAATTCAGAGAAAGGGCATAGTTTGGCAGAGTTACGTGATTTGAATCTGGGAGGAGAGCTTAATATCAAAGGCCTAGAAAAAGTTCAGAGTATATCTGAAGCTGAAGATGCCAATCTGAAGGATAAACAAGACCTTCAAAATTTAAGCTTGTCATGGTCCAGAAGTAATGGTAAGAGCAAGTCGGTTGTTGGAGCAGAAGAAGTACTTGAAGCGCTTCAACCTCACTCCACACTCAAGCTGTTGACAATACAAGACTATGAGGGATTACAATGGCCAACTTGGATGCAAAACAATTCTGCTACCTACAATTTAGTTTTTCTTCGACTTGTGAGTCGTGGAAAGTGCGGGCATCTTCCTCCAGTGGGAAAACTTCCATTTCTGAAGAAGCTTTTTGTAAGTGGCATGGATGATGTGCAGTACATTGAGGAAGATGAAAGTTATGATGGTGTTGAAGCAATGCCATTCCCATCTTTGGAGGAATTGAACGTGTCCAACTTGCCAAACATGGAGCGGTTGATGAAACGTGAAACAACACACATGTTCCCCTCTCTTTCTAAACTCTATATCTATAAATGCCGTAAACTGCAATTGCCGTGCCTTCCACATGTTAAGCACCTCACTGTTTGGGGATGTAGCAATGAGCAACTGAAGTCAATCTCTAATCTCAACGCTCTTAACCAACTTCATCTTTGGGATAGTGATCAAGTGTCGTGCTTCCCAGAAGGGATGATGAGCAACATGACCTCTCTTGCAACTCTGGAGATAAATTCTTTCAGAGAATTGAAGGAACTGCCATCTGACATCACAAAACTCACTGCTTTGTCTGATCTAACCATAAGTGACTGTGGAAAGCTGGAGTGTTTACCAGAACAGGGTTGGGAAGGCTTATCTTCACTTCGAAAACTGTCAATTTATTACTGTAAGAGTTTGGGATCCTTGCCTGATGGTGTCCGGCACTTAACTTCACTTCAATCTTTGACTATTGGTGGCTGCCCAATGTTGAAAGAGCGGTGTAAGCAAGGAACAGGGGAGGATTGGCACAACATAGCACATGTTCTCCATGTTATTTTGTGGTAATCATTGTATGTATTTATTGTATTCTTAGTTTATACACTGCTTATTCATTATTTTCTTTTCATTTTGTTGTGTATTTGCATAATCATGCTTTCAATATCTTGTATTCTATTTCATCATAAGAACCCAAAAAAAGAAGAATTTGGTATTTACTTTTCATTTTTCAGGATATGGAAAGGATGTGAAATGAAACTCACTGCAAGTTCTCCGTTGGAATTTTTAAGTTATTAGTTTAAAATACGCAGGATTTTAATTTTTCATATGGCAGTAGATTTTAAATTTGATGATGGGCTTTTATCCAATTTCAAGTTTCAACTTATATATTCATTTATCTTTTAGCCATTAGCCACAAAAATGAGTATCTATTATCTTGGCAAAAATAAATGATCAAATCATAGAAATTGAAATTGGCCCCTTTAGTAGTTCTTAATTTGTGTCCTCCATTGATCTTATGCTAATTGGTTTTTCTATGGAAGACTTCAAAAATAATAATTTTTTAATTTCAACTTTTCAATTATTATTACTCGCTATTTTCTTTTAGGCTCTCTAAAGCTCAAACTTTATTCTTTCAATTTTAATTTTTTACTATCATTGTTCAATTTAGTGTGTTTGTGAGGAGATCAGAGTTAGGAAACTCTATATAATGAATACACTCATATATCATTTGCAATAATCTTTCATTATTCTTCAATATAATAGACGTTCATTAAAAACAAAATGAATGAGAATAACTTAAATATATAATATTTCTCTTTTTATTTAATTGAATATAAGTGCTTATTTATTTGAGAAGTAACTTCTATTCTTGTGTATAGAATTTAACAGAATAATGCCCTGATAAATAATAACCCTCACACTTTCACACTTTATAATCACGCTTATCTTATAATACAATTCAAATATTGAATTTCTTCTAATAATTAATAGGACAAACATTTATGAGAGCATGTACAAAAGGAATCTCTGCAATCTGCACCGGCTGTGAAACCATATTTGGTGATGCATTCTAGGATAGAATAATAAGGGTTTCTATCTTTGCAACTTTCGTCGTACCAAACATCTTCACACCTCTTATCTCCAATCACTTGAATTGTCATCAACACCCCTACATAATATCAATATATTTTATATTTCAGTAGAACATGGAAATGATTATATATTCCAATAAGGGAAAAAAGTTAAGATACTAATAAAGTAACGATGAACCTGAAACCAAAAGAAGAAGAAACAATTTTTTTGCTATAGTTAATTTAGCCATCTTATGGAAGGTCTTATGGAAGGTTTTAGAAAAGAGGAGAGTAAGGATCACATATATTCGGGCAATTAAAGACATGTATGATGAGGCTACAACTAGTGTGAAGACTCAAGGTGGGGTGACAGAAGAATTCTCTATTAGTATAGGATTACACCAGGGATCATCCTTAAGTCCATACCTTTTCACATTAGTCTTGGAAGTACTCACAGAACACATTCAAGGGCCTGTGCCATGGTGCATGCTTTTTGCCGATGATATCGTCCTTATGGGAGAGTCAAGGGAAGACCTAAATAAGAAGTTGGAGTTATGGAGAGAAGCTCTAGAAGTGTATGGTCTGCGCATAAGCCGTAGCAAGACGGAATATATGGAATGTAAGTTCAGTTTGAGAAGGGAAAACCCCAATATAGAGGTGAAGATTGGAGAAAACATCCTACGAAAAGTTAAAAGTTTTAAGTATCTTGGGTGCATCATACAGGATAATGGAGAGATTGAACAGGATATAAATCATAAGATCCAAGCAAGTTGGTCAAAATGGCGGAGTGCATCTGGTTTTATATGCGACAAAAAAGTGCCTTTAAAATTTAAAGGTAAATTTTATCGCACCGCTATAAGACCGGCTATGCTGTATGGTACGGAGTGTTAGGCGGCTAAAGGGGAGCACGAACATAAGCTGAGTGTGGTAGAGATGAATATGTTGAGATGGATGAGTGGTCATACGCGATTGGATAAAATAAGGAATGAAGATATAAGGGAGAGAGTTAGAGTAGCACCCATTGTGGAAAAGATGGTTGAATCGCATCTCAGGTGGTTTGGACATGTGAGAAGAAGACCGATAGAACATCCAGTCAGGAGGGTGGATGAGATAGAAGATGGACAAAGGGCGAAAGGCAGAGGAAGACCTAAGAAGACCATCCATGAGGTGGTCAAACGAGATCTACATGTAAACGGTTTCTCTGTAGACATGATACATGACAGAGCACAATGGCGTCGTTTGATTTATATAGCCGACCCCACTTAGTGGGACAAGACTTTGTTATTGTTGTTGTAGTTAATTTAACCATCTTTCTATTATAAGTGCAGTGTGAGCAACTCCAAGGAAATGAAGGGGCTATATATATTTGGAAATTTGTTTTAATAAATGTTACGGATCCGGTCCACGGATCCCGGACCCGTGACCGAACCCGAACCCGGCTCCTCGGGTCAACCCGTTTTATCTCTCTATAAGGCCCTGAACCGGCCCTCTAGAGCTCCTAACTAACTTTCGAATTCAAACGTCCCTCTTATCTTAGCCAGATAAGATAAAGATAAGATAACCACCATCACATATAAATAGAGGACTCAAGTCCCTACAGGTATTCATTCATTCCTCATACCTTACACCTCTCAGATCTATTCTGACTTGAGCGTCGGAGTGTCTTTGCAGGTACCTCCCCTCCGCTCCATCTGGGAAATCCAACATTCGATTAGACCCGCGGGTTCCCGATCCTCCTCCTAGATCGTATCAGAAGCATTCTGTACATTGGCGCCGTCTGTGGGGACCTGCGACAGTCGAAACAGATGGAGGGTATCTTGGACGAAACTCCATCAAGCCAAGACAACTCCAGACCACGTCATCCGACCCCAGAGCAACAGGAGGTCATGAACCAAGCCCGGATGGCCAGCACCATCCACCGCACAAACGAGCACATAATCGCAGATCCACAACACCCCGAGAAAGCAAGGGACAAAGCGACACAGATCATTCAGGATCTCTGCCTCCGAGTCCAGGAACTTGAAGGTAAACTGACCGACAAAGGAAAATACGCCAACGAACACGGAAGCCAGGCAACGTCTAGGCCACGATCCTACCGCGGAAGGTCGCCAACCCGGCAACATGATAGAAGAGATGATCGTAGCACCTCGCGCAACCACCGACACGAGAAATCGCCAGAACGGCGACACAGCAAAAAACACCACCGCAGCGCATCCCACAATCTGAACCGTCAGCACGATTCGGACGAAGACCCGAGACAACGGCACACCAAGCGCACAAGAAACGACCACATCATAATGGGAGCCACGCCCTTCACAGAGAGAATCTTAAGAGCGAAACTCCCCAGAGGCTTCGACAAACCCACCGACATGAAGTACGACGGAACTAAAGACCCTCAAGAGCACCTAACGGCTTTCGAGGCCAGAATGAACTTGGAAGGAGCATCCGACGCAGTCCGATGCAGAGCCTTCCCAGTAACCCTTGCCGGACCAGCGATCAAATGGTTCAACGCCCTCCCGAACGGATCCATAACCAGCTTCCACGACATCACAAGAAAATTCATGGCCCAATTCACAACTCGAATCACCAAGGCCAAACACCCCATCAGCTTGTTAGGGGTCACACAGAAGCAAGAAGAATCCACAAGAAAATACCTCGACCGCTTCAACGACGAATGCCTGACGGTCGACGGACTCACGGACTCCGTTGCCAGCCTCTGCCTAACTAACGGACTCATGAATGAAGACTTTCGCAAACATCTCACCACTAAACCAGTATGGACCATGCACGAAATCCAGAACGTCGCCAAAGATTACATCAACGACGAGGAAGTCAGCCAGGTCGTCGCTGCCAACAAACGGCAGCACGTCGCTACCCAACACGGCAACCCGACTCCCCGTCATAACCCACCACCCAAAGAGAACCAACGAGACCACCTTAAACCAACCCACCGACCACCAAGAATAGGAAAATTCTCCAATTACACCCCCCTAACAGCACCAATTACTGAGATATACCACCAAATAGCAGATCGAGGTGTCATCCCCAAAGCCCGACCACTCAAAGAAAGGACAGGAGGAAACAAAGCCCTCTACTGCGATTACCACCGAGGATACGGCCACAAAACACAAGATTGTTTCGACCTTAAAGACGTCCTCGAGCAGGCCATACGAGACGGCAAACTCCCAGAGTTCGTCAAATTCATCAGAGAACCAAGGCGCGCCGACAGAGACAAGTCACCAGAAAGAGAAGGATGCAACCCGAGAACACAAAAGCCGCCCCCCAGGGAAAACCCCGAAGAGGATCCGACCATCATAGTGAACGTCATCATGGGCAAGAACGTATCGAATAAATCAAAGCTAACAATGAAAAAAGACCTCAAAATAATGGCCGTCAAGCACCACGACCCAGTCACCATAGCCGACAGCACGATAACTTTTTTGCCGGAAGACTGCCAACACGGCACCTCGGCCGAAGACGCCCCCTTCGTCATATCAGCCCGAATCGGAACAGGGCTAGTAAGAAGAATACTGGTGGACACTGGCGCCGACTCTAACATCCTCTTCCGAGGAGCTTTCGACAAACTCGGGCTCCGCAACGACAACCTCCAGATGCACCGTGATGAGCGGATAATTTATACGCTTTTTGGCATAGTTTTTATATAGTTTTTAGTAAGTTTGAGCTACTTTTAGGGATGTTTTCCTTAGTTTTTATGTTAAATTCACATTTCTGGACTTTACTATGAGTTTGTGTGTTTTTCTGTGATTTCAGGTAAATTCTGACTGAAATTGAGGGATTTGAGCAAAACTCTGAAAAAGGCTGACAAAAGGACTGCTGATGCTGTTGGATTCTAACCTCCCTGCACTCGAAATGAATTTTCTGGAGCTACAGAACTATAAATGGCGCGCTCTCAACGGCGTTGGAAAGTAGACATCCAGGGCTTTCCAGCAATATATAATAGTCCATACTTTATTCGAAGAATGACGACGCAACTTGGCGTTGAACGCCAAGTACACACTCCTTTCTGAAGTTAAACGCCAGAAAAACGTCATGATCCGGAGTTGAACGCCCAAAATACATCATAACTCGAAATTCAACTCCAAGAGAAGCCTCAGCTCGTGGATTGATCAAGCTCAGCCCAAGCACACACCAAGTGGGCCCCGGAAGTGGATTTATGCATCAATTACTTACTCATGTAAACCCTAGTAGCTAGTCTAGTATATATAGGACATCTATCTATTGTATTAGACATCCTGGATTGTATTTTTGATCTAGTGATCACGTTTTAGGGGGCTGGCCATTCGGCCATTCCTGGACCTTTTGCTTATGTATTTTCAACGGTGGAGTTTCTGCACACCATAGATTAAGGGTGTGGAGCTCTGCTGTATCTCAAAGATTAATGAAGTTCTATTTTCTTTTATTCAAATCTCTCTTCTTCTTATTCCAAGATATTCATTCGTACCCAAGAACATGATGAATGTGATGAGCTAATAACTCTCATCATCATTCTCATTTATGAACGCGCGTGATTGACAACCACTTTCGTTCTACATGCAACAAGGCTTGAATGTGTATCTCTTAGATTCTCCAACAGAATCTTCGTGGTATAAGCTAGATAGATGGCGGCATTTATCTGGATCCGGAAAGTCCAACCTTGTCTGTGGTGTTCCGAGTAGGATCCTGGGAATCCGGAAAGTCTCACCTTGTCTGTGGTATTCCGAGTAGGATTCCGTTCATGAATGACTGTGACGTGCTTCAAACTTGTAACCTGCTGGGCGTCAGTGACAGACGCAAAAGAGGGATTCTATTCCAGTAGGGGAGGGAACCAACCAGTGATTGGCTGTACTGTGACAGAGTGCGTGAGCATTAGCTTTCACTGCGAGGATGGGATGTAGCCATCAGCCATGGGTGATGCCTCCAGACTGGTTAGCTGTGCGAGTGACAGCCGCATAGGATATTTCCCCGTGAGGATTGAAAGTAGCCACAGCTGATGGTGAACCCCTATACAAAGCTTGCCATGGAAAGGAGTAAGAAGGACTGAGTAGAAGCAGTAGGAGAGCAGGCGTCCAAGAGCTCTACAGCATCTCCATTCCGCTTATCTGAAATTCCTACCAATGAATCTGCATAAGTATTTCTATCCTTTTTATTAACTCCTTTTTATTCATTATCCATTCCAATAAAAACTATTTTAATCCCCCTAACTGAGATTTACAAGGTGACCATAGCTTGCTTCATACCAACAATCTCTGTGGATTCGACCCTTACTCACGTAAGGTTATTACTTGGACGACCCAGTACACTTGCTGGTTAGTTGAACGGAGTTGTGACTTCCAATAAAAGAAAACCTCACACAGGTGCTGCCCCTTAGAAGCCTTCATCTCAAAATAATTAGAACATGGCAGTGCCATAAATAAGCTTTCATTCAAAATCCAAGAAACATATAATGTGATCACAATTTCGTCCACCAAGTTTTTGGCGCCGTTGCCGGGGATTGTTCGAGTATGGACAACTGACGGTTCATCTTGTTGCTCAGATTAGGTAATTTTCTTTTCAAAAACTTTTTCAAAATTTTTCCTTTTCTTTTTCGTTTTTCCAAAAATGTTTTTTGAAAAAAATTAAAATAAAAATACAAAAAAATTAGAAAATCATAAAAATCAAAAATATTTTGTGTTTCTTGTTTGAGTATTGAGTCAATTTTTAAGTTTGGTGTCAATTGCATGCTTTTAAAAATTTTTCTTGCATTTTCGAAAATCCCATGCATTCATAGTGTTCTTCATGATCTTCAAGTTGTTCTTGATAAGTCTTCTTGTTTGATCTTGATGTTTTCTTGTTTTGTATTGTTTGTTGTTTTTCATGTGCATTTTTGCATTCATGTTTTCCATGCATTAAAGATTTCTAAGTTTGGTGTCTTGCATGTTTCCTTTGCATCAAAAATTTTTCAAAATTATGTTCTTGATGTTCATCATGATCTTCAAAGTGTTCTTGGTGTTCATCTTGACATTCATAGCATTCTTGCATGCATCTTGTGTCTTGATCCAAAATTTTCATGTTTTGGGTCATTTTTGTGTTTTTCTTTAAAAATTTAAAAATCAAAAATATCTTTTCCTTATTTTCCTCCAATTTTCGAAATTTTGGGTTGACTTGGTCAAAAATTTTCAAAAATTAGTTGTTTCTTACAAGTCAAGTCAAAATTTCAATTTTAAAAATCTTATCTTTTCAAAATCTTTTTCAAAAATCATATCTTTTTCAAATTTTTCTATTTTTCGAAAATTTCAAAAATCTTTTTCAAAATTATTTTCAAAATCTTTTTCTAATCTTTGTATGTAATTTTCGAAAATTAGCTAATAATTAATGTGATTGGTTCAAAAATTTGAAGTTTGTTACTTTCTTGTTAAGAAAGGTTCAATCTTTAAGTTCTAGAATCTTATCTTGTAGTTTCTTGTTAGCTAAATAATTTTAAAAATTAAATCTTTTTCAAAATATCTTTTTCTTAAAAATCTTTTTATCTTTTATTTGATCTTTTTCAAAAAATTTTATCTTTTTCAAAAATTGATTTTAAAATATCTTATCTAACTTACTATCTCCTTATCTTTTTCAAATTTTGATTTCAAATCTTTTTCAATCAACTAACTAACTTGTTGTTTGTTTATTATCTTTTTCAAAACTACCTAACTACTTTTCCCTCTTCTAATTTTCGAAAATATCTCTCTCTTTTTCAAAAATTCTTTTTAATTAATTAATTGTTTCATGTTTTAATTTTAATTACATTTTATCTCTAATTTTCGAAAATCACTAACTCTTTTTCAAAATTATTTTCGAAATCTCTCTCCTCTTTTCTTCTTCTATTTAATTATTTAATTACTAACACTTCTCTTCACCTCTCTTCCTCCATAAATCCGAAACCTTCCATCCCTCTTCTTCTACCCCTTTCTTCTTCTACTAACATAAAGGAATCTCTATACTGTGACATAGAGGATTCCTCTTTCTTTTCTTGTTTTCTTCTCTTTCATATGAGCAGGAACAAGGATAAAGGCACTCTTGTTGAAATTGATCCAGAACCTGAAAGGACTCTGAAGAGGAAATTAAGAGAAGCTAAAATACAACAATCCAGAAACAACCTTTCAGAGACATTAGCACAAGAGGTGATGGCCGAAAATAATAATAATGCAAGGAGAATGCTTGGTGACTTCACAAAGCCAACATCCAAGTTTGATGGAAGAAGCATCTCCATTCCTGCCATTGGAGCCAATAACTTTGAGCTTAAGCCTCAACTAGTTGCTTTAATGCAACAAAACTGCAAGTTCTATGGACTTCCATCTGAAGATCCTTATCAGTTTTTAACTGAGTTTTTGCAGATCTGTGAGACTGTAAAGACGAATGGAGTTGATCCTGAAGTCTACAGACTCATGCTTTTCCCTTTTGCTGTAAGAGACAGAGCTAGAGTGTGGTTGGATTCTCAACCCAAGGATAGCCTGGACTCATGGGATAAGCTTGTCACTGCATTCTTAGATAAGTTCTTTCCTCCTCAAAAGTTGAGCAAGCTGAGAGTGGATGTTCAAACATTCAAACAAAAAGATGGTGAATCCCTCTATGAAGCTTGGGAAAGATACAAGCAGCTGACTAAAAGATGTCCATCTGACATGTTTTCAGAATGGACCATATTAGATATATTCTATTATGGTCTCTCTGAATTTTCGAAAATGTCACTGGATCATTCTGCAGGTGGATCTATCCACCTGAAGAAAACGCCTGGAGAGGCTCAAGAACTCATTGACATGGTTGCAAACAACCAGTTTATGTATACTTCTAAGAGGAATTCCGTGAACAATGGGGTACCTCAGAAGAAAGGAGTTCTTGAAATTGATGCTCTGAATGCCATATTGGCTCAGAATAAAGTGTTGACTCAACAGGTCAACATGATCTCTCAAAATCTGAATGGATTGCAACATGCATCCAACAGTACTAGAGAGGCAGCTTCTGAAGAAGCTTATGATCCTGAGAACCCTGCCATGGCAGAGGTTAATTACTTAGGTGAACCTTATGGAAACACCTATAACTCATCATGGAGAAATCATCCAAATTTCTCCTAGAAGGATCAACAAAAGCCTCAACAAGGCTTTAACAATGGTGGACGTACAAGGCTGAACAATAGCAAGCCATATCCATCATCTTCTCAGCAACAGACAGAGAATCCTGAACAAAACAATTCTAATTTAGCCAATATAGTCTCTGATCTGTCAAAGGCCACTTTCAGTTTCATGAATGAAACAAGATCCTCCATTAGAAATTTGGAGGCACAAGTGGGCCAGCTGAGTAAGAAAGTTATTGAAACTCCTCCCAGTATTCTCCCAAGCAATACAGAAGAGAATCCAAAAGGAGAGTGCAAGGCCATTGACATAGTCAATGTGGCCGAATGCACAAAGGAGGAGGAGGACGAAAATCCTAGTGAGGAAGACCTCCTGGGACGTTCCTCAAGCAAGAAGGAGTTTCCTATTAAGGATCCAAAGGAATCTGAGACTCATACAGAGATCATAGAGATTCCATTGAACCTCCTTCTGCCATTCATGAGCTCTGAAGAATATTCATCCTCTGAAGAGGATGAAGATGTGACTGGAGAGCAAGCTGCTCTATATTTAGGAGCTATCATGAAGCTGAATGCCAAGTTGTTTGGTAATGAGACCTGGGAAAGTGAACCTCCCTTGCTCATTAGTGAACTAGATACTTGGATTCAGAGAACTCTACCTCAAAAGAAACAAGATCCTGGCAAGTTTTTAATACCTTGCACCATTGGCACCATGAGCTTTGAAAAAGCTCTATGTGATCTTGGGTCAGGGATAAATCTTATGCCACTCTCTGTAATGGAGAAGTTGGGAATCATTGAGGTACAGCCTGCCTTGTTCTCATTACAATTGGCAGATAAGTCAGTGAGGCAAGCATATGGCATAGTAGAGGACGTGTTAGTAAAGGTTGAAGGCCTTTACATCCCTACTGATTTCATAATCCTAGACACTAGGAATGAAGATGATGAATGCATCATCCTAGGAAGACCTTTCCTAGCCACAGCAGGAGCTGTGATAGATGTCAACAGAGGTGAGTTAGTCCTTCAATTGAATGGGGACTACCTTGTGTTTCAGGCACATGGCCATCCCTCTGTGACAAAAGAGAGTAAGCATGAAGAGCTTCTCTCAGTTCAGAGTCAAGAAGAGCCCACACAGTCAAACTCTAAGTTTGGTGTTGTGAGGCCACAACCAAACTCTAAGTTTGGTGTTCAAACCCCATATCCAAACTCTAAGTTTGGTGTTGGGAATACCACACTTAAGTTGACCTGATCATCTTGTGGCTCCATGAGAGCCACTGTCAAGCTATTGACATTAAAGAAGCGCTTGTTGGGAGGCAACCCAATTTTATTTATCTAATTTTATTTTATTTTGTTTCTTTGTTATTTTTGTGTCTTATTAGGTACATGATCATGAGGAGTCACGAAAAAAATCAAAAAAATTAAAAACAGAGTCAAAAACAGAAGAAAAAAATTTTCACCCTGGAGGACGCACGGGCTGGCGTTCAACGCCCAGAAGGAGCATCTTTCTGGCGTTCAACGCCAGAACAGAGCATCTTTCTGGCGTTGAACGCCCAAAACAAGCAACAACCTGGCGTTAAACGCCAGGATGCGCACACAGAGGACAATCTGGCGCTGAACGCCAGAACCAAGCATGAAACTGGCGTTCAACGCCAGAAACATGCATAACATGGGCGTTTAACGCCCAGAACAAGCATCAATGGGCGTTTGAACGCCAGAATGATGCATGAAGGCATGTTACATGCCTATATGGTGAAGGAATGGTATTTGTTTTCACCTCAGGATCTGTGGACCCCACAGGATCCTCACCTCAGGATCTGTGGACCCCACAGGATCCCCACCTACCACATACTTTTTAATCCTAATCACACTCTCCTAATCCAAATCTCATTCTCAATGTCACACTTCCCAAAAACCTTCACCTATCACCTCAATTCCTCTTCCCAATTACCCCATTCACCATTCACATCAACCACCCTTCCCCATAAACCCCACCTACCTCCATTACATTCAAATTCAATTTCCCACCCTTTCCCACCCAAAAATGGCCGAAACCCAACCCCCCCTCCCCTTATAAATACCCTTCTTTTCTTTTACATTTTCACACAACACAAACCCACATTCTCCCACATAGCCGAACCCTCTCTTCTCCCTCTCTACCCTATTTTCTTCTTCTTCTTCTACTCTTCTTTTCTTTTTTGCTTGGGGACAAGCAAATTTCAAGTTTGGTGTGGTAAAAAGCCTAAAGCTTTTTGTTTTTCATTCACCATCAATGGCACCCAAGACCGGAGTTTCCTCAAGAAAAGGAAAAGGGAAGGCAAAAGCTTCCACTTCCGAGTCATGGGAGAAGGAGAGATTCATCTCCAAGAGCCACCAAGACCACTTCTATGATGTTGTGGCAAAGAAGAAAGTGATCCATGAGGTCCCTTTCAAACTCAAGAAGAATGAGTATCCGGAAATCCGACATGAAGTTCAAAGAAGAGGTTGGGAAGTCATAGCCAACCCCATACAACAAGTTGGAATTTTAATGGTTCAAGAGTTCTATGCCAATGCATGGATCACTAGAAACCATGATCAAAGTATGAACCCGGATCCAAAGAATTATCTCACAATGGTTAGGGGAAAATACTTGGATTTTAGTCCGGAGAATGTGAGGTTGGCGTTTCATTTGCCTATGATGCAAGGTGATGAACACCCTTACACTAGAAGGGTCAACTTTGATCAAAGGTTGGACCAAGTCCTTAGGGACATTTGTGTGGAAGGCGCCCAATGGAGAGTAGACTCCAAAGGCAAACCGGTCCAACTAAGAAGACTGGACCTCAAGCCTGTAGCTAGAGGATGGTTGGAGTTCATTCAAAGATCCATCATCCCTACAAGCAACCGATCTGAAGTTACTGTGGATCGGGCCATCATGATTCATAGCATCATGATTGGAGAGGAAGTAGAGGTTCATGAAGTTATATCTAATAAACTCTACAAAATAGCTGACAAGCCTTCATACATGGCACGGCTAGCCTTCCCCCACCTTATATGTCATCTATGTTACTCAGCTGGAGTCATCATAGATGGAGATGCCTCCATTGAAGAAGACAAGCCCATCACCAAGAAAAGGATGGAGCAAACAAGGGAAGTTCCTCACGGCCCCCAAGGAGAACAAGAGGAAGTTCATCATCAACAAATGCCTCACATGCACTTTCCTCCCAACAACTATTGGGAGCAACTTAATACCTCCTTGGAAGATTTAAGCCATAATGTGGAACAACTAAGGGTGGAACACCATGAACACGCCCTCACTCTCCAAGAAATAAGAGAAGATCAAAGAGCAATGAGGGAGGAGCAACAAAGGCAAGGAAGGGACATAGAAGAGTTGAAGAACATCATTGGTCCTTCAAGAAGAAGACGCCACTAGAGGTGGATTCATTCCTTGTTCTTTATTTTCTTTCTGTTTTCGGTTTTTAATTATTGGGTTTATCTATGTTTTTGTGTCTTTATTCCATGATCATTAGTATGTAACCATGCCTTAAAGCTATGAATAAAAGCCATTAGTCCTTCACCTCTCTTAAAAGAAAAATGTTTTAATTCAAAAGAACAAGAAGTACATAATTTTCGAAATTATTATTGAATTTAGTTTAATTATATTGATGTGGTGACAATACTCTTGTTTTCTGAATGAATGAATGAACAGTGCATATGTCTTTGGATCTTGTTGTTTATGAGTGTTTAAAATTGTTGGTTCTTGAAAGAATGATGAACAAAGAGAAATGTTATTGATGATCTGAAAAACATCATGAAATTGATTCTTGAAGCAAGAAAAAGCAGTGAATATATATATATATATATATATATATATATATATATATATAATTACAATCAAAAGGAATAAAAGCCAAGCAGAGGATCCAAGGCTTTGAGCATCAATGGATAGAAGGGCCCAAGGAAATAAAATCCAGGCCTAAGCGGCTAAATCAAGCTGTCCCTAGCCATGTGCTTGTGTCATGAAGGTCCAAGTGAAAAGCTTGAGACTGAATGGTTAAAGTCGTGATCTAAAGCTAAAGAGTGTGCTTAAGAGCTCTGGACACCACTAACTGGGGACTTTAGCAAAGCTAAGTCACAATCTGAAAAGGTTCACCCAGTTATGTGTCTGTGGCATTTGTGTATCCGGTGGTAATACTGGAAGACAAAGTGCTTAGGGCCACAGCCAAGACTCATAAGTAGCTGTGTTCAAGAATCAACATGCTTCACTAAGAAAGTCAATAACACTATCCCAAATTCTAAGTTCCCCCAGAGACGCCAATACCTCTAAACTACAAAGGAAAAAGTGAGATGCCAAAACTGTTCAGAAGCAAAAAGCTACAAGTCCCGCTCATGTAATTAAATTAATATTCATTGATATTTTGGACTTTATAGTATATTCTCTTCTTTTTATCCTATTTGATTTTCAGTTGCTTGGGGACAAGTAACAATTTAAGTTTGGTGTTGTGATGAGCGGATAATTTATACGCTTTTTGGCATAGTTTTTATATAGTTTTTAGTAAGTTTGAGCTACTTTTAGGGATGTTTTCCTTAGTTTTTATGTTAAATTCACATTTCTGGACTTTACTACGAGTTTGTGTGTTTTTCTGTGATTTCAGGTAAATTCTGACTGAAATTGAGGGATTTGAGCAAAACTCTGAAAAAGGCTGACAAAAGGATTGCTGATGCTGTTGGATTCTGACCTCCCTGCACTCGAAATGGATTTTCTGGAGCTACAGAACTCTAAATGGCGCGCTCTCAACGGCGTTGGAAAGTAGACATCCAGGGCTTTCCAGCAATATATAATAGTCCATACTTTATTCGAAGAATGACGACGCAACTTGGCATTGAACGCCAAGTACACACTCCTTTCTGAAGTTAAACGCCAGAAAAACGTCATGATCCGGAGTTGAACGCCCAAAATACATCATAACTCGAAATTCAACTCCAAGAGAAGCCTCAGCTCGTGGATTGATCAAGCTCAGCCCAAGCACACACCAAGTGGGCCCCGGAAGTGGATTTATGCATCAATTACTTACTCATGTAAACCCTAGTAGCTAGTCTAGTATATATAGGACATCTATCTATTGTATTAGACATCCTGGATTGTATTTTTGATCTAGTGATCACGTTTTAGGGGGCTGGCCATTCGGCCATGCCTGGACCTTTTGCTTATGTATTTTCAACGGTGGAGTTTCTGCACACCATAGATTAAGGGTGTGGAGCTCTGCTGTATCTCAAAGATTAATGAAGTTCTATTTTCTTTTATTCAAATCTCTCTTCTTCTTATTCCAAGATATTCATTCGTACCCAAGAACATGATGAATGTGATGAGCTAATAACTCTCATCATCATTCTCATTTATGAACGCGCGTGATTGACAACCACTTTCGTTCTACATGCAACAAGGCTTGAATGTGTATCTCTTAGATTCTCCAACAGAATCTTCGTGGTATAAGCTAGATAGATGGCGGCATTTATCTGGATCCGGAAAGTCCAACCTTGTCTGTGGTGTTCCGAGTAGGATCCTGGGAATCCGGAAAGTCTCACCTTGTCTGTGGTATTCCGAGTAGGATTCCGTTCATGAATGACTGTGACGTGCTTCAAACTTGTAACCTGCTGGGCGTCAGTGACAGACGCAAAAGAGGGATTCTATTCCAGTAGGGGAGGGAACCAACCAGTGATTGGCCGTACTGTGACAGAGTGCGTGAGCATTAGCTTTCACTGCGAGGATGGGATGTAGCCATCAGCCATGGGTGATGCCTCCAGACTGGTTAGCTGTGCGAGTGACAGCCGCATAGGATATTTCCCCGTGAGGATTGAAAGTAGCCACAGCTGATGGTGAACCCCTATACAAAGCTTGCCATGGAAAGGAGTAAGAAGGACTGAGTAGAAGCAGTAGGAGAGCAGGCGTCCAAGAGCTCTACAGCATCTCCATTCCGCTTATCTGAAATTCCTACCAATGAATCTGCATAAGTATTTCTATCCTTTTTATTAACTCCTTTTTATTCATTATCCATTCCAATAAAAACTATTTTAATCCCCCTAATTGAGATTTACAAGGTGACCATAGCTTGCTTCATACCAACAATCTCTGTGGATTCGACCCTTACTCACGTAAGGTTATTACTTGGACGACCCAGTACACTTGCTGGTTAGTTGAACGGAGTTGTGACTTCCAATAAAAGAAAACCTCACACAGGTGCTGCCCCTTAGAAGCCTTCATCTCAAAATAATTAGAACATGGCAGTGCCATAAATAAGCTTTCATTCAAAATCCAAGAAACATATAATGTGATCACAATTTCGTCCACCACACCGCCACGGTGTCACGGGCCTCGGAGACAACTTCCTCAAACCAGACGGCTCGGTTACCCTTCCCATCACCATAGGAACAAGCAATCAGAGAAAGACGATCTTATCCGAATTCGTAGTCCTGAAAGACTCCACAGCCTATAACGTCATTCTCGGGAGAAAAACGATCAACGACTTCTCTGCAGTCATCTTCACCAAATACCTCCTCATGAAGTTCAGGGCCGAGGACGGCACCATCGGAACCATTCACGGAGACCGGAAAGTCGCAGCCGAATGCGACAACAATAGCTTAGCCCTAAGGAAAAAATCCCGGGACGCAGCCGGAATATTCCTTGCCGACCTAGACGCACGACTAGACGGCCAACCTAGACCGGAACCAGAAGGAGACATGGAAAAGCTACAGATAGGGCCAACCAAAGAAGAATACACTTTCATCAACAGAAACCTCCCGTACGACCTCAAAGAAGAACTCTCCCAACTTTTAAAACAAAACAGAGACCTGTTCGCATTCACACCAGCCGATATGCCGGGAATAAGCCTGATGAGCGGATAATTTGTATGCTTTTTGGCATTGTTTTTAGTATGTTTTTAGTAGTTTTAGTTTAGTTTTTATTATATTTTTATTAGTTTTTAGTTAAAATTCACTTTTCTGGACTTTACTATGAGTTTGTGTGTTTTTCTGTGATTTCAGGTATTTTCTGGCTGAAATTGAAGGTTCTGAGCAAAAATCTGATCCAGAGACTAAAAAGGACTGCAGATGCTGTTGGATTCTGACCTCCCTGCACTCGAAGTGGATTTTCTGGAGCTACAGAAGCCCAATTGGCGCGCTCTCAACGGCGTTGGAAAGTAGACATCCAGGGCTTTCCAGCAATATATAATAGTCCATACTTTGTCCAAGATTTGATGGCCCAAACCCGCGAAGCAATCCGGCCTCAAAATTCCCAGCGTTAAACGCCCAAACTGGCACCTAAATGGGAGTTAAACGCCCAAACTGGCATAAAAGCTGGAGTTAAACGCCAGGAAGAGTCTCTACACGAATTTCCTTGATTGCTCAGCCCAAGCACACACCAAGTGGGCCCGGAAGTGGATTTTTATGTCATTTACTCACCTTTGTACACCTTAGGCTACTAGTTTCCTATATATAGAACCTTTTACTATTGTATTTTCATCGGGGTATCTATCTTTTGATCATGTTTTGATGATTAAACCCTCATTGGGAGGCTGGCCATTCGGCCATGCCTAGACTTTGTTCTTATGTATTTTCAACGGTGGAGTTTCTACACACCATAGATTAAGGGTGTGGAGCTCTGCTGTACCTCGAGTATTAATGCAATTACTATTGTTCTTCCATTCAATTCCACTTGTTCTTTTACCAAGATATCACTTGTTCTTCAACATGATGAAGGTGATGATTGACGCCCATCACCATTATCACCCATGAACAAGGTGACTGACAACCATTCTTGTTCTACAAGCATCTGAGGCTTAGTGAATATCTCTTGGATTCTTCGGAATCTTCGTGGTATAGGCAGGACCTGATGGCGGCATTCAAGAGAATCCGGAAGGTCTAAACCTTGTCTGTGGTATTCTGAGTAGGATTCAATGATTGAATGACTGTGATGTGCTTCAAACCTGTAACCTACTGGGCGTTAGTGACAGACGCAAAAGAGTGATTCTATTCCGGTAGGGGAGGGAACCAAACCGGTGATTGGCGGCACTGTGACAGAGTGCTTTGCATTAGCTTTCACTGCGCGGATGGGAGGTAGCTGCTGACAACAGTGAGACCCTACACGAGCTTGCCATGGAAAGGAGTAAGAAAGGATTGGATGAAGACTGTAGGAAAGCAGAGAGACGGAAGGGAAGGCATCTTCATACACTTGTCTGAAGCTCTTACACCAATGATATACATAAGTATCCCTATCTTTATCTTTTATGTTATTTTCGTTCATCACCATATCCATTTGAGTTTGCCTGACTGAGATTTACAAGATGACCATAGCTTGCTTCATACCACCAATCTCCGTGGGATCGACCCTTACTCGCGTAAGGTATTACTTGGACGACCCAGTGCACTTGCTGGTTAGTTGTGCGAAGTTGTGTTTATGCCATGGTATTGAGCACCAAGTCTTTGGAGCCATTACCGGGGATTGTTCTGTGTATTAAAAAGTATTGATCACAATTTCGTGCACCAAGTTTTTGGCGCCGTTGCCGGGGATTGTTCTTGTGTATGGACAACTGACGGTTCATCTTGTTGCTTAGATTAGGTATTTTTCTTCAGAGTTCTTAAGAATGAAATCTAGTGTTTCAAGGTGATGTTCTTATCATCACCAAGGCTGATTGATTCTCATCAATTTAGCTCTTGAATGCAATGTCCTGCTGAAGCTTAGCCGGCCATGTCTAATTCATTTAGACTAAAGCTTTAGACTAACATTGCATGATTCCTGGAATTCTCATTAAGAATTTTGATACCTTTATTTTCCTTTTCACTTAATTTTCGAAAAAGCCAAAAAAAATTACAAAATCATAAAAACCAAAAATATTTTATGTTTCTTGTTTGAGTCTAGAGTCTCATCTTAAGTTTGGTGTCAATTGCATGTTTCTGTTCTTATTGCATTCATGCATGTGTCTTCATTAATCTTCAAGTTGTTCTTGATGATTTCTTTGTTTTGATCTTTGAATTCTATTGACTTGAGTGTTTTGTTGTTTCTCATATGCATTAGTGTCAGTAGTGCTCAAACTGCTAAGTTTGATGTCTTGCATGCATTGTTATTTGATTTTAGTTGCATTTTGATTATTCCTTATTATTAAAAATCCAAAAATATTTTTAATTTGTGTCTTTTCAAGTCAATAATACAGAGAATTGAAGATTCAGAACATACTGCAGAGGAATCACACAGAAAAAGCTGAGCATTCAAAAATGCCCAGTGAAGAAGGCAGACTGGCGTTTAAACGCCAGCCAGGGTGCCTGGTTGGGCGTTTAACGCCCAAAAAGGTATAGGTTTGGGCGTTAAACGCCAGAATGTGCACATTCTGGGCGTTTAACGCCAGGATGGTGCTAGGGGGAAGATTTTGTTTTCAAAATCAATTTTTTTCAAGTTTTCAAAGTTTTTCAAAATCAAATCTTTTTCAAATCATATCTTTTCAATCAAATGTTTTCAAAATTAATTTCTTTCCTTTTTCAAAGATACTTACTAACAATTAATGATTTGATTGAACATTTTTTGCCTCTTCTGTTGAGGAAGGTTTTATGTTTGAATCATATCTTTTCTTGTTAGGCAAGTCATTAATTTTTAAAATCATATCTTTTAAAATTATTTTCAAATCATATCTTTTTAAAATTGTTTTCAAATCAAATCTTTTTAAAATTGTTTTCAAATCATATCTTTTCAATCACATCTTTTTAAAACTAATCATATCTTTTTAACCACATCTTTTTCAAATTAGTTTTCAATCAAATCTTTTTGATTTCTAATTTCAAAATCTTTTTCAAAAATCAATTGATTCTTTTTCTATTCTTAATTTTCGAAAATCAATTAAGTGTTTTTCAAAATGTTTTCAAAATCTTTTACTTAATTTTCGAAATTTACTTCCCTCCTTCTCACATCCTTCTACTTTTGGACTAACTCTATTCCTTAGTGCAAAATTCGAACTCCATCTTCTTTGATAAGTTCGAATTTTCTACTTCTGTCTTCCATTTTTCTTCCTCTGACACCTCAAGGAATCTCTATACTGTGACATGGAGGATTCCATATTTTCTTGTTTTCTTCTCTTTCATATGAGCAGGAACAAAGACAAAGGCATTCTTGAAGCTGACCAAATTCTTCAAAGAAGAAGAACACATGGCAGCCGAAAACAACAACAATGCAAACAATGCAAGGAAGGTGCTGGGTGACTTTACTGCACCTACTCCTGATTTCTATGGGAGAAGCATCTCTATCCCTGCCATTGGAGCAAACAACTTTGAGCTAAAGCCTCAATTAGTTTCTCTAATGCAACAGAATTGCAAGTTCCATGGACTTCCAATGGAAGATCCTCATCAGTTTTTAGCTGAGTTCTTGCAAATCTGTGACACAGTCAAGACTAATGGGGTTAACCCTGAGGTCTATAGACTGATGCTATTCCCTTTTGCTGTAAGAGACAGGACTAGAATATGGTTGGACTCCCAACCTAAAGAAAGCCTGGACTCTTGGGAAAAGCTAGTCAATGCCTTCTTGGCAAAGTTCTTTCCACCACAAAGATGGAGTAAGCTTAGAGTGGAAGTCCAAACCTTCAGACAGAAGGATGGGGAATCCCTCTATGAAGCTTGGGAAGATACAAACAAATAATCAGAATAAAATATTGACCCAACAAGTCAATTTGATTTCTCAAAGTCTGTCTGGAATGCAAAATGCACCAAGCAGTACTAAGGATGCTTCATCTAAGGAAGAAGCTTATGATCCTGAGAACCCTTCAATGGAAGAGGTGAATTACCTAGGAGAACCCTATGGAAACACCTATAATTCTTCATGAAGAAATCACCCAAATTTCTCATGGAAGAATCAAGAGAGACCTCAACAAGGTTTCAATAATAATGGTGGAAGAAACAGGCTTAGCAATGGCAAGCCTTTTCCATCATCTTCTCAGCAACAGACAGAGAGTTCTAAGCAGAATACTTCTGACTTAGCAACAATGGTCTCTGATCTAATAAAGACCACTCAAAGTTTCATGAATGAAACAAGGTCCTCCATCAGAAATTTGGAAGGACAAGTGGGACAGCTGAGCAAGAAAATTACTGAACTCCCTCCTAGTACTCTCCCAAGTAATACAGAAGAAAATCCAAAAGGAGAGTGCAAAGCCATAAGCATGGCCGAATATGGAGAGGAAAGAGAGGAGGAGGACGCCACTGAGGAAGACCTCAGTGGGCGTGTACCAATCTCCTCTGAGTTCCTCAAAGAGGAACCATGGGAATCTGAGGCTCAAAATGAGACCATAGAGATTCCATTGGACTTGTAGAGAATGTTTTGGTTAAGATTGAAGACCACTACGTCCCTACTGATTTCATAGTCCTAGAGACTGGGAAGTGCATGGATGAATCCATCATCCTTGGCAGACCCTTCCTAGCCACAGCAAAGGCTGTGATTGATGTTGATGGAGGTGAACTAATCATTCAAGTGAATGAAGAATCCTTGGTGTTTAAGGCTCAAGGATATCCCTCTGTCACCATGGAGAGGAAGCTTGAAGAGCTTCTCTCAAATCAGAGACAAACAGAGCCCCCACAGTCAAACTCTAAGTTTGGTGTTGGGAGGCCACAACCAAACTCTAAGTTTGGTGTTGAACCCCCACATTCAAACTCTAAGTTTGGTGTTGGGAGGTTTCAACATTGCTCTGAGTATCTATGAGGCTCCATGAGAGCCATCTGTCAAGCTAATGACATTAAAGAAGCGCTTGTTGGGAGGCAACCCAATGTTATATTTTGACTATTTTCTTTTGTTATTTTATGTTTTTTGTAGGTTGATGATCATAAGAAGTCACAAAATCCATTGAAAAAGCAAAAACAGAATGAAAAACAGGAAGAAAAACAGCACACCCTGGAGGAAGAACCTGCTGGCGTTTAAACGCCAGTCAGGCTAGCAGATGGGCGTTTAACGCCCAGTCTGGTGCCATTCTGGGCGTTTAACGCCAGAAAGGGGCACCAGACTGGCGTTAAACGCCAGTAAAGGGCACCAACCTGGCGTTAAACGCCAGGAATGGGCACCAGCCCGGCGTTTAACGCCAGAAATGGCTCAAAACGTGGATTTTGATGCTATTTGGTGCAGGGATGACTTTTCCTTGACACCTAAGGATCTGTGGACCCCACAGGATCCCCAAACAACCCCACCACTCTCTCTTCTTCTTCACCCATTCATCAATCACCTCAACATCTCTTTCTCTTCACCACTCACATCCATCCTTCATAAACCACTACTTCTCCCCATACACGGCCGAACACAAAGCCATCTCCCTCTCCTCCATTTCTTCTTCTTCTACTCACTTCCCTCTTCTTTTGCTCGAGGACGAGCAAACCTTTTAAGTTTGGTGTGGTAAAAGCATTGCTTTTTGCTTTTCCATAACCATTTATGGCATCCAAAGCCGGTTCAACTGAGAAGGCATGACCTCAAGCCCATCACTAAGAAGAAGGTGGAGCAAACAAGAGACCCCTCTCATCAAGAAATCCCTGAGATACCTCAAGGGATGCACTTTCCTCCACAAGACTACTGGGAGCAACTGAACACCTCCCTAGGAGAATCAAGTTCCAACATGGGACAACTAAGGGTGAAGCACATGCCATCCTCCTCCATGAAATTAGAGAAGATCAAAAAATCATGAGAGAGGAGCAACAAAGACAAGGAAGAGACATTGAGGAGCTCAAGCACTCCATAGGATCTTCAAGAGCAAGAAAGAGCCGCCATCACTAAGGTGGACCCGTTCCTTGATTTCCTTGTTCTTTATTCTTCTGTTTTTCGAATTTTTATGCTTATGTTTATCCATATTTGTGTCTTATGATCATTAGTGTCTTAGTGTCTATGCCTTAAAGCTATCAATATGAATCCATCACCTTTCTTAAATGAAAACTGTTTTTATCACAAAAGAACAAGAAGTACAGGATTTCAAATTCATCTTTAAAACTAGCTTAATTAGTTTGATGTGGTGACAATACTTGTTGTTTTCCGAATGTATGCTTAAACAGTGCATATGTCTTTTGAATTTGTGGTTCATGAATGTTAAAATTGTTGGCTCTTGAAAGAATGATGAAAAAGGAGACATGTTACTGAGGATCTGAAAAATCATAAAAATGATTCTTGAAGCAAGAAAAAGCAGTGAATACAAAAAAAAAAAAAAAAAAAAGAGAGAGAAGCAGAAAAACGAAAAAAAAAGGGGGAGAAAGAAAAAGAAAAGAAAAAGAAAGAAATAAAGTTGTGATCCAAGGCAATAAGAGTGTGCTTAAGAACCTTGGACACCTCTAATTGGGGACTTTAGCAAAGCTGAGTCACAATCTGAAAAGGTTCACCCAATTATGTGTCTGTGGCATGTATGTATCCGGTGGTAATACTGGAAGACAGAGTGCTTTGGGCCACGGCCAAGACTCAATAAGTAGCTGTGTTCAAGAATCATCATACTTAACTAAGAGAATCAATAACACTATCTGGATTCTAAGTTCCTAAAGAAGCCAATCATTCTGAACCTCAGAGGATAAAGTGAGATGCCAAAACTGTTCGGAGGCAAAAAGCTACTAGTCCCGCTCATCTAATTTGGAGCTTAGTTTCACTGATAATTTGGAGTCTATAGTATATTCTCTTCTTTTTATCTTATTTGATTTTCAGTTGCTTGGGGACAAGCAACAATTTAAGTTTGGTGTTGTGATGAGCGGATAATTTGTATGCTTTTTGGCATTGTTTTTAGTATGTTTTTAGTAGTTTTAGTTTAGTTTTTATTATATTTTTATTAGTTTTTAGTTAAAATTCACTTTTCTGGACTTTACTATGAGTTTGTGTGTTTTTCTGTGATTTCAGGTATTTTCTGGCTGAAATTGAAGGTTCTGAGCAAAAATCTGATCCAGAGACTAAAAAGGACTGCAGATGCTGTTGGATTCTGACCTCCCTGCACTCGAAGTGGATTTTCTGGAGCTACAGAAGCCCAATTGGCGCGCTCTCAACGGCGTTGGAAAGTAGACATCCAGGGCTTTCCAGCAATATATAATAGTCCATACTTTGTCCAAGATTTGATGGCCCAAACCCGCGAAGCAATCCGGCCTCAAAATTCCCAGCGTTAAACGCCCAAACTGGCACCTAAATGGGAGTTAAACGCCCAAACTGGCATAAAAGCTGGAGTTAAACGCCAGGAAGAGTCTCTACACGAATTTCCTTGATTGCTCAGCCCAAGCACACACCAAGTGGGCCCGGAAGTGGATTTTTATGTCATTTACTCACCTTTGTACACCTTAGGCTACTAGTTTCCTATATATAGAACCTTTTACTATTGTATTTTCATCGGGGTATCTATCTTTTGATCATGTTTTGATGATTAAACCCTCATTGGGAGGCTGGCCATTCGGCCATGCCTAGACTTTGTTCTTATGTATTTTCAACGGTGGAGTTTCTACACACCATAGATTAAGGGTGTGGAGCTCTGCTGTACCTCGAGTATTAATGCAATTACTATTGTTCTTCCATTCAATTCCACTTGTTCTTTTACCAAGATATCACTTGTTCTTCAACATGATGAAGGTGATGATTGACGCCCATCACCATTATCACCCATGAACAAGGTGACTGACAACCATTCTTGTTCTACAAGCATCTGAGGCTTAGTGAATATCTCTTGGATTCTTCGGAATCTTCGTGGTATAGGCAGGACCTGATGGCGGCATTCAAGAGAATCCGGAAGGTCTAAACCTTGTCTGTGGTATTCTGAGTAGGATTCAATGATTGAATGACTGTGATGTGCTTCAAACCTGTAACCTACTGGGCGTTAGTGACAGACGCAAAAGAGTGATTCTATTCCGGTAGGGGAGGGAACCAAACCGGTGATTGGCGGCACTGTGACAGAGTGCTTTGCATTAGCTTTCACTGCGCGGATGGGAGGTAGCTGCTGACAACAGTGAGACCCTACACGAGCTTGCCATGGAAAGGAGTAAGAAAGGATTGGATGAAGACTGTAGGAAAGCAGAGAGACGGAAGGGAAGGCATCTTCATACACTTGTCTGAAGCTCTTACACCAATGATATACATAAGTATCCCTATCTTTATCTTTTATGTTATTTTCGTTCATCACCATATCCATTTGAGTTTGCCTGACTGAGATTTACAAGATGACCATAGCTTGCTTCATACCACCAATCTCCGTGGGATCGACCCTTACTCGCGTAAGGTATTACTTGGACGACCCAGTGCACTTGCTGGTTAGTTGTGCGAAGTTGTGTTTATGCCATGGTATTGAGCACCAAGTCTTTGGAGCCATTACCGGGGATTGTTCTGTGTATTAAAAAGTATTGATCACAATTTCGTGCACCAAAGCCCCGACCTTATGTCTCACCATCTGGCAGTAGACCCCCTAGCCAAACCAGTGGCACAAAGAAGACGGAAAATGTCACCAGATCGAGCCGCCGAGGTCCAAAAATAGGTGAAAGCCCTACTCGAAGCCAACTTCATCCGAGAACTCCCTTATACGACCTGGCTAGCCAACGTCGTACTGGTAAGAAAATCTAACGGGAAATGGCAAATGTGCGTCGACTACACGGATCTCAACAAAGCATGCCCAAAGGACGCCTTCCCCCTACCGAACATCGATGGGCTAGTGGATGCGGCATCCGGCCACCGATACCTCAGCTTCATGGACGCATATTCCGGCTACAACCAGATCCCGATGCACCGACCAGACGAAGAAAAAATAGCATTCATCACCCCAGACGGAACCTACTGCTATAGAGTAATGCCCTTTGGCTTAAAATACGCCGGAGCCACCTACCAGCGACTTGTTAACAAGATATTTCGCAACCTATCCGGAAACAAAATAGAAGTCTACATTGATGATATGCTCGCCAAGACGGAATCCGGAGAGCAACTAACCGACGACCTCAAGGAAATAATGAACACCCTGCGAAAACACCAAATGTGACTCAACCCAACAAAATGTGCCTTCGGAATGGAAGCAGGAAAATTCCTCGGCTTCATGATCACGCAACGCGAAGTTGAGGCAAATCCAGAAAAATGCCGTGCCGTCCTTGAGATGACAAGTCCCAAAAACCTCAAAGAAATCCAAAAACTCACCGGCCGACTAACCGCGCTATCCCGGTTCCTCGGGGCATCGGCCCAAAAGGCAATCCCTTTTTTCAAACTTATGAAAAAAGGAACCCCCTTCAAATGGGAGATAGAATGCGAAGAAGCTTTCCAACACTTCAAAAGGGTTCTGGCGGAACCTCCAATCCTCGCAAAACCCCAAACAGGGGAAACACTATACCTGTACCTCTCCATAACAGAAGAAGCAATCGCAGCAGCACTCGTCCGGGAAAACGAGAAAAAGGAACAAAAACCCATATACTTCATAAGCAGGGTCCTACAGGACACAGAAGCCCGCTATTCACGCTTAGAAAAGCTAGCTTTCGCACTCCTCTCGGCATCCCGACGGTTACGACAATACTTCCAAGCCCACCCCATAACGGTCCGAACCGACCAAGCGGTCAAACAAGTATTATAAAAACCCGACCTAGCAGGAAGAATGCTAGCATGGTCCATCGAGTTATCCCAATTCCAGATCAGGTTCGAACCCCGAAACGCCATCAAAGCGCAGGCCTTGACCGACTTCATCGCTGAAATGACTCCGATCAAACTCACCCCCGAACCATGGAAATTGCACGTCGACGGCTCATCAAACTCCACTCACGGAGGCGCCGGAATTATCCTCGAAAACCAAAACGGGATCATAATTGAACAATCAATAAGATACGACTTTCCAGTATCAAATAACCAAGCAGAATACGAGGCCCTCTTAGCAGGCCTAAACCTAGCCCGGGAAGTCGACGCCAAGGTACTCGAAGTAAATACCGATTCCCAGGTAGTGTGCTCCCAAATCAACGGGAGCTACCAAACCCGGGACCCTCTACTCCAACAGTATCTCAATAAAGTGAGTGAATTAAAAGGAGAATTCGAAAACGTCACCGTACAACACGTCCCCAGGGAACGAAACGCCAGGGCGGACCTGCTCTCCAAGCTAGCCAGTACGAAGTCGGGACACGGCAACAGATCACTAATCCAGGAGGTCGTTAAGTCGCCTTCCGTATCGACAATAATCAGCGCTCATCTAACATCCTCAAACCGGGAGTCTTGGACATACCCTATCTTACAATACCTCCTCGACGGAACCCTACCACCAGACCCAAAAGAGGAAAGGCGAATAAAAAGAGAAGCCGCCAACTACACCATCATAGCAGGACAACTATACAGACGCGGATTCTCGCAGCCCCTACTCAAATGTGTCGAACCCGGGAACACGGAATACATACTCCGCGAGATCCACGAAGGCTGCTGCGGTCACCACATCGGAGGAAAAACGCTAGCTCAAAAAATCATCAGGACTGGCTATTTCTGGCCCACGATCATTCGAGATTCCATACAACTAACAAAAAGCTGCGACAAATGCCAAAGGCATGCCAATATCCCCCAAGCCGCCCCACACCAACTCGGCATTATATCGGCAGAACGGCCATTCGGCAGTTGGGGAATCGACCTCGTCGGACCCTTCCCCATAGCACCCGGCCAACTCAGATATCTCGTCGTCGCCATAGACTACTACACCAAATGGATTGAAGCCGAGCCCCTGGCCTCCATAACAGCGACCCAATGTCGAAAATTCGTCTGGCGGCAGATCATTACCCGATTCGGAATCCCCGAAGTCATCATCTCAGACAACGGAACCCAGTTCACCGACAAAAAATTCAGAGAACTCCTAGAAGGATTGCACATATCCCATCGCTTCAGCTCGGTAGAACATCCCCAAACAAACGGACAGGTGGAATCCGCCAACAAAATAATCGTTAAAGGACTCAAGAAGCGACTCGACGAAGCCAAGGGACTATGGGCAGATGAGTTGGGATCAGTCCTATGGTCGTACCGAACAACACCCCAAACGAGCACGGGAGAAACGCCCTTCCGACTAACATACGGCGTAGAAGCAGTCATCCCAGTGGAAATCGGGGACCCCAGCCCCAGGAAAACGGTGGGAGGTAACGACGAAGAAGCAGAACGAGACCTCGTGGACGAAGAAAGGAGCATAGCTCACGTCAAAGAGTTAGCACTCAAACAAAGAATCAGCCTAAGGTACAATCACGGCGTTATCCGACGAGAATTTGCGGACAACGACCTCGTCCTACGACGAAACGATATCGGTCCCCCGACCCCAGGAGAAGGAAAGCTCGCCCCCAACTGGGAAGGACCATACAGAATCAAGGCCGTAATTGGAAAAGGAGCATATAAACTCGAACGACTAGACGGCAGCGAAATACCAAGAACTTGGAACGCAGCCAACTTACGAAGATACTACACTTAAATAAATCACCCTTTATTTTTCTTTTAATCACCCTTTATCTTTCTTTTATTTTTCTCATTTTGTCTTTTAGAACCTCGGGTACTCTTTCCCTCACGAAGGGTTTTAACGAGGCCCAACCATTCAAATAAAATTTTTTACAAGTTATTTCCACTTCATCTCCATTACAAGTCATTACCGTTTCTCAAACACGGAACGAAGACACGGCCATCGCTGGAGGATTGATCACCCCCCAGGCCGAACACACGGATATCCAAAAAACCGACCAAACGAACGGTTACGATAAAACAAACGCTCAAAAATGCAAAAAGGCCCGAACGGCCAAATAAACGCCACAAACAGATCATACAAAGACCCAAAAACAGCCGAAAATACCATTCAAAACAAAGTTACGGCCCTTGAGCCACTAGAAAATTCAAACAAAGTTCAAAACTAAATTACAAAAACTACTCAATATCAACAATCCGACCATCACGGACGGTCTTAAACGCTCCCATCACGGACACGTCCACGCCAGGGGCCAACACCAGAACCTGCGCCTTCATCGTCTCCTCGGTAGCAGCGACGGCATCCCTAGCATCAGCCAACAGAGCCGCCTTTTCCTTCTTTAGAGCTTCGACCTCAGCCTTCAGAGTTTCCGACTCAGCGAGAAGCACGGCAGCTTGAGAACTCGCATTTGAGGAACGCGTCCGCTCCTCCGCCAACTGAGAAAGAAGCGAAGTCTCCACGCCGGCAAGTCGGAGAATCTCCTCCCCGGCATCCTCTGAAGACTTCACCGCTTTCTCCTTTGCAGTATTGGCGGCCTCAAGCTCCTCCGTCAACTTGGTCACATCAGCCTGGGCCTGCCGAAGTTTCTTTTCCAACAAACCCACTTGGGCCATCACGGGCTCAGCCTTCCGAACAACCACGGCAGAGCGAAGAAGGGCACGGTAAACCGACTCACCCTAGAACGAGACGTCACAGCCATCAAAAAACGACTCCGTTCCGGGCATTAAGTGCTGATCAATAAAACCCGTAGCATCGAAACGTCGGTCCATCACACTAGGAATCAAGCCCTCTTCCTCAAAGGTCTCACTACCCGGCTCCTCCGTCCTACTCCTCTTCCGAGAAGCCTCGGCAGCCGTCAACACAACAACCTCAGGCGACCCAGGCAGAACTTCAACGCCAGTAGGCGCCCCCGAAGGAACCACCTCCTGAGGAATAGCCTGAGAATCCGCGGCCGGGGTCAGAACAGGAGTAGAAGGAGACGACGACCCCTCCTCCCGAACCAACGCTGCCTTCAACCTTGCCAAAGTAGTCAGCCTGCCAGCCATCTCAACTAAAAGAAAAACAAGAGAGGAGTCAAAAAAAAAAGGGGGAACACACCAATATATGTCCGACAAGCCTCGGGATCCCCCATAACGTCTCGAGGATTCAACGGGCGTTCGCCAAACAAATGCCACAAAACTTTGGCAATATCCTTATCCTCCCGAGACAAATCATCATAGGAGATCTTAGTCAAGACCGACGGCCCGGCACCAAAATTCCAGTACGTCGGAAACCGGCGCTCGCCCTCCAAGGTAAGCCAAAACGGGTGGTGCCCCCGAACGGGACGCACCTTAAAATACTCCCATTTAAACCCATGAAATGAATCCTCAAACAACCCAAAGATCTGGCGATGAGGCTGAGCACGGAAAGACATATATCCTTTCTTGTGCTTCCCCTCCTTAGTCGGAAGAGTGCACAAGAAAAGAAAAAGGAAAACGGGAACCGAAGCCGGGAGATCGAGATACTGGCACACCAACTCAAAACACCGAACGGCCGCCCAGCTGTTCGGGTGAAGCTGAGACGGTGCCACGGAACACCGACTAAGTAAACCCTGAACAAATGGCGAAAATGGGAACCGCACACCAAGCCGAGTAAACATGGATTCATAAACCCACATCCAGTCCGGCACGGTGGGTGAACGGAGGTTCAAATAGCAAACGCGCTCGTCGGCATCAGGGAGCACGAGCTCGTATCGCCCCTCCTCTTCACCACCACCACAAATTGCCCCCTGATCGCGGAGCCGTTGGAGATCACCCTCCGTCATCCGCGACGGAACACCCCATACATCGCTGGTCACCCAACCATAGCGATTGGGAACGCCCCTGGAAGGGGCTACTGGGGCACCCACACTCTCATTTCTCCGACGCTGCATACCTAAAACAGGGAGGAGCACCACCATCAGCCTACCAACTCTACACAGTATCAAAGATAAAAACCTAAACACCACTACCAAACCCAAACGCCGTGAAACACCACTACAATCAAAGTAGAAAACGGCGGTGCTTAGCCCCTTCCCCAAACTCAACAAAAACACCAAACACAGCAAAACAAAAAAAGAAGCAGGCAGAACAAACGCACGGCAAAAACAGAACAGGCATGCACAAACAAATATGAAAGGAAAAGGCAAAAAATACCAACCTGGTGAATTAGAAGGGACCCTGAAAGAAAACAAGAAAAAGAAGCAGAGCGGCACCAGAAAGCAAAAACCACCAAGGAGTTTTTTTTTTTCAGAAAATGGAGAGTTCCTTTTGAAAAGAAAAAACGGACGAGGGAAATAAAAACCAAAGCAAAACGGTTTCAAAAAGAAAGGCAAAAAGACACAACTAACCCTGAGCGCAATAAAAACTCACGGGGGCAAAAGAGAGAAAACCCCCCCACAATAAATGCCCCCTCGGAAAAGCAAACTAATCAATTACGCCTCAAAAAATGCAACAGGCGCAGCAGGCACGGAAAGGTCACGTCAAGACCAAAATACGGTCAAGACGAACCCTTTACCAAACGAAATCAAGAAACCGACCTCGTCACCGAACGAACACTCGACCGGCACCGGAGACACGATGAGAAAACGTCCCAAACTCTTAGCGACAAACCGACTTTACTCGCTCTCCCACTGCGGGGGCAACTGTTACGGATCCGGTCCACGGATCCCGGACCCGTGACCGAACCCGAACCCGGCTCCTCGGGTCAACCCGTTTTATCTCTCTATAAGGCCCTGAACCGGCCCTCTAGAGCTCCTAACTAACTTTCGAATTCAAACGTCCCTCTTATCTTAGCCAGATAAGATAAAGATAAGATAACCACCATCACATATAAATAGAGGACTCAAGTCCCTCCAGGTATTCATTCATTCCTCATACCTTACACCTCTCAGATCTATTCTGACTTGAGCGTCGGAGTGTCTTTGCAGGTACCTCCCCTCCGCTCCATCTGGGAAATCCAACATTCGATTAGACCCGCGGGTTCCCGATCCTCCTCCTAGATCGTATCAGAAGCATTCTGTACAATAAATAAAAAGATTTAAAAGTTTGTGTTTGATGTTATACAAAATTTAGATATTAAATTAAAATTAAATTATTTAGTTCAAAACGATATTTCTATTATTTAATATTTGATATATAATTATTAACTAGATTGGTAGTATATTAATAAAATTATTATAATTTCAAAATAATTAACTTTTTCTTAATAAACTTATAAAAAATATTTTTCATTTTAAAAATATTATTAGCCTATTTTCATTTCTTACGGCAACTTGTTATTAATTGAAAATGATCATTAATATGGTCGGCCTTAAATCCGAGCTATAACTTGGCGTTATAGCCGTTGTCATTAAGAGATATAACTGTCACCCGTTATAAGCTCGGTCTTTTATGAACCATAACTCGGTCAGAATAATACTCCTACTGTAACTGATGTTTAAACGGCATATCGATCAGTTACAATATCAATCATTTCGAAACTGACGATTAAGGCCAAGAGCATAACAGACGGGGAACTCATCATATAAAGAAAGGTAAAATACTCTACCGAGGTAAGTTTTTAGAGAATACAATATACTGACTTAAACTTCGGAGTGCCTTTGCAGGTACACTCCCCCCTTTTTCCATTGCTCGTGCTCTCATATCTCTTGGGAAAGAAGAAAGCTCGGACTCGAGGATCATGTGCTCAAGCTTTGTGGTGATAGCTCGGAAATCAATAACCGACCTATTTCGCAGGCAAGATCAATTGGCACCCACCGTGGGGCCGAAGATATAGAATTCTTTCTTTTGGTCCCATTGTTTTCGCTCATACCCATTGCTGACGTACCACCTCCCTCACTATCCGAACTTATGCGGATAGTAGCTGAGCTACAACAAGCCAATCAACGAATGGTCGAAGAAAATCAAATAATGGCTGCTCAAATCGCTGAACTGAACCATGCCCGAATAGAGCATAACGACCCTCATCACCAGCAATCAGACGATAATGAGCATCATTCCCAGCCCTCTCATGTCTCGGAAACTATTCGAGCCGACGAAGTTCAACCTGAAGATGAGAAGGAAGAGTCCGACGAACTTGTAGGACCCTTCATAGAAGAAGTGATGAACTTCGAATTGCCAAAGAGATTCACCCTGCCGCTAGCCCTCACACCTTATGATGGGCTTGGAGACCCGAAGAAATTTCTCAAAAAGTTCCGATCAATAATGATCGTCAATGGTGCATCAGATACTGTTTTGTGCCTCTGTTTTCCTAATTATTTAGGCGGTCCTGCACTTGATTAGTTGTGTGCTTTGCCTGCAGGTTCTATCTTGCGATTTCAGCAGCTGGCGAAGCTATTTGAAGAACACTTTGCTGGATCTGCAATTTACCTCCATGATTCGGATTATCTGAATACAATAAAGCAAGGCCAAAATGAAAGCTTGAAGGACTACATGACTCGCTTCACCAAAGTCGCCATTAGCATACCAGACCTTCACCCTGAAGTCCATCTTCACGCAATCAAAAGCGGACTCCGCCCTGGGAAGTTCCAAGAAACCATTGCTGTGGCTAAGCTGAAGACTCTCGCCGAGTTCCGCGAAAAGGCCAAAGGACAAATTAATATCGAGGAACTAAGACAAGCTCGAAAGTCGGACAAAATACTTTTCAGAGACGACGACAAGGTCCAAAGCAGTAAGAAAAATTTTAAGCTAACTCTCCGATTTGATTCTTACACGCAGTTCAACACCAAATGCGAAGACATCATCAAAGAATCCTGAATTCAAAATTAATCAAACCACCAAGGAAGGCCGGTACCTATCAAGATGCTAAAAACGTGGATAAGTCCAAATATTGCGCATTCCACAAAAAGCACGGCCACACTACCAACGATTGTGTGGTGGCAAAAGATCTCTTGGAAAGACTGGCTCGGCAAGGCCACCTCGAAAAATACATTGGAGGACACATGCATAAACGTCCCACATCTACAACTAATGACCTACCCGAACAATCACATCGGGACAAAGAAAAGGCAACACCGAGCAATTATGAATGGCCTTGAGGTATAATTAATTGTATTTCAGGAGGATACGCCAGCGGAGGACACTCAAATTCAGCTCGAAAAAGATCATACCAAGCAATATGCTCGGTAGACAACCCAGGCGGTGGAACTGAGGTCAACACCCCACTCCCACAAGTCACATTCACAGAAGCGGACTTCAATTCTAATATACAGAACCTAGACGACCCTGTTGTCATCACCTTACAGTTGGGAGACTTATTAGTAAAGAAGGTCCTCCTGGATCCCGGAAGCAGCGCTGACGTCCTGTTCTATTCAACATTTCAAAAAATGAAGCTGAGCAACAACATTTTCCAGTCAACAAGCAGAGACCTAGTCGGTTTCTCGGGTGAGCGCGTTCCGATACTAGGGTCAGTGTGGTTATAAACCACACTAGGTGAACATCCTCTTTCAAAAACATGCGACATTCAATATTTAGTAGTAGAGTGCATAAGTCCATACAACCTTATACTTGGCCGACCTTTTTTAAACAAGTTCGGCGCAATTGTATCTATAGTTCACCTGTGTGTTAAGTTTCCTGTGCAGGATGATCATGTCGTGACAATCCATGGAGATCACAAGGAAGCACGGCAATGCTGCAATATCAGCATGAAATTTCAAAATCACTCACAACAGCAGGTCAACAATGTCGACATCAACAACAACAACTCGGCACTGGCCAAACTAGACCCAAGAGTCGACTTCCGAGAAAGACCTTCACCATCTGATGACTTACAAAAGGTGTTTCTCACCGACGACCCTAACAAATTTACCTTTGTAGGAAAATCGGTCAGCGAGAAAGAACTGGAAGACATCACCACCTTTCTACAACAACAAACCGACCTGTTCGCATGGACACCTTCTAATATGCCCGGCATTGATCCACAAGTCATCAGCCATAAGTTGGCAATAAACCCATCTGCACGACTTGTGCAACAAAAGAAAAGAAAACTCGGGGATGAAAAAAGAAGGGCAGCCTTCGAAGAAACTCAAAAGTTGATCAATGCAAATTTCATTACAGAAATCAGATTCACTACATGGCTATCCAATGTGATAATGGTAAGGAAACAAAATGGTAAATGGCACATGTGCGTCAACTTTACAGATTTAAACAAATCATGCCCGAAAGATTCTTATCCCTTGCCATCCATAGACTCTTTGGTAGATAACGCCTCTGGTTACGCTACCTTAAGTTTTATGGATGCCTATTTGGGCTATAACCAAATTCTTATGCACCCTTCTGATCAAAGTAAAACGGCATTCATTACTGACTTCGGTAACTACTGTTATAAAGTTATGCCTTTTGAACTAAAGAATGCAGGAGCAACTTACCAGCGCCTTATGGACAAAGTTTTTGCTAAATAGCTCGGCCGAAACATAGAAGTATACATCGACGACATGGTCGCCAAAACAAAGGTTAGCAACGACCACATTACATACTTAACAGAAATTTTTGGCCAACTACGCAAATACAACATGCGTCTAAACCTGGAAAAGTGTGCTTTTGCAGTGCAAGGTGGTAAGTTTTTGGGGTTTTTATTAACAAACAGGGGCATCGAGGCTAATCCAGAGAAATGTCGAGCAGTTGTGAATATGGCCAGCCCAAAGACAATAAAAGAAGTACAACGACTGACAGGAAGACTTGCTGCACTATCAAGATTTGTTCCATGTTTAGCTTCAAAGTCCATCCCTTTCTTCTAAACCATAAAAAAGAAAAACAAATTTCAATAGACCGACGATTATGAAAGAGCTTTTACTACCTTAAAAACAATCCTCTCACAACCGCTAGTCCTATAAAAGCCCCTTGAAGGGGAAGATTTATTTTTATATTTATCAGTAACTGATTGGGCGATAAGCTCTGCTCTTGTTGCAGAATGAGACAAAATTCAATCTTCAGTATACTTTGTCAGTAAAACACTTCAACACGCCGAGATTAATTATCCGAGAATAGAAAAACTCGCCTTGGCACTAGTGTTCTCGGTGAGAAGACTCAGACCCTATTTCCACAGCCATGTCATCAACGTTAGAACAGATCATCCACTACAACAAGTCTTACACAAGCCAGACACTGCAAGAAGACTAATCAAATGGTTAATAGAATTGTCGGAATTCGACATTAGGTATCAATCCAGAGGGCCGATTAAATCACAATTCTTAGCCGACTTTATCGCAGAACTGACAATACCCTCGGAGGAGGACCACACCAAACAATGGAGGTTATATATAGACGGTTCATCCAACAAAGAAGGTTGTGGTGCGGGAATACGTCTGGAGACCGATGATGGTTCTATCCTCGAACATTCCTTACATTTGGCTTTTAAAGCAAGCAACAATCAGTCTGAATATAAAGCACTCGTCGCAGGACTCTAACTATGTTTAGACCTACACATATCTGCTATAGAGGTATACTGTGACTCCTTATTGGTCGTTCAACAGGTAAACGACCTTTTCCAGGTTAGAGATCCTCTTCTATCTAAGTATCTGCTCTTAGTAAAAGATCTCATTTCAAAGTTTTCAAAATTTGAAATACAACACATCCCGCGAGAACAAAACCAACGGGCTGATATTTTATCCAAACTCAGTAGTTCTCAATCCGATTTATCCACACTCCATCAATCTACTATAACATCTTCCAGCGTTACTCTAACAATGTTTTAAGTGTTACACAGGAAATGGATTGGCGAGACGATTTCATCAAATACTTACAAACATGCCATATGCCAGAAGGAGTTGAGAATGTAAAACGGTTCCGACGACAAGCAACCTTTTTCACATTATTTAACGGAGCTTTATACAGACGAGGATATACCCGGCCATTGCTAAAATGCCTCAACAAGGCAGACGCCGAGATAGCTTTATCCGAAGCACATGAGGAAATATGCGGAATACATACAGGAGCTCGGAGCCTAGCTTCCAAAATACTCCGTGCAGGTTTCTTTTGGCCAACATTAAAGCATGATAGCAAAAACAAGGTTCAAACATGTCAAAATTGTCAGAAGCACGCCTCCATCATTCATATTCTAGCCGAGGATATGCATCACTTCGATGTTACCTGGCCTTTCAACAAATGGGGATTCGATATACTCGGACCATTTCCTACAGCACCGGGTCAGGTAAAGTTCATAGTTATTGCAATTGACTATTTTTCAAAATGGGTTGAAGCCTAACCTTTGGCGAAAATCACATCCCAACAAATTATCTCTTTCATTAGGAAAAACATTATCTGCCGTTTCGACATTCCTCAACACATTATCACTGACAATGGTCGCCAGTTTGCCGATCAGAAGTTTCAAGCTTTTTTGCAGGGCCTCAAAGTCAGACAACACTGCTTCCGTCGAGCATCCTCAAACAAACGGACTAGCGGAGGCAGCAAATAAGGTCATATTACATGCACTCAAAAAGAAACTAGATGACGCTAAAGGGTTATGGGCTGAGCTAATACCTGAAGTCATTTGGGGATACAATACAACACAACAATCATCAACCAAGGAGACACCGTTCCGTTTGGTCTACGGCTCCGAAGCTATGATACCACTAGAAGTCTTGCAAAAGTCGATCAGAGCTCAACTCGATCGCCAAGATGAAGCTCGGCGAATCGACCTTGATGTCATTGAAGAAATAAGAGACTTATCTACACTGCGCCAACTCGCAGCACAGCAAGCACTTGCCCGTCGACACAACAGATCGGTAAGAAGCCGATCATTTACAAAAGGCGATTTGGTGCTTCACAAAACGGAGGTTGCACGAAAACCGCCCACCCACGGAAAACTCGCCGCAAACTAGGACGGCCCATACCGGGTAACAGAAGTCCTCGGCAACGGAGCATATAGAATAGAAACTTTAAATGGTACAATCTTACCTAATACTTGGAATGTTTCCTCTCTAAAGAAATTTTATAGTTAAATGTTAGGGACAGGCTTGTACTCTTTTTTCTACTACCAAGATTTTTCCCAACAAGGGTTTTGCTTGGAGAGGTTTTAACGAGGCTAGCCTACCTGCACCTTTGTAGCCAAAGGTTCGTCAAAATTAATGCATACGATCTATCTAAAAATATAACTAAAGCTCTATGCATCAATTATCTTCGCCTTCTCAAACTTGAATTACAATCGCAAACTTTGTCTACTATCAAAATTCGAAACGACGAACATATTTCTCAATCCGAAAATACTCGGCGTTACTATAATCAACAAATAAGGAATATTCTCAAACAGATATTCCAAACAAATAAGTAAATAGCTTTTCTCAAAAGCATTCAAGCAGCAACTTGATGAGCGGATGATTTGTATACTTTTTGGCATTGTTTTTAGTATGTTTTTGATATGATCTAGTTAGCTTTTAGTATATTTTTATTAGTTTTTAGTTAAAATTCACTTTTCTGGACTTTACTATGAGTTTGTGTGTTTTTCTGTGATGAGGTAATGACCAATTCAGTACCCGAAAGATTCAAACGCTGACATTTTGGTACCCAACTATTGATATTGACAAAAAGGTACCTGAATGATTTAAAATTTTGCCAAGCGTGTCCAAGAGCTTGCCGGAACATAGCTCCGGTGAGTACGATGCTTACGTGGTGGGCGGTTTTTGCTGACAAGGCTAGTGTTATGTTAGATGGAATTTCTAATTTTAATTATGCTTATCCTACTTGGAAAATAAACTAAACCTAATTTGAACATTAGTTTTGCCCCAATTTTGCCCTAAAACCCAATTAGCATATAGCAAGTTACTAGTTACTGAGTTACTGTGGTTATTGTGTCACTAGCGAAAATCAAAGGTCACGTAGAGAGGGAGAGACGTTGCTCTCGAAGCTTGGCGCGAAGAAGAAGAAGGATAGAAGACGATACGCATTGTCGAATCAAGGGTAAGGGTTCTCAAGTGGCATCGTGGGATCACCATTGTTGGCAAGGAGCAACCCTACGAAGAGGTACGTTCTGCTTCATGTTCTTTGTTTATGTTCTAGTTTTTTGCGTTTGCTGGTGACATCCTGTTTATTCATTATATCTTCTCTCTACTATTTCTTAGATGGATCGTTTAGTTACGTTTGTGTATCATCACATGGGTTGCTTGAAAAAGGTTAGAGATGGGAATGTGATATACGAAGGGGGTTTAGTCACTGAGATACACAGGGTGAATGTGGAGACATGTAATTTATTTTTTGTTGAGGGGTTGTTTTTAGACCTGGGTTACCCTGGATATAGTGAGGCATATTGGCTAGAACCTGGTTTCGAATTAGGTCAGGGTCTTAGAGTACTGAGGACAGATGCTGAAGTAATGAGGATGTGTGAGAGTGCAATTAAAAACGACAATACTGTCCATCTCTACTTTGATCACCCTATTGATGCCAACCCTGAAATCATTGATGATGATGTGGTGTCTTCTGGTAGCAGTGAGAGTGTGGTTGAGGTCAATCCACCCGATGATGAGAGGGAAACTGAAGTTGTGAGTGAGGAAACTGGCGAGGTTAATCAGTTGAGTAAGGATATAACAGTTGTTGTGAAGGAGACTTTGAATGAAGTTGTGACTGAGAAGGGTGTTGATGTTAACGAGTCTGAGGCCAGAGAGGGTGGTGTTATGAATGAAGATGTGAATCATGGGAATGGGGATAAAGAGACTGAGCAACCTGCAGCTCCAGAAAAAGTTGTTAAGAGGGTGAGAAAGAGGCATCCAAGACCACCACCCAGTGGTTTATCACAAGAAAGGAGAGCTGCTGAATCTGAACAGCCTGAGGGTGATCCTCTAGAAGCTGAAATAGTAAATGAACAAACACATGAGAGGAATGATGATGATGCACATGTTGCCAATGAAGGTGCTAACAATGAAGAACCATTGGTGGATGAGATGAGGGCAGAGGAAGCAGCTACTCAGAATGCAGGAGGTAAAAATATTAGGTTTTTTTACTTATAGCATTTTTGGATAAGTATTGGTTTTATGAATTCAATGATTATGATACACATGTTGCCAATGAAGGTGTTAACCTTGAAAAACCAGTGGTGGATGAGTTGAGGGCAGAGGAAACAGCTACAGAAAATGCAGCAGGTAAACATATTATATCTGTTTTGTTACAGCATTTTTTGATAAATATTGCATGATGGCTGACAAGTATCACCTGATGTATTAACAGATACAGAAACACAAAGAAAGGATAGGACAAATTCAAGGAGAAATCATCCTAGGCCTCAACCATCTGGGCAGAAGATTGTACCTGGAAAGGATGATGAAGCACCATGGGTAGAGGTGCCTAACCCAAACAGAGCAGATGGAGAGATGGGACCTGAGATGTACCAATACGAATCTGATGAACTGTATAGCCCTCCTGGATCTGATGATGAAGATGAACCTGTTTTTCCTCAACATAACCCGAACACACCCTTTGGGAAAATTACTCTGGAGTTGAACATGGAGTTTGAGACCATGGAACACTTTAAAGCAGCGGTTCAAAAGTACAACATACAGATTGGGAGATAGGTTTTATATCTTAGGAATGAGAAGAAGAGGTGCAGGGTTATTTGCTATGACCCCGACTGCCCTTGGTTGTGTTACTGTTCTAGGACCAACTATCCAGCCTCGTTTCAGATTAAAACATTTGTGGATGAGCATACGTGTCCGAGAAGCAACAAGAGTAAGTCAGTGAGTTGTGCTTGGGTAGCTGAAGAGCTTGTGCCTAAACTCAGAATCCATCCTAACATGTTACAAAGGGAGGCACAGGAGTGGTTTAAGGTGGAGTATGACATCTCAGTTAATGAGAGGATGATGTACAGGGCTATGGATAAGGCCAAAGATGTTATTGAAGGAACAGAAAAGGATCAATACCTGAGACTTAGAGACTATCTGAATGAGATCATCAAGGTTAATCCTGGGTCAAGAGCCAACATGGGGACAACTCCACAGCAGGAAGAGTTGCCAAGATTTAGGAACTTGTATGTATGTTTGGCTGCTTGCAAGCAGGGATTTAAAGCAGGGTGCAGACCCTTCATAGTGTTAGATGGTACGTTTCTGAAAGGCTACTTTGGAGGGCAGTTACTAACAGCAGTAGGTCAGGACGCGAATAACCAGCTATTTCCAATTGCATACGGTGTTGTCGATGCAGAAACTCGGGAAAATTGGAGATTCTTTCTCGAGGAGTTACATACTGACATAGGGGACTATAATGAGAATGGCTGGGTGTTCATGTCTGACCAGCAGAAGGTAATATGAAGAGTATCCAATCATTATTGTTCTTATATTCCTACTTGAGTAACTTTAGTGTATTAATGATAACTACTGAATTTACCCATGAATGCAGTGATTGATACCAGCATTACAAGATGTGATGCCAGGTGTGAAGCACAGATTTTGTTGTATGCATATGTGGAGAAATCTGAACAAACGATGGAAGGATAAGGAGCTTAAGGGAGCATTCTGGCAATGTGCAAAAGCAACTACTGATCAAGAATTCAAGGATGCAATGGCTAATGTGAAAAGGATCAATAAACAGGCATGGGAGTATTTGGATAAATTTGAGCAAGAACAGTGGTCAAGGAGCAAGTTTTCTGAATGGCCAAAGGTTGATAGCTTGACTAGCAACAACTGTGAATCGTTTAACTCAACAATCGTGGGTCTGCGGGGGAAAAGCATACTGTCAATGCTTGAGGAGCTCAGATTCTATATCATGAAGACGATGGCAACTCACAAGGACGCACTGATGGCTTACACTGGACTTATAGCCCCTATACAAGTGAGTAGATTAGAGAAGGAAAAAAAACAAGCTAACTACTTGGAGGCACAGTGGTGTGGTGATGATGAACATAACGAATTTGAAGTCAGGAAGTGGCAACACAGAGTCAGGGTGAACACAAGAGAGAGGACATGTTCCTGCAGAAAATGGCAGCTGACTGGACTACCATGCTGTCATGGTATTGCAGCAATCCAGAGGAAGAATGAGAAGCCCGAAGACTATGTCCATCACAAGCTCACCATGGAGGCATACAACAGGACTTACCAGTTTCACATTAACAGCATACCAAGCCAAGAATATTGGGAGCACCATGAAGGGTTGCCTTGTCTGCCTCCTCCATACAAGAAGCCTATTGGCAGACCTTCCAAGAAAAGGAAGAAGGACAGCAGCGAGCAAGACTCTGGGAGCCAATACCATGCCAAGAGAAGATATGGCCAGATAACATGTCAAACCTGCAAGAGAGTAAGTGAATCAACTTTATTATCTACTATCTACTTACATAATATCATTCAATCATACATAAACTGTTTGAATACTGATTTAATTTATTTATTGCCTGGCTGCAAGGTTGGACATAATAGTAGGACTTGCCCTGAGAGATCAAATGGAGCAGCAGCTCAAGAAGAAGGAATTGATGAGGATGAAGCTAGAGAGCAAGAAGCTAACTGGGAGGAGACCATGGAGGCTGCACATGCTGCACATGTTGCAAATGAGGAAAACCTCACTCAAAACCACCCACAGAGTCAACCTGATGAGGTAAACTTTTGTATTTTAATTCAAACATTGTTCTTTCCCAAAATGTTGCACCTGGAACTGAGACAGCCCCACCCTAAACTAATAACCCAACTCATACAGAACACTGAGGTTGATTTGTCTACCACAACAACTGCTGCACCCCCCTAATGCAGCCACTACACCAGTAACCAGCTCAGGACCAGCACCTCCAGTGGCAGCAAGGCCAGTAGAGCCAGCACCACCAATACCACCAACAAGAGGCAAGGGCAGGACCATTCGAAGAGGAATACCCCCAACCTCAATAGCACCTCAAACTAGGGTTGCCAGCCATGATGCTGGGTCTAATTGTCAGATCCCAGCCACACCAACCAATGCTGCAGGACCTAGTACTGGGCCTGGGTCAATGTCACAAAGTCCTTTGGGTAGGCCCACTCTGCAAGCCCGAAATTCAGCATCCTCTAGGCCACCAACTGTGACTAGAGAAACCATGGCAGCAGCAAGTCCAGCCACACAGAGCAGGTTCACAGGCTTCATGCCCACCCCATCCTTGAAGAAGAAAAAGCCTTCAGCAAGCATCAAGAAGTGACAGCCTTCTTTCTTGGGTTTTCATTTTGTTTTTAGTAGTTCCATGTTGGACCTGATGTAGATACTATGCAAGTAAATGCCATTATGGCATGTTTAGTTTTTAGTTCCATGTTGGACCTGATTTAGTATTACTTGTTATCAACATTATTGTCATTATGCCATGATAGTTTTTTGGGGCAAAACTTTTGTTATTTTGGGTCTGAGGTATGTTACTCTGGATACTTATGGATTATGTTTTCATGCTATGAGACAGGTGTTTTTATACAGCTTCTGTTTATGCCATTTTTTCATCAATGGCTAACCTATCTTATATTTGGCTTGCTCATAATTCAAAAGCAATAACTCAGTTACAGAAGACTAACAAGAGTGCATCCATTAATTCATCTCAATTACAATTAGGATAACATTACAAATAAACAAAATTTCATTCCTAAAATCTTAAATTTGACCATTGTCTTCCTACTTAGCCATACACAGCAGACTCAAAACCAGATTTAACCCAAGCAATACACAGATAACAATCAACAAGAACTCAACCCTCTTCAGTTGCTGCTTCATGTCATTAACCACAGGAAGCACCATCATCATCCTATCCCTTTCTCGGCCATCACTACACTCCTGGTTCATTCTGATTTTATTTTTTGGGTCAGCTATACCCACCATGTTGCTATTCTCCGAAGACACTTCTCCTTCCACACATTGCTCTTCAATTTCATCCAACCATTGAAAATACCCACAACGTCTTTGTGTGTTCTAGCATGGCACAAAAATTTCATGAATCAGAGAAGATCGGAAAGTAAATCTGAAAAGTGGAGAAAATAAATCCAGGAAGAATGCATCATTTCCTCACGTAACATCAACATTTTAACCTTACCTTCCACAGAGGGCAACGTAGAAACCATCTATCAGGGTTGCTACTTGTCTTCGACTTCAACGGAACCACCGGAAGGGGACAAAAGCAACACCCATCGTAGAGTTTACTACCAACTCCAGAACCACCATCAACGTCGAAGGCTACGGATGAGTGCTTTCTCACGGTTCCACCTTTTCCACGAGCCCTAGCTACTTGCATCTTTCAGATTGGGATTGTGCTCTACGAGAGAGCAAGGAGAGCTAATTGGGTTTTAGGGCAAAATTGGGGCAAAACTAATGTTCAAATTAGGTTTAGTTTATTTTCCAAGTAGGATAAGCATAATTAAAATTAGAAATTCCATCTAACATAACACTAGCCTTGTCAGCAAAAACCGCCCACCACGTAAGCATCGTACTCACCGGAGCTATGTTCCGGCAAGCTCTTGGACACGCTTGGCAAAATTTTAAATCATTCAGGTACCTTTTTGTCAATATCAATAGTTGGGTACCAAAATGTTAGCGTTTGAATTTTTCGGGTACCGAATTGGTCATTACCTCTTCTGTGATTTCAGGTATTTTCTGGCTGAAATTGAGGGACCTGAGCAAAAATCTGATCCAGAGACTCAAAAGGACTGCAGATGCTGTTGGATTCTGACCTCCCTGCACTCGAAGCAGATTTTCTGGAGCTACAGAAGCCCAATTGGCGCGCTCTCAACGGCGTTGGAAAGTAGACATCCTGGGCTTTCCAGCAATATATGATAGTCCATACTTTGCCCAAGATTTGATGGCCCAAACCGGCGTTCAAAGTCACCTCAAGAAATCCCAGCGTTAAACGCTGGAACTGGCACCCAAATGGGAGTTAAACGCCCAAACTGGCACTAAAGCTGGCGTTTAACTCCAAGAGGAGTCTCTACACGAAATTTGCTTCATTGCTCAGCCCAAGCACACACCAAGTGGGCCCGGAAGTGGATTTTTATGTCATTTACTCATCTATGTACTAGTTTTCTATAAGTAGGACCTTTTACTATTGTATTGAGAACATCTTGGTAGCCATCTTTGAGTTTTATGCTATCTTAGATCATTGGGAGGCTGGCCATTCGGCCATGCCTAGACCTTATGCTTATGTATTTTCAACGGTGGAGTTTCTACACACCATAGATTAAGGTGTGGAGCTCTGCTGTACCTCGAGTATTAATGCAATTACTATTGTTCTTCCATTCAATTCCGCTTGTTCTTTTACCAAGATATCACTCGTTCTTCAATATGATGAAGGTGATGATTGACGCCCATCACCATTCTCACCCATGAACAAGGTGACTGACAACCATTCTTGTTCTACAAGCATCTGAGGCTTAGTGAATATCTCTTGGATTTCTGATTGCATGATGCATGGTTGATCGCCTGACAACCGAGTGCTCGCCTGACAAACGAGCCAGCCATTCCGTGAGATCAGAGTCTTCGTGGTATAGGCAAGAACTGATGGCAGTATTCAAGAGAATCCGGAAGGTCTAACCTTGTCTGTGGTATTCTGAGTAGGATTCAATGACTGAATGACTGTGACGTGCTTCAAACCTGTAACCTACTGGGCGTTAGTGACAGACGCAAAAGAGTTATTCTATTCCGGTAGGGGAGGGAACCAAACCGGTGATTGGCAGCACTGTGACAGAGTGTGTGCATTAGCTTTCACTGCGCGGATGGGAGGTAGCTGCTGACAACAGTGAGACCCTACACGAGTTTGCCATGGAAAGGAGTAAGAAAGGATTGGATGAAGGCTGTAGGAAAGCAGAGAGACGGAAGGGAAGGCATCTTCATACACTTGTCTGAAGCTCTTACACCAATGATATACATAAGTATCACTATCTTTATCTTCTATGTTATTTTCGTTCATCTTCATATAAATTTGAGTTTGCCTGACTAAGATTTACAAGATGACCATAGCTTGCTTCAATACTAACAATCTCCGTGGGATCGACCCTTACTCACGTAAGGTTTATTACTTGGACGACCCAGTGCACTTGCTGGTTAGTTGTGCGAAGTTGTGTAATGCCATGGTATTGAGCGCACCAAGTTCTTGGAGCCATTACCGGGGATTATTTGAGTTGTGAAAAAGTATTGTTCACAATTTCGCGCACCAAGTTTTTGGCGCCGTTGCCGGGGATTGTTCAAGTTTTGAGCAAGCTTTTGGTAACATCAGTGCCAAGATCCGGCAACAACATCAAGTTTTGGTGTTATTGCCCGGGATTGTTTAGGCTGGACAACTGACGGTTCATCTTGTTGCTTAGATTAGGTATTATTTTTTTCGAAATTCTTGAAGATGAATTCTAGAGTTTCATGATGATTTGTTGAAATCTGGCTGGCTGAGAAGCCATGTCTAATCTGATTGGACCGAGGTTTCAACTTATCACCACAGGAGCGTGTTGATTCTCATCAATTTTGCTCTTGGAGCAGTGATCTGCTAAGATTTGGCTGACCTTTGGTCATGTCTAGTGTTTTGGACCGAAGCTTTCCTTGAAAGCTTAGCTGGCTGTGAAGCCATGTCTAATTCCTGGACCGGAGTCTTAGACTAGCATTGCACTGATTCCTGGAATTCTCATCAAGGATTTTGATACCTTTTCCCACTTAATTTTCGAAAAACACAAAAAAAATTCACAAAATCATAAAAAACCAAAAATATTTGATGTTTCATGCTTAAGTTTAGTGTCAATTGCATGCATTCATTCATGTGTCTTAAGGATCCTCAAGTAATTCTTGATGATTCTTATGTTCTAATCTTTGAATTCTATTGACTTGAAGCATTTTGTGTGTCTCATATGCATTCTCATATTGTTAGTGTCAGTGGTATACAAACTGCTAAGTTTGGTGTCTTGCATGCATTGTTAATTGATTCCTTTTGCATTTTGATTATTAAAAATCCAAAAATATTTTTAATTTGTGTCTTTTCAAGTCAATGATACAAAGAATTGAAGATTCAGAACATACTGCAGAGGAATTATACAGAAAAAGCTGAGCATTCAAAAATGCCCAGTGAAGAAGGCAGACTGGCGTTTAAACGCCAGCCAGGGCACCTGGTTGGGCGTTTAACGCCCAAAGAGGTAGCATTTTGGGCGTTAAACGCCAGAATGTATACCATTCTGGGCGTTTAACGCCAGGATGGTGCTAGGGGGAAGATTTTGTTTTCAAAATCAATTTTTTTTTCAAGTTTTCAAAGTTTTTCAAAATCAAATCTTTTTCAAATCATATCTTTTCAATCAAATGTTTTCAAAATCAATTTCTTTCCTTTTTCAAAGATACTTACTAACAATTAATGATTTGATTGAACATCACAAGATTGTGGCCTTTTCTGTTGAGAAAGGTTTTATGTCTGAATCATATCTTTTCTTGTTAGGCAAGTCATTAATTTTTAAAATCATATCTTTTCAAATTGTTTTTAAAATCATATCTTTTTAAAATTGTTTTCAAATCAAATCTTTTCAATCATATCTTCTTAACCACATCTTTTTCAAAATAAGTTTTCAATCAAATCTCTTTAACTTCTAATTTCAAAATCTTTTTCAAAAATCACTTGATTTCTTTTTCACTTTGAATTTTCGAAAATTATCAATCAATTTTTCAAAATGTTTTCAAAATCTTTTTAATTGAATTTTCGAAAATTCTCTTCCCTCCTTCCCACATCCTTCTAATTATGGAGTACCACTCCTTCTAAATGCACAATTCGAACTCTAACTAATAAAGTTCGAATTCTTCTTCTCCTTCTTCTTTCTATTTCTCTTTTCCTCTGACATTTCAAGGAATCTCTATACTGTGACATAGAGGATTCCACTTTTTCTTGTTCTCTTCTCTTTCATATGAGCAGGAGCAGAGACAAAGGCATTCTTGTTGAAGCTGACCCTGAACCCGAAAGGACCTTAAAGAGAAAGCTAAGAGAAGCCAAGGCACAACTCTCTTTAGAGGACCTGACCGAATTCTTCAAGGAAGAAGAACACATGGCAGCCGAAAACAACAACAATGCCAACAATGCAAGGAAGGTGCTGGGTGACTTTACTGCACCTACTCCCGACTTCTATGGGAGAAGCATCTCTATCCCTGCCATTGGAGCAAACAACTTTGAGCTTAAGCCTCAATTAGTTTCTCTAATGCAACAGAATTGCAAGTTCCATGGACTTCCAATGGAAGATCCTCATCAGTTCTTAGCTGAATTCTTGCAAATCTGTGACACAGTCAAGACTAATGGGGTTGACCCTGAGGTCTATAGACTGATGCTATTCCCTTTTGCTGTAAGAGACAGAGCTAGAATATGGTTGGATTCTCAACCTAAAGAAAGCCTGGACTCTTGGGAAAAGCTAGTCAATGCCTTCTTGGCAAAGTTCTTTCCACCACAAAGATGGAGTAAGCTTAGAGTGGAAGTCCAAACCTTCAGACAGAAGGATGGAGAATCCCTCTATGAAGCTTGGGAAAGATACAAACAATTAATCAGAAGATGTCCTTCAGACATGCTTTCTGAATGGAGCATCATAGGTATTTTCTATGATGGTCTCTCTGAACTATCCAAGATGTCTTTGGATAGCTCTGCTGGAGGATCTCTTCATCTGAAGAAGACGCCTGCAGAAGCTCAAGAATTGATTGAAATGGTTGCAAATAACCAATTCATGTACACTTCTGAAAGGAATCCTGTGAACAATGGGACTAGTCAGAAGAAAGGAGTTCTTGAGATTGACACTCTGAACGCCATTTTGGCTCAGAACAAGATATTGACTCAATAAGTCAATTTGATTTCTCAAAGTCTGTCTGGAATGCAAAATGCACCAAACAGTACTAAGGATGCTTCATCTGAGGAAGAAGCTTATGATCCTGAGAACCCTTCCATGGAAGAGGTGAATTACCTAGGAGAACCCTATGGGAACACCTATAATTCTTCATGGAGAAATTACCCAAATCTCTCATGGAAGAATCAAGAGAGACCTCAACAAGGTTTCAATAATGGTGGAAGAAACAGGTTTAGCAATAGCAAGCCTTTTCCATCATCTTCTCAGCAACAGACAGAGAGTTCTAAGCAGAATACTTCTGACTTAGCAACAATGGTCTCTGATCTAATAAAGACCACTCAAAGTTTCATGAATGAAACAAGGTCCTCCATCAGAAATTTGGAAGGACAAGTGGGTCAGCTGAGCAAGAAAGTTACTGAACTCCCTCCTAGTACTCTCCCAAGTAATACAGAAGAAAATCCAAAAGGAGAGTGCAAGGCCATAAACATGGCCGAATGTGGAGAGGAAAGAGAGGAGGAGGACGCCACTGGGGAAGACCTCAGTGAGCGTGTACCAATCTCCTCTGAGTTCCTCAATGAGGAACAATGGGAATCTGAGGCTCAAATTGAGACCATAGAGATTCCATTGGACTTACTACTGCCTTTCATGAGCTCTGATGAGTATTCTTCCTCTGAAGAGGATGAGTATGTCACTGAAGAGCAAGTTGCTAAATACCTTGGAGCAATCATGAAGCTAAATGACAAGTTATTTGGAAATGAGACTTGGGAGGATGAACCACCTTTGCTCACCAAAGAACTGGATGACTTGTCTAGGCAGAAACTGCCTCAAAAGAGGCAGGATCCTGGGAAGTTTTCTATACCTTGTACCATAGGCACCATGACCTTCAAGAAGGCCTTGTGTGACTTAGGGTCAAGTGTAAACCTCATGCCCCTCTCTGTAATGGAGAAATTAGGGATCTTTGAGGTGCAAGCTGCAAGAATCTCATTAGAGATGGCAGACAATTCAAGAAAACAAGCTCATGGACTTGTAGAGAATGTCTTGGTGAAGATTGAAGACCATTACATCCCTACTGATTTCATAGTCCTAGAGACTGGGAAGTGCATGGATGAATCCATCATCCTTGGCAGACCCTTCCTAGCCACAGCAAAGGCTGTGATTGATGTTGATAGAGGAGAGTTGATCATTCAAGTGAATGAAGAATCCTTGGTGTTTAAGGCCCAAGGATATCCCTCTATCATCATGGAGAGGAAGCATGAAGAGTTTCTCTCAAAACAGAGCCAAGCAGAGCCCCCACAGTCAAAATCTAAGTTTGGTGTTGGGAGGCCACAACCAAACTCTAAGTTTGGTGTTGAACCCCCACATTCAAACTCTAAGTTTGGTGTTGGGAGGTTCCAACACGGCTCTGAGCATCTCTGAGGCTCCATGAGAGTCCTCTGTCAAGCTAATGACAGTAAAGAAGCGCTTGTTGGGAGGCAACCCAATGTTTTATAATTAATTATTTTCTTTTGTTATTTTATCTTTTTTGTAGGTTGATGATCATAAGAAGTCACAAAAACAATGAAAAAAGCAAAAACAAAATGAAAAACAGTAAGAAAAATAGCACACCCTGGAGGAAGATGCTGCTGGCGTTCAAACGCCAGTCAGCCTAGCAGTTGGGCGTTTAACGCCCAGTCTGGCACCCTTCTGGGCGTTTAACGCCAGAAAGGGGCACCAGACTGGCATTAAACGCCAGTAAAGGGTAAAAACCTGGCGTTAAACGCCAGGAATGGGCACCAGCCCGGCGTTTAACGCCAGAAAAGGCTCAAAACGTGGATTTTGATGCCATTTGGTGCAAGGATGCCTTTTTCTTGACACTACAGGATCTGTGGACCCCACAGGACCCTACCATCACTCTCTCTCTTCTTCCCCCATTCACCAATCACCTCAACACCTCTTCCCCAAAAACCCCTCACCTATCAAATCCCATCTTTCTCTTCACCACTCACATCCATCCTTCATAAAACCCCACCAACCTCACCCTTCAAATTCAAACCACTTTCCCTCCCAAACCCACCCTCAAAAGGCCGAACCCTCATCCCCCTCTTTCCTATATAAACCCCTCTTTACCCCTTCATTTTCACACAACCTAAACACCCTTTCTTACCCTTCTTGGCCGAACACACTACCATCTCCCTCTTCCTCATTTCTTCTTCTTCTACTCTCTTCTTTCTTCTTTTGCTCGAGGACGAGCAAACATTTTAAGTTTGGTGTGGTAAAAACGTTGCTTTTTCATAACCATTTATGGCATCCAAGGCCGGAGAAACCTCTAAAAAGAGGAAAGGGAAGGCAAAGGCTTCCACCTCCGAGTCATGGGAGATGGATAGATTCCTCTCAAGGGTGCATCAAGACCACTTCTATGAAGTTGTGGCCTTGAAGAAGGTGATCCCCGAAGTCCCCTTTTCACTCAAAAAGGGTGAATATCCGGAGATCCGCCATGAGATCCGAAGAAGAGGTTGGGAAGTACTTACCAACCCCATTCAACAAGTCGGAATCTTGATGGTTCAAGAGTTCTATGCCAATGCATGGATCACCAAGAACCATGACCAAAGTGTGAACCCGGATCCAAAGAATTATCTTACTATGGTTCGGGGGAAATACTTGGATTTTAGTCCGGAAAGTGTGAGGGTGGCGTTCAACTTGCCTATGATGCAAGGAGATGAGCATCCTTACACTAGAAGGGTCAACTTTGATCAAAGGTTGGACCAAGTCCTCACAACCATATGTGAAGAGGGCGCACAATGGAAGCAAGATTCAAGAGGCAAGCCGGTTCAATTAAGAAGGCATGACCTCAAGCCAGTGGCTAGAGGATGGTTAGAGTTCATACAACGCTCAATCATTCCCACTAGCAACCGGTCCGAAGTTACCATAGACCGGGCCATCATGATCCATAGCATCATGATTGGAGAAGAAATAGAAGTTCATGAGGTTATAGCCCAAGAACTCTACAAGGTGGCGGACAAGACCTCCACTTTGGCAAGGTTAGCCTTTCCTCATCTCATCTGTCACCTCTGTTATTCAGTTGGAGTTGACATAGAGGGAGACATCACCATTGATGAAGACAAGCCCATTACCAAGAAAAGGATGGAGCACACAAGAGACCCCTCTCATCATGAAATCCCTGAGATACCTCAAGGGATGCACTTTCCTCCACAAAACTATTGGGAGCAAGTAAACACCTCCCTAGGAGAGTTGAGTTCCAATATGGGACAACTAAGGGTGGAGCACCAAGAACACTCCATTCTCCTCCATGAAATTAGAGAAGAACAAAGAATCATGAGAGAGGAGCAACAAAGGCAAGGAAGAGACATTGAGGAGCTCAAGCACTCCATAGGACCTTCAAAAGCAAGGAAGAGCCGCCATCACTGAGGTGGACCCATTCCTTGATTTCCTTGTTCTTTATTCCTTTGTTTTTCGAATTTTAGTGCTTTATGTTATCCATGCTTGTGTCTTATGATCATTAGTGTCTTAGTGTCTATGCCTTAAAGTTATGAATGTCCTATGAATCCATCACCTTTCTTGAATAAAAATGTGTTTAATTGAAAAAGGAAGAATTGCATGAATTTTGAATTTTATAATAGTTTAATTATGATGATGTGGTGGCAATATTTTTGTTCTCTGAATGCATGCTTAAACAGTGCATATGTATCTTGAATTTGTGGTTCATGAATGTTGGCCCTTGAAAGAATGATGAAAAAGGAGACATGTTATTGAGGATCTGAAAAATCAATAAAATGATTCTTGAAGCAAGAAAAAGCATTGCTATTTAAAAAAAAAAACCGAAAAAAAAAGAGAGAAAAAGAAAACGAAAAAAAAAAAAAGGGGAGAGTGTGATCCAAAGCAAATAAGAGTGTGATTAAGAACCCTGGACACCTCTAATTGGGGACTTTAGCAAAGCTAAGTCACAATCTGAAAAGGTTCACCCAATTATGTGTCTGTGGCATGTATGTATCCGGTGGTAATACTGGAAAGACAGAGTGCTTTGGGCCACAGCCAAGACTCAATAAATAGCTATGTTCAAGAATCATCATACCCTACTAGGAGAATCATTAACACTATCTGGACTCTGAGTTCCTAAAGAAGCCAACCATTCTGAATTTCAAAGGATAGATTGAGATGCCAAAACTGTTCGGAGGCAAAAAGTTAAAAGCCCCGCTCATCTAATTAATACTGATCTTCACAGATGTTTTTGGAATTCATTGCATATTCTCTTCTTTTTATCTTATTTGATTTTCAGTTGCTTGGGGACAAGCAACAATTTAAGTTTGGTGTTGTGATGAGCGGATGATTTGTATACTTTTTGGCATTGTTTTTAGTATGTTTTTGATATGATCTAGTTAGCTTTTAGTATATTTTTATTAGTTTTTAGTTAAAATTCACTTTTCTGGACTTTACTATGAGTTTGTGTGTTTTTCTGTGATTTCAGGTATTTTCTGGCTGAAATTGAGGGACCTGAGCAAAAATCTGATCCAGAGACTCAAAAGGACTGCAGATGCTGTTGGATTCTGACCTCCCTGCACTCGAAGCGGATTTTCTGGAGCTACAGAAGCCCAATTGGCGCGCTCTCAACGGCGTTGGAAAGTAGACATCCTGGGCTTTCCAGCAATATGATAGTCCATACTTTGCCCAAGATTTGATGGCCCAAACCGGCGTTCAAAGTCACCTCAAGAAATCCCAGCGTTAAACGCTGGAACTGGCACCCAAATGGGAGTTAAACGCCCAAACTGGCACTAAAGCTGGCGTTTAACTCCAAGAGGAGTCTCTACACGAAATTTGCTTCATTGCTCAGCCCAAGCACACACCAAGTGGGCCCGGAAGTGGATTTTTATGTCATTTACTCATCTATGTACTAGTTTTCTATAAGTAGGACCTTTTACTATTGTATTGAGAACATCTTGGTAGCCATCTTTGAGTTTTATGCTATCTTAGATCATTGGGAGGCTGGCCATTCGGCCATGCCTAGACCTTATGCTTATGTATTTTCAACGGTGGAGTTTCTACACACCATAGATTAAGGTGTGGAGCTCTGCTGTACCTCGAGTATTAATGCAATTACTATTGTTCTTCCATTCAATTCCGCTTGTTCTTTTACCAAGATATCACTCGTTCTTCAACATGATGAAGGTGATGATTGACGCCCATCACCATTCTCACCCATGAACAAGGTGACTGACAACCATTCTTGTTCTACAAGCATCTGAGGCTTAGTGAATATCTCTTGGATTTCTGATTGCATGATGCATGGTTGATCGCCTGACAACCGAGTGCTCGCCTGACAAACGAGCCAGCCATTCCGTGAGATCAGAGTCTTCGTGGTATAGGCAAGAACTGATGGCAGTATTCAAGAGAATCCGGAAGGTCTAACCTTGTCTGTGGTATTCTGAGTAGGATTCAATGACTGAATGACTGTGACGTGCTTCAAACCTGTAACCTACTGGGCGTTAGTGACAGACGCAAAAGAGTTATTCTATTCCGGTAGGGGAGGGAACCAAACCGGTGATTGGCAGCACTGTGACAGAGTGTGTGCATTAGCTTTCACTGCGCGGATGGGAGGTAGCTGCTGACAACAGTGAGACCCTACACGAGTTTGCCATGGAAAGGAGTAAGAAAGGATTGGATGAAGGCTGTAGGAAAGCAGAGAGACGGAAGGTGATACGTAAAAATGAGATTTCACGTACAACCGGCAAGTATACCGGGTCGTATCAAGTAATAAAACTCACAAAGAGTGAGGTCGATCCCACAGAGATTGGTAGATTAAGCAACTTTAGTTAAATGGTAGATTTAGTCAAGCGAACATTGTTTTGATTTCATGAACATTTTGATTTTTGAACATAATTGCAAGAATTTAAATGGCAAGAATGTAAAGAACTAGAATAAAGAAATAAAGTGCAAGTAAATGACGGAAACTTAAAGTGCAAGAAACTTAAATGACATCAAAGATTAATGGCAAGGAATTAAAGGTTGCAGAAATTTAAAGAACATAAAAGTAAATGGCAAGAAGTAAATGAACAGAATGTAAATAACAATAGTAGTAAATAGACAGAATGTAGAAGGGGATTGGGAAATGGGTAATCAAATAACTAGAGCAAGAGAAATGAGAATTAATGATAGAGAGGATCATTAGGGATCAGAGATGCTAATTTTCATGAATTGATGTTAGTCAAATCTTCCTCAATCATGGGTATAGATCCATGGCAAGTGGTTGATTGAACCCCAATCTCTTGGTGATTCAATCTCTCTCAACATAGCCAATTGCCACTCTCGTGATCTAATTGTTCATGAGAAGAGATGAAGCTTAAGTCTAATCCAGCCACACAATTCCCAGAATCTCAACCATGGAGAGTTACATCTCACATACTAACCAAGGTATATTGATTGAGAGAATCATGAAAGGATGAACTCTAAACTGAATTATGTGGCTCATTTCTCAAATTCACCACACAATTCTCATAGATTAACCCCTCTCTCGATGGTGGTTGAATCTTTGAAGAACAAGAGTTTCCTCTTTGGATCAACCTCATGAATTGAGGAGAAAAGAGGAGTTCATCAATCCATTGTAACTAGCAGAGCTCTTCCCCTAATGAATGTGGGGTTTAGTGAGTCATTGCTCCAAATTCAACAACAATTGCCATAAATCAAAATTAAACTAAATGTAAAGGAAGAAGAAAAAGAAGAAGAAGAAGAAGAATGAAATGCTTGAAGATTCAGAAAATGAAGAAGAGAAGTTCCAAGATGAACCAAAATTGGTTCTCTGGGTCTTCTCTCGGAAGTACCACAAGAGTCTCTAATACAAGTGCTAAAAAGTGTGAAAAAGTTCTAAGTGTCAAAAAGTATCTAAAAGTGTAAAAGTCCCCTACAAGTACAAACTCAATCTCTATTTATACTAGTCCTAAAGCTCTTCCAAAGATCTTCACTTGGGTTAGCAATATGGGCTTCCTCTTTGTTGAATTCTTGGCTCCATTGGAGGTGTTTTGGCCTTTGTGATGAATAGGGGAAGTAGAGCAAGTTGGCACCAATTCTGGCCCATTGATGGGCGTTGTTGGCAATAACTCAGGCCTTAGTGCACGTTGGCAACGTGCATGCCAATTTCCTGGAAGTGAGTTTGAGACTTGGGCGTTGCTAGCCCAAGTTGTTGCAAACAACTTGCTCTTCCTCTTCTTGGCCTTACTTTCATGCTAAATGTAGCCCAAAATTTGAGTGTCAACCTTCATCTTCAATATGGATTATTATACATCATTGGAAAGCTCTTGATGTCTATTTTCTAATGCCACTGGAATCACCTCAATTGGACTTTCCTAGCTCAAGTTATGGTTCCTCAAAGAAGGTAAGGTCAAGCTGCCAAGTTGTTGCCAAGTTGTTGTGAATAACGCACCCTCAACCCCAAGTTAGCAACGTGCTCGAGCATCACTCTCCCAAGGCAAGGGCTTGAGGCTGGCGTTGTTGCAAAACACACCCCCTTTGTGCACGTTGGCAACGTGCTCGATCCCACATCCAAGGATCATCTCTAGCTCCCTTGAATTTCATTTCATGTTCTTGTTTTTAGGGCCTAAAGATGACTCTGGTTTGGCTTCAATTTTGTGCTCCATCATAGACTATTATATATGGTTGGAAAGCTCTGAATGTCAGCTTTCCAATGCAACTGGAAGCACTCAATTTGGATCTCTGTAGCTCAAGATATCTTCCATTGAAGTGGACATGTTCAGGCTGCCTTGTTTTTGGTAAGTTGGCGTTGGCAACGCCAATCTAGCGTTGGCAACGTGAGTGGTGCAGCATTTGGGCGTTTGGAACTTGGTTGGCACGGCTGGTGGGCGTTTGGAGCTTGGTTGGTGCACATTCTGGCGTTGCCAACTTGGTGCCTAGCCAAGCACTCTTGTGTGGCGTTGGCAACGCCCATTTTGAGTTGGCAACGCCAGCTCCTTTTGTTCCATGGCTCCATTTGTTGCTTGGTTGTGTGGCGTTGTTAGCCTGCGTTGCCAAGGATAACGCCAATGCTTCCTAGCTTCAATAACGTGCTCGAGCTTCCATATTAGTGCCAAAATTGCTTGTGTGTGGCGTTGGCAACGCCACTCTCAAGTTGGCAACGCCAACCTTGCTTCCAGGGCCAAATTTGCTTGCTTGTGGCTTGTGTGTGGCGTTGGCAACTTGGTTCTAGAGTTGGCAACGCCAACCTTGCTTCCAGGGCCAAGTTTGCTTGCTTGTGGCTTGTGTGTGGCGTTGGCAACTTGGTTCTAGAGTTGGCAACGCCAACCTTGCTTCCAGGGCCAAGTTTGCTTGCTTGTGGCTTGTGTGTGGCGTTGGCAACTTGGTTCTAGAGTTGGCAACGCCAACCTTGCTTCCAGGGCCAAGTTTGCTTGCTTGTGGCTTGTGTGTGGCGTTGGCAACTTGGTTCTAGAGTTGGCAACGCCAACCTTGCTTCCAGGGCCAAGTTTGCTTGCTTGTGGCTTGTGTGTGGCGTTGGCAACGCCAATCTCAAGTTGGCAACGCCAACTTCTTGCCTTGGTTGCCTCCAGGACCAAGCTTGCCTTGTGTTGTGGAGTTGGCAACGCCAATCCCAAGTTGGCAACGCCAACTTCTTGTCTTGGTTGCCTCCAGGACCAAGCTTGCCTTGTGTTGTGGAGTTGGCAACGTGGATTCCAAGTTGGCAACGCCAACTTTGCCCAGCTTGCATCATTCTTGCTTCCATGCTTCCTTGTTTCATCACCTATCATCAACAAGGGAAATAGCTTCAAATTCTTACCAATTCAAGCAATAAATTTTATGAGATTCATTCATACTCATTCATATATGCATTCCTTAAATCATTTGCATGAATTTGGCTAGAATTAACATGTTCCTTGATATCATCATGCATGGAAACAAAACTCATAAAAGGACTTGTTTATTTAGAGAAAATGAGTGAAATTAAGCTAAAACTAACTAAACTAACTAACTAATAATGCAAATATGCATTTGCATCACAACACCAAACTTAAAGTATTGCTTGTCCTCAAGCAAAATACAAAGGACTTTGTCACAAGAATTTAAGATGTAAGACTTGAATGTTCTTCTAGAGAGTAATTTTCATTGAGCATATTGTCCTCACTTGTGTGGTCATTAATTTATTGTAATTGAACACAACTATTCAACTTTTTCAATTAAAATGCTTGCTTCACTACTAAATTGGTTAACTTCACTAGATTTCTTTCACACCTTAGCACATGATCCTTGAACCAATTTTTTCTGCTTATTTCTTTTTCCTTCTTTTTTTTCTTTCCCTTTTTCTTTCAATTAAGCTCGAAATCTTGTCTTAAGGCGGCTCTTTAGCATAAGTTTTCAATCAACAATCCCAAACCAGTTGGTTCAAGTTGTTAAGTGTTGAGACACTCTTAAAGATTTACTCACTCAAGCCTCTTTCCTTAACACATTCAGTCACAGGCATATAACATTGAAATTTTTGTTTGGATAGTGGTGTCCAGCACCTCTTTGGGTTGCTAAATGTTCTGTTATAGAGCTACTCTTGATTGTGGGTTTTCAATCGATAATCCCGAGTTAGTTAACTCAAGTTACCGGGTGATGAAGCACCCCTCGGATTTACTAGCCCAAGTATATCTCTTAACATCAATCACCACAGACACATATCCAAATTTTGTCATTGATGCCTAGCCTTTCATGCTTTGTACTTTATTTTCTTTATTGTCAAGGTTATTTGTGCTTTTACTGTTAAAGTCTTTGTGATCCTTAACCAAACTAGTCTTGTATAGCAAGCATTCTTTTGAGTTCATTGAACCTTGATTCTTTCACAATAAATGCATGTATGCTAGCACTTTTCCTATGGGACAACATGATCCTTTTTAAGCTAGATTTCTCTCTGTTCTTGCTCAAACTACATCTTTTATTCCAATGACAAGTAAAAGTATTAAAGACAAGCAATCATTCCAAATCTGTGAGTGGTGATGCATGGAATGGGCAACATAAAAGACAATGCTTCAAAAAGAAAATGCATCCTAGAAGGTATACCATATTTCAGACATACATCTTTTTTTATTTAATAAAACATAAAGAAAAACATAGGAACTTCACCACCTTTAGTCTTCATGTCCCTTTTCCTTTGCTTGATTCTCCTTGCTTTCCTTTGCCTTTTGGGTCTTCTTTCTTTTTGCTTCTCCTTTCTCCTTGTTGTTGTGTTGTTGCATCTCCTTTTAGATCTTCTTTCTTTTTGCTCCTCCTTTCTCCTTGTTGTTGTATCGTTGCATTCCCCTTTGGATCTTCTTTTTGCCAAATTCCTGAGCTTATCATTGTCTCATGTAGTCTCTGTTGATTGAATCTCACCCTTGCTAGTTCTTGCTGTTCAAATATCTTCCGAGCCTCATTAAAACATTTGATTTGTGGGTTGATCAATGGGGGTGTGGAACAGAGGTAACTAAGCTTTTCTTGGGTGCATATGTCATAGTCAAGTCTGTCCTTGTGCCTGGCTTCCTTGAACATTCTGTTTTCATTGAAATCTCTGTAGAGTGTTTCATGCCTAGCATCCAGCCTATGGAGAAGTTCTCTTTGCTGAGCTTGCTCAATCCTCAGTTGAGCTTGTTCTTGTATCACTTTCTCCATGGCTTTTTCATGTTCCATAGCTGAATTGTTGATGGCTTCTTGCATCTTGGCATATTGTTCTTGTTGCAACTCCATCATGTGTGCTTGGTACTCATTTTGTTGGTTCATCCATTGAACTTGAACCCCTCTTTGTTGATCCATCAATTGCCAAAGGTCCCTTTGTTGTTGTGCTTGTTCCTCTTGGCTTCTTTGAATTTGTGAATATTGCCCAGAAATCCCTTCCAAGGCGGCTTGGAGTTGGTTCATGCTCAAGGTGTGGGATTCATCCATTTCTTGAGGCTCCTCCTCTTGTCTTACTTCTTTCCTTTTCTTCCTTCTTGCTAAGGGTTGCCTTTCCAATTGTGTTGTAGTGATGAACTCCAACCTTTCTCGGGTGAGAGGCTTTCCAATAGAGACCAAATCAGTTTCTCCAAATTCTTCAAGAGGCACTCCAGCTTCTTCACATAGGCGCAGAATAGTACTAGGATATCCTAGCCAGCTGTCCTGTTTGACCTTTTGAGCTATTTCAATGATGTTCTTGGCTATAATGTCTCCAACATTGATTTCCCCTCCTTTCATTATGCAATGGATCATTATAGCTCTATTCACCGTTACCTCAGAGTTATTTGAAGTAGAGATCAATGACCTCCTCACTATGTCATGCCATCCTTTTGCTTGAGGTATGAGATCACCTCTCCGAAGTTTGAGTGGTCGGCCATGTGAATCCAATACCCAATCCGTGCCTACTCTGCATAAGTCACTCACCACATCCACATATCTTGGGTCATTTTTAACCCTTTCTTCATAGCTTGGTCGTTTGAACTGTTTGTGCTTGACCCTTAGCACCCTATTGATGGTGTCCGGGCTAAAATCAACATCTACACCTCTTACATAGCTCATGTATGGTTCTTCATCATCATATTCTCTTATCACATTAGTGAAGAACTCATGGATGAGAAGCATGCTCACTTCTTGAGGTTGGTCACAGAGAAGCTCCCATCCTCTTTTTCTGATTATTTTTTGTATCTCAGGGTATTCATCTTCCTTTAGCTTGAAAGGTAACTCCGGAACAACATCTTTGCTTGACATCCAACTAAAGATCCTCTCATTGTGTTTGGATTTGAATCTTCTTTGATCAAATTCATCTTCTCTCCTATCCCTTGATGATGAGGCCATTGAGATTCACTTGCAAGGTTGGATCTCCCCACACTAAACTTAGATGAATGCTTGTCCTCAAGCACAAGGAAAATGATTGTGAATGAGAGATATGGGATAAGCACGGTGACTTAGAGAAGGTAGAAAATGATGGTGAAGGAGATTGAGTGTTTCGGTTATGTGAGAGATGTGATGCTTCAAGAGTTTTTGTTGGGTAAAGATGAGGTTCAAGGTTAGAATTTGTGAAACATGGAGTAGGTTGGAGGTTGAGTATGAGTTCGGCTAGTGAAGTGAAAGTTGGTGGGTAGAAGAATGAATGATGAATGAATATGGTTGAAGTATTTAAAGTGAAAGTTGGTGGGAAGGCATTTAAGGCTCGGTCATGGCATGCTTCCTTGTGCACAATGCATGTTGATTTCTTTTTCCCCATGCACAAAGTTTAAAATTCATGTGACTACCCTTCCTTATGTATCCGTGATCTTTCTTCAAGATTCTCCATCATTTCTTTCCTTCTTTCATTGTATGCTTCCAAGATTCCCCATCACTTCTTTCTTTCTTTCCTGCAACAAAATGCCAAAGGCTTGAGATTCTTAAAGTGACATTAATGGCTAAAAACTTATGATTATGTCCCTATGCAAAATTGACTAAATTAGATTCCCTAATCTAATTTTTTTTAGCATTAATAATGCAAGTAAAGACACCAAACTTAGTTTGTGACTAAGTGTTCTATGGAATTAATTCCAAAGATAGCCACATCAAACTTAGTAATTTACCTACATTAAATGGTTTTTTTTTTTTTTTATAACTAAAGTAGATGACAAAACTTTCATAGCTTAGCATTTTCGTGTATGTATGGACACCAAACTTAGTTTGTGGCTAAGTGTTGTAGAACACACATTTGCCATTACTTCAAGATTGGCCACACCAAACTTAGTGCCTTGCATACACCATGTACTAATCTACTTGATTATTATTGGTTACTAAAACATGAAAATAAAAGACTCCCTGTGCATGGGTTGCCTCCCATGAAGCGCTTTGTTTATTGTCCTTAGCTCGACATTGCAGCTTCTTTGCTCATGTTAAGAGTTGCACACTCTCTTCCTTGCTCCAAGGGCCACCAAAGTAGTGCTTCACCCTATGTCCATTGACTGTGAAGGTTTGTTTTGAGGCTTCATCAAGCAGTTCAACATAGCCATGAGGTGATACTTTGGTGATGGTGTATGGACCAGTCCATCTAGACCTCAGCTTCCCAGGGAAGATTTTCAATCTTGAATTGAATAACAACACCTTTTGGCCCGGTTCAAATGTTCTTTGAGAGATCCTCTTATCATGCCATCTCTTTGCTCTCTCCTTGTATATTTTGGCATTGTCATATGCCTCCAATCTGAACTCCTCAAGTTCATTGAGTTGTAGCAGCCTCTTCTCTCCTGCTGCTTGAGCATCTAGATTCAGAAGTTTGGTGGCCCAAAAGGCCTTATGTTCAAGCTCCACAGGGAGGTGGCATGCCTTTCCATACACCAACTGAAATGGAGATTTTCCTATGGGTGTCTTGAAGGCTGTTCTATATGCCCAAAGTGCATCATCCAGCTTCCTAACCCAGTCCTTTCTTGTTGTTCCCACAGTCTTCTCCAAGATCCTTTTTAGCTCTCTGTTGGCAAGTTCAGCTTGCCCATTGGTTTGTGGGTGATAAGGGGTAGCTACTTTGTGTGTAACACCATACTTGTGGAGTAAGGAATTTAGTTGCTTGTTGCAGAAGTGGCTTCCCCCATCACTTATGAGTCCTTTGGGCACTCCAAATCTAGTGAAGATGTTCCTCTTGAGGAATTGCAAGACCACGTTGGTATCACATGTGGTGGTTGCTATTGCCTCTACCCATTTGGAGACATACTCCACTGCTACTGATGAGCGGATAATTTGTATACTTTTTGGCATTGTTTTTAGTATGTTTTTGATATCTTTTAGTTAGATTTTAGTATATTTTTATTAGTTTTTATTTAAAATTCACTTTTCTGGACTTTACTATGAGTTTGTGTGCTTTTCTGTGATTTCAGGTATTTTCTGGCTGAAATTGAGGGACTTGAGCAAAAATCTGATTCAGAGACCAAAAAGGACTGCAGATGCTGTTGGATTCTGACCTCCCTGCACTCGAAGTGGATTTTCTGGAGCTACAGAAGCCCAATTGGCGCGCTCTCAACGGCGTTGGAAAGTAGACATCCAGGGCTTTCCAGCAATATATAATAGTCCATACTTTATCCAAGATTTGATGGCCCAAACCCGCGAAGCAATCCGGCCTCAGAAATTCCAGCGTTAAACGCCGGAACAGGAATAAAAGTTGGAGTTAAACGCCCAAACTGGCATGGGAGCTGGCGTTTAACTCCAGAAAGGGTCTCTACACGAATTTCCTTGATTGCTCAGCCCAAGCACACCCAAGTGGGCCCGGAAGTGGATTTTTATGTCATTTACTCATCTATGTAATAGTTTTCTATAAGTAGGACCTTCTACTATTGTATGACAGAGAGTCGGAGAGACGACATCTGAGTAGCTATCTTTGTTTTATGCTATCTTAGACCTTTGGGAGGCTGGCCATTCGGCCATGCCTAACCTTTGTTCTTATGTATTTTCAACGGTGGAGTTTCTACACACCATAGATTAAGGGTGTGGAGCTCTGCTGTACCTCGAGTATTAATGCAATTACTATTGTTCTTCCATTCAACTCCGCTTGTTCTTTATCTAAGATATCACTTGTTCTTCAACCTATGAACAAGATGACTGACAACCATTCTTGTTCTACAAGCATTCAAGGCTTTAGTGAATATCTCTTGGATTTCTGATTGCATGATGCATGGTTGATCGCCTGACAACCGAGTGCTCGTCTGACAAACGAGCCAGCCATTCCATGAGATCAGAGTCTTCGTGGTATAGGCAAGAACTGATGGCGGCATTCAAGAGAATCCGGAAGGTCTAACCTTGTCTGTGGTGTTCTGAGTAGGATTCAATGACTGAATGACTGTGACGTGCTTCAAACCTGTAACCTACTGGGCGTTAGTGACAGACGCAAAAGAGTGATTCTATTCCGGTAGGGGAGGGAACCAAACCGGTGATTGGCGGCACTGTGACAGAGTGCTCTGCATTAGCTTTCACTGCGCGGATGGGAGGTAGCTGCTGACAACAGTGAGACCCTACACAAGTTTGCCATGGAAAGGAGTAAGAAGGATTGGATGAAGACTGTAGGAAAGCAGAGAGACGGAAGGGAAGGCATCTTCATACACTTGTCTGAAGCTCATACACCAATGATATACATAAGTATCTCTATCTTTACCTTTTCTGTTATTTTCGTTCATCATCATCATATACATTTGAGTCTGCCTGACTAAGATTTACAAGATGACCATAGCTTGCTTCAATACTAACAATCTCCGTGGGATCGACCCTTACTCACGTAAGGTTTTATTACTTGGACGACCCAGTACACTTGCTGGTTAGTTGTGCGAAGTTGTGTAATGCCATGGTATTAGGCGCACCAAGTTCTTGGAGCCATTACCGGGGATTATTTGAGTTGTGAAAAAGTATTGTTCACAATTTCACGCACCAAGTTTTTGGCGCCGTTGCCGGGGATTGTTCATGTTTTGAGCAAGCTTGTGGTAACATCAGATGCCAAGATCCGGCAACAACATCAAGTTCTTGGTGTTATTGCCCGGGATTGTTTAGGCTGGACAACTGACGGTTCATCTTGTTGCTTAGATTAGGTATTTTTTTTTTCGAAATTCTTGAAGGTGAATTCTAGAGTTTCATGATGATTTGTTGAAATCTGGCTGGCTGAGAAGCCATGTCTAATCTGATTGGACCGAGGTTTCAACTTATCACCACAAGAGCTTGTTGATTTCGTATCAATCTTGCTCTTGGAGCAGTGACTTGCTAAGATTTGGCTGACCTTTGGTCATGTCTAGTGTTTTGGACCGAAGCTTTCCTTGGAAGCTTGGCTGGCTGTGAAGCCATGTCTAATTCCTGGACCGGAGTCTTAGACTAGCATTGCACTGATTCCTGGAATTTTCATTAAGAATTTTTGATGCCTTTTTCCACTTAATTTTCGAAAAACACAAAAAAAATTTATAAAACCATAAAAAGACCAAAAAGATTTTATGTTTCTTGTTTGAGTCTAGAGTCTCATCTTAAGTTTAGTATCAAATGCATGTTTTTGTTATAATTTTCGAATTCATGCATATATTTCTTGTTTTGATCTTTGAATTCTATTGACTTGAAGTATTTTGTGTGTCTCATATGCATTCTCATATTGTTAGTGTCAGTAGTGCACAAACTGCTAAGTTTGGTGTCTTGCATGCATTGTTATTTGATTCTTGTTGCATTTTGATTAATAGAAAAATCCAAAAAATATTTTTAATTTGAGTCTTTTCAAGTCAATGATACAAGGAATTGAAGATTCAGAACCAACTGCAGAGGAATTATACAGAAAAAGCTGAGCATTCAAAAATGCCCAGTGAAGAAGGCAGACTGGCGTTTAAACGCCAGCCAGGGCACCTGGTTGGGCGTTTAACGCCCAAAAGGGGTGCATTTTGGGCGTTAAACGCCAGAATGTATACCATTCTGGGCGTTTAACGCCAGGATGATGCCAGGGGGAAGATTTTGTTTTCAAAATCAATTTTTCTTAGTTTTTCAAATCAAATCTTTTTCAAATCAAATCTTTTCAATCAAATGTTTTCAAATTCAATTTCTTTCCTTTTAAAAAGATACTTACCAACAATTAATGATTTGATTGAACATCACAAGATTGTTGCCTTTTCTGTTGAGAGAGGTTTAAATGTTTCAATCATATCTTTTCTTGTTAGGCAAGTCATCAATTTTCAAAATCATATCTTTTCAAATTGTTTTCAAATCATATCTTTTAAAAATATTTTCAAATCATATCTTCTCAATCACATCTTTTTAAACCCATAACTTTTCAATTAAATCTTTTTAACCACATCTTTTTCAAAATAGTTCTCAATCAAATCTTTTTAATTTCTAATTTCAAAATCTTTTTCAAAAATCACTTTATCTCTTTTCCACTTTGATTTTCGAAAATCAATTAACATTTTTCAAAATGTTTTCAAATTTTTTTAATTGAATTTTCGAAAATTCTCTTCCCTCCTTCCCACATCCTTCTATTTATGGAGTACTACTCCTTCTAAATGCACAATTCGAATTTTATCTATTAAAATTCGAATTCTCCTTCTCCTTCTTCTTACTATTTCTCTTTTCCTCTGACATTTCAAGGAATCTCTATACTGTGACATAGAGGATTCCACATTCTCTTCTTCTTTTTCTATTTCTTATGAGCAGAAGCAGAGACAAAGGCATTCTTGTTGAAGCTGATCCTGAACCTGAAAGGACCTTGAAGAGAAAGCTAAGAGAAGCCAAAGCACAACTCTCTTTAGAGGGCTTGACCGAATTCTTCAAGGGAGAAGACATGGCAGCCGAAAACAACAACAATGCCAACAATGCAAGGAAGGTGCTTGGTGACTTTACTGCACCTACTCCTGATTTCTATGGGAGAAGCATCTCAATCCCTGCCATTGGAGCAAACAACTTTGAGCTTAAGCCTCAATTAGTTTCTCTAATGCAACAGAATTGCAAGTTTCATGGACTTCCAATGGAAGATCCTCATCAGTTTTTAGCTGAGTTCTTGCAAATCTGTGACACAGTCAAGACTAATGGGGTTAACCCTGAGGTCTATAGACTGATGCTATTCCCTTTTGCTGTGAGAGACAGAGCTAGAATATGGTTGGACTCTCAACCTAAAGAAAGCCTGGACTCTTGGGAAAAGCTAGTCAATGCCTTCTTGGCAAAGTTCTTTCCTCCACAAAGATGGAGTAAGCTTAGAGTGGAAGTCCAAACCTTCAGACAGAAGGATGGAGAATCCCTCTATGAAGCTTGGGAAAGATACAAACAATTAATCAGAAGATGTCCATCTGACATGCTTTCTGAATGGAGCATCATAGGTATTTTCTATGATGGTCTCTCTGAACTATCCAAGATGTCTTTGGATAGCTCTGCAGGAGGATCTCTTCATTTGAAGAAGACGCCTGCAGAAGCTCAAGAACTGATTGAAATGGTTGCAAATAACCAATTCATGTACACTTCTGAGAGGAATCCTGTGAATAATGGGACTGGTCAGAAGAAAGGAGTTCTTGAGATTGATGCTCTGAATGCCATATTGGCTCAGAACAAAATATTGACTCAACAAGTCAATTTGATTTCTCAAAGTCTATCTGGAATGCAAAATGCACCAAACAGTACTAAGGATGCTTCATCTGAGGAAGAAGCCTATGATCCTGAGAACCCTTCCATGGAAGAGGTGAATTACCTAGGAGAACCCTATGGTAATACCTATAATTCTTCATGGAGAAATCACCCAAACCTCTCATGGAAAATCAAGAGAGACCTCAACAAGGTTTCAATAATAATGGTGGAAGAAACAGGCTTAGCAATAGCAAGCCTTTTCCATCATCTTCTCAGCAACAGACAGAGAGTTCTAAGCAGAATAATTCTGACTTAGCAACCATGGTCTCTGATCTAATAAAGACCACTCAAAGTTTCATGAATGAAACAAGATCCTCCATTAGAAACTTGGAAGGACAAGTGGGTCAGCTGAGCAAGAAAATTACTGAACTTCCTCCAAGCACTCTCCCAAGCAACACTGAAGAAAATCCAAAAGGAGAGTGCAAAGCCATCAATATGGCCGAATTCTGGGAGGAAGAAGAGGCAGTGAACGCCACTAAGGAAGACCTCAATGGGCGTGCACTGGCCTCCAGTGAGTTCCCCAATGAGGAACCTTGGGAATCTGAGGCTCAAACTGAGACCATAGAGATTCCCTTGGACTTACTACTGCCTTTCATGAGCTCTGATGAGTATTCTTCCTCTGAAGAGGATGAGTATGTCACTGAAGAGCAAGTTGCTAAATACCTTGGAGCAATCATGGAGCTAAATGACAAGTTATTTGGAAATGAGACTTGGGAAGATGAACCTCCCTTGCTCACCAAAGAACTGGATAACTTGTCTAGGCAGAAACTGCCTCAAAAGAGGCAGGATCCTGGGAAGTTTTCTATACCTTGTACCATAGGCACCATGACCTTCAAGAAGGCCTTGTGTGACTTAGGGTCAAGTGTGAACCTCATGCCCCTCTCTGTAATGGAGAAATTAGGGATCTTTGAGGTGCAAGCTGCAAAAATCTCACTAGAGATGGCAGACAACTCAAGAAAACAAGCCTATGGACTTGTAGAGGATGTTCTGGTTAAGGTTGAAGACCATTACATCCCTACTGATTTCATAGTCCTAGAGACTGGGAAGTGCATGGATGAATCCATCATCCTTGGCAGACCATTCCTAGCCACAGCAAAGGCTGTGATTGATGTTGATGGAGGAGAGTTGATCATTCAAGTGAATGAAGAATCCATGGTGTTTAAGGCCCAAGGATATCCCTCTATCATCATGGAGAAGAAGCATGAAGAGCTTCTCTCAAAACAGAGCCAAGCAGAGCCCCCACAGTCAAACTCTAAGTTTGGTGTTGGGAGGCCACAACCAAACTCTAAGTTTGGTGTTGAACCCCCACATTCAAACTCTAAGTTTGGTGTTGGGAAGGTCCAACACGGTTCTGAGCATTTCTGAGGCTCCATGAGAGACCTCTGTCAAGCTAGTGACAGTAAAGAAGCGCTTGTTGGGAGGCAACCCAATGATTTATAATTAATTATTTTCTTTTGTTATTTTATCTTTTTTGTAGGTTGATGATCATAAGAAGTCATAAAAATAATGAAAAAAGCAAAAACAGAATGAAAAACAGGAAGAAAAACAGCACACCCTGGAGGAAGATGCTGCTGGCGTTCAAACGCCAGTCAGCCTAGCAGATGGGCGTTTAACGCCCAGTTTGGCACCTTTCTGGGCGTTTAACGCCAGAAAGGGGCACCAAACTGGCGTTAAACGCCAGTAAAGGTATAAAACCTGGCGTTAAACGCCAGGAATGGGCACCAGCCCGGCGTTTAACGCCAGAATTGGCCCAAAACGTGGATTTTGGTGCCAATTGGTGCAGGGATGCCTTTTCCTTGACACTACAGGATCTGTGGACCCCACAGGACCCTACTACAGGATCTGTGGACCCCACAGGACCCTACAATCACTCTCTCTTCTTCCCCCATTCACCAATCACCTCAACACCTCTTCCCCAAAAAAACCCCTCACCTATCAAATCCCATCTTTCTCTTCACCACTCACATCCATCCTTCATAAAACCCCACCAACCTCACACTTCAAATTCAAACCACTTTCCCTCCCAAACCCACCCTCAAATGACCGAACTTTCATCCCCCTCTCTCCTATATAAACCCCTCTTTACACCCTTCATTTCCACACAACCTAAACACCACTTCTTCCCCCTTTGGCCGAATACACCTCCATCTCCCTCTTCCTCATTTCTTCTTCTTCTACTCCCTTCTTTCTTCTTTTGCTCGAGGACGAGCAAACATTTTAAGTTTGGTGTGGTAAAAGCGTTGCTTTTTTTCGTTTTTCCATAACCATTATGGCACCAAAGGCCGGAGAAACCTCTAAAAAGAGGAAAGGGAAGGCAAAGGCTTCCACCTCCGAGTCATGGGAGATGGATAGATTCCTCTCAAAGGTGCATCAAGACCACTTCTATGAAGTTGTGGCCTTGAAGAAGGTGATCCCCGAAGTCCCTTTTTCACTCAAAAAGGGTGAATATCCGGAGATCCGCCATGAGATCCGAAGAAGAGGTTGGGAAGTACTTACCAACCCCATTCAACAAGTCGGAATCTTGATGGTTCAAGAGTTCTATGCCAATGCATGGATCACCAAGAACCATGACCAAAGTGTGAACCCGAATCCAAAGAATTATCTTACTATGGTTCGGGGGAAATACTTGGATTTCAGTCCGGAGAGTGTGAGGATGGCGTTCAACTTGCCCATGATGCAAGGAGATGAGCATCCTTACACTAGAAGGGTCAACTTTGATCAAAGGTTGGACCAAGTCCTCACAGTCATATGTGAAGAGGGCGCACAATGGAGGCAAGACTCAAGAGGAAAGCCGGTTCAATTAAGAAGGCATGACCTCAAGCCCGTAGCTAGAGGATGGTTAGAGTTCATACAACGCTCAATCATTCCCACTAGCAATCGGTCCGAAGTGACCATAGACCGGGCCATCATGATCCATAGTATCATGATTAGAGAAGAAATAGAAGTTCATGAGGTTATAGCTCAAGAACTCTATAAAGTGGCGGACAAGACCTCCACTTTGGCAAGATTAGCCTTTCCTCACCTCATTTGTCACCTCTGTTATTCAGTTGGAGTTGACATAGAGGGAGACACCCCCATTGATGAGGACAAGCCCATCACTAAACAAAGGATGGAGTACACAAGGGAGCCCTCTCATCATGAGATCCCTGAGACACCTCAAGGGATGCATTTTCCTCCATACAACTATTGGGAGCAACTGAACACCTCCCTAGGAGAATTGAGTTCCAACATGGGACAACTAAGGGTGGAGCACCAAGAACACTCCATCATCCTTCATGAGATTAGAGAAGATCAAAGAATCATGAGGAGGAACAACAAAGACAAGGAAGAGACATTGAGGAGCTCAAGCACTCCATAGGACCTTCAAAAGCAAGGAAGAGCCGCCATCACTAAGGTGGACCCATTCCTTGATTTCCTTGTTCTTTATCTCTCTGTTTTTCAAATTCTATGCTTTATGTTATCCATGTTTGTGTCTTATGATCATTAGTGTCTTAGTGTCTATGCCTTAAAGTTATGAATGTCCTATGAATCCATCACCTTTCTTGAATAAAAATGTGCTTAATTGAAAAAGGAAGAATTGCATGAATTTTGAATTTTATAATAGTTTAATTATTTTGATGTGGTGGCAATATTTTTGTTCTCTGAATGTATGCTTAAACAGTGCATATGTATCTTGAATTTGTGGTTCATGAATGTTGGCTCTTGAAAGAATGATGAAAAAGGAGACATGTTACTGAGGATCTGAAAAATCAATAAAATGATTCTTGAAGCAAGAAAAAGCTATTCAAAAAAAAAAAAAAATCGAAAAAAGAAAAAAAAAAAAAAAAAAGAATAAGAGTTGTGATCCAAGGTAAATAAGAGTGTGCTTAAGAACCCTGGACACCTCTAATTGGGGACTTTAGCAAAGCTGAGTCACAATCTGAAAAGGTTCACCCAATTATGTGTCTGTGGCATGTATGTATCCGGTGGTAATACTGGAAGACAGAGTGCTTTGGGCCACAGCCAAGACTCAATAAATAGCTATGTTCAAGAATCATCATACTTCACTAGGAGAATCATTAACACTATCTGGACTCTGAGTTCCTAAAGAAGCCAACCATTCTGGATTTCAAAGGAGAGATTGAGATGCCAAAACTGTTCAGAAGCAAAAAGTTAAAAGCCCCGCTCATCTAATTAATACTGATCTTCACAGATGTTTTTGGAATTCATTGCATATTCTCTTCTTTTTATCTTATTTGATTTTCAGTTGCTTGAGGACAAGCAACAATTTAAGTTTGGTGTTGTGATGAGCGGATAATTTGTATACTTTTTGGCATTGTTTTTAGTATGTTTTTGATATCTTTTAGTTAGATTTTAGTATATTTTTATTAGTTTTTATTTAAAATTCACTTTTCTGGACTTTACTATGAGTTTGTGTGCTTTTCTGTGATTTCAGGTATTTTCTGGCTGAAATTGAGGGACTTGAGCAAAAATCTGATTCAGAGACCAAAAAGGACTGCAGATGCTGTTGGATTCTGACCTCCCTGCACTCGAAGTGGATTTTCTGGAGCTACAGAAGCCCAATTGGCGCGCTCTCAACGGCGTTGGAAAGTAGACATCCAGGGCTTTCCAGCAATATATAATAGTCCATACTTTATCCAAGATTTGATGGCCCAAACCCGCGAAGCAATCCGGCCTCAGAAATTCCAGCGTTAAACGCCGGAACAGGAATAAAAGTTGGAGTTAAACGCCCAAACTGGCATGGGAGCTGGCGTTTAACTCCAGAAAGGGTCTCTACACGAATTTCCTTGATTGCTCAGCCCAAGCACACACCAAGTGGGCCCGGAAGTGGATTTTTATGTCATTTACTCATCTATGTAATAGTTTTCTATAAGTAGGACCTTCTACTATTGTATGACAGAGAGTCGGAGAGACGACATCTGAGTAGCTATCTTTGTTTTATGCTATCTTAGACCTTTGGGAGGCTGGCCATTCGGCCATGCCTAACCTTTGTTCTTATGTATTTTCAACGGTGGAGTTTCTACACACCATAGATTAAGGGTGTGGAGCTCTGCTGTACCTCGAGTATTAATGCAATTACTATTGTTCTTCCATTCAACTCCGCTTGTTCTTTATCTAAGATATCACTTGTTCTTCAACCTATGAACAAGATGACTGACAACCATTCTTGTTCTACAAGCATTCAAGGCTTTAGTGAATATCTCTTGGATTTCTGATTGCATGATGCATGGTTGATCGCCTGACAACCGAGTGCTCGTCTGACAAACGAGCCAGCCATTCCATGAGATCAGAGTCTTCGTGGTATAGGCAAGAACTGATGGCGGCATTCAAGAGAATCCGGAAGGTCTAACCTTGTCTGTGGTGTTCTGAGTAGGATTCAATGACTGAATGACTGTGACGTGCTTCAAACCTGTAACCTACTGGGCGTTAGTGACAGACGCAAAAGAGTGATTCTATTCCGGTAGGGGAGGGAACCAAACCGGTGATTGGCGGCACTGTGACAGAGTGCTCTGCATTAGCTTTCACTGCGCGGATGGGAGGTAGCTGCTGACAACAGTGAGACCCTACACAAGTTTGCCATGGAAAGGAGTAAGAAGGATTGGATGAAGACTGTAGGAAAGCAGAGAGACGGAAGGGAAGGCATCTTCATACACTTGTCTGAAGCTCATACACCAATGATATACATAAGTATCTCTATCTTTACCTTTTCTGTTATTTTCGTTCATCATCATCATATACATTTGAGTCTGCCTGACTAAGATTTACAAGATGACCATAGCTTGCTTCAATACTAACAATCTCCGTGGGATCGACCCTTACTCACGTAAGGTTTTATTACTTGGACGACCCAGTACACTTGCTGGTTAGTTGTGCGAAGTTGTGTAATGCCATGGTATTAGGCGCACCAAGTTCTTGGAGCCATTACCGGGGATTATTTGAGTTGTGAAAAAGTATTGTTCACAATTTCGCGCACCAGCTACCAAGATGTATTTGAATGTGTAAGATGGAGGAAAGGGTCCCATAAAATCTATTCCCCATAGATCAAAGAGTTCCACTTCCAAAATGAACTTTTGAGGCATCTCATTTTTCTTTGACAAACCCCCTGTTCTTTGACATTCATTGCATTGGCTCACAAACTCCCTAGCATCCTTGAAGATTGAAGGCCAATAGAAACCACTTTGAAGGACCTTTGCAGCAGTTCTTTCAGCCCCAAAATGACCACCATAATTGGAGTTGTGACAATGCCATAGTATGTCCTTCATCTCATCCTCTGATACACATCTTCTTATCATTCCATCTGGGCATCTTTTGAACAAGAATGGGTCATCCCAGAAGAAGAACTTAGCCTCATGCAACAGCTTCTTGACTTGTTGTTTTGTGTACTCTTGTGGGATGATTCTTCCTGCCTTGTAGTTGGCCATGTCTGCAAACCAAGGGACATGTTGAATGTGCAAAAGATGTTCATCTGGAAATTCTTCATTTATTGATGGAAGGTTGTCTTGGCATGCATCTTGTGGCACCCTTGATAAGTGATCAGCAACTTGATTTTCATTGCCCTTTCTATCTTTGATCTCAATGTCAAACTCTTGTAGGAGTAGCACCCATCTGATTAGCCTTGGTTTGGCATCCTGTTTTGACATAAGATACTTAAGAGCAGCATGGTCAGTATACACTAAGACTTTAGATCCAATCAAATATTGTCTAAACTTATCAAAAGCATACACCACGGCTAGTAACTCTTTCTCTGTTGTGGTGTAGTTTCTTTGAGTTTCATTCAATACCTTACTTGCATAGTAGATAACATGAAGCTTCTTTTCCTTCCTTTGCCCCAACACGGCACCAATTGCAAGGTTGCTTGCATCACACATGAGTTCAAAAGGTAGTCCCCAACTTGGGGGTGTGATGATTGGTGCTGTGGTGAGCTTAGCCTTTAGAGTTTCAAAAGCATGCTTGCATTCATCATCAAAGATAAAAGGATTTTCTACCACCAACAAATTGCTTAGTGGCTTTGCTATTTTGGAAAAATCTTTGATAAATCTCCTATAAAATCCGGCATGTCCTAAGAAACTTCTAACAGCTTTCACACTAGTTGGCAAAGGAAGTTTTTCTATAATTTCTACTTTTGCCTTGTCAACTTCTATACCCTTTCTTGAAATTTTATGACCAAGAACAATGCCTTCGGGTACCATGAAATGGCACTTCTCCCAATTCAAAACTAAATTGGTTTCTTGGCACCTTTTCAAGACTAGGGTAAGATGATGCAAGCAAGTATTGAAGGAATCACCAAAAACAGAGAAATCATCCATAAAGACTTCAATAAATTTTTCTACCATGTCCGAGAATATTGATAGCATGCATCTTTGAAAGGTAGCTGGGGCATTGCAAAGTCCAAATGGCATTCTCCTATATGCAAAAACTCCAAAGGGACAAGTGAAGGAGGTCTTCTCTTGGTCCATGGGGTCAACCACAATCTGATTATACCCAGAATATCCATCAAGAAAACAGTAATAAGCATGGTCAGCCAACCTTTCAAGCATCTGATCAATGAAAGGAAGAGGGAAGTGGTCTTTCCGTGTAGCATCATTCAGCCTCCTATAGTCTATGCACATCCTCCACCCTGTCACTGTTCGTGTTGGGATAAGCTCATTCTTCTCATTAACAATGACAGTCATCCCCCCTTTCTTGGGTACTACTTGCACTGGACTGACCCATGGGCTGTCAGATATAGGGTAGATGATCCCAGCTTTACACAACTTCAAAACTTCCTTTTGAACAACCTCCTTCATTGTGGGATTCAATCTTCTTTGAGGTTGTACCACAGGTTTGGAGTTCTCCTCCAAGAGTATCTTGTGCATGCATATGGCAGGGCTTATGCCTTTCAAATCATCAATGGTCCACCCCAAAGCCTCTTTGTGAGCTCTCAAAACCACAAGGAGCTTTTCTTCTTCTTCTGCCTTCAACGTGGAATTGATGATCACTGGGAAGCTTTCTTTCTCACCAAGGAACGCATATTTAAGATGAGGGGGTAGTGGTTTCAACTCTTGTTGTGGTGCCTCTTCTTTGGTAGCTTCACTTGGTTCCTTTGATGCTTCCAATTTGTTCTCTTCTTGTCCCTTGATGTTATGGATTTCCTCATGTTGCATTTGATGGTTTGTGTCAAGTACTTCTTCAACCAAAGAGTCCACTACATCAATTCTCATGCAACTTTCTTTCTCAACAGGGTGTTGCATTGCTTTGAAGACATTTATGGTCATTTGTTCATCATGCACCCTGAAGATCATCTCTCCCTTTTCCACATCAATGATTGTTCTAGCTGTAGCCAAAAAGGGTCTACCAAGAATGACTGAATTGTTCCCCTCTTCATCCATGTCTAGGACCACAAAATCAGCTGGAAATATGAAGTTTCCCACCTTCACCAAGAGGTTCTCAACTACTCCATTTGGTACTTTGATGGATCTGTCAGCAAGTTGAAGTGACATCCTTGTGGGTTTAAGCTCTTCAATCATCATTTTCTTCATCATGGTAAGGGGCATTAAGTTAATGCTTGCTCCCAGATCACAAAGTGACTTGTCAACAGCCATGCTCCCAATAGTGCAGGGTATGAGGAAGCTGCCAGGGTCTTTGAGTTTTGGAGGTAGCCCTTGTTGAATGATGGCACTACACTCTTGATTGAGAATCACCGTTTCTTTCTCTTGCCAACTTCTCTTCTTGGTGATCAATTCCTTAAGAAACTTTGCATATAATGGCATCTGTTCCAAAGCTTCTGCCAATGGGATGTTGATTTCAAGTTTCTTGAAGATTTCTAAGAACCTTGGGAATTGTTGGTCCTTTGCTCCTTTGTGTATTCTAGTTGGGTATGGAAGCTTGGGTACATAAGCTTTTACTCCTTCATTCTTGTTTTCTTGTTGTGGATTCACACTCCCCTTGCCATCACGGTTGCTTCCTTGGCTTGGTGGGTTGCCTTGTGGCTTGACAACCTCTTTGCCTTTGTTAGATGTTGAAGCCTTTTCTTCCTCTTGCCTTTCCACATGAATTTCCACCGTGTCTTGCTCTTTGGATTTTGTTGCTTCTTTATTTGAACTTTCACCAACTACCTTGCCACTCCTTAACTGCAAAGCCTTACATTCTTCTCTTGGGTTGGGTATTGTGTCACTTGGGAGAATATTGGTTGGTTTCTCGGCTTGTTTGGCTAATTGTCCCACTTGTCTCTCAATGTTCTTCATAGTGACCGCTTGTTCCTATTGTGCCTTAGCTAAAGCTTGAGTGGTTTGAGCAAGTGCTTGCAAGGTTGTTTCTAGACTTGAGATTCTGGCCTCATGATGGTCAATTGGAGGTATGATGGGGGTTGATTGTTGTTGGAAGTTGTTGGGTGGATTAGTATGATAATTCTGTGTGTTGGATGTTGGTGCAGGGAAGTTGTTTTGGTGGGTTTGGGAGTTATTATGAGGGTGTTGATATGTGTTTTGTGTTTTTCTATATTGGTTAGTGTTGGTGGCATGGTGATTTTGGTTATTTGTGTTACGGTTGTGGTTGTGGTTGTTGTTCTTTTGCCAATGGTTCTCACCCCACTTTAAATTGGGATGATTCCTCCAAGATGAGTTGTATGTATCACCATGAAATTCATCATGAGAATTTGAAGTATTCTGCATGTATTGAACTTGTTCTTGTGGTTGTTCAACCGTGGTCCCTTCACCTTGGCCCCATTCAAGTGATGGTTGATTTGTTGTGTTCACTGCTGCAAGTTGCAAGCCATCCATTCTCTTTGTTATTGTCTCCATTTGTTGTTGGATTTGTTGGTGCATTAACTTGTTTTGTGCCAAGATAGCATCAACACCTTCAAGTTCCATTACACCTTTCTTTGGGGGCGGATTGTGCTGCCTCTCTGATGAGTAATAATATTGATTGTTTGCCACAATCTCAATGAGGTCTTGGGCCTCCTCAGCAGTTTTCATCATGTTGAGTGATCCCCCGGATGAGTAGTCTAGTCCCTTCCTTGCTTCTGGACTTAGGCCTTCATAGAAGTTTTGGAGTTTGACCCAATCACTAAACATGTCAGGTGGGCACCTTCTCATTAGTGCCTTGTACCTTTTCCAGGCTTCATATAATGACTCCCCATCCATTTGCCTAAAAGTCTGAACCTCTGTCTTCAACTTGAGGATCTTTTGAGGTGGGTAGAACTTTGCTAGAAATCTTCTCATCACCTCATTCCAATCATTGAGGCTTTCCTTGGGGAATGACTCTAGCCATTGAGTGGCTTTGTCCCTCAAAGAGAATGGAAATAGTAACAACTTGTAGACATCTGGATGCACTCCATTTGTCTTCACAGTATTGCATATCCTCAGAAAAACAGATAGATGTTGATTTGGGTCTTCAAGAGGTCCCCCTCCATAAGAGCAATTGTTCTGTACCAAAGTGATGAGCTGAGGTTTCAACTCAAAGTTATTGGCCTGAACTGGAGGAGTGGCAATACTACTCCCAAAATGTCTTGGATCAGGTATGGTATAAGATGATAACACCCTTCTAGCGTTTCCACCATTATTGTTGACCCCTCCAGGAGGATTGGGCATCTCATCCTCCATAACTTGATCTTCTCCCTCTGATTCCTCTGACCCTTCTTCACCAACTATGAACTTTCCTCTTTCTGCTCTCCTTATCCTTCGGCGGGTTCTCTCGTCCTCAATGTTATGTCTATTAGCTCCTGACATACACAAACAAAACCAAAATCACAAGTGAAATACTCTAAAACTAGAGTGGAATTGGGGTTAGTGAAACAAAGTATCAAACAGTTAGTAGGCTTAACAAAAACACAAAGAAAAATGCTTAATCTAAACCACCTTTCACTTAATCATTGTCAATCTTTTCCAATCCCCGGCAACGGCGCCAAAAACTTGATACGTAAAAATGAGATTTCACGTACAACCGGAAAGTATACCGGGTCGTATCAAGTAATAAAACTCACAAAGAGTGAGGTCGATCCCACAGAGATTGGTAGATTAAGCAACTTTAGTTAAATGGTAGATTTAGTCAAGCGAACATTGTTTTGATTTCATGAACATTTTGATTTTTGAACATAATTGCAAGAATTTAAATGGCAAGAATGTAAAGAACTAGAATAAAGAAATAAAGTGCAAGTAAATGACGGAAACTTAAAGTGCAAGAAACTTAAATGACATCAAAGATTAATGGCAAGGAATTAAAGGTTGCAGAAATTTAAAGAACATAAAAGTAAATGGCAAGAAGTAAATGAACAGAATGTAAATAACAATAGTAGTAAATAGACAGAATGTAGAAGGGGATTGGGAAATGGGTAATCAAATAACTAGAGCAAGAGAAATGAGAATTAATGATAGAGAGGATCATTAGGGATCAGAGATGCTAATTTTCATGAATTGATGTTAGTCAAATCTTCCTCAATCATGGGTATAGATCCATGGCAAGTGGTTGATTGAACCCCAATCTCTTGGTGATTCAATCTCTCTCAACATAGCCAATTGCCACTCTCGTGATCTAATTGTTCATGAGAAGAGATGAAGCTTAAGTCTAATCCAGCCACACAATTCCCAGAATCTCAACCATGGAGAGTTACATCTCACATACTAACCAAGGTATATTGATTGAGAGAATCATGAAAGGATGAACTCTAAACTGAATTATGTGGCTCATTTCTCAAATTCACCACACAATTCTCATAGATTAACCCCTCTCTCGATGGTGGTTGAATCTTTGAAGAACAAGAGTTTCCTCTTTGGATCAACCTCATGAATTGAGGAGAAAAGAGGAGTTCATCAATCCATTGTAACTAGCAGAGCTCTTCCCCCTAATGAATGTGGGGTTTAGTGAGTCATTGCTCCAAATTCAACAACAATTGCCATAAATCAAAATTAAACTAAATGTAAAGGAAGAAGAAAAAGAAGAAGAAGAAGAAGAAGAATGAAATGCTTGAAGATTCAGAAAATGAAGAAGAGAAGTTCCAAGATGAACCAAAATTGGTTCTCTGGGTCTTCTCTCGGAAGTACCACAAGAGTCTCTAATACAAGTGCTAAAAAGTGTGAAAAAGTTCTAAGTGTCAAAAAGTATCTAAAAGTGTAAAAGTCCCCTACAAGTACAAACTCAATCTCTATTTATACTAGTCCTAAAGCTCTTCCAAAGATCTTCACTTGGGTTAGCAATATGGGCTTCCTCTTTGTTGAATTCTTGGCTCCATTGGAGGTGTTTTGGCCTTTGTGATGAATAGGGGAAGTAGAGCAAGTTGGCACCAATTCTGGCCCATTGATGGGCGTTGTTGGCAATAACTCAGGCCTTAGTGCACGTTGGCAACGTGCATGCCAATTTCCTGGAAGTGAGTTTGAGACTTGGGCGTTGCTAGCCCAAGTTGTTGCAAACAACTTGCTCTTCCTCTTCTTGGCCTTACTTTCATGCTAAATGTAGCCCAGAATTTGAGTGTCAACCTTCATCTTCAATATGGATTATTATACATCATTGGAAAGCTCTTGATGTCTATTTTCTAATGCCACTGGAATCACCTCAATTGGACTTTCCTAGCTCAAGTTATGGTTCCTCAAAGAAGGTAAGGTCAAGCTGCCAAGTTGTTGCCAAGTTGTTGTGAATAACGCACCCTCAACCCCAAGTTAGCAACGTGCTCGAGCATCACTCTCCCAAGGCAAGGGCTTGAGGCTGGCGTTGTTGCAAAACATGCCCCCTTTGTGCACGTTGGCAACGTGCTCGATCCCACATCCAAGGATCATCTCTAGCTCCCTTGAATTTCATTTCATGTTCTTGTTTTTAGGGCCTAAAGATGACTCTGGTTTGGCTTCAATTTTGTGCTCCATCATAGACTATTATATATGGTTGGAAAGCTCTGAATGTCAGCTTTCCAATGCAACTGGAAGCACTCAATTTGGATCTCTGTAGCTCAAGATATCTTCCATTGAAGTGGACATGTTCAGGCTGCCTTATTTTTGGTAAGTTGGCGTTGGCAACGCCAATCTAGCGTTGGCAACGTGAGTGGTGCAGCATTTGGGCGTTTGGAACTTGGTTGGCACGGCTGGTGGGCGTTTGGAGCTTGGTTGGTGCACATTCTGGCGTTGCCAACTTGGTGCCTAGCCAAGCACTCTTGTGTGGCGTTGGCAACGCCCATTTTGAGTTGGCAACGCCAGCTCCTTTTGTTCCATGGCTCCATTTGTTGCTTGGTTGTGTGGCGTTGTTAGCCTGCGTTGCCAAGGATAACGCCAATGCTTCCTAGCTTCAATAACGTGCTCGAGCTTCCATATTAGTGCCAAAATTGCTTGTGTGTGGCGTTGGCAACGCCACTCTCAAGTTGGCAACGCCAACCTTGCTTCCAGGGCCAAATTTGCTTGCTTGTGGCTTGTGTGTGGCGTTGGCAACTTGGTTCTAGAGTTGGCAACGCCAACCTTGCTTCCAGGGCCAAGTTTGCTTGCTTGTGGCTTGTGTGTGGCGTTGGCAACTTGGTTCTAGAGTTGGCAACGCCAACCTTGCTTCCAGGGCCAAGTTTGCTTGCTTGTGGCTTGTGTGTGGCGTTGGCAACTTGGTTCTAGAGTTGGCAACGCCAACCTTGCTTCCAGGGCCAAGTTTGCTTGCTTGTGGCTTGTGTGTGGCGTTGGCAACTTGGTTCTAGAGTTGGCAACGCCAACCTTGCTTCCAGGGCCAAGTTTGCTTGCTTGTGGCTTGTGTGTGGCGTTGGCAACTTGGTTCTAGAGTTGGCAACGCCAACCTTGCTTCCAGGGCCAAGTTTGCTTGCTTGTGGCTTGTGTGTGGCGTTGGCAACGCCAATCTCAAGTTGGCAACGCCAACTTCTTGCCTTGGTTGCCTCCAGGACCAAGCTTGCCTTGTGTTGTGGAGTTGGCAACGCCAACTTCTTGTCTTGGTTGCCTCCAGGACCAAGCTTGCCTTGTGTTGTGGAGTTGGCAACGTGGATTCCAAGTTGGCAACGCCAACTTTGCCCAGCTTGCATCATTCTTGCTTCCATGCTTCCTTGTTTCATCACCTATCATCAACAAGGGAAATAGCTTCAAATTCTTACCAATTCAAGCAATAAATTTCATGAGATTCATTCATACTCATTCATATATGCATTCCTTAAATCATTTGCATGAATTTGGCTAGAATTAACATGTTCCTTGATATCATCATGCATGGAAACAAAACTCATAAAAGGACTTGTTTATTTAGAGAAAATGAGTGAAATTAAGCTAAAACTAACTAAACTAACTAACTAATAATGCAAATATGCATTTGCATCAGAAGGGAAGGCATCTTCATACACTTGTCTGAAGCTCTTACACCAATGATATACATAAGTATCACTATCTTTATCTTCTATGTTATTTTCGTTCATCATCATATAAATTTGAGTTTGCCTGACTAAGATTTACAAGATGACCATAGCTTGCTTCAATACTAACAATCTCCGTGGGATCGACCCTTACTCACGTAAGGTTTATTACTTGGACGACCCAGTGCACTTGCTGGTTAGTTGTGCGAAGTTGTGTAATGCCATGGTATTGAGCGCACCAAGTTCTTGGAGCCATTACCGGGGATTATTTGAGTTGTGAAAAAGTATTGTTCACAATTTCGCGCACCACAACTCCAGCAATAACATATCAAAAACATTCAAACAAATCTATTAGCATAGCTAATACCAGTACTTATAACAAAGTCTAAAACATTACAATCCAAACCATAACTTCAAAACAACCAAAACATCCATCAGAATGGAACATATACAAAATATCCGGAATACAACCTACACATTCTCAGCCTCATCTTTAGCAACACCATCATCTTCAACCATTTTTCCGTCACGAACAATTTTCCCAGGATCCATCTGAGACAGGTCAGCCTCCGGAGCTAAGAACTTTGCCTGCAAGCATGCCCTTTCAAACCCTTCAACAAAGGAATACAAAATCTCATCACTCTTCTTCTTTTCCATCTCTTTAAGCCGAGCAGTAACCTCAATCAATTGAGATTCTGACCTCGCCAAATCACCTTCCTTTTTCTTCAAATCTTCGACATCCTTAGCATAATTATCTTTAGTCTCCTTCATCAACTTCTCAAAATTACTCAACTTACACTCAAGCTCGGCAACAATAGATTTAGTCTTCCTAAGCTCTTCTTTCACCAAAGAAATATCTTCCCTCTCCACAGAAGCCCTTTTGTGCTTCAACTCTTGGCTACGCCCAAGACTGGTCAAGCGCAAACCCACAACCTAAGAAAAAATTACCAATACAGCTCAAAATTTTTTTTCTTTACAACAACATAAAAGAACAAACAAATTTGGAACATACCTGCATGTATTGTCCGATCACCGGTTCCCCAACCTCATTCGCAAGAGAGACATCGGCAGCAGATTGACAATACTCGTCAACCACAGCCATATAGGGATACTCCTTTCCCCTATACAGATACACCCTCGCTCGTCTTAGACACCTCATGAAGCTTCTTTTGATTACCCAAAAAAGCTTGTATCTCTTCTAAAGGAACCCCACGCTCCTTCCCACTCGAATCCTCGGACAACTCCACAACATCGGATTTTCTCTTCTTCAGAATTACCTTCGTCCGCCCACGTGAAGGCTGGCTAACTTCTCCAGCCACAACCACTTTTTCATGATTCGACGAGGATATCTCTTTCTCTAAATTTTTGTTCTTGAATCGGGATCTAAGTGATGCAGCCGAAACACCAGGATATTTACCACCTACAAAAACCAAACACAACCTATTAGAAACATGTACGAAAATGATAGATAAGTAAAATAGAACCCTAAACTCACCCAGATACTCTACAACTGATTCTCTATCTTCCTCCCACTTTAATAACTCATACATAGAAATCAAATCCTTACGACCAATATTTTCAACCAAGAATTCAATCAAGCAAACATTCCTCGGAGATATAACCTCGGGACCGAGTATGTTCTGAGGTTCTGAACACCACCACAAGGGAAATCTCTCGGAATACTCATCAAAACGAGAAATCCTTTTCCAAGTTCCTAACTTTCAGATACATTTCCTTGAAATCCTTAAACGAAGATTTATACAACGTAAAAATGCCAAAGCCAGGAGTACTTTTAAGATTAATCCAACCCCCTTTCCACACCCCCTTTGCTTGAAATAAAGAGAAAAACAAATCCACTAATGGCATCTCCTCTAGGTATTTCATCAGAATCTCAAACGATCGAAGAAAAGCGCAACCATTTGGGTGAAGTTGAGATGGAGCACAATTCAACTGCCTCAATACCCGACACTCAAAATCAGTAAATGGGAACTTTACTCTCAGTTCCTCTAGCACACAACTGTGCATGTAGAAAAACTCAAACCCTTGACCTCGATGATACACCCTATCATCCACACTACACGGTAACAACTCAACCTGCAAACCAGAACCTATCCTTACCACCCTCTCCACATCCACCTCCTTCACCGAAGCTTCATCAAGAAACAACGACACCCGAGACTTCACGTCATTGTTAACCCACTCATCAGACCAATCAATCTCATTCTTCTCCTCTTTTTCAAAAACCCATTACAAAGAAAATAGAAGGGAGCATAGAGATGGGAACGAAAGCACAAGAAGAAAAATTAGAAGCAGAAACATAAAACACACATTGATGAGCGGATAATTTGTATGCTTTTTGGCATTGTTTTTAGTATGTTTTTAGTATCTTTTAGTTAGTTTTTAGTATATTTTTATTAGTTTTTAATTAAAATTCACTTTTCTGGACTTTACTATGAGTTTGTGTGTTTTTCTGTGATTTCAGGTATTTTCTGACTGAAATTGAGGGTCCTGAGCAAAAATCTGATCCAGAGACTAAAAAGGACTGCAGATGCTGTTGGATTCTGACCTCCCTGCACTCGAAGTGGATTTTCTGGAGCTACAGAAACCCAATTGGCGCGCTCTCAACGGAATTGGAAAGTAGACATCCTGGGCTTTCCAGCAATATATAATAGTCCATACTTTGTCCAAGATTTGATGGCCCAAACCCGCGTAGCAATCCGGCCTCAGAAATTCCAGCGTTAAACGCCGGAACTGGAATAAAAGTTGGAGTTAAACGCCCAAACTGGCATGAGAACTGGCGTTTAACTCCAGAAAAGGTCTCTACACGAAATTCCTTCATTGCTCAGCCCAAGCACACACCAAGTGGGCCAGGAAGTGGATTTTTCTGTCATTTACTCAATTCTGTAAACCTTAGGACACTAGTTTACTACTTATAGGACCTTTTTACATTGTAAACAGAACCTTATGACCTCATAACATTTTGTATACGTTTCTCTCCACAGTATGAGCCTCTAAACCCCATGGTTGGGGGTGAGGAGCTCTGCTGTGTCTTGATGGATTAATGCAATTACTACTGTTTCTTATTCAATCATGCTTGCTTCCGTTCTAAGATAACACTTGTTCTTAATCCGGATGAATGTGATGATCCGTGACAATCATCATCATTCTCAACCATGAACATGTGCCTGACAACCACCTCTGTTCTATCTTAGATTGAGTAGTTATCTCTTGGGTTCTTTAATCGGAATCTTCGTGGTATAGGCAGGATCTGATGGCAGCATTCAAGAGAATCCGGAAGGTCTAAACCTTGTCTGTGGTATTCTGAGTAGGATTCAATGATTGAATGACTGTGACATGCTTCAAACCTGTAACCTACTGGGCGTTAGTGACAGACGCAAAAGAGTGATTCTATTCCGGTAGGGGAGGGAACCAAACCGGTGATTGGCAGCACTGTGACAGAGTGTGTGCATTAGCTTTCACTGCGCGGATGGGAGGTAGCTGCTGACAACAGTGAGACCTTACACGAGCTTGCCATGGAAGGAGACATGCGTGTTTGATGAAGAAGACAGTAGGAAAGCAGAGATTCGGAAGATGGAGCATCTCCAAACCTCAACCCATTCTCCATTACTGCAATACAAGTAACCATTACATGTTCTTTTGCTTTTTACAATCAATCCTGATAATTTCTGATATCTGGTGCACGAAATTGCAATAACACTTTTTGCAATCCCGCACAACTAACCAGCAAGTGCACTGGGTCGTCCAAGTAATACCTTGCGTGAGCAAGGGTCGATCCCACGGAGATTGTCGGCTTGAAGCAAGCTATGGTTATCTTGTAAATCTTAGTCAGGATATCAGAAATTATCAGGATTGATTGTAAAAAGCAAAAGAACATGAAAAAGGTACTTGTATTGCAGTAATGGAGAATGGGTTGAGGTTTGGAGATGCTCCATCTTCCGAATCTCTGCTTTCCTACTATCTCCTTCTTCAGTCACGCAAGTCTCCTTCCATGGCAAGCTCGTGTAGGGTCTCACTGTTGTCAGCAGCTACCTCCCATCCGCGCAGTGAAAGCTAATGCACACACTCTGTCACAGTGCTGCCAATCACCGGTTTGGTTCCCTCCCCTACCGGAATAGAATCACTCTTTTGCGTCTGTCACTAACGCCCAGTAGGTTACAGGTTTGAAGCACATCACAGTCATTCAATCATTGAATCCTACTCAGAATACCACAGACAAGGTTTAGACCTTCCGGATTCTCTTGAATGCTGCCATCAGGTCCTGCCTATACCACGAAGATTCCGGTGAAAGAATCCAAGAGATAACTACTCAATCTAAGATAGAACAGAGGTGGTTGTCAGGCACGTGTTCATAGTTGAGAATGATGATGATTGTCACGGATCATCACATTCATCCGGATTAAGAACAAGTGTTATCTTAGAATGGAAGCAAGCATGATTGAATAAGAAACAGTAGTAATTGCATTAATCCATCAAGACACAGCAGAGCTCCTCACCCCCAACCATGGGGTTTAGAGACTCATACTGTGGAAGAAAACGTGTACAATGTCATATGGTTGCATAAAGTTCTGATTACAGTGTAAAAAGGTCCTATAAGTAGTAAACTAGTATCCTAAGGTTTACAGAAATGAGTAAATGACAGAAAAATCCACTTCCGGGCCCACTTGGTGTGTGCTTGGGCTGAGCAATGAAGGAATTTCGTGTAGAGACCTTTTCTGGAGTTAAACGCCAGTTCCCATGCCAGTTTGGGCGTTTAACTCCAACTTTTATTCCAGTTCCGGCGTTTAACGCTGGAATTTCTGAGGCCGGATTGCTACGCGGGTTTGGGCCATCAAATCTTGGACAAAGTATGGACTATTATATATTGCTGGAAAGCCCTGGATGTCTACTTTCCAATGCCGTTGAGAGAGCGCCAATTGGGCTTCTGTAGCTCCAGAAAATCCACTTCGAGTGCAGGGAGGTCAGAATCCAACAGCATCTGCAGTCCTTTTCAGTCTCTGGATCAGATTTTTGCTCAGAACCTTCAATTTCAGTCAGAAAATACCTGAAATCACAGAAAAACACACAAACTCATAGTAAAGTCCAGAAAAGTGAATTTTAACTAAAAACTAATAAAAATATACTAAAAACTAACTAAAAGATACCAAAAACATACTAAAAACAATGCCAAAAAGCATACAAATTATCCGCTCATCACAACACCAAACTTAAATTGTTGCTTGTCCCCAAGCAACTGAAAATCAAATAGGATAAAAAGAAGAGAATATACTATAGACTCCAAAATATCAAAGAAACATAGCTCCAATTAGATGAGCGGGACTAGTAGCTTTTTGCCTCCGAACAGTTTTGGCATCTCACTCTATCCTTTGAAGTTCAGAATGATTGGCATCTATAAGAACTCAGAACTCAGATAATGTTATTGATTCTCCTAGTTAAGTATATTGATTCTTGAACATAGCCAGTGTATGAGTCTTGGCTGTGGCCCAAAGCACTCTGTCTTCCAGTATTACCACCGGATACATACATGCCACAGACACATAATTGGGTGAACCTTTTTGGATTGTGACTCAGCTTTGCTAAAGTCCCCAATTAGAGGTGTCCAGGGTTCTTAAGCACACTCTTATTGCTTTGGATCACCACTTTATTCCTTTTCTTTTTCTTTTTCTTTCTTTTCTCTTTTTTTTTTTTCACTGCTTATTCTTGCTTCGAGAATCAATTTGATGATTTTTCAGATCCTCAATAACAGTTCTCTTTTCTCCTCATTCTTTCAAGAGCCAACAATTTTAACATTCTTAAAACAACAAATTCAAGAGACATATGCACTGTTCAAGCATTCATTCAGAAAACAAAAAGTATTGTCACCACATCAAACTAATTCAACTAGTTTCAGAGATAAATTTCGAAATCCTGTACTTCTTGTTCTTTTGTGATTAAAGCATTTTTCTTTTAAGAGAGGTGATGGATTCATAGGATATTCATAGCTTTAAGGCATAAACTCAAATTTTATTAATTATTAACTAAGAACAAGACTCAAATATGGATAAAAATAAAAATAGGAATGGAAAACAAAGCAAGAAAAAACGAAAATAAATTTAGGCTCCTAATGATAGAGGTTTTCACAGAGTTAGGACTCAACAACCTTGATTTTGAGAAGTGGATGCTCCCTCAGCTTGAGAGGAGAACTTTTGGCGTTTCATCTCTTGGATTTCACGCCCCTGCTTCTCTTGTTCCTTCCATTGACTTCTTGGTGATTGGATGCTCAATGGGTATGAACTCATCTACTCCCATCTTCACCCCAGCCTCTTTACAGAGCAAGGAAATCAAGCTTGGATAAGCCAATTTGGCTTCAGTGGAATTCTTATTTGCAATTGTGTAGATCTCACAAGCAATCACATGATGGACCTCCACTTCTTTTCCAAGCATAATGCAGTGAATCATCACTGCTCTCTTGATGGTGACTTCAGAACGGTTGCTAGTGGGCAGTATGGAACGCCCAATAAAGTCTAGCCAACCTCTTGCAATTGGTTTGAGGTCTCCCCTCTTGAGTTGGTTTGGGACACCCTTAGAATTGGTTATCCACTTGGTTCCAGGGAGGCATATGTCCTCTAGAACCTGATCCAACCCCTTATCTACTCTCACCATCCTCCTATTAAAGGAATCAGGATCATCTTGCAGTTGAGGCAACTTGAAGATTTCTCTTATTTTGTCCAGATGGAAGTATATAACTTTCCCTCTGACCATGGTTCTGTGGGTATGGTAGGCAGTTCCAGTCATTCTTTGCTTATCTGTGAGCCACAGATTTGAATAGAATTCCTGAACCATGTTCCTTCCAACCTTTGTCTCAGGATTGGTCAGAACTTCCCAACCTCTGTTTCGAATTTGCTCTTGGATCTCCGGATATTCATCTTCTTTCAGATCAAATTTAACTTCCGGGATCACTGACCTCAGACCCATTATTTTGTGATAATGGTCTTCATGTTCTTTGGTTAAGAACTTCTCTTCATTCCAAAGATTCTTTGGATTAGTCTCTTTCTTTCCTCTTGAGTTGGTTTGTTTTCCCTTGGGAGCTATGATTTTGATGAATCTTGGCTTAGTGATCACGGAAAAGCACACCAAACTTAGAGGTTTTGCTTGTCCTCAAGCAACAAGAGAAGAAAGAAGATAATAGAGAGAGAGGGGGGGAGAAAATTCGAATGGTGTGAGGAAGGAGGGGTGAAGAACGTTCATTGATAGAGTGGGTGGGAGGAGAATTTCGAAAACAAAGAGAGATTTGAAAGGAAATTTGAAAAGATTTTGAAAAAAAATTTGAGAAAAGGGTGAGTTTTTGAAGAAGATTTAAGATTATTTTGAAATAGATTTGAAGAATGGTTTTGATTTGTGAAGATTTGAAAGTGATTGATGAAAGGTTGAAGTGCATTTATGTAGAGGATTATGGGTAAAAAGAGGAAAGTTTGAAAAAAATTGAGTTGAAAACAAAAATGTGGTCCCCCCACCTTTCTGGCGTTAAACGCCCAGAATGGCACCCATTCTGGCGTTTAACGCCCACTTGGCACCCCTTTTGGGCGTTTAACGCCCAGCCAGGTACCCTGGCTGGCGTTAAACGCCAGAAAACCTTCCTCACTGGGCGTTTTTCTGAACGCCCAGTGATGCTGCACACCTGGCGTTAAACGCCCAGAATGGTGCCCATTCTGGCGTTTAACGCCCAGTATGGTACCATTACTGGCGTTAAACGCCCAGAATGGTGCCCATTCTGGCGTTTAACGCCCAAAATGCCCTTTACTGGCGTTTTTTCGCCAGTAAGCTCATTTTCTCTGCTTTTTGAGCTGTATCCTTCTGTAACTCTGTGAATTCCTTCATTTTTGATACTTGCCTCTGTAAGAACTAATCATACAACTTCCTAATGACTGGGTTGCCTCCCAGTAAGCGCTTCTTTACTGTCTTTAGCTGGACTTTCACTGAGAATCACTCAAGCCTCAGTTTTGAGCATTCCTGCTCAAAATTTCCTTCAAGATAGTGTTTGATCCTCTGTCCATTAACAATGAACTTCTTGTCAGAATCAATATCCTGAAGCTCAACATATCCATATGGGGAGACTCCTGTAATCACATACGGACCCCTCCACCGGGATTTGAGTTTTCCTGGAAACAGTTTGAGCCTGGAGTTGAAGAGCAGAACTTTTTGTCCTGGCTCAAAGACTCTGGTTGACAATCTCTTGTCATGCCACTTCTTTGTCTTTTCCTTATAGATCTTAGCATTTTCAAAGGCACTGAGTCTGAACTCCTCTAGCTCATTTAGCTGGAGCAATCTTTTTTCACCAGCTAACTGTGCATCCATGTTTAGGAATCTGGTTGCCCAGTAGGCTTTATGTTCCAGTTCCACTGGCAAATGGCAGGCCTTCCCATACACCAGTTGGTATGGAGAGGTGCCTATAGGAGTCTTGAATGCTGTTCTGTATGCCCACAGAGCATCATCCAAGCTCTTTGCCCAATCCTTTCTTCGGGACATTACAGTCCGTTCTAGGATTCTTTTTAGCTCTCTGTTAGAGACTTCAGCTTGCCCATTTGTCTGTGGATGATACGGAGTTGCCACTTTATGGCTGATCCCATATCTAACCATAGCAGAGTATAGCTGTTTATTGCAGAAATGAGTGCCCCCATCACTGATTAGCACTCTGGGGACGCCAAACCTGCTGAAAATGTTTTTCTGGAGGAATTTCAGCACGGTCTTGGTATCATTAGTGGGTGTAGCAATTGCTTCTACCCACTTAGATACATAGTCCACTGCCACCAGAATGTAAGTGTTTGAGTATGATGGTGGGAATGGCCCCATGAAGTCAATTCCTCATACATCAAACAGTTCTATCTCTAATATCCCTTGTTGAGGCATGGCATATCCGTGAGGCAGGTTACCAGCTCTTTGGCAACTGTCACAGTTACGCACAAACTCTCGGGAATCTTTATAGAGAGTAGGCCAGTAGAAGCCACATTGGAGGACTTTAGTGGCTGTTCGCTCACTTCCAAAATGTCCTCCATACTGTGATCCATGGCAGTGCCATAGGATCCTCTGTGCTTCTTCTCTGGGTACACACCTGCGGATCACTCCGTCAGCACATCTCTTAAAGAGATATGGTTCATCCCAAAGGTAGTACTTGGCATCTGAAATTAGTTTCTTTCTCTGCACATTGCTGTACTCCTTGGGTATGAACCTCACAGCTTTATAGTTTGCCATATCTGCAAACCATGGAGCTTCCTGAATGGCAAATAGTTGCTCATCTGGGAAAGTCTCAGAAATCTCAGTAGAAGGGAGGGACGCCCCAACTACTGGCTCTATTCTGGACAGATGATCAGCTACCTGATTCTCTGTCCCTTTTCTGTCTCTTATTTCTATATCAAACTCTTGCAGAAGCAACACCCATCTGATAAGTCTGGGTTTTGAATCCTGCTTTGTGAGTAAGTATTTAAGAGCAGCATGGTCAGTGTACACAATCACCTTTGATCCCACTAAGTAGGATCTAAACTTGTCAATGGCATAGACCACTGCAAGCAACTCTTTTTCTGTGGTTGTGTAATTTTTCTGTGCGTCATTTAGAACACGGCTAGCGTAGTAAATGACATGCAGAAGTTTGTTATGCCTTTGTCCCAACACTGCACCAATGGCATGATCACTGGCATCACACATTAATTCAAATGGTAATGCCCAATCTGGTGCAGAGATAACTGGTGCTGTGACCAACTTAGCTTTCAGGGTCTCAAATGCCTGCAGACACTGTGTGTCAAATACAAATGGCGTGTCAGCAGCTAGCAGGTTACTCAGAGGTTTGGCAATTTTCGAAAAATCCTTGATAAACCTTCTGTAAAATCCTGCATGCCCCAGAAAGCTTCTGATTGCCTTAACATTGGCAGGTGGTGGTAATTTTTCAATTACCTCTACCTTTGCCTTATCCACCTCTATTCCCCTGCTTGAAATTTTGTGCCCAAGGACAATTCCTTCAGTCACCATAAAGTGACATTTCTCCCAGTTTAAAACCAGGTTAGTCTCTTGGCATCTTTTCAGGACAAGTGATAGGTGGTTAAGACAGGAGCTGAATGAATCTCCATATACTGAAAAGTCATCCATGAAGACTTCCAGAAATTTCTCTACCATATCTGAAAAGATAGAGAGCATGCACCTCTGAAAGGTTGCAGGTGCATTGCACAGACCAAAAGGCATTCTCCTATAGGCAAACACGCCTGAAGGGCAGGTGAATGCTGTTTTCTCTTGGTCCTGAGGATCTACTGCAATTTGGTTGTAGCCTGAATAACCATCCAAAAAGCAGTAATAATCATGACCAGCTAGTCTTTCCAGCATTTGGTCTATGAATGGTAAAGGAAAATGATCCTTTCTGGTGGCTGTATTGAGTCTTCTGTAGTCAATACACATGCGCCACCCTGTGACTGTTCTTGTAGGAACCGGTTCATTTTTTTCATTGTGAACCACTGTCATGCCTCCCTTTTTGGGAACAACTTGGACAGGGCTCACCCAGGGGCTATCAGAAATAGGATAAATAATCCCAGCCTCCAGTAATTTAGTGACCTCTTTCTGCACCACCTCCTTCATGGCAGGATTTAGCCTCCTCTGTGGTTGAACCACTGGTTTGGCATTATCCTCCAATAGGATCTTGTGCATGCATCTAGCTGGGCTAATGCCCTTAAGATCACTTATGGACCACCCAAGAGCTGTCTTGTGTGTCCTTAGCACCTTAATCAGTGCTTCCTCTTCCTGTGAATTTAAAGCAGAGCTTATAATCACTGGAAAAGTGTCACCCTCTCCCAGAAATGCATATTTCAGGGATGATGGTAGTGGTTTGAGTTCAGGCTTAGGAGGCTTATCCTCCTCCTGAGGAATTTTCGAAAATTCCTTTGCCTCCTCTAGTTCTTCTTGATCAGGTTGAGCATCTTTGAAGATGTCCTCAAGCTCCGATTCTAGGCTTTCAGCCATATTGATCTCTTCTACCAGAGAATCAATAATGTCAACGTCCATGCAGTCTTCTGGTGTGTCTGGATGCTGCATAGCTTTCACAGCATTCAACTTGAACTCATCCTCATTGACTCTCAGGGTTACTTCCCCTTTATGTACATCAATGAGAGTTCGTCCAGTTGCTAGGAAAGGTCTTCCTAGAATGAGAGTTGCACTTTTGTGCTCCTCCATTTCCAGCACCACAAAGTCAGTTGGAAAGGCAAATGGCCCAACCTTGACAATCATGTCCTCTATTATGCCTGATGGGTGTTTAATGGAACCATCAGCAAGTTGGAGGCATATCCTGGTTGGTTTGACTTCTCCAGTCAACCCAAGCTTTCTGATAGTGGATGCAGGTATTAGATTGATGCTTGCTCCAAGATCACATAGGGCTATCTTGGTGCAGGCGCCTTCTAATGTGCAGGGTATCATAAAGCTTCCAGGATCTTGAAGCTTTTCTGGTAAGCTTTTTAGAATGACTGCACTGCATTCTTCAGTGAGAAACACTTTTTCAGTTTCTCTCCAATCTTTCTTATGGCTTAAAATTTCTTTCATGAATTTAGCATAAGAAGGTATTTGCTCAAGTGCCTCTGCAAAAGGAATCTTTATTTCAAGAGTCCTTAAATAGTCTGCAAAGCGGGCAAATTGCTTATCCTGTTCCGCTTTGCGGAGTTTCTGAGGATAAGGCATCTTGGCTTGATATTCTTCAACCTTAGATGCTGCAGGTTTATTCCTTACAGAAATGGTTGAAGAGGCCTTGTTAGGGGGTAATCATCAGAACTCTCAGGTGCCTGATGCTCCTTGGGCGTTTGAACGCCAGGAATGGATGAAGTTTGGGCGTTAAACGCCAACTTCTCCCCCTTTTCTGGCGTTTGAATGCCAGAACTGGGCAGGGAATGGGCGTTTAACGCCAGCTTTCCTCCCTGTTCTGGCGTTTGAACGCCAGTATTGGGCAAGGAATGGGCGTTTAACGCCAACTTTCCTTCCCTTTCTGGCGTTTGAACGCCAATAATATTCCTCTCTGGGCTCTTACTGTCCTCAGAGGGATTTTGAACAGTGGCTTGGTCATCCTCTGTCAACTGTTCCTTAATTGACTTCTTGCTCTTTTGAGCAGTGGCTTTCAGTGTTTTCCCACTCCTCAGTTGAACTGCTTGACATTCTTCTGTTATTTGTTTAGATATTTGCTGTTTTGCTTGATTCAACTGCAGTTCTATGCTCTTGTTAGCAACCTTAGTATCAAGGAGCATTTCTTTAAATTCTGCTAACTGTTCTGTCATCAGGAGCAATTGTTGATTAAGCTCATTCATCTGTTCCTGAGGATTAGGATCAGTGACTACTGCCATGACCTCTTCTTGTGGAACGAATTCCTTGCTAGAATATAAGTATTGGTTTCTAGCAACAATGTCTATAAGCTCTTGAGCTTCTTCAATTGTCTTCCTCATGTGTATAGATCCACCAGCTGAGTGGTCTAAAGACATCTGAGCTTTTTCTGTAAGCCCATAGTAGAAGATGTCTAACTGTACCCACTCTGAAAACATTTCAGAGGGGCATTTTCTAAGCATACCTCTATACCTCTCCCAGGCATCATAAAGGGATTCATTATCCTTTTGTTTAAAGCCTTGGATTTCCAGCCTTAGCTGTGTCATCCTTTTTGGAGGGTAAAAATGATTCAGGAATTTTTCTGATAACTGTTTCCATGTCTTTATGCTTGCTGTAGGTTGGTTATTCAACCACCTTTTTGCTTGATCTTTTACAGCAAATGGAAACAGTAACAGTCTGTAGACATCCTGATCTACCTCTTTATCATGTATTGTGTCAGCAATTTGTAAGAACTGTGCCAGAAACTCAGTAGGTTCTTCCTCTGGAAGACCGGAATACTGGCAATTTTGCTGCACTATGATAATGAGTTGAGGATTTAGCTCAAAGCTGCTTGCTTTGATGGGAGGTATACAGATGCTACTCCCATATGCAGCTGTACTGGGGTTGGCATAGGACCCCAGAGTCCTTCTGGACTGGTTAATTCCACTTAAGTCCATAATGGACAAAAGGGAAATGAGAACAATTGCAAAGAGATAAATTTTTGTTTTTTTTTTTTTTTATTTTTTTTTAAATGACCGAAAAAAAAGAAAATTTAAAATAAAATAAAATAAGATAAAAGAAAAATAGAATAAATTTCGAAAATTTAAAAATAAAATAAGATCAAAGCAAATTGAGAACTGAATCAATTAGTAAAGAAAAAGATTTTGAAAACAGCAATTAAGAAGATGTGATTGAAAAATTTTTATGAAAAAGATTTGATTCTTAAAAAGAGGAAAGAGAAAAACACAAAAAGACACCAAACTTAAAATTTTAGAAAATCAAACACTAATTTTTTCGAAAATTTTAAAGGAGAAACACAAAGAGACACCAAACTTAGAACTTTTATGAATCAAAAAGGGACTAAGAACAAGAAAAAAAAATTCGAAAATTAAAAGAAGAAAAACAAAAGAAAGCATGCAATTGACACCAAACTTAGAATATGAAACTAGACTCAACTAAAAGACTCTAAACCAACAAAAAGAAAACAGTCCTAATCTAAGCAACAAAATAAACCGTTAGTTGTCCAAACTCGAACAATCCCCGGCAACGGCGCCAAAAACTTGGTGCACGAAATTGCAATAACACTTTTTGCAATCCCGCACAACTAACCAGCAAGTGCACTGGGTCGTCCAAGTAATACCTTGCGTGAGCAAGGGTCGATCCCACGGAGATTGTCGGCTTGAAGCAAGCTATGGTTATCTTGTAAATCTTAGTCAGGATATCAGAAATTATCAGGATTGATTGTAAAAAGCAAAAGAACATGAAAAAGGTACTTGTATTGCAGTAATGGAGAATGGGTTGAGGTTTAGAGATGCTCCATCTTCCGAATCTCTGCTTTCCTACTATCTCCTTCTTCAGTCACGCAAGTCTCCTTCCATGGCAAGCTCGTGTAGGGTCTCACTGTTGTCAGCAGCTACCTCCCATCCGCGCAGTGAAAGCTAATGCACACACTCTGTCACAGTGCTGCCAATCACCGGTTTGGTTCCCTCCCCTACCGGAATAGAATCACTCTTTTGCGTCTGTCACTAACGCCCAGTAGGTTACAGGTTTGAAGCACATCACAGTCATTCAATCATTGAATCCTACTCAGAATACCACAGACAAGGTTTAGACCTTCCGGATTCTCTTGAATGCTGCCATCAGGTCCTGCCTATACCACGAAGATTCCGGTGAAAGAACCCAAGAGATAACTACTCAATCTAAGATAGAACAGAGGTGGTTGTCAGGCACGTGTTCATAGTTGAGAATGATGATGATTGTCACGGATCATCACATTCATCCGGATTAAGAACAAGTGTTATCTTAGAATGGAAGCAAGCATGATTGAATAAGAAACAGTAGTAATTGCATTAATCCATCAAGACACAGCAGAGCTCCTCACCCCCAACCATGGGGTTTAGAGACTCATACTGTGGAAGAAAACGTGTACAATGTCATATGGTTCATAAAGTTCTGATTACAGTGTAAAAAGGTCCTATAAGTAGTAAACTAGTATCCTAAGGTTTACAGAAATGAGTAAATGACAGAAAAATCCACTTCCGGGCCCACTTGGTGTGTGCTTGGGCTGAGCAATGAAGGAATTTCGTGTAGAGACCTTTTCTGGAGTTAAACGCCAGTTCCCATGCCAGTTTGGGCGTTTAACTCCAACTTTTATTCCAGTTCCGGCGTTTAACGCTGGAATTTCTGAGGCCGGATTGCTACGCGGGTTTGGGCCATCAAATCTTGGACAAAGTATGGACTATTATATATTGCTGGAAAGCCCTGGATGTCTACTTTCCAATGCCGTTGAGAGCGCGCCAATTGGGCTTCTGTAGCTCCAGAAAATCCACTTTGAGTGTAGGGAGGTCAGAATCCAACAGCATCTGCAGTCCTTTTCAGTCTCTGGATCAGATTTTTGCTCAGAACCTTCAATTTCAGTCAGAAAATACCTGAAATCACAGAAAAACACACAAACTCATAGTAAAGTCCAGAAAAGTGAATTTTAACTAAAAACTAATAAAAATATACTAAAAACTAACTAAAAGATACCAAAAACATACTAAAAACAATGCCAAAAAGCATACAAATTATCCGCTCATCAATATCCTGACTAAGATTTACAAGATAACCATAGCTTGCTTCAAGCCGACAATCTCCGTGGGATCGACCCTTGCTCACGCAAGGTATTACTTGGACGACCCAGTGCACTTGCTGGTTAGTTGTGCGGGATTGCAAAAAGTGTTATTGCAATTTCGTGCACCAAGTTTTTGGCGCCGTTGCCGGGGATTGTTCGAGTTTGGACAACTAACGGTTTATTTTGTTGCTTAGATTAGGATTTTTTTTTTATTTTTGTTGGTTTAGAGTCTTTTTAGTTGAGTCTAGTTTCATATTCTAAGTTTGGTGTCATTTGCATGCTTTTGTTCTTCTTTTAATTTTCGAATTTTTCTTGTTCTTAGTCCCTTTTTGATTTATAAAAGTTCTAAGTTTGGTGTCCTCTTTGTGTTTTTCCTTTAAAATTTTCGAAAAAAATTAGTGTTTGATTTTCTAAAATTTTAAGTTTGGTGTCTTTTTGTGTTTTTTTCTTTCCTCTTTTTAAGAATCAAATCTTTTTCATAAAAATTTTTCAATCATATCTTCTCAATTGCTGTTTTCAAAATCTTTTTCTTTACTAATTGATTCAGTTCTCAATTTGCTTTGATCTCATTTTCCCTTTGATTTTCGAATTTTTTTATTTAAATTTCTTTTTATTTTATTTTTTTCGGTTATTTCAAAAATAAAAATAAAAATAAACAAAATTTATCTCTTTGCAATTATTATCATTTCCCTTCTGTCCATCATGGACTTAAGTGGAATTAATCAGTCCAGAAGGACTCTGGGGTCTTATGCTAACCCCATTACAGCTGCATATGGGAGTAGCATCTGTATACCTCCCATCAAAGCAAGCAGCTTTGAGCTATACCCTCAACTCATTATCATAGTGCAGCAAAATTGCCAGTATTCCGGTCTTCCAGAGGAAGAACCTACTGAGTTTCTGGCACAGTTCTTACAAATTGCTGACACAATACATGATAAAGAGGTAGATCAGGATGTCTACAGACTGTTACTGTTTCCATTTGCTGTAAAAGATCAAGCTAAAAGGTGGTTAAATAACCAACCTACAGCAAGCATAAAGACATGGAAACAGTTATCAGAAAAATTCCTGAATCATTTTTACCCTCCAAAAAGGATGACACAGCTAAGGCTGGACATCCAAGGCTTTAAACAAGAGGATAATGAATCCCTTTATGATGCCTGGGAGAGGTATAGAGGTATGCTAAGAAAATGTCCCTCTGAAATGTTTTCAGAGTGGGTACAGTTAGACATTTTCTACTATGGGCTTACAGAAAAAGCTCAGGTGTCTTTAGACCACTCAGCTGGTGGATCTATACACATGAGGAAGACAATTGAAGAAGCTCAAGAGCTTATAGACATTGTTGCTAGAAACCAATACTTATATTCTAGCAAGGAATTCGTTCCACAAGAAGAGGTCATGGCAGTAGTCACTGATCCTGATCCTCAAGAACAGATGAATGAGCTTAATCAACAATTGCTCCTGATGACAGAACAGTTAGCAGAATTTAAAGAAATGCTCCATGATACTAAGGTTGCTAACAAGAGCATAGAACTGCAGTTGAATCAAGCAAAACAGCAAATATCTAAACAAATAACAGAAGAATGTCAAGCAGTTCAACTTAGGAGTGGGAAAACGCTGAAGGCCACTGCTCAAAAGAGCAAGAAGTCAATTAAGGAACAGTTGACAGAGGATGACCAAGCCACTGTTCAAAATCCCTCTGAGGACAGTAAGAGCCCAGAGAGGAATATTATTGGCGTTCAAACGCCAGAAAGGGAAGGAAAGTTGGCGTTAAACGCCCATTCCTTGCCCAATACTGGCGTTCAAACGCCAGAACAGGGAGGAAAGCTGGCGTTAAACGCCCATTTCCTGCCCAGTTCTGGCGTTCAAACGCCAGAAAAGGGGGAGAAGTTGGCGTTTAACGCCCAAACTTCATCCACTCCTGGCGTTCAAACGCCCAAGGAGAATCAGGCACCTGAGGGTTCTGATGATTATCCCCCTAACAAGGCTTCTTCAACCACTTCTGTAAGGAATAAACCTGCAGCATCTAAGGTTGAAGAATATCAAGCCAAGATGCCTTATCCTCAGAAACTCCGCAAAGCGGAACAGGATAAACAATTTGCCTGCTTTGCAGACTATTTAAGGACTCTTGAAATAAAGATTCCTTTTGCAGAGGCACTTGAGCAAATACCTTCTTATGCTAAGTTCATGAAAGAGATCTTAAGTCATAAGAAGGATTGGAGAGAAACTGAAAAAGTGTTTCTCACTGAAGAATGCAGTGCAGTCATTCTAAAAAGCTTACCAGAAAAGCTTCAAGATCCTGGAAGCTTTCTGATACCATGCACATTGGAAGGCACTTACACCAAGGTAGCCTTATGTGATCTTGGAGCAAGTATTAATTTAATACCTGCATCCACTATCAGAAAGCTTGGGTTGATTGGAGAAGTCAAACCAACCAGGATATGCCTCCAACTTGCTGATGGCTCCATTAAACACCCATCAGGCATAATAGAGGACATGATTGTCAAGGTTGGGCCATTTGCCTTTCCAACTGACTTTGTGGTGCTGGAAATGGAGGAGCACAAAAGTGCAACTCTCATTCTAGGAAGACCTTTCCTAGCAACTGGACGAACTCTCATTGATGTACAAAAAGGGGAAGTAACCTTGAGAGTCAATGAGGATGAGTTCAAGTTGAATGCTGTAAAAGCAATGCAGCATCCAGACACACCAGAGGACTGCATGAACGCTGACATTATTGACTCTCTGGTAGAAGAGATCAATATGGCTGAAAGCCTAGAATCAGAGCTTGAGGACATCTTCAAAGATGCTCAACTGATCAGAAGCCAGAGGAGGCAAAGGAATTTTCGAAAATTCCTCAGGAGGAGGATAAGCCTCCTAAGCCTGAACTCAAACCACTACCATCATCCCTGAAATATGCATTTCTGGGAGAGGGTGACACTTTTCCAGTGATTATAAGCTCTGATTTAAATCTACAGGAAGAGGAAGCACTGATTAAAGTGCTAAGGACACACAAGACAGCTCTTGGGTGGTCCATAAGTGATCTCAAGGGCATTAGCCCAGCTAGATGCATGCACAAGATCCTGTTGGAGGATAATGCCAAACCAGTGGTTCAACCACAGAGGAGGCTAAATCCTGCCATGAAGGAGGTGGTGCAGAAAGAGGTCACTAAATTACTGGAGGCTGGGATTATCTATCCTATTTCTGATAGCCCCTGGGTGAGCCCTGTCCAAGTTGTTCCCAAAAAGGGAGGCATGACAGTGGTTCATAATGAAAAAAATGAACTGGTTCCTACAAGGACAGTCACAGGGTGGCGCATGTGTATTGACTACAGAAGGCTCAATACAGCCACCAGAAAGGATCATTTTCCTTTACCATTCATAGACCAAATGCTAGAAAGACTAGCTGGTCATGACTATTACTGCTTTTTGGATGGCTATTCAGGCTATAACCAAATTGCAGTAGATCCCCAGGACCAAGAGAAAACAGCATTCACCTGCCCTTCAGGCGTGTTTGCCTACAGGAGGATGCCTTTTGGTCTGTGCAATGCACCTGCAACCTTCCAGAGGTGCATGCTCTCTATCTTTTCAGATATGGTAGAGAAATTTCTGGAAGTCTTCATGGATGACTTTTCAGTATATGGAGACTCATTCAGCTCCTGTCTTAACCACCTATCACTTGTCCTGAAAAGATGCCAAGAGACTAACCTGGTTTTAAACTGGGAGAAATGTCACTTTATGGTGACTGAAGGAATTGTCCTTGGGCACAAAATTTCAAGCAGGGGAATAGAGGTGGATAAGGCAAAGGTAGAGGTAATTGAAAAATTACCACCACCTGCCAATGTTAAGGCAATCAGAAGCTTTCTGGGGCATGCAGGATTCTACAGAAGGTTTATCAAGGATTTTTCGAAAATCGCTAAACCTCTGAGTAACCTGTTAGCTGCTGACACGCCATTTGTGTTTGACACACAGTGTTTGCAGGCATTTGAGACCCTGAAAGCTAAGCTGGTCACAGCACCAGTCATCTCTGCACCAGATTGGGCATCACCATTTGAATTGATGTGTGATGCCAGTGATCATGCCATTGGTGCAGTGTTGGGACAGAGGCATAACAAACTTCTGCATGTCATTTATTATGCTAGCCGTGTTCTAAATGATGCACAGAAGAATTACACAACCACAGAAAAAGAGTTGCTTGCAGTGGTCTATGCCATTGACAAGTTTAGATCCTACTTAGTGGGATCAAAGGTGATTGTGTACACTGACCATGCTGCTCTTAAATACTTACTCACAAAGCAGGATTCAAAACCCAGGCTTATCAGATGGGTGTTGCTTCTGCAAGAGTTTGATATAGAAATAAGAGACAGAAAAGGGACAGAGAATCAAGTGGCTGATATCTGTCCAGAATAGAACCAGTAGCTGGGCGTCCCTCCTTCTACTGAGATCTCTGAGACTTTCCCAGATGAGCAACTCTTTGCCATCCAGGAAGCTCCATGGTTTGCAGACATTGCAAATTATAAAGCTGTAAGGTTCATACCCAAGGAGTACAGCAGTGTGCAAAGAAAGAAATTAATTTCAGATGCCAAGTACTACCTTTGGGATGAACCATATCTCTTTAAGAGATGTGCTGACGGAGTGATCCGCAGGTGTGTACCCAGAGAAGAAGCACGAAGGATCCTATGGCACTGCCATGGATCACAGTATGGAGGACATTTTGGAAGTGAGCGAACAGCCACTAAAGTTCTCCAGTGCGGCTTCTACTGGCCTACTCTCTATAAAGATTCCCGAGAGTTTGTGCGTAACTGTGACAGTTGCCAAAGAGCTGGTAACCTGCCCCATGGATATGCCATGCCTCAACAAGGGATATTAGAGATAGAGCTGTTTGATGTATGGGGAATTGACTTCATGGGGCCATTCCCACCATCATACTCAAACACTTACATTCTGGTGGCAGTGGACTATGTATCTAAGTGGGTAGAAGCAATTGCTACACCCACTAATGATACCAAGACTGTGCTGAAATTCCTCCAGAAAAACATTTTCAGCAGGTTTGGCGTCCCCAGAGTGCTAATCAGTGATGGGGGCACTCATTTCTGCAATAAACAGCTATACTCTGGCTATGGTTAGATATGGAATCAGCCATAAAGTGGCAACTCCGTATCATCCACAGACAAATGGGCAAGCTGAAGTCTCTAACAGAGAGCTAAAAAGAATCCTGGAACGGACTGTAATAGCCGAAGAAAGGATTGGGCAAAGAGCTTGGATGATGCTCTGTGGGCATACAGAACAGCATTCAAGACTCCTATAGGAACCTCTCCATACCAATTGGTGTATGGGAAAGCCTGTCATTTGCCTGTGGAACTGGAACATAAAGCCTACTGGGCAACCAGATTCCTAAACATGGATGCACAGTTAGCTGGTGAGAAAAGACTGCTCCAGCTAAATGAGCTAGAGGAGTTCAGACTCAATGCCTTTGAAAATGCTAAGATCTATAAGGAAAAGGCAAAGAAATGGCATGACAAGAGATTGTCAACCAGAATCTTTGAGCCAGGACAGAAAGTTCTGCTCTTCAACTCTAGGCTCAGACTGTTTCCAGGAAAACTCAAGTCCCGGTGGAGGGGTCCGTATGTGATTACAGGAGTATCACCATATGGATATGTTGAGCTTCAGGATATTGATTCTGACAAGAAGTTCATTGTTATGGACAGAGGATCAAACACTATCTTGAAGGAAATTTTGAGCAGGAATGCTCAAAACTGAGACTTGAGTGATTCTCAGTGAAAGTCCAGCTAAAGACAGTAAAGAAGCGCTTGCTGGGAGGCAACCCAGTCATTAGGAAGTTGTATGATTAGTTCCTACAGAGGCGAGTATCAAAAATGAAGGAATTCACAGAGTTACAGAAGGATTCAGCTCAAAAAGCAGAGAAAATGAGCTTACTGGCGAAAAAACGCCAGTAAGGGGCATTTTGGGCGTTAAACGCCAGAATGGGCACCATTCTGAGCGTTTAACGCCAGTAATGGTACCATTCTGGGCGTTAAACGCCAGAATGGGCACCATTCTGGGCGTTAAACGCCAGAATGGGCACCATGCTGGGCGTTTAACGCCAGGTGTGTAGCATCACTGGGCGTTCAGAAAAACGCCCAGTGAGGAAGGTTTTCTGGCGTTTAACGCCAGCCAGGGTACCTGGCTGGGCGTTAAACGCCCAAAAAGGGTGCCAAGTGGGCGTTAAACGTCAGAATGGGTACCATTCTGGGCGTTTAACGCCAGAAAGGTGGGGGACCACATTTTTGTTTTCAACTCAGATTTTTTCAACTTTCTTTTCTCACCCATACTTTTCTACAAAATCACACTTCAATCATTCATTGTTCACTTTCAAATCTTCAAAATCAAAACAATTTTTCAAATCTATTTCAAAATAATCTCAAATATTCTTCAAAACTCACCCTTTTCTCAAATATTTTCATATCTTTTCAAATTTCCTTTCAAATCTCTCTTTTGTTTCGAAATTCTCCTCCCCCCACTCTATAAATGAACGTTCCACACCCTTCCTTCCTCACACCATTTGAATTTTCTCCTCCTCTCTCTCTCTCTTATCTTCTTTCTTCTCTTTTTGCTTGAGGACAAGCAAAACCTCTAAGTTTGGTGTGCTTTTCCGTGATCACTAAGCCAAGATTCATCAATATCATGGCTCCCAAGGGAAAACAAACCAACTCAAGAGGAAAGAAAGAGACTAATCCAAAGAATCTTTGGAATGAAGAGAAGTTCTTAACCAAAGAACATGAGGACCATTATCACAAAATAATGGGTCTGAGGTCAGTGATCCCGGAGTTAAATTTGATCTGAAAGAAGATGAATATCCGGAGATCCAAGAGCAAATTCGAAACAGAGGTGGGAAGTTCTGACCAATCCTGAGACAAAGGTTGGAAGGAACATGGTTCAGGAATTCTATTCAAATCTGGGGCTAACAGATAAGCAAGAATGACTGGAACGCTTACCATACCCACAGAACCATGGTCAGAGGGAAAGTTATATACTTCCATCTGGACAAAATAAGAGAAATCTTCAAGTACCTCAACTGCAAGATGATCCTGATTCCTTTAATAGGAGGATGGTGAGAGTAGATAAGGGTTGGATCAAGTTCTAGAGGACATATGCCTCCCTGGAACTAAGTGGATAACCAATTCTAAGGGTGTCCCAAACCACTCAAGAGGGGAGACCTCAAACCAATTGCAAGAGGTTGGCTAGACTTTATTGGGCGTTCCATATTGCCCACTAGCAACCGTTCTGAGGTCACCATCAAGAGAGCAGTGATGATTCACTGTATTATGCTTGGAAAAGCAGTGGAGGTGCATCATGATTGCTTGTGAGATCTACACAATTGCAAATAGAATCCACTGAAGCCAACTGGCTTACCCAAGCTTGATCTCCTTGCTCTGTAAAGAGGCTGGGGTAAGATGGAGTAGATGAGTTCATACCCATTGAACATCCAATCACCAAGAAGTCAATGGAAGGACAAGTGCAAGACAACTCCATCAAGAGGAGGGCACGTGAGTTCCTCCCTGAATTCCCTGAAATTGGCTACTGGGCCAGCCTAGAAGCATCCATCAACAAGCTGCAAGAGACTATGGAGCAACTGAAGGAAGAACAGCAGAATCAGAACTGCATGATCTGCAAATTGCTGAAGGAACAAGAGAAGCAGGGGCGTGAAATCAAAGAACTGAAGCGCCAAAAGCTCTCCTCTCAAGCTGAGGGAGCATCCACTTCTCAAAATCAAGGTTGTTGAGTCCTAACTCTGTGAAAACCTCTATCATTAGGAGCCTCTGTTTTTCGTTTTTTTTATCTTTTATTTTTTTCCTTATTTTTAGTCTCATCTTATATCTATATTTGAGTCTTGTTCTTAATTAATAAAATTAATAAAGTTTATGCCTTAAAGCTATGAATGTCCTATGAATCCATCACCTCTCTTAAAAGAAAAATGCTTTAATCACAAAAGAACAAGAAGTACAGGATTTCGAAATTTATCTCTGAAACTAGTTGAATTAGTTTGATGTGGTGACAATACTTTTTGTTTTCTGAATGAATGCTTGAACAGTGCATATGTCTTTTGAATTTGTTGTTTTAAGAATGTTAAAATTGTTGGCTCTTGAAAGAATGAGGAGAAAGAGAACTATTATTGAGGATCTGAAAAATCATCAAATTGATTCTTGAAGCAAGAAAAGCAGTGAAAAAAAAATTTCGAAAAAAAAAAGAGAAAGAAAGAAGAAAGAAAAAGAAAAAAAAAAGAGAAGGAAATAAAGTTGTGATCCAAAGCAACAAGAGTGTGCTTAAGAACCCTGGACACCTCTAATTGGGGACTTTAGCAAAGCTGAGTCACAATCTAAGAAGGTTCACCCAATTATGTGTCTGTGGCATGTATGTATCCGGTGGTAATACTGGAAGACAGAGTGCTTTGGGCCACAGCCAAGACTCATACACTGGCTATGTTCAAGAATCAATGTACTTCACTAAGAGAATCAATAACACTATCTGAGTTCTGAGTTCTTATAGATGCCAATCATTCTGAACTTCAAGGGATAGAGTGAGATGCCAAAACTGTTCGGAGGCAAAAAGCTACTAGTCCCGCTCATCTAATTGGAGCTGTGTTTCTTTGATATTTTGGAGTCTATAGTATATTCTCTTCTTTTTATCTTATTTTGATTTTCAGTTGCTTGGGGACAAGCAACAATTTAAGTTTGGTGTTGTGATGAGCGGATAATTTGTATGCTTTTTGGCATTGTTTTTAGTATGTTTTTAGTATCTTTTAGTTAGTTTTTAGTATATTTTTATTAGTTTTTAATTAAAATTCACTTTTCTGGACTTTACTATGAGTTTGTGTGTTTTTCTGTGATTTCAGGTATTTTCTGACTGAAATTGAGGGTCCTGAGCAAAAATCTGATCCAGAGACTGAAAAGGACTGCAGATGCTGTTGGATTCTGACCTCCCTGCACTCGAAGTGGATTTTCTGGAGCTACAGAAACCCAATTGGCGCGCTCTCAACGGCATTGGAAAGTAGACATCCTGGGCTTTCCAGCAATATATAATAGTCCATACTTTGTTCAAGATTTGATGGCCCAAACCCGCGTAGCAATCCGGCCTCAGAAATTCCAGCGTTAAACGCCGGAACTGGAATAAAAGTTGGAGTTAAACGCCCAAACTGGCATGAGAACTGGCGTTTAACTCCAGAAAAGGTCTCTACACGAAATTCCTTCATTGCTCAGCCCAAGCACACACCAAGTGGGCCAGGAAGTGGATTTTTCTGTCATTTACTCAATTCTGTAAACCTTAGGACACTAGTTTACTACTTATAGGACCTTTTTACATTGTAAACAGAACCTTATGACCTCATAACATTTTGTATACGTTTCTCTCCACAGTATGAGCCTCTAAACCCCATGGTTGGGGGTGAGGAGCTCTGCTGTGTCTTGATGGATTAATGCAATTACTACTGTTTCTTATTCAATCATGCTTGCTTCCGTTCTAAGATAACACTTGTTCTTAATCCGGATGAATGTGATGATCCGTGACAATCATCATCATTCTCAACCATGAACATGTGCCTGACAACCACCTCTGTTCTATCTTAGATTGAGTAGTTATCTCTTGGGTTCTTTAATCGGAATCTTCGTGGTATAGGCAGGATCTGATGGCAGCATTCAAGAGAATCCGGAAGGTCTAAACCTTGTCTGTGGTATTCTGAGTAGGATTCAATGATTGAATGACTGTGACGTGCTTCAAACCTGTAACCTACTGGGCGTTAGTGACAGACGCAAAAGAGTGATTCTATTCCGGTAGGGGAGGGAACCAAACCGGTGATTGGCAGCACTGTGACAGAGTGTGTGCATTAGCTTTCACTGCGCGGATGGGAGGTAGCTGCTGACAATAGTGAGACCTTACACGAGCTTGCCATGGAAGGAGACATGTGTGTTTGATGAAAAAGACAGTAGGAAAGCAGAGATTCGGAAGATGGAGCATCTCCAAACCTCAACCCATTCTCCATTACTGCAATACAAGTAACCATTACATGTTCTTTTGCTTTTTACAATCAATCCTGATAATTTCTGATATCCTGACTAAGATTTACAAGATAACCATAGCTTGCTTCAAGCCGACAATCTCCGTGGGATCGACCCTTGCTCACGCAAGGTATTACTTGGACGACCCAGTGCACTTGCTGGTTAGTTGTGCGGGATTGCAAAAAGTGTTATTGCAATTTCGTGCACCACACATACCTCTCTTACTCATTCTGCCTTCAAAAGAATAAGAAAAATCAAACGGCAAATGAAACAAAGCAACAAATGGAGCAATAAACAAGGGAATAAGAATAACACCACAAATCAAAGCTTCAAAATGGTCTAACTGCTCCTCAGTCACATCAACCGACGCAGTAGACATTGGGAACAGACCACAACTTTAAATGCAAATAAATGCCCCTCTCTCTTTAGTAAAAGGGGAAATGTGACTCCCCACGTCACTAAAAACAAATATTTTATTTTTAATGAAATAAATTGAACTAGGGGCTCACTCAATAACCTGCCTGACCGAGTTATAAATAAGCTCAACCTGTTTCATTAAAAATTTTTCCTCCTCAGGTCAAGTTTGGGGGCTGTGATATGGTCGGCCTTAAATGCGAGCTATAACTCGGCATTATAGCCGTTGTCACTAAGAGCTATAACTGTCACCCGTTATAAGCTCGGCCTTTTATGAACCATAACTCGGTCAGAATAATACTCCTACTGTAACCGACGTTCAAATGGCATATCGATCAGTTACAATATCAATCATTTTGAAACTGACGATTAAGGCCAAGAGCATAACAGACAGGGAACTCATCATATAAAGGAAGGTAAAATACTCTACCGAGGTAAGTTTTTAGAGAATACAATATACTGACTTAAACTTCGGAGTGCCTTTGCAGGTACACTCCCTCCTTTTTCCATTGCTCGTGCTCTCATATCTCTTCGGAAAGAAGAAATATATGGTGATTCGAATCACCATATAATTTAGGAGTACTATAAAAATTTGTAATATCCTAATGACTTAGGACATTAAAGAAATACTCTACATAGTCAATAATAATTTAGATATTATAGAAAAAATATTTTCATCATGTATTTACCTAAATCACTAGAATATTACAAACTTTTATAATACTCAACATCTTTTAAGCCATTTTTTTAAAATTATTTTGTATTAGAATAAAATATATTTTTTAATTGTTTTGTATGAAATAAAATATTTTCTTTCATTTCTAAATTATTATTGACTATGTAGAGTATTTTATTTAAAATTTGAGTACAGGCATGTATTTACTAAGTTATTAGAACATTACAAATTTTTATAGTGCTTCTAACATTTTTTAAGCCATTTTTTTTAAATTGTTTTGCATAGGATAAAATATTTTTTGTAGTATAATTTAAATAAATTTATTAAAAAAATTTATTAAAAAATATTCATGAGCTATTAAAAATGGACAAAAGAGTATTGTATGGAATTCGAATTGATAGATCACAAATATTTTAAAGAAGTCTCGTAATTAAATATTTTGTTAGCTTTTTTTTAATATATGAAATAAAATATATATTTTTTTAATTTTTAAATTATTAATTTTTTTAATAAATATTTTAATAAAATTTTTTAATAAATTATTACTTTTTTAACAGCATAGGAATTACTGTGTGTAATTCGAACCCACCTGGTTCGAATTAGTGTGTGCGTGTGTTTGTGTATAATTCGAACCTACCTGGTTCGAATTAGTCTGTGCGTGTGTTTGTGTATAATTCGAACTCACCTAGTTCGAATTATGTATCCTTGTAGTTCGAACTCAGCTAGTTCGATTTAGTGTGAACTTCGTTCTTGAACAAATCAAACTGTGTAGGTTCGAATTTTGTAGAACTGTAATTCAAACTAAGTTAGTTCGAATTACATAGAGATGTCCTTTGGTTAATATATGAACCAAATTTGTCTTTGGTGGATTTATGTAAATAATTGATCACCATGGCTTATTAACGTTTTTTGTCCTTTTAAATAAGTATAATTATTCTTTCAAAAGTGACTTACATAATTTTGAAACATTAATAAAAATATGAGTGAATTGGTATTATTAGAAGTCAGTAAATGAATGATTATGAAAAAATTATGAGTAATCAAGTTAGTGAGTGGAAGGAGATAATATTTTTGAAAGATTATTAAAAATAGAAATCGCTTGGTATTTATGAAAAGTTAGTGAATGAACGTATTACGACTTGAAAAGTTAAAAATAATACTGTTCGTTACCTGGGGTTCTCGGGTTGTCGGGTTTTCGATGGGAGGTGATTAGGAGAGAAAGAGAGAGGACCCGAGCGAGTGCGAAGCGGGTGCTGCCAACGTCGGAAGGCGAACGGCGCAAGGGGATGGCCACCTGCAAGGACACTCCGACTACCAAGTCAGAGTCCGTACTGAGGGTGGCAGGGTTAGGTGAGAATAGGACGTACCTTGGGGGAAGAGCTGGCTTCCCCTTTTATATGCTGTACTGGGTGGGCCTAGTAGCGGCTTGGCCCTTTGGCTGAGTTGAGCTGTCATGTTCCACGCGTGCGGGTCGTCCATACTCGGGGTCGGTACTTCGGGTGCCGACCCTGGGGGCTCCGACCCCACCGGTGGCGTGCTTGACGTGTTTGGTTGGACCTTGGGTCGGTTGTAGCTATCCGACCCGAAGAGGTCTGTTATGGCTTCTTTGGGTTTGGGTGGGGTGGTGCTCCGACCCGACGACTTCTTTGGACTGGGCTGGCAGTCCGTAATAGTGCCCCCAACGCGTCAGCCTTGAGGTCTGAGGCTCGTGGCTGGGCGCATTTCTTTTGCTGAGGTGGCAAATTTCCTTCTCTCCTCGGCAGCTCATTGGTGTCGTTTTGTTTTCGTGCTTCTTTCTAGGTTTCGGCGCCGAGCATTAAATGTCCATCGCTTCATTGATTTGAAATTTCGGGTGAAATGGCAAATATGCCCCTGCCTTTTGGCGCTCTTCCTCGGCGGTTACGCTCTTCTCCTTTTATTTCTTCTTCGCAACCCTCACTTCCCTTTTTTACTTTTCTCCCTCTCTTCTTCCTAACTCCCCCAGCGCTGCTGCCGCTTCTGTTCATACTGCTGTTGTTGCTTGAAGCACCCTGTCCCTTACTATCTTTTGCAATTTTCTGTCTCTCCCTGGTAAGCTTTTATGGCTTTTTCCCCATTTTGATTGTTACTTGTGCTTTTGCTTTGTTGCATGCTTGTGTCTTCTGCGTTTCTTGTTTGTTTCTTCCTTTTCTTTTAGAGGAGGTGCCACTGGATTTCGTTTGTGTTTCTGGGTTTTTCCTGGGTTTTGTTTACGTTTCTGGGTTTAGGGGGAGATTCGTAGTTTTCTCTTTTGCTTTCTTGTTTTGAGGGTTCCCGACTTCCCGTGTTGACTTAAGTGGTGCCCCCAATGTAGGTATGGACGATCGTCTTGCTTCCTCGAGTCAGGCCCAGTGCCCCTTGGCTGACTTTGTTGATCACTACGCTTGGGTTTCTCCCGACGTGAAGGAAACCCCTTCCAAGATGACTAGGGAAGGGCTTCAGAAATTACGACAAGCCGGACTCTTATGTGGGGGGGTCCCGAGGAGTCGCTTTACCAAGTCTTCGTCCCTGCTGCTCGGGAGCGTGTCTGCCATAAAAATTTGGCTTCCCCAACGGTTGTTGACTGGCTGTGGGTTTACGAGCCCATGCTCACAACTTTGGGGCTGCGTCTTCCTTTTTCCCCTTTTGTTACGAACTTGCTGAATCACTGCGATGTTGCGCCTTCGCAACTTCACCCGAATAGCTGTGCTTCTATTCGGTGCTTTGAAATGGTCTGCGAGTTCCTCGAGCTGCCGCTCTCAGTAAACGTCTTTCTCTATCTCTTTCTGCTCACGAACCCTTCTAGCCAGGGGAAGGCTAAGAAGGGTTATATGTCTTTTAGGGCCCAACAGGGGCATAGAATCTTCGGTCTTTTTGATGATTCTTTTCATGGATTTAAGTTTACCTTTTTTAAGGTTAGGCCAGTAGAGGGGCATCAGCCTTTTTGGCTTACGGCTGAGGGAGTTCGGCGGATCCCGACCTACTGGAGTTTTGGTGCGGGGTCTGATTATCTTATAAAGGTGTCTTATGATTGGCTGAATTTGGAGGATCGTAATATTGCTGACATTCTGTTGGCTATTTTTGGTGATAAGAACCTTAATCCTCGTTTGTTAATGGGGGACCGGGAAGCCGGTCGGTCGTATGTTGGTGGGTTATCTCCTTCCTTGCGCTTCCTGTGTTTTTCTTTTCTTATTTATTTATTGATGCCTTTCCTTTCTTTTTCGTTCGCAGTTTTTATGGCTGGCGGGAAGAGGAATTTAGCTGACTTGATTAGTCTCATAAAGGGAAATGAAGAGGGCGGGGGCGACTCTCCGTCTCAACCTTCGGCGAGCCAGGGGCATGAGGAGGTCGGGGAAACCGGGGAGACCGGAGGTTAGGTGGGCGGGGCTGGCCCGGCTCATCAGGGGGATGCCGTCCCTCCCGAGAAGGTTGAGGGGGCTGCCGATGTGAGGGTGGAGGTCTTTGAGGAAGATTTTGGCGACGATGAATTGAGACTTGTAAGTAATGTTAAGAAGAGGAAGTGGGACACCAGCAAGGTCCTCTCGGTGATGGAGAAAAACTTCGATGCTGGGGGCTTTATTGAGTCTCAGTTGCTCCCCGGCACCGAGGAGTTTTTCCATGAGGCCGACCTCTCTGGGCAGGCCAGGTAGATTTATTGTAGCCTTCTTCGTGCCGCTGCTATTGCTAAGAAGGTTGAACCCGTTTTAGGCAGCTATCATGCCATGGAGGTGAAGCTTAGGAATACTCAAAAGGACTTGACGGACTCACGATCCCGGGAGGAGTCTTTGAAGACTAAGTTGGCTGATTGTGAGAAGAAAGCTGAGGAGGATGCTAAGGAGATTAACAGGCTGGTAGATCGGGATATGGCTTTGATGAAGGACCTGAATGTTTCTCGTGGTGAGACTGCGGCCATGAAGAAGAGGGTTGAGGAATTGGAAGAGAAGCTGAAGTTGTCTGAGAGCTCAGCAGAGGCGGCTGCTCGGGAGATGGCTGCCTTAAAAAAGTGGAACAAAGATCTTGCCAAAGGAGCTCGTGATGCCGTTAAGCTGACCGAGGAAAGGATAAAGTTGCAGGTGGTAGTGTTGGCTCCCGACCTTGATCTCTCCCAAGTTGGCGCGATGAAGACTGTGGAGGGTAGGAAGATTGTTGACATCCTTTGAATCATTTGGATATTCCTGTCTTGTTTTATTTTGTAATGTTTATCATTTTGGGCGTGCTGGTGGGCGCCCTTTAGTTGTATTTGAACACTTCTTTTTTGTTTAGTATTTGTTGGATTTTGTTCGGGCCGTCGTGGCCTTTGCTCTTTATTTCGCATGCTCGGGCCGTCGTGGCTTTATACTTTAATCCGTTTATTATGGTATTTGCTTTCTTTGAGCCGTTTTTCGCTTTTGGTCCCTTATGGTTCCCGGGGTGATCAGTCCCGAGTTACCGTTGGGTCGACCGTTACGCTGCGCTTTATTTGAGGCTTTGGGATAGAATGAACTTGCAAAAGATAAGCTTACTATATTGTTAGACCAAGAAATATGTAATGCATAAACAATTTTAAACAAAAGAAGACATTCATGTAAAGCATAAAAAGAGAACGTAAAAGCGGATCATGGGGACGGGGGTGGGGGCCGTGTTGGCCGCCCCTTCTTACAAGTAGAACCTTCTGAGGTTCGCCATGTTCCATGTCCTTGGTACCTCGTTCCCGTTCAACCTTTCTAGCTTGTAACCCCCTTTGCCGAGGACTTCCTTTACTCTGTAAGGTCCTTCCCAGTTCGCGGCTAACTTGCCTTCTCCTGGCGTTGGGGGTCCTATGTCGTTTCGTCGTAGGACCAGGTCGCCTTCTCCCAAGTTTCTTTTCAGTACTTTGCCATTATATCTGAGGGCCACTCTCTGCTTGATTGCTGCTTCTGCTAGGTGTGCCATTTGTCTCGTCTCGTCGGCTAAGTCTTTTTCAACTGCCTCGCTCCCCCCTCCGAGGAGCAGCCTCGGACTTGGTTCTCCGATCTCGACTGGGATGACAGCGTCGACCCCGTATGTGAGTCGGAAGGGGGATTTCCCGGTAGATGACTGGGGGTGGTCCTGTACGACCATAGCACTGGGGCTATCTCCTCTGCCCATGAGCCTTTCTTTCCTTCGAGCCTCTTTTTCAGCCCCTTTAGGATAACTTTGTTGGCCGCTTCAACTTGACCGTTTGTTTGGGGGTGTTCGACTGAGGAGAACCTTTGCTTAATCCCTAGTCCTTCCAAGAACCCTTTGAACTTTTTGTCGGTGAACTGGGTCCCGTTGTCCGATATGACAGTTTCTGGTATCCCGAACCTTGTGACCACTTGTTTCCACATGAACTTTTGGCAATTTGCTGCGGATATGCTGGCTAGTGGTTCTGCTTCTACCCACTTGGTGTAATAATCTATGGCCACTATTAAGTACTTCACCTGCCCGGGTCCTGGGGAGAATGGTCCTAGGAGGTCGATTCCCCATTGGGCGAAAGGTCGAGGGGCCATCATTAGGTTGAGCTCCTCGGAAGGTGCTTTGTGGAAGTCGGCATTCTCCTGGCACTTCTTACATTTCTTCACGAATTCCTGGGCATCTGACATCATTGTGGGCCAGTAGTATCCCGCCCTGATGATTTTTCTTGCTAGAGATCTTCCCACGATGTGGTGACCACAACACCCTTCGTGTACCTCTCTTAGGACGTAGTCCGTCTGGTCGGGGCGTAGGCATTTCAGTAGTGGTTGGTGGAGCCCTCGCTTGTATAGCTGCCCCTGTATGATTGTGTATTTGGGAGCTTTTCTTTTGATAAATTCTGCCTCTTTTTGGTTGGGAGGTGCTTGTGCATGTTTTAGATATCGGGAGATTGGGTCCATCCACGAGGGCGGGTTTGGTGCTTGGGTTGCACACATGATGATCGCAGGTTCCGTTGCTAGCCCTTGGATCAAAGATCTGTTCCCTGTGCCAGGTTTGGTGCTTGCGAGCTTGGAAAGGAGGTCGGCTCGGGCGTTCTTTTCTCTGGGAACATGCTGGATTGTGACGACTTGGTAGCTGCCGTTTACTTGGGAAGTGACGACTTGGGAGTCACTGCTGATTTCTAGCCTTGATGCTCCGACTTCTTTGGCTAGCATCAGTCCTCCTATCAAGCCTTCATACTTGGCTTGGTTGTTGGAGACTGGAAATTCGAACTTGATGGATTGCTCGAAGGCAACGCCCGCCGAGTTTTCGAGGATGATTCCGGCTCCTCCGAACGTTTGATTGGATGCTCCGTCAACATGGAGCTTCCATCGTGTGTTCGGCAGGTCGGGTGCTTCTCCTGTGACTTCCACGAGGAAATCAGTCATGGCCTGGGCTTTGATTGCTTGTCTTTGTTCATACTGCAAGTCGTATTGGGATAGCTCCACTACCCATGCCATCATCCTTCCCGTCAGCTCGGGTTTCTGGAGGACTTGTCGGATGGCTTGGTCGGTTTTTAGGATGATTGTGTGTCTTTGGAAATATTGCTTCAGCCTTCTTGATGAAATTAGTAGGGCATAGGCTAGCTTCTCCAGTTTTGTGTATCTTGTCTTTGCCCCTTGAAGTGTTTTGCTGATGAAGTATACCGGTCGTTGGGTCTTGTCTTCCTCCCTGACTAGTACCGCCGCCATTGCTTGCGTTGTCACGGCCAGGTAGAGGTATAGGGGTTCGCCTTCTCCGGGTTTGCTGAGTACAGGGGGTTTCGAGAGTATCTTTTAAAGTGCTTGAATGCCTCTTCACACTCCTAGGTCAACTCAAAAGTGATTCCTTTCTTCATTAGGTTAAAGAAAGGGATGGCTCTTTCAGCCGACGCTCCGAGAAACCGGGATAGGGCTGTGAGCTTCCCGCTCAGCCGTTGTACGTCTTCGATGCACCCAGGGCTTGTCATTTTGAGAACGGCTTTGCACTTGTCCGGGTTGGCTTCTACCCCTCTCTGGGTTATCATGTACCCTAGAAATTTTCCTGCTTCCATGGCGAATGCGCATTTGAGCGGGTTGAGTCGCATTTTGTATCTCCTTAGCGCCTCGAAGACGGCCTGGAGGTCTTTTATCAGTTGGCTCGGTTCTGCCGTTTTTACCAAGATATCATCGACATATACCTCTACCGTCTTGTCGACGAGATCATGGAAAACTCTGCTCATCAACCTCTGGTAGGTGGCTCCTGCGTTCTTTAATCCGAAGGGCATTACTTTGTAGCAATAGGTGCCTCCTGGGGTTATAAAAGCTGTTTTGTCTTCGTCAGGTCGGTGCATCGGGATTTGGTTGTATCCTGAATAGGTGTCCATGAAGCTGAGGAACCGATATCCTGTTGCCGAGTCTACTAGAGTGTCGATGTTAGGGAGGGGAAAGGAGTCCTTGGGACATGCTTTGTTCAGGTCAGAATAGTCTACGCACATCCTCCATTTCCTACTGGCTTTCTTGACTAAGACAACATTGGACAGCCATGTTGAGTACTCAAGTTCTTTGATGAATCCTGCCTCTAGCAGTCTTGCTGTCTGCTTAGCGACTTCCTCGGCTCTTTCTTGCGACATCTTCCTTCGTCGTTGGGCTACTGGTTTGGCTCCGGGTTTTATGGCTAGCTGATGCGACATGACTTCGAGGTCCAACCCCAGCATATCAAATGGGGTCCATGCGAAGAGGTCGCTGTTTGCCCTCACGACTTCCATAAGGGGACCTTTGAGTCCATGGGGTAGATTCTTATTAATGAAGGTGAATTGCTCTACCGATTTCCCTATCTGAAATTTCTCCATGTCCCCTTCTGGTTCAGGTCTTGGTTTGTCCTCTATTCGGACGTCCAGGTCTGCTAGGAACACACCAGCTACTTTTTTAGATTCTTTCCTTATGGAGAGACTGGCGCTGTCGCAAGCGACTGCCGTTTCTAGATCTCCCCTTATGGAACCGACCGTTCCCTTGTCCGTTATGAACTTCATTGTTAGGAACTTGGTGCATATTACAGCTGAGAACTCATTGATGGTTTTTCTCCCTAGGATGATGTTATAGGCAGTGGAGTCTCTAAGGACTACGAAATCTGCCATAACCGATCTCCTGGCATCGCCAGTTCCTAAGCTGATTGGGAGGGAGATCGTTCCGTTAGGTTTGATAAAGTTGTCACCGAGTCCCATGACTCCATGTTGGTGATTTTGGAGGTCGGATTCCTTGAGTCCCATGGCGTCGAACACGTTTCTGAATAGGATATTCGAGTCGGCTCCCGTGTCGACGAGGATGCGCTTGACTAGTCCCGTTCCGATCATTGCTGTGACTACCATGGGGGGTTCTCAGGAAGGTCATTGAACCATTTGTCTTCTGGGCCAAATGATATGGTGGGGAGCTTCCTGCTAATGGTGGGGCTCTCTGTTGAGATGGAGAGCACTCGGGAATCCTTTCTTGTTGCCGATTTGGACTTGGGGGGAGTATCTCGTCCGACCACAACATTAACCACAAAGGCTGGGTTGTTAGCATCCCCTGGAGGTTCTTGTCTTGGCTTGACAGACCGGTTCTGGTTTTCCTCTGAGCATTCTCTTTCCCGCCTCCTCGGCTCTCTGATGAGTCGGGAGAACTCGTTTAATTTCCCCTCCCTGATGGCCTGTTCCAAGGCATCTTTGAGGTTGAAGCAGTCTTGAGTCTTGTGACCAAACCCTTTGTGGTAATCACAATAAAGGCTTTTGTTGCCTCTCGTTCTCTCCTTCAGGGGCCTTGGTCTGGACAGGATTCCTTTGTCCGCGATCTGCTGGTAGACCTCTACTATGGGCGCCGTAAGTGGCGTGTAGTTCGTGAATCTCCCTACCCGTGGTTGCTTGGGTAGCTTGTTTGGGGTGCCGTCTCTGGGAGCCTCTTTGTACCTTTCGGTCTGGTGCGCGTGCCGAGCTGGTGGGTTGGGAGGCTACCGTTTATTGGCTGCCACTACCTGGCTGACCTCTTCGTCATTAATGTACTCCTTGGCTATGCTTTGGATTTCCTGCATGGTTCATACAGGCCTAGTTGTCAGGTGCTTCCTAAAATCTTCATTCAACAAGCCATTTGTTAGGCATAGGCTAGCGACCCAGTCCGTGAGTCTGTCAATTTCTAGGCACTCGTCATTAAATCTGTCTAGGAACTTCCTGGTCGGCTCCCCGGATTTCTGGGTGACCCCTAACAAGTTGATCGGGTGTTTTGCCTTTGCTATGCGCGTCGTGAACCATGCTAGAAACTTCTGGGAGATGTCTGCAAAAGTCATGATAGATCCCTGTGGGAGAGTGTTGAACCACCGAATTGCTGGGCCAGCCAGTGTCACAGGGAACGCTCGGCATCTTACTGTGTCGCCCACTCCTTCCAGGTTCATCCTTGCTTCAAAAGCCGTAACGTGTTCCTGGGGGTCCTTAGTCCCATCGTATCTCATGTCCGTTGGCTTATCGAAGTTTCTTGGGAGCCGGACCTTGAGAACTGAGAGATGGAAAGGAGTTACACCAATGATGATGGGATCTTCTTGTCTCCCGGTCTCTTCTTTCCGTCGAATCTCTGATTTGCTTCGAGTGGGTTTGGAGGTTGCCTGTGTTTGTGTCTCTTCGCGCCGCGTTAGGCTTCTTCCTCGGCTATCGTGTGCCTGAGAGGGGGAGTGGGTGCGGGCATGGGACCGGCTAGCGCCGCCGTGTGATCGGTTGGCATTTCCCTGGGATTGATCCCTTGCCGCCAACTCCCGTTCGAGGTTCTGCACCCTGTGCCTGAGCTCTTGCATAATCTTGGCGCTATCGGCCCCCCGTTCCCCCAACCAACTGTACAATAGGAACCTTTCAGTTTCGCTTTGAACTTTGATTTGGACTTCAATTGTAAGCGCTTCTTGTGCAGTTCCTATACCATTTGAAAGCAAATACACTGTTAATATCAATGCAAAGGGAAGAAAAACGACCCAGATCCTAGACCGTTGGAAAACGTCAAATTTTCGCAATGGTTTTCGAATGTTGAAAAATCTCAGAAAAGAAAATTAAAGTGAATACCCACACGAAACTTGGATAGCTGATCTTGGGTGACACCTTTGGCGCTGAAATTGGGTCGCAAGCATGGTGATGATGCGATTGCTGCTTCTCTTCTTCGCTCCTCTTCTTCTTTTTCCATGGCTGCCTCTCTTTGCTCTTCCCGTCTCTATTTGATTTTTCGGTCATGCAGGGTCAAGATTAATATTTTTTACCGTGGAAAAAATAAATAAAACAAAATAAATACATTATGACATTTCCTTTATTTTTTGGTCAATCACACAAAATAAAAGATTTAAACACAAAAAATATAATATAAACCTTATTTTTTTTTTGGTTTTTAAAATGATTAAAAATACATAACTAATTAACGGTGGAAACTTAGGTGCAGTCGAGTTTACGTGAAGTTGATACTTGAGAGTCGTTAAATGAGTTGACTGATTTGACTAAATTTTCATCTAATACCTCTCAGATATTAACTTCATGTGAAGTCATCCTAAGTTTTCACCTTAATTAACAATATCTGCAGGTTTTATACGGATGTAATGGTAATTTGGTGTAAAAATAGTTTTATGCGAAGATTTACATTAAGTTGTTTTTTATGAAACTTTTTTATACTATAGAAAGAAAAATTTAAATCCGCAATCAATTAACTTTTAAATCACTACATCTATTATTATGATCACTGTAATTACAATTTTTACTATTACGTATTTCCGAAAAGACAATCATAATGGCAAAAAGCTATTTTCAACCAAATGTTAAAATAATTTTATTAAAAAAAAGGTAAAAATATAAAACACAACCATCTTAAATTCTTAATACAGGTTAAATCTTTCAACTTTTTGTAACACATGCTGAAGCTAAATAAATCATTCTTAATCGATTGGATTTGCAACTTAAAATAGATTTATGAAAGTTGAGGTTGAATGGAATCAAATGATCATGTTATTCATTTGAGCATCTCCACCAACCTAAATTTGTTGATTGGTCGGCCAATTTTGACCCCAGCTTATATAAAAAATTCATAATAATTCATATTATTCTTCAATCATAATTCATAACTAAGAAAGTGGTTGTTCTTTTCCTTCTTTTTTCCAAAAACGTTGCTTGGTGTAGTTGGTACTCACTCACCTCTTTGTCTTGGCATACCAAATTCACCTCTATTCATGCGAAGAGGTCGCTGTTTGCCCTCACGACTTCCATAAGGGGACCTTTGAGTCCATGGGGTAGATTCTTATTAATGAAGGTGAATTGCTCTACCGACTTTCCTATCTGAAATTTCTCCATGTCCCCTTCTGGGTGTACAGTTGGTTGGGCTGAACGGATGGTCTCGGGTTATCGGCAGCGCGGGCCGTCGAGCTTGCCCTACTTAAGCGGCCTCCGCCGCCTTCGCAGAGCTCCTCCGAGGTGATACGTCACTCCATGTCTGTGCTGGGTCCCTACAGACGGCGCCAATGTTCGTTACCTGGGGTTCTCGGGTTGTCAGGTTGTCGATGGGGGGTGACTAGGAAAGAAAGAGAGAGGACCCGAGCGAGTGCGAAGTGGGTGCTGCCAACGTCGGAGGGTGGACGGCGCGAGGGGGGTGGCCACCTGCAAGAACACTCCGACGACCAAGTCAGAGTCCGTACTGAGGGTGGCAGGGTTAGGTGAGAATATGACGTACCTTGGGGGGAAGAGCTGGCTTCTCCTTTTATATGTTGTACTGGGTGGGCCTAGTAGTGGCTTGGCCCTTTGGCTGAGTTGAGCTGTCATGTTCCATGCGTGCGGGTCGTCCGTACTCGGGGTCGGTACTTCGGGTGCCGACCCTGGGGCTCCGACCCGACCGATGGCGTGCTTGACGTGTTTGGTTGGACCTTGGATCGGTTGTAGCTATCCGACCCGAAGAGGTCCGTTATGGCTTCTTTGGGCCTGGGTGGGGTGGTACCCCGACCCGACGACTTTTTTGGACTGGGCTGGCAGTCCGTAACAAATACTATAATTAAGTCAGTGGTGCCATAATATTATCAGTATATAAAATAATTTTATATATATATCTAATTACATAATATTATGTCAATAAAAATAACTATTTTTTATATTATTCATGTAAATAATTATCTAAAACTATAATATGATCAAATAATTATCAATGTATCAAAATTAAGCTTATTAAAAATTTGTATAATCTATTGATTTATACAAAATTAGAATAAATGACCAAATGTACCCATGAAAGATGAAAACGCTGACAATTGTACCCATAGCAGACCGAAATTAACTTTGTACCTATTGAAGATGCGGTCCGTGTGACAGAAATACCCTGCCTTGGTTTGACACCAGCTTCGTGCTTATACGAACCTACGTGGCACTCCAAACCCCCCAAATGCCTATCTATGTGGATTAAACCCTTTTTTTGTTGCTAACTGTTTGGTTTTTGAGGAACATTGCACGGGAGAGGAAAGGTGTGCCCTAGCAGAGGACTTTAGGTCGCGATCGCTTGCTTTCCCAGTCGGAGACGTGTTGTGAATAACTCCCATGCGAAGAAGGTGAATCAAGGGGTTTCGTCATCGTCGTCCCCAAGTCGAAGAAGCCAGTACGAAGCCAATACGTAGCCCAAGGGTGTGGTGGTGGACGGCGCAGAGGTCACTACCTTTGCTGCTCAGCGAACAGAGGTATCACATAGCCATTGTTGATTAATTTCATTTCATTCCCATTAGTTAGACATATTCTTGTACCTAATGAAATCATGTGATTGCTGAGGATTGGTAGAAAAGTTGGGTTAGGGTTTGTGTTACCTGTGGTTAGATACAATATTTTCTTAGCTTGTGTTGGGTATTTTCATTTCCAGGAATGGCCACCATCCATATAACACTGTGTATTAATCATAGAGGACGGTTTGAAAGAGGTCCTGGTGGGTCAATTAGTTATACTGGTGGTGAAGTCACAGAAATCAATAGGGTGAACGTTGATACACTGAACAATTTTTTTATAACTGATTTGTTGAAGGACATTGGATATACATCCGTTTCTAATTTTTACTGGCAAGAACCGGGGAAGGAGCTTGATGATGGGTTGAGGGACCTAAGGGTTGATATGGACGTGGTTAGAATGTATGAGGTAGCCGTGAAGAATGGTAACAAAATCAATGTGTATACAGAGCATCCGGTGGACCAGGCTGTGATTGTTGAGGAGAACAATATGACTCCGTCAAATAGGAGAGTAAAGACATGTGCCAAAAGGACGCCAACACCAAAGAAGAGTCCAAAGAGAAGATTGGTAGTAGTGGAAGATCATGATGATGCTGAAATTGTAGGTAATGTGCAAGTTGTGAAAGAGGACCAAAGAAGGGGTGAGGCCCAGAACATGGTAGAGGCCCATGAAGAAAATAAACAGGATGAAGATGTTGCCCAAAAAGAGGACAGTCACAGTATGCCCCAGAAGACAGCAGATCCACCACCAGCATCATCCCATGAAGCAGGACAGTTTTCTCAGCCTCTTCCAACCCCTGTCCTACCAGATCAGCCACCATCAAGTTAGTCACAACCCTCCCAGGAGCCTGAAGCCAATGTTTCTGAACCTGTTGAACCCAAACAACTTACCCAATACACCCCACAGCCGTGTAGGAATCCACTTTCCCAATCGATCCCTGATTCAGGCCGATCCTCTGATTCCAATAAGATCCCCCAAACTAATCAAAGCAATCCATCATTTGAGGTTGATGGAGAGCAAAAGGGGAACAAGAGGAGATCAACCAGGAGGCCTCCCCCTACAGGGCAATCCTTTATCCCGAACCCTAATCCGGACAAGCCACCAACCTTTTATGTGCCAGTTGAGGAGGATGAATTTTCTGATGAAAATCCTGGACATCATTGCTATTCTTCAGAGGACTTGCATAGCATAGCAAGTAACGATGATACTGAGACTCCAATTTTTCCTCAGAGCAATGCTAATGCCCCGGTTTGCAAGGTGAGGTTGGAATTGGGGATGGAGTTTGAGACTCTCAACCGGTTCAGGAAGGCTGTCCGAAAGTTTAATATCCACATTGGCAGGAGCATATTCTTTGCTTATTGTGACTCAACAAGATCCAAGGCTATATGCTACGTTGAGGACTGTCCTTGGCAAATCTACTATGCCAAGAGAACGTTTCCCGCAAGTTATCAGGTAAAGACATTTGTCAATGAACACACTTATAGCAGAGATAATCACTGTAAGTCAGCAGATGGGAAATGGGTAATAGATGAGCTAGAGGAAAGGATTAGAGTTCAACCAAACTTGACAGCGAGGGAGGCTGACCAATACTTCAGGTCTGAGTATGATGTACTCATCAATGAGAGGAAAATTTACAGATCTATGAAGAAGGCGAAGGAGAGGATTGAGGGTTCCGAGATTGCACAGTATGCAAGACTTCGTGATTATGGTAATGAAATACCAAAGACTAACCCTGGCTCGACAGTAAGTATACATACAAATCCTATGCCTGATTCGAATCCTTTGTTTCTGAGGATATATGTATGCTTTGATGCGTGCAAGAAGGGATTTGTGGGAGGTTGTAGACCTTTAATAGGTTTGGATGGGACCTTTCTTAGAGGGTACTATGGGGGGCAGTTATTGACAGTAATAGGACAGGATGCAAATAATTATATCTATCCTATTGCTTATGCAATTGTGGAGTCAGAAAATAAAGAAAGTTGGAAGTGGTTCCTAGAGATACTATAAGAGGACGTCGGAGATTTTCAGGCGAATGGTTTTAACTTTATGTCAGATATGCAAAAGGTACCTTTTTTGATTAATTTAGTGCAATGAATTCTGGTGTATTATGTAGAGAGTCTTCTTCTTTTTCATTATGCCTGTTTAGTGTAGTTGATGTATACAGTTGATGTATGGTGCGAATTAGAGTTAATTGCTTATGTATATAGTTAAGTGGCCAAAAATGTTAGTAATTGTGAACATATGTTAATTGCTGATAGGAGATTTCATAAAATCGGACTGACTACTGATATGTTACTTGCTGATATGTTACTTGCTGAATATGTTGATGGCTGATATGTTACTTGTTGAATATGTTAAAAGTATGCATGCGGGCTGAAAGTGTTAATTATGTTACACCTACTTATATTCACCCTATTTCTAAATTAGTGTGAGGATTGTTCACTAATATTATCCCCTGCTATTATTGTTGTGTTGGTGTCACATTGATTTTTATGTCTGCATGCAGGGGTTAATACGTGCGGTGCAGGAAATTTATCCAAATGCAAACCATAGATTCTGTGCCATGCATATATGGCAAAACTTTCGCAAGAGATGGAGTAACTTAGAGTTGAAAATGTGTTTGTGGTCATGTGCTGAGTCAACCACAACACATGACTTCAATGCTGCCATGAATAAGCTAAAGAAGATCAATGTTGGAGCATGGGAATACTTGGATAAGATCAGTCTGAAACAATGGAGCAGGGCCCATTTTAGTGAATATCCGAAAGCAGACAACTACACAAATAACAATTGCGAGGTGTTTAATGCCAAGGTGAAGAAAATGAGAGGCAAACCAATAATTACAATGTTAGAGGAAGTGAGGTGCTATGTAATAAGGATTATGGCTAGGAATAAGAAGGCCTTGGTTGGGTATAGTGGACGGTTGGCCCCAACCCAGCAGAGCAGGTTAGAAAGGGAGAAGAGAGAGAGCAACAAGTGGAGGCCTCTACCAACCGGAGATGATGCGGGCAATGTTTACGAAGTCCAATGTATGCCCGTGAAGGTCAGTGTGGATTTGGGCAAGGCTACCTGCAGTTTTAGGCTTTGGCAACTAACTGGACTCCCGTGTAGACATGCATGTGCTGCGTTAGCTTACCAAAACAGGCGACCAGAAGAGTATGCCCATAACTGGCTGACCATGGGTGCATATAATGCGGCCTATTAGTGTTCTATGCGGCCAGTTCCAAGCCAGGAGTTTGGGAGCAGCTAGACACCCTACCTATTCTGCCACCACGGTACAGGAAACCAATTGGGAGACCTTCATACAAGAGAGACAAGAGAAACGATGCCCTTGCTGATAAGAGTGACCCTCATAGAACAAAGAGGAGGATTGGAACTATTGTCTGCAAATTCTGCCTCCAGGTAGTACTGCTCATATGTGTTATTTATTCATATCAGTTCAGGATGTGATAAGTATGTAATTATCATGTATGTTTGATGAGCGGATATTTTGTACGCTTTTTGGGGGTAATTTCATGTAGATTTTAGCATGTTTTAATTAGTTTTTAGTTAAATATTATTAGTTTTTAGGCAAAAATCATATTTCTGGACTTTACTATGAGTGTGTGTATTTTTCTTTGATTTCAGGTATTTTCTGGCTGAAATTGAGGGAGTTGAGCAAAAATCTGACTTAGGCTGAAAAAGGACTGCTGATGCTGTTGGATCCTGACCTCCCTGCACTCGAAATGGATTTTCTTGAGCTACAGGAGTCCAATTGGCGCGCTCTCAACGGCGTTGGAAAGTAGACATCCAGGGCTTTCCAGCAATATATAATAGTCCATACTTTGCGCGAAGATTGACGACGTAACTTGGCGTTGAACGTCAAGTACACGCTGTTGTCTGGAGTTAAACGCCAGAAAAACGTCATGATCCGGAGTTGAACGCCCAAAACACGTCATAACTTGGAGTTTGACGCCAGGAAAGGCCTCCACACGTGGAAAGCATTAGTCTCAGCCCCAGCACACACCAAGTGGGCCCCAGAAGTGGATTTCTGCACCAATTATCTTAGTTTATTCAAATTCTGTAAACCTAGGTTACTAGTTTACTATTTAAACAACTTTTACAGACTTATCTTGTACCTCATGACATTTTCAGATCTGAATTACATACTTTGTGACGGCATGAGTCTCTAAACTCCATTGTTGGGGGTGAGGAGCTCTGCAGCGTCTCGATGATTTAATACAATTCCTTTGTTTTCCATTCAAACACGCTTGTTCTTATCTAAGATGTTTATTCGCGCCTAACTGTGGAGAAGGTGATGATCCGTGACACTCATCACCTTCCTCAACCCATGAACATGTGCCTGACAACCACCTCCGTTCTACATCAGATTGAATGAATATCTCTTAGATTCCCCAACAGAATCTTCGTGGTATAAGCCGGATTGATGGCGGCATTCATGAGAATCCGGAAAGTCTAAACCTTGTCTGTGGTATTCCGAGTAGGATTCCGGGATTGAATGACTGTGACGTGCTTCAAACTTTAACCTGCTGGGCGTTAGTGACAGACGCAAAAGAGGGATTCTATTCCAGTAGGAGCGGGAACCAACCGGTGATTGGCCGTACTGTGACAGAGTGCGTGCATAGCTTTCACTGCGAGGATGGGAAGTAGCCATTGACAACGGTGACACCCTACATAGAGCTTGCCATGGAAGGAACCTGCGTGTGAGAAGAGGATTTCAAGGAAGAGTTGAAGTCAGAGGACAAAGCATCTCCAAAACTCCAACATATTCCCCAGTACTGCAAATCAAAGTAACATTGTTCCCTCTTTTATTTTTATAATGAAATCTAGTAATTTTACTTTTAATCCAAATAATCCTTGTTGATATCCTGACTAAGATTAATAAAATAAATATTGATTGCTTCAAACCAATAATCTCTGTGGATTCGACCCTTACTCACGTAAGGTATTACTTGGACGACCCAGTACACTTGCTGGTTAGTTGAACGGAGTTGTGAATTCCAATAAGGACAATTTTTGAATAAATCCATACAAGTACAAAGAATAGGAACCACAATTTCGTCCACCAAGTTTTTGGCGCCGTTGCCGGGGATTATTGAGTTTGAACAATTGAAGGCTTATTTTATTTCTTAGATTAGGAATAATTTATTTTTATTTTTATTGTTATAGAGTCATTAAATTTATATTGATAGGATAGGATAGTTTCTTTTCAAAAATTATTATTTTTCTTTTAATTAATTGTTAAATTTCGTGAGTTTAGTGTCTTGTTCTAAGTTTGGTGTCAATTGCATATCTCATATTTTTCTTTAAAATTTTCGACTTGTGTTCTTTGTTCTTCATTGATCTTCAAGTTGTTCTTATTTATTTTTCTTGTTTGATCTTTAATTTTTCTTGTTTTGTGTCTTTTCTTGTTTTTCTTGTGCTTTTTCAAAACATTAGTTTTCAAAAATTTATTTTATTCATAAAAATAATACATCTTTAAAATACTTTACATCTTTAAATCAGTTGGTTATAGCGTTGGCTTATGTTCTTGGCAATTGGGCACCTTCTTTTTAAAATCTTTTTTTTTTTTTTTTTTTTTTCAAAAATAATTTTTCTTGATTTAATCTTGTGCCAAACTTTAAGTTTGGTGTTTTCTTGTTATTTTCTTTATAATTTTCGAAAATTTCATCAAAGTTTTCTAAAAATTTTAAGTTTGGTGTTCTTCCTTGTGTTCTTGGTGTTCTTGTGAATCTTCAAGGTGTTCTTGAGTTTTTCTTGTGTCTTGATCTTAAAATTTTTAAGTTTGGTGTTCCTTGGTGTTTTCCCTCCAAAAATTTTCGAAAATAAGGAACATTAGATCTAAAAATTTTAAGTCTTGTGTCTTTTGTGTGTTTTTCTCTTTCATCATAAAATTCAAAATTCAAAAAAAAAAAAAAAATTTTATTTTCTAACCAATTTTGAACTACTTTTTCGAAAATTTTTAATATAAAATTCAATTTTCAATTTCAAATTTTTCGAAAAAAAAAAAATTTTATTTTCACAAAATATTTTCAAAATATTTTTTTTATATATTCCACAATCCTTTATAAACAAATAACTCTACTGTTCAATCCAACATGGAAGCACCTATGAATGAACAGTCCAAGAGAACTCTGGGGTCATATGCTAACCCCACTACTGCTTCATATGGGAGTAGTATCTGTATACCCTCCATTGGAGTTAGTAGCTTTAAGCTGAATCCTCAGCTCATTATCATGGTGCAGCAAAACTGCCAGTATTCTGGTCTTCCACATGAAGAACCTACAGAGTTTCTGGCACAATTTCTGCAAATTGCTGATACAGTACATGATAAGGAAGTAGATCAGGATGTCTACAGACTATTACTGTTTCCATTTGCTGTAAAAGATCAAGCTAAGAGGTGGTTAAATAACCAGCCTAAAAACAGCATAAAAACATGGAAACAGCTGTCAGAAAAATTCCTGAATCACTATTTCCCTCCCAAACGGATGACACAGCTAAGGCTAAGCATCCAAGGCTTCAAACAAGGAGATAATGAATCCCTTTATGATGCTTGGGAGAGGTACAGAGAGATGCTAAGAAAATGCCCCTCTGAAATGTTTTCAGAATGGGTGCAATTAGACATTTTCTACTATGGGCTTACAGAAAAAGCTCAGATTTCTCTAGACCACTCAGCTGGTGGATCTATACATATGAGAAAAACAATTGAAGAAGCTCAAGAGCTTATTGATACAGTTGCCAGAAATCAACATCTGTATCTAAACAGTGAATCCTCTATGAAAGAAGAAGCTAAAACAGTGACTGCAGAACTCAGTCCAGTGGATCAGGCTAATGAATTCAATCAGCAATTGGACTTTCTAACTCAACAGCTAGCCGAATTCAAGGAAATATTACAGGAAACAAGAATGGCTAACAGGAACATGGAAGTACAATTAAAGCAGACAGAAAAACAACTGTCAAGACAAATAACAGAAGAATGTCAAGCAGTTCAATTAAGAAGTGGGAAAACATTAAATACCCCACTTCAAAGCAGCAGGAAACCAAGAAAGGAACGAGTAGATACTCAAAATCCTCCTGAAGACAGTCCGAGCCCAGAAAGGGACAAAGCTGGCGTTCAAACGCCAGTAACAAGCAAGGAGGTGGCGTTTAACGCCCCTCCAGCTCCCAAACCTGGCATTCAAATGCCAGTGGGTGATCAGTCACATACAAATGCTGATAACAACCCTTCTAAAAAGGCTTCCCAACCCACTTCTGTAGGTAAAAAACCTGCAGCAACCAAGGTTGAGGAATACAAAGCCAAAATGCCTTATCCTCAAAAACTCCGCCAAGCGGAACAGGATAAGCAGTTTGCCCGCTTTGCAGACTATCTCAGGACTCTTGAAATAAAGATTCCGTTTGCAGAAGCACTTGAGCAAATACCCTCTTATGCTAAGTTCATGAAAGAGATCTTAAGTCATAAGAAGGATTGGAGGGAAACTGAAAAAGTTTACCTCACTGAAGAATGCAGTGCAGTCATTCTGAAAAGCTTACCTGAGAAGCTTAAAGATCCTGGGAGCTTTATGATACCATGCACATTAGAGGGCACTTGCACCAAGCAAGCTTTATGTGATCTTGGAGCAAGTATCAACCTAATGCCTGCATCTACTATCAGAAAGCTTGGTTTAACTGAAGAAATCAGACCAACCAGGATATGTCTTCAACTTGCTGATGGCTCCATTAAATACCCATCAGGCGTGATTGAGGACATGATAGTCAAGGTTGGGCCATTTGCCTTTCCTACTGACTTTGTGGTGCTGGAAATGGAGGAGCACAAGCGTGCAACTCTCATTCTAGGAAGACCTTTCCTAGCAACTGGCCGAACCCTCATTGATGTCCAAAAAGGGGAAGTAACCTTGAGAGTCAATGAGGAAGAGTTCAAGCTGAATGTTGTTAAAGCCTTGCAACATCCAGACACCCCAAATGACTGCATGAGTGTTGATATAATTGACTCTCTGGTAAGAGAGGTCAATATGGCTGAGAGCCTCGAATCAGAGCTAGAGGAATTTAGACTCAATGCTTTCGAAAATGCAAAGATTTACAAAGAGAAAGCGAAAAGATGGCATGATAAGAAATTGTCATCCAGAGTCTTTGATCCAGGGCAGAAAGTTCTGCTATTCAATTCTAGGCTCACATTATTCCCTGGGAAATTAAAATCCCGGTGGAGAGGTCCATATGTCATTACAAACGTATCACCATATGGATACATAGAGCTTCAAGATAATGACTCTAACAAAAAGTTCATTGTTAATGGACAAAGAGTCAAACATTATCTTGAAGGCAATTTTGAGCAAGAATGCTCAAAACTGAGACTTGATTAAGACTCAGTCCAGCTAAAAGACATTAAAGAAGCGCTTGCTGGGAGGCAACCCAGCCAATCACAAAATTTAATTTTATTCGTATTAATTAATCAATTATTTCTTTACAGGTTTGAGTCCAAGTATCTTCAAAAGGTGAAATAGCAATTGGTTGAAGTCACAGAGTTACAGGGAAATTTGGAAGCTCACTGGCATGAAAAAAAAACCAGTAAGAAATACTTTGGGCGTTAAACGCCCAAAAGAAGCTCCCACTGGGCGTTTAACGCCAGTAAGGGTAGCCATCTGGGCGTTAAACGCCAGAAAGATGCACCTTCTGGGCGTTTAACGCCAATCTGCTAGCATTCTGGGCGTTTAGAAAAACGCCCAGTAAAGAAGGACTTCCTGGCGTTCAACGCCAGAAAGAAGCATCACATGGGCGTTGAACGCCCAGGAGAAGCATCACATGGGCGTTAAACGCCCAAACCATGCACCATGTGGGCGTTTAACGCCAGGATGGTGGGGAGGAGGTAAAATTCGTTTTTCTTTACAATTTTTCTAAATTTTTAAGTTTCAATTCATGATTTCTTGCATAAACATGTTTCAAAATATCATCCTTCAAAATCAAATTGGTTTTCTAAGAACCCTAATTTCTAAAATCCCTTTTTCAAAAATATCAAATGTATCTTAATTTATAAACACAAATCTTTTTTCAATCCAATTCTTTTTCAAATAATTTTAATATCTTTTTCAACTCATCTTATCTTTTTATGAAAACTCCTCTCCTTTCCTTTCTTTTGCTTGAGGACAAGCAAACCTCTAAGTTTGGTGTGATTTGCCATGATCACTGAGCTAAAACTCATTAAGATCATGGCACCTAAGAGAACAGGAAGAGCAAGGATGTGAACTTAAGGGAGCTGAAGCATCAGAAATTAATTCTTGAAGGCATCCCACAGACTAAGGGAACATCCACTTCCCAAAATACAGGTTGTTAAGTTCTAATTCCAGCTTTAACTCTGTGATAGTATTATTATAGGATTTTACCTTAGAAGTTATATAGGAGTAGTAGTACTTAGCATATCTATTTTGATTTTATTTCCAATTAAGCTATAATTTATTTTTCTCATCATCATCAGGCATGAATAAAGTAGTAGATTTTTTTAGAATAAAGAAGTAATTTATATTTTTGAGTTCTTAGTAATAAAGACTATAATTAATTATATGTGGTGGCAATACTTGTTGTTCTCTGAATGAATGCTTGAACAGTGCATAAATTGTACTTTGAATTTGATGAATATTGGCTCCTGAAAGGATGAGGAACACGAAAAATATTATGGATGATCTGAAAAATCATGAAATTGATTCTTGAAGCAAGAAAAAGCAGTGAAAAAGAAAGCTTGCGAAAAAAAAATGGCGAAAAAAATATAGAAAAAAAAAAAGAAGGAGCAGTAGAAAAAGCCAATAGCCCTTAAAACCAAAAGGCAAGGGTAAAAAGGATCCAAGGCTTTGAGCATCAATGGATAGGAGGGCCTAAGGAAATTAAAATCCAGGCCTAAGCGGCTAAATCAAGCTGTCCCTAACCATGTGCTTGTGTCATGAAGGTCCAAGTGAAAAGCTTGAGACTGAGTGGTTAAAGTCGTGATCCAAAGCAAAAGAGTGTGCTTAAGAGCTCTGGACACCACTGACTGGGGACTCTAGCAAAGCTGAGTCACAATCTGAAAAGGTTCACCCTGTTATGTGTCTGTGGCATTTATGTATCCGGTGGTAATACTGGAAGACAAAGTGCTTAGGGCCACGGCCAAGACTCATAAGTAGCTGTGTTCAAGAATCAACATACTATACTAGGAGAGTCAATAATACTATCTGAATTCTGAGTTCCTAAGGATGCCAATTATTCTGAAATTCTAAAGATACAGGGAGATGCCAAAACTGTTCAGAGGCAAAAAGCTACAAGCCCCGCTCATCTAATAAGAATCTGAGCTTCATTTAAAACTCGAGAATATTATTACTTCTTTATTTCTGTTAAAACCTATTTTATTCATCTAGTTGCTTGAGGACAAGCAACAGTTTAAGTTTGGTGTTGTGATGAGCGGATATTTTGTACGCTTTTTGGGGGTAATTTCATGTAGATTTTAGCATGTTTTAATTAGTTTTTAGTTAAATATTATTAGTTTTTAGGCAAAAATCATATTTCTGGACTTTACTATGAGTGTGTGTATTTTTCTGTGATTTCAGGTATTTTCTGGCTGAAATTGAGGGAGTTGAGCAAAAATCTGACTTAGGCTGAAAAAGGACTGCTGATGCTGTTGGATCCTGACCTCCCTGCACTCGAAATGGATTTTCTTGAGCTACAGGAGTCCAATTGGCGCGCTCTCAACGGCGTTGGAAAGTAGACATCCAGGGCTTTCCAGCAATATATAATAGTCCATACTTTGCGCGAAGATTGACGACGTAACTTGGCGTTGAACGTCAAGTACACGCTGCTGTCTGGAGTTAAACGCCAGAAAAACGTCATGATCCGGAGTTGAACGCCCAAAACACGTCATAACTTGGAGTTTGACGCCAGGAAAGGCCTCCACACGTGGAAAGCATTAGTCTCAGCCCCAGCACACACCAAGTGGGCCCAGAAGTGGATTTCTGCACCAATTATCTTAGTTTATTCAAATTCTGTAAACCTAGGTTACTAGTTTACTATTTAAACAACTTTTACAGACTTATCTTGTACCTCATGACATTTTCAGATCTGAATTACATACTTTGTGATGGCATGAGTCTCTAAACTCCATTGTTGGGGGTGAGGAGCTCTGCAGCGTCTCGATGATTTAATACAATTCCTTTGTTTTCCATTCAAACACGCTTGTTCTTATCTAAGATGTTTATTCGCGCCTAACTGTGGAGAAGGTGATGATCCGTGACACTCATCACCTTCCTCAACCCATGAACATGTGCCTGACAACCACCTCCGTTCTACATCAGATTGAATGAATATCTCTTAGATTCCCCAACAGAATCTTCGTGGTATAAGCCGGATTGATGGCGGCATTCATGAGAATCCGGAAAGTCTAAACCTTGTCTGTGGTATTCCGAGTAGGATTCCGGGATTGAATGACTGTGACGTGCTTCAAACTTTAACCTGCTGGGCGTTAGTGACAGACGCAAAAGAGGGATTCTATTCCAGTAGGAGCGGGAACCAACCGGTGATTGGCCGTACTGTGACAGAGTGCGTGCATAGCTTTCACTGCGAGGATGGGAAGTAGCCATTGACAACGGTGACACCCTACATAGAGCTTGCCATGGAAGGAACCTGCGTGTGAGAAGAGGATTTCAAGGAAGAGTTGAAGTCAGAGGACAAAGCATCTCCAAAACTCCAACATATTCCCCAGTACTGCAAATCAAAGTAACATTGTTCCCTCTTTTATTTTTATAATGAAATCTAGTAATTTTACTTTTAATCCAAATAATCCTTGTTGATATCCTGACTAAGATTAATAAAATAAATATTGATTGCTTCAAACCAATAATCTTTGTGGATTCGACCCTTACTCACGTAAGGTATTACTTGGACGACCCAGTACACTTGCTGGTTAGTTGAACGGAGTTGTGAATTCCAATAAGGACAATTTTTGAATAAATCCATACAAGTACAAAGAATAGGAACCACAATTTCGTCCACCAATGTTCAACTTACATTAAGTATTATTTGCTTTAGGCTGGTCATAATAAAAGGACCTGTAAAAAGAGAAAAGTGGCAATGGGTGAAGAGAGTGCTGCTTCGTAGGTGCCTGAAGGGGATTATGATGATGACATGATGGCTGAAATGTTCTGGGAGGAGACATTAGAGGCTGCAGAGGCTGAAGCAGCAGCCACTGAGGATGGAAATGATTCCGCAACACCACACCCTGCTAAAGTAAGTACATTACATTACTTATAATTCTTTTGTTATTGCTACAACAATAACAAATTATTCTAAGATCTGTTTCTTATCTGCAACATGGCACACCACAGGGAATGCAGCCGCCAACAACCACACAACACGAACCTCCAACCAATAATGCAACAACCAGGAAACAAGTTAAAAGGAGAAGTGTTAAGCGACCCCCTCCCACTGCAAAAACACAGCAAACACCTACCCCATCCACACACAACTCTGAAACTACAGCGCATCCACTGCAAGGTGCTAGTGCTGGGACATCCAGACAGTTCGTGCAATTCATGCCAACGCCGGGAGTGACTACGGGTGCTACAGGCCGAGGAACAGCTGGTCGGGGTGGACTTCATAGCAGGGGACGTGGAAGGAAGGGCGCATTCAGTGGATCAAAAACAGGTGTTTCAAGTGGGAGCAGTAACTCAACTCTACTTTGATAGAAACTCATGGGTTTGGAGACTCAATCAATATTGGAATTTCATGGTTCATTAATGTTATGTTTTCGTTTTTTAATGTACTCGACTATGATCGTCAAAAACTGATGCTGGCATTTGGTTGTTTTGTTATATTAAAGAGCAACTCAAGACTCTTGTATTGTCTAATTATCATGGTCTGGTTTAGGATAAGGTAGTTAAACTTGATTTCAGGGTGTTTTTTTGAGCAACCAAACATGGTCTGGTTTGGCTTATGTCATAACTCTTATTTTTTGTGAATCAGAATCCACTATTTACAATGGTTATTTTATTAGTCTTTTGACAGCACCTTTTTTTTATTTTGGATGAATCCTTGGAATAGAAACCGAAAGCATATTGTTGTTATGTTTCTTGTTCTACTTATACTTGCTTCCTTAAGAGGAATAGACAAATTCAGGTGAGTTTACAATGGCATTGTGTCAAGATAAACTTTACGTCAATTTACATGGCTGCATCAACTACAACTAAACATAACACTACCAGAGATCAAAATCTTCGTGCCTATGTTAATGCATCAGAATTAATAAAAACCAGATCAAAGTTATACAATCACTTAAGCAGCATGTAATACCAAAGTTCCCAACTCATACACATCTTACACTTTCATAACCAAATACAACTCAAAAATTAAACAGAAGGCAACCCCCAACACAATGGTTGAGAGCAACAGTCTCATTCCCCTAAGTTTCCCCCTAACTTCACCCCTAAATTTTTCCAATTTCCTGGACATCATCGACGATGCTGGCTGATTTTCCAGACCACTCGTTACAGTCACGCCATCCTCATGCCTTGAATAAGACTGATCGGAATTTCTTTTTGCTAAAGCTCTTGCTAGGCCCTCTCATCCTTCTTCAATTTCATCCACCCACACAAAGTATTTGCAATCTCTTGTCTAAAAAAAATAAACCAACCAAAGTGTCAACTACAATGTCAAAAATAGATTTCTAACCTGAACAAGAATACATCGTGTACATTACCGCCCACCCAGGACATTTGATGAACCATCTATTAGGGTTTGTCATGGTGCCAGACTCTATCAACACAACATCCCTCCCACACAAGCATTTCTCGTCGAGCATCTTTCCCTTCATCCTCTTCGAACTCGATGAACTGTTGCGAGTTCCATCACTTGCAGGAGAGTTATATCTTCGCAACGACATGCCAGGGCTCACGAGAAAATTCCTTCTCTCTTTATGTGCACTTGAAACTGGATGAGGTTGAAGTCAATTGCATTTACTGGGGTGTGGTTCGAATTGGGGAAGATGACTCCCTAGGGTTTCCACTTCATGGGTTAATCCTTATAATAACGTTCAAATCCACGTAGATAGGGGTTTGGGGGGTTTGGAGTGCCACGTAGGTTCGTATAAGCACGAAGCTGGTGTCAAACCAAGGCAGGGTATTTCTGTTACACGGACCGCATCTTCAATGGGTACAAAGTTAGTTTCGGTCTGCTATGGATACAATTGTCAGCGTTTTCATCTTTCATTAGTACATTTGGTCATTTATTCTACAAAATTAAAAATTTTAATAAAATCAATTTTTTCTACCTTACTAAAAAAAAGTAGAAAATCAGAATTTTTTTAAATAAATTAAATAAATATTTGGGCAATTTACTTATTTAAATAAAATGACAGAATCCTTTACCCAAATGTGCAAAACGGATTGTTGTTACGTGTATGTACAAAAACTCTATTCTATGTAATCCGTGGCAACCACCACGGTTTTTGAATTGTGCATAAACCATGGCAGGCTGGGACGGTTTATGGGGAAACTTAGTTGCTTGTAAACCGTGGGAAGTTCCAGCGGTTTATGAAGGTGGCGTGGAAGGCATAAACCGTGGTAGGTTACCACGGTTTATGAAGAAGGTGAACTGGTCATAAACCCTTGTGGGTTACAACGGTTTATGTAGGTTCAATTATGGCCAGAAAACACATCGTTTATAGATCTACAAATAGTATATAGGAGTACATAAAAAATACACAAACAGCAAGCATAGCTTCTTCAAAGATTTTTTTAATAATGAATTAAAAAAAGTCATATTTAATAATGGCAACCATTATTATCGTCTCCAAAAATACATAGGTACATCGGAATAAGTCATATTTAACAAGAATTTTTTAATTATAAATTAAAAAATAACTATTTTCTAAAAATAATCCACTTCAAATATGTCAGATTGAAAAGTTAACAATAGTAACTATTATCATCGTCTCCAGAGTACATAAGAGTACACAGGAATAAGTTGTATTTTATTTTTGGGAAATAGTTATTTTTTTAATTTATAATTAAAAAAATCCTTGTTAAATATTTATTTCGGTGTACCTGTATATTTTTTTGAGACTATAATAATGGTTGCCATTGTTAAATATGGCTTGTTTTTTTTTTAATTTATAATTAAAAAAATACTTGAAGAAACCATGCTTATTGTCTGTGTATTTTTTTGTGTACTCTTATATATTATTTGTAGATCTATATACTATTTTGGAGACGATGATATGCATTTTAAAAATTTTGAGTGAAGCTTGCCGAGAATTAAAGTGAACTTGCTTATTTTTATAGAGTTCGCCGAACTCCAAATACAAAAAAAAAGATAAATCTAAAAAATTAAAGTTGAAAAATCGTTTTTGGAATTAATTAAAATTATTGAAAAAAAACTGGTGAGACGCTTGTGTGATTTTTGTCATCATTCCTAGAAGCCACCTTTAATTCTCTACTGTTATAAAATTAAAATAAGTGCATATGAAATTAAAATAAGGCACTTATTAATTCATGATGCGTCCTTTTCTTCACAAAAGGATTATTGTCATTTTCTGGGTGGGATTTTATTAGAATCATTGTCACATAATCCATTGTCAGGAATAGTGAGGCACTTTTGGTTTTAAAATCAAAATTGTTATATTTTTTTTTGTATTTTTTATATACCTTTTTTATTTTAAAAACAATTGGTAGAAATATTTATTTTTCCTTTCCTAATACTCCATTGTAACACAGTTATATATAAACCGTTGTAACCCACAAGGGTTTATGATTAGGTCACCTTCTTCATAAACCGTGGTAACCTACCACGGTTTATGCCTTCCACGCCACCTTCATAAAACGCTGGAACCTCCCACGGTTTACAAGCAACTCAGTTTTTTCATAAATCGTCCCAACCTGCCACGGTTTATGTACAATTTAGAAATCGTGGTGGGTTGCCACGGATTACATAGAATAGAATTTTTGTACATACACGTAACAACAATCTATTTTGTACATTTAGGTAAAGGTTTCGACCATTTTATTTAAATAAGTAAATTGCCCTAAATATTTTATTTATCAAAATAAATATTTATGTATTTTATATTAATATTTAATAATTAATTTTTGTGATTGATTTTAATATATATTTAACATGATTAAAAAAATTATTGATGAATAAAATATTTATCTAAATTTTTTGAGATCCGAGTCTATTTAAAAGATTGAAAAATAGTTTATTTAATTTCTCAGCAACTCTTTGTTTTTTAATTTCTTACCAACTCATATCTTATTGGAGATATGTTACTGATTAATTTAGTACTCGCCCATCGAAAAATAAGCACTATTAAAAGCAGATCACGTACAATGTGTAAGGCCATGCATGTGAAGTTGTGAACTGGACTGACCTCAACCAAAACAATTAAAAGGGGAACGAGTATAGACCCCCTTGGATATTTTATTAACTCCTTGTATACATATTTATATTTGTGATGGTTTTGTAGGATTTTTTTTAAATAAATTAAATAAAATTTAATATTTTATTTTTATTTTATAGATTATAACATAATAAAAAAAAGGTTTATTAATAGTCACCTTGTTAGTTAACACAAGTGAATGAGTTATCTTAGTCATTTTAATGGTGCTTAGTCCGTGAAATCACTTTGGATTCCACTAAAACAAGTTGCAATTGATATATTGTTGTTGAGTAATGATCATCGTCAACTCGTCTTGAAATTAATATTTGTTTACTGATTTAGTCTTGGAATTAGCAATTTAATAATTGTTTACTACTTCCGCTGGAATATTACATCGTAGATTGGTAAAGGCATCACGTGGCACATGACTCAAAAGTCAAAATGCCGCAAAAACGTTTCTTTTGTACAAACAACAAAGAATGAACTCTGTATATTGAGGCAGTTTCCATTACTTGCACACTCTTTCCTACGGCCATCTGCACTCATCAAAGCAAAACCAATCTCTTATCTGTCTTCCTTTCTTCATTTGTTGCATTTCTGAAAATGGCGGAGGCCTTGCTTGGAATTGTGCTGGAGAACTTGATCCCTTTTGTCCAGACTCAATTTGCAGCCTTCTCTGGAATCAAGGAAAAGGCTGAAGACCTATCACGAACTTTACAACTAGTCAAAGCTGTTCTTGATGATGCCGAGCAGAAACAATGGTCAAATCGTCCTCTCAAGGTGTGGCTGCAGCAGCTTAAAGACGCAATGTACGTGCTGGATGATATCCTTGATCAGTTGCCAACAGAATCCTCTCAACTTGGGTGCTTAACTTCTTTGAATCCAAAGAAGGTGATTCATCGTCGTGAGCTTGGACAGAAGCTGAATGAGATAATAGGGAGGTTGGATCGAATTGCTCAAGCAAGAAGCAACTTTGATCTTAGACAAGGTCTGAGGGAAAGGCCAAGTGAATTAGTTGAATGGCGCCAAACTAGCTCAACTATCGCCGTTCCTCAAGTGTACGGACGAGATGAAGATAAAGGGAGAGTTGTGGAGTTTCTTTTTAGCCCATCACGAAGCTCCGAGTTCCTTTCCGTCTATCCTATTGTTGGCTTAGGTGGTCTTGGGAAAACAACGCTTGTCCAGCTGGTTTACAACGATCCAGAAGTAGGTAACAATTTTGATTTGAAGATTTGGGTGTGTGTTTCTGAGAATTTCACTATCAAGAGTATTTTGCGTTCCATTTTAGAAGCTGTCAAAAAGGATAAGTCTGAGGTCATGGATTTACAAGTAATGGAGGAAAAAGTGAAAGAATTGCTACAAAGTAAAAAGTATTTGTTGGTTTTAGATGATGTATGGAAAAGAAGCCAAGAAATGGAATGGGGATTAACCCAAGACAAATGGAATAAGTTAAGATCGGTATTGTCTTGTGGATCTAAAGGCTCATCCATTTTAGTATCCACTCGCGATAATCATGTTGCAACAATTACGGGCACATGCCAAGCTCATCATTTGGGCGGTCTATCTGAAGAAGATTGTTGGTTGTTGTTTAAACTGCACGCATTTGGAGCTGACAAAGAAGAGCGTGCAGAGCTTGTTGCAATAGGGAAGGAGATCGTGAAGAAATGTGGAGGATCACCTCTTGCAGCACTGGCTTTAGGAGGTGTGATGCAATCCAGAAGCACGGAAAAAGAATGGCTTGAAGTTCAGAAAAGTGAGCTTTGGAGTTTACCAGAAGAAAATGATATTATGCGTGTCTTGAGATTAAGCTACTCTTCTTTAACTCCAACACAAAAGCAGTGTTTTGCTTTCTGTGCCATATTTCCCAAAGATACCGAAATCATGAAGCAAGAATTGATTTATCTTTGGATAGCTAATGGATTTATTTCATCACGGCCAAACTTGGAGGTTGAGGAGGTTGGCAATATGGTTTGGAATGAATTACAGCAAAAATCATTTTTCCAAGACGTTAGGAGTGATGATTTTTCTGGGGAGATTTATTTCAAGATGCATGATTTAGTCCATGATCTTACGCAATCAATTTCAGAGCAAGAGTGTATATGCTTGGAGAAACACAACCTTAATGATTTTTCAAGCAACTCCCATCATATTGTTTTTCACGGCATTCATAAAAAAAATTTCAAGAAGATAGCCTTTGAAAAAGTTGAATCCTTGCGGACATTGTATCAACTGAATTCTGATGAACTTCCCTTCAGTTCTAGATTGATTCGACCAAATCATTCTCTTCGGGTTTTGCGCATACATCCTGGAAAGATACCATCTTTCGGGAGTTTAAGTTGCTTGAGGTATTTGGAACTTTGTGATTTGGGTACAAAGAGCTTGTCTGCTAGTATTTGCAATTTGCGTAGATTGGAAATCTTGAAACTAAAACGATTGTGGAATCTTCGCAGTCTACCGAAACACTTGACTAGGATGCAAAATCTCCGACATCTTGTCATTGATCAATGTTATTTTCTATCTAGTATGTTTCCGGAGGCTCACAAATTGCGTCATCTGAGAACACTAAGTGTATACATTGTGAAATCAAAGAAAGGGTATAGTTTGGCAGAGTTACGCCATTTGAATCTGGGAGGAAAGCTATGCATCGAAGGTCTAGCAAATGTTGGGAGTATATCTGAAGCTGAAGATGCCAATTTGAAGGATAAACAAGACCTTCGAGAATTAAGCTTGTCGTGGTCCAGAAGTGGTGGTAAGACGAAGTCAGTAGTGGGAGCAGAAGAAGTACTCGAAGCGCTTCAACCTCACTCCACACTCAAGCTGTTGACGATAACGTGGTATGAGGGATTACGTTGGCCAACTTGGATGCAAAACAATTCTGCTATCCACAATTTAGTTTTTCTTCGACTTGTGGATAGTCGGAAATGCGGGCATCTTCCTCCAGTGGGAAAACTTCCATTTCTGAAGAAGCTTGAGATAAGCAACATGGTTGAACTGCGGTTCATTGAGGAAGATGAAAGTTATGATGGTGTTGAAGCAATGCCATTCCCATCTTTGGAGGAATTGCATTTGTCCAACTTGCCAAACGTGGAGAGATTGATGAAACGGGAAACAACACACATGTTCCCCTCTCTTTCTAAATTAGGAATCGGATGGTGTCCTAAACTGCAATTGCCGTGCCTTCCAAGTGTTAAGGACCTGATTGTTTGGTATTGTAGCAATGAGCAACTGAAGTCAATCTCTAATCTCAACGCTCTTAACCAACTTCATCTTTGTGATAGTGATCAAGTGTCGTGCTTCCCAGAAGGAATGATGGACAACATGACCTCTCTTGCAACTCTGGAGATATATTCTTTCAGAGAATTGAAGGAACTGCCATCTGACATCACAAAACTCACTGCTTTGTCTTATCTAACCATCAGTAACTGTGGAAAGCTGGAGTGTTTACCAGAACAGGGTTTGGAAGGCTTATCTTCACTTCGAAAACTGTTCATTCATTCCTGTAAGAGTTTGGGATCGTTGCCTGATGGTGTCCGGCACTTAACTTCACTTCAATCTTTGACTATTGGAGGCTGCCCAATGTTGAAAGAGCGGTGTAAGAAAGGAACAGGGGAGGATTGGCACAAGATAGCACATGTTCCCCATGTAAAGCTTCATGCTTTTTAGTTTATACACAGCTTATTCATTATTTTCTTTTCATTTTGTTGTGTATTTGCATAATCATGGTTTTAATATCTTGTATTCTATTTTATCTTCATTTGTACTGTTCCCTTCTTGGAAATGGATCTTCTCAATTTTTTTTAACAATTAAGAGAGTAAAATGTGATTTCTCACTATTAATTATTATAAGTAAAACAAAAAAAAAATATGAGAAAAAATGTATTAAAGAATTATAAATCATACTTTACTCCCTCAATTTTTTTCAACAATTGAGATGATCCATTCCCTTCTTTCATATTACACAGCTTATCCTTTATGCTTCTTATATAGTTCAATTCCTACTATAATTAAGTCAGTAACAAGTCAACTCATTCTTAGCATGTACAGATGGAATTACAAGTCATTCACACTTCACAGCACTGCAATATATAAATGTTCTCTTCAATTTTATAATTTCTTTTTTTTTTATTCTGTTCATTGAAGCCACAACTGAGTTGTCCCTTTTTCTTTATGTATATTAACATTATGATTTATTAATAATACAAGAGAATCACTTCTTTTAAATCTGAAATTTCAACAAGTTAGGGATATTTTGATTAAATTTTCTTATTCTACCAAAAAAAGAAATTCAAGCCATCTATCGGTAGCTCTATAATAGTATTAGAGGTGCGAGGACTACTATTTAGTATTTAATTTAGAGCAATGCTAGGGGCCAGTAATTTTTATGATTGTTAGCCATCAACTAGCCATCAATGATGATTTGATGGTGTGAGATTGGTATGAGATTTTATCCAATGGTTCATCTTCCTCTGCTGGTTACATGTTGGCCAAAATTCAATAAAACTGCTGGCCTCTAAACTTTTCCTTTAATTTAAATATGATACTTCATATTCAAATAAAATATACAATAAATTTATTTCACGCACATATTTTATATATAAAAATCTTATACATATTATATGCTAACGTATCATTAAGAATATTTACTTTCTAATTTTTCGTCGAAGGATTAAGGATCAATTGTGCACTCAGTTAACAACAGGGCGGAGCTACATTGTAGCAAAGAGGGGCAATGATCCCTCTAATTTTAATTTTTTACACGTAAATTATATGTAAATTTTAGTTTAGTCCTTCTTAAAATTTTATTTTAGTCTTATTTTATTATATAAATATTTTTAGCCCTCTTCTAATCTTTCATCTAACTCCGCCCCTAGTTAACAAATAATTTTAAAGAACATGAGAATAGCCATAATTTCTAAAACTCAAACTTTATTCTTTCAATTTTAATTTGTTATTATCATTCTTCAATTTAGTGTGTGTTTGTGAAGATATCAGAGTTAAAAACAAATTGAATGAGAATAACTTAAATATATAATATTCTCCTTTTATTTAATTGAATATAAGTGCTTATTTATTTGAGAAGTAACTTTTATTCTTGTGTAAATTTAACAAAATAATCCCTGATAAATAATAAGCTCACACTTTCACACTTTATAACAGTGTTGTAAAAATCGGACCGGTCAATTCGACCAGAAAATCGGTGAATTAGACTTTAAACCGATTCGGTCCGCTAATTAGACCATACAAAGATGAGAACCGGTGTGAACCGATCAAATTCGTAGTAAACCGGTAAAAACCGGTCAAACTCGGTAAACCGATCCAACCGAATCGCTGGTAATTAAAATTTTGCAAAATGAGTGAAGTGGGGTTCAAACCCCTGTCCTCAATAAAAAAGAAGCATGTCACAACCACCAGGCTATCACAGTTTTAATCATCATGTTTACAAATTAATATATATATATATATATAGATATCTTTTATCAAATATATTTACTTCTATTTAATTTATTTTAATTTTAGTTATAAACTCATTTATTTTTAAATTAATTATATTTTTATTTAATAATAATTATAAATTCACTAATTTTTTCTTTTCATAATTATATAATGATGGTTTCAGTGGCTAAGAGAAGGGGGGGTTGAATCTTAGCCCCCTTTTTCGATGCTTACACTTGCTGACCTTCAGAAGAGACTTTTCTGTTTTTGCTCGTCACTGGACACGAGCAACTCAGTTTTGTCTCATCCCTTGCCACGAGACTTTTTGTTTTGTCTCGTCACTTGGCACGAGATAATTCTGGCTTTTGCTTCTGTGTAGTTGAAAACAGAAATGGAGTAGAAGGAGAAGAAGATTGCACCAAGATGTATCCTGGTTCGGCTGCTAAGTGCAGTGCAGCCTACATCCAGTCTCCATCACAAACATGATGGAATTTCACTATAATCAATCTGATTACAACTTGTAAAGTGCTAACCCAACTTACAAGGGGATTCCCACAGAATCATGATACACAACATAGATGAACAAAGGACCTCTAAGACATCTATGGCTTTTTCTTTTAATTTTGCACTCTCTGCCTTTTTCCGCTCTATGGCTTTTTCATTACAAACCTCACTGTTTGCCTTTTACCATGAGACTCAAGACATGACAAAATTAAACAGAAAAATTACAAAACAGAGAACATTGAAGGAGAAGAGAAAACTGTTAGCTCAGGAAGCTCTGAGAACTCTGTGCCTTGCACTCTCAAACTTTCTCCTTGCTTCAAACAGTGGTTGTTCCCCCTTTTTAAAGAAGAGGAAAGCCTCCACACTTGAAGCCAAAACCGAACCAACTTTCTTCCTCCTTCAACAAACCGGTTCGGCCACACAGAGAGAGAAGAGATAACCATGCATTAACCAACATGCAATTACCTCTAGTCCTTTCTTGATCATCACCCTTCATCAATCCGGGCTCTCCATCCTTGGCTTCCTCTCCAAGATGGATTTCTGGCCCTTGATGCCTCATGATGATAATGACTTCATCTGCTTCCATTTCTGCCTTCAACCATCACTTCGCCACTCTAGCTACTCCCTGTGGTGGTTGATCAGAATCGAAGACAAGCCATGCTTCAAGAATCTCCTCTAGCTGGCCGAATCTTCTTCTTTCCTTTTTGAGCATGAAAGGCTCAAGATAGCTTCACCAAATCTAACCACATTTAGTAAGCATCTTAGCCACAACTCATCTTTCTTTTGGTATGTTTTCTTGCCATCATTAGCTTGATGGTCTTGATGCATGCAACTCTTTCTTTTTCTTTGTTGAAGAGCACGGCGTCCATGGTTTACTGGACAAAGACCAAAGAGAGAAGAAGAAAGAGATGAGAGAGAAATAAAGAATCTGAAAGAAAAGCAACACAAAGTGGTTGATCAAATTAATTAGGCATAGCTTGCTTTTACTTCCCTATAGAGTGGCGTGTTTGACATAATAGCCATCAATCAATTCAGCTGAGTTTTTCTCTCTCATGTTCCCCATGCATTAATTAACAATGTAATAGATTTTGAAATCCATCACATGGTTAATGTCTTGGTTCCGTTGGAAGCACTATGCTTTCATTTTTCCTTTTGTTTCGGACCAAGAATGGAAACATTCATCACTTGTAAAACTTGGGCTTGTGACAATATGATCAAGGCTGGCCCATTTGGTTAACATTTGCTTTCCTGATAAAATTATTTTCGGATCAAGCATGGAAAGCACATGTTTGGGCTTGCAACAATTTATTCTGGCCCAATTATAACTAGCTTTGATTACAAACACAAAGCTGAATTAATAATGCAACAGTTGGGCTTTGTTAATTTTCTTTTGTTTCGGCCCAACAAAAATCTGCACAACAAAATTATTAATTAAACATATATGAATTAGGATTAAATTAATAATTTTGTATTTGAATATTTTAATAATGTTTGTTCATCATCAAAATTAAATAAGAGTTTTCCAAACTCATCAATCTCCCCCTTGATGACAAACATTATTAAAATTGAAATGGAAAGAAATTTAAAGATTGAGTAAGGAATACTCCCTTTGATTTGGAATTTCTCCCCCTTTGGAATTTCTCCCCCTTTCAAAATGTCACAAGGCTCCCCCTTAATATATGCTATTTTACCAAGGGAAGCATAAACCTGTAACATTTAAATCAAGCTTCAAGTAACAGTGTTATTTAGCAAATTTTATAATGCTAAATTGCTTGATTTATGAGCAGTTTTAATTGATAATCAAAACTCATTTGATATCATAAATTGATTTACTGCTCAAACATTTCATACAACAAAAAATATTCAAATATTTTTCAAACATTTTCTTATTTAGGATATCAGAGCAAATCAACATGATGAAGAATATTTGAAGACCAAAACAAGGCAGTTTTGATATGTTACACAATTAAAGGAACTGCCAAAAAATAAATTTTTAAACCAACAAGTTTATCAATGATGAATCAATCAACCATGCATCAAAAATAAATCAAACATCATTATAACCAAATGCCAAAAGGACTAATCATGATAAACAAATATAGTTCAAACAGCAATGATCATATGCAATCAACATGCATTCTTTGAACAAGGGTAATCATGAATTTTCAAAAATGAAAATTTCAACCCCTGTTTTTTTAGCCCCTGTTTCGTTCCAATTTCAATTTTGGAACCTAAATTTCCTCTCCCTTTTGTCATCAAAGGGGCACCTGCACAAACCATAATAAGCATAACAAAAAGAACAAGATAAAATAGCAAAAGTGTATCAAAGCATCCTAAAGATTATCCTAAAGCAGTGAGTATCAAGTCATGCTTATAAAAAGAGATTGAGCCTAATGGAGCCAATATCAAACAGAATAGAGACAAGTGCTAATCATCAGATAAGTGAAAGTCTTCTTCCTCAGCGCCTCCTTCACTATCATCTCCTAAATCCTTGTTCAAGTGTTCCAGCATCAGATTGACCCGTTCCTTGCAGTTTTTCCAAGCTTTCTCATTTTCATAAGCTTGCTTCCGGGCTTCTTTATGAGATCGGAACATTATGTCCGCCATGTTTGAGAATTTTCCCAAAATCTGTTGAATGGACCTGATTGTTTTGGAAGATTCTGGCCTTCCTTCATGCTCACTGTCCGATTTTCTCCCTTTGGTTTCTTTAGTCACTCCGCCACCGCGGATTGTAGACACATCGTTTTCTACCTTCTCATTCAACAAATCAACTTTAAAGTATTCAAATATTCCAATTAAGAACATACCATAAGGCAGATTAGCCTTTCTGGTGCTTCTAACAGAGTCCCACATGTGTCTAATCATAATATAACCAAAAGAGATAGGAGTAGAGGTAACCAAAGCAAATAGTATGAGACAGTCAGAAAATGTTACTCGGTTGTGTGAGCCGCTTTGGGGTGTCAGAATGTGAGTGATGATTCAGTGAAGCAGGGAGTTGACCGGTCCAAGAGATTTGTGGGTTGGAATGGTGCCATGCAATCCAGAGAGATTCTTGCAAATGTGCTGGAGAACGGTATTGTGTGAGACGCCAACTTGTGTGTCCCATTTTTCCACCATATATGCTCGTGGACCTTCATCCTTGAAGCCCAGGGCCGCTCCAATTGTCTCAGCATCAAGGGCTATTTGAACCCTTTTGACATAGGAATGAAGAGTGCCATCAATGAGTCGCATATTTGCATAAAATTCTCGAACTAGTCCGGGGTACACTGGCTTCTTGATAAGGAGCAGAGGTTTCCAGTTGAGAAGTTCAAACAGAGAGGGAATGTTGGTGTTCTTGAGATTTTCGAGACTCACAAGATATGTAGTGCACAAATGACGTTTCTCCACAATCTCTTTGTGAAACTCATAAGAAGTGCATGAGTTAAATCTGCTTGGATCAAAATGAGAGTGAGACTTGCCATACTTGTCTCGGAAGTCCATGGATTCCAAGTTCTGAGGTTCAGTTGTGTCATTTAGTGCAAACCCTTGATTTTTCTTTGAGCTTTTTCCGGGGGTATTCTTCTTCGGTGATGATGGAGGAGGTGAGGGAGTAGGAGAAGTATGCGATTCTTGCTCGTCTTCTTCAACTGCGGGTTGTTTGTTCTTTCCTCGGCCTGAGCTCTTGTGAGCGATCACCTTCTTTCTCATGGTGGTTGTTTGTTTAGATGGTGGTGAAGGAGAAGATGATGAGGTTGAATGAATGTGGATATGAGTGTGGGTTTGAGGCGTCGAAGGTTTTTGAGAAAGAAGAATTCTCTCACTTTTTCTTGGCGCGGTTTTCTTTTTCATAGTAATGGAGGAATGAGAATATGAAAGGGTGTGGTTGATAACCGAATGGAGTGGGAGAGAAGCAAGGTGGGTGACGCATTTAATGTGGCGTGGAGAGAGAGAGGAATAGAAATAATGATCATTAGTGGGCGGTTAATGACCATTATGGGGAGGTTATTACCCAAAAAGATGATTTCCTTTTTAACTTTTGAAATCTAAAACTGAAAAGTGGTTGCCTTAAATCAAGGGATTAGATGGAGAGTAGGATTTGATTTGACACTAACCACTTCCAAGAAGATATGGTGACACAAGGAAGAAGATTCTTATTTGTATGGAGAGATAAGTAACAAAACTGTTATTGTGGGGTCATGGAATTTTGGCGGGGCCCATAAAATTTTGAACTCTGCGTTGCCTCCCCCTTGACCACAGCTCTTCAATTGTTCCATTTATTTTTATCTCGTCCAAACCTACGAGCAAAACTGAACAGAATCACAAATTCACAGATTTTCAATGAAACTTAAATCAAGCATTCCCAAACTTTTTCTCAAGGTACAGAATCTGTCTTCACAAAGAGGTTTTGTAAAAATATCAGCAATTTGGTCTTCAGATTTTACAAATTGAATATCAATAGTACCCTTTTGCACATGTTTCCTAATAAAATGATATTTTATCTCAATGTGCTTAGTTCTTGAGTGCAGAACAGGATTTTTTGAAATGTTTATAGCACTCATATTATCACAAAATAAGGGTATACTATTGATTTTTAATTTGTAATCTTCCAATTGTATTTTTAACCAAATTAATTGTGAACAACAAGCAGATGCGGAAACATATTCGGCTTCGGCAGTGGATAGAGCCACTGTGGCTTGTTTCTTGCTTGACCACATGTTGAGTGAGCTTCCAAGGAAGCAACACATGCCTGAGGTGCTCCTCCTATCCACCCGATCTCCCGCATAATCTGCATCACAAAACCCTACTGCACAAAAGTCATCAGATTTAGGATACCATAATCCATAATTACAAGTTCCCTTAATGTATCTAATGATGCGTTTAACAGCCGTAAGGTGGGATTCTTTTGGATGTGATTGAAACCTTGAACATACACCCACACTTTGGACTATATCCGGTCTAGAGGAGGTAAGGTACATGAGTGAACCTATCATTCCTCTATACCTTGTTTCATCCACATCTTGGCCATCATCATCCTTTTCAAGTTTAGTATTGGGATGCATAGGAGTGCCCATTGATTTGGAATTTTCTAGGCCAAACTTTTTGATAAGTTCTTTTGCATACTTTCCTTGATGAATGAAAATACCACTAGGAGTTTGCTTAATTTGGAGGCCAAGAAAGAAAGTAAGCTCTCCCATTAAACTCATCTCAAACTCACTAGTCATAAGTTTTCCAAACTCTTCACACAAGGAAACATTGGCCGAACCAAATACAATGTCATCAACATAAACTTGAACAAGAAGGATATCATCATTAGATGTCTTAATGAATAAGGTAGTGTCGGTGGTTCCCCTTTGAAAATGATTTTCCAACAAAAAGGCACTAAGCCTCTCATACCAAGCTCTTGGAGCTTGTCTAAGACCATAAAGAGCCTTAGTTAATTTAAAAACATGATTTGGAAATTCTTTATGTTCAAAACCGGGGGGTTGAGCCACATACACTTCCCTATCAATAAAACCATTAAGGAAGGCACACTTAACATCTATTTGAAACATTTTAAAACCCTTATGGGCAGCATAGGCAAGAAGCAACCTAATTGCTTCCATTCTAGCTACCGGAGCAAAAGACTCATCAAAATCAATACCCTCTTCTTGATCGTAACCTTGGGCCACTAATCTAGCCTTGTTACGAACAACTTGTCCGTCCTCACCAAGTTTATTTTTAAAAACCCACTTAGTACCCGTTACCTTCTTACCATCCGGATGAGGTACTAATGTCCAAACCTTATTCTTATCAAATTGAGCAAGCTCCTCTTGCATTGCTTTGACCCATGATGGATCCTCAAGAGCTTGTTTGACATTGTTGGGCTCTATTTGTGACAAGAGAGCAAGATTGCTAGGTTCGGTTGCCCTTTTGGTGGATGATCTTGTTGTTACACCTTGAGAGGGATCACCAATGATAAAGTCCTGAGGATAACCCTTCATAGATTTCCATTCTCTAGGCTTTCGGACAGGTGTTGAGCTTTGATGAACTTCTGGTGGTCTCACTGTTTCAGTTTCTCGTCCTTGCTCAGGAGACAAATCGGGAGTTTCTCCTTCAATCTGACGAGACAAAACTGGACTGGCAGATTCTTCATTCTGGACAGATTTGGGATATTCTTTGCTTGTTCCAGCTCCTTCTCCATCTGAATCATTATCTATCACAGTACTGGGAATTAAGTTAGAATCACAAAAGGTAACATGTATGGATTCCTCTATTGTCCTATGTTCTTTGAGATAAACTCTATAAGCCTTGCTTGTGGTGGAATATCCAACAAACATTCCTTCATAGGATTTTGGATCAAACTTTCCAAGGTTTTCTTTATTATTAAGCACAAAGCATTTACATCCAAAAACATGAAAATACTTAAGATTTGGAGGGGTTCCTTTCCATAGTTCATAAGGAGTTTTCTTTAACCCTTTCCTAATGATTGTTCTATTCAAAATATAACATGCTGTGTTCACAGCTTCAGCCCACAAAAATTTAGGAATTTCATTCTCACATAGCATGGCCCTAGTCATTTCTTGAAGGCTTCGATTCCTTCTTTCAACCACCCCATTTTGTTGGGGTGTTCTAGGGCATGAGAAATTATGAGAAATTCCTAAGTCATCACAGAATTTTTCAAAATCTTGATTTTCAAATTCTCTTCCATGATCACTTCTCAAATGGGCAATTTTCAAATCTTTTTCATTTTGAATTTTCTTACAAAGGGTGGAGAAGGCATAAAATGCATCATTCTTATGAGCAAGGAAAAGTACCCAACCAAATCTAGAGTAATCATCAACCACCACAAGACCATAGTGTTTACCTCCCAAACTTTGAGTTCTAGTAGGACCAAAAAGATCAATATGTAACATTTCCAATGGCCTTTTGGTTGAGATTCCATCTTTTGATTTAAAAGAGGATTTTACTTGTTTGCCCAATTGGCAAGCATCACACGTAAGATCCTTATCAAACTTGATGTTTGGAATTCCTCTAACCAAATTCTTTTTGACTAACTTAGAAATTTGGTACATGCTAGCATGACCTAACTTTCTATGCCAAAGCCATTTTTCAGATTCAAGAGAGGTAAAGCATGTTACATTTTGTTCCTTTAAATCCTCAAGAGTTAATCCATACACATTATTGCATCTTTTAGCTTCAAATAAAACATCCCCGGTTTTCTCACAAACAACCAAACAAACAAATTTCTTAAAGATAACATCAAAACCTAAATCACACAATTGACTAACACTAAGTAAGTTATGTTTCAAACCATTTACAAGAAGCACATCATTTATACAAGAAGAAAAGTTTTTACCAACTTTCCCAACAGCCACTATTTTTCCTTTTGCATCATCACCAAAGGTAACAAGTCCTCCATCATATTCATCAAGCTTTATGAAGAAGGTTGTCTTTCCGGTCATATGCCTAGAGCATCCGCTATCCATGTACCACATATTTTCCTTTTTCTTGGATGCTAGGCAGACCTGATCTATCTCATTTGCCATAAGACAGTGCTGTGATTTGGTCTTAGACTCTTCATCATCATCATTTGAGTCATTTTCCAAATCTTCCCATGTGGCCATCAGTCCCTTCTTCTTCACCTTTTTCGGCCTCTCTTCCTTTTTCAACTTGGGACAATCAGATTTGAAATGACCCATTTCCTTGCAATTGAAACAGGTTACCTTGCTAAGATCTTTCTTTGTCCTCCTGGAGCTGCTGCCTTTGCTTTTGAGCTTTGCCATTTTCCTGAATTTTTTTGCAAATAACACAAACTCATTTTCAGAAGAGTTATCACTGGATTCATCATCCAGAGGGTTAGTCACAGAAGAAAAAGCAATTCCTTTCTTTTTTGAATCTCTTTTCAAATAGGAGTTTTCAAAAGCAAGTAAATTTCCTCTCAAATCATCAAGTGTCATAGAATCTAAGTTACTACTCTCAGAAATTATTAAGGCTTTTGTTTCCCACTCTTTTGTGAGACATCTCAACACTCTTCTCACTAGCACAGATTCTGAATGTGTGATTCCAAGAGCATCTAAGCCAACAGTGATGATATTGAACCGTTCGAATAGTTCATCAATGGACTCTCCTTCCTTCATTGCAAACATCTCATATTCCCTGTTTAACATGTCTGTCCGAGATTTCTTTACAATGGTAGTTCCTTCATGAGTGATTTGCAACTTGTCCCAGATTTCCTTTGCCGTTGTGCATCGTGATACTCGTCGGTACTCCTCAAAGCTGATAGCACAGTTGAGCAGATTTGTTGCCTTGGCATTTAACTCCACCGTCTTCCTATCTTCCTCGGTCCAGCTTGCTTCTGGTTTAAGAGAGACTACCCCTTGAGTATTTGTGGTAGTTGGAAATTTAGGACCTTCCAAGATGATCTTCCAAAGTCTGTAATCCACGGCTTGAACAAATATCTTCATCCTCTCCTTCCAATAGGTATAATTTTTCCCATTGAAGAGGGGAGGTCTGTTGCTGGATTGACCTTCAGCCAGATTGTATGATAACACATTTGTGCCACTGTTTTCTGCCATTAAATTTAAAATAGAACAATCATGTAATTAATTGTCTGTTTTTATTTTATGTGCTTTTTAGTTTCTTGTATGTAACATGCATTAGTTGCAGCATGCGAAGCAAAGGTGAATTTATAAATTTTCAGTGTACAGTTTCATTTCAATCGATTGGGTACCATTACCAATCGATTGAAATTGGCAAAACATTCAACTTCATCACCTTCCAATCGATTGGATTACATTACCAATCGATTGAATTTGGCTAAAACTTCAATGTCATCACTTTCCAATCGATTGTATTTGGCAAATCCATGTTGTTTTCGTGAATTCAATCGATTGAGTAACAACAACAATCGATTGTTTTGAGGCATTCATTCGATTGGAAAGTATAAACAATCGATTGGTATAAGCTTTTTACCATTCTACCTTACAACTTTCAATCGATTGTTTTGTGATATAGTGTAAACCAATCGATTGAGTTATCATTCAATCGATTGTTTTGAAAAACCAATCGATTGAATTTCAAGGAAACACGATTTGGAAGCCATGGACGAACGTAACGAGATCAAAGTTAATTATTAATCAATTGGAATTATTAGGATGAATGGAGGATATAATTGGTTGTTATTTTTGTATTTGATTGTTAATAAATATAATAGATAATTGATAAAATAATAATTTATAAAATAAAAAACTATTTTTATAATTAAATAAAATATATGGGGTTGATTTGTAATTAAAATTAGTTCAAGGACTACGTAGCAATTGATAAAAAAATTCTAAAAACATGTTTTCTATTTAGACCACTAAGTGATCCAAAGGTTCTTGGACCACCGAATCCTGTGCCTGCTATTTGCATAACCATGGTTTTAATAACTTGTATTCTATTTTATCTTCATTTGTACTATTCTTTCATATTACACAGCTTATTCTTGATTCTTCGTATATAGTTCAATTCCTACTATAATTAAGTCAGTAACAAGTCAAGTCATTTTTAGCATGTACAAATGGAATTACAAGTCATTCACAGCAGTGCAATATATAAATGTTCTCTTCAATTTTATAATTTTTGTTATTCTGCCCATTGAAGCCACAACTAAGTTGTCCCTTTTTCTTTATACATATTAACATTATGATTTATTAATAATACAAGAGAATCACTTCTTCTAAATCTGGAATTTCAATAATTTTTCTTATCCTACAAAATAAAGAAATTCAAGCCATCGGTGGCTCTATAATAATAGTAGAGATACGAAGACTACTATTTGGTATTTAATTTGAATACAATACTTCATATTCAAATAAATATATAATAAATTTATTTCACGTACATATTTTATATATAAAAAACTAGACATATTACATGCTAACGCTTCATTAAGAATATTTACTTTTTAATTTTTGGTCAAAAGATTAAGGATCAATTGTGCACTCAGTTAACAAATAATTTTTAAAAAATATGAAAATAGCCATTCTCTCTACAACTCAAACTTTATTCTTTCAATTTTAATTTCTTATTATCAATTTTCAATTTAGTGTGTGTTTGTGAAGAGATCAGAGTTGAAAAACTCTATATAATGAATACACTTAAATATCACTTGCAATAATCATTCATTATTCTTCAATATAATAGACGTTCATAAAAAACAAAATGAATGAGAATAACTTAAATATATAATATTTCTCCTTTTATTTAATTGAATATAAGTACTTATTTATCTGAGAAATAACTTCTATTCTTGTGTATAGAATTTAACAAAATAATCCCTGATAAATAATAACCTCACACTTCCGCACTTTATAATCACGCTCGTCTTATAATACAATTCAAATATTGAATTTCTTCTAAATAAGTAGGCGTGTACATGAGTCGGGTCATATCGGGTTTGGTTTAACTCATATTCGACTCGAAATATAGACCGGGTCTAATTTTTAGACTCTAATTTGATCCTAAATCTGATGAAGCTTACTGTACTTTCAGACCGGGTAAAAATCGGATCTTTAACATGTAAAAATCACTTAATCTCCAACCATTATTTCACAATTCACAAGTAAAATTCACTTAAAAAATATAATAAGAACTAACCCTTCTCTAAAATTAAAGCATAACCATAATCAATACTAATATTGTCTAATAACACCAAATATTTAAATCAATACAAATAACAAAATATTATGCATTAGTCTAAAATCTTATACATTTTAAATATAAAACATTAACTTATAATCTTATAATGACTAATAACATAAAATATTAAAATTTACAATATTTAAATTCTACATAAGAATAGCCATCATCCATCACTAATAACACAAAATATTAATTGTGTATGATGACCGAGTTCGGGTAACCCGAACAATAGCCCCGAACCGACCCGAAATAATGACCGGGTCTATTTTTGAGACCCTTACCTGATCCTAGATCCGATAAAATCACACTAAATTAGTTCCTAAAGTATTTGAAACCGGACCGAATCTTCGACCAGACCGAACCATGTACACCCCTATAAATAATTAATAGGACAAACATTTATGGGAGCATGTACAAGAGGAATCTCTGCAATCTGCACCAGCTGTGAAACCATATTTGTTGATGCATTCTACGATACAATAATAGGAGTTTCCATCTTTGCAACTTTCGTCATACCAAACATCTTCACACCTCTTATCTCCAATCACTTGAATTGTCATCAACACCCCTACATAATATCAACATATTTTATATTTCAATAGAACATGGAAATGATTATATATTCCAATAAGGGAAAAAAGTTAAAGATACTAATAAAGTAATGATGAACCTGAAACCAAAAGAAGAAGAAACAATTTTTTTGCTATAGTTAATTTAGCCATCTTTCTATTATAAGTGCAGTGTGAGCAACTCCAAGGAAATGAAGGGGCTATATATATAATTGGAAATTCGTTTTAATAAATAAAAAGATTTGAAAGTTTGTGTTTGATGTTAAACAAAATTTAGATATTAAATCAAAATTAAATTATTTAGTTCAAAACGATATTTCTATTATTTAATATTTGATATATATACTTATTAACTTGATTGGTGGTATATTAATAAAATTATTATAATTTCAAAATAATTAACTTTTTCTTAATTAACTTATAAGAAATATTTTTCATTTTAAAAATATTATTAGCCTATTTTCATTTCTTACGGCAACTTGTTATTAATTGAAAATGATCATCATTAAGAATTTAGTCATATATAGTGTTAAAGTATAGTCCAAATTAAACTCCAAACAGCATAAATATTTGTTAAGTAGTCATTAATTTTTAAATAAGTATAATTCTTTCAAAAGTGACTTACATAATTTTGAAACATTAATAAAAATATGAGTGAATTGGTATTATGAAAGTCAGTAAATGAATGATTATGAAAAATTAAGAGTAATCAAGATAATTAGTGATGAGTGGAAGGAGATAATATTTTTGAAAGATTATTAAAAATAGAAATCGCTTGGTATTTATGAAAAGTTAGTGAATGTACGTATTACGACAAATTGAAAAGTTAAAAATAATACTATAATTAAGTTAGTGGTGCCAAGTGAATCAGAAGAGATAATGTCAAAGAGAAAATAATTAAAGTTACTTTATTATTTAATATAATATTTATAATTTTATATATATAATATTTAAAATGACGTATTTATTATATTTAAATTAAATAATTATTTTAATGATAATTAATTATTAAAAATAAGACAAAAAATTTAAATTATTTACACTATTTTTTGTTATCTCTCAAATATTAGTGTATGTTTATTGGATTAAATTTCATCGCTCTTAGCTTCACAATAGACAATACAATTAATTAAAGGAACTTTCTAAGAAGTTTCAATGCACCACCTAAGTTTAGTTTGTTGATCTTTTAGTGGAGGAGTTCATCAAGTAATATAATTTTGAACCTAACGCATGATTTGATCATAGTGAAAGATAATATCTCTTTTTTAATCCGTGGTCTCGGTTCAAGTTTTGACTATAAAGTAATCAATATTGTTGCGTGAGTTTTATTTTTTATAGAATCTCTAATACTTGATTGCCTCCAAATACTTGTAGTTTAAAAAAGAAAAAAGAGAAAAAAGAAAAAGAAAAAAAGAGTAATGTAACTGCATATATTTGTTGTGTTGATGGAGTGAAGCATATGAGAACAAGATGCTTATTATTTTATGGAGCTTCTCAAGGATGTGATTCTTAGTTTGAGCAAAACTATTCTACAATAATCCAGCTTCTTTAATCTATTCTTTTCAATTTTTATAGATTGATAATCTTTTTGTTGCTAATCAACATAAATTTCACAAATGGATATAGAAATATCATAATAAGAAGAAAAAAAGTATGTAGTTAATTAGTTGGACAGAGACTCGTTTACTTTAATTAGTGATATCTCATCAGTTGAATTATAACTTATAAATATGTGTTAATTAAAGAAGAAAAAAAAGGTATCAGGAGAATTGTGGCTAAAATAATCCGAAATAATTTCAAACAAAACTGCCTCTAATAAAAGATGTATTAAGAAACAACAAATTAATATATAGTACTATAACTAAATAAACAAGGATGTTTTTATTAAAAAAAAAATCTTATAATAAGTGTAATCAATAATCATCCATTCAAACTACGTATTTAGCGTGTTAATTAACAAAATGACTGATTATAAATAACGTAACTATAAGATTGCAATAAATTATTGTGATTTATATGAACATTTACAAGTACTCCCTTTATTCAATTACAGTTTACAGACAACATTATAAGTTGTTTTATTATAAGAATTTTTTCCAATTATATGTCTATTCAATAATTATAGTATATTTAAACATTTAATAAACTTTTTTGAACTTATAGTTTAAAATCAAATTAGTGTAAAGTTTTTACTTAATTAGGCATGGCACGACGTTGCTTGCTTAGAAGGGTAAAGGATTTCCGTATATAGAATAAAATAAAGGTAATCAGGCAGCCTAAAATGAAGTACATAAATGATTGTGTAGATTCTCGTATTTGATTTGAAGACACATACATACATAGATGCATGCTTCTCCAATTACTAATTAATATGATATATGTGTCCAAACTCCAAACACAGTACTTGATCTCCCTCTTCTCTCTCCTCTTACAAGGCAAGTTATGACCCTATTCTTCTATCTTCCTATAAACCTTTTTCATTTTTTTTATTAATTATTTAACTCAGAAACCATTCTTTTGCATTCATTGCTTTCTTTTCATTAAATTATTTGTTTGCATCCTTAATTGTTTGTAAAGGAATGACTTACTTGTATGTATACTTTTTGGTGATATATATATTTCTTCTCTTATTAGCCACTCTAATGCTAGCTTTAATTTCAGTTTTATTTTTAGTATTTATAAAATTATGTATTATAAATAGTGATTTAAAATTAAACATGAGAATTATTATTTTAATATTTAGTTTCAATTTAATTTAAGTTTTATATTATTTTTAATTATTTTATCAAAATAATTATATAAAATGTAATATTATCTTTTTAAAATGAGACCAATTTTATTATATAAGAAGTAATACTCTAAAAGTAATTTTATAACATGGCATTATGATATTGGAATTTTAATTTTAGTTTTTAAAATAAATAATTTTATAATATGATATCAAAATTTTTATAATTTAAAAATATATCATTGTTATTCTAGAAGAAAATAATTTTAGCATCAAGGTAAACAATGTCTATACAAAAATTTATATAAATCCATAAAAAGAGTTATGTGAAGGAGTAGTGTGATAAATATATAATTATTTATATATTTTCTTGTCAACTTAAAATTTTTAAGATAAGTAATTTTATGGTATTTGGTTTGTATTTAATTTTTTTCTATAAAATAATACATATGAATAATGAATTATAATTCCTTTTTTACTATCTTATAATTTTGATATTGTTATTATGAATATATTTTAAAATATGTGTTTAATTTTTTAAAAACGGTTCAAGTAAGAAATTAAAAAAAATATTGAACGGGTATAAAGATGCATAAGATGATGATATTAGGTTTATTTAAAATATACTTTATATGGAACATAGAATTTAGAAATAGAAAGTGATCGCGGGATGAAATATTATACGTGTATATAAAAAATCACTTATTAAATTAGTTATTATATATATCTTATTTTTTATGTATGTGTAACATGATTTCACATAATATACTAACAAAATAGAAGATGACATTAGACATAAAGGTTTGGTAATAAAGTACGTTTCGAACATCAAAATTCAGCCTTTAATAAACTATGGAAAAATATTTTAGAAATACTAATATTCTAATAGTTTTATATGTTAATTTTAATTAATATATATTTTTTATAATTAAAATGAGAGTAAAGTCATTAGAATACTGTTATTTCTTATGAAGTACCACATTTCGTTGAGTTGTTGTGTGTGCGTGTCAGACACATTTTGGACACGATACTCGTCCACATTCGTCCGACACACGTGTTTGGCTTTTTCAACCGTGTCTTAATAAAAAATAAAAAAATTTTCCCCGCACATACTTGGATACACCTACATACCATTACGTGTCCGCGTGTCTAGTGTTATTCTTAACATATATTGTTGAAATGAGTTTAGAAATAATATATATTATTATTTATTAAAACAAAAAATATTTGAAATACTTTTATATAGTTAAAAAAAGACATTAAAAATAGTCAAAAAATTATTTTATATTTTAACAGCAATAAAATATCAAAAATTCATTGTAATTTATCTAAAAAATAATTTATATTCTATATATATGTCGTGTCCCCGTATCTTATAAGATTTTAAAATTCGTATGTCCGCGTGTTCCGTGTCGTGTCGTGTCCCATGTCCGTGTCAGTGTCCGTAAATCATAGGTTATCTCTGTTGAGTAATGTTACATGTATACCAAAATCAGTCACTAAAGTCAGCCATTAGTATAAAATACATGTTAGAATATAAATATACATTGAAAATGAATTAAACCACACATGTATTTATACACAAATATATTGATAACTGATTTTGGTGTACAAAACTTTTCCTAAACTATATATACACACGCACCTTCCTTACCTGTTTGACTACATGAGTTGAAAAGATTGATGAGTGTTTAAATGTTGATTTTTTGTTTGTGGTAGCGAGCAGTGAGCAGCATACAAATTAAATAACCTCAGGTGTTGTTGTATCATCTGCAATGGCAGAGGATGCAAAGGTGGCAAGGGAAGCAACGCTTGCCCAACTACTGAATCAAACATTCCAAGATAATAATCAAATTTCTTCAACTCCCAAGATACAAAGAGTTCCTCTTTTTTGGCGTCAAAAAACCAGCTTCTACGAGTATTGCATACCCAAAATGATATCATTTGGTCCCATTCATCATCGCAACGAAAATCTGAAGCAACAAGGGCAACACTTGAAATCTCAATGGGCATCTCTCTACATTGAAGAATACAGTAAAGAAGTATCTCCTTGTAATGGTAACAAGCAAGAAGCAGCAAACTATTTGTATGGAGTTGTAGGAGATAACATTGTGGAACTGAAGGAGCTGTTTGCTGAGGATGTAATTGAAGGGTATAGTGATGAAGAACTGATTTTGATGCTGTTTGAGGATGGATGCTCTTTGCTCTATTACATGGACCACGTTGATGTTCAGCGTCCAGAAGAACTGAAGCTAAAGCTTGATCAGCTGATGCATACTTGGAGAGATATTGAATTGCTGGAAAATCAACTTCCAATAAAATTGCTGCAGCTGCTGAGCAAAACACAAGGTGCTGACTTGGACTATTTACTGATCAATTTTATGAGCATGGGTGAAGAAAAGCGGAGTGGAAGGATAACCATCACAATCACCTATACGCCTACAAGAAATCATATACTTGATTTTGTTCGCTCATTCTACCTTCAAACAGAGATTGGACAGAATATCCCAAACCAAAACGGTGGAAATCAGACTCCTCCTCCTCCTCCTCCTCCTCATTCCTCCCTAGTTTGGCAAACTTACAAGAACATACGTGATCTCAAAAAATCAGGGATTCGGGTAAAGGCAAACAAGAGTGATCCATGGAAGTGGCATAACATCACTTTTACCTCGAGATGGTTTAGTGGAGAATTGACACTTCCTTTGTGGGTATACAACGATGTCACGCCTTACTTTTTTCGAAACTTGATTGCGTACGAGATGTGTCCAGACTTTCGCAACAGCTTCGAATGTTGTTGTTTCTTTTCTTTCTTGGATTCCTTGGTAGATGATGCTGAGGATGTCAAGGAGCTTAGATCAGCTGGTGTTATCCAAAATTTGCTTCAAAGCGACCAAGAACTGGCCAAATTCCTTAATGACATTGGACATGACTTGCCCACTAAAATGTTCAATCAAATATACACAAGCAATGCTGTCTCATTTAGCAAGAATTATATCCAAGTCAGGCATCAAATTCAACAACATTACTCGAGTAGATGGAGAACTTTTCTGGCTGAAACACGGAGTACTTATTTCAGTTCTCCCTGGTCTTTGCTTGCCTTCTTGGGTGCACTTGCTGCATTAATTCTCGCTGCTCTTCAAACATGGTATACCATACATCCTCCTAAAAAATAGTTATCATATTTCAATAATAAGTGTGTGTGTGTGTGTGTGAGTGTGATATAGGGATCATAGTTTAAATCAAAATTTCTTGGACCCAAAAAAGGTGTGTACTTCGCAATGGTTTATATTATTTGTATGTTTTGGAATGCATTATTTGATTACTTATGATTGTAATGGGAAAACATGTTTGCTAATTCATCAAGCTTGTATACTATTTGTGTGTTTAGTGTTAACTCGTTGACTCCAAACATCAAAATTCAAATAATAACAGAACCGACTACATATCTATCTCCAGTTAACTTTTCTAAACACCCTGTTAGGATTCTGATTTCTGAACCCATCATCCAAAATATAAAAAAATAGAGGAAAGCTTAGGGTTTATAACGCTAGCCTAACTATCCAATCAGCATCAAAGCTGCAACTCATACTTGAAATCAAGAACTATCCATTTTCAAAATGAAAGAATATAATGCAATCAAGTTGAAACAAAAACCATTACACTACCCCATCCATATGTAATATTACTTTATAGTAGGCAGACAAAATTGTTGTATGTGGAGAGAATATGATGTGAGAACAAGCACTTGCATAAACTACAACTAATATCAGGGTATAAAACAGAATTGGCAGCTAGCAAAACTTGAAGAAAAGCTCTCACATCCCTGATACAATGAAATAACCATCATCTATCTATGCTAAGTGTAGCAAGCAGCAAGTTGGCATTGAGATATCAAAACAATTCGATCTTCTCGCTCCATTATTGCTGTTTTGGCTCATCTGTCTCCTCCTTATCAGGATCTTCCTCTGGTTCCTCTTTCTTTTCTTCCTCCTCTTCCTCGTCCTCTTCGGGTGGGTCCGCAGGCAATGGAGGTGGCAATGGTGTCTTCATCGGACTAAATTGAGGGAATATATCCGGTCTACGTCCTGGCTTAGGCCTTTCCCATTCCTATAAATATGATATGCATTCAACATTCAATTAGTGTATTTCTCGAATGGCCACCAATTGAGAACAGCGTAAGATTCACCACAAACCGATATCTGAACAATACTAATAGACAACGCCAATAAATTGTGTGTGTAGAGAAATGTAAGGAAATGTGAGTGAAAGCATTACGCGGTAAAGGAAGGAGAAGGGGAGGAGGGGAAAAAGAAATTGAGAGCCTGTGATGTATTCAACAATTTCAAGCTACATTAACCACTATGTAAAAAATGTCCATTTTTTCAATATTTTAGTAAGCATAATTCCATGTTTCAAAACCCCCCCCCCCCCTTTTTTTTTTTCCTTCCCCCAACAACCACAAAATCTAGGGTTTTGAAGGGTTTATGAAAAAAGTGAGAATATATATACTAGCCTTTCCTCTTCTCTCCCCTACTCCCCCAAATCAATCTCACAAACCCCTCAAGTTTCATAAGAAGTAATCTAGATAGATAACTCATAACTGTTCTACCGAAGTTTTTGTCCCCCTTCATTTACTACACAACTAGACAAGAAATAATCATCTATGGAAGAAAGGGTAAGTTGTGGTTTCCATGAGATAGGATCCATTACTTGCTAAAATTATGTACAAGAAAATAGTGGCACAACCAAAGCATCCATAATTCAACCACACCCCAGCACATATCTCCAAACAAACAATATAAGATCAATTTATCCAAGAGTTAACCCTATCTTTGTTCAATTAGACAGTTTAAATAATATGAATGCAATTTTAGGATGATGTCATCAATCATAACCAGCCAAGTGGCAATTCAGCTAGAAGCTAGACACTAATTAATTGATTAAAATCCTAATTTTCCCTATTAACCAAACGAATTTCAACAATTTCAAGTATTAAGCGTAAGAACCAGTTCCCCTAAATTTTAAACACCAATTGTGCCCTAATTCTAAGTCAAAACACACGCAAGGTAAAAGTAACAACTTTCAAGAACCTCTTGCAGCACGAAACATGCGTCAACAGCAGCACAAGAATTCAAACAAGAAAGAGAGAGAGAAATGAAGGAACATACAATAGGGAAATCGAGAGGGGAACGGCGAGTCATCTTCTCCTCTTCGGGGGCCATACGAACACGGAGGGAGTGGAAGCGATGGGAAAGTGGAATTGGAGAGAGAGAGCAGCAATGGACGGTAAAGGGTACTCGAAAGTTGTGGAAAGATGAAGACTTGTTGACGGAAGAGGAAGAAGAAGGAGGTGGAAGGAGTAAGGGGGTGGTGGCGGTGGTTGTAAACAGCGCCATGGGCATTGGTGGGTGTGTGTGGTTGGTGAGGCGTGAAAGTGTGTTTGCGGCTGCGAAACACCTAATCCTTCCCTTTACTCTGCTATTTCTTCTTCATTGGTTCTTCTTATTTACACCCTTCCTTGGTCGGTCTATTTTTTAGGCCAGTTTAAAAAGTTTTAAAAGTAATATTTTTGAATTTTTTATTTATGAAAAATAATAATATTAATATTTAGTGTAATTTTTAAAATTAAATTATAATTTTTAAAAAAATTATTTTAAAAGTTTATAAAAAAGATTTTAAAAAATAAAATTTTTTATAATACTATTATTTTTTATTATATTTATATAAAATAATCACTTTTAAAATTAAAAACTTAAATACAAAATAATTTATTTATAAATTATTTTTAATATAATTATTTATTATTTAAATTATCTTTTAAACAAAATTTAATTAAACTATTTATTCAAACTAAACCTTAGTTCTCTGTCAAATCTAAATATATACTATCACCAACACAAAATAAATAAATAAATAAATAATAAAAAGTATAACAATTTTTATGTGTGAACACATTACTAAAGCTAATTATTTATATTTTTAACTATTTAAAATTTCATATATAGATTCTTTTATTGAGAAAGGCTTATTTGTTATATTATTTTAATGGTTAGAAAGTCATAAATATCAAATTTTGATTAAAGGCTCATGTGTTTCTAAAGAAAAATTCTAGAGAATAAAAGTATTTGATAAAAGACACATAATCCTGAAAATCAATTCAATATTCATGACCCTGAATGCCGACCAATTTTAGCACTGCAAAATGGCAAAAACATTAATCTCCACAATGAATGCATTATCTTTATTTTTCTCTATGCAAAACTTCCCTAGACACAAAATTCCATGATTTTCATTATGCATAATTTCAAAATCAGCCTTTTCTATCATCTTTTCATTTGACTTCTATTTAATTTCCTATGCTCTTAAGCCATGATGCACGAACACTAATATAAATACAAGACTAGATACAATACGATACACATTAATATATACACAATAATATGTAAATTTTAAAATCTTATAAAACATGAATTATAAATTAATAAATACAAATTAATTTTTTTATATTTTTTTAAATAAATTGTAATAATATTTTAATATTTTTTAATATTAAAATACATAAGCCTTTTTTCTTTAATTTTTGGTATTGCCCATTTTCAGTGTCCAAAACACGTTTTGGGCCCAAAGTGGCCAAGTAAACTACCTTGGGTCTATTTTTCAATTCTTTTTTGGTTCTGGGCCAGTTTTGGCCTGGATACCTGACCCAAAAAAAATTCTTTTCTTCGAGGACCAAAAAAAGACGAAACATTTTCCTTAAAAATAAAAGACATACCGTATTTATCAGGGGGAGATCACGAGTTCACGACCCAAAAAAAGGGGGGTGGGGAAGAGAGTTAGAGGAAGTCTTTTAAATTATTTTGTATAATTTTAAATAAAATAGCAGTAATATATAACATTTTCTTTGAAATATACGTAATTATACTTACCTCGCTTATTTTTAGAATAAAATGACAAATAAATTCTTAAAAATTTACACTTTGCATAAATTAGTTTAAAAAAAACGAATATAATCTTTTAAAATAGCAGATGTGGACATATTATTTTAAATTAGTTCGTATGATTAGGGTAAAAGATCTTAATTTGAATTACCCTATCCATGTTTACTATTATTGATATTTTTTTTTAAGAATTAATCTGTTCGAAGTATAAATTTTTAAAGGGTTTATTTATCACTTTATTCTTTATTTTTATAATAATAATAATAATAATAATAATAATAATAATAATAATGTTTGTAAAAACAAAAAATAAAAAGGAAAAGGAGGGTTTTGATGAGAAAATTAGTGACTTATATGAGATGTGAGTAGATAAGTAAATAGCATAACAAAACCAGATAGGCATATCAAATAAATCCAAGTTGATTTCACTTTCCAAGAGATACTCTTATTTTTCCCATTCTAATAAGATGACATAATGGACCCCACACATTATATTGATTGAGTAATCACTAATCAAGTCTCCCATCTCTTTCCCTAAAAAACATGATTGAAATAAAGTTTGGAACAATAGCATTATGTCACCATGAAATAAAGAATATTCTAATACTCTATGGTGTTGGTAATACAATTCAATTTGAACACTACAAACTATCATAATGCCTCTAACTTCCAATCTAGGAAATTTCAATGTCTGGAAATCAAAATCACATGCACCCAACACTTCAAGGAGCCACAAGTATATATGTTATTATAAATAAAAAAAAAAAACAGAGAAATTGATTTTAACCACACCAATTTTTTAGTTGTTTAAGGTTTGGAAATGTTGTTTCCTATAATATATAGTCTTTGTGCTTATCACTTTCCCATCCAATTTTCTACATCTCTTATCAACTTTTAGTTGTATACTTGTTTTCTTCTCTTTTGATAGTGAATTCAATTCAATAATGTCAGCCTAGTGTATTAACTTTTGTTTATAATATCATTTGGAGATAACATTAATCGATATAATTAAAGCATTACGGATTTCATAATAAAAAAAAATTATTCTCATTTTTATGTGAAAGTATCAATTCAAACCATGTATTATAGTTCAAACACTCTACTCACAATTAAAACAAAATAGTTAGATAGAATATATATTTTGAGGCCAAACGTTAGCAAATAATTAAATAAGAACCACAAAAAAGAATCAAATATTATCTCTAAAAGTGATATATTTGTATATATTCATGCATGTTATTTATATATTTCTAATAAAATAATTAACTACCTAAATATCAACGTTGTCATAACATATAATCAAATTTATCATAACTTTTTCATAACAATATGTTTTTTAAATATATATAATTAAAAAATATTGATGATGATCATCTTCAATAATATGTAACACTAACATGCACAACAGTGTAATTTCAGCCCCAACACAAAGAACATTGCTATATGAACATTTTAATTTGATCATACTTGATATCAAACAAGGTTTTTAATTTTTAATTTGTTTTTCAAACTTGTTAAGTTTAAGCTTTCAACAAAAAATTAGAAGGAAAAAGAAAAAGAAAAATACAAAGTGAATATCCAAAGCTAGTGTGCAAAATGCTTTTTCCCTGACACAAAATGACAACAAATTTCTGCAAACAACTTGTGCAACTCAGGGACCAAGAACTCTCACCAGCTCAGAAGTTGTCTAGAAATTTGTTAATAAAATTATCCAAAAGAAGAGTAGTAAAAAACTAATAAGTTTTGTGATTTGTAGTTATTAATTAATTATTATTAATATTTTAATAATATAAAAAATTACTTTTTTTAATAATTAAGTAGTGATCAAATTTTAATAAAAATATTTATTTTTAAATTTTTTTATATAAAATATATTATCACCCAATTAAGAGAGACGGAAGAAAAGAAAAGGAAAATGGATCTTCTTCAATTTTTTTAATATTTAAGAAAATGCAATGTAATCTCTCACTATTAATTTTATAAGTGGGGTCAAAATTAAATATGAGAAAGAAAATATTAAAGAGTAAGAGATTATAATTAATACCATCTAATTTTTTTTCATTAGAGAAGATCACTCCCAAAGAAGAGAGATTAGAGAATATGAAAAAAAAATTATCTAGTTTTCATAAAATTAACGTGCAATAATCTCTTACTACCTTGTATGGACCGAACACTAATGCAAAATTCAATTGGGTGCCTCATAAAGTTATCAAAAAGTTGGTGAACATTAGAATGCAATAAAAGCAAAATTAACCGTGATCCATAACAACAACACGCCACGTGTAGTTCATGTATTGGTACACATGGGAGGCACGTGTTGGTTCTCCTCATGAAACATAAAGCATTGGCCTTTTCTTTGCACTTCAAATATAGCAAACAAAATACTAACCGGTGGCTTTTGTCCTTTTCTTTTCTGGCCCATAATTTACAACAGCGGCATCAAAGTGAGGTTGTGAATTGTCCCAGACTCCCTGCTCTCTTTTCTACCCTACCTTCTTTCAACCAAAGGAAAAGGAAGTAATAAAAACAAGAAGAAAAGGAAGGAAAACATACAAAGGTCTGAGAAAAATCAGGAGTTGTTTTCAGCTTTGGATATTTTTTTGCTTCCTGGGTTTGTCGCAAACAAGAAAAAGATTCAAGCTTTGAACAAAAGAGAGCATTTTAGCAAGCTGAATAGCCGGTTCAGTTTTCCCACATTTTTGTAAAGCATAGACACAACCAAGAGAAAAGAAAGCTCAATAAGCAAAAATCCTTGGAAAGTGATAGCTTTTAGTGCAATTTGATCCGTGAAGGAAACATCAACAACCTGATAGATACAAATATATAGTTTTTCCTTTGTGGGGTGTGTTTGTTTCTTCTGAACTCTGATACATTAGTGTCTGATCTTATTCTCATTCTCATGTTTTGGGGAATGAGAGAAGAAGGAAGAGAAGAAAGAAGATAATGGATTTCTGGCCAGAGTTTCTTGCATCAAGTTGGGGAAAAGAGTTTGTAGCTGGAGGGTTTGGAGGGATTGCTGGAATTGTATCTGGTTATCCATTAGATACAATAAGGATAAGGCAACAAAGCTCAAACATTTTTGGTGGTTCATCATCATCAGCATTCAGTGTTCTTAGAAATGCTATTGCTAAGGAAGGACCAGCTTCTCTCTACCGTGGCATGGGTGCACCTTTGGCCTCTGTTACATTTCAGGTACCATTCACCTTCTTTTAAATAATGAGAAAGGAATTCTCTATTTTTACATATTAAGATATGATTGGGAGTTGAGATTTTTATACTATCTGCTTTAAATTCATAGGTTTATAATATGCAGATTCTCAAGTTCATCATATCAATACATGAGTTGCATGTATATATGAAAAATTATGTCACACAAAATCTCCATTGCATAATTCTGAATCTTCTCTTGTTCTTGGTCTGATAGATACAACATGGAAGAAGCAGATAACTAATAGGTCTAGGTCACATGGGATATAATATTCTTTTGTTCAATAGTCTTTTTTATTATTTCCATTTGGAAAATAGTCATTGATGTGAGTGCCCAATTCCCTTTGGAAAGTCACTTTTCTCACGCCTTTATTTTTTATAATCTTTGTGTATAATGATAGCAATAGAATATAGAATCATATGAATCCTCTTTTCTTTTGAATTGATCAAGAGCCATTAGGATAAGGACTCAGTGACTCACAAACACCTTTTTCTCCAATTCAAGCAATATTCAATGAACATGGTTAGGCTTAGATCACTACTTCACGGCATTAGGTTGGAAAATGAACACGGGTTACAACTTACACACACCACCACATGCCACCTCAATAGTAACGTTAGCAGTACGATGAAGTCACATTAAAATTTATATTTGCTTACTCTTATGTATCATTTAACTATGAGACAATTTAGTCATTTATAGATTGAACTGTGGTTTTGAATCGTTCGGACCCCATAATTGAGACATTAGCATGAACCTAGAATGTGACTACCATTAAAGGTTCATTTGTCATGTTGTCAAATTAATGAGATGCTTCAAGAAAGTTCTTGTTCATCCACCCACCGTTTTCCACGAGGGCCAGTTTTGCTTTGTTTAGTGTCATTTTTGGCTATGGTGGGGAACAAGCACAGAGGCATAGAGCCAACATCTGAAGTTGGTAGGTGTCATGGGGCCATAGTCATGTGTCATGCAAGGTTTATTGGTATTTGATTCTAGATGGGGTTTTGGCTGTTACAAAATTATCTTTTACAATCTAGACATTGAAATCATTATTTGAACTGTATAAAAATAACTTCGACGTTAGGCTTTTTCTTTTCTTTTTTTTTTTATTGTGACTTTAACTTTATTACAATGATGCACATGTCAAATAGTAGGAGTTTGCAATGTGTTACAAACACAAGTTTATCACAATTTTTAAGCACACACACATCAGAAATGGATCTACTCACTTGCTGCATTTGAATTCACAGTAATACAGACAAGAAGAGATATAGATAGATATTTTCTGTCTTCATTTTTAATGAAGTATAGAGAATAAATTTTCTCTCTCTAAAATAGAGAATTTTGTTTATATCCTTGTCATCACAACCACATAAATTTTTTCTGTTGTCTTTGTATTTCTGTCTCAAAGATAATATATGCAAATGCAGTACGTAGAAATTTTTTCGATGTAAATACCCCTACCTAACAATTACTTTGATGTCAATGACCCAGATCCACCCCATTTATATGTTAGACATAAGTATGTCATGTCATTGTTTATTTTGTTATCTCTTTACAAGATTTCCAAATCACAACATCTAATGCAACTTCAACTACAATTGTCATATGCTCAAAATTCTTGTGTTTTTTGGTGACAGAATGCTGCAGTTTTCCAAACTTATGCAGTTCTCTCAAGAGTTTTTGACAAATCTGTTTCTCCCAAAGACCCTCCTTCCTATAAGGGTGTAGCATTAGGAGGAGTTGGCACTGGTGCTCTCCAGAGCATAATTCTTTCCCCAGTAGAGCTGATTAAGATTCGTCTTCAACTGCGCCGCGGTGCAAACCACTTGACAGAACCCCAAAAGGGTCCTGTTATGGTTGCCAAGAACATATGGAGAAAGGAAGGACTCACAGGAATCTACAGAGGACTAGGCATCACTGTGATAAGAGATGCACCTGCCCATGGTATCTATTTCTGGACATATGAGTACGTAAGAGAACAGCTTCACCCGGGATGTAGAAAAAGTGGCCAAGAAAGCTTGACAACTATGTTAACAGCAGGTGGGTTAGCTGGGGTAACAAGCTGGATTTCTTGCTACCCTTTTGATGTTGTGAAAACAAGGTTACAGGCACAAACACCAGATTCTTTAAAATACAATGGCATTGTTGATTGCCTTAGAAAGAGTATTAAGGAAGAAGGGCATGCTGTTCTATGGCGTGGACTAGGAACTGCAGTTGCTAGAGCTTTTGTGGTGAATGGTGCTGTGTTTGCAGCATATGAGATAACACTAAGGTTATTGTTTAGTAATGGAAATATTCAAATGCAGGAAACTATATAAGACAATGAATTGAATTCACTCCCTCCCCTTGTTTTCGTGGGAGACATTAGAATGATATAATCATTAGAATAACAGATGTATTATAAAACAATTGAAATGCAGGTTTGATATTGAAAAGCATTACCACATTTAGTTTCCACAGTAAGTGATATTTGATCATCATTGCTTGAGGATATGTGCCAAATATCTTCTCTTGTTCTTCATCTAAAAGTCTAAACACACATACGAAGTAATAATAGTGCATTCAGAAGAACAATACATGAGCAAAGATCGTATCGTGTTGAGAACTTGAGATAATGAAACAAAATGGACGAATTAACTTGGGATAATGAAATAAAATGGACGAATTCCACACAGAGAGGATCAAAATACTGAAATAGTTCTAATTTATTTCAGCAACTCAAATTCAAGGCAACTAGACGAATAAGATCAAATGATTAAGATCAAGAAGAACAAAGGCACCAAAACAAAAAGCAGCACATTTCATGTACGATGACAAAATAGACCTAAATGATTATATATGATATACGCTTAACTGCTGTTACATAGTTCTCATCATTGATACAAATTTATATCTATAGTTCTATACCAGACAAAAGTGAACGATACATTTCAATACACGGATTCAATCATTAGGCACCATCAATCAAATGGCTCAATCCTCAATCCTGTCTCCATTAAGATTAAGATCAGCCATAGCCCGAGTCAAGCCACAGCTAGTCTCAACCAACACATGAAGATCATTGTAGTGCCTAACAGCCTGAACTATCCCCCTAACTCTCTTGTAAGGATCCTCAAATTGGAAAATCTCAGACCCTACAAACACCCCATCACAACCCAGCTGCATCATCAATGCTGCATCTGCAGGGGTCACAATCCCTCCAGCTGCGAAATGCACCACTGGAAGCCTACCCATCTGCTTTGTCTGCGCCACAAGGTCGTAAGGTGCCTCAATCTTCTTCGAGAATGCAAAAACCTCGTCGTCATCCATGTTAGTAAGAATCCTTATGTCCCCCATCACAGACCTCACGTTCTTCACAACCTCTGCAACATTCCCAGAACCTGTCAAATCACCTTGAGTCCTCACCATTGCTGCGCCCTCCCTCACCCTCCTCAATGCTTCTCCCAGGTTCCGTGCACCGCAAATAAAAGGGCACCTAACATTACATTTGGATAAAACTTCCAGTTAGTTATGCCAGTTACATCATAAGTATATAGAATGGTTTTTATTTCTATTAAGGAAGCAAACTTAATTATGCGCAAAACTCATTAAGCTTAATAATGATACGTTGATCCCAACTTCAATGCAAACTCAGTAACCTAAATGTCTTTCTTAGTAACAAATAAATGAGATCAAAAGAGTGCATAACATACTCAGCACAACATCTGCTTAAAAATTGAACTAAAAACTACTTTTCATGCTCTAGAATAATTCAAGATTTCAGAAGCTCAATTAGTTAGCTGATTAGCTACAGTTAAAACAACTTGAGTTTTCTCAGACATAACTCAGCAGAGCAACCTATTCAATCAACAATTTCAAATTCTTTAATTCCGCTAAGAACACCTAACAATTAACAACTATAATAAGTTATAACTGCTAGTTAGTTATGCCACCTGCCACAACTAGATAAAATATATTAGTTAGTTCATCTTTTCGGTTAGCTGAGGGTGGAACTGAGCTAAATAGAATCAAACTTGAATTCAGTGAGAAATGAGACTAATTCTCAAACTCTCGAGTATAATTAAGGTTTTCTAGATCTAAATAAATCATGCATAATGTAATAACCTAGCTCAAATCTGTTATGAACAAACTTAGTTATAATTTGGTAACTGAATTCAGTTAATTTGTCTCACCTGAAATTGTGCTTGTTGATGTGGTTTTGCTCATCGGCGACGGCGAGAGCTTCGCTCTCGTCAACGTAATCAACGCCAAGGGCTTCAAGGATCTGAGCCTCGACGAAATGGCCGACGCGAGCACGAGCGAGGACAGGGATCGAGACGGCGCGCTTGATGTCCTTGACGAGCGAAGGATCCGTCATGCGGAGAATGCCACCGGCACCTCGCGACGGCGACTCGGACACTACGACGGCGCATGCGCCAGCTCGTTCGGCGATCTTGGCTTGTTCGACGGTGGAGACATGGAGAATGGCTCCGCCGCGAAGAGTCTGGGCGACTCCAACCTTGAAGGAGTACGGGTTGTGCTTCGGATCAGTGATGACGGTGGTGTTGTAGAGAGTTACGGTGCCGTCTTCGGCCATTGCAGGGAACGTGTTTGTGAAAATGCGGAAATGAAGAATTGAATTGTGTTAAGGAGTTGTTTGGTCCCGTTGGGAAGCGAGAAGGAATGTTGTCGGTTGATTTATTGGGCGTTGAGAGAGAGTTTTGTGGTAGGTTCGAGAAAATTCGAAGGAGGGAGGGAATGAGTGAGTGAGTCGGTGGTGAGTCAGAAGCGAGTCACGAGGTGTATAGAAGGTTCGATTTTGGGTCCAGAAAAGAATATTTACTTTGCACACACTATACAACTGAGTCTAAAATGGCTGGTTTACTAGCTACGTGGGAAAGAAGACTTTGGAGTTAGTTGGGTTAGGAGGAAACACGGCATTAATGACCTTCTTAATTTTTGTTTAGATGTTGAGAGATTGAGATAATCTTTTAGGTAATCATGATTAATTATTAATGAAGGTGTGATGACTGATGAGCCTATCACTTTGCTCCTTCTTCCTTGTCTTTTAAAGGATAAAAAAACATTACTTATATAAAAATATTTAGTTAAAACAATAAGTTGTGAGATAATTTAATATATTTGAATAAATTATTTAATATAATATATATAAATATCTTAACTATCATCATTCATAGTAAACAGTAATTTTTTTAATAAAAAAGTGTTTTTTTAAATAATTTAATAAATTGATCTCTAATCTTATTTAACATTATATATATTATTATTTAATAAAATAAAAAGACAACATGATTCCTAATATTTATAAAAATCATAAATTGGTTGTAAATTTTGCAAAAAAATATGTAATTGAGATATTGAATTAACATAAAATATTATTTTCTATTTATTTATTAGAAATTAATTACCTAATATTTTAAAATTTCAGAAATTAACCTATTAATTTTTATAAAAAAATTAATTTAATTAGTACAAAAATGATTAAAAAATCAATTTACAACATCACTCTTTCTAATTTTACTTTACCTGCCAAATTTACAAAGAATAGAAACATCTAAGTAAAACAAGGCTTAAAATTGTAAATATATAAAAATATGGTAAACTCAAAAGATTATATATTTGGTATTAAAACGGAATTAAAATCCAAATTAAATAAAATTACATAAAATAAAAATTAAATTTAAAATTTTAAATATTAAATTTAAAATTTAAAATTTAAAATTTTGAATAATAAAAATACAAATTGCCTTAGCCCAAAACATTATAAATATATAAAGGAGTTCAATAAGTACAGCCCATTCTTTTCATGTTTTTTTTTTCCAACAAACTTTTAAATTTCTAGTACACACATCTGTCCCAAAAAAAAAAAAAAAAAAAAAAAACCGTACTAGTGTACACACACGCATTCAATGGGGTTTAAATGTTTTAATCTTCGATGGGTATAACTGTAGAAGTACAAATGTCGAGTAAATGAGCCTATAATTGAATAGCCGTTTCTTTGGTTGATGTTGGATCCTTCGATCATATTATACTTTCGCTACATATTTAAGTTTTATTATTATTTAAATTCAATCAAATAGGTCTAATACTAATAAAAATTACTTTTATTAAAAAAATATATGACACATATTTAAAATTCTAAACAGAATTTAACTCTCACTTTGTACTCTAATATAAAAAGCCGTTCACATTTTTTACTTGAAATTGCAATAAAGAAATTTAAAATTTCTCAAAAATTTTCAAATTCATTATTCTTCTTCGTTCTTCTTTTTCTTCAACTTTTCTGCATGTGCGAGCTTGTTTTTATTGTGTGTGCACGCACTTAATTCTTGTGTGTATGCGTATTATGTTGATAATGGTGTTAGTAATAGTAGTGTAGTGGTAGTGTGGTAGTAGTGGTGCGATTGTGCGTTTTTTTTCTCTGTTTTTTTTTCTTTTTGTCTGCTTCTTATGCATAAGTGTTGTGTTTATAATAGTATTGACAATGGTGGTAGTGGTGGTGGTCTAATAATGGGTGAAGGACGCAATGAGGTGTGGTGGAGAAGAGAAAGATTCAGAGTATATGAGAGAGATAAGAGAAATTAGTATAATTAAAAGTCAATTATAATTAGAGTTCCATATTTTAGTATTGATTCTAGTTGTGATTTTTGAAGAATTTTCATAGCTTAATTTTAGTTTTGGTTAGGTTTGGATTCTAATTTTGGAAAGAGGTTGAAGGTAGTAGAATAGGAGTAATTCAGGAATTTTAAAACAATTTTAACGGAGTTAATTCTAATTTTAACGATTGATTTTTTTTTATAAACGATACTCATTTTTCATTGGTATAATATTAGTATCGTTAAAATTAGAGTTAACTCAGCTATTATACCCATGAAAGATAAAAGATGAATATCGTTTGACAAAAATAACCAATCGCTAAAATTGGAGTTAACTCTGTTAAAATTATTTTAAAATTTCTAAAATACTCCAGCTCTACTATCTTCAACTTCTTTCTAAAATCGAAACCAAACCTAATCCAAAACTAAAATCAAACTATGAGAATTCTTTCAAAATTACAACTAGAATCGATCCTAAAATATAGAACCCTAATTATAATTGGCCTTTAATTATATCGAGTTCTCTTATCTTTTTCACATTCTCTGAATCTCTCTCTTTTCTACCACACTCATTGTGTCCTTCACTCCATTGTTAGACCATCACCATCATCATCGGTAATACTACCATAAATATAACACTCAGACACAAAAAATAGAGAGATAAAAAAAGAAGTAAAGCCACACCACCACTACTAACACTACCACTAACACAATATACACACACAAGAATCAAGCACGCACACACACAAAAGAAAAACAAGCACACACACAGGCAAAAGAGTCAAAGAAAAAGAAAAACAAAAAAGATAAAAAATGGAGTGTGTGACAACAAAAAAGACCTCGCCCACCATGCATTCACCTTTGGTCTTCTTCCCCGCAACCTATGCTCTCTGTTTTTGCTACTGGAGCAATCGACGATGAGAAAGAGCAAATGACGACGAGATGAAATGGAGGCAAAAAATAGTAGATCTGATTTGTATGTGTTGTCATGAAGGAGGAGGACTCAATGATTATTCGTTTGCCGGAACCAGAAGTAAAGATTTTGGTAGATAGAGATCCCATAAAAACTTCTTTCGAGGAATGGGCAAAATCCGATCATTTCTCAAGAACAATAGCTAAGGACCCGATACTACTACTTGGATTTGAAACCTACATGCTGATGCTCATGATTTCGATAGCCATACTAGTGATTTAGAAGAGATTTTTCGAAAAATATTTAGTGTCCATTTCGGCCAACTCTCCATCATCTTTCTTTGGCTTAGTAGCATGAATTTTCATGGTGCTCATTTTTTCAATTATGAAGCATGGCTAAGTGATCCAACTCACATTGGACCTAGTGCCCAAGTGGTTTGGCCAATAGTAGGCCAAGAAATATTAAATGGTGATGTTGGCGGGGTTTCTGAGAAATACAAATAATCTCCGATTTTTTCTAGATTTGGCGAGCATCTGGAAAAACTAGTGAATTACAACTTTATTTCACCGCAATTGGTGCATTAGTATTTGCAGCCTTAATACTTTTTGCTAATTGGTTTTATTATCACAAAGCTGCTCCAAAATTGGCTTGGTTCCAAGATGTAGAATCTATGTTGAATCACCATTTGGTAGGATTAGTATGACTTGGATCTCTTTCTTGGACCGGGCATTAAGTACATGTATCTTTACCAATTAATCAATTTTAAAATGCTGAAGTAGATCTAAAGGAGATTCCACTTCCTCATAAATTTATTTTGAATCGAAATTTTTTTGCTCAACTTTATCTCAGTTTTGCTAAACGAGCAACTCCATTTTTCACCTTGAATTGGTCAAAATACGCAGATTTTATTACTTTTCGTAGAGGATTAGAGTCAGTACTTGGTGGTTGACAACAAGACTTACGACAAAAAAGAGTGAGAAAATTGTAGATCTAAGTGGATTTAAAGTGGTAAAAGTAGTAGAAAAAATATGAGGAATAAGTTTTGAAAATTTAAAAAAAATTATAGAACCAGTTCTAATTTTAAAAATTAGTTACCTTTGTCAGACGATATTTATTTTTTATGGATACAAAATAAATTTAATTTTTCTAAATAATTTTGTTAATATCTAAAATTTTCGTAATTAAAAATAGTTGTTTACTCCTTTTCTTTATTATTTTTATTTCAAAATACATTGATTGTTCTTAAAAAATGTTTGAACGTCTCTTCTAATATGAAATTACTGAAAAAGGAAACAAATTTATTACCATTTGACCAATATGAAAGTAGTAGCACTACCAACTAGCAAGCATATATTTTATTCGTTTTTCCTTTAAATATATATAAATTCAGTTTTTGTTAGGTAGACAATAATTTTTTTAAACAAAGTGAATTATAAATTCTAAAATTAACTCAATAAAATGAAAAACACTCCATCCTAAATTATTTTTTAAATCTTAATATTATGATAATTTTACATATCTAGTGAATTGAACATTCAGCTATTGTTAACTGTGTATGAGTAAATCAAATAAAAAAATTATTCAATTAAAAATAATTAATATAATCATCTGTATACCTATTGAATTGAATATTCAATATATTCATTATTCACCTTATTTATTATTTTCATTGTCTTCCAATACTTTTTCATATAAATTTGATGTTGCAAATATAAAAATAATCATATAGAAATAAGTTCTTTGTTTGGTAGTGAAATATAAATAAGTTTGTACAGAAAAGAAAAATATATAAATAAGTTGGTTGTATACTTGTATTATATTTATACACGGTAACATAAAAAGTTGATCAACTCTATAAATTACATGCATGTACTTTTTTGGTTTTGTATGCGTAAGAATTTTTTTATCATGAGAATGTCTAAAAAGTGAAAATAAAAATTTCAACTTTTTTCAAATTGATCTTGTAAAATGTAATTTCACGTTTTCTTTATTATTTTACTTAAGTCTTATAATGCATAAAAAATATTATTTCCATAATAATTGTTAAAGATGTGCTCATGTAAAATCTATTTGGGAAAAAACCACAAAAATTTGATAAAAGCAATTTAAAAAAAAAGGGACACACACGATGAGGACACGTGGCATGATCCAAAAACCTGGGGAAAAGGCATCAGAATTTTTGAAAACTCGGGGAGCCAAGCGAAGCGCGCAATAGTGGTGTTTGGTCCCCACCCACATGAGCGACGGCGTTCGATGATAGGCTAACTTCAAATAACCATGAAAAATGAACCAAACAAGGACCCACATAATACGTCGTCGTTTCATAAAACACGTGCCCATTCTCCTTCCCGTTAACACTTTTTCATTTCAAAAGCCTCCTTCATTCTTTTCGTTTCGTGAGTTTCACTCCATAACAGTGACAGTGTCCACTCCAAGTTTCTCCACCTTCTCCTTCTTCTTGTTATTCTTATTGTTGTTGTTGTTGTTGTTGTTGTTGTTGTTGTTGTTGTTGTTATTATTGTTATTCTGTTACGATCGGTTAAGATGAACAGACAAGGGCAGCGATCCGGTGCTTCGGCGGTGCACCAACACCGTCACTACTCCGAAAACCTTCTCGAACCTTCCTCCAATGCCAGCTGGCTTCACTCTCACTCTAACATTCACTCCTCTTCCAGTTTCATTCCTCCTCTTCAGGTTCCCCTCTCTTTTGTTTAATGATTTTTTCAATTTTTTAAACCATTACTTCAGAAATGATATTTATTTATTTATTATTGGGTAATTACATAATGCTTTTGTTGTGGTGATGATCTGATTCTCCGAATCTTGTGGTGATAATGTTGTGATGGAACTTGGAATTTTTGGCTATTGAGATTTCACTGATTTGTGATGTGATGAGTTATTTGTTTATTTGATTTTGGAGTGGGATTATGTATTGGCAGGATTATAATTTGTATGGTGGAGGAGGAAGCAGAATGTATAGGAACAGCGTTCAAAGGAGCTTCAGCGGAGGAAGTGATTATTACTATGACGCGGAGGCCTCCGCCCTGCCCAAGAAGAAGTATGGCGAGGAAGTTTCGCCGGCCGATTTCAGCCCAGGCCTCTTGGATATCCATTCATTTGATACTGAGCTTCTTCCTGAGGTTACTTAGCTTTTCATTTATGTGATTGAAATTTTGGTAGCTAATCATTTTTCTTTTCTTGAGGAATGTAGTTAATCATTTTTTATCATGGTAGATACTAAAATTTATCCTCCAAAGATATGCAGGAAATCAAATCAGTCCTCTAAGTTATTATAAACTAAAATAATTGTCAATTTGGGATTAAGTTAATGTCTAAATATATTTATGACGACTAAATTGATATGCTTTTTGAAGATTGATGAACCATATTGGTGACTAAATTCTTTAGACGATTAATTTGATACTATGTATATCTTTAGAGTGCTATTTTGACGGTTTCTCTACTTTGGTGTTGGTTATAAACTTATGATTGTGAGTAATGCATGTGTTGTGTCTTCGAACTAGCATGGTGGATCTATCATTTTCTATCTGTTAGTTGAGAACGGAAAATTGTAGCTCAGATGTTATGATTGTGATTTGTCTCTCTGTTTGATGATAGATGCCAGCTTCTGATGTATCCGATGCCACCCTGTATCAGCCTACTCTTGGTAGAGGGTTTGATGATGCTGAGCCTTACATGTTTAGTAAGCAGAGTGGCAGAGGTCGTGCACCTGACAACAACTTAGTGAGTAATGTTTCTTCTACTGATAAGGAGAAATCCAGCTCTGTCGCAAAGATTAAAGTTGTGGTATGCACATCTTTCTTATGCCTCAATGTATTATGCTCTTTGATGTTCCAGTTTGAACTGAAGCTTGTGTAGATTTTTTTTATTTTTTATTTTTTCTAACTTGGACATATTGATACTTTAATGCAGGTTCGCAAAAGACCACTTAACAAGAAGGAAATAGCAAAGAATGAGGAAGACATTATAGAGACAATATCGAATTCTTTAACAGTGCATGAGACTAAACTTAAGGTGATTGTAATAGGCAATAGAATCCATGGTTCTTAGTAGGTGTATTTGTGAATCTATAATATTTGGATTTGAAAACACTGCAGAGAATCTACAATATCTGTTTTATCTTGATGTTTTATTTCAACTCTTCAAAGCCTTCTACTAGGTAGTATGCCACAAAGTCTAGTTTTAGCAATGGCAAACAATCAACATATCTAAAAGCCTTATTTATTAAAATCACCTTCCTAGTTTTTTGATAAGGCAGTGCATATGTCAAATTTATGGGATGATATTTTAATAATGTTTTTAAAATCTAAATGCTTTGTAGGTCGACCTAACTCAGTATGTAGAGAAGCATGAATTTGTTTTCGATGCTGTCTTGAACGAGGAGGTTACAAATGATGAGGTAACTATAATACAATCAAATGTTGAGTTGAAAAGCATGAATTCACAATATATAACCCAGTTCGTGTAATTTTTGCTTTTAATCCTTTGATTGGCTTAGGTATATCGTGAGACAGTGGAGCCCATAGTGCCAATAATTTTTCAACGAACTAAGGCGACTTGTTTTGCATATGGGCAAACAGGTGATAGCAGCTTCTTACGTCTGTTCTTGTTGCAATTAGCATGACAGCCTGCATTAGGACAAGTCAGATTATGCCTATTTGAGAATGAACTTCATACCATGCATCCATCTGAAATAATTTACAATTGTTCTTTTTCATTTTTGTAAGTATATCATTTTGATCGTGATAATATATGGTTCTGAAACTCTATTATTCACATCTTTAATCACAAGTATAGTTGGTCATCTTCTTTACGAAACAATTGTTTGTAGTTTGAAGTTCCTGAAATTGTTCCTGTACTTGTTCTGTATTAAGGCAAAATGCTTGAATTCTGTAAAGGAAACCAGTGATTCTTTCATCATTGTTATTTGTGCCAAATTGACTTTGTTGGCTTGCACTATTGCTGGGTGCGAGCATGTTTCTGCTAGCTATGTACTTTGTAAACTGATAAAAACCACTTTCTGCTAATCCAGGAAGTGGGAAAACTTACACAATGAAGCCACTGCCTCTAAAAGCATCAAGGGACATCTTGAGATTGATGCATCATACGTACAAGAATCAGGGATTTCAGTTGTTTGTTAGTTTCTTTGAAATATATGGTGGAAAGCTTTTTGATCTCCTTAATGATCGGAAGTGAGTCATTTGATCCTTCTTGTTTTCATCTATACTGTAGTATCTATATTCTTGAAGTTTAATGGTATGTTTCTGCAGAAAACTGTGCATGAGAGAGGATGGTAAGCAACAAGTTTGCATTGTTGGCTTGCAAGAGTACCAGGTATCCGATGTAGAGATGATCAAGGAACTGATAGACCAAGGAAATGCCACACGAAGTACTGGCACCACTGGTGCAAACGAGGAATCTTCAAGGTCACATGCAATACTTCAGCTTGCTATCAAGAGGTCAACTGATGGCAATGGGTCGAAGCCTCCTCGTGTTGCTGTTATTGGCAAGCTCTCCTTCATTGATCTTGCTGGAAGTGAACGTGGAGCAGATACCACAGATAATGACAAACAAACAAGGTATGTACAAAGCAACCTGAAGTGGAATATTTTGAAAGAGAACTCTTATTTGTATAGATATATCATGAAAACACTTGTGGTAATTGTGAGAGTTGAGAAGAGGGGAAAAAAATGAAAAACAAACTATTGTGTCTATCTCTAACTAGGATGTATATGAGATGTCTAGCTTTTTGTGCATAAATAACATTTCAAATATTGAAATACATCGTATTAGTAATTGCATCTCAATTTTGACCCTCTTGAGTCTTGACCTTAATGGCTTTATTTTGGCTGTTCCAAATTATATGTTACAGAATAGAAGGTGCTGAGATCAATAAAAGCTTACTTGCCCTGAAGGAGTGCATAAGAGCTCTCGATAACGATCAGGGACACATCCCATTCAGAGGCAGTAAATTGACTGAAGTTTTAAGGGATTCATTTGTTGGTAATTCCCGCACTGTTATGATATCATGCATATCACCAAGCTCTGGTTCATGTGAACATACTCTCAATACATTAAGATATGCTGACAGGTAACAAAAGAATAAATTCTGTTCTTGGTTATTCCCATCCTTCAAACCACCAAATTGAAACTTGTTCTTTGCTGTTAAAACTTTCAGAGTAAAAAGCCTATCAAAGGGTCACAATTCTAAGAAGGATATTATATCTTCAATCAACCTCAAGGAATCTACTACAATTCCTGTATCTTCTTTTCCTGCATCTGCCTATGAGGATCATGTGGCTGATGCATCGCTGGAAGATAATGATGTGGATGAATTCAGCCCTCCCGAAGAGTACTATGAGGAGGTGAAACCATCATTGAAGAAATATGGAAAGATAGAGCCGATGTATGGTGTGACAGAAGACAAATTGAAGAAGCAGAATAATCAGATCAAATGGAAGGACCTCCCAAATGTTGAACCTAAAACTGTACATTCAGATGATGATTTGAATGCCCTCTTAAAGGTAAAACTACTGACTACTTGCAGAGTATATTCTTGTACACAGAAAACTAGATAAAAGCATTTTATCATAACTTCAGGAGGAGGAAGATCTTGTAAACGCCCACCGGAAACAAGTAGAGGAGACCATGAATATTGTTAGAGAGGTATTGAATTTAACCCTATTGGTATTCAGCATAATAGTAGAACTTCAGCACACCCACATGCAACAAATTTTCTGTTTGTTGAACATCTTGCATATCCTGCCCCCGGCTGGTTTCAGTATTGTTCATCCTAGAATAAACCTAAAGAGTTCATACAACAAAGAATAAGCATTTTTTAACACTGCCCTTGCCATTGCTTCCCTGAAAGGCATGTTGGAAATTGCAAGTTTTGTTTTCTTTTCTTGATTAAGATTTTCATTCATCATCCATGTATGCAGGAAATGAACCTCTTGGTTGAAGCAGATCAACCAGGGAATCAGCTGGATGATTATGTTACAAAGCTAAATGCCATTCTAACACAGAAAGCTGCTGGTATCTTGCAGTTGCAAACCCGTTTAGCACATTTTCAAAAACGTTTGAAGGAGCATAATGTTTTGGTTTCATCTAATGGTTACTAAATCATATTTGAGACTCCTTGTGGCGATTGTTGCTATGGCTGGAATGATGAATTGTGGGAGATTTATGCGGCATTCGTGCTAGATTATTCATTATTTTTACCTTAGCTCTTATCGTGGGGAGTATAAGCTGGGGTCTCTTTTTTTACTTTTCTTTTCCTTGGCTTCTGAGCATATAGAATTGTATTGGTTTTAGTGCTGCTATTCAAGGCACAATATCAATGTATAAGTCTTTGATTTGATGTTTTATCAATCAATGGAGTTTCTTTTATGGAGTGGTCCTCTTATTCTGTTCAATTGACACCTCCCAAATGGACTATTTTTTTTTTTAATGTAGATGAAATATTATTAAAATGATTTACACACGTTTTCTTACTTATAACCAATTTATCTTTTTATTTTTACTATAGCAACGATGAAAAATTGAAAATACATGAATTTATCAGCTAGTTGTTTTTTCTTCTTGTTTTTCTACAACAAAATTTCCCAATGTTTGTACTTTGCTAAACTAAAAATCAAAAAAGCCATGGACGAAAATTTGAATGTGATGTATAATCTTTCAAAATTCCTATAAAATTGAGTTAACTTAGTATGAGTTTTATTTTGATCTATTGATAGTATAACACGATCATCAAATTAAATTCATATATTTAAAAAAAAATTTAGATAGTAAATTTGAAGATTAAATATAATGAGTGTCATAATGGATTAATGGTATGGGGCGTTGGTGTGGCAACATCCAAAGTCCTTGGTAGTCGGTAGATTGCATTTTACTTTCAATATAAAAAATTTTAGAGTTATGTTACGTGTACTCCAAAATCAATCACCAAAAAGTCAGTTACTAGTATAAAATACATGTTGAAATATAAATACATATTAAAAATAAATTAAATCACACATATATCTATGTATAAATATACTAGTAGCTAATTTTAGTGACTGACTTTAGTATACAAATAGTATTTTTTAAAATTTTAAGATGCTAGTAATCTCATATTTATAGATTATACAAATTTCTTGTATCATTACTAAATAATAAATTGACACTGTAGGACTTAAAATAAAAAATAAATAAATAAAAAGAAAGAGGTAAAATTTGTAAACCGCGACAGTTAGTGATACTTGGATACCCCAACAGAACCAACCAACTTTTCTTCCCGCCATTTTCTTCTTCTTCTTCCAGTGAATGAACTCTGCAACTCTGATGTGAATGAATGAACGAATGCAACTTCACTTCATTTTCTTTCCCTAATTCACTGACAAGAACAAGTTTTGCGAGCACCGATTGAGCAAAAGATGGCAACTTTGATGTCAAAGATGCTCAAGAAGATGAGCTTCTTCATTCTCCTCTTCTGCATCTTCCTCTCTTTCAACACCAACAACAACAGCAACAACAGCAGAATAAGCATCACCACCACAACCACCTCCTCTTTCTGTAACCCCTCTTCTTCTTCTTCTGCTTCTTCTTGTTCTTCTTCGCACTCTCGTTCTGTTCCTCTGGACTCGTTTTCCAATTACCCTGTCTCGTTATCTGTCAAGATCAATGGTGGTGTTGGTGAAGATGATGACGACGATGATGATGAATTTGGTGTTCTTGACGCTGGTGATAATGACGATGATGACAAAAATGATTCTTCTGACGATGATGAAGATGGTGGTGAGTCACTTCAGTATGATTACTACCGAAATTCGTGCCCCAAAGCAGAACGAATTGTTCGCTCCACCATGCAACATATTCACCGCACCAAACCCTATTTGATTCCAGCTATCATTCGCCTTGTTTTCCATGATTGTTTCATTCAGGTCCGTCTTTATTGGAAAATTTCAAAATAAAGAAAAAGAAAGCATATACACATTGGGGTTCTTTTATAGGGTTTTGAGTTTCTGTGATTTTGATCACTCTTTGTTTTTCTTGAGTTGGCCCTGGAGTTCATATGTTAGATGTTTTCTCGAAAGTGAAGATTATTGAATTTCATTGATTGTAATTTGGGGTTTTGTTTATCTAGATGCTCTAGTTATGAGGTGTGTTTGGACTAAACTATAGCTAGATAATCAATAGTTTCTTGGAGAGTTACATAAAAATTGAGATTCTGCTTTAATTTTATTGCTTATTATTGAGTACTTATGATGTTGTTATATATCTATGATGAGTTTGTTGGCTGCTTTCTAACTCAACTGTGTTTCAGGGATGTGATGCTTCGGTTTTGTTAGATGATGATGATTACATTGATTCAGAGAAAGAAGCACCTCCCAATGGAAGCCTCAAAGGTTTTGATGTAATTGAAACCATCAAATCCAAGCTTGAAGAAGCTTGCCCTAGAATTGTTTCTTGTGCCGATATTCTTGTACTAGCTGCTAGAGACTCTGTGGCTCTGGTAATGTGTTTTTCTCTTCTCTTCCTTTCATCATTGTATTTTCATGATACACTTTGAATCTGTGATAATCTAATGTTGTAGATCTAATAGAAATCATAGAGCATTGTCCATTCATTTCTATGTTCATACACACTGGAACTTGATTTAGATCCGTGTTTACTTCAGGCTGGTGGCCCCTTCTATCCATTATATACCGGCCGGAGAGATGGTTCGAACTCTTATGCTGACATTGCAACGTATGAGCTTCCTTCGCCCTATTCTGATTTATCACACACCCTTAATTCCTTCAAAGCAAAGGGATTTGATGAGAGGGAGATGGTCACTCTCCTAGGTTAGTTTCTAGACATTCTTTTCACTTCTCTTTGTATTAATGGGTAACAAGACCCTTTGGCCTTATCTTCAGGTTTGATTATATTGAAGCAGCTGATATATATGACCCTTCTTCCCTAAAGTTTTAGGGCAATGATTGTATATTTCAGAACCTAACTGTTTAGGACATACATCAATGCATCATTTGCTAACAAAATCACATTAATGCATGAATATAAGCTTGCCATTAATTAACAGAACCTAGTACTTTCTGGTTTAAGTGTGCTTACTATTTTCTTTTTTTTTTAAATTCCATTGTTTTGGATGTGTCTTTGGCTTCTGCTTTTGATGCTATTTGGTGGTTTTGTGCAACTTACCATTGTCAATGAGTGACTAAACTAGTCTGTCCACTCTTTCCTTTTTAGGTGCCCACAGCATTGGCGAAATCCACTGCGAATTCTTCAAAAACCGCCTCTATAACTTCAGCGGAACCAATGAACCTGATCCTTCTATAGAAGTTGAATTTCTGAACCTATTGAAATCAAAATGCAGTGCATCATCTCCCTCATCTACATCAGGATATACTTCCCACCGCACCCTTTCATCGACAGCTTTTGACTCAACTTTTTCCAATGGCTCCCCTTCTTCCTCAGTAGAAGAGCCAGGAATTACTATGGACTTGGAACAACCTCAATCAGATTTTGGAATTACCTACTACCGCAACCTATTGCAAGGTAGAGGAATCTTGTATGCTGATCAGCAACTACTGGAAGGTGAAGTAACTCGTTATTGGATCAAGGAATATGCTCTAGATTCTACTTTGTTCCATAAACATTTCGCCCTCGCAATGATGAAACTCTCAGATCTCCATATATTGACACCGCCTATGGGTAACATTCGGCTCAATTGTTCAAAGGTTGCATGAAATGTTGCTAAGAATGAGATGTTCATGAAGTGCTTGTATGCATATTACATTTTGTTGCCAACTGTAACAGAAGAGTAGCTAGAACTTTTAAAAATTAGTTTCTGTTTCTTATCATTCCTATCAAACTAGTACACAGCATTCAAGAATCTATTATGATCCAAGTATCTTTGAGAAAGAAACTGAAGATATAAAATTTTGCACAATAAGAAAATTGGCAAACAAGAAGGTAAGAGGTTCTCTTATCCAAATGATTCAATTCTACTCATGATGTGCTATCATAAATCATGTGTCAATGTGTCATACAAGAGCAATAACACAGGGAAAAGGAAGAAATTTCTAAAAAGTGGGAACTGAACCACATAAACTCATTTTCAGTTTTATCATATATGATACAACATGTGGAAAAAGGACACAACACAAGAGACACAAAATAGTGAAATAAAAACATTTTGCTATACACTGAAACCTGCTATGCCTTGGGAATTATGATTATCTTATCTACAACCTGATTGAACCAAGTCTCTGCTTTGAGGTTCTGATGCTAACAGAGGGCTGTGGAAACGATAACTCTGAGTGCATATCCATGAAAAACTGGTCCACGATATCTAAATAGACAGGGCTTTTAAGGCGAGAATAGTAATGTAGTGCCTCTTCTATGTCTAGTACATCCTCAAGATCACCCTCATCAACCATATCTAATTCTCTCATCTTCTGTGCTAAAAGTAAAACATTAGCTCCCTTTGTTGAATCCTCCTTATTTCTTACTTGTGATGAGTTCCCTTTGTTTTTCTTCTTCTTCTTCTTCTCCTCCTTTGGCATGTCTTCATGAAAGCTCTTTTGTGGACTTTGCTTTGCAAAACTCACAATATCTTCAATTTCTGGCTCTTTTGACTTGGAATTTGTTATGTTGTTGCTGTTGCTGCAAAACCTCTTCATTCTGCTGAGATCATACTGCAAGTGATCATAGAACTCATTGTAGAATTGGTCACTTGTTGTGTGAGTTCTTGCATTGCCACTTCCACAAAGTAAAGTGTTGAAGGAGAGTGATCTTGGTAGTTTTTGGTACCCTCCACGGAATAAAGACCTGAATTTTCTAAGGCTTTTGTGGAATAAAACCTTGCTTTTGTGAATGGTGTCTCTTAGCAGCATTTGTGATTTTATTGAGAGAAGGAGGAGAGGATTTCTCCAAGTGGTTCTTCTGTCTTATCTTCAAGAGCAAGCATGGTTTTAAATATGCTCTAGTTCTTGTACAGTCTCCAATTTTGTCCTGATTCTTATTCACATATAAAGATAAATGCAGATTGGAATTAGTTTCTTATGGTTACCATAAGACAAAGAAATGTACTCTAAAAGGGTTTTATTTCCATCTATGTTTCAAGCTTACCTTTTTGTCTACGGCATTCCATGTACCCTTTAAACCCCCCCCCCCCCTTTTTTTTTTCTCTCTTATTGAAGTCAAAGCTAGTAACCAAGGTTTTAAATTGCAGTTGATTTAACCATATGATAAGGTGAAAATATTAATATCAAAGGTTAAGGTTATCAAATTTGATAGTTCACCTAACCTCGTCGAGCTAAGATAAACTCAAATAATAAAATTCAACTGGTAAACTTGATTTGGCATTCTAAACTTGTAAAGTTTATAGTTAACCAGAGAGTTTGATAACCATGTCAAAGGGGCAAAGTAATTTGGGTTCATGATACTTGTGTAGATATTTTCCTTGAATGTGGTGGTTGTTCCTATTTGGCTTACAGATAGTTTACAAAAGAAAGCATAAAAAAAGGACTTTCAGTATTCATATTATCAGAGATGTTAGTACATTGTTTTGGCTAAGGTACAAAGTTGCCAGCAGTGTTGCCTAAAAACATTAAATCAAGAATTTGCAAAACTTGGCCAGATTTGAAACATCATGAATTATGACCCCCCTAAATCAAATTATTCTTAGTTTGAGATTTGCAGGGGTTCTATTATTTTTTGTCATGAGTCATGACATGCAACTAATTTTAACTTTAGTGACTTGTGTTCATTTAATTAATGCACCTCCAAAGTAGATTCAGTCAGTGCTTTTAGCAGAAAAATCAGTAGGGTCACTGAGAATAATTAATGACACACATGCTCACATTCCAAACCAATGCTAATTAAGTATAAAGCCTTATTAATACTCATTCTATACTAAAAAGTTGTTTTAACTTTTTTGGTACATTAACAAATCATAATCAATGCAACAATATATAATTTATATCTAAATAATCCCATTTTTCATTGGCAAACAAGTCTTAATCCACAATTAATTAGCGTCATGGTTCTTAAGTAGGAAAGTTGTCGAAGACGTTGGTCCCACGGTTAATTAACCAATAGAACCTCGACGCTAATTAATTTCGGATAGAGACTTGTTTGGAGCTTACTCCATTAATTTAAGAAGTGGAGAGAGTATACTATTTTGTAAGAAAGGGGTTAATTGGTAGTCATGTCACTATCAGATTTTGACATAGCTTATTAATTCCTCTACCCACCTCTATCCAAAACTATGATAGTTAAAGTGTCTGCACTGTGTTTGGCAGATATCTCTTTTTATCCTGAATAACTGTTTACCCTGCAAGGGAGAGCAACTTAACTCTGGCAGCAAAAACTGACAAAACTTTGGATGCCCAAACATGTACTACAACTGCCAAATTTTGCATCTATCATTCATGAAGATAACATGATATTTGGCAGACTATATTAAAGATAGGCTTTGGTGCTTGGAACCATGCACTGTCTTATTTTGGAGCTTATTGTTTATTTTGGTGTTCAATCATTCATTGTTGTTTGATACTTCAGCAGTTGTATTCAAAATATAGTTATATATAGTAGATAACAATAATGATCCACAAAGTCAACTGTTTTTTGCCCTGAAAACACTTAATTCTACCAGGAATAGTTGAGATCATATATAAGTTATTAACAATTTATTAGAAGAAAAATGTTATTTAAAATTCACTTTTCTTTTCTTTCTTTTTTTTCTTTTTTTTTTAAAAAAAAAGAAAGAGCTCAATGCAGCAAAGTCAAACACATCACAATCTAATCTAACCGACAATAAGTTAGGTGAATTGTTTCCCTTCTAATTGATGGTAAAACATTCATATCATAGATGTAGTTATTTCCCACATAAACTTAGCATATTGTCATTTTCTCCAAGATAGATTGGTTCTGTTGTCCATGTTGAATATCTGACACCATTGTTGCCCGTGACCAGCATTAAGTATACAAAACAAAGTTGCAGAGTGGCAGCTAGAACAATTAATCTGCATCTTAAATAGCATTCATTGATTCAATTCTCTCAGCATTGAATAGAGTTGCCAACATAATACCTGCTTATGAACCGTTATTTATATGATGTAATTATCAAAGTCAATTTAAAACAGTTTGAACATTCTTATTGCTGACAAAGACAGTCTAAGTTTTTATTTGGAATAAGATCGGATAACATATACAAGCCCCTATGAATCCATTTTCCTTTTTTACAAAAAAAAAATTTACAAATAGGAATTCTCCCCCGTAAAAGAATAAAAAATAAAATAGTGTATAAAATCATCAGAAAAGAAACAAGGGTATGAAAAATGAATAACTGTCAAGTGCACAATACAGATTTTTTATTTGCTGCTCTGCCCTATTTCAAGTTTTTTCTTTCTTCTTCTATATATAAAGATTAAAGAATCTAAGTGAACTGAATAACTATCAAACTGAGGGTATAAATGGGACAATGCTATGATGCATCAGATTGTACTTGGTGCATCATGTACTAAGGCAATCAAAAGGAATAAATTTGAATCATGACGGATGCCACATTGCCACACTTCTCATTGTTCAAATCTCTACCATTGTATTGCCTTAATGCACGGTGCACCAAATTCAACCCGGTACATCTAAGACATCTCCCTATAAATGATTATAATGGAAATCATAGCCTTTGTAAGACCTTTTCTTCTGCAGTGAGTATTCTCAGCTTCTCTTTTTAAATTTGAAAAACTGATGGAGCAACCTGTGCACTTCACCATAGTTATTAGTGGAAGAAACAAGACGATCTTTTATCCACTGTGGTAGCTTGTTGACTGGGTGGGATAAGCTCCTTTTGGAGGAATCAGATGCATATCTAGTATCAACAAGCAAAATTGCTGCATAGTCATTAATATGACGAATTGCTCTACCTGAAACAATATACATACATATAACAGTGTAATGTAAGTCCTATAGAAGAAAACCCCTTCAAGATGTTTGCAAGTGCTATATATGCTTAATGTACAATAAGTAATGTTACTTTGAACATCCAATAGTGTGTATCAATTGGACACATAGCATAATCTGATGGTGAAAAATAAGTGTTGAAGTAGGGAGTCAAAAGTAGTGTCGGCATGGAGTTTGAAGGTTTCGATGTTCAAAAACTATTTTCCATGCACCATAGAGGAAATCCAGTAAGATATTGTGCAATCATGAGCTTGACCTTTGGTTTGCTACATGAACTTAATGCATCAAAGAATTAATTAGTAACAAAGCATTGAATTTCGGTGAAGATTAATTCCTTATAAATTGCTTAACCACATGTTTGGTTTGGTATGAGAAAGACCAAAACCATGGCTTCAAGGGTATAAATTGAGTTTCAACTTATTTGGCAAAAATTGGTTGAGTTACATTTCAACAAAATTACCCTTTATGGGATTAGTGCATATATACTCACCTATTGATTGATTTACAGCTTTCATGCAGAGATTCTCATAGTACTCTTTCCCTCTCTGGCTGCAACTTCTTAAGATGTCAAAACCACCTTGTGCATCTCCACTATATACATCACAACTTGCACCAAATGGGATATTTTCAATGGACTTCAAATTTCGAAAACCTTCTATGTGCTTTATCCTTTCCAATAACTCGATATCAGATGGACTAGCATATGGCAGTCCAACCATGATGACACACCGACCCATTCCATCACTTAAGTTGATCCCTTCAGATATCTTCCCACCAACAACAGCAAGGAGCACTGCACCACTTTGAGATGCTTGGTTTGCTTCTGTACTCACACTTGATAATGCACAAATGGTATCTTTATATTCCTTTAGAACAGATTCAACTTCCATATTATTCCTAGGCTCTCTAAAGATACGCTTCCTCCTAGTAATCCTCTCAATGATGCCAGAAGATCCCCAGAGTTCATACACTTTACCTTCATAATCGAAAGAAGGGAAGAAGACTACGATTCCTTCAGGAACCACAGTCACCAAGTTACATAGCAAAAGGCCTAGTTCTCGCATCTATAAAACACAAAATGGAACATAGTCAATCATTGTCCGCAGTTGAATACTTCAGGTGTCATTTGGTTATTGTCTACACAAAGAGGACAGAGATGTTGGAGACAAAAATATCCCTTTAGCAAGACAAATTTTAAGATAATTTTTGTACTTCTTGAATAAAGAGACACAAGAGATGTCTCCGAGACAATTTTTAAGTAAATTTCTATACCTCCAAAGAGATGGGACACTGGAGAGTGGAGACCCATGTCTGCCATCTCACTGTCTCCATCCTTTCTATCTCAAGACAGAAGCCAAATGCTACATTTACAAAAGAAACCATGCTAAACAATGATAGACAAGAATAAGGATATGCTCACCATGTCTAGTGAGCTTCTAGAGCTGTAGCTAAAATCAAAGGAGCGGCCAGAAGGACCACGAGAAACCGCAATTGGCATAATGCTATCTGGAGGGACAATGTGGCCGCATGAAAAGAAATGCAACTGATTCGGTGGTAACCACGGAAATAATCGCTCCCTTGTCTCTTCTATAGGTTGAAGAGTTCCCCCTACTAATAGAACAGCATGTGCTTGATCTACAATCTAAAGAAAGCTTCAGAGTTATTTTCTTGTTCATTATATGTCACGAAAAGTAATTTAAGCTACAAAGTACTTATTAACTTAAGACATCAGTGTCAAGCAAACCTCAGAGAAAATCTTCTCGCCACTGAGCATAACAAACTTGATATATCCCCCTTGTTTCCTAAAGCTTGATGATGAACTAAACCTCGAAACTATTATCCTTCCATCGCTATCATTGTTTGTCAGTGACAGTAATATATCCGCTAATGCCTGGAAAGCAGACAGACATCCCCCCTCCTCCCCATGTTCCCGAATTTCATTGCGTGCTGATGTATTCTCCAAATTAGCCACCTTTTCTCCATAACTATTAACCTGGAAAATCAAGTAAATTTTGACATCAAATTGAAGACAAAAAAGTTTCATTAAAAAATGTAAGTATTTAGTAGCAGATTCACCTTGTGCATGATATTACTTTCCTTTATATACTTTAACAATTTGATCAAGTTGATATTGTCTATATTTAGTTCAAAGATAAAATCATTGATGGCCATAGTAAAATCAGATGTTCTACTTTCTTCAGAAGCATGTTCTATGTCATGGTAAGAATCCATCGGATTTCCATTCTTCTCATTGAGTAGTACTCGAAGGAAAGCTTGTGTCAGAACCATCAGAGTTTGAATATATCTCCGGTTGGCTGGTCCCAAAAGACTCCGGAATCTCACAAAGTACCGTTCTACATGGCAATGCACATTCTCCAGCTGTACAAATAGGGAACAGAACAATTAAATTCAAAAGTAAATATAACTTGTTCAATGTCTATGCTAGATAAAATTGACGAGCATACCTGTGATAAAGTAATTTTTGAGTCATACATGCTGATGAGTGAATCAGCTAAATTATGTGCCTCATCTATTATAACAATATTGGATTTCAAATTCAGACCAAGAGCTTCACGAGATGATTTCGACAAAAGAGATTGATATGGAAGAACAACAAGATCAGCTCTCACAACCATGCTTCTAGAGCCATAGTACGGACAGGTTTCCAATGTTTTTCCAAGGTTTGCAAGATCTTCAATATCCAAGGGTCCTCGTTCAGATACCTCATTCCTGAATTCATGTTGTAGTTTATGTTTTCTAAGCATTGGGCAACCAGAAGAGGCCTTTGTTCTGCGTGTGTGTGCACCTACTCTTATGTTCTGCAAGTTCAAGAGACATTAGTGCCTAGACAATTCTATCTTATTTATTCTTGACAAGAAAGAAAAGGTACCAACACCAAGCAGTGACTAATAGATAGGAAACTTAGTTCCACAATTAGACATTAAGCATAGAAGTTAGTATTGCTTATGTTTTCATCTCAATTTTGTACTTCTAAATAGAACTATTTTTCTTGAATCCTTAGCCAAGCATGCCTCCTTGAATGAAAACATTCTCAACATTAAGTTTTCATGTGCCATTTTTCAAAAGAACAGTGATATACCTTCACTCTAGTAGCTTCATTTTTCTTTTTCTTCTGGAGTTCCAAGCATCGCTCATTTATGCGTGTGGAGTTTCCAAGTGAAAGCACATCTATGGTAAAATACAGACATTTGTTGTTAGCCATTTCAGCTTAATCAAATGGAAAATGATAAAAACTTCTTCAAAAACTCAGTTCCAAACCTTTGTTAATGCAAAGATTTTTCCTTGACCCTAAACTCACAACAGTCATCTCATTAGCAAAGATTGTCTTCTGTAACTCCTTTATGAACTGCGAAAGCTGTGAATGTGTTCGGCTACAGAAATAAACCTTGAACTTCTTCTCATCCTCCTCCCCCTCAGCATCATCAGACTCATCTTCACTCGAAGAATTAAGCATGCTTTTAGTAGCCTTCCTCTTCAACATCACACTCCCTAAATCCCCTTCTTCTTCACTCTCATACTCTTCAAGTAGAAACTCCTTGTCATCAACATCTGTTGTATCAATTTTCTTTTGTGAACTTTGACATATCTTTTCAGCAGGAGAATGTTCACAATGCACATCCCCAAAATCTTTACTAATTACCTTATTCTCCTTCTCCTTCTTATCAGCTTTTCGTGACAGATACCGAAACTTGTCCTTCTTGTTTTTCACTTTATCCTCTTTAACTTGGGGGTCTTTGTTAACAACAAAGTTCCTCAACCAATCAGGTTCATCATCCGAACCAACACCGCCATCACCATTACCACACGCTTCCTGTGATTCCTGCTGTCTCCTCTGATCAAGCACCCATTGCAAAGCACTACAAATAACACTCATAGTCTTCCCAGTACCTTTTATAACACACAAATCTCAACAAAATTAACCTAATTCTTTTTTTTTTCCCTAATAAACAAACAAAGCAAAACAACAACATGGAATTGCTTCCAATAATGTAAGACAGACTAAAAACAGTAAATTCATTGTCTCCCTCTCCTCCTAACTAAAACATAATAACATCACCAAAATTAAACTCATTTTGCAAACAATTAATAATACAAGTGTGATACAGCCAAAAACTCCCAAATAAAATGACGTTAAATTTAAGATTAAAAAAAATCAGAAATGAATGTTGAATTACCAGTAGGGCTTTCTAACATGGAGACGCCACCTTGGTTGAGAGAGTGATAAAGAGCCTTCATGAATTCCATCTGAATCGAATATGGCTTGAAAGGGAACGCTGAGAACTTCACTTCTTCTTCTTTAACTTCCATATTCCTAATTCCTTCACTCCTTTCTTCGTTCCTTCAGTGTCGCAGCGTTGATTCAACGAATTTTCTTTTTCTTTTCCTTTTTTGGGTAATAATCATCAAAGAGAGAAATGAAGACTTGGCGCCATTACCATATGGCGGGAACAAAAAAAAAAGTTGAAATTTTATTTTAAAGTATTAATTAGAAGTTTTTTTTAAGCCTATTTTGTAAAAGGTATGGAAAATATTGAATTTTTTTTATAAATGATATTTATTATTGAGATATTTTATTCTCTTATTCATACGAGAGAAATTGTCCTTTTATTATTCAATAAAAATATTTATTGTTCATTATCTATTGTACGGAAGATGTAATCATTTTTATCAAATATACTGTAATATTTTTTGTTGGTTTTATTCTTAAATTTTATTTCATTTTACTCATACAACAAAGTTTTAAAATATTTTGATTTTACCTTAAGATTTGATTAGTTAATCATTTTGAAAAATTAGGAATAATAATTGTATTTGTTATTACGATACCTGTTCGAGGTATAGTTTATTGTAAAAAAAAGAGATATCTCATGTTTTATCCACGAATGAGTTATATGTCGGACTTCAAAGAATACTGGATAGGATAGGTATCTACAAAAGGTACATCAGTATCCAAGTCAAAAATAATTCAAAAAAGAGAATGAAAGTGACTTATGTAAATATTAGATTTTTAGATATCCTATACCTTAATCTAATGTTACCTTGTATAGACAGAATAGAAACTAAGACTTTTGAATATACTCGATTAGTGAATCATAAGTTACGGTTGTGGTGAAAACTACATTGTGGTTACCGTAATATTTTCAGCATTTGTTTTGACTATTTCATTGAGTTGTTGGTAATAACGTGTGATGAAGTCATCGTGTCGTTCTGCTTAATGTTATCATGTTTTTGAGTTTTGGGCCGAGTTATAACTTTTTTGGGCTAATGTATAGGCTTTATTAACCGAGTTATAGGTAATGGATCAAGGCTTGTTCTCGGAGTAATAGGTGGCAATTACCTAATAATACAAAATGGATCAGATTATAACGGTAGAGTTATACATATAATGACTGAGTTATGTGTTGGTAATTTATGAGTCATAGAAACCGTAACATTCTTTTGACCTAATCTCCAAATTATAGCTTGTAGCCGTCGAGTTATAGTGACCAGATCACAACCCTCAAACTTAACCTGTTTGTTTTTAAGAAAAGCAGGTTGAGTTGTTATGAATATCGACTTATAACACGGCAGGATATAAAAGAAATGTGTTTGTGTTATAATTCAGAGATATAAGAATTAGCTTCCAAGCTCAACTTGATAATCTTAAAAATAAAATTGGACAAACTTGTTATTGAGAAAGGTGTTGCTTATATAAGTATATTTTTAAACGAACTTATAAGTGATTGTTTGTTGGACTAACGTTAACTTGTAGGTGTCGGTTTGCTTTGACTAATTATGACTTCTATGTGGACAAGGGGTTTTGCCAATGTATAGCTCGGGCTCCTTAGGCACTAGATTTCTTGGCGTCAACGATCCGTTATTACTTCTTTTATAGCTCCGAACGCTCGGGTTTCTGCAAAAAATATTCCGACACTCAAGTCAGTGAAGGACTAAAAGACATGCTCTTAATTTGCTTGTTCTTGTTGTCTTTTTTCTCTTTTTTTTTTTCATTGTTAGATGGGAAGTGTAGAAAAAAATAGTAGTCAAACTAAAAGCATGAATAAAAATAAAGAATAACGAAATTAAAAATAATGTACTGTTTATTGAGGATTACCCTCTTAATATAGAAGGTATAGGATAAACTGCCTCGTTAAAACTCTCCAAACAAAACCCAATGTACAAATAATTCTTGTGAGTAGAAAAAAGAGCACATATTCGATTCCTGAATTATAACTTAGTTGTAGTAGAGTTTTAGAGAAGTTGCGTTCCAAGTACTAGATAGTTCTTTACCTAGTAATGTTTAAAATGTATAAGTCCCTTGCCAATCACTTTGCTGATTCGAAAAGGTCCTTCTGGTCATCCTCTTTTAATTGAGTTGGTTTATTGACTCGTCAAGTTTATCTAAATTCTTCTATTTTCATTTGTCCAACTATTTTTTTTTCAGAATTCTACTAAAGTCTTCAGCTTAGAGACAACAATAGTCTTGTAAAACTTGTTAGGGCAAAGACCACTCTTAAAGGCATAGAGGTGGACATGAGGGCTAAGGTGGGGAATTTCCATTGCTATTTTATTGAACCTCGTCATGTAGTCACAGAAACTTTCGTATTGACCTTGTTTGATTGTGCTAAGGTAGTCAGAATCATGGACATAGATCTTGGATACTGCAAAATTGTTGGTGAAGAGGTCGGTTAGTTCCTTAAAAGTAGAGATAGAATCTGTAGGTAAAGATGAAAAATAGAGTAAAGCAACATCATTTAAAAATGTGGGAAAAGAATGACATAATATTGGATCGGAATCACCATTAAAAAATATCATTGAGTGGAACTTAGTGATATATATGTTCATGTCCCAAATCCCTTCATATGGCTTTAAAGTGATTGGAAGAGTGAAGTTCTCCGCATATGAAACTTCATGATTTCCTCAGAAAAAGGGTTTTATGTCTTTTTAGCATCTTTGAAGTTGTAACATCTACCAGAGCACAAGTTCCTGACACATGTTCATCATCATTATGAGCATCCTTATGATATTTCTTGTTATTTTGATTCTTTTGCTGTTGTATTAACAACTCGGTTATCCTCTGGACCTCAGCCTCAAGCGCACCGTTCTTAGCTATTAACTCGGCTTGAGTTGGTGGAGGAGGAGGTGGATTTTTTTCATCAACCATGATCGAGATCCTACAAAAAAGAAGAATAATAAGTGGGAAAAAATGTGGGGTAACATTAAGATCGGTCGCATGATGGGCGCTAAATGTTTTTATTGTTATGAAATCTGTTCGAGGTATAGTTCGTCGCAGAAGGGGAGACGTCGTCCTGTCTTCTCCACGTATGAGTTATACGCCGGACTCCAAAAAACACAAGACAGGATTGGTACCTGCAAAGGGTACTCCGACGCTCAAGTCAGAAATAATTCAAAGAAGAGAGTGAGAGTGACTTGTGTAAGTATTAGGTTTTTAGATGTCCTTTACCTTGATCTAATGTTATCTTATATAGACTGAATAGAGACTAAGCCTTTTGAATATACTCGGTTAGCGAATCATAAACTACGGTTATGGTGAGAACCACAATGTGGTTACCGTGATATTCTCGTCATCTGTTTTGACTATTTCACTTCATTGAGTTGTTGGTGGTGATGACGTGTGATGAAGTAATCATGTCGTTCTGCTGATAGTTATCATGTTTTTGAGTTATAGGCAGAGTTATAACTTTTTTGGGTCAAGATATAGATTTCATTGGCCGAGTTATAGGTAATGGATTAAGACTTATTTTCTGAGTAATAGATAGCAATTACCGAATAATATAGAATGGACCAGATTGTATCGGTCGAGTTATAGATATAACGACTAAATTATGTGTTGGTAATTTATGAGTCATGAAAACTCTAACGTTCTTTTTACCTAATCTTCAAAGTTCAAATTATAACTTATAGCCGATGAGTTATAGTGACTAAATCAATAACAATAATGATAATAATAAAATCATCATCACCTCTAATTTGAAGGGAATATTATTTTGTTATAAATTTAGAGAACATCATTGGTTTGTTAATAATATGAAACGGGGAACTAATTCGGCTTCAAGTTCTTCCTAACCAATATAATTTGCACCATGTCAATCCAAATCGCATAATATGATACATGATATAATTGCTTTTATGTTATTGTCAAGTCTAAGATTTCTCTAAGATTTCTCTTGAACAGGAATAAAGAAATCAATGTTATTTGAATTCAACAGGAATAAAGAAATCAATGTGATTTGAATTGAAACTATCCCTAAAGGTAACAACTAATACACTGAGCATATCGTATAATTAGGCAATCTATAAAGTGAGAGAGTAAACTAAAAAGTATATATGCAATAATGCAACCTAGTAAAACTTAAATTTTAATTGTTTTCCTGTTATTAGCATCCATTCCTGCTTTAGTTTGCTAACTCTTTGAAAAACTTAAACTATATGCTGCCTCATGGAACAACTATTAGGTTGAAAAATTCCTTAGAAACGGTCACAATCTCTTCTAGGATTTAAACCTATTTTCATTCTAAATATCTCTTAAACACTACAGAGCACAGCATATATAGACAAACTAAAACTCTTGATCAAATTGTTATATGAACAGGTTTTTGTTTTGTTTTCACCATCTTAAGAAGGCCACATAAGATTACTATTGTTGGTATCGTTCTTATATTTGAATTAATTATAACGAAAAGGTTTATTTGATAAATAATATCAATATAGTTGACAAATTCCCACCTTAAATATGGTGTTACATAACACTTGTACCTGAACCTTTTCAGATATTACACTGGCAGTTTTGTAAAATCGAATTGATACAAAACATAAATTATATAGCATATCATGATAAATGCATCATAATCTAACAAAGTAAAGGACGATTGATATTCATATTTATATCGTTTAGTTAGGTTAAAAAAAATCTAATTAAAAAATATTAAATCGAAGATACAGTCTATAAATAAAAGAATAATGTTACATATCAAAATTTTTTTCTGAATCATGTCCAATCAAATTAAATAACAAGACTTGAAATAATGTTAGATATAACTAAATTTTATTATCTTAGACCAACTTAGTTAAACTTGATAAATGAAACATTATTCCAAAAAAAAAAAAATGCACCACATTATGATAATGAAGTTATGGATTCAAGAGACTGTGTAGGATACTCTTCCCCAAAAGATACCAAAATGCAAACTATCCTCAAGAGATTATAGGCTTGGCTTAAATAACCGCATTTCAGATGAGCAACTTGGAAGACCAAAGTGCGAGGGTGAAACTAAACTTTCATGATAGATGTGAAAGATCCTTGAGCCTACACCCCGAGATAAAGGACGGTGTTTGGTCATGCCATCACTGGAGGTGTCAATATTAGGAAAATATATGCTGCCATCATTTATGTTGCATAAAACTAACTTGCCACTAGGAGATTTCGCCAGTAGAACATCATTTTTCAACATGTACATAGGCCGTAGTACATAATTTAAACGAGAATTAATGAGTAGCGGGTGGTGGCCGATTATTGCCAACTTAGTCCAAGATTGAGGAACTCCATAGTCCTTCATCAACCAGAGAGTCCAATGAGTTTTCTTAGTCTCACAACAAACAGCAAGACAACCCCCCAAGATATCCAATCGGGGAAACACACTGTGATTATCATCTGAATCCCTACTGGGAGCGGAAAACTGACTATAAGTCTCTTTCACCAAGTCAACGGAAAGAACTGCCACAAAACTACTACGACGGCCGCGAAGAAGCCAATTAAGAGTGCCAGTGCCACTTACAAAACGCCCTGTCCGACCCACCACAGAAGCCTTGTTATCGCGGTCATGTAGTCTATATGGGAAATCCTGAATTGTTCTCCATTTAGATTTTGGGCCGAATGTGAAAATTCTGGTGACAGATTCACCTGATTTCTTAATCACAATCCCGAGAAGCTTATACTTGTCGTTCACATGATCATAACCGAATCCACAATAGTGGAAGATACTACCAATTTTAAGCGGCTGAGATGTGAGTCCAGTGCAGGGGTTCCACAGGATGGCACGATCTTCAAGCTCATCGTCGAGCAAGCACAGCAATCCATTACAAGAGCCAATGATGCTACGGCAGCGTCGTCCCTCGTAGGGGACTACTTTAGTCGGTTCACGGGGAGGGTTCTCGAACACAGATCGGGCGGAGAAAATTCCGATGATGGGGTTTGAGTAGCTATAATAGGCAATACGCAGGTGGGTCAAGGCTAGATCCACCGCCATTGAACGTCGAAGGTGGTCCTGGGCAAATTGGGAACTGGAAATTAGGGTTCTCCATGAACCGCAGACGCTGTTCCTTAATCGCACAAGAGAACTCGCCGGAATCCTCAGCAGGATTTCCTCTATGAGCTCGTCCATGAGGGCAGGCATCCCGGTGGTTGTGACGACCTCCCCCTTCCTCTCATAATCATTATCATCGTCGTGAAGCGGACTATTCATGCGTTCCATGAGTTGGATTTTAGGATTACTAGCATCAACCAATTCGGAAAACAATTTGGAGGGATAATGTGGCCGCATGAAAAGTTCCCTTGTGTCTTTTATAGGTTGAAACTGTTGAAGAGTTCCCCTACTAGTAGAAAAGATTTTTTCTTTTTTAAATATTTTTTAATAAATTTAAAACAATTTAATATTTAAATATCATATAAAAATATTTTTAATGTATAATTATATTTAAATACAATAACATAAAATATCTTTTATTTATTACTTTAGGATTTTTTCAAAATAAAAATCTTCTTAAAAAATTATAATATTTTTAAATTATTTTGTTAATATTTTTATTGTTATCATTACAACTTATCAAATACACTAAATAATAAAAAACAAATCTTTCTTTATTGAAAAAATATATTTTATATACTTTCACAATTTGATCAAGTTGATATTGTCTATATTTAATTCAAAGATAAAATCTTTTGATGATCACTTGATTATAATAAAATTGATGGAATATAATTGTAATAAGATATTATGAAAATTAAATAATTAAGTAAATAACTAATTAAGAAATAAATTAACAATAAAATAAAAAATAAATTATTTAAAATTCTTTTTTGAAAAAAAAGAAGATAAATAGTTAAAATAATTTTTAAGTTAAATCCTTCTTAAAATTTGAATATATTAGAAGGAGAGAAGTAGATGAACAAGTGAGAGTTCAAAATTGACGAGCATACCTGTGATAAAGTAATTTTTTAGTCATACATGCTCATGAGTGAATCACCTAAATTATGTGCCTCATCAATTATAACAATATTAAATATTAAATTACTCTTTCATCTTAACTCATGACAACAATAAAGAAGTCTCATGGCCTATAAATTCAACTCAACAAAATACATAAATTCAATTACAATTTTAATCTTTATTATCTTATCTTATCTTTTCTTTTCTTTATCTTATCTTCTTATTTTATCTTTATTTGCTTTTATCTTTCATAGGACAATGCCCTATATATACTTAGTTTTACCTTCATAGTTTACAATACAATTCAATCAATCAATAATCAATAAAAGTTCTTTTCTTTATCTTTCCTATTCTTTCACAATTTTATCATGGTATCAGAGTCTTGGTATCCTCTTTGAAGAGGATCATAAGCTATCATCTTTTTGGTGAGAAATCACTCTACTTCTTTGTCAACCTCCTCCTCCCATGATGAATAATCAATCTTTCAATTTATCTCAGCAACTAATCTCTATTACATCCATCCAAGTAAAAATCCAACATCAGTCTTGGTTACATCGATTCTAACAGGAAACAACTATCATTCATGGAATAGTCACTATGGCCTGTCTGCGCTTTCTTCCGGCAGTTTCATCTGCACCTTCTTCCGAGCGTTTCGTCTGCATTCTGTTTCAGCAGTCATGTCTGCATTCTATTTCAGCAGTCATGTCTACATTTTATTTCAGCAAATTCAATCTACATCTGTTTTAGCAGTTCGGTGTTGGTAATTTATGAGTCATAAAAACCGTAACATTCTTTTGACCTAATCTACAAATTATAGCTTGTAGCCGTTGAGTTATAGTGACTAAATCACAACCCTCAAGCTTAACCTGTTTATTTTTAAGAGAAGCAAGTTGAGTTGTTATGAATATCGAGTTATAACTCGGCAGGATATAAAAGAAATGCGTTTGTGCTATAATTCAGAGATATAAGGATTAGTCCCCAAGCTTAACTTGATAATCTTAAAAATAAAATTGGACAAAGTTGTCATTGAGAAAGGTGTTGCTTATATAAGTATATTTTTGAACGAGCTTATAGGTGATTGTTTGTTGGACTAACGCTGACTTATAGGTGTCGGTTTGCTTTGACTGATTATGACTTCTATGTGGACAACGGGTTTTGCCAATGTATAGCTCGGGCTCTTTGGGCACTAGATTTCTTGACGTCACCAATCCGTCTTTACTTCTTTTATAGCTCCGAACGTCGGGATTTCTGCAGAAAATACTCCGACGCTCAAGTCAGTAAAGGACTAAAAGATATGCTCTTAATTTGCTTGTTCTTGTTCCCCTTTTTCTCCTTTTTTTTCATTGCTAGATGGGAAGTGTAGAAAAAAGCAGTAGTCGAACTAAAAGCATGAATAAAAATAAAGGATAATGAAGTTAAAAATAATGTATTGTTTATTGAGGATTACCCTTTTAATATAGAAGGTATAGGATAAACTTCCCCGTTAAAACCCTCCAAGTAAAACCTAATGTGAAAATAATTTTTATGATTGGAAAAAAGAGCACATATTCGTTTCCTGAATTATAACTTAGTTGTGGAATAGTTTTAGAGAAGTTGTGTTCCAAGTACTAGATAGTTCTTTGTCTAGTAATATTTGAAATGTATAAATCCCTTGCCAATCACTTTGCTGATTTGAAAAGGTCCTTCTGGTCATCCTCTTTTAATTGAGTTGGTTTATTTACTCGTCGAGTTTGTCTAAATTCTTCTATTTTCATCTGTCCAACTGCTTTTTTCTCAGAATTCTGCTAAAGTCTTTGGCTTGGAGACAACAATAGTCTTGTGAAACTTATCAGGGCAAAGACCACTCTTAAAGGCATAGAGGTGGACATGAGGGTTAAGGTTGGAAATTTCCATTGCTATTTTATTGAACCTCATCATGTAGTGACGGAGACTTTCGTATTGACCTTGTTTGATTGTGCTAAGGTAGTCGGAATCATGGACATATATCTTGAATACTGCAAAATTGTTGGTGAAGAGGTCGACTAGTTCCTTAAAAGTAGAGATAAAACCTGTAGGTAAAGATGAAAACTAGAGTAAAGCAACACCATTTAAAAATGTGGGAAATGAATGACATAATATTGGATCAGAATCACCATTAAAAATATCATTGAGGGGAACTTAGTGATATATATGTTCATGTCCCAAATCCCTTCATATGGCTTTAGAGTGGTTGGTAGGGTGAAGTTCTTCGCATATGAAACTTCATGATTTTTTCAGAAAAAGGGTTTGTACGTCTTTTCAGTGTCTTTGAAGTTGTAACATCTATCAGAATACGAGTTCCTGACACATGTTCCTCATCATTATGAGCATCCTTGCGATCTTTCTTGCTATTTTGATTCTTTTGCTGTTGTGTTAAAAACTCGGTTATCCTCTGGACCTCGGCCTTAAGCGCACCGTTCTTAGCTATTAACTCGGCTTGAGTTGGTGGAGGAGGAGGTGGATTTTTCTCATCAACCATGGTCGAGATCCTACAAAAAAGAAGAATAATCAGTGGGAAAAAATGTGGAGCAACATTAAGATCGGTCTCATGATGGGTGCCAAATATTTGTGTTGTTACAGGATCTGTTCGAGGTATAGCTCGTCGCAAAATGGGAGATGTCGTCCTGTCTTCTCCACGTATGAGTTATACGCCGGACTACAAAGAACACCAGACAGGATGGGTACCTGCAAAGGGTACTCCGACGCTCAAGTCAGAAATATTTCAAAAAAGAGAGTGAGTGTGACTTATATAAGTATTAGGTTTTCAGATGTCCTTTACATTGATCTAATGTTACCTTATATAGACTGAATAGAGACTAAGCCTTTTGAATATACTCAGTTAGCGAATCATAAACTACGGTTGTGGTGAGAACCACAATGTCGTTACCGTGATATTCTCGTCATCTGTTTTGACTTTTGACTATTTCATTGAGTTGTTGGTGATGACGTGTGATGAAGTCATCATGTCGTTCTGCTGAGAGTTATCATGTTTTTGAGTTATAGGCAGAGTTATAACTTCTTTGGGTCGAGGTATAAATTTCATTGGCTGAGTTATAGGTAATGGATTAAGACTTATTTTATGAGTAATAGGTAGCAATTACCGAGTAATATAGAATGGACCATATTGTAACGGCCGAGTTATAGATATAATGATGGAGTTATGTGTTGGTAATTTATAAGTCATGAAAACTCTAACGTTCTTTTTACCTAATCTTCAAATTATAACTTGTAGTCGCTGAGTTGTAGTGACTAAATCAATAATAATAATGATAATAATAAAATTGTCATCTCCTCTAATCTGAAGAGAATATTATTTTGTTCTAAATTTAGAAAACATCATTGGTTTGTTACACTACAAGAAACATCGTTAAAATCGATGGCCAAATCGACGGCTTAATATTAAAATTCGACGGCAAAATGAAAGGCGGAGATGGTCATTATTAAGCTTGTCGATTTTTCAAAATGCTAATAAAATCGACGGCTTGCCTAACCGTCGATAATAATTTAATAAAATCGACAACTCTTCTGTCTGTAATATGAGTTTGAGGATTTTACATTCTTACTAAAATCGACAACATCGACGTCGATATTATTATATAAAATCGACGCTATTTTCGTCGATATTTGATTCAATAAAATTGACAATATTTTCGTCGATAATATGCTTACTAAAATCGACAAAGCGGATGTCGATATTTGATCCAATAAAATCTAAAATCAACGGTCATGATGTCGATATTTGATCCAATAAAATCGACATAGTTGCCATCGATTTTATTATTTAAATATCGACAAATTCTTTGTCTATTTTTTTTCTATTCTAATTTAAAGTAGATAATAATAATAATAATAATAATAATAATAATAATAATAATAATAATAATAATAATAATAATAATAATAATAATAAATCCAAATAATATAATAGAAAAACACTATAATCACTAATTAGTAATAGAAATTATGCTTATATATAGCAAAATATGTTGGATTTCTTTCTGCCAAATGAAAAAAAAGCAAGATATTAAATATAAAATAATAATGGTTACATAATATGTACCAGTCTCACTAAAGATTACTTTCCAGTAACCATTGTTGCAATAGCAGCCGAAATTTGCCATTTAGAAACTGTTAATAAAAAATAAATAAATAAATAAATAAAAGAAGAAGAAGGAATTATTATATATAACAATTGGTATTGAATAAAATTGAGCTATATACAACAAGTTTCTTTTTTATTTTTTTTAAAGAAAATGATGTCACACATTATTATATTATATATTCTACAAGTATAGTCATAAAAAAAAATTCTACAAGTATAAATAATAACCTCGAAGATCAGTGGTTGAAACATTATTGGCAGGTGTAACATGGGTTATTACTGCTATCGTTATTGGTTTTTGTACAATAAAATTTGTGATGTTTTTGCTTGTTGAACCCTGCAGAATTGAGTGTGCCTCTACGAAGTTTCTGGACAACAAAACACTTATTTCACCACTTCTGCCTCCCAAGACATAAATCTCTGTCTCATCAATGCTGTTTGCCTACAATAACAACGACCAAAACATATTAAAATTATATATTTACAAAGATAAATTATACAATAATGATCATAGATAAATTATATATTAAATAAAATTGATGATGACTTAAAGCCATGTACTAAGCAATTTATTAGAACAGAGGCATAAGCTTTGAATTCAATATCTTCAAATAAAGAGATTAAACAAATACTTTAATTTATAGTTGCTTACCCTAGTATAAACAAAAACAAGATATACAACTCTTTTAAGGAAAAAAGTTCACTCAAAGCATGAAATTTTTAATGAAACTCAAGATATTTGACTAAACTCAGGAATAAGACTAACACACCATTCAGAATTAGCAAACTTAAAATTTTAGAATTAGTAAATAACTAATGTTTGCTCATGTCCTTTCTAGTAGTAGACCAGAGGGACCAGAACCTGCAGCTGCACCAACGAGGGCACAACCTGCCGTGGAAGCTTCGGCAAAGGGAGAAAGAGGAGGTGGTGCGGAAGAAGGTGGACGCAGAAGAAGGAGGTGGTGCAAAATATGTAACACCCTACCACACAGGGCCTTACGCTTAAGTCGTAAAGCAGAGGTGGCAAGGTATTACGACTTCTAAAAAAAAATGATATCTACATAGATATAGTTGGGTGAAATCATATCTAGGAGCCTTGAAGAACAAGCTAAACAAATTATTAATAAACAGAAAATCGTCACACACACACACACACACACACACACACACACACACACACACACACACACACACACACACACACACACACACACACACACACACACACACACACACACACACACACACACACACACACACACCAAAGTTCCAAAACTCACATAGCAAGCTCCAGACTCGACCTGCGAAGCTAAGGCCGACCAGAGTATATAATTATGTATATATACAACCCAAAATAAAACTCAAACCACAAAATAAACCCCTGTATCTCCAAGTCGACCTCTAGGAGGGACAAAACACAAAATATACATGCGGAGATTCTATAAACATATATACATAGCATATATACATAGCCTAAAACAAAATATGACAGTCCAAAAGACAGTTCTTCGCTCGTAAGGAGGATACCCAAACGCTCAACGAGGTGTCTATCGACCTGCATCTGAAAAATAGCAACATAGTATGGGATGAGAACCGGAGGTTCTCAGTATGGTAAAGGTACCCGGATAGTTAATATAAAAGGTCTCGGGAAAGCCAGAGGCATTCCTAGAACTTCGACACTCAGATTTCATCTTAAGAATTCAACTAAACCAGAAATTAGGTAAGTTGTCTAAGGTATTCTAATTCTGAATCTAACTTTAACCTAATAATTCACGTTCTGTCTCCTCTAATCCTCCGAATCATTGGTGGAACAATCCTCTCTCCTCACACCTTCGCCAAGAAGGATTTCTCAGAAAACATACACATATAGTTCAAGCAAGAAAAGCACAGGTAGAGAAGCATTTACAGCAAGTAGAACAAGTAGCGGATAAACAGAATTAAACAGTTAAACAAACCAAAACAATGCACACTCAAGCAAACAAACAAATGCATATGATGTATGCCTGTCCTATGGCTGATGAGTCTCATCTGTCGGTTATACAGCCAACCCGACAAGTCCTGGTAGTTAACCATTGGACAATCCCTCTGTGCGCACATCTCCAAACTCAATAATATTCCATGGAGTCAAACTCCAAGCTCAAATATAATATTCCATGGAGTCACACTCCAAGCTCAATAGTATAGTATTCCATGGAGTTAAACTCCAAGCTCAATAATATTCAATATTCATATTTATATGCATGACCATGGGGGAATCCGGGGAGTTAAAGTGCCCGGTCACATCTTGCGACATAGGGTCAACAAATAGTCTCAAATATACAAGCCACATAATAATCTCTTTCCCTTTTAAAATATTACCTCAAATCAAACTCCAATTCTTAAAGAAATTTTGGCAATATCTCCTCTAAGACTCAAATTTCTGCCACCCTTCAAGGGTCCCAACTATCAAACCAAACACCCCTCAGTCACTCAAATCATTTCCAGTAACAAATTATTTCATAATCAAACAAATACCAATATTAAATCTTTTTCCAAACCGACCAACTTCAACAGCAAATTATTGACAATAGCTAAACCTCACATTTTATACCATATACACAAATTCATCAATTATTTATTCATTTCATTCCTATCTTAAGGTCTTCTAGCCTGAGTTTTCACGTGACATTAAACATTATCTACGAGAAACCAAAACCATACCTTCGTACGGAATCAAAATATTCAAAGCTCTGGAGAAATTTTCTGACCGAGCTATCGAAGAAGAAAACGTCCAGAATCGTCTTTGCCTCCTAAAACTCTCGTTGGCCAAATCCAAAGAAAAGAGGAACTACGTCATTGTCAACTTCCACTAATCAAAAATAGTGTCAACGTGTAGAGGAGGAGGTTACGAATATTCTTACCGGATTAGATTTTTGATTGGAGTTACGGATTGTAAGAAATCGAAGCCGAAAGGTTAGAGGAGATTTACGTTCTTACACTTCTCTCTCTCGGTCACTCTTCTCTCTCGTCTCTCATTCTTTCGTTTTCTGTATGTATATATATATGTATGGCGGCGTAAATATAATAATGGTAATAAAGTAAATATTACTTATTCCTTCATATGATACTATTATATATAAAGCTAGCTAATGATATAATAAAGCTAACAATTCTCATAACTATTTATTACATATATGTATACGTATAGAAAGGCTTTTCATTAGCTAAAGGGCTGCCGCCTTGCGTACATACATAATAATAGTAATAATAATAATAATAATAATAATATAATTAATGTAATAATATATATATATATATATCCAACGTAATCCATAATTGAAGCCGCCTTTTACTTCCATGCTTTATGATTAATAATAATAATAATAATAATAATAATAATACAATTATAGCAATAATATTTATAAAGCTGAAAGTATATAAGTTATTAATATAAATGATATTAGTAATTTAAGGATAAAAGATATTTGGTGAAATATTAGTAAAGCTAAGCTCACCAAAGAGTACTGATATTTATTCATATAATTAAGTATCAAACTCGATAATAATATTATGATCTAAACTCTATTTTTAAATAATTAAAATATCAATTATTCAAATTAAAATATACATATAAGTTTCATTATTTATAAATTACTGAAATTATAGTTTTAATTATGTAAAATATTTCATCATAAAATATTTATATATATAAGAATATGAATTTGATTGAATTTAAATAGTTATAAAATTAGTTCAATTACTGATAATAAAATAATTTCTAATGGTAAAAAAACTCCAATTTATGAAATAAATTATAACTTATTTATATTTATATTTTTAAAACTGAAGGTCGCTACAAAATAAGGTTGAACGAGGGAATTTGGGGGAATTGCGTTTCTGAACTTTGGACGCAGGAGGTGGACGCGGGTAAATGTGTTTTTGGTGATTAAAATCGACGGCATATTTGTCGATTTTAATTTATAAAAAAAAACACCTATAGCGTCTATTTTATACATTAAATCTACACTGTTTATTTCATTTTAGAAAGCGATCTAGACCGTTAAAATTTATCGACGACAACATTGTCGATATTTTAAATAATAAAATAGACGTCATATTTGTCGATTTTAATTTATAAAAAAGCAACACCTATAGTGTCTATTTTATACATTAAATCTACACCGTTTATTCCATTTTAGAAAGCGATCTAGACCATTAAAATTTATCACGGCATCATTGTCGATATTTTAAATAATAAAATAGACGCCATATTCGTCGATTTTAAAATAAAAGTATTTTCGGCTTCTGGTGCGTCGATAATGTGACGATAATAAAAAAAATTAATGCATCATAAAAATATCAACGAATTGGCCGTCGATTTTAATATTTTATTTTTAATTATTTTTTTGACAATATCGACAACAGAAATGGTCATTGATTTTTGGCGTCGAAAAAAATGTTTTTTCTTGTAGTGTTAATAATATGAAACGGGAATTAATTCGGCTTCAAGTTCTTCCTAACCAATATAATTTGCCCCATGTCAATCTAAATTGCATAATATGATACATGATATAATTGCTTTTATCTTATTGTCAAGTCTAAGATTTCTCTTGAACATGAATAAAGAAATCAATGTTATTTGAATTCAACAGGAATAAAGAAATCAATGTGATTTGAATTGAACAGGATGAGACCAACTATGCCTAAAGGTAACAACTAATACACTGAGCATATCGTATAATTAGGCAATCTATAATATGAGAGAGTAAGGTCCGTTTGGCTAGTTTCATAAGTGATTTTTTTTAACTTTTAATTTATGAAAAAATATAGTATTAATGTCTGGTACAATTTTTAAAATAAAATTGTAACTTTTTAAAAAGTCATTTTAGTGTTTAAGGAGAAGTTAAAAAAAATAACTTCTCTCGTAATAAAAAGTTTTTTATCATTTTTTTTCTTAAAATAAATATTTTTAGAACTAAAAAATCAAACACAAAATAACTTATTTATAAGTTACTTTTAAGTATTTATTGTTTAAACTATTTTTTCAAAAAATAACTTAATTAAATTATTTATTCAAACTGGACCTTAAATGTAGTGATGATCTCAATTTCTATAACATCGTTTGGAACTTTTTGTTATATGTGCAAACTTTAGCGTACCTTGAGCTGCATCCTGATATCTAAGTCACCAGATTGATACCAATTATATCAACTAAAAAGTATATATGCAATAATGCAACCTAGTAAAACTTAAATTTTAATTGTTCTCCTGTTATTAGCATCCATTCCTGCTTTAGTTTGCTAACTCTTTGAAAAACTTAAACTATATGCTGCCTCATGGAACAACTATTAGGTTGAAAAATTCCTTAGAAACAGTCACAATCTCTTCTAGGATTTAATCCTATTTTCATTCTAAATATCTCTTAAACACTACAGAGCACAGCATATATAGACAAACTAAAACTCTTGATCAAATTGTTATATGAACAGGGTTTTGTTTTGTTTTCACCATCTTAAAAAGGCCACATAAGATTACTATTGATTGAATCGTTCTTATATTTCTATTAGTTATAACGAAAACGTTTATTTCATAAATAATATCAATATAGTTGACATATTCCCATGTTAAATATGGTATTACATAACACTTGCACCTGAACCTTTTCAGATATTTCAGATATTACACTGGCAGTTTTGTAAAATCGAATTGATACAAAACAGAAATTGTATAGCATATCATGATGATAAATATTAAATAGTTATTGTTTAGTTAGATTCAAAAGGAACCTAATTAAAAATGATTAAATCGAAGACAGAGTCTATAAATAAAAGAATGTTACACATCAAAGTCTTTTTATGAATTAAGTCCAATTATATTAAATAATAAGACTTGAAATAATGCTAGATATAACTAAATCTTATTATGATAGACCAACTTAGTTGAACTTGATTAATGAAACATTATTCAAAAAAAAAAAAAACAAAAAACAAGGCACCACATTAATGATAATGAAGTTATGGATTCAAGAGACGGTAGGATATTCTTAACCAAAAGTAGCCAAAATGCAAACTATCCTCAAGAGATTATAGGCTTGGCTTAAATAACCGCATTTCAGATGAGCAACTTGGAAGACCAAAGTGAGAGGGTGAAACTAAGCTTTCATGATAGACATGAAAGATCCTTGAGCCTGAGCCCCGATACAAAGGAGGATGTTTGGTCATGCCATCATTGGAGCTGTCAATATTAGGAACATATGTGGTGCCATCCTTTACGTTACATAAAATTAAAATGCCACTAGGAGATTTCGCTAGTAGAACATCACTTTTCAACATGTACATAGGCCGTACTACATCATTTAAACAATAATTAATGAGTGGCGGGTGCTTGCGGATTATTGCCAATTTAGTCCAAGATTGAGGAACTCCATAGTCCTTCAACAACCAGAGAGTCCAATGAGTTTTCTCAGTCTCATAACAAACAGCAAGACAACCCTCCAAGATACTCAAATGGGGAAACACACTGCGATCATCATCTGAATCCCTACTGGGAGCGGAAAACTGACTATAAGTCTCTTTCACCAAGTCAACGGAAAGAACTGCCACAAAACTATCAAGACCGCTGCAAAGAAGCCAATTAAGGGTGCCAGTGCCACTTACAAAACGCCCTGTCCAACCCACCACAAAAGCCTTGTTATCGGGGTGATGTAGTCTATTAGGGAAATCCTGAATTGTTCTCCATTTAGATTTTGGGCCGAATGTGAAAATTCTGGTGACAAATTCACCTGATTTCTTAATCACAGTCCCGAAAAGCTTATACTTGTCGTTCACATGATCATAACCGAATCCACAATAGTGGAAGTGACCACCAATTTTAAGCGGCTGAGATGTGAATCCAGTGCAGGGGTTCCACAACATGGCACGACCCTCAAGCACATCGTCGTGCAAGCACAGAAATCCATTACAAGAGCCAATGATGCTACGGCAGCGTCGTCCCTCGTAGGCAACTACTTTAGTCGGTTCACGGGGAGGGTTCTCGAACACAGATCGGGCGGAGAAAATTCCGATTGTGGGGTATGAGTCGCTTGAGCTATAATAGGCAATACGCGGGTGGGTCAAGGCTGAATCCACCGCCATTGAACGTCGAAGGTGGTCCTTGGCAAATTGGGAACTGGAAATTAGGGTTCTCCATGAACCGCAGACGCTGTTCCTTAATCGCACAAGAGAACTCGCCGGAATCCTCAGCAGGATTTCCTCTATGAGCTCGTCCATGAGGGCAGGCATCCCGGTGGTTGTGACGACCTCCCCCTTCCTCTCATAATCATTATCATCGTCGTGAAGCGGACTATTCATGCGTTCCATGAGTTGGATTTTAGGATTACTAGCATCAACCAATTCGGAAAACAATTTGGAGGGAGAATGTGGCCGCATGAAAAGTTCCCTTGTGTCTTTTATAGGTTGAAACTGTTGAAGAGTTCCCCCTCAAATCCACTAAATAAATAAAAAACAAATCCTTTTTTATTGAAAAAATATATTTTATCTACTTTAACAATTTGATCAAGTTGATATTGTCGATATTTAATTCAAAGATAAACACGGGAGTGGATCCTCTCCGGTGGAAAAAAAACTGGATGGTATCCAGTGGAAGATCTCACCATTCAATACATTCTCTCTCTCATTTATTGTTGGTCCCACTTGTAAAATTAAAGGTGGGAGATTACACTTTATTCTCTCCAGTGACAAAAAAAAATGGAGAGGATCTATTTCCGATAAACACTTGTTTGGTGAACTTTTAAAAACGAGATTTTTTTTAGTTATTTTTTTTAAAAGATTTTATGAAGAAGTAAACGTAATTTTTTGTTTTGATATTTCATATAAAAAGATTTTTTTATTTATTGGATATAATAATATAAAAGTATTTTTTTGTTTATTTATTATATGAAAAATATTTTTTTAAAGAAAAAAGATCTTTTAAAAAAAGATATAAATTACAATTTCTTAAAAAAGATATTTTTTATTTTTCTAATGTTTTTACTTTTACTACTAAAAATTTGCTAAACACACTAAAAAATAAAAAAAGTTATTTTTTTATTGAAAATTTTTTTAACAAGATAATGATGTCCAAGTACAAAATCTTTGATGATCACTTGACTATAGTAAAATGGATATAATATAATTATAATAAGATATTATAAAAATTAAATAATTAAGTAAATAATTAATTAACAAATAAATTAATAATAAAATAAAAAATAAATTATTTAAAATTTCTTTTTGAAATTTAAATATATTAGAAGGAGAGAAGTAGATGGACAAGTGAGAGATAAAAAGATAACTGGTTAAATAGTAATATGATTTGAATTGGGAAGCTTTTTTCGATAGGGAAAGTATTTTCTGGTCCTTTATGGACCAGATAATAAAATAAATTAATAAAAAATATTGGAGTGGGTTCACAAATAGATAATAACAGTGATTGGGGATGAATATTAATTGGAGATCTCCAATAATCAAACTCAGCCACCTGAACAGCTTTACAATCTCCAACATTCATCATTTTTACCACGCCTCTCTGTACTTGTTTTTAGAACTACTTCTGTTTCCACTTTCATTTCTACCACGCTTTTTTCTCTTCAAACCATGATCATCAAAATTAGAATCTCCACCACCACTTACAGCACAAGATGACCCATCTTCATCATTCATATTATTATTATTATTATGTTGATCAATTCAGCCAGCACAAATATCGCTATTATCATTCCCAGTTGTCAAGATCGAATTTTTAACTTCCAAATTAGAATTTCCATCAACCCATCATCCCAAAGCAAACCCTTGAGCTCCTTGTGCACTGCATTGTACATATTCGAAAGCAAGTAATCAGACACATCTGAGTTATTGAATCCATCATAGATCCCACGAACACCCAACCGTGTTCCTCCGACACCACCACGTGACGATCCTCCACTACACTACTTTTTCCTAACACCACTGAACATTCTGGTGACCTTCCATTGCCGCCGCCGTTGAATCATCGTCTTCAAAACCAAAGAATAGCACACCATGACCAACCTGATCTATCTTTCTGCAACTCAGCATCTGTTACCCTATGACACACCAAGCTTTGCACTTTTTATCCATGGCGGACCTTCAAAAAAAAGTAACAGGGTTAAATTGGAACAAAAAAATAACTCATTTAGTCCAAAAAACAGCACATCATGATCAACTCGATCCATCTTCCTGCAACTCAGCATCTACTACCTTGTGACATACTAAACTTACACTCATGATAGATCTTCAAAAAAAAAAAGGTACAGCATAGAACCAGAATAAAAAAAATAACTCATTTAATCCAAAAAATAAATAAATCAGATTTTATAACTCAACTCGAACCAAATTAGGTTGAATCGGTCTACAAATTTATTAAATTTTAGGTGAAATATAAAATTTTCAACTATTATTGTAAGAGAACCATCTTAGCCATTAAAATGATATCTTTTTATTTGGTCCATCAAAATCCAAAAAATACTTTTTCCACCAAAACATTCCCTTGAATTGGATATGGGGCCGATACGGACTAGATTTAAGTATCAAACTATCAATTTCTAGCCGAGGCCTTGGATCAGTGGCAGCATCATCTGCCTCGCTGGGAGCTGCACCCGGGTTCGAATCCTCAGTGAGGAATATAGAACCCATATTAGTAATACCCATGTAGTGTGTGTGAGTGTGTTGTGTGAATGTGTAATACATGGGTGTAATGCATAGGATTGGGGGTTGTCCAATCCACTTGACCAAAAAAAAAAAAAAAAAAAAAACTATCAATTTCTGATTCCGGGGAAACCCTTATAATAATCATGTATCTGAACCTACAAAATTTCATCAAAGAAGTTGCAGCAGCCCCGTGCGGCCGTGCCTCCTTCCCTCGTCATCTTCCTCGTTTGTCCTACGCCGACCACCGTTTTTCTCGTCTCCATCCGAAGCTCCCACGCCGATTATTCGTTTCCTCTGTCTCCGGGTCCTCCTGTCCGCCATCGTCTTCCTGTAGGTAAGCCTCTGTTTTACTTCTTCTTTTTTTTTTCAATTTTAACTGAAAACGTCGAGGCCTCTGTTTTTCTTCTCATAGAATTTCAATGTATGTTTTATCTTGTACATTCAATAGCGATGCCGCTGAGAGTAGAATTGTTAGAATTATATTGTTTATGATTTCTTATTCCTGCTGTATTGTGGAGTTTTGTTGTAGAGAAGGATTTTACTGTTTTCCTCGTATGTATGACGAGGGGTTCCATTCCTGATGATGATGATACTGTTGCGAGGAAGGGGAAGGTTGTCACAACCACCGAGGGGTGGCCTGAACTGCTCCGCTGTACCACCACAAAACCACCGCCTATCCTTCTGGACGAGCTCATAGAGGAAATCCTGCTGAGGATTCCGGCAAGTTCTCTTGTTCGATTAGGGAACAGCGTCTGCAGTTCATGGAGAACCCTAATTTCCAGTTCCCGATTTGCCAAGGACCACCTTCGACGTTCAATGGCGGTGGATCCAGCCTTGACCCACCCGCGTATTGCCTACTATAGCACAAACTACCCATACCCCACAATCGGAATTTTCTCCGTCCGATCTGTGCTCGAGAACCCTCTCCATGAACCGACTAAAGTAGTTGCCTATGAGGGACGACGCTGGCGTAGCATCATTGGCTCTTGTAATGGATTGCTGTGCTTGCACGATGGAGAGCTTGGGGATCGTGCCATCCTGTGGAACCCCTGCACTGGATTCACATCTCAGCCGCGTAAAATTGGTGGTCTCTTCAACTATTATGGATTCGGTTATGATCATGTGAACGACAAGTATAAGCTTTTCGGGTCTGCTATTAAGAGATCAGGTGAATCTGTCACCAGAATTTTCACATTCGGCCCAAAATCTAAACGGAGAACGATTCAGGATTTCCCATATAGACTACCCGATAAAAGGGCTTCTGTGGGGGGTTCGGTAGGGCTTTTTGTAAGTGGCACTGGCACTCTTAATTGGCTTCTTCTCGACTGTAGTGGTAGTTTTGTGGCAGTTCTTTCCCTTGACTTGGTGAAAGAGACTTATAGTCAGTTTTCCGCTCCCAAAAGGAAGTCAGGTGATGCGTTCCCTGTATTTCCCCATTTGAGTATCTTGAGGGGTTGTCTTGCTGTTTGTTATGAGACTAAGAAAACTCATTGGACTCTCTGGTTGATGAAGGACTATGGAGTTCCTCAATCTTGGACTAAATTGCCAATAATCCCCCACCACCCGCTACTCGTTAATCCTCGTACAAATCCTGAATTACAGCCTTTGTACATGTTGGAAAATAATGTTCTACTGGCGAAATCTCCTAGTTGCAAGTTAGTTTTATGTAACTTAAACGATGGCAGCATAAATTTTCCTATTATTGACAGCTCCAGTGATGGCATGACCAAACACCGTCCTTTGTCTTGGGGTTCATACTCAAGGATCTTTTACATCTATCATGAAAGCTTAGTTTCACCCTCGCACTTTGGTCTTCCAGGTTGCTCATCTGAAATGCGGTTGTTTAAGCCAGCCCTATAATCTCTTCAAGATAGTTTGCATTTTGGCTACCTTTTGGGGAAGAATATCCCACAGTCTCTTGAATCCATAACTTTATTATCATTAATGTGGTGCCTTGTTTTTGGTTTTTTTTTTAATAGACCGTGTCTTCGATTTAATGTTTTTTAATTAGGTTCCTTATGAATCTAACTGAACGATATAATGAATACCAATTGTCTTTTGCTTTAGTTAGAGTACTAGTGTTAAACCCGTGCGATGCACGGGCTTATATTTAAATTTGATAAGTTAAATTAAAAATAATATTTTCTAACCATATATTTTTTTAAATTTAGTATAACACTATCATCGTCGTTATATAATAAACGTGTTAAATATGTTATTTTATCTTTATTCAAAGTAAAATATAAATAGAAGAGTTTGAAGCTTATAATATTCTTAAACCATAAGGAGGGAGACATGAAAAAAATAAGAACATATATAACTGTAATAATAGCATGTTAATTTTATACTAAATTTTGTATAAAAAGCTAATAAAAATTTATCGATTGATAACCTAGTATCTTACTAACTTCATTAGAAAAGCAATTGGCATAGGATGTTGTGCTCCTTGTTACACATTTCATTTCAAATCTGAAACCAGAGTTATAGATAAATTAGTTATATCTATAGTAAATATTTGTACAAAAGTATAAATCATAACATGCTATTAAAATAAAAATAAAAATAATATTATTCTTACCTAAATATTATTAAAAACCTCTTTGAACACGACATTTGTTGTTGATGACTTTGGATTGCCGTCTTCGTCTAGAATTAAAACCCTGAGGCCACTGCGACTCTTAACTCTTGACAAAGCAACTTAAAGTTGTCCATGGGTGAACACTGATTTTGGCAAATAAAGCCCTACATTTGATAATGATTGACCCTGACTCTTGTTAATGGTCATTGCAAAGCATACTGTCAATGGAAATTGTCTCCGTTGGAACTTAAATGGCAATCCTGAATCTGAAGGGATCAAGTTCATTCTTGGAATGTACACTTTATCTCCAATATTTCTACCGGTCACTACCGTCGCTCCAATTACATTGCTGCCGAGTTCGTTAATTATTAATCTTGTCCCGTTGTATAAACATGAAGTCTGGTCTATGTTTCGCAGTAGCATTACAGCGATTCCTGGCTTCAAAGTCAACTTGTGATTGGGTAGTCCCGAACATTTGATGTCATTTAGGAACTCTGGTGTGAACCACTCTTGTTGTACATCTTCATTCTCATCAGCTTGACATGTTGTGTCAGAGCTCAAATACTCCTTTTCCATCCCTGGAAAGATTGTCAAGACAAAATCGTTTACCTTCTCGACACTCTCAAGCCTGGGTGCAAGAATTGCCCTACTCTGAAAATACCTGTAATCTGACATGTTTTGCAACAAATTTGGATATGCAAAGTCTACCAAATGAGAGAGAGGGTCATCAGTAGTTGTAATCAATAGATCATTTGGAATTTCAACTTCTGATTCATCACCAACAACAGAGCCAATATTTCCATTTCCAACATCAAGTATCCAATTAGCAAATCTCTTCATTTCACCTTCATCTTGATCCGAAGAAGACATTAGAAGCCTCATATTCGTATGCAGTTTCAGAACCTTACAAAATGACCACAGATGGGATGAGTTAATAGCGGATGCCAATATATTGTGTCTACTTTCTTTCGGAATCACCGGAAGTATCTGTCTGAAATCACCTCCTAGAATAACAACCTTACCACCAAATGGTTGATGTGTCTTATGTTGATCGGTAACTGACATAAGATCCCTGAGCGTCCGATCAAGTGCTTCAAAGCACATTTTATTGAGCATTGGAGTTTCATCCCAAATTATTAAGCTACTTTGGATGAGCAGCTCAGCCTTCAAACTGCCATGCTTGATGTTGCAAGTAGATTCATCAGTAATTGTAATGGGTATTGAAAATCTAGAATGAGCCGTTCTGCCACCAGGTAGGAGTAAAGAAGCAATTCCACTGGATGCGACATTTAAAACAATTTTTCCTCTAGACCGAATAGCAGAAGAAAGTCCATTCCAAATGAATGTCTTACCACACACACCATGCCCATAAACGAAGTAAAAACCACCAGAGTCTGTAACAACAGCATTGAGTATCTCATCAAATACTAACCTTTGCTCATGAGTCATCTTTTGTTATGTATATAAGTTTGTATGAGTCAACTCATTTGTATCATATGCTAACTCCTCCTCTATTAGCTTATTCTGAAAAAGGCGAACATGAGACATCTCAAGATATGGCATTGATTGATAGTCTCTTAAAGATCTCGCATTGCTGTTGAGTATCTTCTCAATCTCAATAAGGCAGAGATTTTTCAATTCGTCATCAGTCATGTTTAGTCCTAGAAAAAACACATAGTGGTTTTATGAAATATTTAATAAGTAATTCTAAAATAAAACTATTAATATTCTTAATAAAAATAAAGATAATAAGAGAATAAAATCTTGATATAAAAAAAGACATAGTAAAATACCTTGATTTTTCAAAGCTTTTCTCCTCTCATATAGTATTTCATCAGCTAATAATGTCCAAGTTGCATTCCAAACACGCTCTGGGTTGCTAATGCTATTAGATATCAGTAGCATCGCAAATAGTTTTCTCAATTGACCACCAGATGCAAGTTCAGCTATCTCATTAATAGCTGCAATGAATTCCCTATCATCGCACAGTAGTCCCATGGAATAGCAAGTATCTTGGAAGCTAGAATATGTAATTCCATTAACTGTCCTAATAGACTCATATGTTGTGCAACCTCTCTGAACAGCTAACAAAATTCTCATATAATAAATATCACCTGTACCCGGTGGAACGTAATTTAACCTCCCGATAGAATACCCTCTTTTGCGTGGATGCCATTCCCTTGATTCTCTATCATAAACAAATTGATTTGGAAACTCAGCATACGTCAAAGTTTGACCTGCTTCAAAATTTTTATTGGCCTCCATCCATGCTAAGAACATCGTACATTTTTCTTCCTCTTCTTCCACGATTTCTTCAAGATCGTCATCATCTTTAAAGATGATATTTTGCTCTCCAGGCAAATGAAAGGTTAATCTCATCACTGAAGGCCACCTTTGATGAATATCATACGCTAAAGTTCTCTACACAGCCTCACATGCAGACAAATATCTGCAATCATAAAATTGTTTGATCTCATCAATAACCTGAGCATCTTCTCCACTGGAAGCTTCCTTTGTAACTCCAACTGCTACCCTGTCTAGACCTTTATTCACGTACTTAAACAAATATTTGATAGCATTTGACTTGTTGCAGTACTCTACATTAACATGCGCTTGATAAGACATCAGCAGATATGCATTGTATGGAACCACATTCCTATTATCCATATGGACTCCCTTCTTCTCAATAACCGCCCCTGTGTCTCGTCTTCTATATGATGGGTATCCACTATCATCGATAACCGTGGTTCTACTGAATGTCTTGGGATAATATTTGGTGCAGTACCCATCTTTCATGCAGGGAAATTTTGAGAATGCTCTACCACATGGTCCATGAATCATATATGTAGATACAGCTCTAAACAATTTTGGATGCCGAACATGATCTGGCAACTCTGAAGATATTAACTGATCAATTTGAGTTGTCGTTGTTATCTTATGGTCTCCACTTAACCATAAAAGAATGTGAGCATGTGGTAGACCTCTTTTTTGGAATTCCACCGTATACATTCCTTATACCAAAAAGACAAAAAAAATATATGTTATATTTAAACTATCTATTTTATGTATGTGCTTTGATAAATTAAGGATGATAATAAAAAATCAACAATATATGCTAAGTAAGAAAATATTTTGCCATTTATTTTATAACAATCTAAAGGAATATTTATCTAAAAATAAGGTTGGATGATGAGCAATACCTGCATCTAGCACTCCAAATGGAATTCCTTGCTTAAGATCCGAGATTATCATGTCAAGCTTAATTTTGAACACTCTACACGATATATCCGGCCGGTCTTCAACCTTTAAATTCCTTGGATTGTTAACCCTGCCAATCTCTTGCCAACTCGAGTTACATGTCATTGTGATGAAGAGGTCTGGATATCCATATTTCTTACAAATTGCCATAGCATCTTGACAATTATTAAACATGTATCTCATGCCACCAGTCTTTGTATATATCACTCCTCACCTTGGTTTGGTTGTTTCGATAGTAGGTCAACCTTTGTGCTTCAATCATAGAAAAGCAATCAACCAAGAACTGCTGAAATAATCTTCCACCATTGACAATGGTTGCATACTCGACCTTTCTCTCTTGTATTCTAAATGCTATGAACTCCCTTAAACTCACACGCTGTCTCTTTCTATTTTCATCAGCCCTATGAGATTCTCGCAAAGGAATGTCTTCTTGGTAGCCATCTTCACCGTAAGGAAACATCATAGGGTACTGAAGAGGAATAAATGCGGTGTGTGTCTCATGAATTCTTTGCAGATGTCCGGACTTTAATTGAACTATGATATCACGCCCTGCATCTCCAGAATCAAAATCTCCTACTATTAGAGCTGCGACCTCGTTAGAAGATGGTAAATTGTAGACTCTCGCGTCCTTTGATCTTTTCCGGTACAACCGTAGCCTTATATTTGCGATATCTCCTTGATTAAGGTAGTTTCTCACTATCCTAAATGTGTGAGCAAGAACATTATGTTGATCGATCATGTCCTTGAGGTCTAGAACTAAGGACTGGTCAATGTTGTTGTTGGTTGTTCTTGAACTGTATAAAATATCATTTGAAAAATATTAGTATTCATAATTAACCAAAATCAAAGTACGAACTACCTGAATATATTTTTAATCAATTTGAAATGCATGATACAAACCTGAAAATCTCTATCCTGTTTGAGACCTCATTTTCTGTATCATAAATATATAATTACGCAAATTTTGGTCTTTGTCCCTCAATTGGCACCAAGCTTCCAATTTTGTGGTAGTTTTGTCCACTCACAATGAACTGGGAAGGACCTGTCCCATCATTGATGGAGGTCTCTATTTTACCTCCGAGGGACGTGAAGCAAAACATGCTATTATAAGTTCTTATATTATCCTTAAAGTGTTTGCTTCTCTGGTCTACTCCAGATATTAAACCTTGCAAGAGCTGAGGTGGACGTTGCAAAAACGGCAGTTGTACCTTCCCTCGCATACAACATATTGAGAACTCAATATTGGATCATGTTTTGGACTTCTCTGATCTCTCCTCATACCACATCATGGCGTCGCAATGCCGACAAAAAAATTCTGGGTCACCAATATCTATCACATCTAATAATCACCAAAATAATAAATTATGTTTCAGTTATATTTGCAACAAATACTTTATATAAAAATATACCTTTCTTTCACCATGTTAAGTATAAAAATAATATTTATAAAAGATTACCAAAGACTGTAATTTAAACGATATTTTTTTGTTTATAAAAAGCATAACAATAGTAAATAATAGAGTGCTGATATTGCTACTTCTTAGATTACCTGTATTATCAGCAACATCGAATATGTCTGGGTATTCAATTTGCACAGAATCATCTAATATAGTTGTGTTTTCATTAATATCCTCAACTTCTTCAAAAATTTTTGAAAGATTTATAGCCAATTCCTTCAAGAATATTTTTCTTTGTCTCAGGTGTCTTCCTTTTTCAGCTATGCACACTTCTAAATCTTTAGTATCTAAATTTGAATTAGATGTACTTGCTCCTGTAATCATTAGAAATAATACATAAGGTACTTTATATTATAAAAAAAGAAAAATGAATATATGTTAAATGTTTGAATTTATATTAAAGATAAAAGAAGTAAAATTTTAGCTTTGTGATAATTATAATCTATCATGCTTATCTTACCATGTCTCTTTTGAAATAGCATAGTCTTCCTATTCAGTCTTGCATCCCTTTGCAATCTAATTCGATTTGTGTACTCCAATGAATCTATAATAATTATTTAGCAGATACCAAAGATTATTTTCAATAGACCAATTGAAAAGTTAAATGTTTAATTTTTAAGTAATAAAAACATATTAACATACGCTGGCTTTGCAACTGGTCAATATTGTTTGATGTTTGTTGAAGCTGTTGTTGACTTATCTGATGACATGGGCTATCATATGCTTCACGTGTGATACCCGAATTACTAATATCACTAATATTGGAACATCGTTCTTTTTGGTGTAGATTAGTAGTTGGAGACCTTGATCGATATGGTGTTAGGTTATTATCTAATAAAATAACTCGAGATATTAGTTTTGAACATATTTCCTATTAAAGATTATAATTGAATAAATAGTAGGAAAATCAAAATACATGTAGATTCACATAAGTAAGTTAAAAAAAATAATCCAAAAATTAACCTGTATTAATGCTATTTGTAATGTTTGACGACACCAATTGAAAATGCACACCATTGGAACCACCACTGGAATTTCCTGTAATTTTTTCATAAACAAATTTAGTAACATATTACGAAAACAATGTAAATTAATAATTTATTACTTGTCAATAGCTAAATAATATATAGAAAATATTGTATTTTATGGGCTTTTATTCGACCAAAATACTCATGACCTGTTAGTTTTTTTTATGAAATCTACCTTCAATTGTGCTCCGCTTTGTATTTTCTTTGTCTTTTAATATCAATTTTCTCTTCAATCTTTGCTTCTCTTTGAACTTCTTGCATCTTTTAATATATACCTGAAAATATCAAATAAATAAATTTTTTAACCAATTAAAAATATATATCTTTATTATCAAATTTTTTATATTATTAAAAAAAATACACAGGTACACATATGGCAGCATTTATTTTTGGTATACATGTCCATCAAAACATAGACACGGGAGTACACATGAGTACATGTATAGTGTTTGTTTACTAAGACAACAATGATAAAAGACATCTCTCATAACTTATACTTTTATAGTTGCATCATAACTAAATTTTCTTAAATTTGGTTGACTTTAATTTAAAATTTAAAAAATAACAAACTAAGGAAAACAACCCAAACTTAAAATTTGAAAATAACAACCTAAACAAATAATAATTTTAAAACTCTACCCGAAGTATAATTAACACGTAAATTTTTTTTTAAACTCTAAATTTCTTTAAAAGAATTTATGTAGCTACAATTTAAAAAAAATCAGCAAAAGTTTTTTTTTAAAAATAGTGTTAAAATATAAAAAAGAACAATCTAAGTAAAATAATTTAAAATGTAAAAAATAACAACCTAAGTACAACAATCTAAAATTTAAAAAATAACAACTTAAATAAAATAATTTAAAATTTAAAAAATAACAACTTAAGTAAAATAATCCAGACAAATAAAACAATTTAAAATTAAAAAAATAATAACTTAAGTAAAACAACCCAAACTTAAAATTTGAAAATAACAACATATGAAAATAATAATTTATAATTTATAAAAGTATAATTAACACGTAAATTTTTTTTTTAAAACTCTAAATTTGTTTAAAAGAATTTATGAATAATTTATAATTTATAAAAGTATAATTAACACGTAATTTTTTTTTTAAATTCTAAATTTCTTTAAAAGAATTTATGTAGCTGCAATTTAAAAAAAATCAATAAAAGATTTTTTTAAAAATAGTGTTAAAATATAAAAAAGAACAATCTAAGTAAAATAATTTAAAATGTAAAAAATAACAACCTAAATACAACAATCTAAAATTTAAAAAATAACAACTTAAATAAAATAATTTGAAATTTAAAAAATAACAACCCAAGTAATTTGAAAATAACAATTTAGGCAAAAAATAATTTATAATTTATAATTTATAAATACAATTTTAAAAATTTTTAGTGACGACACGTAAGCAAATAAGCTCTCAAACTTAATGTATGAGCGCCACATCAGCATATAGACTTCCCATTTGTATACTATAAAAATAAAGATAAAGATAAAGATAAATAGATTTGATGTACATATTGGATATTAGACAGGAATTTGAATTTTAAATTCAAAATCATTCATTCTCTCTTATCCTTATATATATATATATATATATGGTCTGTCTATGTCTATATCTATATCTATATCTATATCTGTATCTATATCTATAGGATCTTAAAACCCAGCATTTGAATGCTGATGTGGCGTTCTATCCTTTATTTCTGTATTTTTTATTCATTGCTTCTCAACACTTTTCTTCTGATATTTTCAATTTCTTCATATGCGTTCTGCCCCTCTTTTCAAATCAGTTGTTGTTGAAAAAAGGTATTTTGACTTAAATTCTGTTCTGATCTTATTGTTGCAAGGGGATTTGTTTTGCTACCTTGCTTTCATATGCTTTGGGTTGTTTTCATTAGGTGTTTTTACCTTTTGAAGGCTCTACTACTTTAATGTTATATGCTGTTATCACAGTATTATGTTGTTGTTATTGGTGATTACATGTGATGTCGAATGCTTTCTTTGTATCGTGCAGGAAGGTTGGGGTGTTGTCCCAAAGGTTGCACCATAAGGTTGCTGTTTGAAATTGAAAAAAAGGGGTATTAACTGGCTTAGTTAAATTGTAATCTGTGTTGCTGTTGGGTTTGGTGATTGATGGAGCTTGGTATGAAGAAGTTTCTTCATTCTCTCTCTCTCTCTCTCTCTCTGGGTTAATTGTTTATTATTCACAATTGTTTATTGTTCTGAGTTTCATGGTTGCAATTGCAAGAAATAGCCATTTTATTGAGATCTTACAAGGCACTAGATTTATCTTAATTGTGTCATGCATTATATTCAATAATTGTTTGCTTGCAATATATTTCCTAAGTCGACTCACGAAATATTTGCATAAAAGCTTTATCAGGAAAAGGGTAGTCTTCAACTATCTTTTTAACAAATAATTATAACTTCTTGATTTACTTTGTAGTATTCTTCAATTTCGTCTCAAAATTTAATTCACCAACCAGTTTTGCTTCTCTATTGGATAAGTATTGTTAAGTAGCAAGTCTGAGGGATACTTAGTCTTACATCGGATGAAATAAGGTATAAGAGTTTATGGGATGAGATATTCATGTATTTAGTGCCTTAAGATTTTTAAGTTGGTGTGGTACATTATCTCACTTGGTTCCTATACAACTATACAAGTGACTAACTATTTCTTTTTATTGTAATATGAGTGCTAAAATATCACTCTTTTATGTATTTTTATTTTTTTATACAAATAATAAATGTACTGTTTTGTTTCTCTCATATAATCTCTGTCATGAGATGGATATATTTTTTTAATTTGCTTTAATTTAAACCTTTCCCTGTGGACATAGGAAAACAACTTGGGGACATTGATTATTGGAGTAAACTCTGTTCTTCTTGCTTTTGATCTATACTTATTTAGATACGGAACAAGTATCATTGCACCAAAACAAGTTTCAATACTTTTAAATTAAACTCCAAGAAGATTGTGCAATTTAATGATTTGAGAATGAACTGAAAAATGAAGTTGCAAGTTTGATCAGCAAAGGGCATTGGAAGAGGCTCATGGCCAATTACTTGAAGTTGCTCACAGATTCAATTACTAGGTCCAGAACTCCAACGTTTCAAATTACTGGTGAAGGTTCATTTTGAGCTGTGGAATTTAAGGTATGCCCATTCATGCTCTTATTGATTGACTTGATTCTTTTTCTCTTTTTATTTATTTATTTGTTTTATTCAGCAGTGTCATGGTTTTATTGTTTTTTCTCTTTAACATGATATGCAAGTTCGTTATTGTTTTTTCTTTGTTTATCTTTTTTTGCTTTTTTCTTTTTAGTGTTTTACACTTAATAATTAGTATAAATCCTTTGAATTTGAGGCTGTATTATCCAAAAGTGCAACTGTGTTCTCCTAATTTTGTTGGGTCTTATTATTCTGGTTTGATTACTTAGTTTTCGTTAATTTTTTTTTTATTTCTCTTTCTGTTGTTCATTATGGTTTACTGTTAAGCTTTGTTTTTCTTGGTGTTGTTGGGTTCTATTTGTATCTGATTATTTAGTTTTCTTTATATTTGTTTGGGGTTCTTTGTCAATTTAGGTCTCTATATTTGCATCATCATCTTCTTATTCTCTTTCATCGTTTTACCAATCAGCGAAATCCTTGCTGGCTGTCTCAATCGCGTTCCTTATCGCCTTCGGAGCTCACAGGAAGAAATCCCTCAGCACTTCTGGAGCCTTCGTTGGCTTCTTCGTTATGGCGCTTCACATTTTTGTAGGAAGCAGGTTCGTTGTTATTACTACTATTATGATGATTTTGATTTCTTCAAATTGTGCATGGTAGTTAAAAGTGTAAACGAGCCAAAAGAAAACTTTTGTATAAGTTGCTGTTTTGACTAATAAGCCTTGGAATGACTCCTTGATTGGGATATTAATAATATAATGGCCAATTGGGTTGAGACTATCCCTGAATTGAGGGATCAAATTTTTCATATAAAGCATATCCTTGAACTTATCACCCCAGTTTTATGTGGATATCATATTGGTTTTCTCTTATCCGCTTTTTTCTTCCTTTTGACCAAATTTTCCTATACTTTTTTTTCCTTAGGTTACAAGTTCTAGCCAATAGTGCCATTGCCTCAGTTTTGATTGTAGCTATACGGGCATTAGCAGAAGGGCAGGATAAGTGTTTGGACTCGAAAGACTCAACTCTGATTACTTCTCTCATTGGTGGTGTTATTGGCCACTACTTTTGCTGTAACGGAGATATTTGGTCCTTAGAGCTTGGAATTCTTAGTGATGGGCAATCTCTCCTTTATACCTTGAATTTTTTATTCAACCCTTTATTTCAATGTTCAATTTTCCTTCGTAAGCATTTTGTCTTTATTTTCAAATTTTCAAATCATGGGTTATTGAAAAATTATACATTGACATCAATTTTTTTTTGGTGACTATACATTGACTTCAATTACTAATAATTGTTAAATTTTATTTTATTATTATATCAGTGCAAATGTTGTTGCTAACAAAATGGCAAATGTAAATTATATTCGGTGTTTGTAATATTAATTTTTTTAATTTGTTATTTTATTTATTGGTGTATTCATTGTTGGCATTTCTTATTTTATGATTCAACAAGTGCTAATATTATTGGCAGATAACGGGTTATCTTTTTTTTTTTTTTGGTATCCCGATTGGCACTTTGGAATTTACTACTCTATATATTCTTGATTGTTTTATTTAATACTGGTAATATTTTATTATTGTGTTTTTGTATAACAACTATTATGAATTTCAGTTAATTTTTGCTAATTTCATTTTACGTTGTCTTACTTAAATTTCTCCAGTCTTTTGGTTTTGTATTTTGCTCGTTATTTTGCATTTTTTTTTTATCGATAATCATCTCTTTTTCATATATTGTTTCTTGTAGTTTTGTATTATTTTATAGTTGATAATTTAAATTATTTTTTTCCTTTTTGTTTCTTGGTATTTGCAAGTTATTTCGGCATTATATGTTTTTTTCCCTAAAATCACGTTATTTTTTCTGTCATAATTTTTCCCCTATTTTTTAGCTTGTGATATTGTTCGATGTTCTTTTGTGTATTACTTTTTATAACATGACTTCATATGTTTTGATTCATATTTAAATTTTGTCAATACTTTTGACCATTTTTTTCTTTATCTAAAATTCTAAATACTTATTTTTTTGTTGTTCTATTTTTTTCTATTTGTCCTGTTATTTTGTTCTTACTGGGTTTTCTTCTTTTACGAATTTTTCTTATAAGTTAATTTGATGAAGCTCTATTTATTTGCTGAGAATTTAAAGAGTTGCATGCTATCATTCCTACTGTCGGTAATTCGTTGTACGTTATAGGGCATGGGACATGGTTTAGACTTTGAAAATTCCAGTGCATTAAATTTTAGCAGTTGTTAACCCTTCTTTGTATTCCTTTGAGTTTTGATACAATTTTAATAAATTTGTGTATTTGTGCAGAATTTATTTATCGTTTACGTCTTTATATTGGTTTTTTTATTTTTTTAACCTTTTTAAAATTCTTGGCCGTAGTTAATTTTTAGGTAATTTTTATTTTGGTTTTATTTGTTAATTCTTAATTTTTTTCTTTTTTTGCTATATTCGTTTTCTGTAACATTTTCAGTTGAGAACTTTTGGAATATAATTTGTATAAAAGTTAAAATATAACTAAGATTATTTGTATAAAGATATAAAATATAAAATATAACTATTATTTATAAGATATTTGAATAAAAGATATTAAAATATAACTAATATAGCTTAGAAATAAAAATTCAAGGGTTATTAAACTATATAATTTAATATATTAAGAAGCACTCATAAAAAATATTTATTATTACATAATTGTAAAATTTCAATGTTAATGCTTTTGTTAAAAAGTTATTGATAATTTTTATTAATTTATAATATTTTATATTCTGATTTCATAAATTTTTTAAGTTATATAATGTTTAAAAAGCAATCAATATATTTTAGATAAATCATTTGCTTCATCGATATTATTTAACTAATTTTTTTTATTAAGTCATCAAATCCAGTTTTCATGGTGCATCTAATATTTATATTTTTCTTTTACAAACGATTAGTATTTGTGGTATCTTAACTTAATATATAAGTATCTAATATTAATTTTTTTTACTATACGAGTATATAATTAATAATTAAAAATACTAAGAATAATTATTATATTTATTTAATTTAAATAAAAATCCAAAAATAAAGTTTTTAATATTTTTATTTTTATTATTAAAATAACAAATACACTAAATAAATAAAACACAAATCTTTTTTTATTAAAAAAATATTTTTTTATATTTTCATAACAATTTGATCAAGTTAATATAGTCTATATTTAGTTCAAAGATAAAATTTTTGATGAACACTTTACTATATTAAAGTCAGAATATAATTGTAATAAGATATCAGGAGAGAAGTAGATGGACAAGCGAGAGATAAGATAATTGGTTAACATCGGATAGATTCATAGATGTGAACCTCCAAATTATTATTGAAATTTTTTTACCATTTTCTACTTTTCAAGGCCCTCTAAACCATAGTTGTCAGAACCGAATCGGTGATCGAACCGGTCAGGTTACTGGATCACTGGGTTACTGATTCAACCGGTGGGTCACTGGTTGAACCGATTGACCCGGTCCTATGTAAATAAAAAATAAAGTATAGTCAAAAATTTAAAATTAAAATTTAAAATACATATTTTTACTAACATTTTAAAAATATCTAGCTATTCTAAAACAATATGAAACAGGAACAATAAGTATTTTGTTAATTTTATTCTATCATAAATATTTTTATTTTTTATATTAAAATAACTATTATTTTTGAATTTTAATAATTTATTAATTAGTTTATATCTATTATACTATTGTATACTACAAGAATTTATTGAAAAATAATATTAATAGATATTATATAATTATAAAAAAATAAATGAGTTTATAATTATTATTAAATAAAAATATAATTAATTTAAGAATGAATGAGTTTATAACTAAAATTAAAATAAATTAAATAAAAGTAAATTATTTGCTGAAAGATATTTATATATATATTAATTTGCAAACATATTTATAACAAGCTCAATAGCCTGGTGGTTGTGAGTATCATGTTTTTCCTTGAGGAGGGGGGTTCGAACCCCAGCTTTAACATTTTGGAATTTGGAAAAATATTGAAACTGAAGCGGTTCGGTCGAACCGGTTCACTCCGGGTTTGACCGGTTCGGTCGAACCGGTTCACTCCGGGTTTGACCGGTTCGCACCGGTTCACTACCTTATCCGGTCAGATCATTGGACCGGACCGGCTTAGGATCTGGTTTACCGGTTTTTCGGTTGAATCGGCCAGTCCGGTCCGGTTTTGCTAACAGTGCTCTAAACATCTCATATTTCACGAATTAAAATCATTTAAAAATTTTATTATACTTCTTATTCCAATTTTTAGGGCAGCTCCTTTTTACTTTTTCTTTTTGTTTTGCTTGTTTTTTTTTTTTTGTGCCAATACTTCATTATGAGCTTGAAGAATAGCCATAATGTCCTCATTTTCGTCATATAAAATAGCTCCTGATTCGATCGTCAGATCCCAAACAATCATATTTTCAGTCATATCTTTATCCAAACTTCCTCTGTGCTCATCTTGATTAGTTTCACCGTCTACATCCTGCTCTGACACCCCGAATCTTCCAAGTTTCTTACAACTCTTTCCTCCTCTAATCCAATTTTTTTCACCACTATATTCTCATCTTCTAAATCTGAATCTTGCACTACATCACCCATCATCAGACATATGCCAACATGCTACTTACCACTCTCGTCCAAACTAGCGTGGATCTCATTAACTATACCTGGTGGAATGTTTTACTCAGATATGCTGTTCGAATAATTTTTAGCACCTTCATTGATCTCCTTTCCGGCTTGATTCTGCCCGTTGGGTGCATCAGGGACTTCATGCTCCTTCCTACATTCCACGCCATTAAACTCAGTGCGGACATTATCACCTCCGCCACCAACAGCGGACTTCCACGCTGCTCCCAGATCCGCCTCGTTAGCGTTATTCACCGTGGCATCAACCCCTTCGCGAACTTCATGACCAGCAAGGAGGCTCTTTTAAATCGCACAATGACGTACTCTCTGTCGCACCACACAGCCACTTCGCCGCCACATCCCACTAACATATTGGGCCTCTTATGCTTCAACCCAGCTCCAACTGAACTTTTGTTCAATGCCAAATCAACCCCTTCTTTTCGTTTATCTCCATATTTCCAAGTCTCTGTTCTTTCAGAATTTGCTTCGTTACTTATTGTTTGAGATCTTATAGATTCCACACTCACTATAACTGACGGATACACCCAAAGATTATCCGTTCGCGTTTTCATAAAATCTTTGTGCCATTCATCTAAATCCTCAACGAAAATTACCTTTCTATCCTTGTCAATTTGTCATGCTCTGCCTCCCGTAGCCCGTGTGGCATCATTACCACCGCATCCCATCCCAACTCAAACGATTCTCTCTGAGCTTCTAGTTCTTCACTTCCATGGTATTCTAAGACAACTCTCCCTTTCTCGTTCACTTCAATATCCTTTTCTTTAATTTTTTTCCTGTTTTCCATTAGAATACTCCTTGAAATCTTCATCTTGCGTAGTGATTTTTTTCAGACATCAATCCTCCTCCTATATTTAGCCTCACCTACAAAGATTTCTTTCCTCCTTAATCGCATTCCATTCATTTTCTTAATGGTCTTTAATGCCCCTCCTTTTGTAGTATACCTTATAAAAGCGAACAGATAGATCCGACTATACTTCTCCTTACATGCCAAATAGATGTCATTTATCCTTCTTGTCCACTTGAACATATGAAACAATTCATCCTTTGAAATATTGCTTGGTAAATTATCCACAAAAATGATAAATGATTCACTCTCCAATAAAAAATATGCTTCCCAATTTCAAATCAATGAATCTTTTCCAATATGTAGTGAGGAATATTAGGGGCAGCAACTTTTGTGATTTGTAGCCATCAAATAGTCATCAATGATGGTTTTAATAGTGTGAGATTTGTGTGAGATTTTATCCGATAGCTCATTTTTCTTTGCTAATTACATGCTGGACAGAATTTAACAAAGTTGCTGGCCCCTAAACTTTTCCATATGTAGCTGTCTAGCTTTATCCCACCTCAAATTTAAGTTGTTCATCTCGAGTTGAAGAGCTTTTACAAGCCGCACAGGACCAGCTCCTCCTCAACCTCTCCGTTAAGTCTCACTTAGCTCGTCCTTCTTCTTCTCACAATCAGAACAATTTCCATCTCGATTGGATCTGGATCTAGAGCGTCGATTCCAGGCTCTCAAATCCAATTCTCCTGCTGTATCTGCACCTTCTCAGCGCCAACAACTTGGAGTTGGAGACGGAAATGAACACGATCTCTCCGCCAGATTCGATGCTCTCAAGGCGAAATCAGCCTCAACATCAACAACTAATTTAACCGTGAAAAGTGTTGACCTCGAACATAATGAACTATTGTCAATCATTACATTATCTATGTAACGAATCTTAATCTTAATTCTTAATATTAATGTATTCATAGGCAAGATAAGGCATGAATTAATCCAATTCATTTTTTATATCATAAAAGACATTTTAAGAAAATAATTTGATAGCCAAATTATTATTCCCATATCCTTTCACATAATAATAATAATAATAATAATAATAATAATAATAATAATAATAAATTTAAAATTAACCATCATAATAAAGTGCCAAAATGTTTTATCTCATAAATTTTATACAATAAAAGACATTTTCGAAAAATAATTCAGACACCAAGATATTTTTATATCTCTTTTATTTTATAATAGATAGATTATGATTATTAGATGTGTTTTAAAAAGTATGTATGACACATATACTATTATATGGTATATGATTTTGTTGCACATAAAAAAAATATTTCATGGCTGAAAACTATATTTAAATAAAACTGTGAAAATTGGCCTAGCTAATTTTATTATTTTGTTCGAAATCTTGAATTAAGTATTTAATTGCCAGATATAAACTTGAATAACTATTTGGAGTGAAATCATCTTTCATCATCTGTATACACAAATATATATACTGATATACATATACCACCAGATTTGGAAAAAGGGCCCAACCCAATATCTGCACAAACAAAATAAAGGGGTCCATGCACATCCACCTTCCCTCCGTTGTCGCTTGGGATAAAATGGCTTGGCTAAATCTCATATGACTATGAGTTCTCTAATTTGTTTAACTTATCTTTAAAAGTAAAAAATAAAATATTTAAAATTTATTAAATATTATCTGTTTATATTTTTTAGTAAGTTAGATATATAATGTTAAAGTACCTTAATATTCACCTTTTTTATCATTCACTCCTCAGTCCTTACCCATAACAATAGCAACACTTTTTTTTTTTTTTAATTTCCAGAAAAATCAAACAAGGCAAAGAAAGAGAGAGGAGCATCAACTATATGCTACTACATGGAACCTCTGTTTTGATTCGTTTGATTTAATTTCTATGATGGGATAGTCATTTAAAAAATATATTTTAATTATTTTGTTAATATTTTTATTTTTATTGTTAAAATTTAATAAATACACTAAATAAATTAAAAACAAATCTTTCTTTATTAAAAAAATATTTTTTTATATACATAACAATTTCTTCAAGTTAATATTGTCTACATTTAATTCAAAGATAAAATCTTTGATAACCGCTTGACTATAATAAAATCAGATAGAATAATGGAATAAATTTGTAATAAGATATTATGAAAATTAAATAATTAAGTAAGAAATAAATTAACAACAAAACAAAAAATAAATGGTTTAAAATTCTTTTTTGGAAAGAAAAAAGATAAATAGTAAAATGATTTTGAAGTTAAATCCAGTTTAAGTGCATGTTTGGGTGCTATTATTTTGTTAAAAAAAATCTTTTTTTAATGAAAAAAGATATTTTTTAATTTTTTAACGTGTTTGGCAAATTTCTAATAGTAAAAGTAAAAGTACTAGTAAAATAAAAAAAAGATTTTTTTTGAGAAGCTGTAATTTATATCTTTTTTTAAAAGATTTTTTTTTTAAAAAAAAGATGTTTTTTATGTAATAAATAAACAAAAAAATAATTTTATATTGTTATACCCAAACATAATTGATAAATAAAAATCTTTTAATATGAGATATTCAAACATAAAATTACTTTTACTTCTCTATAAGATCTTTTAAAAAAAGATAACTCAAAAAAGATCTTTTTTTAAAAGCTAACCCAAACAAGCCCAATATATATTAGGATTTAGGAGAAAAGTACATGCGCGAGAGACACGAAACACGATAACTGGTTATCGGATAGATTCATAAATCTGAACCTCCAAATTTTCATCCAAGAAGTTGCAGCAGCCCCGTGCCCCCTTCCGCCTTCCCTCGTCATCTTCATCCTTTGTCGTCTCCATCCGAAGCTCCCAGCTGACCGCCGTCTTCCTCCTCCTCTGTCTCACCTTCACGCCGACCTTTTGCTTCCTCTGTCTTCTGCCCCTCTTGGTCTCTTACTCCGCCATCGTCTTCCTGTAGGTAAACCCTCTATTTTACCTTTTCTTTTTTTTTTTCAATTTTAACTGAAAACGTTGAGTCCTCTGTTTTTCTTCTCATAGAATTTCAATGTATGTTTTATCTTGTACTTTAAATGGCAATGCCACTGAGAGTAGAATTGTTAGAATTATATTGTTTATGATTTCTTATTCCTGCTGTATTGTGGAGTTTTGTTGTAGAGAAGGATTTCGTTGTTTTCCTCGTACGTATGAAGAGGGGTCCCATTCCTGATGAGGATGATACTGTTGCGAGGAAGGGGAGGGTTGTCACAACCACCGAGGGGTGGCCGGAACTGCTCCGCTGTACCAGCACAAAACCACCGCCTATCCTTCTGGACGAGCTCATAGAGGAAATCCTGCTGAGGATTCCGGCAAGTTCTCTTGTTCGATTAAGGAACAGCGTGTGCAGTTCATGGAGAACCCTAATTTCCAGTTCCCAATTTGCCAAGGACCACCTTCGACGTTCAATGGCGGTGGATCCAGCCTTGACCTACCCGCGTATTGCCTATTATAGCTCAAGCGACTCATACCCCACAATCGGAACTTTCTCCGTCCGATCTGTGTTCGAGAACCCTCCCCATGAACCCACTAAAGTAGTTGCCTATGAGGGACGATGCTACCGTAGCATCATTGGCTCTTGTCATGGATTGCTGTGCTTGCATGATGAAGAGCTTGAGGATCGTGCCTTGCTGTGGAACCCCTGCACCGGATTCACATCTCCGCCGCTTGAAATTGGTGGTATCTTCCACTATTGTGGATTCGGTTATGATCATGTGAACGACAAGTATAAGCTTTTCGGGATTGTGATTAAGAAATCAGGTGAATCTGTCACCAGAATTTTCACATTCGGCCCAAAATCTAAATGGAGAACAATTCAGGATTTCCCATATAGACTACATGACTCCGATAGCAAGGATTCTGTGGTGGGTTTGGTAGGGCTTTTTGTAAGTGGCACTGGCACTCTTAATTGGCTTGTTCGCAGCCGTCTTAGTAGTTCTGTGGCAGTTCTTTCCGTTGACTTGGTGAAAGAGACTTATAGTCAGTTTTCCGCTCCCAGTAGGGATTCAGATGATGAGGAGTTTGTGTTTCCACGATTGGGTATCTTGAGGGGTTGTCTTGCTGTTTGTTATGAGACTAAGAAAACTCATTGGACTCTCTGGTTGATGAAGGAGTATGGAGTTCCTCGTTCTTGGACTAAATTGGCAATAATCCCCCACCACCCGCTACTCGTTAATCCTGGTTCATGTTATGTATTACTGCCTATGTACATGTTGAAAAATGATGTTCTACTGGCGAAATCTCCAAGTGGCAAGTTTGTTTTATGTAACTTAAATGATGGCAGCATAGAGTTTCCTAATATTGACAGCTCCAGTGATGGCATGACTGAACACCGTCCTTTGTCTCGGGGTGAAGGCTCAAGGATCTTTCACATCTATCATGAAAGCTTAGTTTCACCCTCGCACTTTGGTCTTCCAAGTTGCTCATCTGAAATGCGGTTATTTAAGCCAAGCCTATAATCTCTTAAGGATAGTTTGCATTTTGGCTACCTTTTGGTTAAGAATATCCTGCAGAGTCTCTTAAATTCATATCTTTATTGTCATTAGTGTGGTGCCTTGTTTTTGGTATTTTATTTATAGACTGTGTCGTCAATTTAATGTTTTTTATCTAGGTTCCTTATGAATCTAACCGAACGATACAGATATGAATATCAATCGTCTTTTGCTTTAGTTAGAATATGTATTTATCATAAAATGTTATATAATAATTTATGTTTTAATACGAGTATGATTTTACAAAACTGCCAGTGTAATTTCTAGTTTAGGTGCAAGTGCTATGTAACACCATATTTAACATGGGAATATGTCAATTGTATTGAGATTAGTTTATCAAATAAAACCATTCGTTATAATTGTTTCTGATTCAATCGATAATAATCGTATATACCGATTTTGGCCTTCCCAAAATGGTGAAAACAAATCAATTTGTTTGTTATTCTTTAAACAACATAACGTTTAACGTTGGATAGAGGCTTAATTGTCTCTACTCTCTAAATTTAAATTAGTTGAGATTTATTTGTCGATCTTTTAATATCGTTTTAATATCAAATTGGTTAATAATTTATTTTTTAGAGATTTATTTTTCTAAAAGTATTGAGACAATATCTTTTTTTTAGATTTTTTTTAATTTATTATATTAATATTTTTTAATAAATCTTTTAAATGTATTGTATAATAAATACAAACTAATTAATAATAAAGGGCCTAATAATAATAGTAGAGTTTGATTAGTTTATTTTCGAAGAAATTTGAAAGGCAACTAGGGTTGGCAATTCATACCCTACTCGCAAGTACTCAATTCGGTCCAATCTGTTCGGGTAGGGTAGGCTATCCGAGCCGCTGCGGGTAGGGTAGGGTACGATCCGGGTATGCCTGCAGGTAGGGTAGGGTACGGGTTTAGGGTGTACCCTACTCGCACCTCATATATAACACATATTTTATAAAAATTAGGTATATAGTGAAAGAAGTGAGAGTTAAACCTACAACCTCCCTTATGTAATGACTTACAATAAGTAAACAACTACTAAACTAGTTAGTTAATTTAGTAATTTAGAGCATTAGTTTTTTATTTTTTTATGTTATTAATATATATAAAATTTGAAATGATTGAATTTTATATTTACTTTAAAAAAATTTGATATTTTTGCGGGTAGGGTAGGGTAGGGTAGGATTTAGAACTTTAGGGTGCGGGTAGGGTTAAGGTTGAGTGATTCTCAACCCGCCGGTAGGGTAGGGTAGAGTTTTAACAAAATTTTCAACCCACGGGTAGGGGTGGCAAACGGGCCTAAACCCGCCGGGCCGGCCCGCGTAACTCGCCAAAAAAGGCGGGCTGGGCTGAAAAATCGGGACCGCCAAATAGCAAAAGCCCGCCTAACCCCCACCGCTTAAACCGCGGGTTTTGGCGGGGGCGGGGCGGGCTTCCCAGCCGGGCTAAGGTTTTTATTAGTGAGGGGGTATTTTTGTAATTTTTTTGCCAAAATCTAACTTCCCCCAACCTAACATACAAGAGTATGAAGATAAAAATTGAATGTTTTGAATTATGTTTATGTTATTTTGGAGACAATATTTATAATTATGTTTTGGATTATATTTATTTTGCTTTGGAGAGAATATTTATACTTATATTTTGAATGAAAATTTGGTTTATAATTATATTTATTAGATATTTATAATTACAAAGACTTAATGTTTGTGAATATAAAAAATATAATTTTTTATGCCATTAGAAATTATAAATTTATTAATATGGTTGTGAAATTATATATATTATTTAGTAGTTAATAGTAAAAAAAAAAAAGAGGAGCTTTGGCGGGCTTAGCCCGCCAGCCCGCAGTTAGGCGGGGCGGGCTAGGATTCTAGGACCGCCTCACTAGGCGGGGCGGGGCGGGCTTATGGCGGGGCGGGGCGGGCTTCCCCGCTTGCCACCCCTACCCACGGGATGATTAGGGTAGAGTCCAAACCCTACCCTACCCTATCCATTGCTAGCCCTAAAGGCAACCACAACTTATTGGTTTCGTCCATTTAATTTGAAGGTGATTGCTACGGTACGATGATAAATTCATACGTACCGATACGTTTAAAATATGGACAAATAGTAATAAACCATGTGGCATTTTTTTTCATATCAGCATTTAATTTTTTTTAAATATATATTATATCACCACTTTTATTAATACACCCTTTTAATTAAATAAAAATAAAAATATATTTTTTATTTAATTTTATAAAAAGTCTTAAACTGCTAAAGATCCTTACTTTATTTAATTAGACAAAAATATCTTTTTAAATTAATCAAATTTTAGAATTTAATTAATTTTAATTTTATAATTTTAAATTTATAATTTTAAATAATTGAAACAACAAAACAAAAACATATTAAAAAAATAAAAAATTAAAATTATTCTTCATTTGAATTAAATATATTAAAAAAAACAAAAAACTAAAATTGTTCTTCGTCTTAATTCAGCCTCTTATTCTTCGTCTTCTTTTCTCCTCTTCCTATCCTCTCTCTGTCTCTCTCTCTGCTCGATCTCTCTCATGTGTCTCACTGTGCGTCGCACGCAAGATCTCTCCCTCTCTCCTCTCTTGTCTCGCAATCGAGGTCATCGCCGGCGTTTCAACGTCTCGCGGCCTTCCCTGGGCTCCTCATGTTTAAGTTATGGCTTAAATTATGTTAACCTCTTTTATTTTACAGATTATATGTACTATAGTTGCATTTTGGTGAAAAGGATCCCTTTCTTATGTGCAGATATCTGGCAAGAAAGACCTTCCGATCAGCTCTTCCAAGAATAAGTTAAAAATACTCAGCTTGCAAGAATGGCGTAAACTTGAAAGAGATAGAAAGCAGAAAGAAGAGGATGAGCAAACATTAGCAAAAGTGGAAGCTCCAATACCACAATCCAACATTGGGTTTAAGCTGCTCAAACAAATGGGTTATACACCCGGTGCTGCCCTTGGCAAAGAGGGTTTGGGTAGGGCTGAGCCAGTGGGGATTGAGATTCGACGATCCTCACAAGGAGAATAGGAAAAAGGAGGAAATCATAGCTGAGAGAAAAAGGAGGAAAGAGGAGGATCTAATGCAAGACTTTGGGTTGAGACAGAAGTCGCAATGGCAGAGTAAGAGAGTTGTAGCCAATTTCCATAAGGCAAAGGTTGCCCTTGATCAATTAGAGAATAGAGAAATCATTGAACCGGAAAAGAATGAGGATGATGAAGAAGAGGAAGATGAGGAAGAGGAAGAAATAACAGAAGAGGTGCGTAACTAAAAGGTTATATTTTTGGTTGAACGCACCTTTTAACCATGTTTTGGTATTGATTTATGTTGCATCCCTGAATAACACATGGAAATAGCACAAATGCTTTCTTTTTCTCTTGATCTTAACTGCTCAGGCACACACATTAAGTCAATACACTTTCATTGTTGAATAATTTTCTCCTCGTTATACTCTAAATACCAAGCGATTTAAACAAATATTACTCATTGCACTTTGTCATCATTTGATCCATTTAAGCCGATCCTACCTAGCCATTACACAAAGCTTACTTGTCGTTGTTGTATTTCTTATACTTTAAAATTCATTCTTGTTGAACTTTGTTAATCTATTCCTGCGTTCGTATTTCGTTGCGACTGTGATAGTGATACATGTAATCGATTCAGGATTTGCAAGAAGTTTTGATGAAACTGAGGGATGACCACAATTATTGCCTCTTTTGTGGATGCAAGGTGAGTAAACAACTCATACAGTTACTTTTTGTATATTTGTTTTGTGGTAATACTAAAAACCAAACTTTGACACTCTTGAAACTCATAATTATCTATAAATTAAATTTTGATTTTTATATGTTTCTTCATTATGAATCAAAGGATGCTCTCTTGACCAACTGCCCTGGAACCAATGAAGATGATCACTAACTTGATGGTTTCTGAGATGAACACCTGACTGTGCGTTGTCATCTCTCTTCTTTTTTGCCAAGCACTCGTCCTCTTCTGGGGTCGGATCCTCTTCGTCACCCAGTTACCCTTGGTAAGTCCATGCATCATCACTTCCCCTGTTCTCCCTTTTCCAGATTCCCTTCTCCCTGTATTTTGAGATGATGTTGAATTGGTAATCAATTAATTTGTTAGTGATTGAATCTTGAATTTATTGCTGTGTTGCTGAATAATCACCGAGTTTAATTTTTTTTTCTTTGCTAAAATTCATCAGAGTTGAATTTGTTACTGATTATCATAGTTGTTGTCTGATTATTTGATCTTGCCTAGCTTGTTGAATGATTATTTGATCTTTCTCAAGTTTCCGTATAAGTTCTAGCCAAGTGGATCCGAAAAGGAATTCTTCATATATGCTCACGAGCGACGCGGCTACTACACATTTTGGCATTTTTTTTTGTAACTTCCCTCATTGGATGCCAGTTCATGTTTCCATAATGTAATTTAATACTGTGTTCTATTTTGCTCTCTCTGTTTATGTTTTGTTTCTCATATCAATGAAACTTGAAGCTATTGTCATCTGATCTACTGATTAGGATTAGGGTGAATAGATAAAAAACTTTACAATATGTGTTCTATGTGAAATAGTTTGCATATGAAATACTTTATCCCACATGGTTGAGCGATAGTTGGATCATTTGATGCTGTTGGTTACTTAAAAAATTTTTGAACCATGTGGCCTCTCAACTTAAGATTCTGGCTCTGCCACTGTTAATAGGACTCTCACCTAATGTTTTCTGGAATGTGCTTATGTTGATAATGCATCTTTGCTTCTCCGGATGAAGGCTTATGATTTGATTTCAATATGAAGCCATGGTGGGTACTGACTTCTTGTTGTAACAGGGCACTGGCCTGGTGGCGTTGGTGGAATGTTAGCAGGGGGTGCTGCTGCTGCGGCCGCTATGTATGGTGCTCACCATTTGATTCATGGGCATTATGGTCATTATCATGGGTTCGGCGGTCATGGAAAGTTTAAGCATGGCAAATTTGGCAAGCGTTGGAAGCATGACATGTTCAAGCGATGGAAGTGATATTGTGGCCAATATAGTGTATGGTCATGACTCATGAGGGTTGTATTCTGGGATGAATGTAATAACTCAAAAAAAATATAATAAAACAAAATTGTGGGCCATTCTTCCTTTCTTTTTCCCTAACCCTAATCACACAAAAACACTCTCTCTCAACCCTCAGTCCCTCACTAGCCGTTAGCCTCCCCAAACCCCCTTTCCTAACTCACAACACACACACACAAATCACATGAACAAAGAAGAGAAGAATGGAGGGAGAGCTGCGCTGCGAGGGAGAAGAGAGGACCGCCGCTGCTTGTCCTGCCGCTGTCCTCCCCACCGAGCCGTCGAACTCGCCACACCTTGCCGCCAATTGCCGCCATCATCAACAGCGATGGAGGAAAGAGAAAGAGGTGATCGCGAGTAGAGAAGGAAGCCTTTGTGTTGTTGTCGTCGTGCTGGAGGGTTGGCCGTCAGGGGAGCTGCTGCGACAAGCTCACCGCCGCCGAAGGCCCGTTGCCATCCGTGGAGAGTCATCACCGTCTGGGTCGCTGTCGGAGGAAGAGAGCTTGTACAAGGGGTTGCTGGAGTGGCTAGCCACTGCCGCAAGCGCCACCGCACCTCTGGCCGCCGGGAAGTCACACTGGGGTCGCTGTTCCTCTGCCGTCGCCGCTGCCAGAGTTTCTGGTCAATGGGTATGGCGCTGTTGTCGCCGGAACCACCCCCGGTGCTACCGCTACTTGATTCCCTTGAGTCCGAGTCGTTGTGGTTGCTGAGAAAGTGGTTTGGAGCTGAGGTTGCGGCTGCTGCAGTTTCGGGTCGAGAGGAAAGGTTCCGTCGACGCGTTTGGATTATAGTTTCAACAATCGAGAACTATAGCCAGCTCTATCTTATTGCTACTCCGGTTCAAATTCTACGCTCATTCGTTCCATTCAACTTCAATTCTCCTTACCTTGAATTTGGCACTCTGGGTTTGGTATCTTCGGTCCTTTGGGACTACGTTGTGAGTAGGCTTTACATTTATAATTGTTTGATTATGCATCTATAATTATTTTGACATATATCTATTATGATCTTTGAATTATACTCATTATATTTGCTTTGAACGATTTTAAATTGATTAGAATAATTGATTTATTAAAATTAAATAATTTATTTTTATGAAGTTTATACTTTCGAAACTATACATGAGACTATATATATATTTGATGAAGTTTTGCATTATTCCAGAATGGTTGATTTTACTTGAATATCTGTTTTTGAAGTATTTGTTGGTACTCACTTACTTTAAAAATTGTGAAATATATTTGAAATCTCTTATGATTAAAAAAGTATGATTGAAAAAGATTTCTGATGAGAGAGTATTATTTGATTTGATTTGATTCGATAACCTATATATTTGAAAGATCAAATATTTGTTGTATTTAAAATTATATGTTTGGAATTGGTTTGGGAGGCTCGTATTAGAAACCGTAGTTAACGGCGGTTATGACGTTAACTTAGATGCATCTAACTCAGACTCCAGCTAGCAGGGGTGTTGCTAGCCTAACGTGTAGGCCACACGTTAGATCTGTTATTCTGTTAGGACACACAAGAGGAAAGGGCTACCCATAGAGGTGGAGCCGCCCAGGTGTGGACTTTTGATTTGATTTCGGTATGAGAACTCCCTTATTGATTCACTTATTATTATTATTATTATCAACTATTACTTTCTAATTAAAATTACTTTGATGATAATGTTTGTATAGTCTCATGTCGATTATAGATGTATTGTCTGGTCACTGAATTGCAAAACTCACCCCGTTTTTTTCTAAAAATATTTTTCAGGAATAAATATTTGACTGTGTGAGACTTTCTATTCAAGAGTAATGGTCTGCAATGAGTACCTATGCTTTGTCGAATTCCTAGAAGTATATGCTCCATATGTCACAGGCAGGACCAACCATTCTTAGTTATTTTAATTTTTTTGTTAAAAATATATAACTATTTATTTTAGAACTTGTAAAATATTTGTACTTGCTTATTGAATTTATATTTGACTATGTTAGGCTTGCTATAGGATTATTTTCCTGAGCGCCGGTCATGACTCATTTTGGGTCGTGACAGAGTGGTATCAGAGCTTAGGTTTAATCTGTGTAATATGGAGCAAGTGTCCTATGGTAGGATCACAATTGTATAAATAGAAGCGCGCCTATTTGTACAAATTGTGGCACTATCAGAGACCTATAGGATTGTCATTCTTGTCCTTTATGTCGTCATTGTCATCTGGTTGTAACATATGACCTCTGCCGCTTCTTGCCACTATTTTCCCTTTTCAGCCGCTTCTTGCTACTCTTTTCCTTTCCTGCCGCTTCTTGTGACTCTTTTCCTTCCCTTTGTACCCAATCTCGACTTATTCTCTAATAGATTTAAAGTTAGTGAAATTTTTCATGGAAATAGAATGTTTTGAGTCATAATATGAATTGATATTTAGCCCCACTTTTATCTACTTTAAGACATTAAATCATTATATTGTTTGAGGTTCTGTTCGATCTTTAATTGTTATAATCCGTTTGAAATGTGTGTTTATTTAGTTTCTAGTTAAACAAATGTTAAATAAGTTTGCTAACTATAATACGGATGATAGATATATAATTGATTTTAAAGAAACTAAATCCATAGTATGAGTTTCTTTGAGAAAGTTGTCTTTGTCCAAGATCATTGAAATTTCCATAGTTGATATTAACATTTGGATGTTAACCAGATTGAGTGCTAAGGTTCTATACTTAGTATAACTGGTTGTATGAAAAATACATTTGAGCTTCACTCAGGTAGAATCTTCTTGTTTATATGTTATTAAGTGAATACGTCTCTTAGATTATATGTGATTTCTAATTTTATAGACTTGTTTGCTGAGCTTGTGGACTGATCATGGTGATTATGAAGCATTTGATGATTATTTTAAATGTGATAAATTGTAGCTTGCCTATGAGTGTTAGCCACTGATTACATACTTGTTTGCTGATTCATGTCATTTGATTAGTGATTATTATAGTAATTAACAAGTAAATGATTTTGATTAATTATTTTTGAGAGATCCATAAGGTTATTGGTTGATGCTGCTGTATAGGAGTTAATCTTATTATTTGTTGCTGAATTGGTGACTGATGTGACTGTAGCTCCAGAAAATCTATTTCGAGTGCAGGGAGGTCAGAATCCAACAGTATCTACAGTCCTTCTTCAGCCTCTGAATCAGATTTTTGCTCAAGTCCCTCGATTTCAGCCAGAAATCACCTGAAATCACAGAGAAACACACAAACTCATAGTAAAGTCCAGAAATGTGATTTTTAATTAAAAACTAATAAAAATATACTAAAAACTAACTAAATCATACTAAAAACAATGTCAAAAAGCGTATAAATTATCCGCTCATCACTTGAATATCAATATCTGATGTGAAGTTCTAGAATTGCCTTCGGCATCTCAGAGCCTTACATCTTACATCATTGGGTACTGTTACCATACCGAGAACCTTCAATTCTCATTCCATACTTTGTTGTTATTTTTCAGATGCAGGTTGTGATTCACCTTGGTGAAATTACAGACATGGTGACAGAGCGGAGTATGGTTCCTTCCTTGTATGTTTCTATTTTACTTTTGTCGTAGTATTCTCTCACCTTTTGTATATTTAACTTTATATCCTTAGAGGCTTATTTGAGAGATAAGTTGTATAAGCTGTTTTAACTTTAAAATTCTGTATTTTTCTGTATATACTAGTCGGCTTAAACTCCGCAAGCTGCGGCTAGTTCCCTATGATTACAATACTATTATATCTATATATGTTCCATTCCTTTGCATTTATATCTTGTATCTTACGCGTTAGTTTCGTGTGAATATTTCGCGCTTTTGTAACTCTGTCTTTGAGCTTAATCCTTCATCGGGCTTCTAGAATACACTATTTCCTTCTCTATATGTGTGTGTGTGTGTGTGTGTGTGCGCGCGTGTGCGCGCGTGTGTGTGTTGTGTGTGTGTGTGTGTGTGTGTGAGTGTGTGTGTGTGCGCGTGCGTGTGTGTAAGCCTTAGAATTGTTGCAACCCTTGATTAACCTTTACTTTATGGCTAGAGGTAAGGCTTAGGGTAATTATAGTGTTACATAAGTCATTGAAGGTTGTGCTTGATGTCTTAGGAAACAACAGTTGAAGCTATTAATTAATAAAAAAACATATAATCATAAGCACTTGAAAAAGTTTACTGTCAAATGTACCAATCCATAACTGAGAAATGTACAGCTCCATATTTGTAACCAATCCTACATCATTGTCTAATACACACTTTCTTTGCTAACCCCCTAAACTCTCTCAAAGAAACAGCCATGCAAACCATGCATACAGAGGACAATCATGGACCAATGCAACATCTATTCTAACTAACATTTGCACAATTCTCAGAAGGCATACTCTGGCAATGAAGAGCATTCCAATTCACATAAAATTTTCATAGAAAAAAATAAAGTAAAATAAAAATAAATATAAATATAAAATAAAATGGAACTTTAAAGAAGTAGGTCGCAGAGGTAGAGGTGGAGAGAGAAGGACGGAGATCAAAGTCGCTGAGGAACAGAGAGGCGACAGAAAATAATAAAGTGGTGGACCGGAGTGTAGCGGCGGCGGCGGTAGCGTATTGTGGCGTCGAGAATCGGAGAACAAGCATGGCGCAAAAGAGAACGAGCAACCGCGTGGATGGAGAGGATCAGAGAAGAGCACGACGCAGAGAAAATATCAGAGAGTGAGCTACCGCAAAAAGGGAGGAACAAGGAACGACGTTGATAGGAAGGGGTAAAAATCCTAGCAGAGCTCTAGTCTTTTTTTTTTTTTAATTCAGAACAAAAGAAATAGGATGAATGTGAAAAACAAAAAAATTAAAGAGACAAATATTTAATTATTTATTTTTTCAAAAATAAAAAATAGAGTTTATTTTATAAATATTTTGGTGATGGCATACTTTCACATAAAAATAAGAGTAAGAAATTTATGGCATTTTTAATACTAGAAAATTATGATAAATTAGTTTCAGGACTTCAGACTATTATATATAGAAGGATTTGAAATAAATTGTCCCAATTTTGAATATGTTTAAGACAAACATATTATTTGAAATATTTGAACCGAATTCAGCTATCAATTATTTTTGGCTATGGATTTCTTACTCTTCATTTCATTTGGGAGTACCATTAACCTATTTAAAAGTATTTATAAATTGATTCCTATTTTTTTATTTTTAAAAAAACTGACAATTAAAACTTTGTCTTTCTAGTTTTGTTTTTTACACCTTTTTCCTTTCTTTTTAATCATAATTTCAGAAATGAAAGAGATGTCTCTGCTATAGCTTTTTTCCTAATCTTTGTGTTTTTGTCACATCTCTGCAGCTACTACCGTCGCTGCTTGCACTCAGCATCACCACTACTCCTTTTACTGCCACCACACCACATTTTTCGATCTCTCTGCGTTGTTGTGTTCGTCTCTGCCCCTGCAAATTACTCAAGTTTCATTTTAATCATAGTTTCAGAGATGAAAGAGATGTCTCTGCTAGAGTTTTTCCACTAATGTTCATGTTCTTGTCACGTTTCTTCTGTAGCTACCACTGTCGTTGTTGCTTCTTGCACTCAGCACCGCCACCACTCCTTCTACCGCTGCCACACCATACTTTCCGGTCTCTCTGCATTGTTGTGCTTCGTCTCTGCCCCTGTGAACTACTCAGGTTTTATTTTACTTTATTTTGTTTTATTGCTTTTTCTATGGTAATTTTTGTGAATTTGGAGATTTTTCTACTATCTTCGCACTGCAATATTTATTTTAAGGGTGAAAAAGAAAATACATTGCTTTAACTGAGCATTGCAATTGGCAACAAAAATAATAAATGTTATTATTTAGGATAGAATTAGGCATTTAGTGTCTATCTAGTGCAAAGCATATTAATGACTTTTCAGAGGACTTTCCCTCTTGGACATTATAAGATTGGGCAGCTACAGTTCACTAATTTCTATAGCTTTCCTTTTTATTTTATATTTATGGCTTAGGGAGGATATCTTTTCCTCAACTCCTGTGTACTATTTCTTCTATAAACTAATAAAATTCTCTCTTTTGTTATCAATAAATAAAAAGTAAACTATCATTTGTACCCACGAAAGTTGAAAACACTGACACATCTACTCAAAAGAAAAGAAAATTACTATTTGTACCCATAAAACATGAGTTTCATATAACAAAATTATCCAAACACTAAAAAATCACATAAAAATCCCAAATTACCCTTGTCATCATCTTTACCATCTTTTTTCCTCCACCACCACCACCACTAACCCCATCCTTTCTCTCTCTCCTTCCATTTTCTGAGTTCGTCGTCGCCGCCAGAGTCTGTCAACTCTGCCAACTCCTTTCTCTCTCTCTTTCTCTCTTTTCCCTTCTGTGTTTTGTTTCTCTCTCTCTCTCTCTCTCTCTCTCTCTCTCTTACTTCTTCGAATGATTGTGTGATGTAGGTCCAGTGGTCTCTGGGTTTGCAGACTAGACAGGGACTGGAGCTCTGTGTCAGCGAGAGATAGAGGGCTAGCACAGGTTGGGACAACGGTAGCGATCAGGCAGCGGTGGCAGCGCTAGGGTTGCGAAAGACGGCAAAAACAGAAGGCGACAGTGGCCTAGGCTCGCGGAGGTGAGGTGAGGAGAAGAAGAAAAAAGAGAGAGGGAAAGGGTGGAGGAGAAAAGAAAAGGGGAAAGGACGCGGCGGCAGCAAGTGGAGGTTGGGTGGGACTTTACGGTGCCAGCGACTGTTGAGTGCTGTGGCGGTGGTTACGCAGAGGAGCAGAGAAGGGAATAGGGGTGAGAAGGGGCGAGAGAGAGGAAGAAGAGAGGAAATTGGGTGAGGGGGCAATAGCTTGGTGGTCGCCGGTGGTGGTGCGGTGGTCTGAGACAATTTGCTTTTCTATTGTTATTGTTGTTGCTTAATGTGAAGAAGATGATAATGGAGGTATAGTGGTGGTGATGGTAGTGATGAAGGAAATGAGATGGTGGTGCCTTTGAACTCAAAGTTTGGCTCAGGCGAGGACGAGATAGGGAAGGAGAGAAGGAGGGGTGGATGATGCGGATGATGATAAGGGTAATTTAGGGTTTCTATGTGATTTTTTAGTGTTTGGATAATTTTGTTATATGGAACTCATGTTTTAAGGGTACAAATGGTAATTTCCTTTTTTATGAGTAGATGTGTCAGCGTTTTCAATTTTCGTGGGTAGAAATGGTAGTTTACTCATAAATAAATAAATAAACAATCATACCTCCAGGATGAACCGCAATAGTGAGGCTTCACAAAGTCCAGCATCTAGCTTCTTTATGAGCTTTCTCTTCAATAAATCATACACACGAACACACTGTTTTGTACAAATAAAGAAAATAGAACGAGATGGATGGAAAGTTGATTTAACAGCAAGTCCATGTAACTTGAATGGAAGTTTTTGTGTAAGCTTCTTTGATAAGTGGTATATCAGAGCTGCTCTTGATTCACATAAAAAATAAGTCAAGGAATAAAAAAAAACAGTTAAGCCTGATTTAAATTATTCGATTCCTAGTTACTTTTAATCCAATTAAGAATTTAAGATATGCTAATTATCTAACACTTTATTGAACAAAAACCAGCATAATACAGTTAGTTTTACATAAGATCCATCAATCAAATAATCACATAAAACACAGTCATAAATGCCAGCAAATAAAATACTAAATAGGTGAAACTACATGACTAATTATTACCAAACCTAGCTGGTTCTATTCATGATCATTAGCTAAAAAGTCAGACAGACATGCAACAGAAAATATAGAAACTAAGCATGACAAAGTGAAAATCAAGTCATCATCATAACAAACTATTTTAACACATATTAAGCTAACAAGACATAGTTTTCTCAAAGAGGATAATTCCATTGAGATACTGAAGAGCTCTCGGAATGAACAGGAGTTCCATTAGAGCTTGCCTGTTAGTTTTAACTTTCTCAACATTGATGCTGGATGGACACTTGTCAATTGTTTCAGTTGACTCATCATCAGCAAAAATATACTTACTGGGGGTGCCAAATTATGCAGCATTGTTAAGAAAATTTGTTAAGAAAAAATTAAACAGATGATATGGTTTTGTTATATTTGGTGCAAAGTTTTGATTCAATCAAAACCAAAGGGAAGGAAAAATTGCACTTCATATTCAAATTGTGTTGGTTTGGTTAAATCAAAGGGATAAATCTTTTTTTTTCAAAAAAATTTTTCCAAGTCAAGTCAAATCTAAAATTTTCACACAATCAGACACTAATTAATAATCACAAATTTACAAAAAAAAAATTATTGTTCTTGTTGCCAATTGCAATGCTCACTTAAATTATTTTTTTTTAACGTATTTGGCAAATTTCTAATAGTAAAAGTAAAAGTACTAGTAAAATAAAAAAAAGATCTTTTTTGAGAAGCTGTAATTTATATCTTTTTTTAAAAGATTTTTTTTTTAAAAAAAGATGTTTTTTATGTAATAAATAAACAAAAAAGTAATTTTATATTGTTATACCCAAACATAATTGATAAATAAAAAAATCTTTTAATATGAGATATTCAAACATAAAATTACTTTTACTTCTCTATAAGATCTTTTAAAAAAAGATAACTCAAAAAAGATCTTTTTTTAAAAGCTAACCCAAACAAGCCCTATATATATTAGGATTTAGGAGAAAAGTACATGCGCGAGAGACACGAAACACGATAACTGGTTATCGGATAGATTCATAAATCTGAACCTCCAAATTTTCATCCAAGAAGTTGCAGCAGCCCCGTGCCCCCTTCCGCCTTCCCTCGTCATCTTCATCCTTTGTCGTCTCCATCCGAAGCTCCCAGCTGACCGCCGTCTTCCTCCTCCTCTGTCTCACCTTCACGCCGACCTTTTGCTTCCTCTGTCTTCTGCCCCTCTTGGTCTCTTACTCCGCCATCGTCTTCCTGTAGGTAAACCCTCTATTTTACCTTTTCTTTTTTTTTTCAATTTTAACTGAAAACGTTGAGTCCTCTGTTTTTCTTCTCATAGAATTTCAATGTATGTTTTATCTTGTACTTTAAATGGCAATGCCACTGAGAGTAGAATTGTTAGAATTATATTGTTTATGATTTCTTATTCCTGCTGTATTGTGGAGTTTTGTTGTAGAGAAGGATTTCGTTGTTTTCCTCGTACGTATGAAGAGGGGTCCCATTCCTGATGAGGATGATACTGTTGCGAGGAAGGGGAGGGTTGTCACAACCACCGAGGGGTGGCCGGAACTGCTCCGCTGTACCAGCACAAAACCACCGCCTATCCTTCTGGACGAGCTCATAGAGGAAATCCTGCTGAGGATTCCGGCAAGTTCTCTTGTTCGATTAAGGAACAGCGTGTGCAGTTCATGGAGAACCCTAATTTCCAGTTCCCAATTTGCCAAGGACCACCTTCGACGTTCAATGGCGGTGGATCCAGCCTTGACCTACCCGCGTATTGCCTATTATAGCTCAAGCGACTCATACCCCACAATCGGAACTTTCTCCGTCCGATCTGTGTTCGAGAACCCTCCCCATGAACCCACTAAAGTAGTTGCCTATGAGGGACGATGCTACCGTAGCATCATTGGCTCTTGTCATGGATTGCTGTGCTTGCATGATGAAGAGCTTGAGGATCGTGCCTTGCTGTGGAACCCCTGCACCGGATTCACATCTCCGCCGCTTGAAATTGGTGGTATCTTCCACTATTGTGGATTCGGTTATGATCATGTGAACGACAAGTATAAGCTTTTCGGGATTGTGATTAAGAAATCAGGTGAATCTGTCACCAGAATTTTCACATTCGGCCCAAAATCTAAATGGAGAACAATTCAGGATTTCCCATATAGACTACATGACTCCGATAGCAAGGATTCTGTGGTGGGTTTGGTAGGGCTTTTTGTAAGTGGCACTGGCACTCTTAATTGGCTTGTTCGCAGCCGTCTTAGTAGTTCTGTGGCAGTTCTTTCCGTTGACTTGGTGAAAGAGACTTATAGTCAGTTTTCCGCTCCCAGTAGGGATTCAGATGATGAGGAGTTTGTGTTTCCACGATTGGGTATCTTGAGGGGTTGTCTTGCTGTTTGTTATGAGACTAAGAAAACTCATTGGACTCTCTGGTTGATGAAGGAGTATGGAGTTCCTCGTTCTTGGACTAAATTGGCAATAATCCCCCACCACCCGCTACTCGTTAATCCTGGTTCATGTTATGTATTACTGCCTATGTACATGTTGAAAAATGATGTTCTACTGGCGAAATCTCCAAGTGGCAAGTTTGTTTTATGTAACTTAAATGATGGCAGCATAGAGTTTCCTAATATTGACAGCTCCAGTGATGGCATGACTGAACACCGTCCTTTGTCTCGGGGTGAAGGCTCAAGGATCTTTCACATCTATCATGAAAGCTTAGTTTCACCCTCGCACTTTGGTCTTCCAAGTTGCTCATCTGAAATGCGGTTATTTAAGCCAAGCCTACAATCTCTTTAAGGATAGTTTGCATTTTAGCTACCTTTTTGGTTAAGAATATCCTACAGTCTCTTGAATCCATAACTTTATTATCATTAGTGTGGTGCCTTGTTTTTGGTATTTTATTTATAGACTGTGTCTTCAATTTAATGTTTTTTAATTAGGTTCTTTATGAATCTAACTGAACCATACAGAGATGAATACCAATCGTCTTTTGCTTTTGTTAGAATATGTATTTATCATGAAATGTTATATAATAATATAAGTTTTATACGAGTATGATTTTACAAAACTGCCAGTGTAATTTCTAGTTTAGGTGTAAGTGCTATGTAACACCATATTTAACATGGGAATATGTCAATTGTATTGAGATTAGTTTATCAAATAAAACCATTCGTTATAATTGTTTCTGATTCAATCGATAATAATCGTATATACCAATTTTGGCCTTCCTAAGATGGTGAAAACAAAATCATGTACGGGTGAACTACTAATTCGGTTCTTTCTTCGACTGCTTTGTCGAAAGATGCGATCTCTCACAAAAAAATAGTCTTAAGCTAGAGGTTTAATTATCTCTAAATTCAAATTAGTTAGAATCTATTTGTTTGTTATTATTTAAATAAAATAACGTTTAAGGTTGAATAGAGATTTAATTGTTTCTAAATTCAAATTAGTTAAGATCTATTTGTCATCTTCTTTAGACAAAACGTAGTTTTAACATTAAATTGGTCAATAATTTATTTTTTAGAAATCTGCTTTTCTAAAAATGTTGATACAATATCTTTTTTAATTTGTTTTAATTTATTATATTAATATTTTTTTAATAAATCTTTTAAATGTATTGTATAACAAATACAATCATGATGTGCTTATTAGATATGCCACCGCCACATTTATATAGACCATTAAATTTGATTAAATGAAAATTAAAGGCTAATATGAAAGAAGAGCGGACTCTAATAAATACAGAATATTTTAGTACATAAATAAATGTTTTAAATGACAATACTTTAATACACAATACTTTAAATGGTAATAGAATCTTTTATTTTTAAATAATTAAATATAAAATATATAAATACAAAATATGAGTATTCATTATTCAATAAGATTAATTATTATGCATGAAATTTTTATAATATTAAAAAATTATATTAAAATAAAATTTTAAACTGTAACATAAAAATATAAAATAATTAAAATTTTATTTTATATTACTTGACAAATAATTAGATTATTATATTCAAAATTTATTAATTAACTAATTTTGTTAAAGATATTATTATATAAAATAATTTTTCATCAAAATATTTCAAAAATATAATTTATTTAAAATATTATATATAATACTTGAAAATATTAACCTTTTTATTTTTTTATTTTTTTATAGAAAAATGGAATAAAAATAATATAATTCTAAATACATGCTTATCACATTATATATTTATTTATATTATTAAGACCTAAACTAATCAAATTTACGTAATTAAAAATATAAAACATATAAATACAAAAAATAAATATTTTTTATTTATTAAAATTAACATTTAAAGTTTCATATATATAATATTTAAAATTATATATTTATAATAAGATCTTTTTATTTTTATTATTTTCAAGTATTTTTTTATTGTTTTAGTTAAATTTTTTATTCTCTAACTCGACCAAATTTATATATATAGGTGAATTTTACCCAATTTCCTGTAAAATAACATGTAAATTAGCTTCTATGACATGACATATTTAATTAGATGTTTAATTTTAATTTGAGTTAATTTAACTCAATAAAAATTAACATCTTAACTAAAGTAGGACCATTTTATAATTAAATATTTTTTTAAGATAGATAATTATATAATTTTTGTAAATATTAAAAAATAAATTTATATTCTTTTACCAAATCATTATTACTTAAATTCGTTCCACCCTTCCATTGAAAAGTACCTTCAGTATTGAGTGAAGTATATTTTCTCCCTTCCACTGTTCTTCATCACTCAAAACGCGTTGAAAGCACACTGTAACTCAAAGCAAGACGGAGAGTAAAGATGCAAGTATCTTTGAATATCTAATGAAACGGATCTTGTCTACGATCCAATGATCCATAGCCATTCTAAAGAACGGCTTTGAACTAATTGATATAGTCCAATTTAAATTCTAATAATAGACGACTGGATCAAATGCATATCTAATTCAAGCATCACTTTAATATATGCAATAGTTATCACAACCCTAAATCATAGATTAATGCATCATGATAATCGAAAATTTATATGTGACACGAAATTGTAAAGACCCAATTTTCTGTACGCCTAGCGCTTAGTTTCCGGTATGTCCTAGGCGTACAGAAAATTAGATCGTTACAAAATTATGTGAACTGAAGAGCAAAAGACAACTACAAAATAGCAGCACAATCAAATACACTATTCTCTTTAACTAATCGCAGATTCACTACAAATTGAAATCAACACAGAAGAGTAATCAGTGAGAGAAACAACGAGGTTGAGTAAAGATTCAGTTTTGGGTAGTGCTAGGGAGCCAATGGCTTAAGTGTACAATGTGTACAATGGACTAAATTTTTAGTTCATGAATAAAATGAACATCACCATACTAGCTAGAATAACCATCCGATACCAAGGATAACCATCCGGATACCAAGGATAATAAACATCTCAATAAAAAATTAAACTTATTTTGGGGTTCACCAAAGATCGAACTCTTGACCTTTCAAATCTAGAACTCTAATACCATATCTGAAACCACTCATCCCAAAAGCGTAACCTGACAGGACAATATAACATTAATGGTCATATCTCTAATACTTCTTAAACCTCCATTGTACACATTGTACGCTTAGGCCATTGGCTCCCTAGACTTTTTCTTCAGTTTTTAGTATTTTATCAAATTATACATTTATTCTTTTAAATAATTTTTTAAGTACAAAATAGCTTAATCATAGTTAACATAATAACCAATTAAAAAGTGACATGTCATAAAGGATAATTTATGTGTTAAAATATAAAAAATAGAATAGAATTTACTATATATATATATATATATATATATATATATATATATATATATATATATATATATATATATATATGAAAAATTAGTGTACAAATGTCATAATATTTCCAAAATATTTTTTTGTATTTATATGTTTTATATTTTTAATTACGTAAGCTTGATTAGTTTAGGTCTTACTCAGTGGTGGAGCTTAGTTTAGACAAGGGGTGGCCATGGCCCCCCCCCCCAAACTTTTATAAAAAAAATTAGTAATATTTTTTCAAAAGATAAAAAAATAGTTCAATTGGCTTACATACTTTACTATGATTTAAAGTACCCAATAAGTTCAATAAACAACACTCTCTCTACCTTTAAGTTCAAATATAAAAAATTACATATTTTTTATTTATTTAATTTAATATTATTTTATATTTTACTATTTATTTAATTTAATTTTTTATATGATAAAAAATAATAGAATATTCAATAAGTATTAATATTATTGTATTTGTATAAATTGATAAAAAATTCAATAAATATAATAAATTTTAATATTTGCCCTTCTAACTTCTTATTTACATATTCTATAGGATATATATTCCAATTTTTATATAAAATAATAATAAAAAATCAAAGAATTGATGCATTTTTTAAGAGGAAGGTTAATATTTAAGGAGAACATATAACTTTTACAATATCAACATCTGTAAATAGTTCTTCTACTTTAATGAATCACGAAGAAAGTGAGATACAACATTCAAAAGTTCAAAAAGTTACATCGGATGAGTTTGACCTTAATTTTTTGGAACGAGACTCTGACAAACGGCTTTAAAATTTGGCAATATCATCCAAATCAGAGAGATGAGATTAGACAAGCTTATCTTAAATGGGTCCATATCAAAAGTGTTTTGACAATTATTTTCTATCTGCCCCCTCAAAATTTTGTTTCAAGTTCCGCCACTGGTCTTACTAATATAAGTAAGACCTATATGTTTAGTTTAGGTCTTACCAATGTCATAATATTTTAGAAATACTTTTATTTTTTTTGTATTTATATGTTTATATTTTTAATTACATAAGTTTGATTAGTTTAGATCTTACTAATATAAGTAATATGTAATATAATAGGCATATTTTTAGAACTATATTATTTATTCTTTTCTAAAAAAAATTGAAAAAATTAAAAAAGGTTAATATTTTCAAGTATTATATATAATATTTTAAATAAATTATATTTTTGAAATATTTTGATGAAAAATTATTTTATATAATAATATCTTTAACAAAATTATTTAATTAATAAATTTTGAATATAATAATATAATTATTTGTCAAGTAATATAAAATAAAATTTTAATTATTTTATATTTTTATGTTACAGTTTAAAATTTATTTTAATATAATTTTTTAATATCATAAGAATTTCTTGCATAATAATTAATCTTATTGAATAAAGAATACTAATATTTTTGTATTTATATATTTTATATTTAATTATTTAAGAATAAAAGATTCTGTTATTATTTAAAATATTGTATATTAAAATATTGTCATTTAAAATATTTATTTATGTACTAGGATATTCTGTATTTATTAGAGTCCATCAATACTCTTTTTTCATAGTAGCCTTTGATTTTTATCTAATCAAATCTAATGATTGTGCTCGTTTTAGACATACTCGAATAATATAATTATCAATTTAAAAATAAAAAAATATAAAATCAGAACTAATAAAAAAAACCATTAATACCGCTTGGCTAAAACTAGAAAGTAGAATTGGACATTAACAAGTCCAAAAGTTGTGACTGAGATGTCTTTCTTGATCCTCAAATCATTTTTTAAATCACTTGATATCTTACCAAAATCTCCTGCAGAGCTGCACAACAACAAAAATAATAGATTCTGTTTATTTGACATCTAACTAATAATAGGTTGTTGATGCAGACGTTACTTAGGTCACCAATTTTGGCGAGGTTAACAATTCTACTATGGTGAAAATTGAAAATAGCCATAAATCCACTTCTTACTCACTCTCATAGAGCCCAGAGAAAAATAAGCACACAGTTTATTTCATATTCAAATAAATTTTAAAAGATACATGAATTATTTATACCGGTGAAAAAAAAATTTTCATAACTTGAACGCTGTAGGACTAATACATAACATAAAGTTCACTATCCTAAACAATATGAAACTTGTATTCCCTTATTACAATTAACTAATATAATTAACCTACTAATTTTACATGCTCTTGCATCAATTGCTAATTTCAGCTCTCAACCTAGCATATATTCAGGTCCAACATCACTTTCATACTTGCATCATATGAGTCTATTTTCTTGCTCGAAATAGTATTGTGTCCTATTAAAAGTGAATGTTGCAACAAGTTAGCATTCAAAGTAGCTTTTGTCTCTATATTCATTTTTTACTTCATCAAGCTAGATAAATTACTAGCATCTTAGCTTTAAGTTTCTGTTTCGATGATGATGAACAGAGCATGACAAAAGTATTAAAGAAGATTATAATAGATATAGTTTAAAACCAAATTCAGTTTACACGTACCTTTTACAAAGGAAATCGAAGAAATAATCTTTTTGAATTCCTCCCGACTTTAACAATAGCACCTCAACATCATGGTAGCATTTGCCATCATTAAAAGAGTATTTTTGTTCTTTTCTTTTTCTTTCTCTTCGAGGTAGCTCCAGCTGATGATCTACCAATATCACTTAAGCTGTTTTTTCATAAAAGTGCTTTCTTCCAACTTTAAACTTAGACATACTTTAATCTCTCATTCTTATTGACACTTCTAGAGAATATTGTAAAATTAGAGTTTGATCAATTCAAGGGACATTAAAAACACTCCACCTTTTACTAATAATCTTTTGTTATTTTTAAAATAAAAAATAATTGTTTTTTTTTTAACTTTAGATACCCTAAACAATGATAAAGAGCCCTAAGTCACCGTTTTAAATTTATCGGAAACTGAGCTCCTATAATGGTAGGTTAGTTTTGTCCATTATTAATAATTTTGGTATATACATTGAAATTTCAATTATGTTGTGTTTCTAATGTTTATAAATAATATATAAGAATCATGCAAAGTACACACATATACGCACAAAAAAAAAAATCACTCAGATTCCACTTGCAATTATTGTTTAATTTCTTCGATAGAATTTCATTACTCCCAAACACTTTCAATCAAAATTATTTGAAAATATCTTATCGTCTCCATTTATAATTGCAAATGCAGTTATAGGCATAAGGTATATTCTAGTAATTAATCATATTCAGTACATTCATAGGAGCATACACAAATAGGGAAACTACAATGACCAGAGGATTTGGGGCCAAATTGATCCAAGCATAACTTTATGCAAGGTTCATTGGATATTATGCAATGTGATTCCATCAACACTTCTACACATGTCTTTGCTTCAGCCACTTCATTTCTCCTTGAAACAACTGCAAAATAATGCAACAACGTAACATAGTTGTTAAAGAAGATCAATATGCTAGATTTAATTAGAATATATTAAGTTTTCAATGAATAATAGAACAAAAGGTATGAGATATGAAGGATGATGAACCAGAAATCGAAAGGAAAAGCAAGGAAATCTTTGCTAGAGTTATTGACTTAGCCATCTTTTTAATAAGCAAAGTGGGAATAATTCTTGATCTTAAATATACTCTTATGTATGCGACTTTAAAAGGTGATTTGTTAAGAAAAGTAACTAGACATTTTTTTACTTGATTCTTTCTATGGTATGTTATCACATTGTATAAAATATATGCAAAAGTAAAGTTATTTAATTTGATAACAATAAGAATTAAATAAATAAAAGGTAGGAATCATTTTTATGAAAAGTAAATGAAGATGTAAATTGTTCTTATTCTTATTCGGGTGTGTACCATCGCTAACTTTTCATACATGCCATGCGGTTCCAAACTTCATGTTATGACCTTTCATATATACTATTAGGTTTCACTAATTTAATTGTTAATTTGTTATAGTAGTTATTAAACTCACTAATATATAGTTTTGTTAACTTTTCATAAATATTAAGAGTTACATACTTTCATAACCTCTCATAATACCATAATTTATTTCTCTCTCCTTTTAGAAATATTTTATCTATGATAGTTAAACTCAAAAAAAAAAAAATTGAACATAGAATAATTAATTATAAATACATTTTCCATCATTGGATTTGTATGACATCTTTCACTATATAGGTTTTCGCGATAGGAATTTTAATGAGAGACTAACTACTATTTTGAGCTCAAAAGATTTATTTTTTGATAAAATGATTTTATCATTATTATAAATAATCAGATTTTGATGAGATATATTTTACAAATCTGCGTAAAAAAACTTTTTATTTTTTAAATTTAATGATTTCACAGTAAGTGAAATTTTTTGTAATTCTTTTACTTGAATGGCAAAAATTTTAAAAACAAATTGAAAAAAGTTCTAAAAATTAATCTTTTACCTAGATTTTTTTTTATTTGTAATTTTTTTTATATAGTGAGAGCACATAAGGAATACATAAAGATAATAACTCAACAAATATGTTTTATACAGTGGGAGTACATAAGGAATAGATAATATATAAGGGATAATACCTCTCGAAGCTAGTTGCTTGCCACTTAGGGCAATTGAAATTGTTGACAATTTTTTCTTGTGATATCCAATTAATCACTATTTGCAGCCTCAATCCTTATGTTGGTAAATCTAGCAATGTCAGCAGTAGAGGTACCAATATAGTCATAATGTTCAACACAGCGCGATCCTCGTAAGAGCACCGTGCACGGAGGTGCAATCAGATGATCCTGAAAGAGTGTCTCAAAATCTGGAAAGTCATGGACATTGATTCCAATAAATAGAACCGGAACATCTGTCAATTTCTTAGTTTCCTGAATCAAAATCTCACGATCAGCAATAGTGGGGTTACTCCACTTGGCTAAAACCAGAAAGAATAAATCAGACATTAGCAGGTTTGGAAGTTGGGGATCAAGTTCTTTCCTGTCTTTAATAACTCTCTCCATCTTTCTGGATCCTCATATGGCTTCTCTTCTTATTCGTTATCCTGTTCGTTGGAAGGGAATTCCGGATAGAACCCTTCCTTTTCAGAAGAGCTCCTTATTACTTAGATTATTTTTTTATTTGTAATTTTTTTATATAGTGAGAGTACATAAGAAATAAGAAATTAATAAGGGTAATAACTCAACAAATATTTTTTATATAATAGAAATACATAAGGAGTACATAGTATATAAGAGGTAATATCCTCGAAACTGATTGCTTGCCGCTGAAGGCAATATTCTTGCCAATTCCCAATACATCCTCATCGCTTGACATGTTAAAAAAATCTCCTGCATAATAACAACAATTAAGTTAACCGCCGAACTGCACAAGTTTAATAAAGTTAGCCTTTTTTTGCTTCGTACACAATCGAATCAGATTAATAGAAAATATTAGTCATGCAATTACCAACAATATCAACCTAGCAATCACATTTAACAGCAAATTTGTTATAGTAGTTATTAAACTCACTAATATATAGTTTTGTTAACTTTTCATAAATATTAAGTGTTACATACTTTCATAACCTCTTATAATACCATAATTTATTTCTCTCTCCTTTTAGAAATATTTTATTTATGATAGTTAAACTCAAAAAAAAAATGAATATAGAATAATTAATTATAAATACAACATTTTCCATCGTTGGGTTTGTATGACATCTTTCACTATATAGATTTTTATGATACGAATTTTAATGAGAGTAAACTACTATTTTAAGCTCAAAAGATTCACTTTTTAATAAAGTGATTTCAAGCTCAAAAGATTTAGTGATTTTATCATTATTATTGATAATTAGATTTTGATGAGATATATATTTTGGAAATCTGCATAAAAAAAACTTTTTATCTTTTAAATTTAATGATTTTACAGTGAGTGAAATTTTTTGTAATTCTTTTACTTGAATGCAAAAAATTTTAAAAACAAATTGAAAACAGTTTTAAAGATTAACCTTTTACTTGATTTTTTTGTGTGTCTTTTCTCAATCATACAAAAAATTGAATCAAATATATAAATCATTTGCTATTTATGAAAAAAATGTGTATTCTGTAAACCTGAGATTATCATTAGAGAGTCAAACTATAATTTTTTAAAAGAATATTTTATTAAAAATTAAATTTTTTAGGAGACAAAATAATAATTTACTCTCGATGATAAGTTGATAACTGATAATACTTATAATGTCTATATCTAAACTCATTTCTATAAGTCTTTTATCATATTATTTAGGAAAAGTATAGGTAGATAATGAAAATATTAAATAATGTGAACAATAGATATATTGGATGTTCATTTCATTAAGTGTGCAGATAGTTATTCTAATATTATGATTTAGATGGGTAATTTGGAGGTGTAATATGTTTTTATTTGATTGGTGGTTGTTCATGTTGTTCAAAAAAATTATTTGTTACCTATCATAACCCATTTATTTATAGATATAGGTATTATTGTTAATTGTTATTTTTTTTCAATAATAGTGTAGTTAGCAATTTTTTTACCAAATAGCAGTTGAGTTAAGGCTATTGTTTCATTATTAAGTAATCAGCTTTTTTTTTTTGTTGGACTGTAGTTTTCTGCTCTTATAATTTATTCTATCTCATAAATAAATGAGTTGGGCCAGATGAAGCGCCAGCCCATAGAAAAGCCCATTGACAATATGAACCATGTGTATAGTTACCATAATACCCTCAACCCTAAAATTGATGCCAAACTAACCAATACTGACACTGTATTTCGCAGTATTCACTTCATTGTCGTCATCGTCAACTCCCATATATTAATATAAGAAACAACCTTTCTTTTCGCCGTTTCTCTTCCAGCCACATTCTAGGGTTAGGGTTTCTTCTGCATCTGCTTCAATGGTAACTCTCTTCTCTCTCTCTCTCTCTCTCTCTCTCTCTCTCTGTGAATTTGGATCTGAATGGAAAATTGAATGAGTGAGTGCAGGGGAAGGGAACAGGGAGCTTCGGAAAGAGAAGGAACAAGACTCACACGCTCTGTGTGAGGTGCGGCCGCCGCAGCTTCCATCTCCAGAAGAGTCGGTGCTCCGCTTGCGCCTTCCCTGCTGCCCGCAAGAGAAAATGTATCAACTTCTTTTTAAAATAAAAATTCAATTTTTTGTCTGCAACTTATATTGTAATTTTAATTACTACCTCAAATTGTAATTGTAATAGTTAAAATTTTGGGATTTAGATAACTGGAGTGTGAAGGCCATTAGGAGAAAGACCACCGGAACCGGTAGGATGAGGTACTTGCGCCACGTCCCCCGCAGGTTCAAGAGTGGCTTCAGAGAAGGTACTCATTTTCTTTTATTTGTTAAATTCCCATTTTTATTGTTCCATTAAACAGTTCTATTATTATTGTCAATTTGTCATTGATGATTATGATTATTAGTTTGGGAGGAATTATATGACATGCTATTAGTATTTATTAAACTGTATTTTATGCGTGACTCTAAAGGTTATTGTTATTACTTATGATCAGGCACAGAAGCTGCACCAAGGAAGAGGGGAGCTGCTGCTACTGCCTAAGGCTTTGAAAGATTGTTTCTTTTACTCAATTTATAGGATTGCAAGAATTTTATATATTGAGGCAAAGTTCATTGAGACATTACTTATCAATTTTGATTTCATTCTACCTTTATAATTCTTCAACATATCAATACTGTAAGACTTTTTGTTTGTTTAATGAGAGTTTTTTACATCCAAATTTTTGCTCTGAAGTATGGTAAAGCTGTGTTGATTTATCTGCTTTGATCTTACACATGCATAGTAGTTTCTCCCGCAGGCCTCGCTTTTCCACTGTGTTGATCACTCTTTCTTAAGTGTCTAAGTGATTACTGATTGATTCAATGCGGATTCATATAATGTAAATTCTCTAATGTTGAATGTGGCTAATCTATAATTAGATTTTGTAGTAATATGTCTTTGCATATTTGTGTAATTGAATTATTTCATGTGGAGCTATGTGTCTCGGAGTTATATTTGCTGCTAATATTTTTCCTCTGCACTAGTTACTTTGCTTGACTTGTTTTTTCTCTAGTTAAAGCAGCCAACATAGGTTTTAATATAAGAAATGAGAACCTGGTTGTAACAAGCTCAGGCCACTAGGCATAGAAAGTTAGAAACTTAAGTCCAAATGCACAGCAACCAAGTTAATATATGAAATCCAATCGTATTACCTAGAGAAGAAAGGAAAGCGATAAATGAGTTTAGGCTTTTGGGTGTTCTTGGTAAATGGTAGATAAACTTGGCTCCTTTTGGAGTTTACATAGTAAACTAAGATTTTAGCCCCAAAGAATAAACTATTGTATGTAATATTACCATGTAAATGTAGTTTACTTTTTTTTTTAAAAAGAATTTATAATTTTTTTAATTGCAATATTGAATATAGGGCATTCAAGAGTCTGGAACCAAAAGATTTTGTCGAATTGACTCGGATTGGTTGGGTGAAGTTATGTTTTATAATAGTGTTATATTTTTATATTATATAATGTTATTTTTATTTTAAAATAATTTATTTTGATATAAATGTTATATAATATTTATTAAATTTTAATCTTTAATAGTAATATTTTAATGATGTTATATAAAACTTATAAAATTATAATTTTAAAATTGGCCTTATAAAGTATTAGAATTATTTGAACTAACTAAATCCTGTTCAGTACGGGCCATAAAAACCCCTAATTAAGATCACCCTTAATTAAGATCAACGGTTAAAAATGACTAAAAGTATATTTGAAAATTTTTCAATTAAACAGGTCACCTATTATAAAAATAATAATTATAGAGAATTAGAGATAATTGTATTTAGCTGAGTGACCGATAGAGGGAAGAGAATAACTTAACTATGCTGCTATATCTTGTGTAAGTGCTTTATACCTGTCATCGGTCACCAGACAGCAGCTTGCGTTGAGAAATTTCAAGCCCGAAAGAAAAAAAAAAACTTACAATGATTGCATTATTCTCAAAATTTACAGTTTTGTTTCCTCAAGACGCCAATACTAATTACAAAACCGAAGTTATGAACGGGAAAATTGCCTTCAACTCATCAACTTGCAGAAAAAGATAGATGATGGGTTGCAAAGACAAATAGGGTCACCAGAAAATTCACCTTTTTTTTCTTTTTTCAGGAGAATAAAAGAAAAGAACAAGGCACAAGCATAATATCTCCATGTACAATTGTGTCTCCGGACCTCATGCAAAATTATACTATTCACTTTGGTGATATGAATTCCCCAAATCTATGCTTTTCTTCATGCACTTTCTTGAATACATCATCTAGTTCTGGAAATGCTTGCAACAGGAGCAGCTCAAGGAGGTCAAAAGCCAGCTGCTTCAAGCACACAGATGACTGCACAAAATAATGTGTCATGCACCCAAAACATCAAAATATTGCACAGATTCTTGCACAGGGAAAAGTCTAACAATTAGCGCGTAGACACATCACACCGGATGATCAATAGGTGAACACAATTAAGCTTCTTTGAACAACGTTAACATATTAGACAGACATTACCTGAAGGAAAAAATATAGATCTCTAACACACTGTACATACTCCTTCCGACCTACAAGACCTACAATTGCTGGTGGTGCATTATCTGCAGAGAGAAGGCAGGAGTAAGACTTTCATTTTTTGATAGAATTATGGACAGAAGTATTATTATAACTATGATGAAGACAAATGAGAATGGTATAGCGGGTATTACCAATCATAAGCTCATATACAAACTTTGCACGTCGATCTGCCTCCTTTTGCTGCTCATCAGTAATCCTCGGAGATACTTCTGCAGGTTTTTGGCCAGGAGGTGAACTCTCAGATGTTTTAGCAGGAGATGGTGGTGGTCGTCTATTTGGGTGCTTGGTTAAGAATATTCCATCAGGCCAAAGTATCTATTACAGTTGAAACCAAAATACCTCATCAGTACATACACTATTCTAATTGTTGTACAGAGACACATAGTATTTACCCGTCATACAAATTTGAATTCTTATTTCCGGAAAGACTATCAGGGTTATATCATTGATAACAGAAACATAGATTTCAACAAACTGAAAGAAATGTAAATGACTAGGATAGCTCGCAGAACCTCACATATGTTGGGAAAAACAAACTGGTTGGAAGATTACCTGTTCAACTCGGCTGACTCCAGAAGCAACCACTGATCCCTTTCGGAGAAGCTGGATTTTCTCTATCAACCAATCATCAAAGGCATCACCCATTCCTAGTTGTAAGACTTGCTTAGCAACCCAAAATGCCTTCCGCCTGTAACGTACACACAGAAAATGTTTAAGCATATATGAGCATAACAAATGGAACTTAAATCAAACATCACATGTTCAAGGTAAAATAGCTAAGATTTTGCGAATTACCTAATCCATCCACCATCTTGAAGCTGGAAGATAACATCAACCAGATCCAATATTGGTACACTCAAATTTGGTGGTACCCACTGCATGTAAAAAGTATATTGATTCAGAATGTAGAAGCCAACATTCATATGATAATCTAGAACAACATTAACAACCAAATACAAGAATGTGCCTTTTAACTAATACAATGAGAAGAAAAACAAAATATTATGTTGCTCATCTACACCTAAAATTAGGCAATAAAAGTAAATCTAGAACCAAAGATTCAGATTTGGTCTACATAACCTCTGTTGGAAAACCATCAGAAGTAGCATGCTGCACATCAGACACCTCTGAACCATCTCTTTTCACCGCCTTCTGCACGTTATTGAGAGAAGAAACAGTCTTTGATGGAACAATATCTGCATTACTTCCAGACTTGTCAACTGGCTTTATAGGTTCCTGGGCATTCCTTTTTGGTAGAGAAAGAGGCACACCATTTGCTTTTGATTTCAATCCATCAACCGCAGCATTATTTCTTGTTCGCAGAATAGCCTCTTTGCTGTCAGCACTATAATTCTCTCTTCGAGTGGCAAAAACGTCACTTGCAGGTTCAGCGAAGTTGGAAGAGCTTTTAGTCTTCTCAGATGGCTTAGCATGGAGTCCAACTAGAACAGTTCCATAAACACAGTAATGCAATACATGTCAACAGGAAGGAGGAGGAAAAAAATCATATATATTAATAATTTTCATCAACCATGAATCACCTGGTAGCGTTTCTGTGATTGAAAATGAATTTGTGAATATGTATGTCTGCGGTATTATATATATATTAAGAGATAAGTTAGATAATTGAAAAAACAAAATCCTGCTGAAGAGAAAAAAGTGCTGGAAACCAGACCTGAGAGTCAACACTCAGAAAGTCCCATACTTCAATTGATTCAGAAACTGTTGGTAGCTGCACGAGTTCCTGAAGGGCAAAATCCAAGAGTCAGCAAAATATTGGCATAGTTGATGAAAATTTTAAACAATGACAAAAAATAACATCATAATAAAGCTAAAGATGCAAAAGGTAGTACCTCACATAACAGAGAAGTACATATATCCAGCTTATAACAAAATTGTTCATAGTTCCAGTTGAATCACGTAAAAAAGCCAGATAATTATTCGTTAGGAAAAGCAAGTTCATTTATATAGGTCAGGAATGCCTTTATCAAATAGCCTATCCTTATGTGAGATGATATGACCTGGTTACGAAGCATTTTTGACTTGGTGCTCTAAAGTTTGATCTTTGATAATCTTATTCTCGTAAATAAGGTTGAAATAAAAATACACTTGTGCACATTATATGTACTTCAAGCCTAATATGCTTGTGTTAGGTGTGCATCTTATGAAGTCCTATGGATGCCTTTACTTAATAGTACTTAATAGCATATATGGTTTGTAATAATTGGGATTGAAGTTGATAAATTAACAAAATAGCCAATTCATTAATAACGCAAACCTACTAATTTGCCAAAGAAATAATTATTTACACAAACAAAAATGTATTAATTTAATTCAGACACCAGGGCCACAAAATTTCTCTAATTTTTTTCATTAATTAATGGCACAGTATTGCATAGTGGAAGAAACAGAAGAAATGTGAGTATTAAACACATAACAACAAAGGTGAGGAAAAATGACCTTCAAATATTTATCCAGCCATTCACACCGCTCTAGAATGACTGGTACATCTAAACCTGTTGACAGAAAATGTTTTGGAGGCAAATGAAGATTATACTCAGGAAACTCTTTCAGGCGTCGATGTAGCTCCTCAAAATGCCGAAACCTTAAAAGTAAGAAATAACATCAGCCAAATTAAAGAAAGAAATAAATAAGTAAAACTAGATACTGTGAAGATTATTAGATTGAAAATAGTATTAAAAACTTGAATGAAAGACAGTAGAAGCTTTTGCACCTTCTTTTAATTGACCAACTGTTGTTATTTACATCTGTAACCAATATGCAATAAACAGCAAACGATTTTGAGCCACTCTTCACAATATTTGCACCTAAGACCTTCAGGAGTAAATTAGCATTCATTTTCAGATACAAGCATAATAATATATGAACTTTATCAATTATTGTTTTAAGGAATCACAAAGCACCACCACAAGTACCTCACATCTCAACTTGAAAAAGGAACCTATGGCTGAGGAGCTTTTACGGGGATTAACAACCAAACTACAAGATTCTGCTTTTGAAATAGAGGATGCAGAAGATGAAGCTGCTGCTCCACTATAAATTCTACCCAAACTTTCAGTATCAGCATCATCACTGGAATCATCAGAATTAGTGTGTTTTGAAACACTAAGTATATCTTGACCATCTCCAGACAAAAAGCTTGTCCTCTCAACTTCCTCCCATGTATTTGGGTCATGATCACTTGATCTAGACCTTTTACTTCCAGACTGGGTTCTACGTAATTTAGGATAGCGAGAATGGCTTTTATTCCTCTTCTTGGTACCATGATTATCAAAATTTTCAAGTGGGTGATGAACATAGGAAACTGCCTGGTTTCTATTAGTCTTTCCATCCCAAACCTTAGTTACAGGGGAATCAAGACCAGTGACAGTGTTAGGATCATCATCTTCAGAAGTATAAGAAGAAGTGCTCCCGGAGTCACCAACTTGCATATGGATGCGCTCATGCTCATCATCTTTATATGAAGGGACTGTAGAAGAAGCTGATCCATTCTTGTCTGCATGAAAGGGTGTATGTTCACCAGTTAACTGACTGCTGTATCCAGAATTAATTTGGCTTCCTTTAGGTGGAATCATCTTTGAATTAGTGCCTTTTCCTTGGGTTCCAGATTTTGCCTTCATATGATCTACCCTTCGTGATTGTCCTGCTACAGGAAGCTGTGGACGGCCAATTGGCTGGTTCTCATCATCCTTTTGGTTGTAATTTTTCCCTTTCGTCCACATGTTTTCAAAATGTTCTGGAGCAAGGGCTTCGGTCTTTCTTCGAGAGATAACATCTAAGATATCTCCCCACTCTCCACCAGAACGATGGCGTTGAATACCTTGTTCCAAATTAATTTGGGCATTTCCAGGCAATGAGCTCCATGAACGAGAAGACCGAGCATCAACTGAAAGCAATGGATCTTTAGTATTATCGTATGCTTTATTCTTTGCAGATGACCCTGCATTCTTGGGAGGACCATTTTTCAACTGCACAAGCTCCACACCACTAACAGAAGGATCTAAACAGTCAGAGAAATGGTCACACGAAGTCTGTAATTCATCTGCATTAGTCTGAGATGCATCTTGAGCTACAGCAACCCCCGGATTAATCTTGGTCTTATTGATTACTACATTTTCAATTCTTTCATTAATAAATCTGCCAGCAGATAGCAGGATAAATGAGAACAACAACAACAACAACAACAACAACAAAGCCTTGTCCCACTAAGTGGGGTCGGCTACATGAATAAAAAAATGAGAACAACATAAGTCAAAAATGAAGTAAAGAAGAAGAAGAAATATATCAACCTTGGATTGGCTAAATTTAGGACAGGCCGCATGACAGTGCATGAAAGGAGTTCCCTGACAGTACATCGAAAGAAAGAACACTGCAGATCCTCGGACTTGAAAGTGACAGACATGAGGCCATTCATCAGATGCTGCAAAACCTGCACATTAGGAAACACATGCAGCATTATATAACCCAAATTAGAAAATACAAGAACCAAATAATGGACCAAGGATGACAACTATATTCTCAGCATCATTATTATTATTCAGTAAATGTGCATAAATCAACACGGAAAAAAAAAACCTTATGCTCAGCTTCAGCAGAAAATAGAGCAGGATGCAATTTATTCTCAGAAGCCAATACAATTTTTAGTTCCATATCTCGACTTTCAATTGTCAATGGACCTTTATGCATTTTTTGAATCTTTGAGTTGGCAGCACGAAACAGCTCCAAGTGTGTGCAAATGAGATTTATCAGATCCCTGAACCAAAAAAAAAATTAATTCCCCAACCCATCAATCTGTAATCCTAAACAAATTTAAAAAAAATAAAAAAATCATAGGCAAAAACTTAAACTAAGAACCTTATCAAGAGATCAATTAGATTTATATTTCTCATGCGTCCTGAAATTTCCCCAAGAACACCATTTATTAGTTGTACTAACTCCTCGGGAGCCTCTTTGTCTGGTGTTATGCGAGAGTACCACAGATCCGTCACCCACTCAGAAACTAGATGCCGGGTAAAGTGATCAATTGCGTCTTCAACAACAGGAGAATTCACCTTTTTTCTCCACTCAAATTTTGCAACAACTTTAGAACTTTCAACGGGCTTCTTTGAAGACTGAACATTGGTGGAGCCTGCTTTATTGTTGTATGCTGCTGTTTTTCTCTTCATTTCAAAATCTAATGATAAATACCTGAGAAAGATGATCAAGGAGGCTGCAACTGGCAAGTTGACCCAAACTGTGGAGCTTGTCACTGAAATAAAGGCAAAAAAAATTAAACTAACTGCAAGGACATAAAGTTGTGTGACATAAGTAGATAGCAACAATATTTTCTAGCCACAGATGAACGCAAGCAGGAGTTTTCAACTTGTAGGGCTGGTTTGGTTTCACTAAATGATCAAATAATTTGGGGACATTAAATGAGCTATAACATTTTGCCTTAGGCTTTCATTCATAGTTTAGAAAAATGTAAAGCTTCTGAATAAAACTAAATCAAACTAGCATTGTTGCCTCTCCCTTTTACAGTTTTACCAAATGCGAAATCCTTGTGCAACCCCAACTTCTTTCTAGATTCATCACATATCCCTATATTAAGCATGATGTAGTCTCAGCACTATAATTTATTCTGCTTCCACTTGTGTTAAATATTTTAACACAATATATCCCTTGTCTTGTCTCTCCTAAACAGAATCAAGCACCGAGAGACACATAATGTGGAAATGTCACAAAGAAACAAACCATATATTTCAGCATAAATCAAATTGTAAAGGTATATCCAGGGTCTAGAAGGGGGGTAGGGTGAAAGAATTTTATTTTGTAAAATTATACTGGATTTAATGAGACTGGTGAGATCTTCATAGTACCTATTTTAGGCAGTTCATTATTTAAGGTACTTTCAAGGTAATAATGGTAGAATTATATTCTGTTGTTGCATGATATGGATTTGAAAAGTTTATAAGGTTTTTCAGTTTGACCCAACTATTTTATATATATATATATATATATATATATATATAAAGGGTCTCAGGTCTCCCATGTTAACGCATAAGGTTGTGACTAGGTAAATTCTTGAGTTTCTACTTACTGCATTCTAGGTTCACTGCTACAGTGAGAGCTAATCCTAATTGCTTTCAACTTTTCAGACTTCAATACTATATTCCTATGTCAATTTGTATGGTATCATACTACCAGCAAAACTGACAGAGGATTTCAACGGTTTATGCAAAGCGAAACACTATGTTATAGACTTATAATGAATAAACTGGAGTTATGTCATTTATAAACATCATATTTATTGGAGTTAGAACATTTATTAGCATCATAATCAGTGGATGAAGAACAATATGAGAATCTTTATAATATTATCATGCCGTTACTTTAATATTCCATAAGGCCATACACATACCTCTGTTCTTAAAATATTTTGTCATACCACCTCTATATCCATACTAGTACAATATCAACTCAACCCTAGAGAAGTGGAGTAAAACAGAAGTTTACCCACTGCAAATCTCCCAAATCCACTCACATTAAATATTTCCCAAACCGCGTCACCTTATATACCCCCTTAATTTTGATACATTGTCAGCTAATATAGCTGACACTACCAACCAATTGCAATCCATCGTATAATTGACTATAGGGTAGTTACTGCAAAAGTAAAGGATTTCTAATAACATGACAATACATGATCAACCGATTTACTATGTATCGAAATTAAATCCAAATGAAAATGCAATACATGCTAACTGTCATATCATAACAATATCACCTTGAACCCACCGTTCTTGCAAAGGTGGCAACATTGTAGTGTTAATATGCATGAAAATACTTCATTAGCAGAACAATCAAGGAAGCTGTTGAACTTAAATGAGGGGCTAATCTAACCATTCAACATAATCCAAAAAGCATATACAAATAAATGAACAATCTCAATGTTTAACTTCAGCTCAAATAAATTATATATATTAAAAAAAAATCGAATTGATATAACACACCCTACACCGATTGAGGACCCAAACGAACTATAACAACATAAAAATCGATTTTTTTTTCTTTTATTTTTTGCGATGAGATAAAAATTGAAGTGTGAAAAAACTCACGGGACATGAGATAGGAGAGTCCAACGACAGAGACGAGCAAGATGACAATCCTCTTCTTGGCTTCTTCCGCGAGGTCCCTCACTGTCACCTGGTTCGCCATTCCTCGAATTTCTCAATACCCAAACGCGCCACAAAACTGGGTTAAAGAGAAAGAAGAAGAAGAAAAGCCCCAATTCAGATCAATCGGAACCAAAGGAGCTTCATTTTTTTTCTGCTTCGAAGAATTTGGCGCTCCCGTAAGATGAATTCTTGGGGATCGCGATGAAATGAAAAAGAAAAGATTTATGAGGAATTGGAGCTCAATAAAGGAAACAAATTGGGAATAAAAAAAAGGGATTGGATTGGGATTTGAATGAATAGAAAGAAGGGTAATGGTAAGGGTATGGGTATGACCGTTAGGTAAATTGGTTTTGCTTGTGCTTGAAAATGGTTACGGTGACGGTTATGAAGGTGGTGGTAGCGTGCGTTTAATTTTCTCTCATTTTTCTCATTGTGTGTGTGAGTCAGTTTTTCTCTTTGGCTCTCTGCAGTTTCTAGTTTCTAATCACACACACTCAAGATTTGACGTGTGATTCTTCTGTTTTTTAATCTTTGCTGGGGGCTTTTTGATTTGAAGTATAAATATATCCTTGGACTAGTCATACCATACAAAACTTAATTATATTAAAAATAATTATTTAAATTAGTCTCCAAAACTTTTATAAGTGGATATTTTAATTTTTTTAATTAATATACATATAATTCTTATCATTTTTTTCAAAATAATCTTTCGACTAATTTTTAGCATGACTCATTAACAAAAAATGTTGAATTAGCACGTTAATTAGAGGTAATTAAAATATTAACGTTAAAAAAAGTTCGTCTTCTTCTAATCAACATGGATAGAGACATATTTTCTTTCGTACATTTTTTACAATTTATCATCTAACTTTCTTGGCAACCAAACATTTTTTGCAATGTCACATTGAAGGGAATGTGATCTGCTTATTCAAGCATAGTTTTTTTCTTTCTTCTTCTACTCTTTAAAACACATTCTCCTTCAAGCATGTTATTTCTTAAGCCTTGAAATCGAACTGACTAATTGTTAAATCCTCAACTTTTTTAATTGCGTAAGGCGATTCAAAAAGGATAAAAATAAATGGTATCGTTTTTCTTGAAGCTGGTAATTTAGTATTGATTCTCTTATCTTCTGCTTAATCTGCGGTGTTCAGCATAAATTTACAGTCTGTATTGTTCAAAATTGCTGTAAACTTAAACCCTGATCTATATCGCCATCAACGAGATGTCAAAGCACAAATCACCAGACTGGTTTCCTTCATCTCTAACGATCGTCTCCTTGCCAAAGAAGCCACTTGCCTTGCTATTTGCAAGATGTGTACTCCCAAATTAAGGACCTCATAGAGAAATCCTACGCCTTCTTAGGAATGGTTTTGTCTTCCTTGCACACGTGGACATTTAACAATCACATGTGATAATTAACGTGTCAACTCAGCATTTTTTGTTAGTAAATCACGTCGGAAACTGGTATAGATACTATTTTAGTCAACAGAAAAAAACGTGGGAGATTGATATGTATATTAACCTTTTCAGTGACTAAAATATCTGTTTTTAAAATATTCGAGGACTGATTTTGATAATTATTCTTATATTGATATTTGAGAATTAAATTTGAGATACTCCAATGATATGAGTGCTTTATTAATTTCGCTTAACCAAAATTTTGGAATTTGAATTTCACTTTGTATATATAGTAATTTATTATTTAATAATAAATTTTTAAATAAAATCTAAATTCAAGACAAATTAATCTTTAATTTACTGAATTTAAAAATATTGTGAAAATATTATAATCCACGATTCTATATTTTATATATATATATATATATATATATATAAGTGAAATTAAAACGAATATTTTAAGAAAGGTTTTATATAATGTGAGATCAAACTCTACAAAATTAATGTAAAAGACATTTTTTTTAAGGAATTTAGTTTTGGTCTTATTATACTCTTTAAAACTAACAACTAACTTAGTGTAGTTTTGTTTTTTAAAACTTTTAGGGTTGGGTTAAATTAACTAGGTCTCTTGTAGTTGAAGAGTTAAATGAAGAAATTGTTAAATTATCTCAAATAATTTATCAAAACGTAATGATTTTAGTTAGAGCTGTTTTAACTATTATTAATTTTAATGATATAATTTTCTATAATCATGTTTTAAACTCAACGTAAAATCATGTATTATTGCAACTCTTACATGTTAAAAATAAATGAAAATGAGCTGCTGCAATTTACATATACTAAAAATAAGACACAAATTAAAATGTTAATATTTTTTAATTCAATCACATAGATAATTAAGGGTTTTTTTTTATTATTTTCAAATGGTTAAACACCCTGAGTCTAACTGCCATCACATGATTCTAATTGTGTAGCATTCGTCAACAAATAAAGCAGCAGGTTGATATAAACACTTTTGTCTAGGTTAATTTCTACTAATCAATATTTTAACAAAATGATTAAGAGTACCCTAGAAACCAATCTAATTGCTTCTAATGATTATATTTTTAACATGCTAGGTCATCACTCATCATTAGTTTAGTAGTAGCTGAGCTATCCATTTCATTATTAAATTCAATATCTTTCAATCATACTTTTCCACCATGAACTTTTGGACACACGACAAATTGATTTCTTTTTTTTTTTTCCCTCTTTTTTTGTTTGGGTTAATCCACAAATTGATTTCAACCATAGCTTTCTTCTTCTTTAATTATTATTTTAAAACCAGGATAGTCATTTTCTTTTTTCTATATTTTTTGAAATCCAGAAATAATAATAATAATAATAATAATAATAATAATAATAAATGTTGAAGGTATGAAAATTTCAATGTGATTGAAAAAGAAGAAGAATCATTCTTCAAATGAAATGAAAAGTAAAATATACTATAAGATGGAAAAACTTTCAATTTCATTCGATGACTCTCTTATAATTTTATCATTTTTTTTTTAATTTTAAAAAAATAGTTATGCTATTTCTACTAGTTAAATCTCCAAGTATACTCTTTACATGCATCAATCATATTACAAATATATTTTGTATATAAAAAAATCAGTTATTAAATCAATTATTCATATAAAATATATACTATAATAAAAAATATATATTAAAATAAATTAAATAATATATATTTATATATAAATATATAACAACTGATATAATATTTAATTCTTTTATAGTTTTATGTATAAAAAACATTATTGTCACTTGTCAGTATATTTTCCCCTACTATTTTCCCCTATCTATAAACTAGGCCTGACTTTTGGAATTGGATCCAATATTTTGGGGTAAACCTAAACCTGGCCCATGATAATTCAAAAAGTTTTTGGGCTCAATCAAATCAATCCAATGCTTAAATAAGTTTGCTGTGCAGGTCCAAAAAAAATGTATGCTGTTTGGAAATTATATTTTGTAAAATAGAAAAGTTTTTAAGGTTGGTCTAGTGCTTAGTTCACTAGTCCGCTTAAGTAAGTATTTGGACTTCGAATTCTGTATTATGTATGCAGCAACCTATTGATCAATGACAAATCTTTAAATATTAGTTCTTGGCTTGCCGGATTAAGAGATACTGTAAAAAACCAAAAAAGATATGGAGCACTTATATCAAAATAAAATATTTGAACACAAAAGTAACATCATATAATATAAAAATATTAGCTGAAGGATAAAAAGTTGCTTCTAGAGTTCTAGAAATGCAAAGAAGAGCTGAAGTATAAAAAGTTGATTATTTATCACTAATTTGGTTAAATAATATACTATTTAAGAAACTATATAATTTAAACTCAAAATTGAAAATCCTACCCAACTCAAAATACTTCAAGTTGATATCCTTCATGAAAACGAAGTATTTACAAAATTTGCATATTTAATATTTTGAGAATTTAAAAATATATTAAAATTTTTAATTTTTTAAAAATGTGGATACATTGATTTTTAAGTTCAATTTATCTAATTTTAAAAATTATTTTATCTGTACATCCGTATCAATTAAGTCAGCACAACAGAAGTTATGCTTTAATTTTTTTGTTGGTAAATAAATATGAAAAATTGATATATCCAAATTTTAAAAAAATAAAAAATTTAAATGTATTTTTAAATTATGGAAGACTTGAATGTTTGCGGATCGGTCCAAGACCTGTTTGTTCTTTTATAAAAAATAATAAATAAATAGAAGAATGGAGAGAAAATAAAATTAAAAAATAAAGCGAATCTTCTGTATAAGTTATAAGATTCTAAGATGCATATACACGGAGCACGTGCTCTCAACGTTGTCTTTCACGCTCTCTTTCCCTTTGGCCTTTGCACACTTTCCTTCTTTTTCGTTACTTTTTATTTTTAAATTTAATATTTATATATATCTTCCCGCTAAAAGAGGATTCCTACAGCATGCATGCGCTCGGAAAAGAAAACCAAAACGCAAGAAGAAGCAATTGAAACGACACCAGTGTTTAAGAACTTATCTGATACACTTTGTTTGGTAAAATATCATGAGTAATATTTCTATTACTATTAAAAAGACTAATTCTTTTTATGCGTGAATTTTTTGTCTAAATTAGACCAATTAAATGTGTGATTTTAAGTTAGCTTAATTGAATAAATCGATTCAAACTTAGTTTGATAACATTATTTGAAGTTACAAAAAAATTTTATTTTGTATTTAATAAATTAAAAAAATTATATATGTAATTCTATTTACAGTTTTTTAAAAATAAAAATGTTTTTTAAAGTATTTAAAAAGTGATTTTTTTAAAATTAATTTATACTTATCACAATTAAAAAATTTAATATACTTTCATATATTAATTAATTTTTAAATTTAATTTTTATATTTATGTTTATTATAAAAAATTTAAACTTTAAATTTTTTTTACCAAATACAATTATTTTTGCTTCTATTTATTTAAAATTATTTTTAATTTAATTTATTAAATAAAATATTGTAATATTTAAAAATTATTATTTTAAAATAAATTTTTTTAAATTATTTTTAAAAAATAAAAATTTTACCAAATCAAATCTCATTTTAATGAGTCACCAAAAAAAATCTCATTCTAATTTTCAAAAACTAAGAACCATATTTTTTTTAATTAACAATTTTAAATGTTAAATTCTAAAATTAATTAATTTTTATGATAAGTGAATAACTATAAAAAGGATATAATTAAATTATTAGGATAACGACAATTACATTCTTAATTAGCTATCGAGTCTATAAATATGCCAATTGAGGAAGACACTATGATGGATTGGGATAAAGATACACAAATTTTAAAATTTAATAAAAGACAGGAATATATATATATATATATATATATATATAAAATATTTTTAAGATAAATTATAATAATATTTTAATATATATTATTTATTTTTAAATTTATTTTAAAAATACATATTAATAATAAGATTGAATATGTTGACACGTAATGATAATATTTATTTAAATATGTTTAAAAAAAATTTATTTATTATTAAGATACGATTAAATAAAATAAAAACAGATGTTAGACAAATGGTCAAGTCGTGTTTAAAATGTATTCGTTTTATTTTTATGGTGGATTTTATGGTGTAGAAGGAGAGAATCTTCTACACCTATATATATGTGTTGTCAATAGCAAAAGATGCCAAGTGTCCAGAGAGAGAAAATTTAAAAACAATATCTATCATTATTTTATTAAGTTGTAAAATGTTTTTAATTTTTTTTTGATGTACATGAAGAAATTTAATAGTTAAATATAATAAATGTTTATTTAATTAGTGATTATAAAATTAATATTAGACCTTTATTTGAATTTTTTTGTTTTTGTAAAATTTTATTTATTTTGGATCAAACCATATTTATAAATAAAAATTAAAAATACAGACCTAAATTTTATAAATTACAAGATTTATAGAAAAAAGTATTTTTTATATGTATGAGAAAAAAAAGTCTCCTTCTAAAATGTTCACAAGAAATACATAAAAAAATTTCTATAATAATTAGATACATTTTTTAGAATAATAATGAACAAAATTTATTTTAAAATACTAATTAAATTAAATAATTATTTAAAATAACTATCAAAATTTATTAGAAATATAAAAAGAGTAATAATTTGGTTAAAAAATTTGAGAAAGTAATATATATTTAAAAAAACAATATGATTACGGTTTAAAAGGTTAAAACATTTTCATAAATAATAGTTCTAGTAAATAATATAAAATTTGTGATATACGTAAATATAATTTTTAATTAATATATATGATTTGAATATTAATTTAAATTTAAATTTATCTATTTTAAATATTAAACAGTATTTTATATTGTATTTTGATTTTTAAGTTGATAAATAAATAATTAATTATTTTTAATTTATTATGTGTTAATTTTTAATTTTGAGATGAATTTAATTATTTCACGTATTAAGTATTGAATTTTTTTTTGTGACTATATCAAGTATTGAATTTGATTGTATTTACGTATATTGCAAATTTTATATTGTTTACTATTATTTATGAAAATGTTTTAATCTTTTAAATCGTAATCATTACCCAAAATAAATAGAATTCACAAAAAAAGTCTAATATTATTTTTATAGTCACTAATTAATAAATATTTATTATATTTAGTTACTAAATTTTTTCACGTGTTTTAAGAAGTAGCAAAAAAAAAAAAACAAAAAAAACTTTACAACTTATTAAAATAATAGCAAGTATTGTCTTGTAAATTTTCTCTTTTTAGACACTTGGCATCTTTTTCTATTAATAACACATATATATAGGTGTAGAAGATTCTCTCCTTCTACACCATAGAATCCACCTATTTTTATTTTTCTTAGAAGACAAGATTGAATCCTCGAAACAGTTGAAGCCGCAGAAGAATCTTCCGTACGCAGAACATTGCTCCGGTGTTCCCACTGTCTGTCCTTAAATTGCAGCGACCGAGTCACTCACTCACTCAACGCCGAGTCAGTGACTCAGTAACAACAACGTAGTAGTAAGAACGAAACATCACATTCATAATAGGGTCCACCCAACACCATCATCATTCACCACCTTCCAAAGCCTCTCTCTCTCTCTCAAATCCAATCCCCATTCCCATGTGATGTGATTATCATAATTTCGTGAACTAAATTTGTTTCCTTTTTCCTCCATTCTCCTAAATCCCAATTCCCAATCTCTTTCTTACCCTCTTTTTTTCTTCCTTTCACTTTCTCACACTTTCTTTTTATCCCTACTGTTTCTTCTTTTTCTTTTTGAACACTTTCAAAACCTTTTTTTTTTGGTTTACTTCATCTTATTGTTCTCGCCGGAAGCTTCGTCGGAAATGTCGTCTCCGGCGCCGGAGACTCCTCCGGGAACTAACTCCACCGCCGCATCTCCTCCTTCTCCGTCTGCCGCATCTCCGCCGTCTCCGGTTGCATCCACCCCGACGACCAATGTCACCGCCTCCCCGCCGTCGCCGGCGCTCGTATCCACCGCTCCTACCTCGGTGAACTCTACTCCGTTTATGCCATTGACTCCGGCGGATTCCGGTGGGTTGGCGAAGGGGACATTGACCGGAATCATAATAGGGGCGGTTTTGGGTTCGACGGCGATGCTTATTATTGGGGGCATTTTCGTCTTTTTCTACAGGAGGGCGAAGAGGAAGAGGAATCAGGGTTTTGAGAAGAGCAACTACTATGGTGCTCTTCCTCAACCAAAAGGTGAGGCCTTTTTCCCCCTCTTAACCAAAAATATTAGTCAAAATAATATACACTAGTTTGTGTCAATTTCAATTGTCGTTTTCCTTAGTGCATCAGAGAAGAGTAACTTAGATTTGTTGATTATGATAAATAATCTGAAAAATCCTAGTCAACTGTGCTGGTTCTGGTGCATTCAGAAAGTTTGATGATTTTCTCGTATACAGCATTGGTTACTTGTTACTTTTCTTTGCTACTTTATGGTTTGGATGACCTAAATTTTCATTGAATGACCAAATGTATAGTTAGTTCAAGTGGATTGACATCTGTGCTCCTCAAATATTGAAATATATAATCTTAGATTGAGAAACTATGGTTGTATCCAGATACATCAAACCTACATTGAACTTTTATTGTACTGGTTTGTTTAAATGGACAGTTATTTGAAACTGGTGGGAGTAGTATTGTGATAACTTTAACTTTATAGTAGGGTAACTTAGGTTTAGTGTTTCACAGTTTAGAATCAAAAGAAAAAGTTTGCTTGAAATGTGGTTTTGTGTTTGTATAGAATTATTGATTATTGATTAGCACACTAGAACTAATTATTGATGCGAATTTACTTCAGTTGACCAGGGTAGTGGCTTACCTCAGCAATGGCAAAGTACTCCTTCTCCTTCTACAGATGGTAAAGGAGGGCTGCCTCCGAAACCCCCTGGGGTTGTGGCAAATCACCAAAAGTCATCATCTGCTGGTAGTCTTCCCACATATTCTTCAGCTACCAGCAGTGGTATTGGGTCTGAGCGGCCATACATGTCTCAGTCTTCTGGCATGTCCTTGCCTCTATCTCAGAGTACTTTTACATATGATGAGTTAGCAATGGCAACAGAAGGGTTCTCCGGCTCAAATCTTCTTGGTCAAGGTGGTTTTGGCTATGTCCACAAAGGAGTTCTTCCAAATGGAAAAACTGTTGCTGTTAAGCAGCTGAAATCCGAGAGTAAACAGGGGGAGCGTGAGTTTCATGCTGAAGTCGAGGTCATTAGCCGTGTCCATCACAGGCATCTTGTTTCCCTAGTTGGATATTGCGTCTCAGGTGGCCAAAGGATGCTTGTTTATGAGTTTGTGCCAAATAAAACACTTGAGTTTCATTTGCATGGTAAGATATTTTCCATTCGTTGCTCCAAAGTTAAATCTTTATCTCCTCTTCCCCCCACATATATTAGCACTTTTGATTTATGAAGAATGATGCATGATGCATACATAGATAATGTAGAATGAAGGACAAAATTTAATTTTCACCTATATGGTATGCAATTTCCCTTTTCTTCCTATACATAGGATTTACTCCAATCATTCTCTAATAAATGTGATGAACTTCAAGTGTACGCATATTTTGAGTAGTATAGCTTCTGTGTGTAATAAAATTGTTTTCGTATGCAGAATTGTGGTTAAAAAATTTTGTGGAGTTGAGTTTAAATAGATTGGATTGGTAATTGAGGTTTAGGACTACACTGTCTTGTTTAAAGTGTGATAAACTTACGCGCACGTCACTATTAATAATTTTTGGTATTATACGAATATCATTCCAGCAAAGGACAGACCGACTATGGACTGGTCAACGAGGATGAAGATTGCAGTTGGAGCTGCAAAGGGATTGGCATACCTGCATGAGGATTGTGAGTTTACCTTACTTGGAAAATAAGTTTCTGCTTAAAATCTGGCAAAAATTATTTATTCGTGATACTAACTTCAAAATTTACTTCTATCATTCTAATATCTTTTTAGGTCACCCTAAAATCATACATCGGGACATTAAAGCATCTAACATCCTTATTGATGATAGTTTTGAGGCAAAGGTAAACTTTATAACCTTTGAACTGCATTCCTTGACATATAAATGGAAATTCAAATTCTTAATGTTTTAAAATTAAAGAAACCTTGTTTTCTTGTTCATGTGCCTGTGCCATTGAGGCAGGCTATACTTGTTCTTCTAATGACAACATAACATATTTATGATTTATAAAGCTACGTATGATATAGGATGCAAATAAAGCCAATGGATAAAAGGTCCTCTCGTTTTAATGGTGAACAAGAGGAACAGGCGGATTAACTGGAAACTATATCCCACTCCCTCTTAAAAATGGTTTCTGCAATAGGAAAAGATGGAAGCTTCCGTCTTCCTTAGACCTCAAAATTTCCCTAAGTAGAAGGGACTTAAAATGGAGTATAATGAATAATTGAATAGTTAAATGAACTACAAATTTGTTCATCATCTCATTTGGCACTTCCATATCCAAGCATATCGTGTATGTAATAATATAATATTCCCTTATCGTCCCTTCAGGTTGCAGATTTTGGACTAGCCAAATTTTCAACAGACACAGATACCCATGTCTCTACTCGAGTGATGGGAACCTTTGGGTATGATTCATCACCATTTGTATTCTTTTCTCTTGAATCTGGTTAGGAGGGTTTTTAATTTATGTATTATATATTTATATTTCTTAATTTGGACGTAAGTTAGGTTGATTTTACTTTTACATTTTATATTTGCTGTTCTAGAATTATCTCAGTGAATTTCCAAATTCATTCAACAGATACCTGGCTCCTGAATATGCTGCAAGTGGGAAACTCACAGAGAAGTCAGATGTTTTCTCCTATGGTGTTGTGCTTTTGGAGTTGATTACCGGTCGAAAACCTGTTGATAAAACTGAATCTTTCACAGATGACAGCATGGTTGAATGGGTGTGTAGTGTACTGTACTGCATGGATGTTTATATGTTAGTATTATAATTTGCATAGCTTTAGACTTGAAAACATAGTATTTATGATAGGTGTCTAACTTTCCTGTGTCCGATCCTCTTTGTGAGAGGAGTGAAGTTGATTGCTATATTTGGGTCTCCAGTGTTTTATATACATCTCTCATCCTTTTATCTGTTCATTTTGGATGCTTTTTTACCCCTTTTCTCAGTCACATTGGCAATCTTGATAAAAACCATATTAATTGAGGGTGGTTAGGAACTTGGAAAACTAGGGTGCATTTGATTTGTATTTTCATTCTGTTTTCATTCTCGGTGTCATGTTTTCTCTTTTTTCTTCACAAAATCCTGAAAACAAAAACATTAATAATGAAAATAGAAAATTAAAATGTAACCAAACGCACCATATGCTTGCACGTGAGTCCAATTTTGAAGTTGAAAGTATCTTGCATAAAAAAATCGGATTGGTTCCTATCTATTGGTTATCTAGTTCATATTAGCTTTCTAACTTGGTCCTAGATAACTGGTTTCCAATACCAAATGTTGTATTGAACTTGTGTGAAGAATGAGAGGAACTGTCCAATTGTAACTATGTACTAAATTATTGTGTATATTATAGGCAAGGCCCTTACTTTCCCAAGCTTTGGAAATTGGAAATTTTAGTGGACTTCTAGATCCAAGGTTGCAGACAAATTATGATCGTGAAGAGCTGACTCGAATGACTGCATGTGCCGCAACGTGTGTGCGCCATTCAGCCAGGCGCCGGCCTCGAATGAGCCAGGTGAGTTTACCTAGTCAAAAGATGTGTTTATAAGAAATTTGTGATCTATTATTCTTAAATGATTTTGAAGCTGACTTCTAATTGTTTGGCATAACAATGATAAAATTGTGTTAAGCAGGTTGTTCGAGCTCTAGAAGGAAATATTTCTCTAGAGGATCTATACGAGGGGGGCACACCGGGGCACAGCAGAGTTTTTGGTTCCTTTGAGAGTTTAAACTATGACGCCGGTCAATACAATGAAGACCTAAAGAAGTTCAGGAAGCTGGCACTTGAAAGCCAAGAGCATGGCACTAGCGAGTACAGTGGACCAAGCAGCGAGTACGGTCAACATCCATCTGCTTCAACCAGTTCAGGCCTGCAAAACACACAAGAGACGGAAAGGATTTAATCCAGATATTATGTCCCGCTCGCATCGACGAGCATTGTTGGTACATATGTGTTGGTAGATTTTGCAGGTAGAGAGAAGTATGCAATGGCTTGCTTGTGCTCATAATATGCAGCAGCCAATGTTGCTTCATTCTTTTTCTTTAATGGTTTTGCTGTCTAACTTGTTTCTCAAGTATGAATGCTGAATTATTTTGTAAGCTTTAATTTGATTCACACTTTTATGCTACTAACGTTTACTTACTGGGAAGGCTAACATTGTGATTCAAAAGAACCAAGGATATGTAGAGATGATTCTGTATTTATTTGGTTAACTTTGTGATTATGCATCATATTAGACTTGGAGGGTATTAAGGATTGTTGATTAAGGCAATTATTTCACGGTCTTTCTGTAATTATATAGATAGCATGATATTGTATGATATCTCCAGTTTATGACAGGAAGAGTTATTGATTCATGACAGCAAGGAGAACCATATTTGAATGTAACGTTTCGTGCTTTTTGGTATTGGGAGTAATGGTTGTGTGGCTTTCAATAACTCTATAAGCGCAGTTAAGCAAATTTAAATATTTAAAGTTTAAACAGCATCATCGTCATCGTTATCAATATTATTTATTTATTTATTTTGGGTTTTTAGGATATCCCTACAACTACAACAGTAGGTTAAGGACTAATTTGTTGCGAATCAGATTCTATTTAAGAATTTGTTATTGACCAATAAATTTCTATATGCATAAGATAGAATTTGAACTTCTTACAATTACTTAAACAGACTAATAAACTAATTATTAGACCATTTTAATTTTATTATTATTATTATTATTATTATTATTATTATTATTATTATTATTATTATACTTTGAGAAAAAGTAAGGAGCACAGCCATTTTTAAAAATTAAATTGTTACTAAAGGTAAAAAATAAAGCACTTTAAACTATAAATTCTAAACGGTAAATTGTAAATATTAAATTTTAAATTTTAAATTTAATTTTTTTATATAAAATATAATAAATAGAAAATAAATTTTGTTTTGTTTAATTGACAAAGAATATAATACTCTTTATGTAATAAAGAACGTATAAGAATAAACCATAGAATATACGATGTCATTCGAGTTAAGCCCCACTTTGGTCCCTGAGATTGACGAGTTGCACCGATTTAGTCCTCCAGATCCCAATTGCACCAAATTAGTCCCTCAGATTCGAAAAAATGCACCACGTTAGTCCTTTCCCTATTTTCCGTCACCGAAGGTCTGACGCCGTTAGTGACTTGGCAAATTTTGCCACGCTGGACACAGTAATAGTTATATGACGTGGCCTAAAGTTTGAATTGCTCCAATTTAGTCCTTATCCCCCTTTTAAAACCTAAGTTCATCATGTCACCCCATCATCTTCTTCTTCTACCCGTTTCTCTCTGGTTCTTCGTCTCCTGCTCCCTTCCAAGTTTACCAGCATGATTGCAAGTGGGAGCCAGAGTTCCATGCGGTCCAACAGTAGGAGTTCCAGTCGAAGTAGAGTCTCGGTTGTTCCGCAGTGGTGTGGGTGTGGGTGCCGCCCTGTTCTTCGGTGGTCCACAACAGAGGCTAACCCTAACAAGCCATTCTTTGGGTGCCCTAACTACAATGTTAATGGTAAGAGGTGGTGTGGTTTGTTTGTCTGAGCTGACATTGGAGAAGAAGACCTGAGAGGAAGGGTAATGTCTACCGTGGATGGTGACCAAGTTAGGGTGGATTTGGCTTGGAGAATTGGGAAGATAGAAGCTGAAGTTAGAACCCAAAAAATGTACATTTTAGGTTTGGCTTTGTTTGTAGTTTTTGTTGTGGGTTTTATGTTGGTAGTTAAAGCTTGAAGATGGGTTTGTGTTTCTGTATTCAGGGTGGAAGTGTATTAGAAGAAACTAAAATGTTTCTTCTCAGATGTCATAGTTGTTTTCTGTCATTCAATGAAATTGCTGAAAGAAATTGCAAAAAAATGCATGTGAAGTAGCATAATTGAAGCTGGAAGAAATTGTAACAATAACAATCTCCATATCAATAAGTTTTAACAAAAGTAACAATAATCCTGCCATATTAGTGACAACTCTTAAGACAAAAAACACCTTAGCCAAAGGACACAGAGTGCCATCATTGTCATATTCAATTCAAATATACTAAAAGTCTACTGCCATAAATTCAGGCCACAAAACAAAAAGCATCATTTACAAAAAGCAGCCAAGTTTCATCCAAAATAGGCAAAAACAGGATCAGGTACATCTTTATTTCTTCTTCCTTGGTGGCTTGAAGCCAGGTGTTGGGACAAATTTGAGGAAGTTGGCCAGTCTTGAAGATGTGGCTGAGCTTGCTCCTTGTAGTGGATCCACAGTAATCGAGCTGATGGTGGTGTGGAGGACCTCCTTCTTGTCTGCAACTTGGATGGCCTCGCAGGTGGATCCTGTTTCAGTAGGACATAAATTCAATTTAACGTGAACATCAATTTTGAGTATGAGTTGTGAAACTAAATGCAACTACCTCTTGACTATGTTGGGACTGTTGTGCATCGGAGTAGTTTTGCTGGGAGAGGTCGATCTCAACTGGTGCAGGTGGCTGAGCAGGGGCTTCTGGAGCAGCTTGAGATGGTGCTTCTGGAGGAGCCGGAGCAGGTGCATCTGGAGGAGCTTCAGTATGTGCTTGTTCAGTGGGCTTTGTCTTAGCAGCAGCTGCAGCTGCATCAGCAAGAGCTTGAGCAATATCAGCTGCTCTCTTTTTTGGACAACCCCTCTTTGTGTGCCCCTTTTGTAGACAGTATTTGCATGTAAACGGTTTTAGTTGTCTCTTTAGAGTCCCAGTTACCTTAGACTTCTTGCTTCCCTCATTACCCTCATCTGCATCCTTTCTCCTTTTCTTTGTTATTGGTCCTGGCTTCTTCTTTTTCTTTGGAGCTTGTGGTCTATTCTGGTCAGATTTTTCCCAAAGAGATTGTCCAGGCAATGGATTTATGTAATGTGCATAGGTGTCTCTATATGCGTCCATGGTGAGCCACTTATGGCAGAAATCTTCAGGCCTCTTATTCACCCTTGCGAGGGCTGCACACGCATGCACACAGGGCATTCCTGAAGGAATTAACAAAGTAATGTGTCATTAAAGTATTTAACAAAGTTCTCTTGGTTACTAAAGTATGTAATTACCTGTTAGCATCCAAAATTGACATGTGTAGAGTCGCTTGCCCAAATCCACTACCATGTTAGTTGGATGACCATGAACTTCAAACTTCTCATACTCATCATCCCCTGTCCAGATTGGCATCCAACTTTTAGACTCCTTCCTGATCTTGTCCAACCTACTTTGAACCACTGGTGGTAGCTTTCCTACATGCTTAGCCAACTTAACTTTGTTTTTAGCGATTGTTCTCAAAACAAACATTCTGACCTCCTCAAGTAGCGTGATGATTGGCTTGGCCCTTGCTTCCTTAATTCTTGCATTAAAGACCTCGCAAGCGTTATTGCAGATATTATCCAGTTTAGGAGCATGACTAAATGCTGACTTTGTCCAGGACTCCATAGGCCACTTGTTCAGGTAACTCCACGCATCTTCATTAATTTTCTTAATCTTCTTCATATTGTCAGAGAAATCTTGATAAGTTGTTGATCGTGCGCATTCCCAAAGTAAACCCCTTAACTCTAAATCCTTCCACTGCTTGTTAAAATTTCTCCATAGGTGCCACACGCAGAACCTATGGTGGACATGAGGCATGACCTCCTGGACTGCAGAAAGCAAGCCCTGCATGTGAAACAGATACAATTCTCGTGATACATAATAGTCCCTTACTTACAAATCTCGTGATACATAACAGTCCCTAACAGCATAGTTCACATCATACTCAAACAGTATACAACATTAAAGTCATTCAGTTCACAGCTCTATACAACTCAGTTTACAGCATACAATTCAGTTCACAGCATACTATACACAAACAGTTTTTCATTCAGTTCACAGCAATACAATTCAGTTCAAGGTACTTACTTTAACTAGCAATATGCTATACCAATTCTAATACTACAACCTACTAGGAAAGGGCATACAATAGCCATTTATATTTACCTTCTGCATGTCGCTCATGAAGCACCATTTGTTTTCTTTATAGTCTCCAAGGTCCTCATGGAGTAGCTCCAGAAACCACCTCCAGTTCTCCGTGTTCTCGACATCCACAATTGCCCATGCTATAACATAGATGTGATGATTTGCGTCCTGTCCCACAGCGGATAGAATCTGGCCTCCAGTTTGAGTTTTAAGGAACGCACCATCTAAACCAATCAGTCGCCTGCACCCGGCCTTAAAACCATTCTTGCACCCACTAAGACATACATACATCCTCTGAAAGATCACATTTCCATCTGGTTGGGGGATGGTCCCTATTCTAACTGTTGACCCCGGATTACACTTCAATAGGGTTTCTCCATAGTCCCTTACCATTGCATACTGGGCCTTCTCATCCCCATACACCACAGCTCTAGCGTCTGCCAAGGCTCTAGAAATTGAATTCCTATTCAGCACAAGATCACACTTGGACTTGAAGTATACAGCTGCCTCACATTGTCTGAAGTTAGGATATTTCCTAACCTTCTTCACTAACTTGCTAGTCAACCAGTTCCTATTTGCAGCTCGGTTGGAGGCCTCTCTAGCACATGTGTGGTCGTCATTGAAGGTTTTTATCTGCCAACATGTCTCCTCGTGATCTCGTGATGCATATACCACCCACTTGCAATCCTCAGCTTTACAAACAGCCCTGCATCTCACAGCATCGTTCTTAATAAACTGAATCCTCCTACCTTCTTGAATTGTAAACTCTCTCACTGCCTCTCTGAACTCCCACTTTGTATTAAATTTCATCCCCACCTCAAGTTTTAAATCCCCGAATCGAATACCATCTCTAAATACTGGGAATACATCATCTGGCTCTTCTTCAGAAAATTCTTCATCCGAAGGAGGAGGAGTCTTCATTTCCTCAGAGTGCCAAGAGTTGGCACCATCAGACTCTGCTCCAGGATCATATGAGTTGTCCAGATTTTCATCTCCGGTCACAGGCACTTCTAAGAAACTCAACTCCACATCACACTCCTCATCATCCACCACCAATGCGTCATCATCGTTAAGAAACTTCCTCTTAGACTTTGCTAGTCCCTCAGCAGGTGCATGCTTCGAGCCAGGCTCTCTCCTCTTGGTCTCACATTTTTTAACAACATCATCATCAGTTGAGCTATCATCTCTCCCAGGATCATATGAACTGTCCTCTGTGGTGTGTTCATCTTCAGAAGAAGACAACCTCAGCACTTCTTTTTTCTTCTCATATTGCTTCCTAGTCCTCACTTGTGAAGCAGACCTTGTGCAATAGGCTTTAGCTCTGATTTTGGACTTTGGCTTTAGTTTGGGCTTAGACACAGAATTCTTGTTGGGCTTGGGCTTGGGCTTAGAGGCATTCTTCGGGTTGGCAGTGGCCTTATGTGATGATGTAGTATTGGCTTTCAGGTTTGGGTTGACATTTGAATTGGGTTTCAGTTTTGGGGGAACTGGAGGAGTAGTGGTAACAGGCTCTGCAGTAGTAGCTTGGCTAGGATTAGAGTTGGGTGTGGTAGTAGGATTACTGTTTTGGGTTGTTGGGTTATTAGCACCAGGATCTGTTGGTTCTGTGGTCTTGGGTGGTGAGGTATTATGCATTGGTTCAGTGTTCTTGGTGAATGGAGTCTCATCAGCAGGGGTAGTGGGTTTATTAGCTGGGTTTGGGGTTTCATCTTGTAGGGGTTCATGGTCAGCTTCATCACTAACCTCTCTCAAATCATCATGGTCACCCTCAACATACTCCACAATCTCATTTTCCTCAAGAATTTCTGGTGTTGAAACTGCATGCTCAAAGTAAACATCAATCAGCCCCTCATTCTTTTCACCCATGAAACACATCTCTCTCAGCTCATCATCACAATTCAGAGCTCTTAACCCAATTTCTAAACTCCTCCCTGGCACATGCCACCAACATTCTCCTATCCTATCATATCCTAGTTCCTTATAATAATTTCTCACCCAAAAAACATCTAAAGTATCTACATCAATGTCCCTAACGCATGCCTTCTTATCAGGAGAATATATGGTCATCCCTTTTTCATCTTTCTGAAACTTTTCCCCATGGTGGAACATTATATCTAAGTGCACATCCATCTGCATGATTAACAAAAATTTCTTTTCAGCAACAGTTCCACACAATGATCCCTTTAACATACTTTTCTCATCAACTACATTCATACATTATAGAAACATATATCAAAATAAAAAAAATTTATCCACCATCAGAACAGAGCATGAAGACAAACCCCAAAAAAACAGTTGCAGACAACATCCAAATAAAACCCTACCCCAAATTCCACTACAAACCTTAGGGAAAAACAACATACAAAGCAATAAACTATGATCAACAACCATCAACGCATTCCCTAAAATTTGAAAAAATAAATTTTTAAATTCTTCACTAACCTCGGTGACGAAACAGAAGCTCCTTGTTGCAGCAAAGTACCTCCTCAGACAACTGTTCAATGTTTTCTTGTGATCAAGCAGTCTCCGGAATCCTATTGCTTACTCGTTCCTGATTTTAGTGAGTAACGGAAGAGAGACGTTTTTTCTCTGTGTCAGTCATGGAAGGGTTGAAGACGAAGAGTGAAGAACAACGAGGGAGAGGCCAACGTTTTGTTTTCCATCGCATAGAAACGACGTCGCTCGAAGGGGATTTTAGCGCCAATATACAAACGACGCCGTTTCCACCGTGTCCAGCGTGGCAAAATTTGCCAACTCACTAACGGCGTCAGACCTCCGGTGACGGAAAATAGGGAAAGGACTAACGTGGTGCATTTTTTCGAATCTGGGGGACTAATTTGGTGCAATTGGGATCTGGAGGACTAAATCGGTGCAACTCGTCAATCTCAGGGACCAAAGTGGGGCTTAACTCGATGTCATTCACATAATGGAGAGAGAGAAAATTGAACTACTAAACTTTGGGTTGAATATTTAATATGATAATGTCACTTGGTCTATATAGTTGATTTCATTAATGTTATATGATGTAGTTTATAGTGTTATGTTATAGTTTTACAGTCATTTATTAAAGCTATTCTTAGTATGCCAATCCTGCATCCTATCACTACTAATGGAACATTTGATCTTATTTCATCACAATCTTAAAAAAAAGGCACACCCTTTGATGCTTTGTTGGCCCTTCTATGAACATTTAATTAATTAATTCCTTTATTATTAAGATTTAAGAACAACATATCTTGCCATGTGATTAGTATAAATAAAGAGTACAAATGTGATTACAGTTAAATGACAAATTAGCTTTTGACCTGATGAGTTAAGAGATATCAGAAAAATCATAAAAAAGGTTAAATTAGGAAAGTTTGGGCATTTTGGTAAAAGAAGAGAGTCGATAAACAATCTCACAGCATTCTTCTTATTTCTTATCTTAGCTGTCACCCTTTGTTTAGTTTATTTATTCATCTTCATTCAGTAATTGTAATTGTAATTATAATTGAAATTGAAATTTCTATTCCTGTTCCTCTCTTCCACCTGTCTTTCAAAAACTCTTGTTCCACAAACACAAAACACATCTCAATCTCTGTGTTCCAAATTCTCATTTTTTTTTCCAGCTGAATACAAAGTTCCACAGATTGTATTTCGATCCATGGCATCAAGACGGCGCATGTTGTTAAAGGTCATAATCCTTGGCGATAGCGGGTAATGCATGTTTTTTTTTGTGTATATATATGAAATTTGAATTCTTTTTTAATTAATTAAATTTTGGTTTATTTTATATCATACCCAGAAAGGAAAAACTGAAAAGGGGTGGTGCATTTTTCTTTGAAGTGTATATTTTTAAGAAAAAGTTTATTTTTTTTCTTCTTGGTTTGTTAGCAAAAACTATGAAAGATATAGTTTATGAGATGCTGAAGATTGGAGGAGGAAGAAATGAGACTTGAATTGTATGAAAGTTTCTTGGATTCTTGAAAACATAGAACTTTCTTACAAAACATGTGTTACATGAAAGCAAAAATCTGTTATGATTCAATAGTTTTGCAATATTCTGAGAGGGCTTAGTTTAATATTATGTCTTTGCGTGCAAATGCTTGAAAGGTTACTATATCAGTCAGATGCAATTGTTTGTTGTGTTATTCATACAATCTCTGTTTGCTGATGATAATTTATTTGGTTTTTGTTTTGTTTTTTCCCCTTCATTTTGGCAGGGTTGGCAAAACATCATTGATGAATCAGTATGCTCGAAACTCATTTTCTTTCATAAGAATTTTGTTATAGTACATTTAGCAATGGCTTGATGAATGCTGGTTTGTTTGATTTGCATTATCAAGATCATGATTTTCGTTTCTCATCTCTGCATGTAGGTATGTGAATCGAAAGTTTAGTAATCAGTATAAGGCTACCATTGGTGCGGATTTTCTAACCAAGGAAGTTCAGTTTGAAGATAGGTTGTTCACATTGCAGGTGAAGAATCCCTTTCAGATGAAAAACAATTCTTGTATTGATCTATTTCACTATCGGATTGTTTATTATCCGAATTAGTTTTCACACTGATCATCGCTTTATTTTGTAATATCTCTGTAATATCTTGCTGAACATAGCTAGAGCATGTTTTAAACTGTTCTTGTTATTAACCATTCTGTTCATTAGAGTTTTGATGGATGATCTTTACAGTCTCATTCTAAAGAAAATAATAGAAAGCAGATGAAATATTCTGTTTTCTTGAAATTCTTTGTTTCTTGTGGTGAGGTTAATCTCTATGATATAAGAAATGATGACAATTGTGAATGGTTTATGATAATAATTTGGCAAGTGCCTGGTACTTTCTACGGGATATAAGTTCAATTTCTGCCTCTATTTGTTCGAAGAATATGGTAAGGTATAAATATAATCATTTAAGATTGAGATGATCTCGTTTTACTTATAGATTTGGGACACTGCTGGTCAAGAGCGCTTTCAGAGTCTCGGTGTGGCTTTCTATCGGGGTGCAGACTGTTGTGTCCTTGTATATGATGTAAATGTCATGAAATCTTTTGAGAACCTTAATCACTGGCGAGAAGAGTTTCTTATTCAGGTGACCTTTTATCATTCTCTGATGTTGTGCCCTTCCCTTTGTTAAAGAACATTGAGAAGCTCAAGTAAATGATTTCATTTTCAGGCTAGTCCATCTGATCCTGAAAACTTCCCATTTGTTGTCTTGGGGAACAAAATAGATGTCGATGGTGGAAACAGCCGAGTTGTAAGTTACTCCTGTCATTATTATCACTTATTGCCTCCTATGAAAAGTTCTGTGCAATTTTCCCAAAAACTTCCCATTTGTAAGTTCCTCTATTATGATGTCTTTCTCGTTTCAGATCTCTGAGAAGAAAGCAAAGGCATGGTGTGCTTCCAAGGGAAACATTCCGTACTTTGAGACCTCTGCAAAAGAAGGATTTAATGTTGAAGCTGCTTTCCAGTGTATAGCCAAGAATGCACTCAAGAACGAACCTGAAGAAGAAATGTGAGTGTTCATTGATTCATTTTTCTGTTTTCATTTCCTATTGGGCTGGATATCCACCCTCGGGAACTTCTCCCGTGCTTTCTCGAAACTAATCTTTGTCATTAAGGTTATAACCCTCCTAAAATTCAAGAGAGCTATATCGCATTGTCAAATTCAATATTTACTAGTTAATGATTTGTAGGGTCTTGTACATTTGAAGGTGAAATGATTTATGATTCCACTTCCCTTTAAGATAAACAACTTACTTTAATCATCACAAGACTTAAGTATGGTGTATTGTGTTGATTATATCAGGTACCTCCCTGACTCGATCGATGTTGGTGGTGGTGGTCGACAGCAGAGATCCACAGGCTGTGAATGTTAAGAGTAGAATGTTCAATCTGGATCAGCTTTGCTTGGTGCCATAGTACAAGACATTGACAAATTCATTATTAGTCAGCTAAAACAACATTAGCAATGTAAAACCAGGAACAAATTCTCTGTCATGTATACTGAATATTATTTGTGTATTGTTGAGTTATCATATTGAAGTGAAATATTTTAATTTTGATGTAAGTGTTTTGCACAATCATTCTCTTTCATTCAAACTTGGGAAAATGTTGGCTGAGCTATTAACAAGAGGTTTCGAATTCAAATTGAGTATCTAGTTGCATTACAAACAACTCAGAATAGAGAACTTCTCAATTCAAGTATTAACAAGAGGTTTCGAATTCAAATTGAGTATCTAGTTGCATTACAAATTTACAACTCAGAATAGAGAACTTCTCAATTCAAGGTTAATTTGGCTGTAATTAGATAAGAAAATGATGAAGGGTGGTTGAAGAATAATTAGAGAAAACTGAGCAAATATATTAACTTATAAACAAAATAAAGAATGTTTTACATGAATTATTTATTGGTATAATATTCAAGTTTGTCCTCCAATAGTGTCTCTACCACTATTTAGTTCTTTGTTGGTTTTATGATATGATTAGTAAAATAATATAATTCTATGGCACGTTTAATCTTCTAAGTAATCATCATATTGTGCATTATACATCACTACATGTTATTTTTTGTCTTACACTCCTCCAATTTTCAAGGTTCCCTCATTTGATATTCAAATGGAAGATTCCAAATTGTGCAGGATATTCCTTCCTCCGAAGATTACAAAGTGTCCTAATGGATTCCATTATGAGACTTTTAGTTTTATAACCAATCGCAATAATCACATGCTCACATTCACAACACAACACAATTAACATTTTACACTATGCATTTACCCTCTAAATTTAGATAAGCTTTGGAGCAATTGTCTTTTTTAGTCATATTTAACCAACAACCTTTTTTTTTTTCAATATCTGACCAATACAAATATTTTTATATTAAAATTTAAAATTTAAATTTTAATAATATAAAAATAAAATATTAACTTAAAGTGTTAACTAATATTAATAAAAAAAATTTTACTCCTCACATTTTTTTAGTAGGGGCAGATGCTGGTGAATTGTAGGCCACCTGATATGCACAAAAAAAAAAAAATCAAATAAAAAATCAGCAGAAAGCTCAAATTCACGAAGCCCATGGAAGTTTCTCGATGGTCACAGAAGCAGCATCGCCATTCACCGCCACATTCCGGAGCCTAATATAGCAACCGCTTCCTCCCTGAGATTTAGCAAATAGGGTTTCATTTCACAAAATTAATCACAAAAAATCTAATTCGGAATTGGAGCCTGATTTTCCAATGGAGTCAACCAAAGAACAACACGGGTTACTGCACCAGATCCTACCCCCACGCCTCGAAGATGCAGGCCTCGAAGATTGTGCTCTTCCGCCTGAATCCATCCACCAAGCATTCCTCAAAGCAGCCGCTGCCGTGAAGTCCGCCGCCGCGATTTTCTCCGATGACGATGGCGAGACTGCCGGAGATTGCGTCAACGACCCGTGGCCAGCCGCAGCCGAGGGAACCTCCGATGCCGTGATTGGGATCGAGCCGGAGAACGAGCCGCCCGGAGCATGTGCCGTTGAGAAAGGATGCGAAGAAGGCGGCGATGAGGTGAAAGTCTCTGGTGGTAGCAGCTGCGAAGTGGAGGAGGTTGTGGACGACATTGTGGTTGGAGAAGGAGATAAATTGGGGGAAGGTGAAGAAGAACCTTGCATTGATGAATTGCAAGGTTTGGGAATTGACGATGATGCAAAGAAGAATAAGAAGAAAAACTGTGAAGAAGAAGAGAAGAAACCTACTTTAACTGAAGGCTATGTATGAAACGCTGAAAAGTTGAAATTTCCTTCGGTTTTTGTTCTGGATAGCCCTGGTTTTTTGTTTTCATTATGGCCAGATTCTCTTAATTCTCCGTTACTAAGAAATTGGTGTTTTGTAAACTGTAGCCGCAACGTCAATGTCTTTCTTTCTTCAAATCTTGAGGTTGTTTTTCTTTCCTTGAGATCTTTGTTTGAGAGCGAATATCCCTTTGATTTTCAATAAATTCAGTCTAGTTGTATTAAAGTGATTGTTGATATCAGAATTAACGCCCAATTTGTAACTACATTTGCAAATTCATGTTAGAAACAACATGTATGGTGACACCTTTGATAAGATCACAAGATTTTACTTGTATCCAATAATTTCTGGGAAAATAAGTCCCCAGATAAGACGTTTAAGCTGAAAATGGTTGCCTCTAATTTAGACCCTGTTAAATGTGTTACGAAAATGGTGTTTAGATGTGTTTCAACTTTCACAGCTTGTTTAAGTATTTTTAATGGTATAGAATTGAATTTTAGTATTTGAAATGAATTAATAAAATTATAAAATTAAATTAATTTTTATTGTTTAAAATATTTATCAAATAAATTAAAATTTTATAGTAGATAATTTTATCTTTTATTAATACATCATATTTATTAAATCATATAAAATAATTTAAAAATTTATATTTTTTAACTAAATTTCTTTTCAACTAAAATATGTTCATCCTTTTTAAAAAAACAAAAATTGTATTAATTTAAAAATATTAAATTTAGAAAACATTGTTATTAATTAAAAAATTAAATAGTTTGTCGTGGTTGATTATAATGACAACCAATAACAAAAAAATAAACATAAACTATTGAGGTCTATCGATCTAGCAAGTAAAAAAAAAAAGCTAGTTATTAAACAATAAATTATAACAACTAATTAATATCACTAAAATAAAATAAAATTGTGTATTTTTTATTATTGTAATTGTGTATTTTTTATTATTGTCATGATTGACACAACTTCACTTGTTCAGAAATAGTGGTTAAACATAAAATCTAATACTTTTTTTTTTAGATGGTAGACTTTCCAAAAAATATATATACATTATATTGAGTGAATTAAAAGAAAAGAAAAGGAACAAAAGTAGTGAAAGAAAAGAGCAGTCTGTGTTAAAAGGTTAAAAGCATTTAAGAGAAGGTTAAAAAAGAAGTAATTTATTATAAAGATATTTTAAATTTTAAATAAAATCCCAATAGAATGAAATTTTAAATTAGATCTATTTAAATTGAAATTGATTTAAAAAAAACAATAAAATTAAATAGAATTCTATTTAAACTAATTTAATTATTTTTGTTTCAAACACTAAAATTGAATTCAAAAGCATTTAATATTTTCCCATAATTGGACCAGAAAAAAGGTATGTAAAAGCCAGGAAATAAAAGATAAAAAAGATACCAGTGAGTCCTAAGTGGAATTCCGAATTCTATTGCTACGATCTTAACAAACTCGAGCATACAGCCCGAAGTAACAAGCAATACGCTCAACAATGCTCCCACAATCATCAATGTTTAACGTCTGAAAAAATTATTGTAGCCAAATGAAGGCGCATCAAAGTTATTTTGATAGTTCAATAGATGGCATCAAATTAAACCAATGGGGTTAAGAGGGGCTTTCCGAGGAAGTGAGCCTCCAGATTGTCAAGGACAAGGTCAGCCATTGCAGTCCGAGTTTCAACTGTGGCGCTTCCAACATGAGGCAGCAAAACAACATTTTCAAGCCCAAACAGCTCTTCGGGGACATGAGGCTCTTTCTCGAACACATCTAGCCCAGCTCCTCCTAGGCGACCTTCAAGCAGTGCAGACACAAGCTCCGGCTCATCAACGTGCTTGCCTCGCCCAATGTTGATCAGAACACCCTTTGGACCGAGAGCATTTATCACCTCCCGGTTGATTATGTGATGGGTTTCCGGCGTAAGAGGGCAGGCAACAACCAGTACATCACAGTTGGAGGCTAACTCAACAACACTTGGATAGTACTTGTACTTCGAATCTGGTTTTTCATTTCTGGAGTAATAACATATTGAACAGTCGAATCCTTCAGCTCTCTTGGCAACTGCTGCGCCAATTCTTCCCAACCCAAGAATGCCGAGGGTTTTGCCAGAGAACTGCAAGTGTAATATTATACAAATAAATATAAATTTGCCATTGCAAAAGTAAATGGGATCCCAAAAGAGTATGTGTGCACGTATAAAACAAATTATAATGTGATGATGATAGATCGCTCGGGTCTTGTTCTCTAAGATCGCTATGAATAGTACAAATTGTTAGGCAGTCTGTTTAAGGTGCTCAGACAAAAAAATGAATGGATGAGAAAAATTATCCTCATGGCAAAAGAAATCTCAGATTAACGAGATTATTTTATCTCATCATCACAGCACCTTCTCCTATTTATAGTTTCAATTCAAAAATGTAAGTAAATAACAAACAAGTAAGATATAACTGTTTACATATACATGAGAATGATGAGATTAATGGAGACGGAGAGAACAGTATATGAAGAATAACAGAATAAAAGGTGCTCAGAAGAATGAATGGATAGAATTGTTCTCCTCATAGCAAAAGAAATCTCAGATTAACGAGATTATTTCATATCATCATCACAGCACCTTCTATTCATTATTTCACTTCAAAATGGAAAACAAACAAACTAGTAACGTTTAAATGTTTACATATTGTCATCTACATATGTGTGTGTGTGTGTGTGTGTTTGAGAGAGAGAGAGAGAGAGAGAGAGAGAGAGAGAGAAGCAAATTGGTTTCTTTAACAGAGATGACGATAAACAGAGATGACGATAATCATTAATGAAGGAGTTATAAACTTATAATAACAGAACACTTCAAAGTTACACGTTTAATAGCCCCGCCACGAAGCATAGCTCGTGTTAGGCGGCGCTGCAGCTTGAAGATTTAGGGTTTTTTTATCCTTTTTCGTTTTATGGCTCTCTTTTTCTTTGGGTCAGACAGAGTAAACATGTTTTTTTTTTTTTGTCTCGAGAGGAATTCTTTTATAATTGGACTAAGCTTTTGGGCTCACAGTTAATGATGTGGATTAAGTTTTTCACCCCTACCCCTCAAAATTCTTTATTGGGCTTCTTCCTTTATTGGGTCTCTCATTAAGCAGATTGGAAGGCAAAGGAGAGTATCACTATGCACCCAGGGTTTCACTTTGTTGACAACCCCACCCCTGTAGTGCTCAGATAAATTTTAGGGGATGATTTTAGTGGGGCTACCTTACACCGAGATGTGTAATTTTTTTGCTCTCTCTTTCTGGGAGTTAACCCCGTTTGCTTACAAAAATAAAATAAAATTCTTAGTTAGTATTCTCAAATTTTCCAAGGCTAAACTTCACTTGAACTTTTGTCTTTTGCCTTTCGGCCATATGCAAATACTTTGAGACATACCAAGAGAAAGAAACTGAAAACCATGTAGGACAACAAACAGCAACCGTTTCAAAGAATGAAGAATTGTAGACCCTTTTGTGAGACTAAACTTATTCCATTAGTTAAATACTTTTATTTCCAAGTATGAAATACTAGTAGCACAAAGCCACAAACAAATCTCTGGAGGGTTGTTTAGGGAAGGCATTAAGAGGACAATTCAGTAATATGCCTGGGGCTGTGATACTTGTCAAAAGAAACAAGTATCAAAACACTTTCACCTGGAGGCCTCTAGCATCCCCTCTCCATTCCGTCTCAAGTTGGACTAATATCTCTATGGACTTCAACGGAAAGCATGCGATGGGGGTTGATATCCTCCTCGTAGAGGTAGAGATAGGCTCGCGGAATATGATGTCTCACTCTTTTAGTGCCAAGGATGTAGTATCACTACATGAGTTCCCCAAATCTATCATTTCAAAGATGTCTAGGTTGGCTGAGACTACTTTGAAGCACAGCACAGCCTACAATCCTCAAATGGAAATGGAATGCCACACCAAAGAGGCGAACAAGTTTTTGGAAGCTTATTGGGGTGCTTCACTTATGGGAAGCCTAAACAATGACCCAAGTGATTAAGTGGGCTGAATTTCAGGTCTAAAATTATAACGCCTCCTACTTTGCAGAAGGGGGATTTGCTTCCATCAACACTGGAAGAGGTAAATCAGATCCTGATTGAAAGGGCTAAGCAGCTTGATGAATTGAAACAGCAGTTACTAAAGACGCAAACCAGGATGAAGAGACAAGCCAAGCGGGGGAAAAAATAAAACAAGAGTCTGGTGTTTGAAGTTTGAACTCTGAACCAGGGGAGTTAGTGTATCTTAAAATACAGCACTATAAGCTTAAGTCTCTACCTAATAATTCAATAGAAAACTCAATCCACGTTTTTATGGACAATTTCACTGGATTTTTCATATTTCACTCACCGGAGCTAAATTGTCTGATTCAATATTAACCTAGTGGTTTTTACTCAAGTTTCAAGTTAAATGCAAAAGAACAATCACATTTCATCAATGGTAAATGCAAAAAAAGGGAAATGAAGCACAGTGTTGAGTGTTCTTCGTTTACCTTAGTAGTCAACTTGTAGTCACCTTTTTTCCAATTCCCGCTCCTCACGTATCGATCGCACTCGCAGATCCGCCTCAGTACCGCAAGAATCAACCCGATCGTCAAATCCGCAACCTCATCGGTCAAAACATCGGGAGTGTTCGTAACCCTAACCCCTTTCTCCTTGCACTTCTGGAGATCGATCCTATCCACGCCGACGCTGAAGCTCGAAACAATCTCCAGCTTGGGCAGCGCCTCGATGAGCGCCGCATCGGGTCCGCCGCTGGAGCTGGCTACGACGGCGCGTATGGAGGAGGCATGGTCGCGGAGCACGGCGGCCCTCTGCGATGGATCGATAGCGCGGAAGAGGTTGTAGCGCTTGTCGAGCTCTTGTTCGAGATATGGAAGGACTTTTCCGACGAGAAGGATGCTGATTGATCCCATATTGTCTTAGGGTTAGGGTTTCAGGGCGGCGATGGTTGTTCTGAACTGTGAGGCACTGAAGCTCCATGGAGATAGATAAAGTTATAGTGGCAGAGACAATAGGTACCATTCGTACCATCACTAACAATAAAATTACGGAAAAGCTCTGCATACAAGCCATTAGGGCTTGTATGCTTTACAAGTTTATTAAATGATAAATTTAAAATACTCGCTTCTCCAGCCACGTTGATTACACGCGCTATATAATATGCCGCGTATATCTAACTTCCAAATTTAAAATATTTGTTTCCTTCTTCGTTTTCGTTATTTTGAGATTTGCTTGTTCTTCTTCTCGCGCGTTTTCGCTCGTTCTTCTCCATCGATCTTTTCCTCTTCTTTTCTCACTGGTATGTTCTTCGCTTACGTTCTCTTTTTCTCTCTCTGCAACTCGAGCTTCGTTTTCTCTGTTGATTTGTTGTTTTCTGAAATCAAAGTTCGAACTCGTTTTGAAGATAATGGATCCTTCAAGCTCAGATTCTGCGCTGAATCCAGGCGATGTGGATTATGAATTTGAATCTAACGAAGTTCCTGAGGTTTGATTTACAGTAATTTGTATAGCACTGTGTAGTTTAAAAATTGCTGAACATTGTTTAACTAACTGGAATTTATAGCAGACGCTCGGGTGTAGATCTATATCTGCTTTGGGTGTATTTTAGCTATTAGTGTGGGGTGTATATACACTTTACTGGTTTTTTGTTATTTTTAATTGAGTTGTTGTTGTTCAGTTGTATTATATGTATTATATGAGACATGATTGTGTGTGTTTTTAGTTTTTGAGATGATGTATTCTGCAGTCTGTGTATTCACAGTTTATGGCTTTAAAGGTCATTCTGTGGTTGAGTTGTTTCGGTTCGGGTGTATCATATAAGACATGATTGGGTGTATTTTGTATCATATCTATGGGTGTATTCACAGTTCTGACACGGTTTATTGTGCAGCCTCTCTCTGTTGTTGATGACGAGCTTGTTCCGAAGGTCGGAATGACCTTTAGGACCCTTGAAGATGCCGGAAAATTTTACAGGAACTACGCCAAGGCTGCAGGTTTCTCTACAAAAGTTCGTTGCACAAATAGGAAGGGAAACGAGATTAAGAATCAACTGATTACATGTAGCAGAGAGGGAAAATGGAAATCTAAAATATCTCCAACCGAGAAGACCAATCCGACAGCCGGTTTAAACTGTCCTGCAAGAATTTATATACACACATTGAAGGATGTCGGTGCTTGGATCATTTCAAAGGTTGTGCTGGATCATTCACACCCCTGTTGTCCAAGCAAAGCAGAGATGCTCAAACAGCACAGGGAACTAAGCATGTCCATTCGTCGTACGATAGAGAATAACGACGAGGCCGGTATCAGACCAAGCAAAACCTACCAATCATTTGTTGCGGCTGCCGGGGGTCACCGCGAGTTAAATTTCATCGAAAAGGACGTGAGGAATTACATTACCAGGGAAGTGCGGAATGTTTCCGAACAAGAAGATGCAAAGGAATTCGGGAAATATTTGTTAAGGATGAAAGAGAAGAATCCGAATTTCTTTTTCGAGCTCCAACTCGAGGAGGATCAATCGATTAAGCTCGCCTTTTGGGCCGACGCAAGAAGCAGAGCGGCCTGTGAGTATTTCGGAGACGTCATTTCATTCGACACCACCTACAATACAAACAGGTAACAAACTGTCCCTTTTTATGATGCTAAATTAATTTATTTTTACTAATCTGCAGCAGAGGTGTATATTGGCCGTGTCATTGGGTGTATTCTTAGCATTTTGTTCGGGTGTACCTAATGATTTTGCATTCTGGACCATGGCAATTCGTTTCAGGTATAATTTGGTCTGTGGTTCTTTTGTTGGGGTGAATCACCACGGCCAGTCAACACTTCTCGGATGCTCTTTGATGAAGAACGAAGAAATTGAATCATTCAAATGGTTATTTCAATGCTGGCTTCGTTGCATGGGAGGAAACGCTCCGAAAGGGTTTCTCACCGATCAGTGCGCATCAATGAAAAGGGCTCTAGAGGCCTGTATGCCAACAACAGTTCACCGCTGGTGTATTTGGCACATCATGAAGAAGATTCCAAGCAAATTAAACGGGTACAAGGGACACGCCGATATCGAACAAGAAATGAGCCATGTTGTTTGGAACTCTCACAACAAAGACTCGTTCGATAGGAATTGGAACGATTTTCTGGTGAATTTTGGTCTTGCCGACAACAAGTGGCTCTCAGGTAATGTGTTTTTAAAATCTGCAGCAGAGGTGTAAATTGTACTGACTCTCGGGTGTATTTTAATGTGTGTGTTTGGGTGTATTATGCAGATCTGTACGAAGACCGTCACATATGGGTTCCTGTCTATCTGGACCACCACTTCTGGGCAGGGATGAGAAGCACACAAAGGAGCGAGAGCATGCATTCATTTTTTAACAAGTACATCACCCGGAACAGCTCGCTCATTCAGTTCGTCAAACAGTACGATAATTGCCTCGGAAGCAGGGAGCAAGCAGAGAGAGAATCAGATGCTGCAGATTTTCATACGGTCATACCATGTGCAACCAAATCCCCCATCGAAACTCAGTTTCAAGATGCGTACACCCAAGCAAAGTTTAGGGAAGTCCAAGCCCAATTCAGAGCAAAGGCGAATTGCATCACCAGATTAAAGAATTCTGCTCTAGGCTATTCAGTATACGAAGTTGGAGAACAAGTTTCCAGCTCAATATTGGACAAGTTCGCGGTTACCTACGACTCAGTTGCAGCCGAGGTAAAATGCCAATGTTTATTATTCGAGTCGAGAGGGATACTGTGCCGTCACGCACTAAGCGTGTTAAGCTTCGAACAAGTAAGCCAAGTGTCCCCTAGGTACATACTGGAACGATGGAGCAAGAAGGTAAAGAGGCGACACACACACATCAAGAGCAGCCACGACGAGCCACTAATTGAGCCAAGAAGCAAGAGGTTCGACCAACTTGTTTTCCGTTCGCAAAATATCTGTGAATTTGCATCCGAATCGGAGGAGCTGACTGCAATTCTGCACCGTGCGTACGACAACGTCATGGCCGAGATGGAAGCAGTAAAAGCCAAAAGGAATGGGACATCCTCTTTATCCCACGAAGACGCCAACTTGGAATCCGTTAACGAGCTTCAAAGCCCGCCAAGGATTCGAACAAGAGGACGTCCAAAAAACAGGCTAGGTTCAAAGCTGGAGAAACAGATTGCAAATGCCACAAAGAAGAAGAAGACAAAAGTTTTAAGCGAGGTAAATGTAATGTTCTTTAAATCTGTGGCGATTGAGTTTATTTTTCTAGTTAATTGTTTTAGCTAATGCGTGAGTGTTATATTCAGATAAACCTGTTTGATGCTGCATCAGCGCCGCATTCAAGTAGCAGCCAATACCAGGGACAAGTTATAAATTATCAATTCAGGGTACCAGCAGCAGGGGATAACTCTTTGGGTGTATAGTTATAGGGAGAATGGGTGTAAAATTCCTGTTACCTTTGGGTGTATTTTTTGTTAATAGACAATTTACATATAGACACATATATAGATACATATAGAACAAGAGCTGTAAAAATTCACAGGTTATGGGCGTATATTTCAGTTGATGTTTTTTTTTCATATTTTAGTAGATGTAATTCATTCATTTTGAATACAGCACAGACAATTGGGTGTATATTTTTACTCAACCTCGGGTGTATTATTAGACTATCGTTGGGTGTAACAATTTATAATATGCGTATGCCTTGAATTTTTTCTTTATGTTTTACCACCTGTAATACAGTTTTTGAATACATCACAGACAGTTTAGCAGCACAGATAGTTTAACTATGGTAAAAAATATACATTGAATAAATTGAATGGCAAACATTTACATCTTTTGTTCAATTTACAAGCTACCCAGTTTCTATATCCTCAGAATTAATCTGACAAAACGGACTCAATAATACAGAGGATGGCTTCGACAGCCTTATAGCACTACTCTCTCTAATTGCCTGATCTCTCTGTATATTCAACTCACTGAAAAGTATCCTCGAAGCATATTCTACTCTGTAGTGGTCCACCTCCTCCTACAATTAAAAAGTATGTTATGTTTAAACAGAAATATTAATTCAGTAAAGTAATTCAGAGTTATATAGTTCTAAAGACAGTTACCTGTGTCCAGTTATCCCATTCATACTTCCCCTTTTTAATGTTTTCCGGCTCTATTAACTCAAGCCACTTCATTACGTAAATAGCGCAGTCATAGCTGAAAACGAAGAAAATAAATTACAAATCTCATTTAGTAAAGTTTAAGGTTCAGAGTCACAAATCTATACCTTGTTTTTTGGCCTGAAATTTTAACATATGGGGCTTTTATTTCCTTCTCCTTCTCGCCTTTCTCGAGAGGTTTCCCGCCAGCATATGCTATCAATCTCGAAAATACATATCCCTTAAATACCAAAAGAAGTCAATAATACACCCGAATCAATGGGCAAGATACACCCAATTGAATATGGAATATACACCCAACTCAAATTTCAAAATAGACCTATCTATTAAAGTAAAGAAGACAGAGGCAACTTACAGTGAATTTATTAAGCTTCTTTCTCTCATCGCTTGGAGCTTTTTTGTGTAGGGGGTCAAGTATTTGACATTTCCGCGTTCTTGTATTTATTAGCCACAACCACCAATGTCCCCAGTGGCAAACAGGAGCAAAAATCTGACGGATTGCCACATTTCAACAGTCTGTTATTTTATCTGGCGTATAAGTAAATAAGCGTACTAACAAATTTACGAAACAAAAACTTACATATGGATGTGAACTTAATTTCTTCCTATCTATGAAGGGAATGAAATTGGGGTAGGCTTCCACCCTGAATTCGTTGTCCGTTGTCGGAGATATGAATTCCCCGTTTGGGTGATCACCAAGTGCCATGTTCTGCAAGATTTGCAATACAAGAAATGAAAACATGAACATAAACAAGTTACACCCAATCTAAGCTAAAAAAATACACCCAAACCCATTCATAAAATACACCCAAAGTTAGTAGAAGTAACACTTACCACAATATCTGGGGGGAGACAGTATATTTGTGCATGAAACCTCTTTTCCTTTTTCTGGTTTAGGATGAGGCAGATGGCAGATACAATCTAGAAATCAATTTTAAATTAATAAATATTGCAGTTGACTTTGGTGTAAAAACATTAATGTTAGTCTAAAATTACCTGACTTTCTATATCACTTTTTGCCTTGAGGGATGCAAGGTGTGTTCTCATCAAAATGTATTCTCCTTGGCCAGTCAGAGTGCATATCTCCTCAAACTCGTTAGTGTTTCCCTTTGCATCCTCCTTCATTCTCGTCCCCCAGATGTAGCACTTTTCTTTCATATCATCCGGAATTTGATTTGTTCTCCCCGGTGTTTCAAACTTAGCAGAACTTTCTCCCCCAGTCTCCCTCCGAATTTGCGGACTTTCGTCTTTTCCCTTTGACGCACTGGCTGCTATCTTTTGGACCAAACTGTCCAATTGTTCTAGCATAGTTGCAGTTCCTGGAGATTTTTCCCTTTCTGTCTCCTGCGTCGACGCCCCCTCCTGGCTTGAATCTGTCAATCCGAGGCTGAATGATGGCATCCCCGGATCTGTTTTAGGAACATAGCTTGCTGTCCGTGCCATCATCAACAGGGCAGCAGCTTCCTCGGCGTCTGGATGACTGCATCATTATGTATAAGAAAAAGAGTAAGAATATACGGATGACAAGCGAAGATTGATTCTAGTCTAATTAACTTACATTTTTGTTGGAGCTGGGGGAAGCTTGGGTGTTGTTTCTTGATGTTGTTTGGGGGTTTCAGGAGTGCTGCACAGTTGCACAAAATCGATCAGGAAGAGTATACACCCAAACTCATAGCAAATATACACCCAAACCCTAAATAAATATACACCCAATACTATTTTCTTACGTTTCTCTAGCCCCTTCAATCTGTAGCATAGGGGTTGGTTCGGAATCTGCCTCAGTGGTTGTTTGCTGGGATGGCGGCACAAAAAATTGGATCGGGACTCTAAACAAGAATAAAAATGAAAGGTTAACAACGTATTTGAAAATAATAAGGTTATAAGGTTGAAATATTCTTGGATAACTCACATTGCAAGCGCTTCCGACGGCGTTTGTTCCCTAACAACCATCGCATTCGGATCATCCGGAGTCAACCTAAAATACACCCAAAGAAGGTCAACAAATACACCTGAACAATTCAAAAAGGAGACGGACTTTGTTTTTTGAGAACTTACATAGTTGCAGTTTTTGCTTTTTTTTGCTGCCTTTTTTCTCTTGAATAAAATAATAAAGGGCTTTTTTTTCTAAAAAAAATATATACAGAATTAGAAGTAGAAGTTATTAGAAGAAGAAAAGTAACGGTTATTTGAAAGAGAAATTACATGCTCTGAGACGGCTGGTTTACACTGCTCTGTTCTGTGCGTCTCTGAGAGGAAGTATCATCACTTCCCAAGTTGACAGCCGGTAGTCTAAACAGATTTCATGTTATTCAAAACAAATATACATCCAACTTAGTTATAAAGATACACCCATATTGTTTCACAGAATTCATCCAAATCACGATAACAAGAATTTATTAAGTAATAAAGCTTCTTACGTTTCAGAGGACACATTGCGACCTTCTGTCGATCGCAGGTCAGCCTGGTTGTCCCTGCGAAACAAGATACAATTATTAGCAAACAAAAGACACCAAAATCTCAAATACACAGCACAGCAAGACATACCCCTCTGCAGCAGATTTTTGAACGTTTACCCCTAGCAATTCATCGAGTTCGTCACTCGATATTTCATATGTCTCACTACATTCATAAAATAAGACGTTAACAAAGATAATTACGATGATACACCGTAGTATAGCTTACGAGGTACTGTACCCGTCAAAGTATTGATCTTCTTCAGGAGGTGAATCCTCAACAACTACTTTTTTCTTTTTTTGTGGTGTTCTGGGTGGAGAAAAAAAACAGTACCAATCAGAATTAAAAAATTAATTTTATCACAGAATATTAATGAAGAAGTGCTTACTCTTTTGGAGTTGTTTTTGTTTCTTTCTTTTCCTTCTCCTTCTCCGCAGGAGATGATTCTTCGCTCCTATAAGTCAATAAAAGACACCTCAGTTAATACACGAAATCTTTATAACAAAGCCAAAAGAAAGGAGTAATAATTTCAGGACATTACTCGTCACTTGATTCAGATTCAGATTCTGAATCAGAATCTGACTCCTCTTCCCTCTGCTTTCTTTTTCTTGAGTCCATTCTGTAAAGCAAACAATTCTCATTTAGAACAAAACAGCAAAACGAAACACACCCTGCTTAATAAACTATATACACCCAACGTCGACAAACAAAATACACCCAAACCCAATAAAGAAATTACACCCAAGTATTGTACTTACTTTTTCCCCTTTTTGCCGGGGTGTTTAATTCCCGAATCCTCCGAGTCTTCTTCAGCCTCAGACTCAGAGGTAGAAGTGTCACTCTCGGTAGTTTCTGTCTCCGAAGACGATGTTGAGCTCGCCTTCCTTTTTTTTGTTTTTTTTATTTCCTCTTCTTTTTGTTTTTTTTCTTTTTTCTCATTTTTTCTTTTGTCTCTGCCAAATTCAGAATCCCCTGAAACATGAGATATTTTAGTTAGCACCATTCGGGTAAATAAAGTACACCAAGTTATTATGATTACTCACCAAAGTTTCCTCTCTCTCTTCATTCATTCTTTTCACCAACTGCTCCTTACTCCAGTTGGCAATCCATGGCTTTGGTGGTCTTTCACCCCTGTTGTTGCGTTTGTTTTTTGAGAGGTGAAAGTAGATTACCATGAGGGCGAAGAGGCAGCCATTGATTGCCTTCTTCTTCTTCTCCTGGTAGTCTTTTATGCCCCTCATCAAAAAGGTCAAGACATGCCCCCCCCAGTTTCTGTCCTCTATGCCCTCCATCTCAAAAATCGGGACCAGGTGCACCGGCGATATTTTGTTTATCGTCGTTGGCAAAAGGAACGCCATCTGTATGTAGAGGATGAATATCCTCTTGAACATCAGGCGTTCCTCTTCGTTGCCAACGCCGATTTGCATCATCTCATCGGTAAGACTTTTGAGGGTCTTACCCTGGAATCTTTTATAAATTATTTTGTCAGATTCAGAAAGTTTCTTGTAGTCAACTTTCTCAGGAAACAGATTTCCTACAAAAAGGAAAACAACAAAGCATCCAAGTCAGTTCAGATACACCCAAGCATCAGGTTAATATACACCCAAGCAACAACTTAATATATATCTATAATTTTGAGCTAATTACCTGTTGCATTGATGCCAAGCGCATCACCAATTTTTTTTGGGGTTATATGGAAAGAACCATACCCTGTCCTCAGTTTGTTCTCCCCAATTTTGAAGTTTTTTGCCAACTCTCTCAAGAGTTGGTGATCCACCCTCAGTGGTGGGATGTGCATCAACCCACCGAATCCAAGATCCCTGACAATGGCCTTCTTCTCCTCAGTCATGTTCCTGAACTTATCATTCAGGAGATGTGTGGCACATTTGAGGTCTTTGGTTTGGTTTGCTGCTGCCATTTTCTCTGAAAATAAAAATACACCCAAAGGCATCAGTAATATACACCCATATATATATGACCCAGATACACCCATTGATAACAATTAAGATACACCCATTGATAACAGTAAGATACAGCCATATATGAGTCAAGACTGCCAGATATTCGCAAGATACACCCATTCATAACAGTGAGATACACCCATAGATATTATTCAGATACACCCAACAATGTCAAACAATATACACCCATTCATTACAGTGAGATACACCCATAGATATTATTCAGATACATCCATATAGATATCAGACAGATATCACTCAGCCATGCTTCAATATAAAGCCACATTACAAGCTTAAGCAGTTTACACCCCCGAATGTACGGAATAAACCCCCAAAAATCAACAAAAATAGCAGGAGAACTTAGAATAACAACGTAAACGACGTAGAACTTAGAAGAACGACGTATAACTCAGAAGAACGACGTATAGCAAAGAAGCAACAGTAACAGTAAACCGTAGCAGAACGACGTAGAAGAAAAGTGAAATATACAGTACTTTAATGCACTTACCTTGAGTATTCTTCGTGTGTTTTTTCTTCAGATTCTTCTTCACAGAGAGGTTGATGGTGTTTCGATGAAGTTTTCGAACTACGATTTGTATATTTTGAAAGTTGATTTTCGCTCGAAAATGAGAGGGTTTCTTTGTTTTGAACGTGCGTTGAGAAATGGAAGAAGTGGAAGAAGTGGAAGAGTCTCCCATACGTAACCGTTCGATTGCTCAGCGCGTGAGTTGGACGCGGCATTTTTATCTGTCTTTGATGCGCGTGTTTGGTGTTTGGGCTGGGCCAACTTGTTTGCTTGGTTGCTTGTATGTGTAGCAGGCCCGATAAAATTATTGTTGTTTTATTTTCCGATTTTAAATTTCATTTTACTGACAAAATAAGAAAATTATACAAGTGTTTCTAATTTTTTTTTTTCCTTTTCTTTTCTAGTAGCGTGGCTATTGGCTAATTATTAGTAATTATAGAAGTTATAATTAATTAATTATAGAAGCCTCGGTAGTCGGTACCACTTTAAAAATGTTTGGATAAGAAATAATAAACGATGAGCAGTGATTGAGAATTTTAATTTATTTTTTTAATTATTTTTTTAATATTTAAGAGAATAAAATATTTAAATATATATGTTATTTTTTAAAATTATTAAAAAGATTAATTTGGTGTATTTTGCAATAATAACATAATAAATAATATATGGACAAATAATATTGTTCATACCCTTGCCCAATGTTAAGGGCCGAGGTCCAACCAAAAGGCCTGATCCAATAGATTAAGCCTAGCTGAACACCGACCTTCCCATAAGAAGTCGGTGTTCACCACGACTTACTCTAAAGAAGTCGGACATGAGATTAGCTGGCAGATAAACACTCATTTAAATGAGTAACCGCCCCTAAAATCTCTCTAACCACTTCGTAAAACCGTATCTTAACCTCCCTAAGATAATGGGACGGTTAATATCCTAAAGATATGGCACTACTCCAACGGTGGTTATTGGCTCACCACTATAAGTACACTGACACTCCTCAGGTATCTCTAAGCCCAATACTCTCTAGACCTGCTCACACCCTTGCTAACTTAGGCATCGGAGTGTCTTTGCAGGTACCACTCCCCATTCACTTGTGAACGTAAGTCGGACGGAGTCTCCCGAGCTGCCTACTCAACGGAAACTTCTTCCTTCACACATTGGGCCAACCAACGCTATCCATTCAATTAATCTCCGGTTACCCACCGTAACATTGGCGCCGTTGCCGGGGACCCGAGAGATCACCCATTGATGGCGGATAGATTCCACGAAGAAGTCCATGCGGAAACAGATTCCGAAGAAGAGAATCTGGACGCAGGTAATAACAATGCGGACTTAACCCTCCACCAAGAGATTAACGATCAGCCGAAAGAAGGCACCTCCGGGGTAAAAAACCCGAAGGCAAACCCCTCAGACGAGCGAGAATCGGAAAAAGGCGGACCATCCCACATAACTGAGCTAATGGGGTTAGTCCACAGCCGTCTGGAGCAGTTAGAACAAGAGCGGGAGAAACAAAGGGAAACAGAGAAGTACCTAAAAGAGGAGATGGAACGGCGAAAAGAGTTAGAAAGGAAACTCTCAAAGCTGGAATCCTCCCTCAAGAGTCACAATTCCCGCGACGACCAAGAAGAGTCACTCTTAGGTGAAGAAGATCCTTTCAGCGAGGACATAATGAGGGCAAAAGTTCCGAGAAACTTCAAAAGCCCCGATATGGACCTCTACGATGGAACTACGGATCCAAAGCACCACCTAAGCAACTTTAAAAGTCGGATGTACTTAGCTGATGCTTCCGACGCTACTCGATGCAAGGCTTTTCCGACCACCTTATCAAAAGCAGCGATGAAGTGGTTCGACAGCCTTCCCCCAAGATCGATCACCAGTTTTGAAGACCTCTCAAGGAAGTTTTTGATGAGGTTCTCAATTCAAAAAGACAAGGTGAAACATGCACCGAGCCTCCTGGGAGTAAAACAGGAGGTCGGAGAATCTTTACGAGCATATATGGAAAGATTCAACAAAGCATGTTTGGAGATCCAGGACCTGCCCACAGAGGCAGTCATAATGGGGCTAGTCAATGGGCTCAGAGAAGGCCCCTTCTCACAGTCCATATCTAAAAGACACCCCGTTTCTCTAAGTGATGTACAAGAGAGAGCTGAAAAGTACATCAACATGGAGGAAAACGCCAAACTGAGAGACCTGAGCGGACGACCTGGGCTCCCTCCCTCAACAAAAGAGAGAGAAAGGGAGACCAAGAAAAGAGAAGAGCTCAGTCTCGAAAGGCCAAGGAAATATCACTCTTATACTCCCCTGAAAGTTTCTATAGTGGATGTATACAGAGAGATTTGCAATACTGAAAGACTGCCACCCCCTAGACGGCTAGACCCATTAAAAATAAAAAAGGGGGAAGCCGCAGCGACTACTGCGAGTACCATAAAATATATGGTCACTCCACTAACGACTGTTACGACCTTAAGAATGTGATAGAAAAGCTGGCTAGAGAAGGTCGGCTTGATAGATATCTCATAGAAAGGTCGGACGGCCACGGAAAGAGAAAGCGAGATGATATGGACAGAAGAGACCCACCACCGCAGACCCCAGAGAGACATATCCATATGATCTCAGGAGGATTTGCGGGGGGGGGGGGGACTCACCAAATCTTCTCGCAAAAGACATCTCAAGAGAGTCTACCAGGTCGGGGAAGAGTCACCCGACCTCCCTACCATTTCATTTCATTCACAAAAGAAGATGGACAAGGAATAATCCCTGGACACGATGATCCAGTGGTAATAACTATGATCCTAGCAAACGCCAATCTCCACAGAACCCTAGTAGACCAAGGAAGCTCGGCGGACATTCTCTTCAAGCCTGCTTTCGACAAACTAGGGTTAGATGAGAAAGAATTAAGAGCCTACCCCGACACCCTATATGGATTAGGGGACACGCCAATAAAACCACTAGAATTTTTACCCCTTCACACTACTTTTGAAAAAGGGGAAAAATCAAAAACTCTGAGTATAGACTTCATAGTCATCGATGTGGGGTCAGCTTATAATGCTCTAATCGGCAGAGCTACCCTCAATCGACTCGGAGCAGTGGTATCTACCCCTCACCTCTGCATGAAATTCCCGACCTCAGCGGGAATAGCAACGGTAAGGGGAGATCAAAAGCTAGCAAGAAAGTGTTACAATGAAAGCCTAAACCTAAGAGGAAAGGGCAGAGAAGTTAACACAATAGAACTCGGCGGTGCAAATGCCAGAGAAGAGCTGCGACCACAACCGGGAGGAAAAACCGAGGAAATACAGGTTGGTGAAGAGGAAGGGAAAAACACTCACATAGGAGCCAACCTAGGGGAAACTCTAAAACAAGGGTTGACTAAGCTCCTAAGAGATAATTCCGATCTCTTCGCCTGGAAGGCCTCCGACATGCCTGGGATTGACCCCGAGCTCATGTCCCACAAGCTCTCGGTTTATCCAGGATCCCGACCTGTACAGCAAAGAAGACGCAAGCTCGGCCCAGAACGAGCCCTAATAGTAGAAGAGCAAGTACAAGCGCTCCTGGAAGCCGGCTTTATTAGAGAGGTCAAGTACCCGACATGGCTAGCCAATGTAGTGCTAGTCAAAAAACAGAATGGTAAATGGAGAATGTGCGTCGACTATACCGACCTAAATAAGGCATGTCCTAAGGACCCTTATCCCCTACCAAGTATTGATACCCTAGTGGACTCCAGCTCGGGGTACCAATACTTATCATTCATGGATGCCTACTCGGGATATAATCAAATTCCGATGTATGGGCCCGACCAGGAAAAAACATCATTCATCACACCCCGAGCCAACTACTGCTACGTGGTCATGCCATTCGGATTAAAGAATGCAGGAGCCACATATCAAAGGTTGATGAACAAAGTGTTTTCCTCCCACTTGGGGACCCTGATGGAAGTATATGTCGATGACATGCTAGTAAAAACCCAGAAAGAGGTCGACCTCTTATCCGACCTCTCACAAGTCTTTGACACCATAAGGCTGCATGGGATGAGATTAAACCCGGCAAAATGCGCCTTCGCGGTGGAGGCAGGAAAATTTCTAGGATTTATGCTAACACAAAGAGGGATTGAGGCCAATCCCGACAAATGTAGAGCTATCCTAGAAATGAAGAGCCCGACCTGCTTGAGAGAAGTCCAACAGCTCAATGGCCGGCTTGCAGCCCTCTCCAGATTCTTGGCAGGATCGGCACTAAAATCCCTTCCACTATTCTCCTTATTAAGAAAGGGATGCCAATTTGAATGGACTCCGGAATGCGAGGGGACATTCCAAGAGTTCAAAAAGTTTCTAAGCCAACCTCCTATCTTAACCCGACCAGTACCAGGGAAAGACCTCGTTTTGTATTTATCCGTAGCAAACAAGGCTGTCTCGTCAGCCCTGATAAAAGAAGACGAGGTCGGACAGCACCCGGTCTATTTCATCAGTAAGGTACTACAAGGCCCTGAACTAAGGTACCACAAACTTGAAAAGTTTGCCTACTCCTTAGTGATAGCCTCACGAAGGCTACGACCTTACTTTCAGGCTCACACAATAAGAGTCCGCACAAACCAACCCATGAAGCAAATCCTCCAAAAGACGGATATTGCAGGGAGAATGGTTCAATGGGCAATAGAGCTCTCCGAATTCGATCTAAAATATGAAACTCGGGCAGCAATTAAAGCTCAATGTCTCGCCGACTTCGTAGCAGAATACGCAGGAGACCAAGAGGAAAAGCCGACTACATGGGAACTCTATGTAGACGGATCCTCCAACAAAACGGGAAGCGGCGCAGGCATAATATTGGTAGATGAAAGAGGAACCCAGATTGAGGTTTCTCTAAAATTTGAATTCCCAGCCTCAAACAATCAGGCAGAATATGAAGCCTTGATTACTGGGCTAAAATTAGCAGAAGAAGTCGGTGCTACAAAGGTGATGATATACAGCGACTCGCAAGTGGTGACCTCCCAAATAAGTGGAGAGTATCAGGCAAAGGACCCAAATATGAAGAAGTACTTGGAAAAAACTTTGGAGCACCTTAGACGCTTTGCAGAAACCGAGGTCAAACACATAACTCGGGATCTAAACAGCAGAGCGGATGCCCTATCCAAGTTAGCAAGTACCAAACCAAGAGGAAACAACAGAAGCCTGATTCAAGAAACCCTCCAAGAACCCTCAGTAGCAAAAACGGAAGATAAGCAAGAGGTACTTGAGGTAGTCGGTTTAAACCTCGGATGGATGAATCCCTTAGTCGAATACTTGAAATTCGACATCCTTCCTAAGGAGGAAAAGGAAGCCAAAAGAATCCGAAGGGAAGCACAGCATTACACTTTGGTGAGAAATGTCCTCTACCGAAGAGGGATATCAACACCATTGTTAAAATGCGTACCGACCTCAAGAACCGCCGAGGTGTTGGAGGAAGTACATAGCGGGATCTGCGGAAATCATCTCGGAGCAAGGTCACTAGCCAGAAAAGTAATCCGAGCTGGATTCTACTGACCGACCTTGCAGAAAGATGCCACAGAATTTGTGAAAAAGTGTCAACCATGTCAGATGCATGCAAATTTCCACGTGGCTCCACCAGAAGAGCTCATTAGTATCATTTCTCCATGGCCTTTTGCAAATGGGGAATGGATTTGTTGGGTCCTTTTCCCCAAGCGACAGGACAAGTCAAATACTTGATTGTGGGAATAGATTACTTCACAAAGTGGATAGAAGCAGAACCGTTGGCCACCATCACCGCTCAAAGAAGTCGGAGATTCCTCTACAAAAATATCATCACAAGATACGGGATACCTTACTCCATCACTACGGATAATGGAACCCAATTCACCGATGCTACCTTCAGAAGCTTAGTAGCCAGTATGAAAATCAAACATCAGTTTACCTCGGTAGAGCACCCACAAGCCAATGGGCAAGCTGAGGCAGCTAACAAAGTCATACTGGCAGGACTAAAGAAGAGATTGCAAGAAGCAAAAGGAGCTTGGGCTGAAGAGCTCCCTCAAGTGCTATGGGCCTACAGAACAACACCCCAATCCGCCACGGGAGAAACACCCTTCCGACTAGTCTACGGTGTAGAAGCCATGATTCCAATAGAAATCAATGAGCAAAGCCCAAGGGTAATTCTCCACGACGAGGTCGGAAATATACGGGGACACAAAGAGGAGCTCGACTTGCTCCCTGAAGTCCGAGAAGGTGCCCAGATAAGAGAAGCTGCGCTGAAGCAAAGAATGACTACAAGGTACAACAAGAAAGTCATTCGAAGAACATTTGCTACAGATGACTTGGTCCTAATCAGAAATGACATTGGAGTCAATAAATCGGGAGAAGGAAAGCTCGCCGCAAATTGGAAGGGACCATACAAAGTCAATGAAGTCTTAGGAAAAGGTTATTATAAAGTAACCGACCTAAACGGCACTGAGTTACCAAGGTCGTGGCATGCTTGTAATATGAAAAGGTACTACAGTTAAAAGCGAACTCTACTCCCTGATGTATTCTTTTCCCAACTTCATGATTTTTTTCCAAAAAGGGTTTTTTCTGGAGAAGGGTTTTTAACGAGGCATCATAGTAGAGACTAAGGGAAAAATAGGCTATCAAGACCCTTAGTAGCAAAAAGAAGGTACCTCCCCAATTAATAAAGATCTTTTTCATTCATAATATCTCTTATAATATCCTTCTTTATTTTTCTAAGTCTTTCTACGAAACGCGTCGACTTAAGCTCGACAAAACGTGAAAATCCCATGAACCGACCTAGATCGTCGTCAGGATAAAACGACGAGGCACAAGTCGGTGTAAAGAGGTTATATGAGTCGATCATAAAAACTCGGAAACAAATCCGACTCATAAGTCGGAACAACATACCGAGTAGGAAAGCTCGGAAACACACCGACCCTTAAATCGGAATGTAGAACCGAGTAGAAGAAAAATGCATCGCAAAAATAACCTAAGTCATGAGAACTCGCTAAAACAAAAGTTGAGTACGAGGAATAACAAAAAGAGATATGACTCGGAGCCCCACCAGGACCAGGAAGAGAAGCTGAAGAGGAAGTCGGAGGAACAACTGAAGAACTCGGAGCGTCTTTGGGACGAGGAGGAGACTCGATAATCCTCTGCCCCCGAGTCTTCAAATCTGACTCGGAAACAACCTCGGGGGCAGGAGGATCCACGATAGCACCGTCAATGACGACCTTATCAGGATGTAAAGGAGAAAGGTCCAAGTCGGGAGCAATAACTCTGACTTGCTCCAGGAAAATTCTCCAAGATTCCTCGGCCCCATCAGCGATAGAATCCTCCAACTCGGCGTATGCGTTCCGAGAATTCAGCAAATCCTTCCTCACAGCCACAAGATCCTGAAATAAACTTTGGTAACTATCTTGTGCTGTCTTCCTTAGATTCGCCTCCATAGTGCATTGGGCCCGCAGCTTGCTCTCCTTCTCCCGGAGGCTATCCCTCTCCTCCCTCAACTTGGCCACCTCCTCCTTTAACTCCCTCTCTTGATCTTGGAAAGCAAGAAGCCTCCCCTCCAACTCCTCAACCTTCGAGGTTACCCCCAAAGAGCTGAGGGGAGCCTTCTCAAAAAGATCTAGAAGTTTGCCACAAACACCTGCTGCCCTAAAACTCTCCTCGGCCATGGTGGTGAGGTGGTTTCGAACAGAAACATCATCCATACTTATAAAGGGATAGATGTTCTTTCGGACGAATGCAAGAGCATCCGCCTTAACCCCACCATCAAAAGAAGAAGAGCCAGACTCTGAAGTCTTGCGCTTCTTCTTCTCTGGCTCAGGAAGAAGTTGGGCAGAAGGGAGTGGCCGGGACAAAGTTGAAGAGGAAATTATAATAGGCCGAGAAGGAGTACCCACGTTCTTAGGAGGAGGAGGAGGAGGAGGAGGAGGAGAGGCGATCGCCCTGGCACCATCAGACCTGGCCCGGGACTTTGCCTTAGCCTCCTGAACTCGTTGGTAAGATTCCTGAGCATTCTTCTTTGCCATATCTGCAAAAGAAACAACTAGCAAAAGTTACAAGTCGGTAAAAACTCAAACCGGCAGAAACAAGTCGGAAATGAGAGATGCATGCACTACCTAGTTGTGACCGAATAAAAGTCGGTGTCCCCTGGAGAAATTTCCTCGTATCTAAATACGGGGTCCTCCCCCACGCTTCTCGGAAAAACCCCACAATAGCCGCCTCCACCTCGTCAAGGTCATCTAGACCATACTTCTCACAAGGGGAGGCAGCCAACCAATAAAGGGGAAAGCGAGGGGAGGAATGCTCGTCCAGAAAAAAGGGGTGGTGACCATCTACAGCTCGCACTTTGAAGAAATAATTTTTGAAATCATGAAAAGATTCGTCAAAAAGGGTGAAAATTCTCCGACCTTGTATGGCTCGGAAAGACACCCATTGTTGCTTGTTATTTAGCCCACTAAAGGGCTTAGTCATATGAAAGAGGAAAAAGAAAATCCTCAAAGAGGTAGGAAAGTCCAAGGCGTGGCTAACAAACTGATAGATTTTCAGAAAACCCCAAGAATTAGGGTGAAGTTGGGTAGGTGCGACTCGACAGTGGTGCAAGACAGATATTTCAAGATCCGAAAAGGGAAGAAAAACACCCAAGCGGGTGATCATACATTCATACATAAAGAAAAAATGAGGAGCCGCCTCATCGGCCCTCCCAAAACAAACCCGGTCTTCCGGACCCGGGACTATCAACTCATATTTTGGCTCGTCCTCCTCCGAAATACAAAGCCGGTGATGAGTACGAAGATGAGTGATGAACTCAGCATCGACCAAGGGTTCCTCCCCAAGGACAGTGTCATCTACCCACAGAGAAAGAACATCTACAGAAGCCATTTTTCTTTATATAATGAAAAATGACAGAAACCTACAAGAAGGAAAAAGAAAAAGAAAATCAAAAAATACGGTCCCTAAAGGGGAGGGATGCGAAACCGAAAATCTACAGATCAACCTATCCACCCACAAAAACCAAAAGCATGCAAACATAAGGCATGACATGAAAAAAGTAAACACTAACCTTTATCCGAGAAATGAAGGTTGGGAAAGGCAGAAATCTTCAAGCACAAGAATACAGCACGAACAAGGAGATAAGAAGTTTGAAAGATTGCAGAAACAGAAGACGGAAAGAGAGGGAAAGTATTTATAAACATACTAAGGGGCATAATGGTAAAAACGAGGCAGTCATTAATGAGATTGCACCGTTACCAAAGCCCTCAATCCCTAAATGCTTCCTCAACGGACACGACGCTTGAATTGACGTAACTGTCAGAAACAAAAGGTCGCGAAAATCACGTCGGTTTCAAAACCCGTGAAAGTCGGCTACGAACCCGAGTTAAATACTTGAACCCAAGCCTTAAAAGGATCTTGGGCTCAAGTAGGGGCACTGTTCATACCCTGGCCCAATGTTAAGGGCCCAGGTCCAACCAAAAGGCCTGATCCAATAGATTAAGCCTAGCTGAACACCGACCTTCCCATAAGAAGTCGGTGTTCACCACGACTTGCTCTAAAGAAGTCGGACATGAGATTAGCTGGCAGATAAACACTCATTTAAATGAGTAACCGCCCCTAAAATCTCTCTAACCACTTCGTAAAACCGTATCTTAACCTCCCTAAGATAATGGGACGGTTAATATCCTAAAGATATGACACTACTCCAACGGTGGTTATTGGCTCACCACTATAAGTACACTGACACTCCTCAGGTATCTCTAAGCCCAATACTCTCTAGACCTGCTCACACCCTTGCTAACTTAGGCATCGGAGTGTCTTTGCAGGTACCACCCCCCATTCACTTGTGAACGTAAGTCGGACGGAGTCTCCCGAGCTGCCTACTCAACAGAAACTTCTTCCTTCACACATTGGGCCAACCAACGCTATCCATTCAATTAATCTCCGGTTACCCACCGTAACAAATATTATAATGTGTGATCAAATAATATTATAATATATAATTAAATTATAAAATGATACATATCACTAATAGTCTATATTAACATACTGTTAATTTGTATACTTTTTTAATTTTAAATTAATATAAATAATATCTCAATAACAAATTTGATATATCATGCTAATTTCATAAATCACTTTAGGGTTAACTCGAAATAGATTGTTCCCAGTTTGCATGGGACATAGTTACAACCTTACAGGAAATCACAAATCTAACTGAATCTTAACACTATGTTCGAGGAGCATCCGAGCATCCTCTCTGATTAGAACATCAAGGCCAAAAATATGTTTCTTTGCGAATAAAATATGTTTAGTTAATATAACACTTGTTCTTTTAAAATGTTGCACGTGCTTTTGCTATTAGATTAAAGTATGAAAATTAATTTTTTTTTAATCAAAAGATATATGTATTCTGAGGTTACAGCCTTACTGAGCTGCTTAATCAATAGATGGTGTAGAATACTCAGATCAAAAGTTGCAGCAATGACAGGGTGGACTATTATGACATCCTAATGATCCTATATTGGTGCCATTAAATTAATAATGATAGTTGAATATCAATTGCACCATACAAACTAAAATTATTATTTGTTATGGTCTAATTTGAGAACCAATGTTTTTTTTTATCCCAAAAAGAAGAGAGAGAGAGAGAAAAAAGAAGAAAATAATTTACTAAATGCTGATCAGAAATTTTCTATTTTTTTAATACTCTTGAAGCATCTTAACCTTAATTAATTATTCTAAAGTGAGGCATCAACACCATCCAGTGATGGAAGAGAGTGAGTTTAATTTGTGTCAATGTTAATTAATTAATTGGCTAAGCATGCATGTCTGCCTTCCCTGTCTTTAGCAAACTTTGACCCTCAAATTAGAACCTTAAATTAAGTAATTAACCATCCAATTAAACCCTCACATCTAATAACATAACATAGTAAAATAATGTTATACTAATATAATCATTAAAAAAATTGTTTCTTCCACAAATCTTAAACCCACATAATCTTATCTCATATATTTTTTTCTTTATCTATCAACAATTCAACATGCACCCCACGTTCAATGAACTCAGCACAAAAAAAGAAAATAAAACCAACTCAAACCCCATCAAATAATCACCTCCAACCCTTTTTTTCTCTCTTCACAAACTCTCAAAACTTCTAAAAGAACAAAATGCACCATTTCTTTTACAATAACTCCTATTTCATGAAGGAACAAAGTTCTTTCTGGTTTCTTTCTTCACCCTCCATGTTTTGTTCTTGCTTGAAAATATAACCATTACTCCTTGGAAGAAAGCCATAGATACAAAGAATTCTGTGTTAGACATCATTAGGAGATATATTTGTATATTATTCAAAAGAAGAAAAAAAGAAAGAAAGAAAGAAAAGATGGTGAAGGCATTGGAACAAGAACATGAAAGTTATAAATCCAAACTATTCCATTTCAAAGGAATGTTTGAGAACACAGGTAGGCATACAAAGAGTTTGAGCATTGAGAGTGCTAGCAAATTGGATGTTACTGAAGAAGATATAGCTTCATCAAAGAGTCAAGGATCAAAGCTCAATGAATTAGATAAAAACAAAAACAACAACAACAATAATAATAAGAGTCCTGCTGCTGCTCCAGCTAAGCCAAGGGTTATGAGCAAGGAAGAAATTGAACTCAAAGAACAAAAAGACAAGCTACTGCAGGGTAAGAAAAACATAACATATGCTATGCTTTAATTTGCTATGATTTGATTTACAGCATTTTGATTTAGAAGCACTTTTCATCATATTGTAATATGTTTGCTTTCATATGATATATGATTAACAACATGTTTCAGAAATGGAACAAATGAAGGAGAGATTTGCAAAGTTGCTATTGGGTGAAGATATGTCTGGTGGTGGAAAAGGTGTTTCATCTGCATTGGCCTTGTCAAATGCATTCACAAATCTTGCAGGTACTTTTAATTTTGACATTGTTTGAATTATGAGGACAAAAGATTTGTGTTCTTCCCTTTTTCTTTCTAAGATGATGATAGAAATGTTAGAAAAATTTTCTCATTTTTTTTCTTATTTCGAATGCAGCTTCGATTTTCGGAGAGCAGCGACGCCTAGAGCCGATGCCTCCAGAGAGGAAAGCAAAGTGGAAGAAAGAAATTGATTGGCTTCTATCAGTTACTGAGTACATTGTTGAAATGGTTCCTCAACAACAAAAGAACAAGGATGGCACAACCATGGAGGTTAATTAAATTGAATTGGATTAAATTAAAGCTGATTAGTCCTATATATGTTCCCTCTTATGATTGAAACTCATATTTGATTTGAATAGATCATGACGACGCGACAAAGAACTGATCTCCACATGAATATCCCTGCCTTAAAAAAGCTTGATACAATGCTTCTTGTAAGTAGTTTCAATTTGATTTAATTTGATTGTTGGTTAACTCAGACAACTAACATTCAATGGCTGAGCAGGAATGTTTAGATGGCTTCCAAGAGAAGCAAGAGTTCTATTATGTAAAGAAGGATGCTTCGGATGATTCGGAGAAAGATGGAGGAAAGAATGATGACAAGTGGTGGTTGCCTACACCTAAGGTTCCAGTAGATGGTTTATCTGAGGCATCAAGAAGGTTTCTGCAGTACCAAAAAGATAGTGTCAACCAAGTCCTCAAAGCAGCCATGGCCATAAATGCTCAAACTCTATCAGAAATGGAGATCCCTGAAAGCTACATTGATTCCCTACCCAAGGTAAGTTTGACATAAATATTAAAAAGTATTTAGACATTACTTTCATTTAGACAAAATAGTGCATTGATATAGTGATGTTATAGTTTCTTCTCAATCTTTTATTTTCTTCTTGTTTAGAATGGAAGATCAAGTCTAGGAGAATCGATCTACCGGAGCATTACAGTTGAATTTTTCGATCCGGACCAGTTCCTATCAACTGTGGACTTGTCATCAGAACACAAGATCCTTGATCTGAAGAACAGAATTGAGGCTTCAATGGTAATTTGGAGGAGGAAGATGAACCAAAAAGACTCCAAATCATCTTGGAGTTCTGCTGTGAGTCTGGAGAAAAGAGAACAATTTGAAGACAGAGCAGAAACCATCTTGCTTCTCATTAAGCATCGTTTCCCCGGAGCTCCTCAATCTGCATTGGATATAAGCAAAATCCAATTCAACAGGGTAAGGCCTAACTAAGAACAACTTTACTATTTACAATTTCTAAAAGAATCTAAAAGAATTGCACCCACAATCTAAATTTCTAATTAGCCTTTTGGCCTTATGATAAGACTAAATTCATGGAGGGGATCTCTTTTGCCATGGCAGGATGTGGGGCAAGCTTGTCTCGAAAGCTATTCAAGAATATTGGAGAGTTTGGCCTATACAGTGCTTTCAAGAATAGAAGATGTACAATATGCAGATCAACAAACTCAAAATCCTAGGAAGAGTAATGCTGCAAAGAGCTCAATTCCAAGGGCTCCAACAACTCCTAAAGATGATGCAGACAGTGGTTCGATGACTCTCTCGGATTTCATGGGTTGGAATGGTGGTGATCACAGTAATAAGGATCCTTTCGCGGCTACAGACGACTTCTACAAGGATATTGACAATGGAAAAGGCCAGAAGCTTCCAAATGTAACAACTGATAAGAAGGTTTCCTATCTTGATTCCTTGGGAGGTATGAGAAGTCCAACTTCGCGCCATTAATGCCGCGAAATGAAGGACTATTAGTATGACAACTGATGAAACTGGTTCCGAAATAGGGAAGCAGGGAAAGCAAGGTAGAAGAGTATATCTATCTATATATATTTATAAATATATAAAGTCTTCAAGAAGAACAATTAGGCCTCCATTGAGGGTGTTCTTCAAAGACTTGATTGATTATTATTTGATAACTATTAATTTTATCTTTCAATTTGTACATAGAAGTGAATATATACAAAAGCTGAATGTTTGTAACATATTGTATCCTCAGTGTAGGAAGGATTTGTAGTCATGCAGCTGCAAAGATGAATTCAAAGAATTCTCATTGTATATGTACTATTACAAAAGAAAAACTTGTTATTTATTAACTAAATAGCTTCTAAAAATTATGGAATGAAAACCATTGTTCTAAATATATTTGATTCCATTGTTTCTCTGATATTGGTTTGTGGATATTTAGGTCTTAACTAGAAAACCAAAGCAATGCATGAGGCTGATGAAAGTAAAAATTAAACATGTTTGAATATTAATAAGAGGATGTAGTAGTCATCAGTCATCACACTTTACATATTATGAAAAAGCAAGAAACATGGAAAATGTGGTAGCAAATTAGATCTTGCCACGTGGACCAAGCTTTGGTGGGAGTTGTGGGCCCTTCTTGATTGGGAGAATGTCACCTGAAGCAGTGGCACTGAAGTATGCAAGTGTTGAACCACCTCCCAAGATCAAGAACTTGAGCAACAATCCCCTCTTTGTGAATGGAGCAGCAAATGTCTCAAAGAACTTGCTCTGCAAATCCATTTTCAATGAATTAGTTGTATACATACTTGTGCCACAAGAAAAATAGAAATTTGAGACCATTATTCAAAATCGTAATATCAAAATATTTTAAATAGATCAGTGATCAACAACCATTATTTCTGAATAATTACATGTGTTGTTTTGCACATTTTTGTTATATATTATTTCGTATTTCAAAATGTATTCTATACGGATAACCGGTTTGATAGCTAACTTTTTGTGTAAACAAGTAGATAATTTTCAATGCAGCTAGAAAAGATGGAGATGACACAGATGATGAGATGAACCTGAAGAGGGTTGTAAGGTGAAGGTGCATCTGAACCATACAAATCCCACTGCCCTGTAGTGTTGCCAATGTCCTCCAAATCAAAGTACACACTCTTGTCACCATACTTTGCTACCACAGCACCACTCCTGTTAATGTTAATGTCATACTCTATTAGCATTCATTCAATGTTGAAAAAAAAAATGAAAGAGCCAAGAATTTGAAAGAAAATTTAAGGAGGAAAAAAAAATCAGTTTTCAGTTTTTAACTATATAAAATAGTTGAATTATAAGGGAAAAAAAACCCACCATAAGTAGAATACTAGTGTATATACACTAGTGGCAGAAACTATGTAGCTAACCAACTATAAATTACTTGTTAGTCTCAATTATACTAATTAAAAACTAATCATCCTTAAGGGTCATTCTTCTTTCTCTTCTAGAAAGAAAAGAAAATGAGTCCATGTTGAATTGTTGATACTTATATACTCATCAAGTCAAATTTCAACATGTGCAATAATATATAATTTTTTCTTTATAAAAAAAGTATGGTAGTTACCTGAATTTCTTGGATTTTAAAGTTTGGTGAGAGGATTTGAAAGAGAGCTTAGTTCCATTAAGGGAACTTCCAGCAAGTCCATTGACTGCAGCTGGTTGAACAGCAGCTAAGGTTGCCAGGGAAGCCATGAATATGTGTTCTGTTTCACTCTGTAACTAACTTCACTTAGATTTTGTGTCAGGTAGCAAAATTGTTCATAGATGTTTTGGTTTTTGATCTGTTGATTGGATCTAATATTGCCACGTGGCAAGCTACATTTACTTGTGCATATTTGGGATGCTCATTTATGAGGTGACATGTGGCTTGAAGATAGATAAGGTTATCCAGTTTCTAAAAACTCTTGTGGTCCACAGTAACATTTGGCTGATTCCAACATAGGATCTATGGAGGATTTTTATGTAAAGCTTACAACAATTTTGTCTAATAATTTCATAGTTGCCTATGTATAGTTTTCTCCCCTCCCTTTTGCCACTCTTCATATGGGTTTTTCCCCACACAATTTAAGTTTCCTATTAAAATTATTTGGCTTAATTTTAATTTATAAATGAAAAATTAAAAAATATTATTCCATTTTAGCGTTTATTTATGCTTAATCCTTTAATGTATCTATAAATAACGTCAAATAATTTTACTTAAAACTTATTAATGAATTATTGTACTTACAAAATGAGATTCAAATTTATGATACTTGTTAAATAAAAAAATAAACTAACTATTTGACCAAATCAAATTATTTAATTTGTTTTTAAGTGATATAATACTTAATTTTTTATTATTGTTAAATTTCTTTTTATTTTTTTGGTGGTAGAATTATTGTTGAATTTCACTCTATCATTGTTTGAAATTAAAAAAAAAAATTGAGAACAACTTCCATATCATGGGCTTGTCTTTTAAAAAGTTTTTGTGAACTCATGTACTTGGACTTTCATTTAACCTTTAAGCCAAAAACTCTAAATATGTTGCACCTGGGTTGGGTTAGCGTTTGAAGTATTGAATATGAATTTTTTAGTGTTGTACGCGTGAGTGTGTGGTGTGGGTGTGTGGTGTGAAACATCTAATTTTACTGCTTGATCTAAGCCTTTGCTGCAGCCAGCATACATAAGACAGATTTCAAACCCAACACTTGGTTAAAAAGAAAGGACAGGTGAGCTGACTAATTGATTAGCCTAAATTTTTTTTTTTTTGTTTTTCACGGTATCTCCTAACTTGACAGGTCAAGAACTAATCCGTTGCAGTACTGAACTCCATTTAAGGGTTTGCCGCTGGCCAATGGGTTGCTGCATGCACAAGACGGGATTCGATTAGCCTAAATTTATTATCATAAAACCATATTAAGGGTGTCCACCTTCACAAAGATCAGGCCCATAAATAAGCCCAAATAATGAAAGAGTTTCTCAAATATATTCCCAAAAATATAAGAAAGGGCTTGCTGGATGACCAACCGAAAAGGGATAAGAGTTTGTCAATTCCAAGTAAAAAAAAAAAAAGAAAAAAAGCAGTTTGTCAATTATTCAATTTATTTTTTATTTCAGTTTCGGGTGCTGGGAAATGACGAATCTTGTGTGATTCAATGATCAATATTCTATACAAATGAAATGAAATGCCGTTGGTGTCACAAAAAATTTCAAGTGAGTAAAGATGAAATCATTAACAATATGCGTGGTTTCATCTCCGATGTAGAGAGTTCTCTGCGTTTTAGGTCGGTACACATCTAAGGTGGACGTTTAGGAAGGGTGCATGTGCTCCTCTCTGTTTTTGTTATCAGCTGTCTTTTTTCGGGATTCCTTCATGTAAGCTCCTTTTTTCACAAATTTAATTGATCTGGTAATCATCAAATCAAACCCTAGCCCCTTTGTCTTCATTTCCTAATTTCCTTTCCTATGCCCTACCAAACATTGTCTACAGCTTCTGTTTCGTCCGTCGCAGGTTAGGGATTTTCTCATAGAGTCTCAAATTGAAAATCTGCAATCAATCAATCAGGTACACTCTTATGGTCCCTTTAGTTTCAAACCTGTTTTTCACTTCATCATTTTTCTTTTCCTTCATTGTGTATATCCTTGTGATCAAATTTTGTGTCTCATCCAGGTTTTACTGTCTAGGGTTTATGAATCTGCTAATTTGTGAATTGTCTATCTGGGTTTGTATGTTTCTGGGTTCATATTCTTTTTTACATTCTTTGGAAGTTGATGTTAATTTGAATATGGTCTACGAATTGGATTCCTCTTCTTCATTTCATTGTTTGCGATTTGGCGTTAATTTGATTATCATTTCTCCTTTTGCTAGCTGTTGAATTTTTTGTTGCATGTGGTTTGTCTATTTTATCAATTTTTTGGATTTTAGATTAAATTTCTACTTATATTTTCTTATATTTATGGATTATGGGTTTGGTTTTGTAAATCATTGTCTAGGTATGGAGTTTCTACCTAATCTACTTCCTCAGTGGTGATGTGATTGGTAGAGTTTTTCCAGCAAAGTGAGTTTATAGATCCACTCTCTCCTATTCGAGTTTTGCATTCCCATTTCCATTCTCATTCAATAATCTATTTGAATTGCTTGTTATATTATTTAATTTCATTTTTGTATTTTTTTAATAAAAACTATTTTATATTTTATCTCTTGCATTTCATAGACATAAAGTTGTTTGTGAATTTAATAGCTTTATTGAGAAAGGAATGAGTGTTGTGACACCAAGATAGCATTACAGTCATGTTTGTCTAACTAGCAAGTTTTCTCTTTCAAAGAGAAATCCATGTAGCAGGTTATCTTCCATTGAAAATATCTTCTGCACACGTAATGATGTTCTGTCATATATTCTTTACTGAAAATGTGAGAATCCTTATCAACGTATGAGGTTTTTATTTAATCTATTTCATGAGTGGTGATGTGATTGACAGAAATTGATTGATAGTTTTTTGGTCATTTCTTTGCATTTTGATGAAACCTTTGGTTAATCAACTCAATTGCATTTTATTTTTTTATTGGTTATGAATCCAATTTTTTTTTTGTTCATATTCAAGAAAGCCCTTAACTTCACATAAAGTGAATTGCTGGTTGCATGTGGCTTGTGTGAATCATTATCAAAGTATGGAATTTGTACCTAATCTATTATATGAGTGGTGATGTGATTGAAAGAAATTGATTGATAGCTTCTTGGTCATTTATTTATATTTTCATTTGATAAAATCTTTAGTTATTCAACTTAATTGTATTTCATTTTTTTTTATTGTTTATGTGAAAATTATTTTATATTTCAGCTGTTGCATAGACATAAAGCTATTTGCGCTGCATTTAATAGCTTCATTGAGAAAAGAATGGGCTTTCTGACACTAAGATGGCATCACGGTACTGTTTGTCTAACTAGCAAATCCCCTCCTTCAAAGAAAAATCCATGGAGCAGGTTATCTTCCCTTGAAAATGTCTTCTGCACACCTAATCATGTTCTACCATATATTCTTCATTGAAAATGTGGGAATCCTTATCAAAGTATGGGGTTTCTATCTAATCTATTTCATGAGTGGTGATGTGATTGACAGGAATTGATTGATAGGTTCTTGGTCATTTCTTTGCATTTTGATAAAACCTTTGGTTAAGTCAACTCAATTGCATTTTTTTTAATTGGTTATGTAAAAACTGTTGTATGTTTCACCTCTTACATAGAACTACAATTGTTTGGCCTGAATTTAAGAGCTTTATTGAGAAAGGAACGGGCTTGTGCCACTAAAATGACATCACGATACTGTTTGTCTAACTAGCAAATTCCTTCTTCCTAAGAAAAATCCATCCAGCAAGTTATCTTCCCTTGAAAATGTCCTCTAGACACATAATCATATTGTGCCATATATTCTTTACTGTAAATGTGGGAATCATTATCAAAGTATGAGGTTTCTATCTAATCTATTTCATGAGTGTCGATGTGATTGACAGGATTTTATTGATGTGTGCTTATAATTTTTTTCACATTCATTTGCTGTTTAGAACCAATGGTTACCTAATACATTTACCAACTCTCATTGCCATGAGTAGAATCAGTATTTGGGGTAGTTGATGATTGCCTTCCTTATGTTCTAATGTTATGTAGGTGCACTGTATTAAGTATTGTGCGATATCTTCTTTTTTGGTCCCTATTCCTTGAATTTTTCAAACTTTGATTGGTTTTTTTGTATTTTTTTATCAGATTTTCATCGTGTGATTAGTTCTCTCTGTGCCATTGAATGGAGATGCATATGGATTGAGATTTTCTTTTCCCTTCATTTCCATGTTCAATTTGATTTCAAAAAGGTGAATCTTGTGCCCTGAATTTTGTCTATAAAAGGATGGTTGGTGAACCACATTCAATACACAGGCATTCTGCTGTCTTCTATTTTCTCCTAGGCTGTGTTTATTCCATATTTTTTGTGTTTATATCTTCATCTATTTGATATGATTTCTAAGATGCATCCTCCTAGAGAGGCTTGGAGGCTGAAAGTTAGGGTTATAAGTCTTTGGGTTGTGCCCTCTTTTGGTAACTCCTTGATGAGCATGTTAGTCCCTATTAGCTATTGTTTTAAATATGGTGTTAGTTGTTCTTTTTAAGTTTTCAACTTAAAATTATGTTTTTTACTAATATGATTTTGTTTTTTTGTTGCATTTCCAGTGTGAAAAAATTCAAGTTACAGTTAAGAAACAACTTCTTAATATGTTTAGGGATCATATAATTGAAGGTCAAGTTTATAGAATGGCATACTTTACTGATGTGTCAAATCATGGTAGTTATAGAGTAACTTCTCATGAATTCAAATTGATTTTCCTTCATCGAACCACTGTTGTAGCTGTTGATGAAGATGTTATCTCAAAGACTTGTTTCAACATGTTTTCTTTTTCTGACCTACTGAACATGACCAAAATTATGATTTTTTGCTTGGTATGTATATCATTGTGCTATTCTTTTATTCAAGTTTTTTTTAACGAATTGTTTAAATATTTAATAGGTTGTGTTTATTTGGAATTGTTTAAATATTTAATAGGTTGTGTTTATTTGGAACAGATGTCACTGGTCTTTTAACCTCGGTGAGAGAAGAGAAAGAATATGCAAAAGATGGGAAAATCGTGAAAATAATTGTGCTAGAATTCAGTTCAAAAGAGTATGTTGATTCAGTCATTTATGGTGGTTTTCTTTTATCTTTGAATCATCTGTTTTTCTATTTTTTGTTTCATTCTTTTTCATCTTTTGAGTTTCAGTCTTACAATGCGTTGTGCATTATTTGGGGACTATGTTAATCAAGTAAATCATTTCCTAGCCTCTGCCTATGTGGAGCAACTTGTTGTTGTTATTAAACTTGCGAAAGTCAAGTTCTTTAGAGGTACATTGTTTAATTTCTGTACATTTTCTTATTGCTACTCTAAGTGTTATCTCCCATGAACTTTGTTATACTCTTTTGGTATTGCTGTGTAGGTCAAGTAGGTCTCCAAAATGTGATGTATGCCACTCAAATGTTATTTAATCCTGATCTTTTTGAAGTTGTTGAATTCAGGCAGAGGTTAGCATGGTTTATTTTGCTGTTTTTGTTTCTATTCTTGAGATACAGCCAATCTAGAGTAATAAGGACATGTATTTGCATCATTTTTTTGTTAGTATAATTGAGCAAGGTGTCAATGGTATCCAGTAACTGTTTATTGCAGATGAGGATAAAGTTGTTTTCTTGGAAAACGATTTCATGCGCTTAACTAGAAGATGCACTATTGAAGAGCTCCAAGATAATAATGAGGTTGGCATTTATTGAGTTAGTTTATTTTATACACCAATGAACAAAGAAATAAAAAACAAAAAATAATTTTCAAATCTGTTCTTTTATGAATATTGTTAACAAAATTTAAAATGTTCATTGTCTAGGAGGGTTCTTTTATCATTTTCGATACAATCAAAGGTATTGTTGAAGATGAAAGTTGGTGGTATTATGTTTGTGTGTGTGGAAAGGATATTTATCCCCAAAATGGTGTATACTACTGTGATTTCTGTGTGAAGCATATAACTAATGTCACTCCGAGGTAAAAAAATTTTGTTCAAAATATTTTTTTATTTTGTGTTATGGATCTTTTATAAGAATAATGTTTTATGTTATTATTCATTTTGAAAATTTTTTTTATTATGCAAATTTAAAATTAAAATAACACTTGAAGATCATAGTAGGAAGGGTATTTTTGTTTTCTTTGATCGTGAAGCATCTTATTTGTTTAAGAAATCATGCACTAACCTGTTTACTGAGGTTAAAAAAGATGCAAGTGTATGTTCTTAGTTTTTTTTTTTTGTTGTTCACTTTATGTGGTTCATTTTTTATAGCTATATTCTTTATTTTGGTTGATATGCGTTACTCAATCTGTGTATTTCTTATCTATTACCTTGAAAATAGCTTATATGTGGGGATACTTATCCTCTCATATTCCAAGGGCTCATTGAAAAAAAATTATTGCTGAAGGTTGATACCAAAGGTGTTGGACTTGATAAATTTTTTGGCACTTTTCGAGTTAGGAGAGTATGTGATGATCTCACCATTATTGCTATGTTTGAACTTCCTGATTATGATACTGATGATAAGTCTACTCCAAAGAAAGTTACATATACATATAAGTATTTTTAGATTGTGTAAATTCATGCTTTTTTATTTTTTGTATTGTGCTGTGGTCAATTTTTCTTATGTTCTTTTTTATTTTTTAACTCTTATGCTATATGAATAGGAGTCTGAGTTAAAAAATTTGTGCCATGTGAAAAACAGGATACTGATATTAAGAAGGAGTCATCAAGCATTTTTATCAAAAGTGACAATGTTGTTGCGGAGTCTTCTGGGATTTTATCTAAATCCCTAGTTCTTATAGATTTTCTGGCTGAAAAATAGTTTGATGTTTCTGAAGGGATTGAGGTTACTGTTTTAATTAATGATGAAAATGGAAAAGTTGAGAAAATACCTGAGAATGAGAAAATACCCGAGAGTAATACCCTTAGTGATGACTTTCTTCTAAACTGGATATATTGCTTAGCTCACCAGTAAAAGAAACTCAGGTGCTATTATATAATACTTTTTTTCCTTTCCTATGTATGCCGTTTCTAAATGGATTTTTATTGATTGAGTCATTTTCATACCTTTTGTTAATTCCTGTGTCATAGGAGGTGTTCTTCCAAGTTCTAAATGCATGTTCACACTATGGAGAGATGGTTATTGATGAAGACCATTAGCCGCCTCATCAAATTGGGGATTCAAATTCCTCTTGCCCTTGGAAGTGACAACATGATCTTCACGAATAACCTTCTCTCTATAGTGGAAACATGCATTTAGAACTTGGGAGAACACCTCCTATAACATAGGAATTAACAAAAGGTATGAAAATGACTCAATCAATGAAAAATCCATTTAGAAACGGCACACATAAGAAAGGAAACAAAGTATTATATAATAGCACCTGAGTTTTTTTCACTGGTGAGCTAAGCAATATATCTAGTTCAGAAGAAAAGTCATCTCTAAAGGTATCATTCTTGGGTGTTTTCTCAACTTTTTCATTTTCACCATTAATTAAAGCAACAACCTCAATCCCTCCATAAACATCACGTTGTTTTTCAGCCAGAAAATCTATAAGAACTGGGGATTTAGATAAAATCCCAGAAGGCTCAACAGCAACATTGTCACTTTTGATAGAAGTGCTTGATGACTCATTCTTAATATCAGTATCCCTTTTTTACATGGCACAAATTTTTTTAATTCAGACTCCTATTCATATAGCATAAGAGTTAAAAAATAAAAAAGAATATAAGAAAAGTTTACCACAGCACAATACAAAAAAAACATGAATTTATACAATCTAAAAATACTTATATGTATATGTAACCTTTTTTAGAGTAGACTCATCATCAGCATCATAATCAGAAAGTTCAAACATAGTAATAATGGTTGGATCATCACATACTCTCCTAACTCGGAAAATGCCAAAAAATTTATCAAGTCCGACACCTTTGATATCAACCTTCAGCAGCAAATTTTTTCTAATGAGCGCTTGGAATATGGGAGGATAAGTATCCTCATATATAAGCTATTTTTAAGGTAATAGATAAGAAATACACAAATTGAGTAACACATATAAACTAAAATAAAGAATATAGCTATAAAAAAAATGAACCATATAAAGTGAACAACATAGAAAAGAAAACTAAGAACATACACTTGCATTTTTTTGAACCTCAATAAACAGGTCAGCACATGATTTCTTAAACAAATAAGATGCTTCACGATCAAAGAGAACGAAAATACCCTCCCCACTATGATCTTCAAGTGTTATTTTAATTTTAAATCTGCATAATAAAAAATGTTTCAAAATGAATAATAACATGAAACATTATTCTTATAAAAGATCTACAACACAAAATGAAAAAACATTTTAAACAAATTTTTTTTTACCTCGGAGTGACATTAGTTATATGCTTCACACAGAAATCACAGTAGTATGCACCATTTTGAGGATAGATATCCTTTTCACACACAAGCAAAATACTACCAACTTTCATCTTCAACAATACCTCTAATTGTACCGAAAATGATAAAAGAACCCTCCTAGGCAAGGGACATTTTAAAATTTGTTAACAATATGCATAAAAGAACATATTTGAAATTTGTTTTTTTTTTTTCATGTTCATTGGTGTATAAAATAAACACAACTCAATAAATGCCAACCTCATTGTTATCTTGAAGCTCTTTAATAGTGCGTCTTCTAGTTAAGCGCATGAAATTATCTTTTAAAGAAACAACTTTACCCTCATTTGCAATAAACAATGGCTGGGTACCTTTGACACCTTGCTCAATCATACTAACAAAAAAATGATGCAAATACATGTACTTATTACTCTAGATTGGTTGTATCTCAATAATAGAAACAAAAATAGCAAAATAAACCATGCTAACCTCCGCCTGAATTCAACAACTTCAGAAAGATCAGGATTAAATAACATTTGAATGGCATACATCACATTTTGGAGACCTACTTGACCTACACAGCAATACCGAAAGAGTCAAGCAAAGTTCATGGGAGACAACACTTAGAGTAGCAATAAGAAAATGTACAGAAATTAAACAATGTACCCCTAAAGAACTTGACTTTCGCAAGTTGCAAGGTAGTCAAATCGCGCTTCAACTCGTGAAACGCACGATTTCACGTTTTTGCATCTTCTCTCCGTGTCGGTTTCGCTTCTCGTCCAGAATTCACCTGCATCTTATAGAATCGCCGCGTAAAAACGCAGAGCCGCCAGAATCGCCAATTTTGCTGCGATGTTGCGTTCAAGATGGAAGAAGCTCTTTTTTTGGCCCTGATTGCAGCCCAATCCAACCCAATGGCCCAATCTAAATAGAAGACTATGGAAGATGGGGAGCCCTAGCAGACTAGCAGTAAATTCCCTAATCTCTTAACCTTCCTCATCACTTTACAGTTTATCTCCATGGAAAAAATTGCAAATTTTCACATTTCTCAAGTCTCTCAATCTCTGACTCTATCTCTCTATCCCTCTGAAGTTTAAATTACGCGCGACCAAAATCTCCAATTTGGAGTGTCACCGACTCGCCGTAAGGTTTGCTATCGTTACTGTCGAATCAGACTGGTGGTGGCTAGGCTATGTGAGCGTCACTTTGCGATCATGATTTACGAGATTCTATGGCTCTACCTCTTTGCCTCTGGTTCTATGACTCTACCTCTCTTGCTCTAGAATTTGGATTGCAGTTGCTCTTCTCCTCTCCTTCACTGGTAGTTCAGGTAAGTTAAAAGCTCTTTTTTAAATTTTATCCTATTCAATGCTCAATCTATTGTTATGCTTGTTTATTATTGATTATGTTGCAGGTTGAATTGATATTACCTATTTTTGTTGGCTTATCAATTATATTGCAGATTGATTATATTGTTCAGTTTGAAATATGGTTTTATGCGAATTATAGTAGGTTTTCAAATTAAGGTTAACTTATGTGTTCATGTTTATTCCAAGCATGTATTTCATAAGTATGCTGTATGTATATTATATAGCTTTCGTATTGTTTATTGATTTTTCTTCTTTGAGATATGCAATTTTAATTATTTAGTAATCTAAAGATATTATTATTGTATGTTGCTTTTTGCTTTATCTATGAAATAATCTTTGAATTCCTTTTTGTTTAGTTAGTTTATTTTAGATATGGAACATGAAACTCCTATTGTGAAAGTCAAGACTCATTTTTTCCTTAATATGCCTCGGTTATTTTTTAGTTAAGGATAGTTCAATCATCTTTATTTTGCATTAAAGAATGAAGTCCAATTTAGTATTTCTTGTTAAAGGTGCAATTCCATTAAGAGAAATTCTGCTGTTAGGATAGAGTTTTCTATCAAGTATCAACACATAAAAGATATGAGGTGTAAAATTTAAAAGATACTATGTGAATTAAAAAGAAATAGTATAACCTGTAAACTAAAAGAGAAGCAATTCTGCCCAGATAGAGGTTTAGAATTCAAATTGTGTTTTATTGAAAGAAAAATAAGAAACAGATAAGAAAAGTACTCCATAGAAAACTTTGAGTACTTAATCTAAAACCTTCCGTTGCACACTTACATCAACAGATAAAAAGTGAGAGGTGATAAGATATTGTTCTATTTTGTTTTTCTATATTTTGTTGAATTACTTAAAATGCTTTATTGAATTTTTTTTGTTGAATTTCTTTTAACTGAATGATTAAATTGTTGTTGTGGCATTGAAGACAATTCTTAAATTTTTGTTATGCTAATATTTTTTGTTTAATTTGGATTGTTGAACTTTATTGTTGAACTTTAGAGAAAAATTTACTTTGCTCTAGTTTGTTCTGAATTACTTGAAATTCTTTATTGAATATTTTTGTTGAATTTATTTTAATTGAATGATTGAATTGTTGTTATGGCATTGAAGACAATTCTTGAATTTTTGTTATACTAATAGTTTTTGTTCAGATTGAATTGTTGATCTTTGTTGTTGAACTTGGATGGTTGTAATTGGAATTAAACATAATTTTATAATTTTTGTTAAATTGTTAAATTTTTTATGTGATATTGAACTGATTTGTTAAATATTTGTTGTTTATTTTTTTTAATAGAAATGGAGGCAAATCAAGTTGAGTGCAATGAAAATCCGACTAACAATCTAACTTCTCAGGCCTATAAATTCGTGAGTTGTGAATTTGTGTTTTAATTTGTGAGTTGAGTTGTGTATTTGTGTTATGACTTATGAATTGTGACTTTTAACTTGTTATGGTATAATATTAGTTATAGTCTTTTAGGTAATTAGGTTTATTTGATATTTATTTTATTATTGGTAAAATAAATTTTTGCTATCAAAGTTTTCATAATTTTTATATTTTACGAGTCACGTTCACGTTCTGTCTTACAATTCAACGAATTACGATTCTAAATTAGGTTAGCGAATCGAGATAAAAACTACGAGTTTACTACCTTGGCAAGTTGAATGACAACAACAAGCTGCTCCACATAGCCAGAGACTAGGAAATGATTTACTTGATTAACATAGTCCCCAAACAATGCACAACGCATTATAAGACTGAAACTCAAAAGATGAAAAAGAATGAAACAGAAGAAAAAAGATCATTCAAAGATAAAAAGAAACCACCATAAATGACTGAATCAACATACTTTTTTGAAGTTAATTTCAGCACGATCATTTTCACGATTTTTTCCTCTTTTGCATATTCTTTCTCTTCTCCCATCGAAGTTAAAAGATCAATGACGTCTGTTCCAAATAAATACAACCTATTAAATTTTCAAACAATTCGTTACAAAAACTTGAATAAAAGAATAGCACAATAATATACATACCAACCAAAAAATCATAATCTTGGGTCATGTTTAGCAGGTCAGAAAAAGAAAACATGTTGAAACAAGTTTTTGAGATAACATCTTCATCAACAGCTACAACAGTGGTTCGATGAAGAAAAACCAATTTGAATTTATGAGAAGTTGTTCTATAACTACCATGATTTGACACAACAGTAAAGTATACCATTTTATAAACTTGACCTTCAACTATATGATCCCTAAACTTATTAAGAAGTTTTTTAACTGTAGCTTGAATTTTTTCACACTGAAAATGCAACAAAAAAACAAAATCAGGGTTTACCTTCTATGTGATTGATGAGCTCGATAATTGCTTGGTACTACAGCTGAAAGGAAACAATGATCATCTGGTTATAACTGACAGCTCCTTTGAACAAATTAGAGTTTTCTATTTTGTCAATAGAGGGACAACTGTGCAATTCAGATATGTCAGTTTCAGAATCTTTTTTATTTCACTATGGAATCACATGAACCAACCGATTCAGATTCACCCCGATCGTAACTCTTATATGACTGACCGTACGGACCAAGAAATACTTAATAACATATATAGAGTGTTTCGCATAAAATATAACAAGAATGATGAGCCTTCATCACCTGATGTGATGGTATTGTCTGGGTCTGAACCATTTGATGATGAGTTCTCATCAGACGGTGATGAAAATGATGATGAAAATGATACACTGGAAGGGGATGATCCTCATAATCCCATATATTTGTCTCGAGCAACGAATTCATCAACGAAGGTCAGCGAAAAAAGTAATGAAACAACAGAATTGTCTGACAACGGGTAATGCTAAATGCAATTTTTTTATGTTTTACATTTTAATATCGTGGTACATATAGATATCTTTTAATGTGGTGACTAACAAGTTGAAATATCTTGAATCAGATACACTCCAAATGCTTATTATCAGAAGACCATCATAAATTCAGGTTTGAGTCAATCTAGACTGGCAAGTTAATCTTAAAAGAGTTATTTCTTTTTTTTCAAACTTATTAAATATTGGTTCTATATCTGTTATTCATTATATAGAAAAATACTCTCTTTTATCCTAACTATAAATCATTCATTGCAGTATCTGGCCTAGAAATTTGCTGCATATCTTAAACTCTTTGGAGATTGTTCGATTTGAAAGATCACTTGTCCACCTTCCAGTGTAGGCAAGAATATATTCTTTTTTCATCTACTGAGAAGTGGAGGAAGAGATGGAGAATGGAAGTTTGGGGTTGAATAGAAAGAATGTTGTAAAGTATACAATTTAAAGGAAGGGGACAAGATTACCTTGAAGCTGGACTCCCTACCTAACCGCCAGATAGAGTTGTTGATTCAAAAATCTTAGAGCTTATAAAAAAAGGCCTCCTATGTATTACTTTGTGTGACACATATTTTGAACTATATGTTGGACATATTTTGTTTTTTTATTAATGGAAAAGTAATTATTTAGGTGGTTTGAAACTTTCTGGTGTTACTTTTGGATATGTATTACATTTTGGAATCTAGGTTTTTTATGTTCTAAAATTTAAAATATGTATAGTATGTGAACTTATTATTTAATCTATGTAATTTTTTGCTATATGGTATGAATAGTTGTTATTAATGAATATGAAGTGTTTGACTATTTTTTTTTTCTTCTCTTGTATTAAGAATTAGATTAGTATGGTTATTTTTTTAAAATTATAATATTAATATTAGATATGAGAGTTTTTTTTAAAATATATTGAGTATATTGAATAATTTTATTTTTCAAAATATTAACTAAACTTTAATCTCGTGCATTTGCACGGATCTTCACACTAGTAGAAAAGTATTATGTGTAATCATTCTTATCTCCAACATTAAATCAATAAATAATTTCTCTATCATTAAATTAAATTTAAAATCATATGACATAAATTTCATACTCTATGGATATAGCAGCTAATGAAAAAGACCATTTATCTAATTAATAATCTTACATGTTCACTATCAATCTTCTTCACATTGTAAACATGATTTGATATTCCTTAATGTACAAGAAACTAAACTCTTGACTGATTCCACAGACTCCAAAGTCAATTTTGCTGATGATGGAGAACCATTACTATTATTATTAGTAATTACTTGGAATGCCATTGTTAACAAAGACCCTCCTCCTTCTTCAGTATTCATATTTTCTTCTTGTTGTTGTTGTTGCATCATAGTAGTTGAAGTAATCAATGGCCTTGAATCAACCCCATCAGGGAGAATTGAGAACCCTGATGGTAATATTGGAATGTTGGTTGAATCACATCCATTCATCACATTCTTCATGCTAGGAATGTCCACAGGAGCATATACCACCATTGATTCATAAGCATTTGTGGAGCTATCTTGTAATATCCACCACTTGATGTTTTCTTTTGATGTAATCTCCTGCAAATTATGAGAAGCATGTATAATAATAACAATCAATAAGGAAGGAGAAAATTTTATACTTAAAGCTAATAAGGATGGACAACTTTTTCTAAGATAAAAGTTCTAAGTTATCTAACATGATGGATTATAAATTTATAATTATATCTATAGTAAAACAATCGTGATAAATGCATATTAAAATTAGTCATTAACGTCAAATATATGTTAAAATATAAAGTATATATTATAAATTAATTACAATATATATAATTATATACAAATAGATAATGACTAATTTTAATAGCTAATTTTAATTATATAATTTTTTTATTGTAAAATTAGCCAAATATATTATTATTTTTGTGGTAATTATATCAAGAAAGTATAATTAATCAGAAATATTTCTAAAATTATTTGATTATTCACTTAAGATTCTCTTCATGTAAAGATATAAATAATTGTTAAAAATCATCAAATGACAATTTGATCAAACATGTTAGTTTATTTAACGATTCTCATTTATTATTTTTACATAAAAATAACAGTACCTACCTTTTAAAGTTTCAATAAACTAAATCAACCTTTTCAATATTAACATAATAAAAGATAAATATAACAGCAGTTTGAAATTGGCGCAAAACCCTTAAAAATGGCTACAATAAAATTGTGTTTGGAAGAATAAACAATTAGAGTGTATTTGATCCGTATTTTTATTTTTAATATTTTTTATTTTTTAGAATTTGTACAAAAAAACAATAAAAATAATAAAAATTTTATTTTCTATTTTTATCTCCTGAAAAAAAAAAGTAAAAACATAAAATATTATTTTTTATTTTTATCTTATATTTTTGACATAAAATTCTTAAAAAACTATACTAAAAATACAAATGCAAACTAAATGGATCCTATTTTCAATATACACACACACGATATCTAAGAATTTCTTAAATCTAAGAAACATGCATGTTTTAAATAAGGGTAGTGCTAGGGAGCCAATGGCTTAAGCGTACAATGTGTACAATACCATGTCATGAACCCACTCATCCCAAAAACGAACTTGACAGGACAATGTAACACTAATGATCATATCTTTAATACTTCCTAGACCTTCATTGTACACATTATACCCTTAGGCCATTGACTCCTTATACTTTCTCTTTAAATAATGCATTTGGAATTCAACTCAACTAATTCAGTGTGTTATATTTTCTCCACAAAATAAAAGGAAGCTTATTATAATAACAACTCACATGGATATTTACAGCATTGCCCCGATCTTGACCTTTGGCTAATGTTGCTATGGACTGCACCGATGACCCACCAGTGACCATGATATCCCACTGTATGCAAACAAAAATAATTATAGACACAGACAATAATAGAAACTCAATGGTCCAATTGCTATATAATTCATCACCAACTTGGCTAGCTAACGTAACACCCTCTTTGGATTTTTTTTGTTGGATGCAAATGAATCAAAATCAATTCTGAGTACGCATAATAATTCTTCATTTTGGAAAAGGAGAAGTTCAGTTTTGTAACGATGATGAGGTTGCGATGGTAGTCGATAGAGGAGCAAGCTGTTTATAAGATAGGATATCGAGAATATATATAAGATACAAATAATAGAACTATAAAATTTAGTAATAATATATTTTATTTGGTGATATATAATAAACTAAGTATAAGAAAAATGCCAATGAGTTATAGTTTAAATGACATAGTCTCTCTATACTTAATTAAGAAGTTGCGAGTTCGAGTCTCTTGTGCATTTTATTAGTATTTTTAAAAAATATAAAATAGACTAGTTTAATATCTTTTTTTTTATCAAAGATAAAGAGCCTTGAACCTATAACTTCTTAAATGAATATGAAAAGATTATGCCATTTGAATTATAACTTATTAGCGATTAATTTAAAGTCTTATGATGATATAATGTCTGTATTTATATTTTATTTGTTAAACATAATTTTGTATTTTCATATTTTTGTCTCAATATTTTGTATTTGTAAATTCAAACAAAGAAACCACACAAAATTACATATTGAATGACACTTTTGGTATATTGCATTTTGAGTGAGGATATTCTTAGTGTAATAGATTTTTCATGTCACCGAAAGATATATATAAATAATTATATTTTTAATATGCCTTCTCAAATAAAATTTTGGATTTATTTAAATTTATATATTTTTTAATTTATTTTATGCTAATTTCTTTTTATTTTAAAATTTAATAAAATTAAATCCTAAATTTTTAAGTTATAAAAATTTTAATATTATATTATGATATTATTTTTTTAAAAAACTTAAATAATAAAAAAATATATGAATGATTATATATACCTTTAATTAACAATCAAAACGCAATAATTCAATTTTCATAAGAGTTGAAATGATAGTAAAATTTTGATACCAACATAAGGACTGAATTCATTTAAACAGCCTGTAATTAAAGACTATTTAGGAACTACCAGTGGCTATCATTTGTGTCTCTAGGAGGCACAAGTTATAATGGACCCACCACTTGTGTGAAATAATTTACCCTCTTATCTATGCTAAGAAATTCTTACATTTATCATTTAACATGTCAATTTTGTGAGTCATATATATATAGTTTTCTCTCATTTTCATTGCATTTATGATCTTAAATTATTGTGAGGTACACACAACAATAATTTGTTCAACTAGTCAATTTTTATATATAGATACAAACTTTTTACCTCTATTTTTATTCTTTTAAGTTTGATCCTATAAAATATTAATTTTCTTTTTTTCAAAAAAAAATAGTAATATTAAAAAGTAGTTAACTCACTTTTAATCTTGACTTCACTTATTAAATTACTCTACCTATTCTAATAACTCAAAATAAGATAAAGTAGTTACATTCTAAACTCCAATATAAGAACATGCATTATGAAAAATTTGTACCTGAGACCTATGATTTTCATCCCTCAAGAAATGAAAAAGAACATTTGGAGGGAGAGGAAGCCACACAGAAGAAACAGCTGATAGGATGACACCAAGAGGTTGACCAGGATCATTCAAGTTCTTCCTAGAACTGATCCTAATGTCTTCTCCATTTTTACTTGTCACCTTTGTCCATGTATGGAAGCTTGAGGCTCCAATTGCATGGCAAAAACTCCATCTCATTCTTTCTCCTAACTTCAATATGCTCTTTCTTCCAGCTGATGTGGCAACACCTAACAATATCATCATCAAATTGTAAATGCTACGGTCAAGTTTGGTGGAAAATTTTATCAATAGATCGAATTAGCCTTTTAAAAATTATAAATTAATTATTTTTGTTATTCCGTCGTTCCATTAATAATTTTTGTAAATGATTGATGATGTAAAATATTAATTGATAACATACATAATTCTTGACGTATCTAATTGAACACACGTGATAACCAAATATGTTTATAAAATTCTATCAGTTTAGTCTATCTTTTCAATTACATAAACTCTAACCCCAATATAATTTATCGATTAAATTGATAAATTTTCATAAACATATTTGTTCAACATCTAATTAGACATATTAGGTGTCGTGTATGTTGTCAGTTAACATTTTATATCATTAATCGTTGACGAAAATTATCATGGAGTGATGAAAATACAAAAATGATTAACTTATAATCTTTAACAAATCAATTTGATTGATAAAATCTCTCATAAACAAATTCGAAAAAAACCAATAAATTTTCGAGAACTAATTTCACTATTAATCTATAAAAATTAATATAATTCATGAGTAGAAATATAATAAAACTAATAAAGAAAATTATTGATCCTTATTATTATTACAAACTACTGACCAGTTGAATCTTTGATGGGAACATTAGTTGCCATGAAGAAAACAAGACGTTGACATTGAAGCTGCAGTGTTGATATCCAGTGCCTTGCCCCAAACGCTGTACCGTTATTCACAATGCTTCTATACATTCTGTGGACACTGCTTTTCTCGCATTCCCAGTGTTCCACCCAACTTACCTAATTCCAAAATTAACAACAATCTGCTTATTTACCTGAATTTAAATCCCATTAGGGTTTTTACGAATTATAATAAGTATGAAAACTATGTTTTATACATGTTAAAGCTAAGGTCATGGAGATCCTAATAAAAACTATCTTTCCCTTATCAAAAATATTATTTGTACACCAAAATCAGCCATTAAAATCAGTCACCACCAATGTATAAATATATTATGTAGTTTAATTTATTTTTAATATGTATTTATATTCCAACATGTATTTTATACTGGTGGCTGATTTTAGTGACTAATTTTAGTGTACACGTAGCATATAGCCCCTCACTTATATATGAGTTTAATTTTAGGTTTAATTACTCTATTGGTCCCTATAGTTTTGCGAAATTTTCAATTATGTCCCTATACTTTTTTTCCTTTTAATTGAGTCCTTGCACCAATTTTTTTAATTAGGTTCCTATATTTTTTTTCCTTTTATTTAGGTCCCTATACCAATTCTTTTTTTTTTTAATTCGGTCCCTATAAAATTAAGCCAATTACTACTAAAAATGACTTAATTGAAAAAAAAATTAGTGAAGAGACTCAATTAAAAAGAAAAAAAGTTAAGGACATAATTAAAAATTTCACGAAACTATAGAGACCAGTAGAATAATTAAACCTTAATTTTATTATAAATAATTTTACACGACCATCTAATCATATTTATGTATTTACATAATTTTTTAAATAATTAATTTAAAATTGATAGTTTTTTTATAATACATTATTAATTATTTATATAAAATTCTTTTACATTCTTAGTAACATAAAAGTTATATATATTCTTGTGCGTGAATCATGACTATGACAATTTAAAATTGATGTCATGGCATACGTACTATATCCAATTTGAAACAAATATTTAGTTTAAAATATGAATACAGAATACATACATAAACTAAAGATAGAAAGTGGTTTTAATTATATGGAATATAAAATTGATATATAGAATTCAGTTTATATTGTGACTTAATAATATCATATTTATAAAAAAGAATTTATATATATTATTAAAATAAAAGTGACAATAATATTTGTTTCCTAAGTTATGTGATAGAATAATAATTAGGTACCTTGCAATGACCATGGGACTTATCTTCAATAATGCAACCAGAAGGGCGTTTTCTGCATTTAAGAAGGGAAGCATCGATGTTGTCTTCTACTTTGTCTATGGAAACATCAACAATTCCCCACTTTTCATCACTTAACTTTCTGCAGCATCTCACGAAATACACTTCTCTTGTTGCCACCATTGGTGTCAGCATTTGCAACTCAGCAAACATCTTCAAACCCATGCATATAATTAATTTATTATATTATTATATATTAAAGATCAATAGATTTTTCATATTTCTAGCTATGTAGTATCATAAAAACTACTCTTAACTTAATTTGATGAAAAAAAAATACTTCAGCAAGTTTTGCTGAATTCTCAACACAATTACTTCTTGCCATTTTATTAAATACTATCTTTAAAATATTATATTTAACCAATATTGTTATAAATCTACTTTTTTTTATTTAAATGCATGAATAGTTATATATTTAACGAATAGTGTTGTAAAAAGTAAGTGTGTAAAACTAATTTTTAATTAATAAATATTAATCAATTTTTATTATAAACTTATTTTTAAACTCTGACTTTTTAAAAAAAATTAAGATTTAAGATTTAAAATAAAAAATAATTTAAAAATTTTGGGTTCATATTGACAGAAAAAATTGACTATTCAATTAAATTAAATTTTAAATTTATTTCAATATAATTTAAAACTCAAAAGAGTCATCAATTTTAATTTATATTTGTCGATATTTTAGTTAGTAGTCCAATATATTTAGACTTTAGTCTAACAATTTAGTATCGTATTTTTAGTTTATATTTTAAAATATTACTAACTAACTATTGACTAAAATTAATAAGTTATATTGATTTTATAGTATTATTCATAATATTATAAAGTATTTTTTAATTAAAAAATATTTAATAAAAAATTAGTCAAAATTTATCTTATTTAATATTCATTAATTATTATATTATAATAATTAATAAATACTAAATAAAATAAATTCATATTATTTTTTTTCTGTCTCTCTATCATTATCATTTGTAATAATAGGACATTTTTTCAGCATCCAAATTTAATAATATTTCCGCTCTCACTATATATATGCCTTTGGAAATCAAATGATAATAAATGAAGAGATAAAGAGATGGAGATGGAGAGATTCCAGCATGTTATGTTGGATCGGATATGGGGAAATGGAAGGAAAGTGCCAAGAATGATGTTCGATCTTTTGCATTTGTTCTTTTTAAGCTTTTTGGGTCCTCATCAATACTTTATGAGATGCTGATCATAATATAAAGCCTATCTTTTAAAGCCATACTTAAAAGATTATCACCACTTACATTTCCCAAAATGTTTAATAATGCATGCAACCTTATTTATTATTCATTAGAAATTCAACTCTCTCTCTCTCTCCCAATCAGTTATGGCATATAAAAATATATATTTGATAATTAAACAATATTGTTATAAATTTAATTATTTTATTATGATGTATTTAATAATTTCAATGATCAACTAATTATTTAATTAAATATATATATATATATATATATATATATATATATATATGGAAAAAGAAAAAAGGGAAGTGACAAATAAATTTTTTAAAGATTTATATTTTAAAAAGATTATCTTTTAAAAAATTTTTTAAGTCTTTTACAATAATAAATATGAATATATTATTTTTAAATAAATTTTTATAAATTTAATTTTAATTAACTTATCTATATTTTTTATTAAAAAAATTTTATTGATATATATATTTTTTTAAAGTAATCTATCTAAAATATAATTTTTTAAGTTTTTTTTTTTGCAAAAAGTTAACTACTAATCATATATAGTAGAATCTAGAGTACTTTATTATATTTAAAAAGGAAGATCCATCTTTTTCTCGTGTTCCTCGCGGACTCGTGGTCGTTGGACCACCTATGGCAAAAATTTCTAACCTGTAAGGTAGTGTTTGGAACTTCAAATTAAGATTTGATAGCTAAAATTAAAATTTTTATTTTAAAATATAAAATTTTAGTTATCTTCAATACTTTTAAATACTTTTAAAAAGTAAAGACATATAATATTAAACTTTTTTAGAGATATAAATTAACATTTTAGTAATATTTATTTTCAATTTTTTAAATTTTAAATCTAATTTTATATTTTCTTTTTCATCAAAATATGAAATATATAATTTACTCTTATACACTTTATACTAAACATAATACAATTATTTATTTAATATTTTTTTTTTCAGTTTTTATCTTTTCGTTTCTATTTTTGGTTTCAATTTCTTTTTCAAATACAACTTAACAATTCAACTAGTTTAATTTCTGATTCATAAATAATGAAGATTATTTGATTTTAATATATAGGAGCCACTTAGATAAATACGTTTAAAATGTTTTTTTTTTTTAAAGATATTTTTAAGTAATTAAACTTTAATATATATAATTGATTAAACTATGTTATTTTTTATCAAAACTAGATCAAATAAATTGATTTGGCTAAAAAATCGATAAACTATATTTTGAATTGGTCTAAATTAATATTTTTTTATACAAAATAATTACAATATTTTTATTATAAAAAATAACTAAAATATTCTTATATATATATTTTTTAAAAATCCTAAATTTTAACCTTTTTTTTGTGTCGGGTTAGAATTTTAGATTTTTAAAATTAAAAAATATATAATAAAAATATTTTAGTAATTTTCTATAATAAAGTTATTATAGTCATTTTCTATAAAAAAGAATATTAATTTAATTCGGTTTAAGACTTAATTTATTGATTTTTTGACCAAATTAATTTGTATGATCTAATTTTGACAAAAATAATATAGTTAATCAATTATATATATTAAATTTTAGTTAATAATAAACATCTTTAAAAAAAAGACGTTTTAAGCATCTTTATTGAAGCGTCTCCTTTAATATATAAGATTATTATTATTATCAGAAGTAGTTATTATGTTTACCAGTTGAACAACACCATTGCTATTAGATCCTTCTCCATTGCATATAACATCAACATTTGCAGCCTTTGATATTAAGCATGGAAACATCTCCTTCCATTGATTCTGCAAGAACAATAATGTAAAAAAAAAAAAAATACATACATATTAAAAAATGAATAATTTAATTTGTGCATATTATGTTAGGTTTTTAAAAAAAAAAAAACATTTTAAGTATTCAACTAATAATTAACAAAAGTAGTTGGCTCAATCATTCATTATTTTTAAAGTAATAATATATATGAATAATAACTCAAATAAGGTGGAAACTCAGGTGCAGTCGACTTCACGTGAAATTAATAGGTGAAAGCAGTTAGATGAAAATTTAGTCAAATCAGTCAAATCATCTAACGACTCTCAGCTATCAACTTCACGTAAAGTCGACTGCAACTGAGTTTTCAACTTCGAATAATATTTGACTAATAGTATAATATATATACTTACCACATCTAGAAAACTTTGGACAAGACTTGATAGGTCCATAAAAACAATTCCATTTTCTCTTGATGCTTCAATGGACATGTTTGACCTTCTTCCAATAATTCTTGAATTATTGTGAACCTCAAAAACCTTCTCATATTCATCATAGTTGAGTATTTCTCTACCAGTTTCAACACTACGAACCCATAAAGGTTCTCCAATAGTAGCCATCTTTATGAGTTCCTCTATTGCTTGGTTCACTATCTCCATTATCCTTGATTTTTCAACCCCAAAAATTCCATTGTAAAAATCCATTGATGAGCTTCTTCTATTATTATCTACTTGCTCATGGCTCGTAGAACATGAAGGGTACATTATTGTTCCATCTGATGGGTATTTCCCTGAAACTTCTCGTAGCTTCTCTACCTGTATATAAGAATTCAAAAAGATTATTGAAATATTATATAATTTCACACATGTATACAAAATTTGCATACTAAACAATAATAATAGACATAGATGTATTGATAAAAATGGAGTGGCCGCGAAGAATCAAATACATTTATTTTTATGTGAAATTGATAATTGAAAATCATTAAATTATTTGATAAATTTGACTAAGTTATTATATTCTCGATTATCAACTCCACACGAAGATATATAACTGCATGCAATGCAAGTTTTCATCAAATAGAGTTAAAATATGGTGCATGTTATGGTGCCTATATATACTTATCTTATTTACTAAAAAATAGATAAAAATTAATATTTAAATTAAAAAATATAAAAATAAATAATTTTTTAATATTTAAAACTTACCATAAAAAACAAATTCGATAATTTCGAAACCAAAATTATAGATACCACAAAATTTGCCATCAAAATATTATATGAACATACATATGTAGGGTATATATATACCTAATAACCCTAATTTTTTCATTCATTTCACAAAAAAGTTGATAGTTATATATATATATATATATATATATATATAAATACCTCAGCTTTGAGTTTGGCATTTTCTAAACGAAGTTGTTGTTCTTCAATGGAGATGGTGGAGCTATCATCAGTGATAGTAGAAGTGGTGGCCATGGCCATGCCACAGTTAGGGCAACAAGATTTGCTTATGGCCTCTCTCATGGCCTTATTTTCCTCCGTTAATTTCTCTATTTCTTTCTTCAACAACGAACTTTCATGTCGCTCTTGTATTGCCTGGCCAAATTGAAGAAAAAAAATTTGCATGACGACTTAATAATTATAATGAATTAGTTAAAATAATTTCAATAAAACAGAATCTTGCGATCACAATTATTGTTCTCTTGAAAAATCATTTATACTGCATCTATGGACACGATTAAAGTAAAAAGTAATTATTTTTACTAAAATAAAATTATATATAATTAGATACATGTGTAAAATAATTTTACACTAACAATATATTAAAATCAAATTTTTTAATAAAAATTCATGAATAGTTATATCTAACGATAAACATATGAATTAAACAAAATTAATATACAATTAATTAGGTACCTTGATTTGGGTTCGACGATTTTGGAACCAAAACTTGACTTGACTTGGAGCAAGGCCTAATTGCTTGCTGAGTTGTTTCCTTTGGCTTTCATCTGGATGGGGAGATTCTTTGAAAACCCTAATTAATAGTAATAAATACTCATCTCAGCTTTTTAATTATTAGCTGATTTAATTATCTATATATCATCAAGCTTCAATAATAATTCGTACATATACATATTTGTATGCATCTATTGAAGTAATGACACAAACTAGAAAAATTAAAAGGCCCTTAGAGAAAAAGTAGTACTTGTTTTATATTTTCACGTTGTTATTTAAATGAAAAAATTATTTCACTTTTACTCATTTATGGTTGTATGTAAAAACAAAAGGAATTATTTTTCAATTTCATTGGTAGTCCAATTACTGCAAAATTAGAGTACGAACCAAATTTTGTAGTCCCTGCATGCGAAAACAATGCATGTGAAATTAAGAAATAATGATAAAAACATAATTTGTTTTATTTTAACAAAGTCAGAAAATAATAATTTTTTATATCTAAATTAAAATAGCCTTATAATCACTGGTTCACATTTTTATTTTATTTTTGAAAAAAATCTAAGGTAAAATTGATATTGATAATCTACTTGGAAATTGGAATATAAACAGGATCCAAATTCAAATTTTTTAACGATAATATTAGAGAGACAAAAAAAACTTAGAACTTGCTTTATTTAATTAGTATTCATTAATTGTTATAGTAATTAATAAAGAGCAATGCTAGGGGCCAGCAATTTTTGTAATTGATAGCCAGCAAATAGCCATTAATGATAATTTAATGGTGTGAGATTGATGTGAGATTTTATCCAATGACTCACATTTCTCGCTGATTATATGCTGACCAAAATTCAACAAAACTGATGGTCCCCTAAACTTTTTCATTAATAAATACTGTATAAAATAAATTCCAACTCGACTGATTTTGACAAAATTTTTTTTATTACCAAACATTTTCGTTAATTTTTGACCTGATTTCTTACTGAATGTGTCTCAACAATATATCTTTGATTATTACCAACACATAGATTGAAAGAAAGGGTTTGGCTTTCAAAAGGAAATTAAAGGTTATATATATATTGACATAATTATGATGACAAATACATAGAGTAGCAAATCTAAAAAGCAAAAGCTGTTAAAATTTTTAAGCTAGTAAGCTTTAGCTTTTAATCATTGATCTTCCTTTTATTATGACCCTCATATATGGCAAACTCTTCTCATCATAGCAAACTACTACTCTATCTTTGACTTGCCAAGAAACTATGAAATAATTAATTAATTAATTCATCCATAATAATAACCACAAATTAATACTATACGTACGTAATTATAAATTAGTTAACACCCAACATGCCGCATATTCATAAATTAAAATATGTAAAGTTTGAATCTTTGTCGTCTTGGTTAATTAATTAGAATTGCATGTTGCTCTTTTCTAACAAATAAAGATCCAATACACCCTAAAAAGAATAAAAGTGTAAGAAAACAGCAATAATGCTTGTTATTTGCAACCATGATTCACTGTTATTGTCCCCACTACTCATACCAAATGCAAACATAAATATATATATATACACAAATGAAAATGAAATTCTTATATAGAGAGCAAATCAATAAAGAGCTAGCGGTTGTAATATTTTGCAGGTGAATTAGACAGTAGACTATTATTTAGTGTTAATTTTTGTTTAATTTATTTTTTATATAAATTTTAAATATTTAAAAAATATATATTTTTATATTTTTTAAATTAAATATTAATTTTTAAGTTCTTTTAACAAGTTAGATATTATTTTATAGATATTATAGTAATCACCTATATATTTTATATATCAAATTTATTGAATTTTAATTATTCTGTCCCATAGGTTATATAGCAAGATCGGTAGCTTAGCTTGCTCTTTTATTATAGTACACTTCTTAAAACCAAATTGTCTTTAATTAGGTGAAATCTTGATATTTTAATATTAGATTGTTTATAGATAAACATATATGTACAATTATTTTTATGTGATGTTATTAATTATAAATTATTAAATAATTTAATATATTTAATTAAATTATTATTTAATAAATTTTAATTATCAAATTCACATTAAGATAATTATATGTGACTTTCATCTCATTTATAACAAAAATTCGCATTATATATATAAGTAAAAGTTAACTATTATTATTACTTGATTCTTTACTACTGGGGTGGTGACAGTACATTTGTAAATTGAAAAATGACATGTCTATGTAAATGTATGAAGGACCATGCTAATTAATTAAAAAAAAAACATATTCTACGTAATATAAGAATTTAATTTTTTATGCATTCCCAATATAAAAATTCTTACATAAATAATTAATTGTGTATTATTATATTAGCCAAAATAATTAATTTTTAAATTTATTACTTAAAAAATTAATTAAATACATAAATCTAATAAAAAATTATATAAATATTTATACTATTAATATATGAAAATTAAATTCTAATACAAAAATATTACAACTTAGTAAAAGGAATATATATAGACAATGAAAAATATATTTTAAATTTAATTTTAATACATTATTTATTATTATAAACATTTTTACGTATACATTTAATTATATATAGTTAACAACAAAAGTAACTACTAAAGAAAATATAATTACATCATTGGGCGAAACATTTTAAATTATATATTTCTTAGTAGTACTTTTCTTTGGTAAAAAAATTAATAACCATGTAAGTATACACAAAAAAAATATATTAGTATATTAATTATTAAGTATAGAATATATATTAAAATATAAAATATATTAAAAATAAATTAAATAATATATATTTATACACAAATATATAATATCTGATTTAGTTATTAATTTTTTATATATATATTTAATATTTTTAAAAATTATTTTTTTTTAGATTTTATCATTAACCACTGCTATTAGTATTACTGGTCATAGAATTTAATATAAAATCCATATTAAAATAGTTATCAATAGTAGAAATATATAATGTGCCGATCAAAAAAATCACAGATCGAACTGCCGTAATCTTTTTATTTAACGGTGATTACGTAAATGGCTGTCGCAATCCTCCGCCTGTGTTGTAGGTACAAGCTAAGCAATTTTTTTAATTTTTTTTCACTTGTTATTATAATAATTAAGAGCATCAATTATAATACCTAAGCAAGTATGGGCGAAAATTTTATCATTTATTGTGAAACTAGAAAAGCAAAAAAAAAAAAAAAATTGAAAACATTATTTACGTACGCTTCCATTTCTCTGATCTGCTCCGCGGTGTGCCTATGATACTTCCTTCTTTTCTTCTTCTTCTTGCTCCCATCGTCGTCACCACCATCCTCATCATCATCCTCTGATCTTGATCTCAACGGCCCAGAATTCTCGCTGCTTACATCAACGGTGGTGGTGGTGGTGGTGTCCTCTTTCCTTGAACACTCTCTACTTCCCTCATCCCCTACTTCCTCTACTTGGTTATTAAAAATCCCAGCCTTCAATACCATTAAAAAAAAAAAAAACAAGAATCAACTCTCTTAATTTAATCATAAATAATCAATTATAGCTACTAAAATCAAAATCAAATTCAAAATCTTTAAATTAGAAAATAGTTTTTTTATTATTAATTAATTACTTATATATGCATACACGCATATGTGAAAGAGAGTAGGTCTAATAATTTGTTGCAAAGAAGATCATATATATGTATTATTGGATTAATTAAATAGATTCATATATATCTAGTTAACTATGTTATAGTATATGTTATAGTAGCTAGTAGTGATTCTAGAGGGAGTTATATTATATATTATATAAGATATGTTATTATTGTACTTACAAGGGTGAGGGAGAGAGTTGGAGAGGAGAACAAGTCCTTATTGGTGTTTGAAGACATGTCCATTCCCATTAGCTACGAAGAATAACACACACACACACACTCAATAACGTTTAATTTGATGATTTTCTAAGAAGCAAAAATGGTGGGAGAGGTTGGTGTCTTCTTCATAGAGAGAGAGAGAGAAAGAAAGAGTTAAGAGAGTGAAAAAGGGTTGAGAGTTGAGACTCTTGAGAGACGTAAGGACTACTGCTCAATATTTAAGAATATAAAAACAAAAGAGGGGAACTCGCTATCTTGTTTTTTATCTTTATTTTATTTTTCAACTTTATTTTTTTTTTATTTTGATAATGTATGTATGTAGAAGGTAAAGTATTTTGAAAAAAAAAATCTTAAATAATTTTTTATAATTATTTTAAAAGACAACAAAATTTTTAATAAAAAATATTTTTTTGGCCATTGATTTTTTTTATGAGACTGATTATTTTTTGTCAATATTTTTTCTCTGCATTAACGAAATAAATCTATATGACATATTAAACTGTTGATTTATTCGTTAAAAGTTAACTAAAATTGATAAAAAAAATTTTAAAAATTTCGTTATTTTTTAGGATAATTATCAAGACTGTTTAAATTTTTTTTCTTTTTTAAATATATTATTTAAATTTATTGTGTAAAACTAAAAAATATGAGTGATTTTTAACTTATTTTTATTTATAACAATTGAATGAAATATATATTAGTAATAAATGTGTCGCATAAACATATTTAAAAAAAAATTATTAACAAACGATTAACCAATGTCACGAAATTAAATATCAAAAATTGAAATGTGCATTTTTTTTATTACAGATTTCATAGTCCTTCAAAAAAAAATGATCGAATCCAAATAATTATTCACTCAAGTATTTTTTATATTTCTAATAAATTTTTAAAGTATATTTTACCCTTACCTTAAACTTCTGAACACTTTCGTTTAATGAAATTAAAATATATTATAAATAAAAACACTAATATTAAGACAGCTATATGTATTATCCTTAATATGTAACATTTAACATTAATTTCATTTTTTATTAATAAAGGAACTATTCATGGTGTTATCAGATTAGTTTTCATTTATTTTGATACCATTTATAAAATATTTATTATAAGAGTGAGATATTTTTATTAATGGTGCAATATCATTTATTATTAAATGATTTGAAAAGATAAATTAATTATACCACAATAAATAATAATATTGGTAGGAATAAGATTGACAATTAGAAAGAATCCATTTCATAATTCGAGAAAAAGACCCAACAAGAATTTTAGAAACGTAGTTTTCTATATAAGTGTTAACTTTATATTAAAAAATCATGTCCATAATTAATTAAATAATCATGTTATTATATGACAGCAGCTGAGTCTCCAATTTATTAATGATAAAATCTCTTCCACATCCAAGTTTAGGATTTTTGTTTAATTAAGGAGGATTAATCCGTTACGAATTTAAATTTCATTTAAAGGTTGATCGTTAAATAAGTTATTGCATACAAAATAAAATTTGAGTTTTCGACACTTATTTAAAGTTTAAATAGATAAATAAGTTAATTATTTGACTAATATAAATTGGTTTAATTTTTTATTTTTAACCTTTGATAAGGAGAAAAAAAATTAGTTATACAAATTTTATTTTTTTGGAGTCATCTTTTAAATTTCAGTTAGAAGATTTTTTTTATTGTTTACTATATCTCTCAATCTGACATATAAGACTGTATTTATTTTTTAGAACAGGATGAGATAAGATATTAAGAACAAGATATAAAGATTAGAGACACAAAATGTTGTATTCATGAAAAATTATAACAAACTATAAAAATTTAATTTATTCTCATTTTTTTAATCCAAAAAATTTGAGAAAAAAGATATAATAATAAAAAATTAACAAGAATAATAAAAAAAATAAAAAATAAGTTTTGTTCCTTGTTAATGTCTCTGTGTTCTTCATGTGAATGTATACAAAATACACTAATTCAGTATTTCTAGATACAATATCTCTATTCATATTTCATCTGTCAAACATGATTTTGTGTCTTTGTGTTCTTATTTCGATGTCCCGTCCCTATAAGCAAATGCAGCTTAAAAAATTAATTCGTCGTGAATTTAAACTTTATTTAAAGATCTGCTGTTGGCTAATAAACTACTATAAGACGTGATTCGAACATTGGACTAGCGAAAACACAGAAAAGTCAACAAATACAACAAAACAGAAGCTGGTCCATTCGATCAAGTTGGTCCATGTATTTTTTATATGAAAACAGGCCTAAGGCCCATAAAGTACATGGCCAAAAAACAGAAGTTCCGACCCAAAAACACAGAAAAGTCAACAAAATTGAGAATTTTTATTTTCAGAGAAGTAATTTTATTTGATTTCGATATCTTTTTTGTGGTTCACATTGCTTGGCTTTGAATATTGTGGTTCTCACTTCTCAGTCCCTGTCTCCGAACTCTGAACTCAGTGGCACTCATCTTGCAGCAGTGTACTGTTCCAAAGGTTTGTGGTAGCACTTTGGAGTTGGAAATGGCTTCCACTGTTGCAAGCTTGCTACCACCGTTGCTGGTTCATGGTCGACAATCACATGCTGTGACCATGCATAGTTTCCCCCTTTCTCCTCTTTTTGGTAACCCTTTTTACTTGTTTGTATTTATTTTATTTTTAATTTCTAAGTTGAATTTTTTCCCCACGTGCACTGTGCGTCTGCAAAGTTTGATTTCTTCTGTGATTGTCAATTCTTCAATTTTAGGTTTTGATTTAAGGTTTTTTCTTTCCTTTTAATTTTTTAATTTTGATTTTATTTAAAGTGTAGTTAGTATAAGTCCAATTGAATAACCTTTTTTTAAAGAAATTAAATTTTCTAATAAGTAATAACACAATGTACCATTAGAATATTTCCATTATACAATTTGGTTGAAGTAGATTCTAGAGTAAAATGACAAATAAACACGAGGATCTATATTTCAGACAGATTAGTCCTAAAGAAAAAAAAAGTACCAATAAAGTTCTATAGGATAACAAACGTAGATAAGTTAGTTCAAATTAAGATTTTTTATCCTAAACTCTAGACCCTAAACTGCCTGAAGTGGAAATCCTCACAGGTTTATTTGTCACTTTACTGTAAGTTTTATATGTACAATTCATCAAAGATGTTGTACTGGATTGGATTCAGTTTAAAAGATTATTATTGTATTTGTGATTTTAAAGTGTGATTTTAATGCACATTAAGATTACATTTGAACTTTTGTGTCTACGGATCAATTGTAACTATGTCCTTGTCATCATCGTTCCACATCTTTCATTTGATTATCTATAACTTCTGCTGATGCATAATGAGGTGAAAATCTCATGTACGGTTCTGTAGAGTGGCAGTAAGGGTGACTTATCTATCACTGCCTTTGTATTCCTGATTCGATTTTATTTGCCTATTTTTATTTCGTAGAGAGACGAAACCATACTGCTTTTGTTGTGAAGGCCTCTGGAGATAGTTCTGAATCTTCTACTACTCTTACTGTTTTCAAGACGGTTCAGAATGTTGTGAGTTTCTCCTTCCACTCGTCTCTCATTCAAAGGATAGATGTGGACCATACAAATAAGTTGATGACTGTCTTTTTTCCCCTTTTCATTTTAAAACAGTGGGATAAACCTGAGGACCGGTTGGGACTAATTGGTTTAGGCTTTTCAGCTGTAGTAGCAGTTTGGGCATCAGCAAATTTAATCACGGTAATTTAAGTATTTAACTTGATCATTGAGATATCATGATCCAGACAAACATCTCTTGAGCCAGTTCACAATATATTCTTTTGTCAAAGTATCTGAACACTAGGCAAATGGTATCTAGATATGTTGATTTTGAGTATCAAATTAGTCAAAGTGAAATTTGTTTTCAAATATAGGGAGATTGTTTAATGAATATTCATTTGCAGCATTCTAATATTGTTTTTGCCTTTGTGAATTTTGTACATAGGCTGTTGACAAATTACCAATTATCCCTACTGCACTAGAATTAATTGGGATACTATTTACTGCGGTAAGTGATTACAGATTGAATCCTCTATTTATTATTCTTAATGTGCTTAATGTTGTCTAGTAATATAAACTTCTCTTTTTATTTCAGTGGTTTACATATCGATATCTCTTGTTCAAACCCGACCGGTAAGTATTATTGCTCACCTTCATCTTGATATTGACTACATCATAATATTAATAGCATTGGTCCAAATCTACGTCAAATGACTAATTATAACCATGCAAAATTGGTTGATGATTAAAGCTACCTTGTAAAGAGACTAACCTGTCTCAATTATAGTGGTTAATGATTTTTTTCCTACAATACTTTCTTAAATAGGATCTTTTTTGCTTGTCCTTTGTGACAGAGATCTCAATAAATTGGCTAGTATTGTACCTAATTTGCAAGCAATTTCATTTGAATGTTTTTTACTTACACAGGGAAGAGCTCTTTAGAATCCTGAACAAGTCAGTATCAGATATTTTGGGCCAGTAATTTGTGCTTCCAAAATGTTCCTGTAGATTGCAATTTTAAGTGTAGATTATGAGTTGCTGTAAAAGTTCTTCTGTTGGAGGATTGGATGAAAAGATGCAGCAAGAATTGTAGAAAGGGTCTTGTTTGTAGGGTGAATGATCAATGTGTTACACATCAATGAATTAAAGCTTGCATCTATTTGCTTAAGCTTCTTTTTCACCGGAAACACTTAAATAGGAAGGGTGAGAGCACCTTTCTACATAGATCAAATAAATCATGTTTTTATCGTAAATTATGTTGATAAATAATTCATTAACATGTTGTATCTTACTATCCTTTCCCATCTCGCTCCCTAAAATAATTCAAAAAATATGGTGAAGTGTGAACTAATATAACATGTATATATGCACAATGCACTCAAATTTAAGGCCAACTTTGTCATAGATAATTGCATGTCATTTTCAAAGCAAGCTATCCCTGTGAAAGAAAGATACTTATAACGCATTTAAATATAGTTATTCCATGATAGTAGTATTATTCCAAATGTTTATTCATTAACTAATCAACCTTTATTTTTCTATGAGAAATTCATGCTTTTATAATCATCTTTTGGTTGTGTAAGTAATATAAAAGTTATGCTTATGAGTATGAGAATATTTTATATAAAATTCTATATAAGGAATATAATGTTTGGTCGTTACACTGGATATGCTGATATCTTAAAAGTTAAAACTCCATTATTTTATTCTTTAAACGACAAAATTCGAGATTTCATATACATCAATATTAACCTCTAAATTTAATACTTTTCAGAAGATGACAATATAAAATTATAATATCACTTCATACAAAAATAAAGTACTTAAATATGTTTTAATTTCTAAAAAATATTGTGAACTTTTATTTTGAAACATATAAAAATAATTGATAACTGAATTTGGTTCAAATATTTCAAATAATATGTTTGTCTTAAACATATTCAAATTGGGACAATTTATTTCAAATCCTTCTATATATAATAGTCTAAACTCCTGAAACTATTTTATCATAGTTTTCTAGGATTAATATTAAAGCCAAATATTATCTTAAAAACGATTGGACTAAAATATTTTTTTTACAAAGACCAAAATCAAAGTTCATCATTTATATATATATAAAATATTTAAGCCAACAATTATATATATAAAAAATGAGAGGTTGTGTAACCTTTTTTGCCCTAACAATTTCACCCACCAAATATTTTAATTTTTTAAATTGAGAAATGAAAAAAAAATTGATTGCTTTGCAAAGCGATGCCAACAGTAAGAACCGAAAAAAAGCGCATAACGCCATAGTTTTTTATTTTGCAGAGTTCATCAAACAAACAAAAATCGAACCCGCGTTCTCCAATTACACACCCTCCAAAAAAAAAAAATTGCACTTTATTTTGCTTCATTTTCACCCCACAATTTATGTTTTTCTTTTTTATTTTTCCAGAAAATACCAAAGGTTACAATAGGTGTTATGCACAGATTTTAAATGTTTCTTTCGTAAATGAAAGTGCTGATCAATAATGCGTTGAAGCTGAACAAGTTCAATTTTTGATACTATGTTTTGATTCCCTGGATCCAACGCACTCGCTTCATTAAGGTTTTTTCTTTTTTATGAATTCAATTTCTCAGCATTCATCAATGTCTTTCTTTTACCAATTTTCATGGCTATACAATGAATTACATGATTTAGATTCCAGATTTTTTTTTAAAATTTGTTTGTGTTATGTTGATGTTCTCCATTTTCTGGTATCTGAAATTTGAAGAACGTGGTGCGTTTTTGAATTGGCAATGTGCATTATGGGGAGGGTTTTATCTGAAATTGAAATTGTGGAAGTGGTTGTTCTTTGAATGGGTAATGTGCATAATTGGATTGGAATTTAATCTGAAATTGCAATTGGAGAAGTGGCTGTGTTTGTAATTGGCAATGTGCATAATGTATTAATGTATAGGCTTTGTTTTGGTTTTCAGCGGTAGAGATGGCGTGGTTTAGTACGAACAACACATGGCGTAGCTTCCCAGATTTGGCGGGAGCGGTGAATAAGCTTCAGGAGAGTGTGAAGAATATTGAGAAGAATTTCGATAGTGCTCTCGGGCTTGAGGAGAATTCTGAATCCAGCAATGAAGGTAATTTATTTGCATTGTTCAAGTTCCAAGCACTGCTCTATGTGTTCTGTCCGAATGGGGTTCCTATGATGACGGGAGTTTCATAATTGAGATAATAAGTAGATGCAGAGTTTGCTGGTTAGTGTTGGTAGTAATGTTAAGATCAATGAAATTGTTGAATTTTGAAATGCAATGTGCTTGCTTTTGGTAGGAATATTTTGCACTGATTCTACTTCTGGAAATTGTATTTGTCTTTCAGCTTCAGGGTCATGGACTTTACGCCGAGATCCAAAAGCATTGTTTAATCCTGTTATGGCATTTATGGGGAATAATGGTGAGGAAAACACTGATGAAAAATCAGAACAACTAGAATCCCCTCAACAAGAATCTGAACCTAAGAAATCATTGGATAAACCGGTGTCTCCAGATGATGTACCTGTTGCTGAGAAAAAAGAAACCACTGTTGCTGAGGAAAAAGAAGGATTCCAAAATGATAGTGCAGCAGTTGTTACTACTGAAGAAACTATTGTTGCTGAGAAAAAAGAAGGATTGCAAGACGAGAATGCAGCCCTTGTTACTACTGAAGAAACCCTTGGTGAGAAAAAAGAAGGATTCCAAGAAGAAGGATTCCAAGAAGATAATGCAGCCATTGTTACTACTGAAGAAACCGCTGTTTCCAAGAAAAAAGAAGGATTCCAAAATGATAACGCAGCCCTTGATACTGCTGAAGAAACCACTGGTGTGGAAAAAGAAACCACCGTCGCTGAGGAAAAGGAAGGATTGGAAAATGATAAAGCAGCCGTTGTTACTACTGAAGAAACCACTGATAAGAAAAAAGACACCACTATTGATGAGAAAGCTGAAGGATTTGAAAATGATAGCACAGCCGTTGTCAATACTGAAGAAACCGATGTTCAAGAAGTGAATGAAGCAGAGAAGGTAGAAGAAGAAGGTGGTGAACAGATGGAGTCTGCAGATGAAAACACAACCCATGCCACAGCTGACGAAACAACTGTCTTGGAAAAGAATGAAGTGCTTAAAGTAGAAGTAGAAGATGGTGAGCAGAAAGAATTAGCAGATGGAACAACTATTCAGAATTTGGACCATGGAAGCGAAGAACACCAACTACCTGAGATGCCTGTTGATTTGTCTGAACTCAACATCCAGCATGCTAAGAGTTTGGATCCTGATCCTGTTGTCATTAATCAAGAAAATGAGATTGCCGAAGCGAGAACTACCGAGAGTTTATTGTCAATGCAACCCATGCCTGTTAATCTTGGAGAGGATCAAGTTGAGGGTAGTATGAGTGATCCTGGTGAGTCACAAGGTTTGAGTGATGTGCAACAAAAAAATCAAATGGAGGCAAATGAGGAAAGTAAAGAAGAGAGGGTGCAAGCAGAAGAAAGTGTGGAGAGAGTTTCTTCCATTCAACCTGAGATATCAGGTGATAGCGACAAAAAAGACAAGGCTGATACTTCTGTTCCACATGCTATGGCTGTTGAGGAAGATGATGCTGCCAGGCATTCACATATTGAAATTTTGTCCAGCTTTAGTCCATCAAATGAATCTTCTGAGGTGGTATCTGAATCAAGTTTGCATGAAAATGAAGCAACTCATGAAGCAAAGGAAGTATATCATAAAGTCAATGATGTCAAAACCGACACTAGAGAGCAGCATTTGCAGTCTGTTACAAATATTTCTGTCTCAGATTCTATGCTTGAAGTGGAGAGGCTGAAGAGGGATATGAAAATGATGGAAGCTGCACTTCAAGGTGCTGCCAGGCAAGCTCAGGTATTTCATTTGCTGCTCATAATCATGGTAGTGCAAAAGGATTTTCTGATGCACATTTCATTTTTATTTTCTGAATATACATTGGATTACACATGATGATGAAGATTATTAAATGGTAGTCAGATAGTTAAGTTTTAATCAAGATTGAATATGGACAAATTCAATATTTTATTTTTCCATGTGTTATGTGATACACATTAGAATTGAAAATTTTAAAATTTTCAGTATAGAAAAAAAAAACTTGAATTTAAATCCCCTCTCACTTATTCTTGAATTTTTTTAACCTCTTAATGGACTGGCTAGCCTACCAAACATGGATGTGTACCCTTGACGTAGCCTATCAAGGGATAACATCTGATTTCAGCTAGCTAAAGATGTTGCAATGTTTACACCAGAAATAAAAAAAAAAAAAAGAAAGAAAAGAAAAGAATAGATGATGCAATTATCTTACTAGCACTAGCAAGGTGGAGTTTCCATAAAAGGGCAACCCGGTGCACAAGCGTCCCGCGTTTAACGCAGGGTCCGGGAAAGGGCTGCAACCAAGGTTGTAATGTACGCAGCCTAACCTGATAATTATATCAGTGGCTGTTTCCACGGCTTGAACCCGTGACCTTGAGGTCACGTGGTGGAGTTTCCATGAATCACTAAAATGATTTGATTTTGCCTTTTTATTGGATCTCTCCATCTGTTATTGGAGCTGCATGGGTGGTCTGTTTACTCAACATTTCAAACTCCTATGTTAATCTTTTGCAGACATTATTGTGTTTTCACATTTTATTGCAATTCTGCAATCTTGAAATTTTTGTTAATTCTCTTTCAGGCTAAAGCTGACGAAATTGCAAAATTAATGAATGAAAATGAACACTTAAAAGGCATGATTCAGGATTTAAAGGTATAGTTCCTTTTTATGGCACCTTACAGTTGGCATGATATTATGATTTTCAATACTCAGTCTTCTCATTGATACATCCATTCCATATGGTTTGCTAGTCCTTACATTTATTTGTGCATTTAACTGTTTTTTCATGTGATTGTCTAATACGCATGCTACTTGTCTAATCTGCTGTGAAATACTCTATCTCATGTTTTGTTGTGCTTCTCATATGCCTGATCTCTCTATAAAGTTTATACACATTTTTGTTTGTTTCTTTTATTTTTGTAAATTGCAAGTATAAAAGTGCTTTTGACCACTCGGTTATAGTTGCATAAAAAACCAACTTGGGTTAGTCTAGTAGTTAGCTCACTAGTCCGCTTAAGCAAGTGTTGGGAGTTCGAATCCCACCTTGTGCATGCAGCAACTCATTGGCCAGCGGTAAACCTTAAAATGTAGCTTAGATCTGCGACAAATTAGTCCTTGGCTTGCCGGGTTTAGGAATACCGTGGGAAACGAAAAAAAAAAAACCTTCAATGGAGATAATTGGTAAAAGCCATTCAAATTTTTCTACGTGTGTTATTTGTTATATCATTATCAGATCTGATGAAGTATTTTGTTTTAATCTTTTCGATATCTTCTTTCTCCCCCCCCCCCCCCCCCCAATATCTCTTTTTTTTTTTTTTTGCTTCTGATTCCCTTTGAAGTTTGATCTGTTTATATTCAATTGTTGATGATCGTGGAACAGAAAAAATCCAATGATGCAGAGATGGAGCATTTGCGAGAGGAATACCATCAGAAGGTTGGAACTCTTGAGAGAAAGGTAACTGGGTAATAATTTGTATGACTTTAAATTTATCAAAGTTATAATTTACCTATTAACCATAGCTATCAATAAGATATGCTGCAAATGACTGGTTATGATTTATCAAATCTTTTATCGATTGTATATGAATAATCACAGGTGTATGCTCTCACGAAGGAAAGGGATACGCTTCGACGGGAGCAGAATAAAAGAAGTGATGCTGCTGCTCTCTTGAAGGAAAAAGATGAAATAATTACTCAAGTTATGGCAGAAGGTAGGGCAGTTGGACATTTTCAACTTGAATTAAATATTTGGAATTCTTCCCTGCTTTGAGTTCATTTTTGAAATAAGTGGCACTGTCTTGTTATGGCATTTGTAAATTTGGTCAAGATCAAATTAAATCCAATTAAAATTTGATCTGTTCAGTCTTCTTTTCCTTTTGGGCCTAGTGCCCTCCACTGTAATTTATCAATTAAAAAAATCCAATTAAAATTTCCATATGCAATGTATTAAATTTTCTTATCTTGTTTTGACAAATGGATAATATATTTGAGGGGCATTTCTATTGTAGTTACAATTGGATATCTTAGAGGTCCCTTTTTATGTTAGAATGTATCTCATCTCAGGTGAAGAACTTTCCAGAAAGCAGGCTATTCAAGAATCGACAATTAGGAAATTAAGGGCTCAGGTATGCAGCCTACTTGCTGCATTTGTTTTTTTCTAAAAATTCATATTTTGTTGCTCCTACATCAACTAATCAATGTTTCATTTATTTATTTTTAAAAATATAGATTAGAGAACTTGAGGAGGAGAAGAAAGGTTTGGCTACTAAACTTCAGGTAATTGAATGATGAAATATTTTCTTGAAATTTTTATTACCTTTGTAATGATCTGAATAGGTTTAAGTATCTTCAATAAGCAAGCAATCCTAGAGATACAAATTTCATGCATTATATCTATAGTATAGAACTGATTCCTTGAACTTTACTATTTGAGCTTAGTTCTTCTGGTTGTTCGTCCCCTTGCCAAATGTTTCCTCTATGATATAATTAATCTAAATGAAGTCCTGTCTCACTCCATGTAGTTTTTGAACAGCAATAACTTTTATAAAAGATATATATGATTTATGGGGTGCTACCAGTTCCTTAACTTTTTTTTTAGCAAAAATTGTGACAATGCTAATGTCTACCAGTTCTTTAATTGCTCTTAATCCAGGCAGAGGAGAATAAAGTAGAAAGTATCAAAAGGGACAAGATGGCTACTGAGAATTTGTTACAAGAAACAATGGAGAAGCATCAAGCAGAGCTTGCAACACAGAAAGAATATTACAGTAATGCTTTGGCAGCTGCTAAGGAGGCTGAAGCATTAGCAGAGGCACGTGCCAACAATGAAGCAAGAACTGAGCTAGAGAATCGTCTAAGGGAGGCTGAGGATCGTGAATCTGCTCTGGTCCAGGCTCTTGAAGAATTAAGGCAAACCTTAACTAGAAAGGATCAACAGGTTTGCTTGTGTGGTGTTTTTTTTTTTAATACCAAGTTGATATCTATCCAGGATCTCGATTTAAGGTTTCTAGCATCTTAATCCATTTTTAGGCAATCTTCAAAGAAGATATGCTCCGGAAAGACATTGAGGATCTTAAAAAGCGCTACCAGGTGTGCTCCCTTGCTTTCTTAATGTGCTTAAATTGTTTAACTTTGATTGCTGCTTTTCCCAGTTTTCTTTATGGTGTAGCATCTTAACTGCTGCCTTTGCAGTATACGTAATTTGCTTATTGTTTTATCTAGGCAAGTGAAAGACGGTGCGAGGAACTGATTATGCAAGTTCCAGAATCCACAAGGCCACTTTTGAGGCAAATTGAAGCCATGCAGGTAAATAAACAGTTACATATGTGATTCAAGATTTCTTTTTATTCATCATTTGGTTCATTTGCATGCAATCTGTATTTGACTAGAATTCACCATGATAACAGGAAGCAAACTCCAGAAAGGCAGATGCTTGGGCTGCTGTTGAAAGAAATCTCAGTTCTAGACTTGAGGTCCTTAAAATACTTTCTTGAGTTTAAATGTGGAATTATCCCCTTTGATATTTATTGTTTATTACTTTATCTTTTCCTATTTACTCCACAGGAAGCAGAAGCTAAAGCTGCCGCCGCCGAGGAACGTGAGCGTTCAGTGAATGAACGCTTATCTCAAACCTTGTCCCGAATCAATGTTCTTGATGCTCAGGTTCTCTCATTTATTGAGTGAAATTATGTCTATAATGGTGATCTTACATAACTGTGACTTACTTTTGCAATGGACTACAGATTTCATGTCTTAGAGCCGAACAGACTCAGTTAAATAGGACACTTGAAAAGGAGAGACAAAGAGCGGCAGAAAGTAGGCAGGAGTACCTTGCTTCAAAGGAGGATGCCGACACCCAAGAAGGTCGTGTAAGAAGGCTTGAGCTAGAGATCAGGGAACTCAGGCAGAAACACAAGAAAGAGTTACAGGATGCATTGGTGGAAAGAGAATATCTGCAGCAGGAGATAGAGAAAGAAAAGGCAGCTCGGTTGGATCTGGAGAGGACTTCTCGTCTTCATTCTGCTCAATTATCCGATCAAAGAATGACAACAAAGCAAAATTCTGCCTTTGAGAATGGTTTGTACTCTACCCTTGTTTACATTGCTGGTCTGTGGTGTTTTTCTATGATACACTTTATTATGTAGGCAACCTGTCTCGGAAAGTCTCTAGGTCAAGCTCGCTGGCAAGCATGGGAGAAAGCTACTTTCTGCAAGCATCATTGGACTCATCTGGGAGTTTCTCCGAGAGGAGAAACTCTGGAGAGGGCATGAGTCCTTACTATATGAGGAGCATGACACCCAGTGCTTTTGAGTCAGCACTTCGTCAGAAAGAGAACGAACTTGCTTCATACATGTCACGATTGGTAATATTCATTGCCTTTGTTCCTTGAATTAATATTTGAAACTAAAGCTTCCACTCCACTTTATTTTCCCTTTTTGTCGCAAACTTGTCATAATGCCTGTTATAGATTAAGCTGTTAAATCCAACAAGTAATCCCGATGGCATTTTTTCAATCTAAAAACTTTCAGGCATCAATGGAATCTATTCGTGATTCTCTGTCTGAGGAATTGGTCAAAATGACGGAACAGGTGGGCTTGGTTTGAGCTTATTTTTTAGAATCTACTGGCACTGAGCTTATTTTTTAGAATTTACTGGTACTGTTGTTGTTAAGCATGATTTGTGCACACTCGCTGCAGTGTGAAAAGTTGCGTGCGGAGGCATCCATGTTACCTAGTGTAAGAGCAGAGCTAGATGCACTGAGGAGGAGGCACTCTGCTGCGTTGGAGTTGATGGGCGAACGTGATGAAGAGGTACTTTTTAACTACGGCTTTTGCTTTTCGTTGAAACAAAATTGTTAGACAAATTTCGGCTTTTGCTTTTTAACTACAGCCAATGTTATGGTTGTATAGCAACTTCTCTATTTTTCCTTTTAAATCCTCTTCTGTTTAAAGGGAGTGTGTCACATGAGAGCAATGCCTACAATGAGAGATGAGAACATGAAATCTGGACCGTATAACTATAACCATGCACTGATGGTCAAGATTGGATACAACAATTGGTGACCACTTTGTTCTCACTGATTTACACAACAGAACTAGGAAAATTAATTAACATGTGCCCTGAAGGAAAATGATGCAAATAAAAAAAAATTATAAGAAAAAGAAAAGGAAGAGAGGTTTTATACTTAGTTTTCTATATCTTAGCTGTTATATCTGCTTGTATTTTGACAAAGAAAAGAATTACTACTTTTTATATAAAAAGTTGAATGTATGTAGCTGGAGGAACTTCGCGCGGATATCGTGGACTTGAAGGAAATGTACAGAGAACAAGTCAACTTACTTGTTAGTAAGGTATATAACATTCATCAGAAATGTAACTGAAATCCTCATTTAACGCTTCATTGATTCTTATAAGTCTAATAGATGTTGTAAAGTACTCCTTCCATTTATATTGATGGTTGTTCTGACTTTTTTAGTACATTCATATATTGATACACTTGATACAATATATCTAGATTAGTAGTTTTATGAATGTAACAGAAAAGTCAAAATGATTCTTAGTATGGAATGGATGGAATACTTTAGTACAAAATAGCACTTCTTTTATTGTGCCATTCTGGAATTCTTACCCTTGCTATTCATGTTTACAGATTCAAAGGATGAGTTCATAAATAGTGGCTAACTGAGCTGTAAGAAAGCTTAGCATGTAGTAGAACTTGTGATCTGAATTGCACAGTTATAGTAAATTGAAGATTAATGCATGCTCTATATCTGATTCTCTCTTGGCAATAGTTATTCAAAGTCACCCTTGTCAAAAGTGTAACTTGTATTCTTACAAGAAAAGAAATGGGGAATAAAAATAAATTTAATTTTGTATTTTTTTTATTTGCAGAATTTTGTATAGCTAATCTATTACCAAATTTAAACATGTATCTTCTGGTTGATATAAATAGATAATTACTATTTTTTGGTGGGAATTGTGTGATTGGAAAATTTTGAATATGATTATACATGTACATATACAATCCTTTAAATATTTGATGATATTATATTCTTTTTCACTTGTGCCTGATAGATTATATAATTCCTTGGTTGTAGTCATAAAATAAATCATGTCATATTGATTATAACTTAACTGATATATCTAAAGTTATGTTTGTTGGCAGTTATCTTTTTATTAGATTTATTTTCTTACAATAATCAAAAGATAAAGATTTTTTTTGGGGTTATATATTAGTTTATCTTTCACAACTTTACAATAATAAATTTTAAGATACTATAGTCAATCTTTAACTATGCTGCACACAGTACCCATTTCATGCAACAGAATGAAGATGCATGTGCAAATGTAAGCAAGCACATGCAAATCTCGGCCAAATTTTCATGCCTCTGCCTCTTAGAATTAGATACCATACTTCAAGTGTTGCCGCACATCTAAATAATAAAATAATATACATCATGTTGGACTACACAGATATATATACAAACCTAATATTGGTAGATTTATTACATTAACTATTGGAGAATGAATTTGAAAACAATTATTTTAATTGAACTACACGTAGTAATAAACTAATAATTACTCATTTAAATGAAACTAATTCTTCATTTTTGCACTGTACAACTTTCTTTTAGAAGATTCAAATTCCTAAATACCAATAAATCAATCTAAAATCCATATATATGACTATCAGATAGCGATATAGCCAGCGAGTAGCATCACACCTTAGACAATGATATAAATATAAACAAACCTAGAATATCAAAAGTAAATAAACATATGAATATAATATAAGTATATAACGTTCCTTAAGGAGACAAAAGTAAAATCATGTGGAAATTATCGACATTTTATATTTATTTATTTATTTTATTAAGTTATTTATTTTGCTTAGTGCAGAATCAATGGGAGCTTTTCCCATAATATGCACCAAGACTGCGTCCCTTACTGCCACGTGTCTTCGCCTTCAACAGCCATAACAACACCACAAAACACTTCACTCTCACATTTTCTGGTTCAATTCCATTACATCTCTCTCTCGCTGCATTTCAACACGCCATTTTCCACATTCTTTCGCCACACAGCAAATTAAGGTAACCACTTTTCAAGTCTCTTTCTTTACGTGAAGCATGTGATTAGTGCATTTCTTTGTGTGCTTTTCAACTCTCAGTGTTCTCTGTGATCGTGGTGAGAGAAGGAGCTTCTTGATCTTTTATGCGATTTTATTTTATTAAAAAAGAGTACAAAAAGAAAAAACGAACCGTTTTGAACTGAATCATCGATAGTGGAGTTTCAGTTCCTTCCTATTTTCTTGGAAGTAACAATGTGCATCGAGAATAAATCTTAAAGAGCGCCGTGTGAACAGAAAAAATGAAGTTCTGGAATTGTTAGATCTGAGAAAAACTTTGCAACTTTTTTTAGTTAATTTTGCTTGTTGTTTTTGTTAACTACTAGTGAGTCTCTTCGATTGCTGTTTCTTGTTCTTGTGATGCTGAAGCCTTAGAAAAATTTATGTAACTTTGTTGTTTTGATTGTTCCCTTGTGGTAGTTGATGTTGCCATGCTGCTATTGCAATGATGAGTTTTTTTATTGAGGTTTCTTAATCTGGTGATGCAGAAGCCTGTGTAGAGTTTACTCCCTTTGCTAGGTTTCTGGAAAAGATTTTAGTTGTTTCACTATGCGTGGACGGCAGCGAGTTGCATCCAGAGATTACATAATTGGGCATGGAAAAGAAGAAAATTCAGGTACCTTGCTGCTTTTGTTATCTTCTTCATGTATTCATACTTTGTTGAATTTCTGAGCATTCCAATCACCCTGTTCTTTTAGAAAACTTGGGTTTATTGATTTTATACTTAAGTGCTCCCACAAATTATCAGAGAGAAAGATATTTCCATATAATATATGATTCAAGCAGAGACTGGAAAAATGGAAATGGGTACTTTAAAATGGATAATATTTATTATTCAGAAATTCCAGTAAACTATCTTCATGACATCATATTATGTCTATATATGTGTGCTCATGACGTCCTTGATGGAACATTACTCCCTTCTTTTTTGAGTATATATAGTAATGATTATTTATGTCTACTACGAATGTCTATTTTTTTAGTAGCATGTGTTTAGAAATTGTGCTCACATTTTGATGATCCATTCCGTTTACAAGCTTGCAAATTTTTAATTTGAGACGGAAAGATTGTTGTGCATATACATACAGTAATTAACATCGGAAGATAATATAATCATGGCTTATGTACTTAATAAAGTTAAAAGGTCAGAAAACAATTAGCTTCTATCTCATTTTCTTCATGTATTTTCCATTTGAAATTATTATAGCTCCTGTGGAGAAATTGGCTTCTAATGATATCACTAACATAAAAAGTTTTATTTCAAGCTTCAGTGCGTTTACCGAACGCAAAACCTTGGCGACGATCTTTGCGGCATGTTGTAGTGGCTTCTCTATCTTCATTCTTATATGGCTACCATATTGGGTATGCTCTTCTATATTGAAGCTTGAATAAGCTTTATTTCTCTGATGTTTGTGAAATTATTTAATTACCTTGTTGCTATATTGGTTATGCAGAGTAGTCAATGAAACCTTAGAGAGCATTTCTGAAGATCTTGACTTTAGTGGGAATACAATGGCTGAAGGTACTTCCTTTGTATTTGTCTGATTATTATTAATGCTCACTCTCATGTTCTGAATCTAAATATTTCTCTATTTTATTTGCTTTTTATGTTGATGAAGGTCTTGTAGTAAGTACCTGTTTAGGAGGTGCTTTTGTTGGGTCTCTGTTTAGTGGTTGGATCGCTGATGGGGTTGGGCGTAAAAGAAGTTTCCAGTTGTGTGCATTGCCTATGATAATTGGAGCAGGAATGAGGTATCTGCAGCATAATTGCAAATTAGTTTTTATCTTTCACCATTTCCATCACTTTACAATCTTATGTAATTAAGATTTAAATTTTATTCTGCAAAGGAACTACCAACAGTTATGCTGTTAACCAACAATATATATATTCTCAAAATATTGTGATAAAATTATGGGAGCCACTTTCTCGCGCTTTCTTTGTTTTATAGTTAGACATGTTATCTTGTAAACTGTTTTCTAATTTTGATGACAAAATGATAAACTTATTATTATTCACAATTTATGCAGTGCAACAGCAAATAGCCTGTGGGGCATGCTTTTGGGAAGGTTATTTGTTGGTACCGGAATGGGACTTGGCCCACCTGTTGCTGCTCTTTATGTGGCTGAGGTATATTGTTTGATATTGTTGTGTATGTTATGATATCGCAATATTACTCAATGGATGTCTCTTTAAAAACAAATTTAAAATCCATTTGCATTTGTAGGTATCACCTCCAGCTGTGCGGGGTACTTTTGGGGCTTTAACTCAGATTGCAACATGTCTTGGACTTATGGGTTCTTTCTTTATAGGAATCCCAGCCAAGGAAATAGTGGGTTGGTATGAAATGATATTATAGTTTGATTTAGCAAAACATATATTTATGGTAGTCTTATCTATCACCCAATTTCACAGTTGCATTTCATATGGAAATTAATGTTCAGGTGGCGGATTTGTTTCTGGGTATCCATCATTCCTGCTGGAGTGCTTGCCATTTGCATGGAGATCAGTGCAGAGAGTCCACACTGGCTCTTCAAGGTTGTCTTTGCGTAAATTATGAATAACTTCCAAGTTCCAAGTACATACTGCTAACCTTTTGTTTTCAACTGTCTCAGATCCAATTGTTAGAATAATGTTGATCCTGACCGTGGTTTTTTGGTTATTTAAGTGTGAACTTGGTATTTTTATTGGATTATGATTAGGCTTAAGAGAGACAGATAAGTATTAGATACTAACATGTGTTAAGAGCACGTAAGACTGATACTTAAAACGGTTATATCTCATTCTCCATATTTTTATTTGCCATCTTACTATGATCAATTCTCTTATTAAAAATAATGTTGTAAAATAAATCGTTTCTTTATTTATATCTTTTAAGCATTACTGCACACTTTACTTATAAGAGCAAGACCGTGAGTCATTTGCCTGCACTGGAACCTATACTTATTTGATTCTTCTTTTTTTTTAAAAAATAAAAAAAAAAAGAGAGGAAGAACCATTGAAGCTGAGGCTGAATTTGAGAAGCTCTTGGGAGGAGTAAATGTGAAATCTGCAATGGCTGACCTGTCAAAGTCTGATAGAGGTGATGAGTCTAGTTCTGTAAAACTATCAGAATTACTCTGTGGCTGCCATGCTAGAGGTAAATGACCATATTTTTCTATTTTTGAATACTGTTTGTAGAATAGTTGTATCATCTACATGACCACTTTATGTTATCTAATCTTGAAATATTGCTTGTTTCTGCATTTTGCAGTGATGTTCATTGGTTCTGTGCTTTTTGCTTTACAGCAGCTATCTGGCATAAATGCTGTGTTCTATTTCTCCTCGACCGTCTTTGAAAGCTTTGGTGTACCATCTGATCTTGCAAATACGAGCGTGGGAGTTTGCAATTTATTGGGTATTCTGGCTTAGCTCTTTTTTTTTTCTTTTATTAAAAAAAGTGTCTTGATTTTGTAAATAATGTTTTTTCGATAAATACTTACTGTGTAATTCACTCAACCTTATTGTTTACGGTACTGCAGGATCAATTGTAGCAATGATTCTGATGGATAAACTTGGAAGAAAAGTGCTTCTCATGGGTAGCTTTTTCGGCATGGTAAGGAAGAAAGAGAAAAGAATGAAAATAATAACTTTGCTGAGCTAGGTTAGAAAAGAAAAAGACTCAAGCATTACTTACATAAAATTTTGTTGGACATATTTTCATAAAATTATTCATACTACAGATAATCGGTCTTGAACTGCAAGGAACTACAGACCCAACTCACTTTGTAGTCAGATGTCTAACAAGGATCAAACCTTAGACTAGCTGGATTTAAAGTTGCTGATAATATATCTAGCACCAAATTTTTCATTTTATAAATTTAATTAGCTAGTTAATGAGAAATATATGATCCAAACTTTATTGTTTTTCTCACATAGGCAGTAGCAATGGGTCTACAAGTTCTTGCTGCAAGTTCATTTGCAGCAGGATCTGGAGCAATGTATCTATCCGTTGGTGGCATGTTGCTGTAAGTTTTCAGAAATGCTTAAAGCTTGAATTCAATTAAATATCTGTCTTATTCTGTTAAGTTAGATACAACATATGGATTGAAATACCTTACCTTCTTTTTTTTTTGTACTGCTAAATTACTGAATACATCTCTATTGTGAAATGGAAACTGCAGGTTTGTGCTATCATTTGCACTTGGGGCTGGTCCGGTTCCTTGTCTCGTTATGTCTGAAATGCTACCCGGCAAGATCAGAGCAAAGGCGATGGCAATTTGCTTGGCTGCGCACTGGGTAATCATGAAAATTCTCATAGAAAAATTAAAGTATTTAGGCAAATGCTTGTTGAATATGCTCTACTTGTTTGGCTCCTTTCTCTTAGTACTGTTTTTGTAACAGGTGATAAACTTCTTTGTGGGTCTACTATTTTTGCGCTTGCTGGAGCAAATTGGGGCACAACTCTTGTATAGTATTTTTGGTTCATTCTGTCTGATAGCAGTGGCTTTTGTGAAGAAGTATATTCTTGAAACAAAAGGGAAGTCACTACAGGAAATTGAGATAGCACTTCTTGCTCAAGAAGCATCATAAATGCACTAAAATGTTGACTTCTCTTGTGTTGAGGTAATAATATACACTATTTTCGATTTGATTATACAAAAGGTTGTTCAATCATGATTCATGAGTGACATCTCACTCAATAAGGTTATCAGATGTAATATTATCACCTAGATGTCAGAGAAGCCATTAGTGTGTACTTTTATAAACAGAAAAGCGTCAGGTGTAACATCACCGAAATTGAGAGAACATCACTGATCCAATAAAACAAAAGATAACAACAGTTCAGGAAATAATTATCATTGCACTTTCGCTAAATTTTGAGCAATTTCAATATTTTCAATATTAATTCATATCTTAACCATTTGCAGGAAATTCTCTGCATGGTGCATCAAGGGCATTTTTTTTTTGGCAGGGTTTATCATCCCATGCTGAAGTTAGACCCATGCATCAAGTGCTCAACGGAAGGGATCTGTAAATTTTAGTTTTTCTTTTTATGTGGAGACTAGGCTTAAACTGAATGGTTGCGTGGGACTAAAATGAATATTTTTTTCCATAAAAAATAATTTTTCTTTTTTGTCAGTATCTAACTATGATGAAAAGGGCTAAATGGGACGATACCCTTTTTCTCTGTGTTATGCGTGAAACTCTTTAGGTAAAATTTCTCTCTTATACTCCCAACCAAAGTCCAAATTTGCGTTAAATATGAAAATATCATGTTACTCAATCGAAAAGTCAAGGATATAACATGGGCAGAAACTACAACTGATAACATTAAGCACTAAGCAGATAAAGAAAAAAAAAACAATTTGCAAAACATTAAAATTATCACTAATAACAATATCAAACAGCCATGGTGAGTGGTGACATTCATATAGAAAGCGACAACATTAGCTCTTCTCCCAGATTCAAATGACGTAACTCTATCAAATTATGTTTTTTTTTTTATCTAAATTGACAATGGATACACTTAATGTTCTCACTTTACGTGAATGTCTGGACACATTTCATATTACAACATTCAATGACAAGATGTTAGAGATTATACAAACAAGTCAAGTGTTTCAGTAAACCAAAAAGCTCGTGACAACGGATTAGTTTTAAGATTTTCAATTTATGTAAACTGTAAATATAATCAAGAATGCTCTTTGTATCTAAACCACAAAGCCCTAAATATCTCAAGTGGCTTAGATTCTCGATGGATGGAAATTTGAAAGTTCTTGTGCTTAACACTAGAAGAAAAAAGTTTGATGGATAAAAATATGTTGTATTCTTCCAATTGTATTGAGTGTACCAATCCAAATCATACAACTTTTGCAAAGATTCAGATTTTTCACATGATGATTTTGTTACTTAGATTATTTTTTTTTATCAATAGTAGATGTCAATTTATTTGTTATAATTTTTTAATGAGAGTATATAAAAAGTACATAGTATATAAAGTATAATAATTCAACAGATATTTTTTAAGGAATTTTTCATTCTCTTCAACAATGAGAATAACTTATTTTTCTTTCTCTCTTAATCCTTTCTAGTTCATCAAACCATCAACATCATAGCTTGAACAGCTTAAGGCATGAGAATAGAAAAAATTGTGAATTGAGATCTAATTGTTGTCAATTTTACCATTTTCTTTCTTTTCATAATTTTTCTTTTAACATTTCATTTCCCTGTTCTTACCTCTTCCTTCAAACTCATGAGTTTGATGAGAGACTATTTCGCAAGATTCTTTTTTAGAGAACATAACTGTTCCGATCAACGAGTTAGAAGAAAGAAGATCTGAATCCTTATTACTCTGTGATTCATTGATTTCTCAAAATGGCGGACATGGTAAACAGATCTTCGAGTGCTGATTTTGACAATCAGAGCAATGCTAATCTCCTCGATCAACTCACGAATCTTCAATCTTAAATTTAAAGAACACCACAAGTCTGATTCAATATCAATCAAACCCCTATTTTCTCCATCCTAGAAAAAATCTAGATAGTAGAGGTCGTGGAGCTATATTGACATGCTCTCATTGTAACAAACAAGGCTACACAGAAGATGTGTGCTACAACTCCTTCCATTTCTATCAACGGCAGCAACATAATACCACCATCAATCACGTGATCACTAAGGAGCAATGATGATATACTTAGTGACAAACAATTCCAGCAACAACCTCGTGCAAACCAAAATTTGACTAATTTGATTCAAACCTCCACTGCAGGTAAAACTATTGCATTACATTTTAATGCGAGAATTATGAGCATTATCACTCCAAAATATGCACTATGGGTCATTGACTCCGGTGCAACAGATCGTGTGACTTTTAATTTAAAAGATTTTGTAAGCTTTTAAAATATTACTCTAATCAATGTGATATTGTCAAATGGGACCAAAACGGTTAGCACCATCATTGGCACAATCACATTCTCTAAAAACTTTTCTCTCAAAAATATTTTATACATTCATTCTTTTGATTTTAAACTGATCTCTGTGTCAAAATTAACCTCAAACTTACATTGTCAACTGTTAATCAATGATAAGTATTGTGAGATATAAGATCGATACACATCAAAGATAATTGACATTAGTGAGTGTATAGAATGGTTATATACAATGAGTAGAGAAATCCCTTCTACCAACAAAGCAAGCTTCATTTGCAGTAACCACGACTACTACTTATCCCACAACACTTTCACATATTGAGTACAACAACATTTGGTATCTTAGATTAGGACACATACCCATGTATAAATTGATTTTACTGAAGAAGTATTATTCTTTTATAAATTGTATTCTTCAAAACATTCTTGTGACTCATGTCATTTTACAAAACAAAAGAAATTATTTTTTGATTTTAGTACAACTAAAATAAAAGATTGTTTTGACTTAGTTCATATGGATATCTGGGTCCTATTTCTATCCCTTCCAATGAAGGACATAGGTATTTTTTTACTGTGGTGGATGACAATAGTAGATTCACTTGGATTTTTTTTATGAAAACTAAATCTGAGACATCACAATTGAAAGACAAGTTAAGTGTATAAGGACTAAAAATGGGCCAGAATTCACTCTAAAATTTTGTTTGCATCACCTGATATTTTACACCAAACCTCTTGTGTAGAAACATCAAAGCAAAACGGGATTGTAGAGCAAAAACACCAGCACATTTTAGGTGTTGATTAGAGTACCTTTATTTCAATCAGGAATTCCACATTATTTTTGGTAATACGCGGTTGCTCATGCTATTCACCTAATTAATAAGCTGCCCATCACTAAACTGGATAATGCTAGTCCTTATAAGCTTTTGTCTAGTAATTTACCTAATCTTTCATATTTAAGAGTATTTAGTTGACCTAAGATCCAGAAAAACAGCTTTTCTCGGTTTTAAATTAGAAACAAAGGGTTTTCGACTTATTGATTTAAAATCAAATGAAATTTTTATATCTAGAAATGTAACTTTTTATGAAACTCTTTTTTTTATTTTCACATTCCACTAACACTAACATTCATGCGGTACTCACCCGTACTCCACAATGCATTGATCTTTTTCAATATGATATATCATCCACACATCATTTGCAATTACCCACACCTATCACACTCAGATTCAAATGAACATTTCTCATGTTCAATGCATTCACCAATTTTCTCACACACCATTGCACCAATTACCACACCACACACTAGTTGCAAAAAGATTCACTCAAGTGCAAAGAGTGGATTATGGTGATACTTTTAGTTTAGTTGTCAAAATGACTACCCTACGAGTAATGTTAGCATTAGTAGCGACAAAAAAATGGCATTTGAAATAGCTGGACGTCAATACTGCCTTCCTTCATAGAGATTTGGATAAGAAAGTTTATATGAAGATACCATCCGATTTGGCTGTGTCACAGTATCACAACCAGGTTTGGTTTGTAAATTGCAAAAGTTTCTATATGGGCTTAAGCAAGCAAGCAGACAATGGAACATTAAACTCACTCAAACTCTTGTTGATGTTGGTTATAAGCAGTTTTTTTTATGATCATTTCCTCTTTTAACAAGAAACATTGCGAAAGCTTCACTACGATTCTAGTATATGTTGATGATTTGGTTTTTGATGGTTTCAGTGGCTAAGAGAAGGGGGGGTTGAATCTTAGCCCCCTTGTTAAATGCTGGCACTTGCTGAACTTCAGAGAAGACTTTTCTGTTTTTGCTCGTCACTTGACACGAGCAACTTTGTTTTGTCTCGTCCCTTGCCACGAGACTTTTTGTTTTGTCTCGTCACTTGGCACGAGATAATTCTGGCTTTTGCTCGTGTGTGGTAGAAGATAGAAATGGAGTAGAAAGAGAAAGAACTTGCACCCAGATATATCCTGGTTCGGCTGCTAAGTGCAGTGCAGCCTACATCCAGTCTCCATCACAAACATGATGGAATTTTCACTATAATCAATATGATTACAACTTGTAAAGTGCTAACCCAACTTATAAGGGGATTCCCACAGAATCATGATACACAACATAGATGAACAAAGGACCTCTAAGACATCTATGGCTTTTTCTTTTAATTTTGCACTCTCTGCCTTTTTCCGCTCTATGACTTTTTCATTACAAACCTCACTGTTTGCCTTTTACCATGAGACTCAAGACATGACAAAATTAAACAGAAAATTACAAAACAGAAAACATTGAAGGAGAAGAGAAAACTGTTAGCTCAGGTAGCTCTGAGAACTCTGTGCCTTGCACTCTCAAATTTTCTCCTTGCTTCAAACAGTGGTTGTTCACCCTTTTTAAAGAAGAGGAAAGCCTCCACACTTGAAGCCAAAACCGAACCAACTTTCTTCCTCCTTCAACAAACACAGAACCGGTTCGGCCACTCAGAGAGAGAAGAGATAACCATGCATTAACCAACATGCAATTACCTCAAGTCCCTTCTTGATCATCAACCTTCATCAATCCGGGCTCTCCATCCTTGGCTTCCTCTCCAAGATGGATTTCTGACCCTTGATGCCTCATGATGATGATGACTTCATCTGCTTCAATCCCTGCCTTCAACCATCACTTCGCCACTCTAGCTACTCCCTGTGGTGGTTGATCAGAATCGAAGACAAGCCATGCTTCAAGAATCTCCTCTAGCTGGCCGAATCTTCTTCTTCCATTTTTGAGCATGAAAGGCTCAAGATAGCTTTACCAAAACTAACCACATTTGGTAAGCATCTTAGCCACAGCTCATCTTTCTTTTGGTATGTTTTCTTGCCATCATTTGCTTGATGGTCTTAGGCGCATGCAACTTCTTCCTTTCGGTGTTGAAGAACATTGGTTCCATTATTTCCTGGACAAGGACCGAATAGAGAAGAAGAAAGAGATGAGAGAGAATGAAAGGAATCTGAAGAAAAGAAAAGCAATGCAAAGAAGTTAAACAAATTAATTAGGCATAGCTTGCTTTTACTTCCCTAACATAGAGTGGTGTGTAAGTCATAATAACCATCAATCACTTCAGCTGAATTTTTCTCTCTCATGTTCCCCATGCATTAATTAACAATGTAATAGATTTTGAAATCCATCACATGGTTGATACTTGGTTCCGTTGGAAGCACTTTGCTTTCATTTCTCTTTTGTTTCGGACCAAGATTGGAAACATTCATCATTTGTGAGACTTGGGCTTGTAGTATTGAAATAAAAGCTGGCCCAATTAGTAAGCATTTGCTTTCCTGATGAGTTGTGTAGCGGATTAAGCATAGGAAGCAAATAAGAAAGCATTTGGTTGGGCTTGCAACATTAATCTTTATTCTGGCCCAGTATAACTAGCTTTGATTACAAACACAAAGCTGAATTAATAATGCAACAGTTGGGCTTTGTTAATTTTCTTTTGTTTCGGCCCAACAAAAATCTGCACAACAAAATTATTAATTAAGCATATATGAATTAAGATCAAATTAATAATTTTGTATTTAAATATTTTAATAATGTTTGTTCATCATCAAATTGGTTTAGAGTTTTCCAAACTCATCAATCTCCCCCTTGATGACAAACATTATTAAAATTGAAATGGAAAGAAATTAAAAGATTGATTAAGGAATACTCCCTTTGATTTTGAATTTCTCCCCCTTTCAAAATGTCACATGGCTCCCCCTTAATATATGCTATTTTACCAAGGGAAGCATAAACCTGTAACATTTAAATCAAGCTTCAAGTAACAATGTTATTTAGCAAATTTTATAATGCTAAATTGCTTGATTTATGAGCAGTTTTAATTGATAATCAAAACTCATTTGATATCATAAACTGATTTACTGCTCAAACTAATTCATACAACACAAAGCTATCCAAATATTTTTCAAATATTTTCCTGTTTACAATATCAGAACATAACAATATGATGAAAAAAAATTTGAAGAAGCAAAACAAGGCAGTTTTGATATTTTACACAATTTTAAAGGAACTGCCAAAAATAAATTTTCAATCCAACAAGTTTATCAATGATAAAACAAACAGCCGGGCATCAAAATAAATCAATCATTATAAACCAAATGCCAAATAAACTAATCATGATAAACTAAAAAATGCAGTTCAAACAGCAATGTCCATATTAAAACAAATACAATAACAACATGCATTCTTTGAACAAGGGTAATCATGAATTTTCAAAACTGAAAATTCTGAAAATTTCAACCCCTGTTGCCCTGTTTTTCAGCCCTTGTTTTTCAACCCCTGTTGCCCTGTTTTTTAGCCCTTGTTTCGTTCCAATTCAATTTTGGAACCTAAATTTCCTCCCCCTTTTGTCATCAAAGGGGCACCTGCAGAAACCATAATTAACATAACAAAATATTCAAGATAAAGTAGTAAGAGTATATCACAGTATCGATACAATCGATTCGAAGTTCAAACATGAACCAAATAACACCAAAATTCACATAAGACATCAGATAGATTGTACTCCTGATTCAGAATCAGCATTCTTGTTACCATCTCCTTCTCCTTTTATGATTGAAACCTTATCCTCAACATCTTCATTTGTTAGATCAACTCTAAAATATTCAAAGATGCAGGTGAGAAACATCCCATATGGAAGATTAGGCCTTTTTGAACTCTTGACAGATTTCCACATGTGCCTTATCATAAGGTATGCAAATGATATTTGAGATGAAGTAACGAGAGCAAAAAGGACAAGAAAGTCAGACACTGTTACCCGATGGCGTGGACCACTTTGTGGTATGAGAACATGAGATATGATCTTATAAAGAAGAATTGTCTTATCTGGACCAAGTTCTTTGAGAGTTGGTGTCGTACCATCCATTTTGGAGAGACCTTCGCAGGTGTGATTTAAAGCCATCTGGTAGGTGATTCCAACCTGTAAATCCCATTTCTTAGACATGAATGCTCTTGGTCCTTCTTCTGTGTAACCTAGAGCCATTCCAATGGTTCCAGTATCAAGAGTGATATGACTCTTCTTCACATATGAGTGGATTGTGCCATCAATAAGTCTCATGTTGGCGTAGAACTCACGGACTAAACATGGGTAAACTGGCTTCCGGATGTGAAGCAGAGGGGTCCATTGAAGATCATCAAACAGAGAGGAGATATTGATCCCTTTGTTGGAGAGTGAGTCTAGACTGACTAGATAAGTAGTACTGAGATCGCGTTCTTTCAGAACTTCATTGTGGAATTCATAGGAAGCACATGAGTTGAACCTAGATGGATCATAGTGAGAATGTGGCTTATGAAACCTTTTCTTGAAATCCCATGACTCCAAATTTGCTGGCTCCTTGGTGTCATTCAAAGCAGTGCCTTTAAACTTCTGAGTGCTCTTTTCGGGTGTGTCTTTTTTGTTCATGATAATGAGATTGAAAGGGTAGAGAATGAGAGAGTGAATTGAACCGAATTGTGTGAGAGAAGATGGATGGAATAAATGTAGAATGAAAGGAGAATATGAGATAGTTAATGCACAAGGTGGGTAATTAATGACCAGGGTGGTTTCCAAAAGTTTGAAAAGATGGTTTCCTTATATCAAGGAAAAAAGAGGGATTTGATTTGACCTATGCTTCTTCCAAAAGATATGATAAGACAATCAAGAGATTTTGTGGATATATTTTTCAAACAAAATGGGAAACTATCAAAACTGTTATGGTGGGGTCATGAAATTTGGTGGGGCCCATAAAATTTTGAATTCTGCTTTGCCTCCCCCTAGACCACAGCTCTTCCATTGTGTCATTTATTTTTATCTCGTCCAAACCTACGAGCAAAACAGAACAGAGTCACAAATTCACAGATTTTCAATAAAACTCAAATCAAACATTCCCAAACTTTTTCTCAATGAACAGAATCTGTCTTCACAGAGAGGTTTTGTAAAAATATCAGCAATTTGGTCTTCAGATTTTACAAATTGAATATCAATAGTACCCTTTTGCACATGTTCCCTAATGAAATGATATTTTATCTCAATGTGCTTAGTTCTTGAGTGCAGAACTGGATTTTTTGAAATGTTTATAGCACTCATATTATCACAAAATAAGGGTATACTATTGATTTTTAATTTGTAATCTTCCAATTGTGTTTTTAACCAAATTAATTGTGAGCAACAAGCAGATGCGGAAACATATTCGGCTTCAGCAGTGGATAGAGCCACTATGGCTTGTTTCTTGCTTGACCACATGTTGAGTGAGCTTCCAAGAAAGCAACACATGCCGGAGGTGCTCCTCCTATCCACCCGATCTCCCGCATAATCTGCATCACAAAACCCTACTGCACAAAAGTCATCAGATTTAGGATACCATAATCCATAATTACAAGTTCCCTTAATGTATCTAATGATGCGTTTAACAGCCGTAAGGTGGGATTCTTTTGGATGTGATTGAAACCTTGAACATACACCTACACTTTGGACTATATCCGGTCTAGAGGAGGTAAGGTACATGAGTGAACCTATCATTCCCCTATACCTTGTTTCATCCACATCTAGGCCATCATCATCCTTTTCAAGTTTAGTATTGGGATGCATAGGAGTGCCCATTGATTTGGAATTTTCTAGGCCAAACTTTTTGATAAGTTCTTTTGCATACTTTCCTTGGTGAATAAAAGTACCACTAGGAGTTTGCTTAATTTGGAGGCCAAGAAAGAAAGTAAGCTCTCCCATTAAACTCATCTCAAACTCACTAGTCATGGGTTTTCCAAACTCTTCACACAAGGAAACATTGGCCGAACCAAATACAATGTCATCAACATAAACTTGAACAAGAAGAATATCATCATTAGATGCTTTAATGAATAAGGTAGTGTCGGTGGTTTCCCTTTGAAAATGATTTTCCAACAAGAAGGCACTAAGCCTTTCATACCAAGCTCTTGGAGCTTGTCTAAGACCATAAAGAGCCTTAGTTAATTTAAAAACATGATTTGGAAATTCTTTATGTTCAAAACCGGGGGGTTGAGCCACATACACTTCCCTATCAATAAAACCATTAAGGAAGGCACATTTAACATCCATTTGAAACATTTTGAAACCCTTATGGGCAGCATAGGCAAGAAGCAACCTAATTGCTTCCATTCTAGCTACCGAAGCAAAAGACTCATCAAAATCAATACCCTCTTCTTGATCGTAACCTTGGGCCACTAATCTAGCCTTGTTACAAACAACTTGTCCATCCTCACCAAGCTTATTCTTAAAAACCCACTTAGTACCCGTCACCTTTTTACCATCCGGATGTGGTACTAGTGTCCAAACCTTATTCTTGTCAAATTGAGCAAGCTCCTCTTGCATTGCTTTGACCCATGATGGATCCTCAAGAGCTTGTTTGACATTGTTGGGTTCTATTTGTGACAAGAGAGCAAGATTGCTAGGTTCGGTTGGCCTTTTGGTGGATGATCTTGTTGTTACTCCTTGAGAGGGGTCACCAATGATGAAGTCATGAGGATAACCCTTCATAGACTTCCATTCTCTAGGCTTTCGAACAGGTGTTGAGCTTTGATGAACTTCTGGTAGCCTCACTGTTTCAGTTTCTCGTCCCTGCTCAGGAGACAAATTGGAAGTTTCTCCTTCAATCTGACGAGACAAAACTGGACTGGCAGATTCTTCATTCTGGACAGATTTGGGATTTTCTTTGCTTGTTCCAGCTCCTTCTCCATCTGAATCATTATCTATCACAGTACTGGGAATTAAGTTAGAATCACAAAAAGTAACATGTATGGATTCCTCGATTATCCTATGCTCTTTGAGATAAACTCTATAAGCCTTGCTTGTAGTGGAATATCCAACAAACATTCCTTCATAGGATTTTGGATCAAATTTTCCAAGGTTTTCCTTATTGTTAAGTACAAAGCATTTGCATCCAAAAACATGAAAGTACTTAAGATTGGGAGGGGTTCCTTTCCATAGCTCATAAGGAGTTTTCTTTAACCCTTTTCTAATGATTGTTCTATTCAAAATATAACATGCTGTGTTCACAGCTTCAGCCCACAAAAATTTAGGAATTTCATTCTCACATAGCATGGCCCTAGTCATTTCTTGAAGGCTTCGATTCCTTCTTTCAACCACCCCATTTTGTTGGGGTGTTCTAGGGCATGAGAAATTATGAGAAATCCCTAAGTCATCACAGAATTTTTCAAAATCTTGATTTTCAAATTCTCTTCCATGATCACTTCTCAAATGGACAATTTTCAAATCCTTTTCATTTTGAATTTTCTTACAAAGGGTGGAAAAAGCATAAAACGCATCATTCTTATGAGCAAGGAAAAGTACCCAACCAAATCTAGAGTAATCATCAACTACAACTAGACCATAATGTTTACCTCCCAAACTTTGAGTTCTAGTAGGACCAAAAAGATCAATATGTAACATTTCCAATGGCCTTTTGGTTGAGATTCCATCTTTTAATTTAAAAGAGGATTTTACTTGTTTGCCCAATTGGCAAGCTTCACAAGTAAGATCCTTATCAAACTTGATGTTTGGAATTCCTCTAACCAAATTCTTTTTGACTAGCTTAGAAATTTGGTACATGCTAACATGTCCCAACTTTCTATGCCAAAGCCATTTTTCAGATTCAAGAGAGGTGAAGCATGTTACATTTTGTTCCTTTAAATCCTCAAGAGTTAATCCATACACATTATTGCATCTTTTAGCTTCAAATAAAACTTCCCCAGTTTTCTCACAAACAACCAAACAAACAAACTTCTTAAAGATAACATCAAAACCTAAATCACACAATTGACTAACACTAAGTAAGTTATGTTTCAAACCATTTACAAGAAGCACATCATTTATACAAGAAGAAAAGTTTTTACCAACTTTCCCAACAGCCACTATTTTTCCTTTTGCATCATCACCAAAAGTAACAAGTCCTCCATCATATTCATCAAGCTTTATGAAGAAGGTTGTCTTTCCGGTCATATGCCTAGAGCATCCGCTATCCATGTACCACATATTTTCCTTTTTCTTGGATGCTAGACAGACCTACAAAATGAACTCAAGTGACCTTAGGTATCCAAATTTTCTTGGATCCTTTCACGTTAAACCATCTCTTATGTCCCAAATCATTGTAATCAAAAACAACTTTGTAAACTTTGTCACCAATCATTCTTTCACCAAAGAAGCATTGAACTGGAAAATGACCACTTCGGTTGCACATTCTACAAAATCTTGGAGTTGTAGTTTTGTTAAAGTGAGTTGGGTCTTGATATGTTACATCATTTGAAGATGAGACAATATTTTCAAAATGTGGTTTTTCAGATTTATAAAAACCCAACCCAGCTTTATCATAAAGAGGTTTTTGACTAGCCAAAATTTGGTTCAAATTTTCAGAACTTTGGGTGAACCTGGCTAGGTCATCTTTAAGTCTCTTAACCTCTTTGTGCAACTCTTCATTTTGCTTAAAACAGTTCACATATGCAAGAACAGAATGATCACTTTCACAGCTTCTAACTTGGGCTTTTAACAGCTTGTTTTCTTCCACAAGATCACAAGCAGTTTCGGCCTCTCTTAGTTTTTCTTTGAAAAAATCATTTTCAGCTTTAAGAATGAAATTTTGCTGTTCAAGATCTTGGTTCTCATTTAGAAAACATCTTATTTTTTCAGAAAGGTGATCTATCATAAGATGAAGGTCTTCAGTGTTAGAGTTTTGAAATGATACCTGATCTATCTCATTTGCCATGAGACAGTGCTGTGATTTAGTCTCAGACTCTTCATCATCATCATCTGAGTCATTTTCCAAATCTTCCCATGTGGCCATCAGTCCCTTCTTCTTCACCCTTTTCGGCTTCTCTTCTTTTTTCAACTTGGGACAATCAGATTTGAAATGACCCATTTCCTTGCAATTGAAACAGGTTACCTTGCTAAGATCTTTCTTTGTCCTCCTGGAGCTGCTGCCTTTGTTTTTGAGCTTTGCCATTTTCCTGAATTTTTTTGCAAACAACACAAACTCATTTTCAGAAGAGTTATCACTGGATTCATTATCCAGAGGGTTAGTCACAGAAGAAAAAGCAATTCTTTTCTTTTTTGAATCTTTTTTCAAATAGGAGTTTTCAAAGGCAAGTAAGTTTCCTCTCAAATCATCAAGTGTCATAGAATCTAAGTTACTACTCTCAGAAATAATTAAGGCTTTTGTTTCCCACTCTTTTGTGAGACATCTCAACACTCTTCTCACTAGCACAGATTCTGAATGTGTGATTCCAAGAGCATCTAAGCCAACAGTGATGACATTGAACCGTTCGAACAGTTCATCAATGGACTCTCCTTCCTTCATTGCAAACATTTCATACTCCCTGTTTAACATATCTGTCCGAGTCTTCTTTACAATGGTAGTTCCTTCATGAGTGATTTGCAACTTGTCCCAGATTTCCTTTGCCGTTGTGCATCGTGATACTCGTCGGTATTCCTCAAAGCTGATAGCACAGTTGAGCAGATTGGTTGCCTTGGCATTTAACTCCACCGTCTTTCTATCTTCCTCAGTCCAGCTTGCTTCTGGTTTAAAAGAGACTACACCTTGAGCATTTGTGGTGGTTGGAAATTTAGGACCCTCCAAGATGATCTTCCAAAGTCTGTAATCCACGGCTTGTACAAATATCTTCATCCTCTCCTTCCAATAGGTATAATTTTTCCCATTGAAGAGGAGAGGTCTGTTGCTTGATTGACCTTCAGCCAGATTGTATGATAACACATTTGTGCCACTGTTTTCTGCCATGAGGATCTTTACTCCAAGATGCAAAGCTTGATCTCTTTGAGACCAAGCTCTGATACTAATTGATGGTTTCAGTGGCTAAGAGAAGGGGGGGTTGAATCTTAGCCCCCTTGTTAAATGCTGGCACTTGCTGAACTTCAGAGAAGACTTTTCTGTTTTTGCTCGTCACTTGACACGAGCAACTTTGTTTTGTCTCGTCCCTTGCCACGAGACTTTTTGTTTTGTCTCGTCACTTGGCACGAGATAATTCTGGCTTTTGCTCGTGTGTGGTAGAAGACAGAAATGGAGTAGAAAGTGAAAGAACTTGCACCCAGATATATCCTGGTTCGGCTGCTAAGTGCAGTGCAGCCTACATCCAGTCTCCATCACAAACATGATGGAATTTTCACTATAATCAATATGATTACAACTTGTAAAGTGCTAACCCAACTTACAAGGGGATTCCCACAGAATCATGATACACAACATAGATGAACAAAGGACCTCTAAGACATCTATGGCTTTTTCTTTTAATTTTGCACTCTCTGCCTTTTTCCGCTCTATGGCTTTTTCATTACAAACCTCACTGTTTGCCTTTTACCATAAGACTCAAGACATGACAAAATTAAACAGAAAATTACAAAACAGAAAACATTGAAGGAGAAGAGAAAACTGTTAGCTCAGGTAGCTCTGAGAACTCTGTGCCTTGCACTCTCAAATTTTCTCCTTGCTTCAAACAGTGGTTGTTCACCCTTTTTAAAGAAGAGGAAAGCCTCCACACTTGAAGTCAAAACCGAACCAACTTTCTTCCTCCTTCAACAAACACAGAACCGGTTCGGCCACTCAGAGAGAGAAGAGATAACCATGCATTAACCAACATGCAATTACCTCAAGTCCCTTCTTGATCATCAACCTTCATCAATCCGGGCTCTCCATCCTTGGCTTCCTCTCCAAGATGGATTTCTGACCCTTGATGCCTCATGATGATGATGACTTCATCTGCTTCAATCCCTGCCTTCAACCATCACTTCGCCACTCTAGCTACTCCCTGTGGTGGTTGATCAGAATCGAAGACAAGCCATGCTTCAAGAATCTCCTCTAGCTGGCCGAATCTTCTTCTTCCATTTTTGAGCATGAAAGGCTCAAGATAGCTTTACCAAAACTAACCACATTTGGTAAGCATCTTAGCCACAGCTCATCTTTCTTTTGGTATGTTTTCTTGCCATCATTTGCTTGATGGTCTTAGGCGCATGCAACTTCTTCCTTTCGGTGTTGAAGAACATTGGTTCCATTATTTCCTGGACAAGGACCGAATAGAGAAGAAGAAAGAGATGAGAGAGAATGAAAGGAATCTGAAGAAAAGAAAAGCAATGCAAAGAAGTTAAACAAATTAATTAGGCATAGCTTGCTTTTACTTCCCTAACATAGAGTGGTGTGTAAGTCATAATAACCATCAATCACTTCAGCTGAATTTTTCTCTCTCATGTTCCCCATGCATTAATTAACAATGTAATAGATTTTGAAATCCATCACATGGTTGATACTTGGTTCCGTTGGAAGCACTTTGCTTTCATTTCTCTTTTGTTTCGGACCAAGATTGGAAACATTCATCATTTGTGAGACTTGGGCTTGTAGTATTGAAATAAAAGCTGGCCCAATTAGTAAGCATTTGCTTTCCTGATGAGTTGTGTAGCGGATTAAGCATAGGAAGCAAATAAGAAAGCATTTGGTTGGGCTTGCAACATTAATCTTTATTCTGGCCCAGTATAACTAGCTTTGATTACAAACACAAAGCTGAATTAATAATGCAACAGTTGGGCTTTGTTAATTTTCTTTTGTTTCGGCCCAACAAAAATCTGCACAACAAAATTATTAATTAAGCACATATGAATTAAGATCAAATTAATAATTTTGTATTTAAATATTTTAATAATGTTTGTTCATCATCAAATTGGTTTAGAGTTTTTCAAACTCATCGGTTTTAACTAGGAATGACATTGGCGAAATCAATTCCATCAAACAAATTTTGGATGACAAATTCAAAATAAAAGATGTTAGTGATTTCAAGTACTTATTGAGAATGAAAGTAGCACGTTGGAATTCACATTTATCAGCGGAAGTACGTTGTGAACCTTCTCAAGGAAGGTTATGTAGATTGCAAGCCTCTCTCTCTATTCCTTTTGATTATAGTCATAAGCTCTCGAAGGAATCCGGTATCATTTTAGAGCGCATCAGACCTCCTAACGCTTTTGCCGCGAGAGGCGATCCCCCAAACTTGCTCACTATCTCCTTGCCGATCTTTACAAGGTCTTCATCCTCCTCTTTATCAGCTCTAAATGCGAGGTGTTTGAACAGTGACCAACAATCATCTTCAGATAGGCCTGACAAATCATGAGTTTGGTATGCACCCATGATTGTTGCAACATCTTTATCACGACTGGACACCAAAGTAGAGGCACCTTTGGATCCACAACACAAAACAGATTTCAACTGATCCCATTTGTCTTGGCGTAATCCCAACTCCAATTGTTGGTTTTTAACTCACACATCATCTAAAACCAACAAGAACTTTTTACCCTGAAGCAATTCTTTCACTTTTTCTTCCATCACATGTAGCTCCAAAACTTTGCACTCATCCTTTGTGATCGATTGTACAATGGAACACAAAATCCTTGTGACATTGAAAGTCTCAGAAATACAAAATCCTTGCGGCGAAGCATGATGTTGTCCGGTTTGAAAGATGATAACCACCCATGTTGAGAGGATTCCGTAGGCAACTGATCAAGGACGTCATCCAGCAGGTACACAGCATCTTTAAGTTGTTGGAGCCAAATCTTGATAGAGGGGTTAGACCATTGTTTCTCCTCAGCATCATCAAGAACAGCTTTGATGAGTGCCAAAGTTCGTGACAGGTCTTCAGTCTTTTGCTTGATCCCAGAGAAGGCTGCAGATTCTCTCTGGACCAAAGGGATCACCTTCTCTAGCACAATCCCAAGCAAGGACTCGGCCATTTCCAGAAATGCAACAAATGAAGAAAGGAAGACAAAGATCAGAGATTTTGGTTGTGCTTTGACGAGTGGGAAAGAAATGAGTTGTGAATAGGAACTGTCATGTAATACAAAATGCAGTCAGTGTTGAAAGAAAACTCCAACAAAAAAGCTAATGGATCATCTTTTAATTTCTACTGTCTATTCTTAATCGTGTACTTTATCAAATTCTGTCCTCGTGCCCAGACAAGAAAAAGAAATTATTGTCTTTTTGCTGGCCTTTTTGTGTTACTTTAATTTGTCTCAAATCAATAATTTCCACAGTATTGTTGCATTTTTTATCTTCTGGAGATCCCTTCTAGTTCTATAGGGATAAGAACATTTCAATTATTACTAGAAAACGATAAGAATTGAACCTTTTTGGCTGAATTAGAATTATATTCATACTTATGTGAGAAGTGTAAAATTAGACAAAGTTAATTTATACATAACTAATTTTAGTGGAAACTATTAAGCTTGGTAGTTTCAGTGGAAATCATTTTTCTCTATGAAATGATAGTTTTTTTTCTTTTTCTTTCTTTGTTTCTTTTTTATATACAGTATATATATTCCACTTTTGGTAATATTAAAGGTGATACTAAATACACATCTTATACGATTAGGGACACATCTTTTATAGTTGACTGACAAAATTACTTTTAATTTATTATTGAATCAAGATCAACTATGCATAGTTACACTCAATTAGGAGTACTTTTGTCCATTAACCATAAAATGAGTAAAGGACAATAAAATGAGTAAAGGACAAATAGGTCCTTGATCTTTGTTTTGCGGACATTTTCGTCCTCAAGGAACGGAAAATACATTCATGTCCCTGACCCCGATAAAACGTGGACATTTTAGTCCTTCCGTTGAATTCAGGCCGTTGGACTCGACGGAAAACTCTGACTTGGCAAAGGTGGCGCTGACCCGTCCGTTACGGAGTCCACGTGGCAGTGAGCTTTTAGAAACTGGACATATAAGTCTCAGACACAAAAACGACGCCGTTTCGTTATCTCCCCCAATCTTTCAAATTTTTCTGCCCTAATCCCTCGTCTGTATAGAAACGGCAGAAGTGGATGTTGTGGGGAGTGAACGAAGAAAGGAAATTTTTTGTGCCATGGCATCTGAAGGAGTATCATCAAGCTGGAGAAAAAATGGAGGTGGGGGAAGAGAAACCCAACTATGCATAGTTACACTCAATTAGGAGTACTTTTGTCCATTCACCATAAAATGAGTAAACCCTGGATTTGTTTGCCGTATAAGTTTGTTCCTCACTACTAGAATAATGAACATATTAGTCTTCTAATGAATTTTCAAGTTAAGAGTCTTATGAAATATTTGTAGCTGCATCTGAACTCGTGCAACAGAGTGGCCAATAAAAGTGTTAATAATAAATACATAACATTTCTTAAACCTCAAGTTAAATCTAGTAATTTAGTAATCTACTATTAGCAGAAAAACAAATTCCATCATATTGATAAGTTAAAGACTCGATATTAGTTAAAAGGGAGGGAGCATAATAATAGTTTGCTGGGATTAAGTGTAAATAAATTTACTTGAAAAATATTTTCTTTTCCTTTTATAGAACTTTTGACAGCATAACAAGTTAGTATTAACATGCATTATCAGCATTACTTAACAGTTTTCACTTATCGAACTAGTGTATTCATAGGTATAAATGTATTTTTTTATTTACTAAATACGTTCAATAATAAAATTCAATCGTTCTATTCTTCCTAATAAAAATTGAAGAATCACACCATGTTAGATTCCACGCCATTGAGCTGTTTAATGCATGAAAGGAATGGCAACTGCAGTTTCGCGCAACTAATATTGTTAAGCTTGATTGTTTCCAGTTTGAACATCATGGTAACATTCATCATCATCCATATACTGAACATAATTAGCTGAAACAATTTCAAGTTTCCTTAGACATGGGAGTTTTCCAAGTTTTTGCTATTATAAATTTTAAGAGAAACTAAGTAGTTGAAAACTGAATTTGTTGCCACCCAACTTGGCCATAACATACCCTTAATGTTCTCAGTTGTGATAATTTGTGAATTTCAAGGCATATATGAGATAGTGAATAACACTCACAAATAACAAGATGGCTTGAGACTAGAAAGTTTAATGATCATTTAGTCCAATTTGGATGTTCTTCTTTATGTTCTGAAAAATTTGTTGGGAGTTCTAATGTTATCCAAGCTTGAAAAAATTGAGAAAACAGAACATGAATCTTCAGGAGTGGCATCCATTTGTGTGTAAGGAGAATATAAATTTACTTTGTGTTTGGTATATATCCAGCTGACATAATTCTGTACAATCTTCTACAACTATGCTACCATCAACACAGATTTTTAACAAATTGAAACACCAAATCATCAAATAAGCACATAGGAAATAATAGTTTCTGAAGGGAAAAGAACCATTTAGTGACAGATCAATCAAGGACAATAGTACAATAGAAATACTTGTAATTAAAATTTTGCCATTTCAATATTCCAAGACTCATGGAAAGGAACAAATGTGACAATCCCATGTTTTAGTCATTTTCATTTTCTGCCGATGTATGTCATAATAATTGAACTAATTTAAAAGGGCCAGAATTGCCAAAATAATCCACATATGGCACACTCATCTTCACACAAGAAAAAAACTTCCAGTAAAGGTAATCTACCTGTCAAACAAAAGAAATCCCATCTCTACATGTCCTATCCCCACATTAAGAATAACGTTTACTACAAAATATTGGAACCATGCTGCTAATACTTTGGTCGATTCCATGATGAAGGTATGTACAAAATCTTTTTGACAAACATTAATTGGCAGTCTATAACTAAGTATACAGTAAAAATACAAATAAATAATCTTACAGGATCACTCTGAGTCTGAACCTTTCAGAATTACATTGGGAATGTGTGCAATCTTGTGCCAGTCCTCCCCTGTTCCTTCAGAACATCGCTTCATCAATGCTGGGCAGAATTTGATAGTCAAGGATTGAAGTGAAGTAAGTTGCCTTACACCTTCAGGCAAGGATCTCAAACCCTCACACCTACTAATTGTCAAATGTCGAAGGAAAGATAAGCCTTCGAAACCCTGCTCTGGTAAACACTCCAACTTACCTCAGTGATTAATGCTTAGATGAGACAAAGCAGTGAGTTTTGTGATGTCAGATGGCAGTTCCTTCAATTCTCTGAAATATGATATCTGCAGAGATGCAAGAGAAGTCATGCTGTTCATCATTCCCTCCTGGAAGTACGAAACTTCGCTTCCACGGAGATGAAGTTGGTTAAGACCATTGAGATTAGAGATTGACCTCAATAACTCATTCTTGCATTCCAAAACAAAGAGGTATGTAAGACGTGGAAGGCACGGCAATTGCAGTTTCGGGCACTTGTTGATCATCAACATGGAAAGAGAGGGGAACATGCCTGTTGTTTCCCGTTTCAACAACCGCTCCATGTTTGGCAAGAAGAGAACTCTGAGTTCCTCCAAAGATGGGAATGGCTTTGCTTCAACACCTTCATAACTTTCATATTCATCAATGTACCGCACATAATCCATGGACCTTATCTCAAGTTTTCTAAGAAACGGGAGTCTCCCAAGTGAGGGAAGTTGTCTGCAGTTTTTACATAGTAGAAGTTGCAAAGAAACTAAACTATTGAGAGCTGAACTGTTTCCCATCCAAGTTGGCAAATGTAATCCGCCATAGCCAATTATGTCCAACCGCTTGAGATTTGAGTGAGGTTGCAGAGCTTCAAGTACTTCTTCCCCAGCAACTGAATTGGTTTCACCACAATTGTCCCATGACAAGCTTAACTCTCGAAGATCTTCTTTACCCTTCAAGTTGGCATCTTGAGCTTCACATACACTGCCAACATTTTCTAGGCCTTTAATGCTTAGCTTTCCTCCCAGATTCAAATGACATAACTCTGCCAAACTATGCCCTTCCTCAGATTTCACAATGTATACACTTAGTGCATGTTTGGGCGCCATTATTTTGTTAAAAAAAGATATTTTTTCAATGAAAAAGATCTTTTTTTTTTTAACGTGTTTGGCAAATTTCTAGTAGTAAAAGTAAAAGCACTAGTAAAATCAAAAAAAGATCTTTTTTGAGAAGCTGTAATTTACATCTTTTTTTAAAAGATCTTTTTTCTTTAAAAAAAAGATATTTTTCATGTAATAAATAAACAAAAAAATACTTTTATATTGTTATACCCAAACATAATTGATAGATAAAAAGACCTTTTTACATGAGATATCCAAACATAAAATTACTTTTACTTCTCTATAAGATCTTTTAAAAAAAGATAACTCGAAAAAAGATCTTTTCTTAGAAGCTCACCCAAACAAGCCCTTAATGTTCTCAATTCATACAGTTTGTGAATGTCTGGACACATATGAGATAGTGAATCACAACCACCAATGACAAGATGTCGGAGATTTTGTAAGCGAGTCAAGTTTTCTGGTAGACTATAAAGCTTCCCACAATTCATTAGTTTCAAGATTTCCAATTTATGCAAATTGTAAATAGAATCAGGAATGGTCTTAATATCTAGACCACAAAGCCCAAGATATCTCAAGTGGCTGAAATTCCTGAGTGAAGGAAATTTAGAAAATCTAGAACACAAAACTCGAAGAGAGATGTTTCTTGGAAGCCAATCATAGTTGTTTTGAAAATAACCATCCCATTTCAACTGATATAATGTCCTCAAGGAGTCAATTTTCTCACATGCTCCCTTTTCTATTGGTGTTTCAGTTTGGCCACCACACTCAAAACCTATATGATGCGTGTTTCTTGGCAAGTCAATCAGGTTTGATTTCTCTAGAAACATACATTCTTGCTCAGCAATTGATTGAGCAAGATCATGGACTAGATCATGCATTTTGAAATAAATTTTACCTGACTCATCATTGATCTTGACATCTTGAAAGAATGATTTATTATATAATTCATTCCAAATCATGTTACCAACCTCTTCTATATCCAAGTTTGCCCGAGAAGAAATAAAGTCATTAGCCATCCAAAGATGAATCAAGTCTTGCTTTAGGATTTCTGTATCTTTGGGAAATATGGCACAGAAAGCAAAACACTGCTTCAATGTTGGTGTTAGATGAAAGTAGCTCAACCTCAATGCAGGCAAAATATGATTTTCATTCGGCAAAGTCCATAGGCTACTTTCCTTAACCTCAACAATGACCAACAATCATCCTCGGAGAGACCAGACAAATCATGAGCTGAGCATGTTCCCATGATTGCTGCAACATCCTTATCACGAGTGGACACTAAAATGGAGGTTCCTATGGATCCACAAGACAAAACAGATTTCAAATGCTCCCATTTGTCTTCGCTTAATCCAAACTCCAATTGTTGGTTTCTTATCCATACATCATCTAGAACCAATAAGTACTTTTTACTTTGCAACAATTCTTTCACTTTTTGTTCCATCACGTGTAGCTCCAAAATTTTGCACTTATCCTTAGTGATTGATTGTACAATGGAGCACAAAATCCTTGAGATATTGAAAGTCTCAGAAATACAAAGCCAAATCTTCAAGCTAAAATGGCTACTTACTCGTTCATCATTGTAGACCAATTGAGCAAGTGTTGTTTTTCCAACACCTCCTATACCAACAATTGGATAGACAGAAAGGAGCTCAGAGTTTCGTGTTGGACTAAGAAGAAACTCAACAACCTTCTCTTTATCTACATCTCGACCATATACTTGAGGACCGGCAATAGTTGAACTTGTTTGGCGCCATTCAGCTACTTCACTTGGCCTCTCCCTGACACCCTCCCTCAGAAGAAACTTGTTCTTATCTTGAGCAATTCGATCCAGTCTCTTTATGATCTCATTCAGCTTGCGTCCAACCTTGCAGCGAAGCATGATGTTGTCCGGTTTGAAAGAGGATAAGCACCCAAGTTGAGGGGATTCCACAAGCAATTTGTCAAGGATATCATCTAGCACGTACATTGCATCCTTAAGTTGTTGGAGCCACATCTTTATAGGAGGGCTTGACCATTGTTTCTCCTCAGCATCATCAACAACAGCTTTGATCAGTGCTAAAGTTCGTGATAAGTCTTCAGTCTTTTCCTTGATTCCAGAGAAGGCTGCAAATTCACTCTGTACCAAGGGGATCAAGTTGTCCAGCACAGCTCCAAGCAAGGCCTCAGCCATTTCAGAAATGCAACAATTGGAGAAAGAAAGAAAGAAAGAAAGACAAAGATTAGAGATTGTCTTTGCTTTGACGAGTGGAGATGGCTTTAGTAAACAAATGAATTGTGGAGATTACATGTGCTTACGCGTTATGTCTTAATCAGTCCTGAGTCAATGATCCAAAAACAGTACCATCTTCAATGGAATATCCAAACTGATTTCAGCCACAGAATAATCCTTTTGGTATTTGGTTTGTAATTCTCGTAGATATTACTTTTAAATCAAAATTTCCTTGAAAATTTTGGCAAGAAGCTATGGTGCTAAAACCATTACATTATTGAACACTGGGGACATGCAATTGAAAAATCCTCATGAGCTTTTGTCTGATTTGTATTAACCAGAAATCATTTTGAATTGAATTTCAGTTGCAAATTATATTAATACTTGAATTATAAGTAACAAATTTTAAGACCAAATCAATATAATTATATTCACAAATAAATAGATTGCATGACTCATTGAAGATTGCATTTTTGAAGGACTTTGAACCTAGGTAAGAAAAACAAGCGCTCTGTTTTTGTTAGCTTGTATATTAGTAAACATGAAAAAATTCTTAAGTTCTGAACAACTCAAATTTTTGGAGAAAAGCCAACCAAATTCAAATAATAGTTTATGTGATCAGTTTTAGAACATAATATTAGAATTGGCAAAACAAAATGTAATCACAACTAGTAAAGTAACCAACATGACTTTATTAAAATTGAAGTTAATCATTAAGCAGATAACTTAATCGAAATCAGTTATCCTCATTCCATTCTTCCTAATAAAAATTAGAAATTGAGCACAAGCACCACTTTTGCATTGAGCTGTTGGTCCACTTAGATTAAAAAATTGTATTTGCTGCATTTGTGTCCTATTGGCTATTAATGAATGACCTTATAAACCACTTGTAATTCAAAATTTCCATTCTAAAAAGCTAATTATCAGGAGAAAACATTCACCAAATTTTTTTCTTAGTAATGGTTATTATCTTTCTTTCTTTCTTTCTAGAATCTTGTTGATTAATTCAAAATGTTAGGGACGTAATACATGCACAAATCAAAGAAGGATTTAGAACAGTGACACAGATTGAAACTATTAGCCATGTTTGTCAAAGACATGTGAATTTTCAAGTTAAAAGTTCTTATGAAAAATTTGTAGCAGCATCAGAACTCCTTCAGCAGATTGGCCAATAAAAGCCTTAATAATAAATACATAGCATTTCTTAAACCTCAAGCTAAATCTAGTAATCTACTATTAAGTATTAATAGAAAAACAAATTGCATCATATTAATAAGTTTAAGACTCGCTATTAGTCAAAAGGGAGAGTAATAATATTTTTCTGGGAATAAATGTACACAAATTTACTTGAAAAATATTTTCTTTTAACTTTATAGAACTTTTGACATCATAACAAGTTAGTATTAAAATGCATTGTAAGCATTAATTAACAGTTTTCGCTTGTTGAAACTAGTATATTAATAGGCACAAATGTACTTTTTATTTATTAAATATGTTTAATAATAATAGAGTAAATAATCAAATTTATTTCTAAAAGATTATCCATTCGCCAAATAGTCTTTAAAATATATATTTTTTTAATCAAATACATCTTTCAAAGGTTTTAAGATAGTCATATTAATCATTTCATTATTTCTGTTGCTTACGACATCAAAATTTACTGATGTAGAGTAACACTTCTCTAACCACGACGCACACTTGACAATCCTAATTGGCTGTTAACATAATAAGTATTGAATATCATGAAAAAGAACTAAAAATGAAACAATTCCATATTTTAATCATTTTCGTTTTCTGCTATTGTGAGATTAAAACATCTTTTACTAGTTGAACTAATTTAGAGGAGTCTGAATGGCCACATATGGCACATTCATCTTGATAAAACTGAAACTAATTGTGGCCAGCTCCATTCGTTTTTACATTCATGTTGATCAATCAAAAGGTCAAAGGCATAACAGTGGCAAAAACATTACTTAGGACAGACAAAAATTAACAAAAAATAAAATAAAATAAATAACCATTTGTAGATGTTAAAAGTTTTAGCAGAATTCATTCGATGGTTTGGCCAAACAAGTCTAACTTGTTAGCGATGCAAATTGAAACCATGATTATGCCATCAATGCCTTGGCCAATTTAGAAACAAGCTGTGGTGAAGATAAAATAGATTAGAAAATACGGAAATGGATCTTCTCCATTTTTTTTTATACTTGAGAGAATAAAGTGTGATCTCTCACCTTTAATTCTATAAGTGAGACCAAATATAAATAGGAGAGAGAAAACAATGAATGGTGAGATTAAACACTGGACACCATTCAGTTTTTTTTCCACTGGAGAGGATCCACTCTCCTGCCTCGGCTAGTTCCAAGTCTTGCCAGAAGTGGTCCTTGAGATTTATAGTTTTCATCATTTTAGTCTTTCAGATTCAAAATTTACTATTTTGGTCTTCGAAATACAGTTCTAGGCATCATATTAGTCCCTGGATCCTTTTCGGCATTGAGTCAACCAACGGAATGTTGGGCTAACTTTGACTTGCAATGTTAGACACATGGCTAAATGACGTTGTTTTTTTGGTGTTTAAATAAGATAAAAACGAGGTCATTTTAGAGAATGAAGAGAAATAAAACAATTTGCACATCATATAAACTCTTTTTCAGGGCAATTTACCAATTTAAATAAACTGCTAACCAATTTTACCAAAATACACATTATGCAAACTGGATACCGAAATGCATTTTTTTCCTAAACTGTGTAAACTGCGACAGGGATATTGCGGTTTACAAAATGCACGTAATCCGCTACAGGGGTGTCGTGAATTACGTTGGCGAAGAACCATCACATAAACCGCTACAGGTTGACTCAATAGCTTCTTGCAACACCTTTATGGTAACCGCTGCATCCGCCCTAACCAAGGGATAGATCCTCGCACAAATTACGTTGTAATCGAGCTGTCGGTAGTCGCTCGATATCGATGTGACCAGGCATGTGTGGCTCCGTTGTACCTTCTAACCTCTCAGTTACCCTTGCGCTGCCGAAGTGCCACGTAGATGATCCAATTGCAGCCATTTCCAAACTCCTTGCATCTCCCAACATACTTCAGATGATCAGATTCCATAACTCGATACTGAACTCCACAACGAATGCTATAATCCTTAACACTCATCACAGCTTCCTCCTTAGTCTGGAAAGATTGACCAATCTAAAATTCTCTAGAAGCATTGTCCTCGTGTAATCCTTGGTATCCGAAGGTGTGTGCATCATCTGGTTGTTGACTCACTGCTTCCAGAATAAGTGTCGAGAAATGCGGAGGTTGTTGGTGGGACCCAGAACTTGATGGCCCCTGAGGTGCAGGTGGGGACACTGGAGTCTCCTCCTCACTATCCCCTGATATATGATTGGGCTCATCATCCGAATCATAGTCCCGCATCGCGTCCTCAACGTGATCCGGCTCACCACTTCCAACAAGACCAGTAATCAAATCGGGTGACTTATCTGCCGGTGCTAGAACAGGTGGAGGTGCAGGTAGGAGACAACCAGGTGCAATGACAGGCATTGAAGTAGAAGCACCCCACCGTCGTCGACTGAGGATTTGGTGCTGAAGTCTCGGAACTTTCCACACGGTCTTCCAATTTGGCAAACAACTTGTGTATTCTCACCTGCAGAAAACTCTGCCGACAATGAAACAGCACCCCCATGTCTTCATCCAACCCTAGGACAAATATTTCATACTGCACACCACTCGACACGACTGCCATCGGAATCTTGTAGAATACCTTTTTCACCGACTTGGCCCCAGCTAACCCTGCCTTCTGTAATATGTTCCTCTTCAGATCCGACAAAGTATTAGTCGAACGGATAAAAATGCTCAGCGGTTCTTTATCCGTGAACTTAACACCATGCATGTTATTTTTTTTTTATTTTACCAAAACAGTGGACTAGAACTATTAAGCTTTTCTCTCTATCCATTTATGAAAGTGTGAAAATGACTCTCTTTAAATAACCCACTTCCTATCTTGGTATTTATAGACAAAGTTTACAAGGCATAAACCGCTACACTCCTGTAGCGGTTTATGCACGTATAAAAAAACACACATAAACCGCGATATCCCTATAGCGGTTTATGTGATGGTTCTTTGTCAACGTAATCCACGACATTCCTGTAGTGGATTACGTGCATTTTGTAAACTGCGATACCTCTATCACGGTTTACATAGTTTAGGGAAAAAATGCATTTTGGTATTCAGTTTGTATAATGTGTATTCTAGTAAAATTGGTTAGCAATTTATTTAAATTGGTAAATTATCCTCTTTTTCATCTTTTCGTTTTTGTCTTATTTAAGAGCTAAAACAAAATAATGCTGTTTAGCCTTATATCCATTGTCGCAAGTTAGAGTCAATTAAGTATTTCCTTCGCTGACCTATAAAAGGTCCAGAGATTAATATGGTGCCTAGAATTAAATTTTGGGACCGGTATATTTAATTTTAAATTGAGCACTAAATTAGTGAAAGCAGTGAATTTGAGAATCACTCTAGGGATCTAAACAGACCAAAAGGATCCCCGATAAAAAATTAGCAATGTATGAACTAAAAGTATTACAAGTCTGGGTCTGAATCTGAGTATGAATCTGCCAGGATTACTTTGGGAATATGAGCTATCTTGTGCCAATCCTCCCCTGTTCCTTCCTTGCACCGCTCCATCAATGCTGGGCAGCCTCCAATAATCAAGGATTGAAGTGACGTAAGATGCCGTACACCTTCAGGCAAGCATCTCAAACCCTTACATTCATGAATTGACAAACGTCGAAGAGAACATAAGTTTTCCAAACTCTGTTCTGGTAAACACTTCAGCTTACCACAGTTTTTGATGACAAAGCAGTGAGTTTTGTGATGTCAGATGGCAGTTCCTTTAATTCACTGCAAGAATCTATCTCCAGAGTTGCAAGAGAGGTCATGTTGCTCATCATTCCCTCTGGAAAGTACGATACATCACAATTCCAAAGCTCAAGTTCGTTAAGACCATTGAGATTAGAGATTGACATCACTAACTCAATCTTGCATCCCGAAACAAAGAGGCTTCTACCACGTGGTGGAAGGCACGGCAATTGCAGTTTAGGGCAACTGCCGATATTCAGGTTAGAAAGAGAAGGGAACATGTGTGTCGTTTCCCGTTTCAAGAAACGCTCCACGTTCCCCAAGTCGAACACGCTGAGTTGCTCCAAAGACGGGAATGGCTTTGCTTCAACACCCTCATAAATTTCATCTTCGTCAATGTACCGCACTTCATCCATGGACCTTATCTCAAGCTCTCTAAGAGACGGGAGTCTCCCAAGTGACGGAAGTTGCCTGCAGTTTTTACACCAAAAAAGTCGCAAAGAAACTAAACTGTTGAGAGCTGAACTGTTTCCCATCCAAGTTGGCAAATGTAATCCGCCATAGCCATCTATTAGCAACCGCTTGAGATTTGAGTGAGGTTGGAGCGCTTCAAGTACTTCTTCCACACCAACTGACTTCGTTTCACCACTGTTTTCCCACCACAAATATAACACTCGAAGGTCTTGTTTACCCTTCAAATTGGCATCTTCAGCTTCAGATACACTGCTGACATTTCCTAGTCCTGAGATGCTTAGCTTTCCTCCTAGATTCAAATGACGTAACTCTGCCAAACTATGCCCTTTCTCTGATTTCACAATGTATTCACTTAGTGTTCTCAATTCACGCAGCATGTGAATGTCTGGACACATTTCAGATAACTTACAACATTCAATGACAAGATGTCGGAGATTTCGTAAGCGAGTCAAGTGTTTTGGCAGACTAAAAAGTTTATAACAATACACTAGTTTCAAGATTTCCAATTTATGTAAGCTGTAAATAGAATCAGGAATGCTCTTTATATCTAAACCACAAAGCCCTAAATATCTCAAGTGGCTTAAATTCTCGACTGATGGAAATTTAAAAGTTCTTGTGCATAACACTCGAAGAGAAATGTTTGTTGGACAAAAATATGTAGTCATCCAATTGTACCAATCCAAATCATATAACGTTCGCAAAGATTCATATTTCTCACATGATCCCTTTTTGAATGGTGTTTCAGTTACTCCATAACACTTGAAACCAATATGATGTGTGTTTCTTGGCAAGTCAGTATGGTCTGCTTCCTCCAAACACATACACTCTTTTTCTGTAATTGACTGAGCAAGATCATGGACTAGATCATGCATTTCCAAATAACTATCACCTGAATCATCATTGATCTTGACATCTTGAAAAAATGATTTTTGGCACAATTCATTCCATATCATGTTGCCAACCTCCTCTACATCCAAGCTTGCCCGAGATGATATAAACCCGTTCGCCATCCAAAGATGAATCAATTCTTGTTTATTGATTCTTGTATCTTTGGGAAATATGGCACAGAAAGCAAAGCACTGCTTCAATGTTGGTGTCAGGTGAAAGTAGCTCAACCTCAATGCAGGCAAAATATGATTCTCATTTGGTAAAGTCCATAGGCTACTTTCCTTAACCTCAAGCCATTCATTTCTGGTATTCTGGAGTGCATCAAACCTCCTAATGCTTTTGCTGCGAGAGGCGATCCCCCACACTTGATCACTATCTCCTTGCCGATTTTAACAAGCTCTTCATCCTCCTCTTTGTCAGCTCTAAATGCACGCTGTTTGAACAATGACCAACAATCATCTTCAGATAGGCCTGACAAATCATGAGTTTGGTATGCACCCATGATTGTTGCAACATCTTTATCACGACTGGACACCAAAATAGAGGCCCCTTTGGATCCACAACACAAAACAGATTTCAACTGATCCCATTTGTCTTGGCTTAATCCGAGCTCAAATTGTTGGTTTTTTATCCATACATCATCTAAAACCAACAAGAACCTTTTACCTTGAAGCAATCCTTTCACTTTTTCTTCCATCACAGGTAGCTCCAAAATTTCACACTTATCCTTTGTGATAAATTGCACAATGGAACACAAAATCCTTGTGACATTGAAAGACTCAGAAATACAAAGCCAAATCTTCAGGTTAAAATGGCTACTTACTCGTTCATCATTGTAGACCAACTGAGCAAGTGTTGTTTTCCCAAGACCACCTAAGCCAACAATGGGATAGACAGAAAGCAACTCAGAGTTTCGTGTTGGGCTAAGAAGAAACTCCACAACCATCTCTTTATCTGCATCTCGTCCAAGTACTTGAGGACTAACAATAGTTGGGCTGGTTTGGCGCCATTCAGCTACTTCAGTTGGCCTCTCCCTGACACCTTCCCTTAGAAGAAACTTGTTCTTATCTTCAGCAATTCGATCCAATCTTCGTATGACCTCATTCAGCTTGCGTCCAACCTTGCGCCGAAGCATGATGTTGTCCGGTTTGAAAGATGCTAACCACTCATGTTGAGAGTATTCCGTAGGCAACTGATCAAGGACATCATCCAGCAGGTACACAGCATCTTTGAGTTGTTGGAGCCAAATCTTGATAGGGGGGTTAGACCATTGTTTCTCCTCAGCATCATCAAGAACAGCTCTGATCAGTTCTAAAGTTCGTGATAGGTCTTCAGTCTTTTCCTTGATTCCAGAGAAGGCTGCAAATTCTCTCTGGACCAAAGGGATCACCTTCTCCAGCACAATCCCAAGCAAGGCCTCGGCCATTTCCAGAAATGCAACAAATGAAGAAAGGAAGACAAAGATCAGAGATTTTGGTTTTGCTTTGACGAGTAGGAAAGAAATGAGTTGTGAATAGGAACTGTCTTGTAATACAAAATGCAGTCCGTGTTGAAAGAAAACTCCAACGAAAAAGTTAATGGATCATCTTTTAATTTCTACCATCTATTCTTAATCTTTTACTTTATCAAAAGAGGTATTTTCACAATACTTTGCCTACAATTATTGTCCTCGTGCCCAGACAAGAGAAAGAAATTATTGTCTTTTTGATGGCCATTCTGTGTTACTTTAATTTGTCTAAAATCAATAATTTCCACAGTATTGATGCCTTTTTTTTCTTTTGGAGGTCCCTTCTAGTCCTATAGGGATAAGAACATTTCAATTATTGCTAGATGTTTGTTTTGAATTAACTAGAAATCATTTAGAATTGAATTTTAGTTGCAAACTATATTAATACTTGAATTATAAGAAGTAGAAATTAGATGCAGTGAATTTATTTTAAGACCAAAGGAACATAACTATATAGACAATAAATATATTAGTTGTGTAAATTCTGTTGAAAATCACTTCTTACTTTATTTTTCTTTATGAAATGTTGCTTTTTGTTTTGTAATAATCAGAACAAAGTAGCATGCAAACTAACTAGAAAATATGTGAAGTATTCACCACCTCTGATCTGTATGCATATGTGAAGTATTGAAGTTAATGTGTATGCAGATGAGAAATATTTCAAATGATGAAAGGGAAAGTATAGGGAGCCAATAGAATATTTGTACAATGTGTATAATGGAGGTTTAGGGAGTATTAGAGATATAATCATTAGTGTTACCTTTTTCCATTAACGTAAGCTTTTAGAATGAGTGGTTTTATGACATGAGATTAGGGCTGGCAATGGGTAGGGTAGGGTAGGGTTTGGACCCTACCCTAACCCTACCCGCGGGTAGAAAATCTCAATAAAACTCTACCCTACCCTACCTGCGGGTTGAGAATCTCTCAACTCGTACCCTACCCGCATCCTAAATTACAAAACCTTACCCTATCTTACCCTATCCGCAGAAATATCAATTTTTTTAAAAATAAATATAAAACTCAATCATTCTAAATTTCATACATATTAATGAAATAAAAAATAAACAACTAAATTCAAATTAAAATAAAAGACAAAAAAATCTTAAAGAAATTCAACATAAAATTATAAACATACATATTATTATATTAATAAAATAAAAAACTAAGTTTAAATTAAAATTAAACACAATAAAGTCCTAAACAAATCCAACATAAAATTACAAATAGCATAATTATCAAGTTCTTAATAAAATTAAAATAACATAAACAAAGATAAATGTCTTTAAACATTTCTTTTAATTCCAAGTTCTTGCAACATTATTCTTCTGTCAGTTCAAAAAATGCATCATCATCTTCATTAGCAGTTTGATAATCAGGTTTCCACCTAAAAATCAAATACAACAATTTTATTATATATAATTTTAACATAATTATAATTTCTAAACAAATTAAAAAATTTGAAAACATAAATAACCTCTTTTATAATATTCTGCCCACAACCAATTTTGATTGCACATAAGAGCTTCTACCGTATCTTCATGAAGACTACCACGATGAGTAGCAATTATATGGCCACTTGTGCTAAAAGAAGACTCAGAAACAATAGTAGACACAAGAATGGCAAATATGTCTCTTGCAATTTTCTGAAGAGTTGGAAACCTAACTCCATTTACCTTCCACCAGGCTAATATATCAAAATCAGGAGTTAAAGGATGAACATCTTCCTCTACATAGTGATCAAATTCCATCTTCACAAATGAACCATTTTCCTTCTTATTTTGTCTAATATACAATTGATAACCAACATCATCATCTTCATCTGCATTAACCCTAAGCTCTTGTGTAGATTCCACTGACATATTGCTTGAATTCGATGTATTCTTTTGATATTCATGAAGTAACTCATAACATGCCTGTTTGATTCTCTCAACTTTCCTTGTGCATTCATTAGGATCTTCACATACCCTAGCAAACTTATATTCAAACCCATCAATCTTATACCTAGGATCTAGAATTGCAGCAACACCCATAATACCATGAATTTCTTCCCAATACTTATCAAACTTTTTCTTCATCATACATGTCATGCTACTAATAACTGGGTCAGGAGAAACAGCCCATTTTTTCAATCCAACATGTATCTCACATACTTTATTAAAGTGAATGTTGGCAGTTGGAACTTGAGTTCCAGAAAACAACTGAGTCACATCATAAAAAAGTTTTAATTTACTATGAATTTCTTTTGCAAGTTCCCTTTCCTCATTACTTGGCATACTTTTATAATTGGAGTCTTTTTATTTTAGTCGAGCAAAGACATCTCTGTACAACCATGCAGTTTCTAACATCACATAAGTGAAATTTCATCTAGTCATACAATCAAGAGATTATTTTTTGGTAAAGGGAACACCTGACTTACTACACCAACTCACAAAGGTTTCATATCTTTTACTAGTTGAAGTCCAATACACCACACTATTACGAATTTTCTCCACACTTTTTTTAACTAAATTGAAACCATCCTTCACAATTAGGTTTAAAATATGAGCACAGCAACGCATATGCAATAACTTACCCGCTAACAACAAATAATTTGAGTCTAAACGTCCTAACAACACATCAATCATAGCATCATTTGTAGAACAATTATCCAATATAATAGTTGATAATTTTCTATCTAAGTTCCACTCCAACAAAACTTTCATTGATGCATTAGAGAGAACTTCACTTGAATGAGGAGCAGGAACATAAGTAAAGCTGAAAATTATTATAAATATATCAGATAAAAAAATATCACAAGTACATCAAGCATTAGAAAGCATATCTTATACTAGAAGCAAAGTTTAAAGTATTACCTCAATACTCGCATTTGCAAATTCCATGAATTATCAATGTAGTGTGCTGTAACAACCATGTATCCTTTTTTCTGGTTGAAAGTCCACTTGTCAGTTGTAATAGCCACTCGACTATCATTTGCATCCATCATCTTGTTTATGTTAAGCTTCTCCACTTCGTACATGTTCAAGATATCCTTCTTGATTGTATTCGGCTTGGCATCTTAAACGTTGGTTGCATTGAAGCAAACACTTTTCTTGTTGCAACATGATCCACATATGATAAAGGATACTCATGCATACAAATGGACTTGGCAATCAATTTTCTTGTGTGAGATGCATCAAATATAAAAGAATCTGAACTATTTTTTCCATGTCTTTGAAGAGATTCGGCAATTGTTGATTGTCTTGAATTTGCTAATTTTATTCTCTTACAATAATGGAGCACATGTTTTTTTAAATTTGTAGTCTCATTCCTTGGATTGGCACCAAGAACAGACTTATAATGGTTGCACTTTGCCTTCCACTCTTCCCTCTCTTTATATTTACTAAAGTATTGCCAATAAACACTTTTCAATAAAAATTTATTGCTATTTTCACCTGAGACAGACTCGTCTAGAACAAAATTAACAGTTTTTTCAATAAGAATTTCTTTTTGTTGTTCTTGAGCCACTACATCCATGTTGGTACTATCCATTATTACCTACACAATAGTAAAAATTGGTTGTTGTTATTCAGGTTGCTAATTATCATATAAAAAAATTACATAAATAAGTTCTTTTTTTTTGTCAAATTCTAAGTCTCCCCCTTTAATTATACATCTAATACTATTCTTATCAAATTAGCATTTTCCATTTACATGAAATCATCAATTTGAAATAAAATAAGAAATTGACCAAAATATATATGATCCGTCGGTCAACTTTCCTCATAAATCCTAAATTCGAAATGGATTATATGTTTAGAGACAGATAATGACAACCACCATCAAATAAGAACTCAAGGGGTGCAGATAACTGTGGTCAAGGGTTTGAGTAAGAGCTTTTAGCCTTTTACATATTTTGGCTTTACTAATTAAATCTATTATAATATATAGTGTTGGTACTAGGGGTGTTCATAAAAAAACTAAAATGTGGTTAACCGGTTAAAAAATCATAACCACATTTTGGTTAACCAGTTTAATAAAATCATTTTAAAAACTATATCCATATTTTTAAAAATTGGTTAATCAAAACTAAATTTTAAAAAACCGGTTTTTAACAGGTTAACCAAAATCAAAACCAAATTAAAATTAAAACCTAATTTCAAAACCAAATTACATACTTTTTCTCTCTCTCTCCCTTCCTCTCTCTTTCTCTCTGTCTCTCTCCCCCTCTCTCTCTCTCCCTCCCTCTCCCCCTTCCTCTCTCTCTCTCTCTCCTATCTCTCTTTTTCCCTTTTCACCCTCCTCTCTCTCTCTCTCTCATTTTTCTCTTTCTCCTCCTCCTCTTTGTCCTCTCCTTTTCTCTCTCCCCCTCCCCCCTCTCTCTCTCTCTCTCTCTATTCTCTCTTCCCTTATCTCTCTTCTTTTTCTCCTATTTCTCTCCCCTCTCCCTCTCTCTCCCCCTTCCTTCCCCCCCTCTCTCTCTCTCTCCCTCCCTTCTCTCTCACTCATTTTCCTTTTTATCTCCTCTCCCCTTCTCTCTCTCTCTCTCTCTCTCTCTTTCTCTTTCTCTCTCTCTCTCTCTCTCTCTCTTCTTTTTCCCTCTTTCTCTCCTCCGCTCTCTCCCTTGTCTCTCTACTTCCCTTTATTCCTCTCTTTCTCTTTCTCTCTCTCTCTCTATCTCTCTCCACCTCGACTTTCTTTTTCTCTCCCTTGTCTCTCTATCTTTCTCCCCCTCTCTCTTTCTCCCCTTTTCTCTTTCTCTCTCTCCTTCTCTCCCTCTCTCTCCTTCTCTCTATCTCTCTCTCCTTCTCTCCGCTCTTTCACTGCCTCTCTCTTTCTCCTTGCCCTCTTTCTCCCCATCCCTTCTCTCTCCTCTCTTTTCTCTCTTTAATCATCTCTCCTATTTTTCTATCTCTCATCCTCTCTCTCCCCTCCTATCTCTCTCTCCTCTCCTCTCCTTCTCTCTCTCTCTCTCTCTCTCCCCTCCTATCTATCTCTCCTTTCTCCTATTTTTTCCCTTCTTTCTCTCTCTCTCTCTCTCCCCGCTCCTTCCCCTCTCTCTCTCATTTCCCTCCCCTCTCTTTCTCTCCCTCTTTTCTTTTCTTTTCTCTCTTTCTCTCTCTCACTCCTCTCTCTTTCTTTTTCTTTTTTATCTCTATCCCATTTTCTCTCTCTCCTCCTCTTTCTCTCTTCCTTTTCTCTCCTTCTCCTCTTTCTTTTCTTACTCTCTCTTTTCTCTTTCTCTCTCAACCTTCTCTCAATCTCTATCCATCTTCTATCTCTTTTCTCCTCTTCTCTCTAAAGCAAGAGAGAAGAGAGAGAGGAGAAGAAGATAAAGGAGGAGAAAAAAAAGAGAGAGATAAGAAGAGAGAAGAAGGATAGGAGAAAGAGACGAAGAGAGAGAAAGAGGACAAAGAGAGAAAAAAGAGGAAGGGGAGAGAGAGAAGATGGGGAGAGAGAAAAAAGAGAGAGATAGAAAAAGAAAAGGAGAAAGAAAAAAGAGAGGAGGGGAGAGAGAATGAGAGAGGGAGAGGAGGGGAGAGAGAGAGAGAGAGAGCATGGGGAGAGAGAGGGAGAGAAGGATAAAGAGAAAGAAAGGGGAGGGGGAGAAAGATGGGAAAGGGAGAGAGAGATAGATAAAGAGAAAGGGGAGAGAGAGAAAAGAAAAAGAAGATGAGAGAGAAAAATGAAAGAGAGAGAGAGAAGGAAGAGAAGTGGAGAGAGAAAGGAGGGGGTAGAGAGAAATAGAAGAGAGGGGAGAGATAGAGAGAGGAAGAGAAAGAGAGGGGAGGGGAGAAAGGTGGAAGGAGAGAAAGAGAAAGAGAGAAGGAAGGGAGAAGAGGAGGGGAGAGAAAAGGAGATAAGAAAAAGTTACTTGTATCATTTAGAAAGAAAATTATTTATATTAGAAAAAATTATTTATAGAAAATGCTGAAAAGAGATAAGAAAGAAAAAGGAACAAAAGCAATGGAAGGGATTTCATTATTTACAAATGTTACTCGTATCATTTAGAAAGAAAAAAAAATTAGATTAAAAAAATTCAATTAAAAAAAGGTTCGAAAAGTTTGGGTTTTTTATGTAAAAATATTAATTTTTGTGTAAAAATTTATTTTTACATGTAAAAACCAATTTTATGGTATAAAAACCAATTTTTTAATATAAAAATCGGTTTTTGGTGTAAAAACCGGTTTTTTAATATAGAAACCAATTTTTTTATATAAAAACTGGTTTTTTATATAAAAACCGGTTATTTTTTAAAAACTGGTTTTTGTTTTAATAACCGGTTTTGAATTTCACTAATCGGTTAATAATCGGTTTCATCATGTAAAACCAATTTGGTTAATTAACCAATACTATATTTTTGGTTAACCAAAAAACTAGTTTGGTTTTTGAATTAACCAAACCATGAACACCCCTAGTTGGTACTTGAAAATTAATACAAAGTTATTGGATTGAATGATTTGTCTTAACGAAAGCTCCTTTAATTTTGTTTACATTCAAAAGTTGAATGAGACACATCACACTGTGAGAATAAGGCATTTTTTTTCACAATAGTAAAACCTACACAATAGTACTATCATTAAGATTCAGAAAAACCATTTATACGTAAAAAACAGCAAGCATTGAATAAAACAGAACAGTAGCGTATCAAGAAAAAAATAGAGCAGATTTAAGCTAGTTGGGCACAACAAGCATTGAATGAAAGACATATGATTCACCATCAATAAAGTCCCAATTTTCACATATTCAAATGCAAAGTACATACCAAGAAAAAAATAAAACAGCAGCGTAAAGAGGAGAGAAGGTCACGAATCAGCGGCGTTGCGAGGAGAGCACAGAGGAGGAAGAAGAATGGCGACAATGGAGGAATGACGAACGAGGAAGGAGAGTTGGGGCAATGGAGCACTGAGGTCTGAGGCTTATGGCTTGGAAAGAAACTTAGTCTTAGCCTTTTAGGGTTTCTAATGAGTGATTTCTGAATCTTAAATTATATATATATGATTTTTATTTTTGTTTAATTTTTATTTTATGGTAACTTTATAAATATATAAATGCAATGTATTATCAAAGTAAGTAACTACTTGCTACACATGAAGGAGGTTGAGGGTTCAACTCCCACTTCCTTCACTATACATATAAATTTTTAAAAACATGTTATATATGGGGGGTGCGGGTAGGGTAAGGTAGGGTACACCCTAAACCCGTACCCTACCAGTACCCGCGGGTAGGATATGTATTGTCAGTCCTACATGAGATGTTTATTATCCCTAGTACTCGGATGGTTATTCTAAATATTATGGATGATGTTCATTTTATAACTCATATATATAGCGCATTGTACACATTGTATAAATAAGTCATTGACTCTCAAGCAGGACTCTTAAGTAAAACATACAATAGGTTTTTTAATGTTAATTAAATTCAAAATTAATTTTTTAGAAAAACATGACGGGTCAAGTCTGCCAGTTCGTCATTAAGTAAGATGGCAATGGATTTGTATTTTCATAATGTTCAAATAAGTTAGACGGAAAATAGTCAACCATTCTATCAAATTTTTTCTAAATTTTTTTAATAAAAATTAATACAATCCTCCAGATTTTTTTTTCAACCACAGAAATCTCAGGACCAGAAGTGGTAGAATTTATTGTCATATTTTAATATATCCTTTTTTTAGTTTAGTTAGATTAGAAGATTTTTGAAAGTTAGATTCTATTTTATACTCCTCAATATACTCTTTTCTACTCATTCTATTAACTGAATATATATATTCAGTTATCCGTCCTCTGTTCGGATTGTAGGTTGCAAGTCGCCTGTATAAAATTGGAATTGCTAGTAATTGCCGGTCAGCCATACGACGGTAAATTCGTTTCCAGGCCTTGTACACACCGTGTGTCACACTACGGTATTTTCTCAATTTTTTTAACAATTGAAAGAATAAAATTTGATCTTTTAATATTAATTTTATAAGTAGAATAAAAAAATTAAAAAATTAAAAATTACATTTTATTTTTTTTAATTGTTAAAAAAATTAAGAGATTCTATTTTCAAATATAGGACAGGATAAAGTAGTACAGACTAATTTATCTAGAGACGAATTCATAACGTAACACGACGAGTTAGTTCATTTGACATCTTAATATATTTCAAACGCCATTTTTAAAGAGTTGTTTAGAAGATATGAAACGGTTAAATGTTAACAAACTATATAGTTTTATTTTTTTATTTTAGAATTTTGTTAACATTGAAAGTTTTAAAATCTTACGTTTTTAATAATATTTTAATATTTTTTAAAAAGTACTCTTAAAAACTATATTAGCAATTTTTTTAACTATACAGTAGACTAGCAAAATATTAAAAAGACAAATCTTAATAATAGATATTTTAAAGGAGCAACAACAATTTCTATCATTATTAACCTTTCATAAATACCAAGCGAGACAACTTTATAATTATAACCTTTCATAATTACTAGGATGCATTATGATTGTAGTTGTTGAACATGACAATACTTCGTTGATTAACCTTTTATAAATAATAATTTTACATACTTTGATAACTTTTCATTAGTATATTTAGAACATTTGTTAGCAAAAATTTTATTATCTGCAGAGACAAATCCCACTTTGTGCAAGTGGGTAGCTATTTAAATATATGAAGATACCACATTGCTACTTTTGGTCTCAAATAAGTGTTGTTGAAGAAAGTTTAAACAATATTAATGAATTATATACATCAACATTCCTATAAAATCAAGAAGAGTGACATTATTAATGTTGGAGAATTTGTTTAAATAACAATTTCTGTAACTATTTCACTGTTAGAATATTATTTCCTATTATTAAAAAATAAGTAAAACTTTAAAATCAATATTAAATATATTTTACAAAAATTTATTATTTTTTAACCAAAGAATATCACCACATTCATGAAAAGAAATTACTGCTATATGCACTACTAGAAAAAAATATTTTTAGCGGTCATTTATTTTGTTTTTAGTGGCAATAAAAATAGCCACTAATATATTTACCTAACAATTGGACATTAATCGTATTATACTTTATTTGTCGCTAAAATATTTTAGCAGCAATTATATAATTACTAATAAAGACATTTTTAATAGTTGCAAAAAGCCAAAATATATATAATTGTCATTATAATATTTAATAATAACGATAAATATATAATTATCTCAAAAATATAAGTTAAATAAGACATATAATGACCATTATATTATTGTTATTAAAAAATTTATCACCAAAAATATTTTTATTTGCAGTGTATGCTCAATTGCATTACTAACAACATTCTGCAAACTTTAAAATTTCAACAAAACTTTTAATATCCATATACTGAATAAATAAATTTTTCATAAATTTTATTATTATTAGATAATTAAATTTTAAAAAATTATTATTATAAAACGAATTAATACTCTTTAAAATGTTGCGTGTTGGAGGGTTTCATTAATTTCAAATTCTTTTAATTTAGACTAAAATGAATGACTCTCCACTTATATATACAGTAGTAGATATCTCAACTCTTGGACTTGCAAGCAAAAAAGATATCAAGAATAAGAAATTCACGCTAACTTGTTAGAAAAGAGAAAGATGGCCAAGTTATCTTTGGGAAACATTTTCTTACTCTCGCTTCTGGTTTCATCAGGTTCATTATTTTCCATATCTCAATTATTTATTCCCCCTCTTATGAGTGTATGCCTTTGAAATGCTAGACCTTTTTTTTTCCATATCTCAATTCAGTAAATTTGATTCCAATTAATTCAAACACATTTAAATTAAAGAGTATATTTTCATGTTTATATTCTGTAGTATATTAGATTGGAATAAGACAAGATACTGAAAATAAGACATAAATAACAAAAATATAAAAATTAGTGTTCTTCTTATATTTTGTTTGGTGATAAATTAAAACAAATTATAAAAGTCTAATTTTTTTATTTAAAAAATTTAGAAAGAAAAATATAATTATAAAAAATTAATAAGAATAATAAAAGAAAAATAAAAAATTGTGTCTTTGTGTTCTTTCTATTAAAATAGACACAAAATACACTAATTCAATATCTTTAAAAACAATATCTCTATTTACGACTTATTTGGTAAACACGATTTAGTGTCTTGTATCTCTATCTTAAGGTAACGTTTGTTTTGAGGTACTGAGACAGAGATTAGGAGACTGAGATTTAGTATCATGTTTGTTGGTTCAGAGATTGGTACTAAAATTTCTTCTCTATCTCCAAAATTTCAGTATTTCAGTACCTCCAAAAAGTGAGGACACAGAAGACTAAAATTTAGAGATTGAAACTGACAACTCCATAATCATCGAGAAAGGCATTTATTTTAGCAGCCTGTCAAAAGCGTTTCTAAAGCGGTCTCCCGAGAATACGTTCGATTTGGTGTTTAGGTTCTTGCTTTTCGGCTTCTAGCTCATAGTTGGACTTCTTGTCCTAGCAGTGATAGCAAAGGCAGCCTCCTCTCTTGAGCGGTTGAGCCGGCCTAGGAATGAAACCGAAAGAAACACAAAAACCCAGTGCGTTTTGTATAGATCGAGACTTGTAGCTGGATTATTTACTCATTAAATACTGGGAAGAATTGCAGGAAATCAATAACATTTTATACGTAAAATACTTTCATTTCAATTAATTAATTTCAGTTTTACTCTTTATACAAATTAAATTAAAATTTCATTATTGTTTCAATTTTTGTCTCCCACGTTGCACCAAACAAAATATTGAGCCTGTCTCTCCGTTATTTTTTTATCTCTATCTCTCCACCAAACGCTAACGTAGTATTCTGTGCATATAAACAAATGCATCCCTACATACTAAAATATAACGTTTTATTATTAGATTAATTATTTATAAGCTTGGTTTTTAATATTATATATTTTTTATTTTGTAGTTATGTGGATGACAAGTTCAGACGGTGCTGCTAGTAGTAGTCAGTTCATTACTGAAGACACTACTTTATGCCGATACGATTTTATGTTTGACGATGATTGTAAACACCACTACCCTCATCGATGTGGCGAGAAATGTTATGCGAAATATCATAGCAAGTTGATTCTTGGAGATTGCATGAAAAAATATGCGGTATCACATGTTTGTAGATGCACCTATTTCTGTAAAGAAAAACCTTCCTTTTTTCGAAACTTAATAAAGGGAAAAGGAAAAGGAAAACCTGAACATAATTAATAATAATACAAGAGGTTGGAATTCAATATATAATACATAAGACTAGTTTAAAATCAAAACATAGTCAAAGTTATTGATCAATAAAGAAGTTTCGATCGTTTGCAGTTTAAAATGAAAAAGGAGGAGGATTTTGAAGATTATTAGATATTTTATATTATTTTCAGAATGTGTTTGTAATGAAAATATCTCTATGTATAGAGGTTGGAATGAATTATTATCGCAATAAAATGAGTTAATTAGTCCAATATGTCTATAGTACCATAAATGATTCAATTATTTAATGAGTCATGTGTATATCGGAATATAATATTTTGGTAGTCATATTCACTATTTCCGCAAAAAAAAAAAAAAATATCTCCTTTAATAAAAGTGCATATGTGTAATGATTTCATCATTTTATTAGTGATTTATATGTTTTTTCAAGTATGTCAAGGTTGTATGAAATCGTTATATATGTGTATTTTTACTAATGGAGACACCGTCCTATTGCGGAGTAATAAAAGTGGCTATCGGAACATTATATTCGTGTGTACACATGACTCATTAAATAATTCAGACGTGTGTGAATTTTTGTCTATCTTGGCAAATTTAAAAAATGAAAAAATAACCATTTGTAGAAGTTAAAAGTTTTAGCAGTTATTAAAGAGAACAATTTTTGGGAATCAAAATTCATTCGATGGTTTGGCCAAAGTAAAGCCTTGACAATTTAGCAAGGCACATTGAAACCATGATTATGCCACTAATGCCTTGGCCAATTCCATGATGAAGATATCATGTTTTGAAACCTGTATAGTGATAGTGACTGTGACCAACTGACCATAATCATTTAAGCTCTGAATTTCTTTCTTATTGGCCTCAATACACAATAGAAGTCTCATTTGAATTGATAGACAGAAACTATTTGAAGCCAATTGCATTGTGATATGAGGCAATAAGAATAATTTGTTTTGGAAAATCATAGTCTTATAGCAGAAAATGTTTCAGATTAACACACCATTGCTTTAGAATTCTTCCCGAAGACAAACTATATATATATATATATATATAAGAATTCGTTATTTGATGCTTTGGCCAAAGAAAAGCATTGACAATAAAATTGGATAATAGCCCATCATCCAATTTAAAATCTACTGTCATATTAAGAAAAATTAAAATCATTCATGCCAAACAAAAAACTGAGGGAGAAGCAAAAGAATTCTATACATGTTCCTTTCCGTGCGTATTTTAAACAAATGAGGTAAAAGCTCCAGCAATTCATATGCATGATTATTGAATACTCACCTGGCCAACACAACTTACAATGAGTTTCATTTCATATCCTGAAAATTGAAAAGCAGATACAATATATTTTTTCTTGTTTTGGGGGTTCTGTAATTTGAAAGAGCACTCCAAGTGAAGATAAAATACATCACAAAATATTGAAACCATGATAATGCAAATACACAACAAAAAGGAAAAAAATCAATAAGCAGTGTATAAACTAAGAATGCACTAAGCCACTAAATACATACAATGATTACTAGATATCTAAATCAGGAACATGTGCTATCTTGTGCCAATCCTCCCCTGTTCCTTGCTTACACCGCTCTTTCAACATTGGGCAGCCACGAATACTCAAATATTCAAGTGAAGTTAAGTACTGGACACTATCAGGCAAGGATCTCAAACTCTTACAGTATTCAATTGACAGTTTTCGAAGTGAAGATAAGCATTCCAAACCCTGTTCTGGTAAACACTCCAGCTTTCCACAGTTCTCGATGATTAGATGAGACAAAGCAGTGAGTTTTGTGATGTCAGATGGCAGTTCCTTCAATTCTCTGAAAGAATTTATCTCTAGAATTGCAAGAGAGGTCATGTTGTTCATCATGCCTTCTGGGAAGCACGACACTTCATCACTTACACAAAAATGAAGTTGGTTAAGACCGTTGAGATTAGAGATTGACTGCAGTTGCTCATTGCTACAATACAAAACAGCGAGGAACTTAACACTTGGAAGGCACGGCAATTGCAGTTTAGGGCAATTGTCGATATAGAGGTTAGAAAGAGAAGGGAACATGTGTGTTGTTTCCCGTTTCAACAACCGCTCCACGTTTGGCAATCCCTCCACGAGCAAGTAGTCCAAAGATGGGAATGGCATTGCTTCAACACCATCATAACTTCCATCTTCCTCAATGTACTGCACATCATCCATGCGTCTTACCTCAAGCTTCTTCAGAAATGGAAGTTTTCCCACTGGAGGAAGATGCCCACACGTTCCACAATAGTCAAGTCGAAGAGAAACTAAATTGTGGGTAGCAGAATTGTTTTGCATCCAAGTTGGCCATTGTAATCCCTCGTAGGCTTCTATCGTCAACAGCTTGAGTGTGGAGTGAGGTTGAAGCGCTTCAAGTACTTCTTCTGCTCCCACTACCGACTTGATCTTACCACTATTGCTCCATGACAAAATCAATTCTCGAAGGTCTTTTTTATCCTTCAGGTTGGCATCTTCAGCTTCAGATGCACTGCTGACATTTTGTAGGCCTTTGATGCCTAGCTTTCCTTCCAGATTCAAATGACATAACTCTGCCAAACTATGCCCTTTCTTTGAATTGACAATGTATGCACTTAGTATTCTCAATTCACACAGTTTGTGAATGTCTGGACACATTTCAGATAGTGACTCACAACGATCAATGATAAGATGTCGGAGATTTTGCATCCTCGTCAAGTGTTTCGGTAGACGGCGAAGCCTCCACAATTCTCTTAGTTTCAAGATTTCCAATCTAGGCAAATTGCAAATACTAGCAGGCAAGCACTTTATATCCAAATCACTAAGTTCCAAATACCTCAAGCAACTTAAACTCCCAAAAGATGGTATCTTTCTACCATATATGCACAAAACCCGAAGAGAATTATTTGTTCGAATCAATCTAGAACTGAAAGGAAATCCATATGAATTCAATTGATACAATGTCCGCAAGGATTCAGCTTTCTCAACGAATCTCTTCTTGAATTGTCTTTTATCAATGTCGTGAAAAACAATATGCTGGGGGTTTCTTGAAGAATCATTAAGGTTTTGTTTCTCCAAGCATATGCACTCTTGCTCTGAAATTGATTGAGCAAGATCATGGACTAAATCATGCATCTTGAAATAAATCTTGCCAGAAAAGTCATCAGCCCTGACATCTTGGAACAATGACTTTCCATATAATTCATTCCAAACCATGTTGCCAACCTCCTCCACCTCCAAGTTTGGCCGGGAAGAAATAAATCCATTACCCATCCAAAGATAAATCAATTCTTGCTTCACCATTTCCATATCTTTGGGAAATATGGCACAGAAAGCAAAACACTGCTTTAGAGTTGGCGTTAAACAAGAGTAGCTTAATCTCAAGACACGCATAATATCATTTTCTTCTGGTAAACTCCAAAGCTCACTTTTCTGAACTTCAAGCCATTCTTTTTCCGTGCTTCTGGATTGCATCACACCACCTAAAGCCAGTGCTGCAAGAGGTGATCCTCCACATTTCTTGACTATCTCTTTCCCTATTGCAACAAGCTCTTCACGCTCTTCTTTGTCAGCTCCAAATGCGTGCAGTTTAAACAACAACCAACAATCATCTTCGGATAGACCGCCCAAATGATGAGCTTGGCATGTGCCCATAATTGTTGCAACATGATTATCGCGAGTCGATACTAAAATGGAGGAGCCTTTAGATCCACAAGACAACACGGATCTTAACTTATCCCATTTGTCTTGGGTTAATCCCAATTCCATTTCTTGGCTTCTTTTCCATACGTCATCTAAAACCAACAAATACTTTTTACTTTGTAGCAATTCTTTCACTTTTTCCTCCATTACTTCTAAATCCATGACCTCAGACTTATCCTTTTTGACAGCTTCTAAAATGGAACGCAAAATACTCTTGATGGTGAAATTCTCAGAAACACACACCCAAATCTTCAAATCGAAATTGTTACCTACTTGTTGATCATTGTAGACCAGCTGAACAAGCGTTGTTTTTCCAAGACCACCTAATCCAACAATGGGATAGACGGAAAGGAACTCGGAGCTTCGTGATGGGCTAAGAAGAAACTCCACAACTCTCCCTTTATCTTCATCTCGTCCGTACACTTGAGGAACGGCGATAGTTGAGCTCGTTTGGCGCCATTCAACTACTTCACTTGGCCTTTCCGTCACACCTTGTCTAAGATCAAAGTTGCTTCTTGCTTGAGCAATTCGATCCAACCTCCCTATTATCTCATTCAGCTTCTGTCCAAGCTCAGGACGATGTATCACCTTCTTTGGATTCAAAGAAGTTAAGCACCCAAGTTGAGAGGATTCTGTTGGCAACTGATCAAGGATATCATCCAGCACGTACATTGCATCTTTAAGCTGCTGCAGCCACACCTTGAGAGGACGATTTGACCATTGTTTCTGCTCGGCATCATCAAGAACAGCTTTGATTAGTTGTAAAGTTCGTGATAGGTCTTCAGCCTTTTCCTTGATTCCAGAGAAGGCTGCAAATTCAGTCTGGACAAAAGGGATCAAGTTATCCAGCACAATTCCAAGCAAGGCCTCCGCCATTTTCAGAAATACAACAAATGAAAGGGGAAAAAGAAAGAAAGGAAGGAAGACAAAGATCGGATATTGGTTGTGCAAGCAATGAAGAGTGCCTCAAAAGTCAAAATGCATTCTTAGCAACTCGTTAGTCCGTAAAATACTAAAATGAACTCTCTTTTTCAGTTTTTTGTCCTTTTTTAGTCACGTGCCGAGTCACGTGCCACGTGATGCCTTTACCAACCTACGATGCAATTTTCCGCAGGAAGTAGTAAATAATTATTAAATAATTACCCAAATCAGTTCTCAGGATTTTAGAACCGAACATTTTAGTCCCTAAGAAAAATTAATTCACAGATTAATCTTTAATGTGGCAGACAAATCAGTTTCCAATTTATTTTCCGGCAGTGTAATTATCCAGATCAGTCCCAAAAGATTTTAAAAACGGACATTTTAGTCCCCAAGAAAAAACTAATGTACAAATCAATCCCCAATATTTCTCTCTGTTAGACATAATAGTCCACCGTCTAAAAATAAAATAAAATAAAATAATTATTATTAATTTCACAATAATATTACACTATATTTTTTGTATTTTTTGGATAAAAATAATAATAAATTTATTCATTAAATTCTTATATATATATATATATATATATATATATATAGTCACTCAATAATAATAATAATAATAATAATAATAAAATTACTAGAGATTATTTTACAAAAAATTTAAAGTTAAAACCATTTGATATTTTTGTATTTAATATAATCAAAAGATGGCCTACGTAAAAAAATATATATATGTTTGTATTAAAAAATATGTATTAAAAAAAATATTTTTATTTGAATTTATATTAAATACATTTTTTTAATACAAACATTTTTTTTAAAATAATACATCTTTTAATTATATTAAATACAAAAATATCAAATGATTTTAATCTTGAATTTCTTGTAAAATAATCTCTAATAATTTTATTTTTTATTATTATTATTATTATTATTATTATTATTATTATTATTATTGAGTGACTATATATATAAGAATCTAATGAATAAATCATTATTTTTATCTAAAAAATACAAAAAATCATGGTATAATATTATTATGTAATTAATAATAATAATAATAATAATAATAATAATAATAATAATAATAAATAATCAATAAAATTATTAGAGATTATTTTATAAGAAATTCAAGGTTAAAACTATTTGATATTTTTATATTTAATATAATCAAAAGATGTAATATTTAAGAAAATATTTGTATTAAAAAAATATGTATTTAATATAAATCTAAATTAAAATATTTTCTTTTAATACATATTTTTTAATACAAACATATATTTTTTTTTTACCTAGGACATCTTTTGATTATATTAAATACAAAATATCAAATGATTTTAACTTTAAATTTCTTGTAAAATAATCTCTAATAATTTATTATTATTATTATTATTATTATTATTATTATTATATTATTATTGAGTGACACTATATATATATATATATATATATATATATATAGAATTTAATGAATAAATTTATCATTATTTTTGTCTAAAAAATACAAAAAATATAGTACAATATTATTGAGCAATTAATAATAATTATTATTTTATTTTATTTTATTTTTAGATGGGGGACTATTATGTCTAACAAAGAGAAACGTTAGGGATTGATTTGTACATTAGTTTTTCTTGGGGACTAAGATGTCCGTTTTTAAAATCTTTGGGGACTGATCTGGATAATTACACTGCCGAAAAATGAACTAGGGACTGATTTGTCTGCCGGAGTAAAACCTTGGGGATTAATATGTGTATTAATTTTTCTTGGGTACTAAAATGTCCGATTCTAAAATCCTCGAAGACTGATTTGGGTAATTACTCATAATTATTAAATTATTAATTCCAAGATTAAATCACTAAAAATTATTAATTTGAGGATTAGTCTGTCTCTCTTTCATATTATTATTTCATAGAAATATAAAACATTAATTAAATATAATAAATATCTATATTAAAAGTATCATAATAAATTTAAAATTATAAAATATTTAAATTTTATATTATTTGGCATACTTATATATCATATATAAATTTTTTATCATTATTATTTTATTTCATAATTCATAATATTAATGAAGGGAAATGTATATATTTAGAAATAATTCTATTAAATAATTAGATACAAAATAAAAATATTTATTATATTTTTAAAATAAATTTATAAAAAAATACTTTTATTATTTTATTATTTATACTTTTTTTATTATTTTGTAATATTTTACATATAATTATATTTTAAAATTTTATAGTTATGTTTATTTCATTATGCTATGTAAATCAAAGGAGATAATACTCAATTTGGTCCCTGAATTTACACGTAAGTCTCAATTTAGTCCCTGAAATTTCAATTGCCTCTATTTAGTCCCTAAAGTTTATAAACATGCCTCATATTAGTCTCTAAGACCATTTTTAGTATAAAAATGTTAATAGAGCGCTGTTGTAGACTATCACATGTCACGTTAAAACTTGTAAAATGATGCAATTTTGGTTTCGATATTTAAATAGCTCAAAAAGGACATCGTATTACTTAAATTTTAATAAACACCATTTAGGATGTTGTTTTTGGGTTATTTGAGTTCCAAAACTAAAACGACATCATTTTGCAAAGTTTAGTGTGGCATCCGCCTGTCATGACAATGTTCTGTTAACGTTTGTACGTTGAAAATTATTTCAAGGACTAATATGAGTTATGTTCACAAAGTTTGGGAACTAAATAGAGGCAATTGAAACTTCAAAGACTAAATTGAAACTCGCATATAAGTTCAGGTACCAAATTGAGTATTATCTCAAATCAAAGAATCAATTTTAGTTATTTTTTAATACCCTTTTGAATTTGTATCATTTGAGACATTGTCGACAAAGTGGGTTAAACAGATATTAACATGTATTTTTATTTTATGCTATTCAAATGATTCTTATCAAAAATAATTTATTCAATATATATATATATATAATAAGTGTTCTAAAAAAATTATTCTTATTATTATAGATAACATTAAAAAACTAAATGCATTAAGAGAAAAGAAATAAGTAAATATAAAAAAATTACAAAAATAATTTTTTTTTGTGCTACTATATAAAAAATTATTACAAATTCAAATTAAAAAAAAATTCTATCAAATTATACTTATCATAAAAATTCCATCAAGTTATAAATTACTAACTTAATAATTATTACAGATTCAAAATTAAATTAAAGATTTCAGATCCAAGTGTTACAACTTTTATGCTATTTGATAGAAAAACAAAAAAATTATTAGACACAATTACTTTAAATTTAATTACACTCTAAAAGAGTAATAACACTGAAGCATTATCTCAATTAAAAATTTATACAATCTTACATTTATATCAATTAAAAATTTATACAACTTTATACTTATATTTGAAGTCAAAGTAAATAATTTTAACTTTAAAAAAAACTTACAACAATACTTTATTACGAAGACATTTATCTCAACAAAAAGTATTAAAATTTAACCGCTGTTACAACAAATAAAATAGATAATATTACAAAAATATTATTTATTTAAAATATTATTTATATTTTTTATTATATTTTTCATTAATTATAGGAATCAATTTCACCAACACTAATATCATAAGATGATATACCAATCAAAAGGTTAACTAAAAAGAAAAAAAATAATTCAAGAGACATCTTTAAATAAAAAATATCCATACAAAAATAAAACAAAAGAGATAACAAAAAGAAATAATATGTTTTCACAAAAACATATGACCAAACAATTATAATTTTAATAATAACTAAAAAAAAATACAAACACCACATAAAAAAATTAAATCTATCAATTAAAATCAATACAAAAATAAAAACAACAAATAAAAATTATTTATTAGTGAAAAATCATTTATTTTAATTTTTTTATGTTAATCTATCTCTTTATCTCGTTTAAAACTTTTTAGTCATTTCTTTTTCTCTTTATCATCTCAACATATTATTGTAGATATAATTCTACTATAAAACTAAATAGATATGTCTCTCTCAATTGCAGTGTTATTTTTGTTAATGATTTTTATAATATTGGTAATAAGACAATTTTTGCGATTAAAATTTCTTTTTAATAATATTAAATGTCTTTTTAATTATTTAATTTATATTATTGAGTAAAAATTCAATTTGGCTTCTATCATTTTCACTAAGATTAAGACGCCCCTTATTCAAAAAAATAGATATTTTAATTTTTAATTTTTTATTTTAGAATAATACGATTTTTAATTTCTATTAAAAAATTCGTTAAATAAAAATAAAAATTAGTTTTATAGAAATTTTATTTGTAATTTATGGTGGTTTAAATTCACAACGTTTTTTTAACAATGTAACTATGATTAATACTATTACCACCTTTTTCATTCTCATCATTATTACTTTTACCTCTAATCGTTATCTCTTTTACTGTCATTATCATCAATACAAATATCATCAACATTAATATTATCTTGTTTCATTTATTGTTCGATGCTATTTTTTTTTGAAAAGATATTTGTTCTGTAATTATTTTTTTCTGCGACATCATTTTCAGCAATGATTTTTCTCCAATTAACCACTACCAACAAAAAATTTTTTAAAAAATAAAGTTATTAATATACACAAAAGATATATTAATCAAAATTTAAAAAAATAAAAGTGTACATTAATTATTCGAATAAAAAAAATAAAAAATTACATATAATAAAATAGAACGAATGATATTTTTTGAAATATTTTTTATTATTATTTCTAAAGATAAAAAAATATATATATATTCTAAATTAGTAAATTGATCAATTGACTTTAAAAATGTATATGCAACATAATTACATATAATAAAATAAAATGAAAGATAAATAAATAAATGATAAGGATCACTAAATTGAGAATAAAATAAAATATATAAATTCATGAAAAAAAATAAAAAATTAGATTAATACTTAAACTATAATTGTTCGAATTAAAATTTGTAATTGAAAATATCAAAAAGAGAAACAATGAAATTGAAAAATATATAGAGTCTAGAAAGTTATATAAAGAAAATAAAGAATTTAAAATTTATCTTTTGATGAAGAGAAAATGACCACTAGAAAAGAAATAAAAAAAGAAGGTTGAAAATATGAAACTAAGAAGATGATTTAAGAGAATAAAAAAGTGGTGATGGTTGGAATTTGAAAAAAAGAGAAGACTAAATTTAATTAAGTTAACTAAATAGTCAAAATGATAAAAAGATAAAGTGGATTTAGAATTTTAAATAATTGAGCTAAATTTATTCGTAATTGGGTCATTTAAAATTTAAAATGGAGACATATTATATATGTATATTTTAAAAAAATTGAAATAAGAGTGGGGCAATGCCCCATTATACTAAGTAGTATGTGAGTTTAAAACCCCTTATAAATTATAAATAAAATTCCAATAATTTTAACAAAATTTTTAATAGAAAAATCGCAATGTCCAAAAATAAAAAAATTTGAGGATTAAAGTATTTTTTTAGACAAAAAATATGTTATCTTTTGTAAAAATGGACAAAAATCTAATTGAATATTTAATCTACATTTTTAAATAACCCTCACAATAATTAATAAGATATTTTTGTAATTAAAGTTCTTTCTTAATAATATTAAATATCTTTTTAATTATTCAATTCATATTTTCTAAAATATAATTTTTGAAGTCTGAAATAATGGTGACAATAAATATTAACGAATATTGGTATCTCAAAAGGCAACCATAGTAAAAGAAATTAAGTATAACTTATAAGATTAATTATATAAAGCATCATATGTGTTGGATTCTAAATTATAAATAAAAAAAAAAGATTTTAGATTTTTTAAAATACACATGAAATTAGTTAGTTATTCATTTGTTTTTATAGTCGTATTTTTTAGGGATAAGTATTGTTTTTGTCCCTATCGTGTAGGGTTAGAATCGAAATTATCCATCACGTAATCTTTTATTTAGAATTATCCTAAACGTTTTATTTCATATTAAAATCTTCATTTTAACTTTTTATGGACAAAAATATCCTCCACTTCTACCAGCACTTTTACCATCACCATCAGCACTTTTACCATCACCAAATATACCAAATCAAATTCAAGAACATCAAATCAGATTCACCAACAAAATCAACACACAACAATAATAAAATAAAAAAATAACAAATCAAAATTAGAATTAAAAACAAAAACAGAAATAGAAGCAGAAGAAGCAGAAGAAACAGAAGCTCAAGCAGAAGCAGAAAAGAGAGGGGAAAGAAGGGGTGACGGCGAGCCAATGACCAAGGGGGGAGGAGACGCGTCGCCATCGTGTTGCACCCAAGGGAAAGGGAGAGAAGGACGTGAGCCAGTGACCGAGGGGGAGGAGTCATCGCCGTCACACGCGTCGCCATCGAGGTGAGGAATGCGTCGCGCCTAGCCGCCGCTCAGTCTTGTCCAGCCGCGAGGTGCAGGTCGTCGTGTCGCCGCTGAAGAGAGAGAGAGAGAGTGAGTGAGCCTGCGAAGTTGGAGAAGACGCGACGATGATAGTGAGTGGTCACCAGTGTTGCCGCCGCTTCCGTCTCCCCTCCCCTCCTCCCCTCTTCCCCTTCCCCCTCTTCATCCCCCCCTTCTCTTCACGTACCCTTTTCCTTCCTCCCCCAACGTATTCTTTTCTTTTATTTTTTTAAAATTTTTATATTTTTTATTAAAGTATGGATAATTTAGTAATAAAATTAAAAATTTTATTAAAAAAAAACGATTTTAATATGAAATAAAAAATTATATGAGAGATGATTTCAATTCCGATCATAAACATTAGGAACCAAAACAATACTTATTTTTATTTTTTAATAATAATTTATAGGGTATGTGTGTGCTTTATTGTTTAAAAAAACCAATGCGTATAAAATATTAAAATGTCAGCATCATTTTTCCTTAAAAGAATTTAACGGAAATTATTTTGTTATGGGAAAGAAGTTGGTGTTTTGGCAGGATATTAGAGGGTTGGGTAATTTACCGAGCAGTGGAGCTGCCATGCAACACACAGGAAGAGTGGTGTCTCTGCTCCTCAACAGTGTGTCAGCACCCCAACAACATGCCGGGGACGTGGTGACGTGGCTCGCATGCAAGGCTCTGGCACCACGCAGGGAGCGTGGTGGAGCTGGCGTTGCAGAGTCCTGATGTGGCCTGCACCACGGGGGGCGTGTTAACCATTGTCTCCATGCAGGGGACAGGTCTCACCGTGATAAACAACAAGCGTGGCCTAAGTTGCTCTGTATAAAGAGCCTCTTCAAGTGCAAAAGAAGCAATAGTGTGTTAGTGAGAGGGAAGAAGAGCATTACACCATCAGAGAGGGAAAGAGGGTTGCAATTCAACAAAGAGGGAAATAAGGGGTTGCTGCTGGAAAAATAGGAAAAAAAAAAATATATATATATATATATATATATTTACTTTGTATTTATTTTAAAAAATGGTTCGTAATTATAATGCTTCGAAGGAACATATTATAAATTGTTTGGATCATTCAATTTATATAAGTTAATAAATTATATTTTTATTGTGTATTTAAATTTTTGTTATTTTTTGTTATTTAACATATTAAAATATAATTTTTTTAATTTTAGATTAATTTTATATTTTAAAAATACTAAAATAAATATATATTATACTATACAATATAATAAAAATTTTATAAAAAATATATTTTTCTACGATAAAATATAAAAATAATACTATAGTAAAATATATATTCTGTAAATAAATATGTATGTTGAATATATTCAAAATTTTAATATATAAATATTAAAGTAATAAATAAATAAATATTAGAATATATAAATATACGTTGTTATTATTAAATATTAGAGAAATATATATTTTTGATGCACGAAAAAAAAATATTTTAACTGCGAAACTGGTAACGTTAGTTAATTATTTGAACAAATAAAATATTAAAATAAATAAATATGAAAATATTATTAAATGAATACATACATTTTATAATAAATATGCTAATATTTGTTTACTAATAAATAAATATTTATAACTAATCTAATAAATATATTTTTGTTGATGCAGTCTAACAGAAATTTGTTGGTGTGTAAACTGGATCCGCCATAAAGTTGAAACCCGATGGTCGAAAACTACTTAGGCACCATGGGATTCTACCACGTATCGAGGATTGGGGTGATAAGAGGATTTCACCCATTGTTAGCTGCTCTGGTTGAAAGGTGGAGGCCGAAGACTCACACTTTTGTGTTGCCGGTGGGTGAGATTACGGTGACATTGAAAGATATCACACAAATATTTGGTTTACCCATTGATGAAGAGCTTGTGAGTGGATGGACTGACAGTAGTAGTGACTTCGTTCAGAGTCAGAGCATGGCTCGTAGGAAGTGAGCATCGGATTGGAGTTTTTAGATTTCATCCTAAGGTTTAATGTATTCGTATTTAATGTTCTGTATGTTGGTCGATATTATTCGTAGTTAAAAATTTGTATATTTGCTTCAGGAAGGTAGTAAATGTTAATATTAACCTGGTGTTAAACATCAATGGACAATCTCAAATTTAAAAATACAAACACAACTAAGATAAAAAAGAAAATCTCTTAACAAAATGCAAATTTAGAAATACAAACACAATGAAAATAAAAGTCATTCCCCCGCACCACTCGGTCCAGCACGCTGAGGACATCGACTCCGACTATGACCCTGAGCACCACAGGGACGGCATATCCGAGGACCACGCATGTCGCGTGAGTCTATTTCATTCAAGTATCTGGTCAATTTTGGGCGACCTTTCAATGTTCGCCTCAAGGCGGGATTAGCGACCAATGTGGGTCCCTCATATGCAGGCCATGTCTTGGCATCACCTAACGGTGTGAACTCGAATCTATATACCTTATGAATCTCTGTCATCTTGTACATGTCATGCACATACAGCTGCCAATCGATTCGCTAGTTAGCACAGCAAGCAATAACATGGCGACATGGTATTCGTTCCACCTGAAAGTGCCCACAGTCACACGTCCGTCGCGTAAGATCAACGACTAACACCTTTCCGCTAGTCATTTTGCGCACCTCAAATACCTCATTTCGTCAGTCAAAACAGTGCACAACTATATTCCCAGCTTGTTGCATACTTGCCTCTATCCGCTGTTGTGCGAATACGGAATAAGTAAATCCAGCACGCTTGCGTTCGTGAGTCTCAGCACTCTTCCACGTAAAAAGTTCATTTAACCGATAATATGTTGCTCGGACTAGTGCCAACACAGGTAGATTACGGGCACCCTTCAACACTGAGTTAATGCACTCGACAAGGTTCGTCGTCATATGGCCCCATCGATATCCCTCGTCGAATGCCAATACCCAATGTCTAAGTCCAATGGCGTCGCACCACCTGGCATATGCCTCGCCTCGCTCTTCCAACCTCTTATAGTTGAGGTTATACTCCTCCACCGTTCTTGAATACCCAATGTTGACCACAAGCTTTTGCAAGTGAGGGACTTTGAATGCTCGTAGGAAGTTGCTGCCGATATGCCTTATACAAAACATCCACCATGCTCTTGGAGGTTGCCTGTCACCTGCGGAACGATTTACTGCTGCCTAAATTGACTCATGCCGGTCTGAGATCATTCCCACACCATCTTTTTTGACAACATGCATTCGCAGATTCCTGAGAAAGAAGTGCCACGCATCAGCTGTCTCCTCTTCCACCAAGGCAAAAGCAATAGGCACAATGTTCTGGTTTCCATCCTGTGCAACAGCGACCAGAAGTGTACGTTTGTACTTTCCATATAGGTGTGTGCCGTCAACCAGAAATAGGGACTTGCAATGCCTAAATGCCCTAATGCATGGATTGAAACTCCAAAATACGCGATGAAGTATTTTTACCCCTTGCGCCTCTTCATTCCCATTGTACAGTGGGCGTGTTTCTACTTGGACAACTGACCCAGACATATTTTGAACCATAACCGAGAGCCACCATGACAAGGCTTGGAAACTCTCCTCCCAATCACCGAAAACTTTCGCTATGGACTTCTGCTTTGCCAACCAAGCCTTTCGGTAACTGATGGTATAGTTGAATCTTGACTGGATTTCGGCTATTATAGATTTCACCTTGATGGACGGGTCAGTATCGACCAATGGCCTTATAGCCTCAGCAACTATATCCGAGTCCAACTTGGAATGATCTTGTGAAATCACTCCCATTGTGCACGTGTGCCTACCATTGTATCTGCGTATCTCCCAACAACCTTTTTTCCGTATCAAGCTGGCTCGGATAAGCCAGTCGCACCCACACCCATACATCTTGCATTTTGCATAGAACGTCTGTGGCTCAGACTCATACACATCGTAGTCAACTCCTCTAGTGATGGTGTAACTTCTAATTGCTGCCACGACCAACTTTCTAGAACTATATTTCATTCCAATTCGGAACTCTCCGTCCTCAGGATCAGCAATGCCTACAGAAAGTTCCCATCATCGTTTATTAATCAATCCAAAATATAGATTAAGAAAAACGTATTATTCGGTCATCACGTACCTATGTTTGAATATTCCGGAAACTCCGGTGCATGCATGGCTTCGAGATCCAACTCACGCATAAAAGGTGGCACATTCATCGATTGACTAATCGATGAGTGAACCACTACATTATCCGCTGCTGTCTCAACTCCCACATCACCATTCTCGTCTTCGTCGCCAGCTACATAAGTGGCTTCGAAGTCCTCTTCGCTGTCATTATTCATTCCCTCGTACACTGCAACTCTATCATCCTCCACCTCTAAATCATTTTGAATCCCTTCCGCCTTTACGGTTTCAAACTCAACATACAGCTCCATCTGTGGTTGCCGCATCAGAGTCTGCCGGTAAATTTGAAACATATTCTGCATAGTCACTTCGTCAGTGATTGCCATGGTATCAAATTGTATCAGACTACCACAAACTACAATCAGATTCCGGTACAGAATTCTGCTCACTCTCATTAACGTACCGTTCTTCATGCTTTGACAGAGACCGTTCTAAAGCTCCATTAACGTCATGGTGCATGGAACTACAAATGAAAACGGATTCTGGCACACAAACCTCACTCCCTCATGAGTATTACGTATTATCTCACCGTCGCGATACACCACCGAGTTTGTGGTACCCTCCATTAAACTAGAAACACACTAAAAGAACACTCACACACTTCCTCATAATGAAAATGGACCCGAACACTACCTTATACAAAGAGAAGCATTCACCATGTCCCCACGTGTTAATTGTCACTGCCAATTACGTCTTGCCACGTGTCAGCATGCCCCTCACGTGATGCAGCCACGTCATCACGATCCCTACGTGATGTGTCAGCACGCCCCCCACGTGATGCCACCGTGTACCACTCAAGCTCAGCCACGTCATCTCGCCCCCGGCGTGCTGAGTCATCACGCCCCCCGTGTGGTCCCAGCTCCAACGAATCAGACGGCGCCACGTATCTTCACGCCCCCACTTGTAGCAGTCAACACGCCCCCTGCGTGTTGACCATGCACCTCAGACGTCCACCATTAAATAATACACAATGTTCTTCCATTTCTGGTCAAATCACCACCTTCCTTTCCATATTAAAATTCTTCAGCAAGAATTTAACAACCCACTCTGTAGCATGTTTATATAGCTTAATTAGATAAACTTTTTGTAAAGTGTAACGACCCAATTTTCAATATGTCTAGATCATACCGGAAACTGAGCGCTACCAATTTGTCTTCCTAATTATTATCTATTATTTATCATATGAGCCTGATTCGTTGTTAAAAACGTGGTTAATTTGCGGGGTATTTTTTTTATTTTTATTTTTTTTTGTTTGAAAACATTTGGGTTAATAGACGGAATCAGTCATAATCAATTCACAAGTAATAACAGATAAGTCAATTATAAACAACCACAGATAAATACATCACGAGTAGCTAGAAACATTCATTTATCCAGCCTTTGTTAGAGTATAGACCTTTAGTTAGAACACCCCTAGATATAGCTAAATAATATATATATATATACAACATCCCAGGTCCTGACCTATTCAAGAAGTCCCTAAGCTGGCACCCAGGCTAGCCTAGACTCTATACTCGCCTAGTCCCTCTAAACTACTAAAGCGAGGGAAAGTACGTTCTAAGTCTTCAAAACTCAAGTCAGGTGGAACGTCACCAAAAGGTGGAAGGTCATCTACTACTCCTCTGCACGATCATATGTCATCAAAGAGCGTCTCTCAAGTACTTCATCGAGTGGCCACATAATAGCAACATCGTACGGAGGACTTAGGTTAAAGTTTGTAGATAAACGGGGCTTAGATGTCGGCTGGTCCCATGGTATATACGTATAAGCAGATAATGGAGTTCACTCTAGACTCAAAAGACTACCTAGAGCGGAATCCTCTTTGTGGAACGATCATCAACGAGCTACGAAAGGATACTCTTGCTCTATCTGGAGGGGGAAGGGAGAGAGAAAGGGTAAGAACTGGGGAGTTCTTAGTAGGGTCGGGGTTATTAGTTACGTTCATTTATTTGGGGTCGATTAGCAGACGAATAATAGAATTTAGCGAAGCAGTAAACAAAAGATAAAGACAGAAAGAGAAAGTAGAGACAATAGAAAGTAGAACACAAACAAAAGAATACAAGATAATAAAACATAGAAATAGCATACAAGCAGACAAACACAAAAAAATAGATCACACACAGAAAGGAATGCAACAGAGAATGATGCGCAGACAAGAATGATGCATGTCTAGCCCTAGCGCAGGCCATGAGTTCATGTGTCGGTTAGCACCTGCATTCCCGACATTTATCCGGTCACGAGTTCACGATTTCCCGGATACGATTTTCCGTTCAAATAAATGCGCATATAATTATTAGCAGCTCTATTGAGACAGCCTCTGCTTTCTACTCGCAGGAAATATACTCTTGGGAACGGAAAATTACTCTTGGGTTGCCTCAGGGCAACAGATAAATAAACAAACATCTCTTGGGTTGCATTAAGCAACAAATATATATATATATAATATCTCTTGGGTTGCATTAAGCAACATATATATATAATATCTCTTTATTATAATATTCTTCTCTTTATATATCTTTACTCTGTTCTAGTTTCTCTTTTCTCTGTATCTCTTTATTCTGTTTTAATTTCTCTGTTCTCTGTATCTCTTTTCTCTTCTCTGATTACTCTTTTCATCTGTATCTATATTACTCTTTTTCTCTTTAACTCTTTACTTTACTCTGGTTACTCTATTTTCTGTGTTTTTCTACTCTGCTCTGATTTCTCTGCTTAACGTATGTATTTAAAGCTTATGTAAATTTCAGTATGAATAGTTAGCCTGTCCCAAGTATAGGTTCATTAAGTCTATACTGAAACAGTTTAACTTTTCATATTATACCTAACCCTAGTCGCAACTCAAGGACTAACTATGTTGCCCTAGTTCGTTCACTAATGTCTGTCTGTTTTTCTGCCATTAAAACATTACAGACTTTTTCTTCGACTTTTATCTTTTCTTCAACTTTTTATCTTTCTTTTATCTTTGCCTCACTAACATGTTATTACCACTCCCTAAGTGTTTTATGAAGGTAATTATGAGATTCTGCACTTAAAGTTGTCTTTCTAAAGCTTTTACAGAAAACTGCATTTTTCGCATTATTTTATTATTTTTATTAAAATATTATTTTTAATTAAATATTATTATTTAATATTTTATTATTATTTATTATTTTATTAATATATTTTCGAAAATTAACTTTACTTTAACCTTTAACCTTTAAAATTCACTTTTTACCACCCGTAACTTTTAATATTTCTACTTTTACCGCCCTAACTTTCAGAAATTACAAAGTAACCCCTCAAACACCAAAATAATTACTTCCTTGCCCTTTTATGAATCAAAAAGGTGTTCTTCATTGTTCTTCACCACACTCAAAGTGTTCTTCGTGTTCTTCATAAATTCTTCAGATTCTTTCTCTGTTTTTACCCGTTTTTCAATCTTTTCAGCAACCGATTTTTACCAAAATTCATAATAAATTCCCAACCACTAAAACCCCATCTTTTCCACATGATTTCAACACAAATTGAACCTCAATTTAGGGCCTAGGGTTCGTTTTTCCAGCAGCCACAAGAACACACATTCATAGCTTGAATTTCATCAAATTTCATCAAAATTTCACCAAATTTTCACCAAGAATCAATCATATATGCAACCATTTTTTAGCACAGCCAAATCATACAACATTCACACATCTCAAACACAAATAATCAAGATTAATTTCATGACACCCTACCTGGTTTTGCTGCTCCTAATTCAATCAAACTTTCAGGTGGTCCTTAAGCACTTTTTCCTCCTAAATCACATCAAGAACAACTTTAAATCCAAAAACTCTCAACTGACCAAATCTCACTCAGTATGTTAGGAAGAGATATCTCACCTTAGACTTGCTGGAAATTCACGTTTCTTGGCCCTCAAGTCAAGTTAAGCATGATTCCTAAGGAAAAGCATCAAGAAAACACATGTTTACATGGTTTTCCTTGAAAACCGAATTGAAGAGGGAGGGAGACAGCCATCTCACCTTATTTCCAGCCTTGATATGTTATATGGTTATGTAGAGGAAGAAGAGAGGATCATTTTGGTGAAATCGGAGTTTTGGTTTGAGTTTTAGTTCAGAAGAAATCAAGCTTTGAAAATTTATGAACCAAGAACTTTCTCTCCTTTTTCTCTTGGTGATTTTCGGCCACAATGAGCAAATGAGGCAGCCTTGGGGGTTTTGGGGGTGTAGGGTGAGTTGTGATTGGTTGGCTTGGAGGTGTTAAAATAATATTAAAATATTTCTGGTGTACAACTACTAAAACTAGGTGTATCGGAACACTCGTAAAAACATCTCTAAAAATTATTTTCTGAGCTACTAGCATAAATGACACTAGTAACATATTTATTATGATAATAGAACATGTATAATGAGGCCTTAGCATTGATAAAGTCATCAGAGAGCGCTGGTGCTAAGCTGCACCAGTAAACCGTAAACCCGGTTAAACCGATTTTCTGTTTTTAACAAAAACAGACCAGGTAACCTTATAATATCAATCAAGAATTTTCTAATACTAATATAATGATAATATTATACTATTATCTCTCTCCTCTCATGAATCGAGTCCGGTTCATCAAACAGAGACTATTTACGAAAATCAGAATCAAAACTGCCAACCGATACGGTTCAAAAACTAGGTTCTTCGTGATTGCATTATCGAGATTGCCTCAGAGGAGGTTCTAGTTTAAGGATGACATAATGATAATGAGGATTGAGATGCTTGATGATATAACAGAGGTGTTCCCTTTACTGATCTTCCGGAGAAATTCGTACTTTCAGAAAAGATCTCATGTACTCAAAAACCAGGGTTGTTACATAAAGCTCTATTGCTGTCAGGCACACATATAACTTAAATCAAATTGGAATCAAAACGACCATAATATAATTCTTGTTATAATTTTATATTCTTTTAATTTATGTAAATTACTAAAAGGTAAATGATATTTGCAATCTATTTATAATATATAAAGGTTGATATCAATTCTCTCCACAATGAGTTTAAGTCATCTTTTTTTTGTTAATGATGTCACATCAGCAATTCTAATGACTTTGGCAAAAGATGAAAATCAACCAATCACTATTTAGTAAAATATTTTAAAAAAATTAAAACAAAAAACTCTTATCTATTATTATTCAATTGAAACATCAAGTACTAATTAAATACAATAAACATATATTAAAAGTGTCATAATAATAATTATAAAAAATTTCAGTTACAAATATTTAAATTCTACAACTTATACACGTTTATTACTCTTCATTTCTTAATCTCTTATACTAATGGTCAAAAATTTCTTAAATTTAATATAATATTTGCAAGAAAAGACAAAGTGTAGCCATTAATACAAATCGAAAAAAAAAATATATAATTTTGTATAACTCTAATATAAATAATCTATGTCTTTTTTAAAAATAAATAAATTCAAAATCTATTTATAATATGTTATCTAAAATATTTTTAATATAACATTTATTAAAATATACTATATAATATAAATAATCTACCTCTCTACATATTGTACGGGTGCCACATAATACCTTGTAACTTGGCAAGGTGCACTGATGTAGTAATTCCAATTTTTGTTTCTTGTTGTAATTCTAATTCTTCACATTCATCAGCAACCTTCACTCCAGAAGATTGCATTTTCAAATCATACAAAGCAATGCACAAAAGCATTCACCTACACAACCAAACAAAACGAGGTAAATACTTTTATACTTACACAGAAAATCATATTTGAATCTTAATTTCTTTTTGGTATCAAAATCCTTTAACTAAAATTCTATTGATCCTCTGCTCTTTATTTATTTATTTTGGGAAAAATAATCCTAGTTCTAGAAAAGAGTTTTGAATTGGAATAGGTGACAAATATCAAATTCAATTATGAACACATTAGTTACATACGAACGGACTCCCTTATAGTCTTATACTGCTCCATTCTATGGAAATGAGGCAGCTTTCAGAAACAAATTAAAATGCTCCTTTAGACAATAATAATGTAAAACCATCATCCATCTATAGAAATGATATATATATTGCATGGAGGAATGGTGTAGACATGCCCACAAATCAAGTGTTCAACCTTCAAAGAGAAAAACTTAATTCTTGCTAACATATGCTATGCTTTAAGAACATATTTTAAAAGTATGTAAAAAAAAATTGTATACACATAATTAATTATATATTATTATATTAATAAAATTATTTAATTTTTAGATTTATTACCTAAAAATTATTTAAATATATGAGTTTAATTGAATGATTTGTGTAAATTTATATCAAAATTAAATTCTTAAAAATATTATAAAAAATTATTAAAAATGTTAGAAATATAATTTTCTTATATTAAATAGTTTCAAAAAAAAAAAATTACAACATTAGATTTGAGGGTTATTATTAATTTATTATTAAACTTGTAAGTTGTAACCATGAAGTACGAGCTCTACTCATTAGGGTGTGTTTGGGATTCACGTTGAGGAAGAGAGAAGCTTGTTTGAGCGTCTTGAACGTTCCACTTTTATGTTTGGCAATCTTTTAGAACTCTCAACCTAGAAGTGCTTATACCTCTAAACGTACGTTTATCAGAAGCAAAAATTTCTAGCTTATGCGTTCACGTTGGAAAAGTTTGGTTATCATTAAGAAATTAGATGAGAATTTTTTTCCTTTTCTACCAACTTTATCCTTTGTTTTCTTCTATAAAAAAAATGCAAGTAACCATATAACTTTTATAATAGTTCTTTATGTATGTTTTTCGTTCCAATTTTTTTTCATGCAAATTTATTTCAATCACGGTCCAGATAAAAAAATTTATTATTTTTTATTTATATAAATTCTTTTTTCTATTTTTTATTGTACTATATTTATGTTGTATATAAATTTTTTTGTTTTTTATTTGGTTTTATTCGTATGAATTTTATTTACTTTTTATTATATTTTTTTTATATAATATATGTTGTTGATCGTAATTTTTATATACGATGTTTGCATGTTTTTTTTTGTTTTTATTGTACTTCTGACTGTACTTTATTTTCGACTTTATTATATACTAATTATAAGTAACAAAAGAGTCATAAATAATAAAAATTTATAGTCTAAAATGATACTAAATTAAAGAGTACTAACGGTACTAAAAAATTTATAGAACATTTTCTTTTTCTTTGACATTATAAAATGTATAATACTATCTTTCATATTTTTATTTTTTATTGTATTTATTTTATTTATATGATAAATATTTTTTATATTATTTTTTTAATGTTCTGTTTTTTCATGTATATTATTATTTTTAATTGTTTTCTAGTTTATATGAATTTTTTTATTATATGAATTTTTTATGATATCTCGTATTATTTTTTATGTATTTTATTAGTGTTTTATCATGTCTCTTAATAAGATCTATTCAAATATCTAAAGTAAAATAATAGAATAATATAAAAAATTATTTAAATTGATGTCTCTTTTAATAATTTTTCATCTAAAAGTGATTTTGAGTAGTATAATCCAAACAACATTTATTTTACTATAATCCATTTTAATATAAAGATTGCCAAACATAAATCACGTTAACACAAACTTACTTTTCATCAAAAGCAAGTTTGCAAAATCAATTTTATACAAACTATAGTTTGCAAACTATAATCCAAACACACACTATAATCAATTTATTTGAGTCATTAGACTCTCAACCTCGTTTTAGAACACTTGATAGTTTGATCCAAATAAACACACTTGTGCAGTGATTCAAAGAGTTGCATGTGCAAATCCAATTGAGAGAGAAATGGGATTCGGAATCCTCAGAAACCTCATTCGCCCTCTCTCAATCGCATCATCAACTGCCCTAACCTCTCGCATAACAACCGCCGCCGCCACCGCAACGACGCCGTTTCGTGGCCTCCTCTTCGCATCTCCGAAGCAAGATCCCTGCTTCTTCAAAACGCACCAATGGATTCTTCCCCTTTCGAACCATCTCCATAGCTTGACTGACACGCGCTTCCCCAAACGCCGTCCCGCTGATAAATCGCGCCGAAAGAGAGCCTCCTTGAAACCCCAAGGCGAGTCGCAAGCCTTTTCTTTTCTTTCAAAAACACTTTTTTTTTTCTGTGGTTTTGCTTTTGAATCTGTTCTTTGAAGAATGAAACTGTGGATTTTTTTCCCTGTGCGTGTATGGTGCAGGGCCTTATGCTTGGGTTGAGCATACTCCTGGCGAAACCATTCTTCCGAATAAGCCAAACGAAGGGAGTATCAAGAGGAGGAACGAGAAGAAACGCATGAGGCTGCGCCGTGCTTTTATTTTGGTGCGCTCTTTTAATTCCCGAAAATTGAAATTCAGGCATTGAACAATTGAACAATAGAGGGTTTAGTCATGGTTTTAAATTGCAGTCCGCAATAGTGTTTAGGGTTTATGATTAATAGCAAAAATAGCTATCTTTCCTTTTTGTTTGTGTAATAATGTTGATAGGAACTTTTTTTTCTTCGGGAGGGGGAGGGTAATAGTGTACATTGTAGAAATAGGCAGGCTAGGAAATTCATTTCTGCTCTGTTTGTTGGTTGTGTGAGGATTGGATGGTAGCTTTAAAATGAATAGCTATTCTTCTCTGGAAATGTTTGGGGCAGTGTGAGGGCATCATCTTGTTTTGTTTTGAAGAGGACACTTTAATTGTCAAGAAATTGACATTTTGTTTTTGGCTCCTAGACCAGGGTACTCCTAACACCTGCAAGCATTTGTATTATAACTTATAAGTTCCATGTAGAAGCTGGGGAACTCTTCCTCAAGTGATGGTTATTAGTTAAAAGAAATTTTGGTAATACAATGGGATTAGATTATATTTGGCTTGATACTCAACATCGTACATAAAATGTCATGCGTGAGTTAATTTGCATGTTAAAAATTTAAAAATCTCTTGAAAGATACATTTAAGTGTGTGTTAGATACTATGATGATAATAGTTTTCCACCTCCATTAATTATTTTCAATGTGGAATTCTCTGGCATTTACAGGCAGAAAGGAAGAAAAGGATAGCTCAGATGAAAGAAGCTAAACGGAGAAAAAATATGAAGAGGATAGAGCGCAAAATGGCTGCAGTTGCAAGAGAAAGAGAGTGGGCACAAAGGCTGGCAGAGCTGCAGAGACTCGAGGCAGAGAAGAAAAAATCCATGGCCTGACTTTTCTTTGAGATCTCATCTGAAATGGTAATACTGGTTTAGCTTTTGAGCTTGTCATGATTTGAACTCTCTACAAAACCCCCTTTAGTGTACCTTCAACAGTGTATTTTCTGTTAATTTTGTGGTCGGGTGCCTATTTCAGCCCTTGTTTTCTTCCCTGAACTGTAGTATTGTCGAACTTCCCCCGGAATCCCTGTCCCTGTCTAGAGAGTAAAGTTTTACAAGTGTTTTTTTAGAAACAAAAATGAGAATAACCTGTCTGTTGCAGATTCATGAGCATTACTGATGTCACACTTATGATTTTGGAATTAATATGCACAAAAACCTCGTATCTTCCCTCTTTATGTACCTTGTAGAAAGTTCAATCATCTTCCCAAGTTACGTTTTCGCTGCACGTTTTGGCTGTGTCATGAAGGTGAGGTTATCTACTGACTAGTTTGTTAAGTCGCATTAAGGAGAAGCGAAGATAACGTCAGTTGTTAAAGGTCTCTAGGCAGTCCTGCTCTTGATTGTGTTGGTTTGTTTAGTTGCAGTACTTTTGTATGAAAGCAAATTGACTGTGTATTGGTGTATATATTTAAATGCTTCCAAGGGTGAAGACTGCTCTTCTTACCAAGAAAACTTCCCTCAGTCTCAGGCCAGCCAAAGGGTCTGGGACCAGCCCATGGGTCACTTTTCTGTTAGTCGTCAACATACATGGGAGCAATCCGTTTGACGGGAGGAATCGTTGATGTCTTTAGGTATTAAATTTGTGAGAAACAAAGTGTCTAATCGAGAATTCCTTGGAGAATAATTCGGAATTTCAATCTATTTATATAAAGTTTTTGCTACATATAAATATTTTTTCATTCTTGAATTTGAAACACACTTGTGGTCACCTCGTAGACCAGAGAGTTTTTCTTACAGATCACTTTCAAATGACTCAGTATGTAACAAAAATCCAATACAGCTTCCATAGTTTCCTTGGCATCTTCAGAGCAATAGGGATTCACTGATAATGACTTCATAACTCTATATACATTTGTTCAGATTTCATTTCAATTATTCAGCAATGAATAAGTTACAGTGAGCAAAATGTATAATCATGACAGAAGGAAAAAATTCTGGGCTTTGATTTAACAGCAAGGCAAGTCATTTAATGACCAATGGAGCATAAACAATGGATAAACTTTACAAGTCATGTTCAATGAACTATAGAAAATAGAACATACACTATAGAAAGTAGGTCTAAACTTTATAATTTGAAAAAAGTTTAGCCAACATGTCCTCTAAATATTGTTTTTCTATTTAATGTTGTTTAAATTTGTTTTGAGAAATACTGATTTTCTAATTTATTTAAAAAAATTCCTCATTGTGAGAGTTAGATATGCTGTAATGAGTAGTGGCGGTCTTGTCTTGTCCTTGAATATAAATGAGCAAGAAAGTTAGAGGAGGAAAAATCAATTTGGATTGGTCTAGTGATTAGTTCACTAGTTTGCTTTTAAGTAAGTGTCGGAGTTTGAATCTCGTTCTATACATGCAGCAACTTATTGGTCAGTGGTAGATCTTAAAATGAAGCTTCAATTCGCGACGGATTAATTATTGACCTAACGGACTAAAGAATATGGTGGGAACAAAAAAAAAATGTTAGAAGGGGAAATGGTAATTTTGTCTTTGAAGTACTCTTTTATTTATTGTCTTGGGCCGAAAACATATCTCTGATATGTGTAGTTCATTACTGAATGCTGAAAGTAGAATTCGTAGCGAAAGTGGAAGCAGCCTAGAACATTACTTCATCAAGTCCAATTATTTTCTTTTTTCTTTTTTCTTTTTCTTTTTTAAATTTACCTCCTGGTTCAATGCTTAACGAGTTCCTAGACTTTGTTGACAAGTGGCACTTAATATTAAAAGTAGGAAATGCAGAGTTAAAATACTTAAAAACTTGAACATTTCTGTAAGACTATTGCCGTTGTATTTCGTCTTAACTATTGTCAATGAAACATCTTTATCCGTGTGTATTCATGGACAGATTATTTTGAAGCGAGGCTTTTCCTTCTTTTGAGGACTGCATCAGTCTTGTAATTTTGTATGTTACGAATGTAAAAATCTCTTGAAAGATACATTTAAGTGTGTTTGATACGATGTTGATAATAGTTTTCCATCTACATTAGTACTGGTTTAGCTTTTGAGCTTGTCATTTGAACTCTCTACAAAAAACTCTTCAGTGTACCGAATAATTTTTGGTAGATTTGTGAATTCTACTTTTAGTGTTATTCATAGGTAGTAGTAGTAGTGATGCAACAAATAGAAATTGGAGATTGTATTTACCCTTTTAACTTTATATTTGAGCAATGCATATCAAAATAAAATTGTTAAATCTCAAATATCAGAAGCATAAATCTTTGATGTTCCTGTAAGCAAAGAATTATTAAATTTGTCGATATATACTAGAATTTAATTTTGATGCACTATTAGTGTAAAATAATTTTATATGTATATCCAATTACGTAACGCTATATCAATAAAAGTAATTTTCTCTTACATTTATCACGTAGTCATCTAAAAAATAGATATGATTGGACACTGATAGTAGATGAAAATTAAACTTTATATACTAACTAAAACTTTGCACATTGATCATGTGCAACTAAATCAAACACCAATACAATAAAAGAAATTAATTATCTAATAACATGAAAGTATATATATATATATATATATTGGATAAACAAATTATGTTTGTAATTAATTAAATTCAACCAAATATCTCAAAATTTATTTTTTTATTTATCTTACTCACACACTCAACTTTCAATGTCTTCTCCTTTTTCTTCTTTTCTTCTTCTACATCATTTTCTTTCTCCAACTTCAATTCTTCTCCTTTGTCTTTTCCTTCTTTTTCATTTTCTTCTCTTTTTTTTTCTTCTTCTAGTTAATTTTTGGGATCTTCTATGTCTTCTCATTCTTTTTCTATGTTTTTTCTCTTCTTTATTTATTTGTTTGTTTCTCTGTGAAATTTAAAAAAATTTATAAAAAAAAGAAATACAAAAAAAGTTGTTCATATTAAACATATAAATTTTATAAAATAAATACAAAAAAAAGTTGTTCATATTAAACATAGAAATTTTGTGACGATAAACACAAAATTTTAAAAAGATAAACACAATTTTTTGAATATAATCTTAAAAAAAAATATTGAGAAAAGAATATAAAATTTACCACAATAAAATCAGATATATTTTAAGATAAATATAATTTTTTGAAAAAAAAAAACACAAAAACTTATTGAGCATAAACACATAAATGTTCTGCTTGTAAATACAAATTTTTTTTATAAAATAAACATAACTTTTTGAATAGAAACCTAAAAAAGAACACACAGAAATTTGTTAAGAAAAAACACAAATTTTAGGATGATTTATTAAGAAGTTTTTTTAGAGTAATACACAATTTAAAAAAAAAATAAAAAAAGCACATATAATTTCTGTATTATGCAACTAAAATTCATGTCTTTTTTTTAACAAAAAATTATGTGTTTTAATTTTTCCTTTGTTATTACACAATTTCTTTGTGCTTTTTTTTCATATCATTGTTAACTCAACATTTTTGTCAATACAAATGGATTTACTTAATTGTTGATCATTTTTATTTTCAATTAATATTATTGTTTAGAAATTTTATGAGCTGTATAGTATATACACCATCTTGAGTTTTTGGCATTTTGATCATTTAACCAACCCCCCACCCCCATTACATAATAATAATAATAATAATAATAATAATAATAATAATAATAATAATAATAATAATCGTATATCTTTAATTTTTTTATCAATTAACCTTTTTTTTATACTACAATAAAAAATTTATAGTTGTTTTTATATGAAAAAAATATATTTTTTATCATTAGATGATAAATTATAAGTTTAATTTTGATACGTTATAAATGTGTTACTTTTATTTAAAGTGTAGCTAAATAAAAAAATTATAATTTTAACACAAATATTTTTATCATTTTATGAGAAGATGTTTTTGAGTAGATTTTTTTTTTTTTTGGCTGCAATATATATCAATCAAACACAAGACAAGATCCCATCTTCATTCTTCAATGTTACACGTTCAATAATAGTGCAAGAATGCATACTTCATAACAGAAGCAACAACATTCATTCATTCATTGCAGTACCAAATATAAACCCCTTTTCCAAATACCCTCTTTATGAATAAATTGAACAATTTAGAATAAAACCACCGTTTCCGTTTCAGAATTGAATGTGGCACCTCAATAGCAAGTGGAAAACCCACAACAGCACACAGCAACATTAATAGTCTCACAAACAACATTGACCGAAAACGAAAAAATCCAATTGCTACTTACGTGTGTTTATTATCTTTACCCACCTAACTCTCTTTCCGATCAATAACTAATTTGCTCAACTAAATGAGTTGCTCATTTAAGACTTTCAACAAACACCTCGCACTCCTCTGCTTCCATAAGTGCATCACCTCTTATGGTTTCATACCTTCACTTTCTCACTTTCTTCCACCGCTTCTGAGCTCGCGTTCCTCTCAGCTTCTGCATCACTTGGGTGAGTTTCCATTTTCATCAGGTCCTTGTTGTTTTCTCTCTCTTTCTCTTTGGCTTTCTGACATCAAACTTTTTTTTTTCCTTTTGTTTGCTAGTGTTGTTTCTTCTTTGATTTCTTTTGTGTCATATGGGTTAAAGGGTATATGAAAAATTCAGTTTTGAAGTTGAATTTGATAGTGTGTGTTATTGGGGTGTCACCTTTCCCAATGCAGCTGTAATTGGTTTGTGTTGGTTTCTTCTACATGATGATGAGAAAAATCATCTCTTTAGGTTGAATTTGATGAGAAAAATGGGAAAATAAATGGTCTTGGGTGAAGTAATTTTACCTGGAAGTTTTCTTTTGTGGAGCTTTGTTCCCTTGTAGCTATTAGCTAATGATCATGTATGGGCAATTAAGTTAACATTTTTCGTTTTTGATTTTTGATCAAGTTGTAAGTATGTACAAATCTGAGTTGAGTTATTTGGACCGATATTTTGCATGTGCAATATTTATGATCAAATTACACTCTTTGGTTACTGATTTCTGAACCATTGGTTTGTATTTTGAAAATCACAATTTTTAGCCTTGGAAGAAAAAAACTGTAGAAGGTTCCTTCGATTGTGATTAGGACTAATTGTACCTGCTTTTATATCTAGATGCTGTATTAGGGTAACAGTTTGTAGTAGATGGACTCTATCCAATAAGATGATATTTACTTTGATTGTTGTGATGATTTGATGTTGATGCTGATATTCCTGTGCTGGAAATTTTGAACGGCCACCTTGGTTTTGAGCAGTTATCAGTTTATTGAACTTGAATGATCACTTTAACAGATATCAATTAGATAATGTAATTCTATGGTTAAAGAATTTATATATTGTTAATATCTAATGAATCCATTTATTTGATTGACTGAATGGTTTCTTCGTTTTAGACAGCTTCTCATTCTGCTTCAGTTATGGAGGTGTTCAAAGCAGTTGCCAAGAACGAACTTGCAACTCATGGAAGTGTTGCTATCAGAGCTGACCAGAAGAGTTATAGTTACAGGCAACTAATCTTGTCCGCAGAGAAGATATCTAATATATTGTGTGGCAGTGATGTAAAGACAGTGAGTCAAACTTTTAGTTTTTATTTTTGTTACCTATTCATACTATTGCTTAGCATTTCATCAGAGTGATCAACAGGAGAGCCATAAGGCTTTACTATTAAGAATTATGTTATTTCTCTTTGAAGAATAAAATTATTCGTTAAAGAAAAAGGAGAGTACAAGAAGAATGGATGGCAAGGTATCTTCGAACACTAAAACATCGAACTTAAAAAAAAAATATTGAAGAATAAGAGTATAGCAGAAATGAAGCTAGGATGCTTAATCTCATTGCATGTCAGAGATGGCATCTTCTTTGAAATAAACATGGGCAGAAGCAAACCACAAAAATAAGCTACAAGTATAATTGTTTCCTTTTACAAAAAGGGCAAAGAGATACCCTAAGACATGCATGTGTGACACTTCCAACTGAATTCAATAACAAAGTTGCTGTTGCATGCTGCAAATTTTCCATAATTCGATGTTTATGCTTATGTGGAACTATGAGCATTCTGTGCTGCATCCACATATAGGTGGAAAAAGAACCATTTTATGAATCTTTGGTGATACTAAAATGCAGGGAAACCTTAGGGGAGCTCGGATAGGAATTGTAGCCAAACCCTCTGCCGAATTTGTAGCTGGAGTACTTGGGACTTGGTTTAGTGGAGGTGTTGCTGTTCCACTTGCACTAAGCTATCCAGAACCAGAGCTCTTACATGTGATTAATAATTCGGTATGCTTTGGAAAGCCTCTCTTTTTCATATGGCTTCCATTTTTTGTTTGTTTGTTTAGTGTTCAAAAGGCTTGTGAACTTTCTCCTGTTAGGAGTGTTTTAATTAATTATTTCTTTATATTTTTTTGGTATCTGTTATCTATACTTTCATATAGCTGATTTATTTGTACATGTTTGTCCCTATGAAAGTACGCTACTGATTTGATAGATTTAGTCTAATTGGATGTTTGGACATGATTGAACTATTTTATTCTGGCCTCTGCTGTTCATCTGAACTCACAAAAATAACCATAGTAGCTTCTGGATTAGTTCCTTTGCATGCTTCTGTTGTCATTATTATGTCCAGTTTGTTGCTTCTGCAAGTGTGTTCATTCTCAATTTACAGAAAGGTTGTATGAATAGCCAAGATGATCTCTCTTATACGAGTTATGGACCTATCGAAGCAAGATTTGGTTATATGTTAGAAACAAATTAGTTGATCCATTTATTTATTCTACATGCCTTTGTGCTCAACTTCTGCTTTATAGATCCAACCTTTAACAGAAATTTGATGATAATTTGTCTGTAGGATGTGTCCACAATACTGAGTACTGAAGATCATAGTGAATTAATGCAAAACCTTGCCAATAAAACCTCTTCTCAGTTTTTTCATCTCCCACCTGTTCTCGCTAAGCCCTCAGAGAAAAGCAGTGATGAAGATTCACAAAATGGGGAAATTGATGTTGATAGAATTTTCCGGGACAATATTGGAAAACCAAGTAAGAAAATAACAATTTCAATTTATTTTTTTCCCACTTGGATAAAATAGAAAACCTTTTGGTAGCACCTAGCTGATGGTTGTTTCTCATAATTTGTTTTCCTCATCCATTGACCTAGGTGAAGATCCAGCACTGATTTTGTACACAAGTGGGACAACAGGTAAACCTAAAGGAGTGGTTCATACTCACAGAAGCATTGCTGCCCAGGTATGTCGATGATTTGTCTCGATTGTCTAATATCATGAAATAATGGTACATCACTTTCATTTATTGAGATAAAAATTATCTCCCTGAACACCAGTTCTATGTTTTTTGCAAAATTTTTGGGTGTGATTAACAAATATCAAATAATACTAGTAATGCTGCAGTGCTGCTTAATAACTTATTTTTAAATGTAATGCAATTCAAGCCTTGTTGATATAACTAAGTCAATCCATTTATATATTGTTATTGTTTTTCAATAATATTTTCCCTTCAACTTTGTGTTGATTTTAGGTCCAAACCTTGGCAAATGCATGGGAGTATACATCTGCTGATAAGTTTCTACACTGCCTACCGTTGCATCATATCCTTGAAAGTTTTTGGTGCATAAATATTCTACATTTTATTATTAAAAAAGTATGATCATCAGTAGATTATTTGCTGAAGATGTGATTTCGGACATCTTTATGATGTTAGTCCTTAACATATGTGATATACATGTTCATGGACTTTTCAATGCTTTATTTGCCCCTCTCTATGCAGGATCCTCGGTAATACTCTTTTTCACTCTTGCTTACAAAACCAAAGACAAATCTAGAGAAAAACAAAACAAAAAAAGGATAATACATGTGCAAGTAACCTCTAAGTTAGTTGTATCCCTTTTAAATAGATGATATTATGTACTTAATAATCCATTTTGTCCTGTTGAAGGTTGAATTTATGCCAAAATTTAGTGTGAGGGGAATTTGGCAGAGATGGCGTGAGTCATATCCATCTGAAGGATCTAAAGTTGATGATGCTATAACTGTTTTCACTGGAGTAAGTATAGTTCTGCCTAGCACTACACAATCCTATATAATATAATGTAAGCTGAACTGAAGACAGAACTATATTTGGTGCTATAATCATAAAATGTACAATTTATGGGCCATATGATGGTATTCTCTTTTATGCTTCTTTACTTGAACTATTTTGTGTGCTTAAATTCTGCATGTGGTATCAACTATGAACAGTAATTTCTACAATTAGAAACCTTTTCTCAGGTGATTTTGTTCTCATTATATCCTTTTGTGAATTAAGGTTCCAACTATGTACACCCGGTTGATACAAGGTTATCATGCAATGGATCCTGAGCTACAAGCCACCTCAGCATCTGCTGCAAGGAACTTGCGCCTTATGGTGAGACAAATTGCAACCGTGACAAATTGTTTGAAGATAAATGAACAATTGATTGAATTTGTGAAAATAAAGTGTTATTTTTTTTTATGATTTTTTATTTTAATGATTGACTTTCTCAGTGTGTAACTTAGCATGCATGGATGCTTTGCCATTTATGTTGTGTTGTCTTGCATTTTTTCTGATTGTTGATTAATACCTTCATGCCCGAATCTGAATCATGTTTTCATTCAGATGTGTGGGTCCTCTGCACTCCCTCAACCTGTTATGCAAGAATGGGAAGCCATCACCGGGCATTGCTTATTGGAGCGATATGGCATGACTGAAGTAAGTACCCTCTACGTGTTAAGTTGTTCAGCATTCAACTTTGCATAGAATCGCTAACAATGTATTTCACTATTGCCCTCAATAATTTTGTGATGGTTATTCTTAAAGCATCTTATGTTATTATATTAATGTTCATAGTTTGTCATGGCATTGTCAAATCCTTTGAAAGGAGAGCGGAAACCAGGCACTGTTGGCAAACCATTTCCTGGTATAGAGGTCAGTTTAGCTTGCAACTTTATATTTACTATTGACTTTAGATTAGTATATGGACATTGTGGTTGTCATTTCTCATTCCATTGATGCAAAAATCTGTTTGACAATATAGCCTCAACAAAACATTATGAGGATCAGGCTATGTAATTGTCTACGCACATTTATTCCAAAAAGAAAAAAGAAAAAAAAGTCTAAGCACACATTTAAGGAAATTAAACTTGCTCTATGTTCTAAAAAATACTCATATCTGAAGCTTGGGTGAATTGAATTCTTCTATGCGTCTTGTGTTGTTGCCTCGTGTTGCTGATGTGAACATGTAAGGTATATCACATGGAACTTTAATGTTGGTTTTTGTCTATGCATGATAGGTCAAGATTCTTTCAGATGAGGACAGTGGGAAAGAAGAGACTAAAGTGGGGGAGCTTTGTGTTAAAAGCCCTTCATCTTTTAAAGAATATTGGAAACTTCCAGAGGTACTCTCTGACATAGTAGTTAAATGCACCACATAACTATGTTCAGCCTTATGTAATACCCTGCTCCCTCACTATGCATGTACCATACTATCCTTTAGACAACAGATTATTTTTGAGCAATAGAAAGTTATGTGATGCTAAAAGATGGAGCACAGGAAAAAGGAATGTAGATTTAATTTGATTTGCACAGTCCTGCATTTCAAAGATAAAGCTTGGTCAAGGAAATGTGATGTCTCCCTCCTGAGATTTTATGATTCCCATGCAGATAACGAAAGAATCATTTACTGAAGATGGATTCTTTAAGACTGGGGATGCAGTTACTACAGATAAAGATGGATACTACATCATTCTAGGACGTAAGGAAATCTATCTATTTATCTATCTATATATGGTGGTTGTTATATGCTTAATTGTAAGAGTCACTACATTGTCACTTGTCATGCATTAATTTCATATACCTAGTACCCTACTTTTAAAATTCTAGGATGTTATCTTTCAACTTGAGCTTTCTATTGTTCCAAACGAATCTTAAAAAAAAGGGCAGCTAGGTGCATAAGCATCTTGCTTAACATAAGGTCTGGGAAAGCACTCAAAATGATAATTGTATCAGTGGCTGATTCCATGCTAGTGTTCCAACAGTCCCTAAGAAACCACTTTCCTAAATTCCAAATAATTAGGATTAGGACATTTGGTCTTTTACCTAAATTATTTGAGAATTCTCAAGTCAATTTTGTCTTGATTAGCTTAGGTAACGATAGAACCTAGATTATACACAGAAGAATTATGTGTAATTGTATACTTCAATGATGTGTATGCCAACTTTTTTATGGACTATTATCAGCACAAACAATTACCATTTTCATTTCTTTGGGCTTATATGCGGTTCTAGTATGTTGAATTTCTGTCTTGAATAACTCTGTAAAACTCCGCTTGATTATCAGGTACTAATGCTGATATAATCAAGGCTGGTGGCTACAAACTATCTGCCTTAGAAATTGAATCAGTTATACTAGAGGCAAGTAGCTCATTTTTCTATCTTAAGGTGCAATTGTTAACTAATTCACTTATATATAGTTGCATAATAATGGAACCAAGTGGCCAAATATAAGGAAGAATGTGATCTTTACAATCAGAACCATTTTGCAGCATCAAGCTGTCGCGGAATGCTGCGTTTTGGGCTTACCTGACAAAGATTATGGGGAAGTTGTCGGTGCGATTATTGTACCAGATGCTGATGTCAAGAGAAAGCGAGATGAAGAATCAAAGCCTGTTCTAAGCCTGGAAGAGTTATCCAGCTGGGCCAAACCCAAAATTGCACCTTACAAGGTATTGTTGGATGATTGATGCCTGTGATTATGGATTAGATTCATCATATTTTCTTAGAAATATTTCATGTATATAGTTTAGGACTTTAGCCAAGTCTATTAGTTATCTTAAAATTTTGAGAAAAGACCAGTAGATCTCTAACTTTTTAATTCAAAGACACACAAATCTCTGACTAATTGAAAATACAAAACATCTCTGACCTTCTAAAATACGAGACATTTAATTTCTTGAGAATTTATTTGTCTTCGAGATAAAAAGTCAGGGATATTTGTCGTAATTTTAATCAAAATGTATGTCCTATATCTAAGTGTCTCAATTCTATTTGTTTTATATTGTCTCAGATACCTACAAAACTTTTTGTTTGGGACTCACTCCCTCGCAATGCAATGGGGAAGGTAATTCACATTTTCTTTTTGTTTACTTTGTAATCCACATCATTTTCCTTCATTAACATGAGTCCTTTTTCTTATAAGAAATGTGTTTTTTGGTAAATTAAGAAAAAAAGTTGGGTAATTAATTCTTTTTCGTATAAATTTTCAGGTAAATAAAAAAGAGCTGAAGAAAATGCTAGCTTCGGAACAGTAAATTCCATAGCATTATTTAAGGTGGTGCCATTCTCAAATAAAACCGAAGGAGTTGTTGACATGAAAAGAGAAAGCCTAAGTAGGATAGATTATTTTAGTTTAGCATTTTAGATTCATTTAAGAATCAATGAATGCTTTTTTATATTGTTTCTTATTATTATTTTTTGTGAACTATATTATTTATTATGTAATATTAGATAATAACGTGAGCCATTCATGTTTTAGGAAATAGGAATGCCTAATTTCTAATTTCCCACATGTCAAAAACAAAAATGCTATTCATGCATCAAAATCAGCCACCAATGTATTTGTCTATAAATATATGTGTGATTTAATTTATTTTTAATGTGTATTTATATTTCAGCATGTATTTTATACTCGTGCTTATTTTGGTGGCTGATTTTGGTGTATACGTAGCATAGTTCAATTTTAAATTAAATGTAGAAAACAATGTTCTAAGTGCATAATAATAAATTCATAAAGAATTTCTTATTGTAATTCGATTGGCAATATGATGTCAGGGGATTAATTTAGACTTGATTTGGTCAAATTTTTCAGAGGATTATTTGAGAATTATTTCATTTTATTGTTTGGTAAATACTAAATAAAAAAAATGTGTTTTTACTTTCGTTTAGGTCATTTTGAAAGTACTTAAAAAACTATTTTTAGAATCAGTTTGTATTTATTAAAACTAAAAAAATTAATAAATAAAAAGATTATATATTTATATTTTCATCTTTTAAGAATTAGATGCTCTTAAAAAGAATATTTTTCAAAATGAGTTGTTATTTATTAAAATTAAATATATAATATAATTTCATATATAATAAATATTTAAATTTATCTTTGTAATTTATGTTTTTCTAGTCCTTTTAAATTTTAAAAAATTGTTTTCTCAAATATAATTATTATTTATTGAAAAATATTTTTAACTTAATTTACTAATTAAATATATATATCAGATGAACTTTCATAACTAGTCAATTTTTCTTAGTGTGTTTATAATGACAATGATAAATTGATAATGATGTAGAGAATGGATATGCTTTGATAAAATATTTTCCATACAAGAATATATATAGGTGTTTTTAACTCCAATTTAGACTCCATCATTTTAAATTTCAAGTTTGAATCAATTACTCTAAATTCAAATTAACTAAATAGTTTTTCACTTTATCACTCACTTGGATTAAATAAATAATTATTTGCTTTTTCATTATTCTCCAAACTCTAATATTATTATATGGATCTCATTATTTAGACATAGCTTTGTGTCTTGTGTTTTGTATTTTCACGCACCATCATAAATGGTAGGTATTCTTTCAATCCATTATTCCGCACGTCAATCTTTTCATCTCTAACACTTCACATACACAACATAATTTTTTTTACTGGAAGATATTTCTTATTCTTTTCCTAATCTATTATATGTGTTTTGTTATCTGCATTTATTAACTCTTGTTTCAACAAATCTTAGATTTGTGTTTTCTAACGCCTTTAAATTTTGCGTGCATGAAACAGAGATGTACGGTACGCAGTTTGATTTCATGTAGAGTATGATGGCATTCAAAGGCCCCAAGAATAAATTTGATCATGAGCATAAACCTAAACCTAAACGACAAAAGGTTAGTTGATCGTCCTTCCATGGTTTTAGCATTTATATCTTCTTGTGAATTGGGTTGATAATGTCAATTGGCAAATGCGAAAACTGAGAAGGGTATAACAAAACGAAAAAAAAAAAAAACTAATAATTTGAAATTAGTTATAGGTTTTAATTTACATGGAGAAGGTATTGTAGCAAAGCAATGAAGGTAATTGATAAACTCATGTAGAGTGTGGTTGAATTACTATAGACATAAATTTTTAAAGAGGGTAAAGTGCCATTTTGAGTTAAATCTTAATTTAGTTCCTAATATATTTTAAACGTCGTATTTCAGTTCTAAAAATTTTAATTGGATTTAATGTTGTCTTACCAATAAATTTGACTGGAATAATTAATAGAAAGCTTTTGCATTAGTGATCATTGGTAAGTTGAACATTATATTGATTCTTAAATATATTAATTATTTGTGTTAAATTTAACTAAGGACAACATTGAACCATTTGAAACTTTTTAAAACTGAAATAAAACGGTTAAAAATTAGAGACCAAATTAAAATTCAGTCTAAATCTTATGACCAAAATAATATTTTATCCTTGCTAAGGATCATAACTGTCCTTTAGGTGTTCATTATGTTATTTGGGCCACTGTACATCTAAATTTAAATTAGTAGCGAAGTTAAAGATTGCAATTTTGCATGTACACCAGAAAATTCATGGTATATGCATGGTCTATACTATCTGTCCACCATCACATATTGATTGTGACTAGTTTCTTCTACCATGTGCTTTTCCATTTAGTTATGGTTGTTTATCTATTCATGTAAGTTTTTACATTTGACACTTCATAAGAAGTTGGGCACTTAACTACTTGACCTACCCTAGCAGCAGGGATATTGTGCAAACTAAGAAAAGCAGACAAAATCATAGGCAAATGCTCATAAATAAATAATAATATTGCTGACGATAGTCTCTCTGAGTTTCTCCCTAGAAATTTCATAAAACCAGTGTAATTTTGATTGTTTAGTACTTTTACTTCTCACAAGATTAACACTAGTAAACCTCAAAAGTAAAAGGAACATGTTGTATCAGAGCTTATATTAACTTCCACCAAATTAATCTCATATTTTCAAGTCCTCCATTGTGTTGCTTTAAATTTAAGCATCATCAACTTTATAATTCAATAGGTTTAATCATTGTAATTCATTATGTTAGATACTATGATTTTAAGACACCACAATGAAACTTGGTAACTCCGTTTAGAACTAGCTTTTGACCTAATGATATGGATTTGATTTAACAAGTGGTATTGCACTAACCTTATGAATATAGATCTTTTAGACTAATGCTAGGGAGAGATCAGATATTGTGGGTTAAAATTCAAGGTAGTGTCAACTTGAAATTTGATTAACATTTTGGGTGATAGAAAAAAAAGAAAGAAAATACTTAAAAAAAAAAGAAAGAATAATGAGTAGTGGATATATTATCATTGTACACAATACAGTGATGTCACTTTTTATTGTTGTATCAGATAGTTTATCTCTGACTTTGTCTCAATTTTCAGCTACAAACCTAAAAGCTCTCCAAAATCATGTCATATAAAATCAGCACTTGCACCCTTTGTGTGGAAATAAATAGCACTTAATAAATAAAATTAGGGTTTATCTATCAAAATAAAAAAGTTTTCATTAAAAATATAAAAAATTTAAATTCTTTTAATGTATTTATTTTATATTAATTAAATAAAAACATTTAAAACTTTAGCTAAACCCATAAAATTAACATGAGATTCTGAGATAAAATCTGTTGGGAATGAATCTAAATAACAATTCACAAAATAAGTTTCCAACACTTTCCAATAACTTCTGTAGCAAATCCAAAACGTAGAAATTAGTATTGTTTATTAAACAAAAAACATAAGGGCCCATTAAAAGCCCAAAATAAAATAAACAAAAAACAGCTCCAAAACCCGCACATATGACATCTCTCAGTCTTCTACGTGAATTACCCGTTTTCTCCTTCGAGATCATTCTGTCACTCCGAACAAGAAAAGAAAAAAAGAGAAAATTTTTCACCACCATACCCCCAAATTAACCAACAGCGACAAATGCAATGCTCTGATGCAACCAACGTTTTCTTCTCCTTCTTCTTCATCCCACGAATCTAAGTGAAAATTGCAAAAGGAGGAGCTTGCTTTTTCTGTTTCTGTCTTCGAGGAACTGAAGAAGAAGAAGAAAAAGATGAAGAAACATAAGTCCTCTGTTCTCAACTTCCGTAAACCAACCGCACAGGTCAGTGAGAGAGTGTGTGTGATTGTATGCTAGATATTATTCACTGCAGCTTTTTTTTTTTGCATGAGTATGGGAAGAAGAAAATATTTTTTATTTATTTTATTTTTGTCCAAAAAAAAATTCTGATGAACAACCCAGAATGGCATAGCTTCTGTTATGGTTGTGGCTGCAATGCCGTTAAGCTGCAGACGCAGCTGCAAGCGCAATTAAAACCCTTGTGGATGTGTGGTGCTTGCTCATAATTTAGATGTTGGTATTAGAGTATTTCTAATGAATTTGTTGCATCAGCCATGTTTTGGTGGGGTATGTTTCCTTTGGTTCTTAGATAACTGAGTATATAAGATAAACTTGTATTGCAACATGCAATCCATGCTGCTGTTGTGGTGTGTTTGGTTTGCGCTAAACTCTCTTAAGGGGATGTTTGAGATTTTGGATTCGGAAGAGGGAGGGAACTCAGGGAAGAGAATGACTTGAAGTGTAAAAAGTGAAGTCACTTTGGCTCTTCAGAACTTCGATTTGCAGAAACTCCAGAGCGCATTTGGAGATTTTTCGTGGGACAGAAATTATAGATATAGGGAGACATTAACCTGTTTATAGCTTGAGACAGGACATATTTCTCTGTATTTATATTTAACCAAAATATGGGAGAGTGGAGATAGATTTTTCCATCTTTACTGTTTCGATGTCTCTGTATTTTATTTTGCGGGACACCAGAAAACGGAGCCTAAAGGCAATCCTTTGACACATTACATGATTTGGTATGAGATTTGGCAGCTTGTGTCAGCTTTGGGGCCAAGCTCATGGCCTTCTTTAACGGGTTTCTTTATATATGTTGAGAGATTGAGCGGAAACTTTTGTTAGGTTGATCTTTTACATTTGTTTTATGTGTCTTTTTGTTCTGCATTTGTGAACATGATTCACATCAAGGCACTAGGACATCCGCTGAACCTTGTAATGAACTCCACTGTAGTGAAGGCAACGTTTTAGTTATTGATGTTGCTTGTTTTGTCTTTTTAGTTTGCAAGGATTTCCTATCCTTCTTTCTTTTTGTAATTGTATCTCTTCATGTAAATAAAATTCTTCTGCCATAAAAAAAGGAAATAGAGTATGTAAGAGTTTTGAGAAAGAAAGAAAATAAATCATTGTAGAACAGTATAAAAGATGAAGAAGAAATCATCTTACAGCTTGACGAGAACAGTTTCAAACATAGTTTGATCTAATCATTTTTCCTATTTTTCTTTTCTCATCTTCTGCTGTATCAGTCACTTGAAGCTCCAAAGGAGCCTCGACGACCGAAAACTCATTGGGACCATGTATTAGAAGAGATGGTGTGGTTGTCAAAGGTATCTATTGTTTTTACCTTCAAAATCTTCTATCTTCTTTTTGTAATTCTTTATTTTTAAATGGAGTAATGTTTCACTGTTTCAGTTCTGATGGTTTTACTTATTGTACTTCGGTTTTGTAGGACTTTGAATCAGAAAGGAAATGGAAACTAGCTCAGGCCAAGAAAGTTGCTTTGAGAGCCAGCAAAGGCATGTTAGATCAGGCTACCAGAGGTGAAAAGAAGATGAAGGTTCTGGTCTCTTCTTTTTGTAAATTTAAGGAATTAATAACATACTGCGGTTACCAATGATGTGATTGTATTATTTAGAGTTACAGTTATAGAAAGCATCAGTGTTTGTATGTGTTTTTCTTTCTTACTTTCTTTTATGTTTTGATATTGCTGCGTCATGAGGGTGGAATATTTTACAGGAAGAAGAGCAACGCTTACGAAAAGTTGCGCTGAATATTTCTAAGGATGTTAAGAAGTTCTGGACAAAAATAGAAAAGCTGGTAATGCATTTTTTAAAATTAAATTTGCTGAATCACTTGCATAAGTTTTCATAATTTTGATGTCCTTTCCATCTATTGTTGTTCTAGGTTCTTTATAAGCATCAAATGGAGCTTGACGAGAAGAAGAAAAAGGCACTTGACAAACAGCTTGAGTTTCTTTTAGGGCAAACTGAGAGGTGGATTCTTTACTACGTTTATCATTTTGTTTTTATTTAAAAAATACTTTTTTTTTTTTTTTGTAGCAATTGGAAGTTGGCTTAACACCATTGGTCTTTCCTTTTAATATGTTTCATTTTCAGGTACTCGTCAATGCTGGCAAAGAATCTTGTGGATCCTTATAAACCGGTTGAGAAAAGTTCTGCTGAGCATCAAATGAGTAGTCAATACAAGGATATAGATACAGACATTATTAATGAACCCGAGGAAGCTGATGTTGGTGGGTAAAAGACATGTATGTTAAGGTGTAAGTGGTTGTCACTTATTTTACTAACTTAACTTGATTCATTTGTATTAGAGCATCAGTTGGATGCACCTGATGATGATGAAGAATATGATGTACAATCTGATGATGAATCGGTATGTCTATTTTTTTCAACTGCTATTCTCTTGATCTGTTCACCATAACCACCAAGCACTCAGATTCTGTATTTGTTTTTTCCTTTTGTTTTGGTTTCTTTTGTTTTATGATTCTTATGAGATTTTGCATCCTGACCCAGATAAAGATTATTAGATTTTATATGTTTATTTTGAACTGTTCACTTGTTTATCACGACCAAACACACCCAGATTATATAGTTTGAAATGTGATTGCTGTTGGAGAACCTACTCAAAGATTATTAGCTTCCACCTGTTTTGTTGCATTGTTTTGTTATGGAATACCTTGTAGGATATTAGGATGCATTATTGGTTCTATCTACACTCTGATCTGCATATTGTTTGTTTGCCATTGGAAGTTGTGTATAAATAAAAAACTATAACATCAGGATAATTCTGATAGTGATACTCCAGTACAGGGGGGTGTCATTTCATTTTCTTTGTTGAACAATCAGTGAATAGCCAAGATATTAGGGTTTAAGGTCTTAGGTCACATTTTTCTTATTTCCTTCTAATAGTAAAGAGAATCTCTCTGTTTATATCTAATTTCTTCTCTTCATCTCATTGAAAAGGTTCCTGTTTTTAGAGAAGTGATCTAAAGATTATTTGTCTCCCCTGTTTTGTGCTACTGTTGCAGTTTGTATCTTTATCTGGATAACTTTTAATCCTTCTTCATGTTTAGAATTTCTATGTAGTGCGTTTCTCCCATGTATTATAGTCCTGTACAGTTCTTTTTATCCGTGAGTTTTCTTGATGATGTGTTTCTTGTGGAAATTGAAGATTACTGTGTCTTTTATCCAATTATTTCTTGTGTTTCAATGCATGAGATTGGTCCAAACTAATATTGATGCTAATGGAAGTACTGTTTCTAGGAGGATGATGAGCAAACCCTTGAGGAGGATGAGGCCCATATAACCAAAGAAGAAAGACAAGAGGAATTGGCAGCTTTGAATGATGAAATTGATCTTCCAATTGAGGAGTTACTCAAGCGTTATGGTGGCAGGAATGGTAAGTTTTTGTTTATTTATATCATGGTTTTTTTATTCAAGAAAGTTCAGTTAGTCTTCTCAAATGCTATCTGTTAATATGGGAGACCAACATAGATCATAAAAAGAAAGGGTTGTAGAAGGTGCTGGTTTGCATGGTCATTATATACCTTTTCTGAATGAAAATCATGTGGTAGTGAACTCTGCTTAAGTTACCTACTTAGGTTGCTTAATTACTATTGAAGCATTTATGACACCTTTCCTTTCATGATCTATTAGATGAATCTGCAAGTCAAGAAAGTAGTCCAGAGCATAGTGAAGATGGTGATAAAATAGCTAGAAGTAGTGATGGTAAGCACTGGCATTGTGTTTGTGACTGCTAATTTGTTCAGGATATTGTTGTTTCTGACACAGAAGATGATTAATATGTTGCAGAAAATGGAGATGCTTTATGCGCCAATGAAACTGGTACAGGCGACTCTAGCATGGACCCTGGTCGACACTGGGTATGTGTTTGGTTTTAACACTTTCAGCAGCAAAGTGAGTTATGGACTTACCGTAATTCTCCTTTTCTATTAACAGGGAGAAAGTGTTGGTGACGTAGCTACTCCAGTAAACAATGGTGATGTTGCTACTCCAATAAACAATCAATCTGAATATGACGATCATCAATCTGAAAATATTAAGGAGGTTTCTAGTGAGATGGCTAATGAAGATACTACCCATGGCTTTACTGATGAAGAGGTGAGATTGCATTTAGATTTATTCTCCATATGTATTCTTTATATTCTCACTATTAAATTTAATTTTCTTTCAATAAAGGTCTTCTGTGTGTATCACTTATATTTTATCTTCCATGATTTTGGTAATGAAAGTAAATTGCTTACGTGTACCTTTAATTCTTGTGCTGGAAGTTTTATTTCCTCCATTTCTGAATTGAATGTATTTCTTGTGGCGGTGATCTACGAATATCATTTAGTAATTTTAAACTTGACTTCCTTTATTAAGATATCTGGCCTTCTTTACTTATATCTGTGATGCTTTGTTGTCTCGACCAATGTGACCAATGTGGTTTTGCCTTCAATTTACTGTTATCATCCTTGATCAAATGTGCCTGTATTATGTTGGATGCAATCAATGAAATCCTTTGGATTCATCATTGGTATGTGCTCCATGCCTCCCCATTTTTCACACCTATTCCTGTGATTTATTGACATTCAGCTGTTAACTTCATAGCTTACAATGTTCCTTCCTGATTTACCTGAAATATTGGCAGGATGATGGTGACTTCTTGCAAACAACAGAGGACAAGGTAAATCAAATTTGATGACACAAATATAATAACCATAAAGTATCATTTCCACTTATTTGTTTCTATTTGTTTTGATCCTCAATGAGGCAGGTAAAAATATCAAGATATATTGCTATCATTTTTCAAAACAGTTTTATATGTTAATATATACTGAGCCCATTTCAAACAAAATTTTGAAGTTATGTCTGTGTATTGTTCTGTATCAATATGTACTCCTTGTTTTGACAGTTTGAAGTCAACTATTTTGTTGGGTATGGTGGTTTCTAGTTTTAGGCATTGTTGACTATTGTGTACTTGTATTTGCTCTTTTTCGTTTCTTGGTTGGTTGATTCATGATTTTTGAGCCTTTGCTTGATTTCACTGATCAGGATGATGAAACAACCTTATCCGAGGAGGAAAAATTGGAAAAAGTAGATATCATTGATCCCAATGATGAGGTTTGAGCTAGTCTGCTTATCTTTCTTCCCAGATTATTGCTTAACAGAAATTTGCATTCTATGTTTATTTGCTTTGTAGATGCATGTTTAGATTATGGGGCCTTATACATATTTTTCATTTTAAATGTCTTTATTATGCTAGTCCTTATGACGAAGCAATTGGTTGTAGATTGCATTATTGCAAAAGGAGAGTGACATGCCTGTTGAGGAACTACTTGCAAGGTATAAAAAGGTAGGCAGTAATATCATTTGTTTTTACTTATGATTTAACCCATTCGTGCAAAAACATTGATTTCTATTCTTCTCTGTTTATTAGGACCTGAGTGATGATGGACATGGGGATGAATCTGATTATGCTTCTCCTTTATCTGAGCACCATGAGGACTCTTCAAGCAATGAAGATTCTGGACAGAAGGATGTTGCTGTCCCTATGGAAGAAGATATCAAGTCTGAGAACCTTCCTGCTGTTGAACCTCAGGAAAAAGAATGGGAAGTACCTCATGAAACTTCAGGAAAAGGAGAAGGCGAGTATAATATATCTGACGCAGCTGCTGCAGCAAGATCAGCTCAACCAACTGGAATCACCTTCTCTACAACTAAAGTGCGTACAAAGTTCCCTTTTCTACTGAAGTACTCTCTTCGTGAGTACCAACACATTGGATTAGATTGGCTTGTCACAATGTATGAAAAGAGACTGAATGGAATTTTGGCCGATGAAATGGGGCTTGGCAAAACAATTATGACTATAGCTTTGCTTGCTCATCTTGCTTGTGAAAAGGGAATATGGGGTCCACATCTAATTGTGGTGCCAACTAGTGTGATGCTTAACTGGGAGACTGAATTTCTGAAATGGTGTCCTGCTTTCAAAATTTTAACTTACTTTGGGAGTGCAAAGGAGCGGAAACATAAAAGACAAGGATGGTTGAAACCAAACTCATTTCATGTGTGCATAACAACCTATAGATTAGTCATTCAGGATTCCAAAGTTTTTAAGCGCAAAAAGTGGAAATACTTGATCTTAGATGAAGCTCATCTCATTAAAAACTGGAAGTCACAGAGATGGCAGACACTCTTGAATTTCAACTCAAAACGGCGTATTCTCTTGACTGGCACACCACTGCAGAATGATCTCATGGAGCTGTGGTCTCTCATGCATTTTTTGATGCCACATGTCTTCCAATCTCATCAAGAGTTTAAGGATTGGTTTTGCAATCCTATATCTGGGATGGTAGAGGGAGAGGAGAAAGTTAACAAGGAGGTTGTTGATCGCCTGCATAATGTTCTTCGTCCATTCTTACTCCGCAGGTTGAAGCGAGATGTGGAAAAGCAACTTCCATCGAAACATGAGCATGTCATATATTGTAGACTGTCAAAGCGGCAGCGTAATTTATATGAAGACTTCATTGCTAGCTCAGAGACCCAAGCTACTCTTGCAAGTGCCAACTTTTTTGGGATGATTAGTATTATAATGCAACTTCGTAAGGTTTGCAATCATCCTGACCTATTTGAGGGTCGTCCTATTGTCAGTTCCTTTGACATGTCGGGTATTGATGTTCAGTTAAGTTCTTCTATTTGCTCCATGCTTTCTCCTAATCCCTTTTCAATAGTAGACCTAAAAGGCTTAGGCCTCCTATTTACTCATCTTGAATATAGCATGACTTCTTGGGAGAGTGATGAAGTGCAAGCCATTGAGACCCCTTCTAGTTTAATCATGGAACGCAATGATAAGGGTGACCTGGAGGTAATTAAGCCTTGGTCAAAATGTCGAAAAAAGCTACAAGGAACAAACATTTTTGAAGAGATCCGCAAAGCAATTTGGGAAGAGAGGTTGAAAGAGGCGAAGGAACGTGCAGCAGCTATTGCATGGTGGAACTCCTTGAGGTGTAAAAGAAAACCCATCTACTCCACAAGCCTAAGGAATCTTGTTACTCTAAAGCATCCTGTATATGATATTCATCAAGTTAAGGCAAACCCTGTTTCATATTTGTACTCATCGAAGCTGGCCGACATTGTTCTATCACCAGTTGAACGATTTCAGAGGATGACCGATGTGGTTGAAAGTTTCATGTTTGCCATTCCAGCAGCACGAGCACCCTCTCCAGTTTGCTGGTGCAGCAGAAGTGGGGCAACTGTGTTTCTGCATCCATCTTACAAGCAGAAATGCTCTGAAGTTCTGTCACCATTACTGTCACCAATCAGGCCTGCAGTTGTTCGTAGGCAAGTGTATTTCCCAGATAGGCGTCTTATACAATTTGACTGCGGGAAATTGCAAGAACTCGCAATATTGTTGAGGAAATTAAAATCAGAAGGTCATCGAGCTCTGATATTCACCCAGATGACAAAGATGCTTGATGTGCTGGAAGCATTCATTAATTTGTATGGTTACACTTACATGAGATTAGATGGATCAACTCAACCAGAAGAGAGGCAGACCTTAATGCAGCGCTTTAACACTAACCCCAAATATTTTCTTTTTATCTTGTCAACCCGTAGTGGGGGTGTTGGTATCAACCTAGTTGGAGCTGACACTGTTATTTTTTACGATAGTGACTGGAATCCAGCTATGGATCAACAGGCTCAGGATCGTTGCCACAGAATTGGTCAGACACGTGAAGTTCATATCTACAGATTGATTAGTGAAAGCACCATTGAGGAAAATATCTTAAAGAAAGCAAATCAGAAGCGTGCTCTTGACGATCTTGTAATTCAAAGTGGGGGTTATAACACTGAGTTCTTCAAGAAGCTTGATCCTATGGAACTATTTTCAGGCCATAGAACACTTCAGATTAAAAATATGCTGGAGAAATCCCAGAACAATGGGGAAGTGTCTGTAACTAATGCAGACCTAGAGGCTGCATTAAAATGTGTGGAAGATGAAGCAGATTATAATGCATTAAAGAAAGTTGAGGAGGAAGATGCTGTTGACAACCAGGAGTTTACAGAAGAAGCCATTGGGAGACTTGAAGAGGATGAGTATGGAAATGAAGATGATATGAAGGATGATGAGCCTACCGAGTTTGGTGAATCTGTTTCCAACTTAAGTAAACAGAATGCAGTAATGTCAAATGGAGATCCCAAGGAAGATGTAATGGCCACTGTTTCTTTAAAAGAAGACGACGTTGACATGTTGGCCGATGTAAAACAGATGGCTGCAGCTGGGCAAGCTATCTCTGCCTTTGAGAATAAGTTGCGTCCTATTGATCGTTATGCCATTCGTTTTCTGGAGCTTTGGGATCCAGTTATAGATAAAACAGCCTTGGAATCTGAAGTCAGGATTGAGGACACGGAATGGGAGTTGGATCGCATTGAAAGGTACAAGGAGGAGATGGAAGCTGAAATTGATGAAGATGAGGAACCTCTTGTATATGAAAGTATGTGCCCCATTATTCCCTTTGCTTCCTGAAATTTGATATTGTCATTGTTTATTATCCTTAGAATATAATGAATGTCATCAATTAGACCCCATGAAAATATGTTTAACTCATGACTTTATCCAAATAACGTATTTCTTGCAGAGTTTAGTTGACATATATTATAAATGACATGTAGATCATGTTCCTTTGTATGAGCATCATACCTGAACTCTTACTAATTTGTAAAATTAATTTTTGTTGAATTTGAAGTTGAATATGGTTGATGATTAATTGATCAATTGCTTATAACAAATATTGAAACTTAAGAAGATATTTAGTTTCTAGACTGAACATTCCCTGTTATATTAGAATGGGATGCTGATTTTGCAACTGAGGCATATCGACAGCAAGTAGAGACCTTGGCTCAACATCAGGTGGGTTGGATGAATTTTGGATTTCTTTTTCTTGTCATCTTTTTGCATATCGATAAACATGTTTGATTTTGTGTTCTTGTAGTTGATGGAGGAACTAGAATATGAAGCTAAACAGAAAGCGGAAGCTGAGGAAGAAAATTCTAAAAAGTAAGGCAGCACTAGGCTTTTGTTTATTTTGTATCCACGTTACTGGTATTCAAAGAAAGATCTGTGCTAGTTTCTACATCTAGTAAATATTGCATTATTCTATGAACTATGTTCCCTGTGAATGCTGTGGGTTTTGTCCTGGTTTGAAAAGTTATCTTAATTTTGATATTTTTTTCTATCTTCAATTGTGAAACTTCAAAATATAAGTTGAGGTGTGCATGAAAAATAAGGTAATGCCATAAATATGAACGTACATCTGATTGCTCTTACTTTTCATTTTTCATCAGGACTCCTGGTGATTCAAAGCCCAAATCGAAAAAGAAACCCAAGAAAGCAAAGTTTAAATCTCTGAAGAAAGGATCTCTAAACTCTGGCACGAGACCTGTAAAAGAAGAGCCACAGGCAGAGCCAATGACTATAGATGATGATGTTGTCAGTAGTCTTGCTCTTGTATCCCCAAATTCAGCTATGCAGAAAAAACGGAAGAAACCTAAATTTACAAGTGATGGTGAGGAAGAAAAGAGATCAAAGAAGTCAAAAAAATCCAAGAGGGATCTTCCTGATGTTTTTGCTTCAGATTTAGATTCCAACTTATTAGTTATGCATGATGAAAATGCAGAGACTCTGGTTGAGAATGAACAGAAAACGTCAAGCAGAAATAAGATGGGAGGGAAAATATCCATCACTCCAATGCCAGTGAAATGGATCTTGATGATAAAACCAGAAAAAGTGAAAAAGGGAAATCTTTGGTCCAAAGATTGTATCCCACCAGCAGATACTTGGTTACCTCAGGAAGATGCAGTATTATGTGCAGTCGTTCATGAATATGGTTCTAACTGGAGTTTGGTTAGCGAAACGCTTTATGGCATGACTGCTGGTGGGGCGTATCGGGGAAGATATCGTCATCCTGTCCATTGCTGTGAGAGGTTTAGAGAACTATTCCAGAAATATGTCTTATACTCGGTGGATGCCACAAATAATGAGAAGACAAACAATACTGGTTCTGGAAAAGCCCTTCTTAAAGTTACAGAGGTTGGACTGATAACTTTTACATGCCTATTTTTATCTCCACATTTTCTTATAATATTTTCTTGTCAGTTTGTGGACCTCATCTATGTATTCTCATCTTTACTTGGAGTATATTGCAAAGTAAAACTTTTTTCTCACTTAAGATATACTTTGGCAGGAGAACATTCGCATGTTGTTAGATGTTGCTTCTGTGCAACCCAATAGGGAATTACTACTGCAGAAGCATTTTTATGCACTGCTTTCTTGTGTCTGGAAGCTTTCATCACATGTTGACCGAAGGCAAAATCCATCAGCTACCTCTAATGGTCTATGTTTTGATAAGAGTTTCTTTGGTTCTGTTGGCCAGCATTCACAGAATTCCTTGAAAAAATCCTCTGAAAGGATGACATTCAGTAATTCAGCCCAGTGCAAGAAGTTAGTAGCTTCTGCACTTGATGACACCAGAGGTAGGCAAGAGAGTGACCAAACCTTACTCTCTAACTGCAGTGAAGACAAAACCATGCAAGTGAGTACAGATCAGATGGATATAACACTGGAGTTCCGGAAAGAGGAGAGTGATGCCTTGCCTTCATTTCCATCTGTTATAAATTTATCAATACAAGATACAGAACTGTTGCCATCTGTAAATAAGCAAACAGGAGAAGATGGTCACTTTAGAGTCTCTACTTCTATTGCTGAGAATCGTTTCAGGTAACTCAAGACAAAGGAGTTTGTTTGTTTTTGGTATATGGTTTGACTTTACACTGCAATGTGTAGTGTTGTGTTTCTTACCTCTCATTTTTGGTGCATAAGGATAGTTACTCATTATGATTTGGCATTTATCTCAAAATTCTATTCAATGCATAGAAATCAATCATAGAATATATGGCCTTCTTCAATCATAATTTTCTTATACATCAAATAAGTCTCCTTCGTTGTTGTTTATTGTTCATGGTTGTCCTCAATACTAGTAGTTGCAAACAATGTTAGTGATTTGTCCTGTCTTTGTCAAGCTGTCACAAAATGACAAGACTTCTTTTTCCAAGTTTTTTTTCTGTTACTGCTGCATAACTGTTTATATATCTTCTCTTTTTTCTGCTTCAGGGAGGCAGCAAGAGCATGTAAGGAAGACAGTTCAGCATGGGCTTCATCAGCATTTCCAACAAATGATACAAGGTCCAAACCTGGGTCCAGGATACAATCATTGGGAAAGCAGAAGTTTTCCAACACTGACACTGCTAAGCCTTCTAAGTCAAAGTCTAAAAGAGCCTTCACTGATCCTAGCGAGACAAATCACCAACAGACTGATCCTTCATTCCTCTCAATGCCACCACTTAAAGATCTGAGATTTGATCTCAATGCAGCATCCAATATGGATGACATTGTAGTTGATGATTTGCCTAGTAGCAGTCTGCCCTTTGGCCTCGACGTGGAAAATTCATTTGATGAAACGGAGAGTTTTGGAGCAGTCCCGCATGTTTATGTAGCTGGTTTAATCTCAGATCTTGATGATTGCACATCATTCCCAGAATTTAACGACATTGGTTAGGGTCAAACCACGCCTGGAAAGCAATTCTGTATGACCCCTCCTTGCCATTGAAGGACTGGCATAAGGCTGGCAGGTTGTTTTTGGACAGTCCACAAATTCCGGTGGGATACATAATCGGAACAGAATGTTCTTACATGATCTAATAGGCCTGCCATTTTTGGGTATATAAATAATATGATATAGAAAAAAGGTCGAAGTGAACTGGCAGGTTTGCAGCTTACACGCTGTTGAATGAGGATTCAAGCAAGCCTGCGGCATGTTTCTGGATTTGAAGAGCGCTGTCGATAATTTAATTTTTTACCGAGAAATTCTTTGTTGGTTTGAGGCTTCAATTCAAATCTGGCTGCACCATTTTCCCCTAGGAACAAACGTAGGTAGGTACTGATTGGCATACATGAAAGTTGGACTGAAATGAAGTGCCTGGTTTGGTGTGCATACATACATACCCAGGTAGATGTGATTTTAGATGGCATGCCCTTGCTGCAGTTCTTTCATTTGCCAACATTGTGTTGTACATGGTGAGGAGGGAAAAAAAGAGAAGTGCCTTTCAGTTGCTGTTGATTTATGATACTTAACAACATTTTTAATGATGGGAAAATGGTTTACTCCATTTTGGCATTTACTATGCTTGGAACCTGTAAATAATTTAACATAGATCCTTTTTTGTATTGAATTCGGAAACTATGATCACTAAAAAGAGCATTACTGTTTCAGAAAGAAGATAATAATTTTTTTTAAAGATATGAGCATCACAAGCTTCTATTTTATTTTGAGTAATATTCCAAATTAATTTCTAAGAAATTTAGTCAAGTTCATAACAAATTTTAATTACTAAATCAGTTTTCAAACTTTTATTTTCTGAAACAAATTAGTTTTAACATCAAATTACTTGTCTATATATAAGGATCGATTTTAGAAATTTAAAATTTTTTAAAGATAGTTATGTTTTTTATTAAATAATGACAAATTCTAATTTTTGTCTAAATTTTTATTAAATTTGATGTAAAGATTAACATATCTAATGAAATAAAAGATTAAAAATTGATTTAGTAACTAAATTTTCAAACTGGTCCTGATGTCATGCACTGTAATCCTGAGATTTCAATTGTACCAATTATGTTCCTAAGATTGGAAATATTGCACCATATTAATTTTGGGGATTTCAATTACACCAATTATGTTCCTAAGATTGGAAATATTTTGGAAATATTGCACCATATTAATTTTGGGGATTTCAATTGCACCAATTACGTTCCTAAGATTGGAAATATTGCACCATATTAATTTTGGACCCGTTTTTCGTTAACAACGTGCTGATGTGGACCTTTAGGGACATGTGTCACCTTATAGTTTTGCCACGTATAACGGTATGATGACGTGTTGGTTAGCGACATGTGGCACGGTTACGTTGATGGTTATGCCACGTGTCAGATTATGCCACGTGGTCACAATGTTATTTGTTCACATGCGACACTATGTATCATTAATTCATTATATATGCACTAAATTGGTCCCTTATTTTGCATCAAATAACTCATTTTAGTCCATGAATTAGTTCCTTTATCAGTTTGTTCTCAGTTTTTTTTTGTAAATTTAAAATTCTCAATATTTTTTGATACACTAATTTTAATTATATTTTTTATTATACAATTTTTTATAAAAAATTTTTTAATTAATAATTTTAACTTGTATCATTAGAGCACATGTTAGCTAAATCCAAAATTTTATTATTGCCTCTTGTGTTTATTTGTATCTGTTTTAATATTGTTCAACCCATGGTTACAATAAGTACTTATATTAATTAATAGACTAATAGTGTAATATATGAAAAGACTGCCTAACTAAGTTATAGATAAAATAAATTATTATAATCGAAAATATAAATCTATCTTATAGTTTAGTGAGAAGTCAATTATATGGAGAATCGAACATTCTTAAAAAGGATGGGAATAATAAATTTATATTAGTTAATAAGTGCTTTATTAAATATTCTTAAAATATTTATTAAGGTGTTAAATATTAAAAAGTTTGTATTAAAAAATATTATTGTACTCTTAGGTAGCGTTTGTTTCCAGGTACTGAGACAGAGACTGAGAGACTGAGACTCAGTATTGTGTTTGTTAGTTCAGAGACTGGTACTAAAATTTTTGTCTCTGTCTCTAAAATTTCAGTATTTCAGTACCTCCAAAAAGTAGGGACGCAGGGGACTGAAATTTTTAGAGATGGAGACTGAAACTTTAATAACATTTTATACCTAAAATACTTTCATTTCAATTAATTAATTCTAATTTTACCATTTGTACAAATTAAATTAGAGTTTCATTCTTGTTTCAATTTCTGTCTCTCATTTTTCACCAAACAGAATACTGAGATTTGTTTCAATCCCTGTCTCTTAGTCTCTGTCTCTCAGTCTCAGTCTTTCTGTCTCTGTCTCTCCACCAAACGCTACCTTAAGTTACACTCTTTATTAAATCAAATATCAATATCTCATATAATTCTTTTAATAAAATATTGTAGAAAAAATTGTATAATTAAAACTAAAATTTTTAAAATATTTTATAAAAGTGCTTGTATTTAAATAATTGTGAAAAGATAAAATTAAAATTGGTGTATTCAAAGATATTAAAACTTTTGAATTTATAAAAAAAAAAAGAACAAACTGATGAAGGGACTAATTTGGTGTACGACATTTAATTTTAGAGACTAAAATGAGTCATTTGATGCAAAGGGACCAATTTTGTGCATATATAATGATGACATAGTAGATGATATGTGGACAAATAACATTGTGACACGTGGCATAATCTAACATGTGGCAAAATAGCATTGTGACATGTAGTATAACTATCCACGTCAGCATGCCATGTGTGATCAACATGTTATCATACCATTATACATAGCCAAACTATGAGGTGACACGTGTCATCAAAGATCTACATCATCAAGCCACGTCAGTGCATCATTAATGAAAAACGTTACAATTTTTTTAATTTCAGAGACGATTTTAGTGTACAACATCAATATCAGAGACCATTTTGGAGATTTAGTGATTTAGTAATTAAATTGTCTGACTAAATTTTTTTTTAAAATTGATTTAAAATATTATTTTTAATTTATTTTAACTTTGTGGATCGGATTGAGAATAAATATGAACAGAACCAAATTAAGAACCTAAACAATGAAAAGAACACATAAAGAGACCAGGCCTAGTGTGGCCCAAGGACCAAGCCCAAGGTCCAAAGCCCATTTATGATTTCCTGGAATTCATACTCTCTGTTTGCCTGTGGCCGCGTCTTCAAAGTACAATTTTCGTCTCCCATTTTCTTTCGCCTGCAACACTCCTTCTGCAATAGAGAATCAGAGAGAACATGGAGAAGATGAGAATAGAAGAGGTTCAGTCAACTACCAAGAAGCAACGCGTTGCTACTCATACACACATCAAAGGCTTAGGCCTTGAGGTTCTCATTTTCTACCTTTTCCACCCTCTTCTTTTTCTTCTGCGCCTTTTAGTCTCTTATATATATTCGCACACGTGACTATTTATTCCTCTTAGCAAGTTTTAATCTTTGTTACTTTGTTTCCAGCTCACTGCAAAGTTTCAACCTTTTTGCTCTTTCGTTAAAACGGGTTTCAATTTTTATGCATGATTGTTCTAGTATTTTGAAACCCTTTTTTTAGCATATTGCACTACTCGACAACTTAAAACCCAGCATTTTTGGACATTGAAGTTATGTATGCATTAATTGAGAGACTTAAAGTGATTATTATTGTTTAGGCTAGTGGAAGAGCATTGCCTTTTGCTTCTGGTTTTGTGGGACAAGCAGAGGCAAGAGAAGCATGTGGCCTTGTGGTTGACATGATAAGGCAGAAGAAGATGGCTGGCAGGGCACTCCTCCTTGCCGGTCCACCCGGTACCGGCAAGACTGCATTGGCACTTGGGATAAGTCAAGAGCTTGGAACCAAGGTTTCCCCTACTATAATTTATTTTTATAATATATTTTTTATTTTGTGTTGTGAGTGGTTGTTCTTATTGTTGATATATTAGTAAAATTTATTTGTTGTACTCTTCAGGTTCCATTTTGCCCTATGGTTGGCTCAGAAGTATACTCGTCCGAGGTAAAGAAGACAGAGGTTCTGATGGAGAATTTTCGACGGGCTATTGGTCTGCGTATCAAGGAAAACAAGGAAGTTTATGAAGGAGAGGTGAGTATATATTTTTTGTGATTTTCCTAGTGTTGTAGTAAAAATAGTTTGCAGTCAAAATGTTAGTGAGAGAAGATTTTGTCTAGGAAAAGAATGAATTTTTTCACTAAATATTTACCCACTCCAATGTGTGGTTTATTGTTCATTTGTGATTGACTTGTTTAAATTATGAAGGGGTTGTTGTCGATTTTTCTTTCCATATATCATTGTCGTTAATATCAACTTGTGATGTGTTGTTGGTACAAGGTAACCGAGCTCTCCCCTGAAGAAACTGAGAGTGTAACAGGCGGTTATGGTAAAAGTATAAGCCATGTAATAATTGGATTGAAAACTGTGAAAGGAACCAAGCAACTGAAGTTGGACCCCACCATATATGATGCCTTGATTAAGGAAAAGGTGAGTTCTCTATTTCCATGGTATTTCTCTTGTTATCTGTCTCAGTACTGGTTGTGTAAAGCAATCAGAATTTAGAGGTGTTTATTTGGGATTTGTGACACAATGTACAGGTAGCTGTTGGAGATGTTATATACATCGAAGCAAATAGTGGAGCTGTGAAAAGGGTGGGCCGAAGTGATGCTTTCGCTACAGAGTTTGACCTTGAAGCAGAAGAGTATGTCCCACTTCCTAAGGGAGAGGTTCACAAGAAAAAAGAGATTGTTCAGGTACTGGATTTGAAGTCTTGAATTTTATATTTACGCACTCCTTCCTCTCAAGATTTGCTAGTTTTGTGATTTATCATTGTACTTGAACTCCCACTATTATTATCAAGATGGTCCATGGAAGGATAGATTATAAGCATAATTCCTTTGTATTTTTGGGGTACAAATTCTTTTATAGATTTCAATTCAGATGACATAAATGCTTTGATCTCATTGGTTTTTGTAACACTAAAAAAATTATTTGGATAAGTTTTGCAAAGGAACACATCTAGATGCTCAGACCCAGTAAGATTGTGTTTGATACACTGGCTTGATGGTAATAGTTTCTTGTGATTTGGAATTTTGTTTCCCCCTAAAGGATGTAACGCTACATGATCTGGATGCTGCCAATGCACGACCTCAAGGTGGGCAAGATATTCTGTCTCTTATGGGCCAGATGATGAAACCTAGGAAAACAGAAATCACTGACAAGCTGAGACAAGAAATTAACAAGGTATTGTCAAATCATGTCATCTGCGCTTATATTTTTTTCCTTTTTTATTTATATGAATGTTCTAAAAGGTAAGCTTTTTCTTCTTGCAATTTCAATCTTATAAATGTAGTTATTTTTCATGAAAAATGAAAAGGGATATTTTCCTTAGCAATTTTCTCAATTATTTTCAACTATAAATGGAAATTGGTGACTACTAACTAAAATACCTATGAATGCAAGCAAAAAGCCTCAATGCCAAGAGGTTAACTTGTATGTTTACTGTTATTATTCTATTTGTGATAGGTTGTCAACCGATATATTGATGAAGGTGTAGCAGAGCTTGTCCCTGGAGTTCTATTTATTGATGAGGTGACTTAGTTGTTGGATATATTACTTTCTTAATCTCTCATTTCTATTGCTTGTAGTTAATCTTTTTCTTAATGCTTCTGACCAGGTGCACATGCTAGATATGGAATGCTTTTCCTATTTGAATCGTGCTTTAGAGAGCTCGCTCTCTCCAATAGTAATTTTTGCTACAAACAGAGGGATATGCAATGTGAGGTACGAAACTAATGTTGCTTTTGAAGATTTTTTGAAATTAAATGAGCGAAATGCAAAAACTGAGTCGATTTCATGTGTCGTTACTGTAGTTGGCAGTGCTATAGTTCTTTATTTTATGAACAAGTGTTCCAAGTTCTTTACTTGATATTGAGTTTAATTGGTTGCCATATGACTCTGGTACATGTGATTGAGGAGGGGAAAAATGAAATGTAAACTTCTGTGGATATATGTTAACTAGTGTTTTTGGATCTCTTTGTACGTTATAGGACACTCATGTTCTTGGATTTTGAGTATCTCAATTTACCTCGTCTTTTAATTCATGATTTATTGAGGCATAATAGTTCCTTGCATATTTGGTGATCATATTGATTAGCAGTTAGATAATGGTTCTGCATTTATCACTCTTATGGTGAAATATGACGTTAACTTATCTGTTCTCTATACAGAGGGACCGACATGACCAGCCCTCATGGCATACCTGTTGACCTATTGGATAGGTTGGTAATCATTCGAACACAAACGTATGGTCCTGCTGAAATGATACAGGTAATCGTCTTTTTCTGCTTTTCAATTTTTGAAGCCATTATACTTTGAACATATTGTTCTAGCCTATGGTTTTATTACCTTTGGTTCAGATTCTAGCTATTCGTGCTCAAGTAGAGGAGCTGGTTGTTGATGAGGAAAGTTTAGCATTCCTCGGGGAAATTGGACAACGGACATCTTTAAGGTGCGCTTCCTACATTTTTCTCTTCGGCAATCGTGCTTTTCTTTCGTATATTATTTAATACCTGTGGCCTTTTAGGCATGCTGTTCAACTTCTATCACCTGCCAGCGTTGTATCAAAAATGAATGGCCGAGACAGCATTTGCAAGGTAACTATAAAAGTAGATATTAAGTGCTTCGAAGTCGTCCGTTTTCTACACCCTTCGACTAATTGGTGGTTTTTATGTGTCACCGTGGAATTTTCTAGGGGGATCTTGATGAAGTTTGTTCGCTATACTTGGACGCTAAGTCATCAGCCAGGCTACTTCAAGAGCAGCAGGAAAAATACATCTCATAATTTTAATTTTAAAATGTTGGAATGGCTGTTGCTTGGGTTTGAGTTAGTGAAACCGGTTCATTCGACATGGCCAACATAATTTGGTTTAGAGATTACTTCTGTGTATCTTGTTGTGAGATATAATGGTAGCAGGCACCTGAGCTCAAGAACCTGAAATGTTGGAGCAGTAATGTGCTGCTGAATTGATGAAACTGTGTGATTATTTTTCATCACATTCTGAAGAAAATGGAAATGTGAAGCGGCAGCATGTTCCCTCAACTTCCCTCATTTTCTTATTTAGTTGTTTATAATAGTCTTCCCCTTATGCCTTTCACAAATTCTTCATGATTTATGGAATATTTTAGTATGTGGTAACATTGATCAAAATACCCCTTTTCTCTCTCAAGTGTGTTTCTGTTTGACTATGCGCTTCTCTACTGTGCACATGAATTGATGATTTTTGTTCAAAGAATTTATGCCATTTAAAATTATATTTGATTATGTTTACATTATTAGTGGGGGACTTATTATTGAAGTAAATGTCAAATTGGCATTCACATTATCGATGCTTATTTTAAATTACAAAAAACATAATAGTGTTATTTCAAAGAAATACATACAAAAGACTACAAGGACAAGGATTATAAGCGGTATCCAGATAATTAAGGCATACAAATTTTGTTAATAGTCTCGTTTAAACTCTCTATTTATTTGTTTCTTTATTTCTTTTAAGCTCCAATTTTGTCCATGAAAATTCTTGTGTTAATACTCATCAATAACAAATGTCACCAAATTGGTATATCAGAAGTTCATATTATTTTTTTAAACACGTGAGTAAAAAATGCATCAATACGTCATTTTGAAATAACAGAAAATATAAATTATACAGGAAGTGCAATGGTACACTTTGTACATTATATTCCTACAAATATAATTTGGGCATGTGAATTTGAAATAACAGAAAGAATAATCACAAGAATCAAAGCATTTAGAAGAGAGATTATACACTAGGGTTTGATAAACCAAATTCGGGACGAGCTACTTCGAAGGCAACGATATGATGGTGAAACTAAGCTTTCATGATAAATATAGAACCACAATCCCATTGAGACATCTGAAGGAGTAGGTTTCAGTAGAGGAAATTCTAAACCGCCATCATCCAAGTTATACAGAACTATCTTTGAAGTTGATGCCACCGCCATAAGAAGAGTATTTCCCCGGATATATAATGGGTGTAATTCAGCACCAGTAAGCAGTGAGTGGTGGCAGTGGATGGTGGCTAATTTAGTCCAAGATTGAGGCATTCCATATTCCTTCAGCAGCCACACAGACCAACGAGTTTTCTCATGGCTGCAACAAAATGCAAGGCAGTTCTTCAGCACACATAAGTGTGGAAAGATGAAGGATTTATTTTCCGGAGCCTTGAAGTTGAGGGGCAGAGAAAACTCACTACAAGTCTCCTTCACCAAGTCAAGGGAAAGAACCAAACCATGCCAATGAATCCAATTAAGAGTGGCGGTGCCAGGCACAAATACCCCCTTAGCATCACGAATTATCCTTTTAAACGCGGTATCTTGAATGATTCTCTTCGAAGAGTTTGGACAAAATGTATAAATTCTGGTTTCAAATCTAAGCGGTTCCTGTTTATGTATATGATCTACAACCGCAACAAACTTGTACTCGTCATTCACATGATCATATCCGAAGCCGCAAACTCCTATGGAACCCCGAATTTCCAGCGGTTGGGATGTTAATCCAGTACAGGGATTCCACAGCATGATTAAATTATCCATGTCAGTAATGTCTTGCAAGCACAACAATCCGTTGCAAGAGCCAATAATTTCGTGGCTACTTTTTCCCGCGAAGCGAACGACTTCAGTAGGTTGGGAAGGATTCTCGAACAAGTACCGTACCGAGAAATCTCCGAATTTTTTGTATCTGTAGAACCAACAACCATGATAAACAACTCGTGGATGGCTAAAACTTGGATCAGTGGCGATTAAACGAACATGGTCGTTGGCGAATTGGGAGCTGGAAATTAAAGTTCTCCATGAACTGCACACACTCTGAAACCTAAGCAGCGACCTCGCCGGAAGCCTCAACAATATTTCTCTGATGAGTTCATCCGGAAGAACTGAAAGCGGCCCCAATGAGGTTCCCGTTGAAGGCCGCAGCCGTTTCAAGCTGTTTCTGGTGACTCTCAAACGCTTCCTGTTCCTCTTCTCATAATCCCTAGGCTGCGTCATAACTGCTTGAAGGGGAGATTAACGCTATTTGAATTTCGGCGGAGGTTGGTGGAGAATGGCGATGGCGGCGATGGCGAAAACGTTGCCTCACTAACTGCTCGGCACTATTTTATTCAGCAGTTCCTTTCCCGCGATATAACGCCAACCCCTGCGTTTGAGTTTTGAAAAAAAAGAGTGAAATAAATAGAGATTAAAAAATATATCTTTCTATCTTTTTAATATCTGAAACAAAAATCTATATATTTGAGAATCAAAATTTAAAATTGGTTGTTTGTGCTCTATATGAATTTTGAAGTCCAAATTATGCATCCATTTTTTTAGTGTTTGTTTGGACGTTATTAAATTAATAAAAAAAAAATTTTAAAAAAATATCTTTTTTTAAAAAGACATTTTTTTATTTTTTAGTGTGTTTAGTAAATCTTTAATAATAAAAATAAAAGTATTAAAAATAAACAAAAAATTATCTTATAAGAAAGCTACAATTTATATTTTTTTAAAGATCTTTTTTTTTTTGAAAAGATATTTTTTACATAATAAATAAATAAAAAAATATTTTTATCTTATTTTATCCAAATATATTTGATAGATAAAAAGATCTTTTTATATAAGATGTCCAAATATAAATCACTTTTATTTTTTGTAAAATATCTTTTAAAAAATATTAAAAAATCTTTTCTAAAAATGACGTCCAAACAAGTCTTTAATAAAAAAAGTAAAAATACTAAAAAAATAAAAAAATCTTTTTTAAAAAATTATAATTTATATTTTTTTTAAAAAAATTTTTTTTAAAAAAAATTTACACATAATAAATAAAAAAAACACTTTCATATTATTGTATCTAAATATAATTAATAGATAAAAAAAAATTTTTATGAGATATCTAAATATAATTAAGTAAATATTGAGATTTAGAATTTTAATTTGCATGGAACAACTACAAGGATATCAAGATAATTAAGAATATGAAAGTTTTTTTCTCTGTGACATGGCTTATCGTTTTGTTTGTTAAAATCTCGTTTAAACTCTTCCATTTCTTTTAAGCTCCAATTCTTTAATACTCATAAGTCATAACAGATCAATCACAGAAGTTTATATCATTTCTTTGACCTAAGACAAAAAAAATGTATCAATATCAGTAGTGGATTTAATTTTGATTTTAATAGGGTCTACAACTATTTTTTTCTGTGACATGGCTTATCGTTTTGCCTGTTAAAACCTCGTTTAAACTCTTCCATTTGTTTTAAGCTCCAATTCTTTAATACTCAATTACTCATCAATAACAGATAACTTTTGTCACCAAGTTGGTAACTGAGAAGATCATATTATTTCTTTGACCAAGAGAGGAAAAAATGTATCCATACATCATTTTTCCCACTACCTAGTATGTTGATCACTGAAAGCTGGTAATCATTTATTTATCACAAGAAATAAAAAATAAAAAATAAAAATGTATTAATTTTGAATTTTGTTTAGTCATAAAAGAATAATTCATGACCTTGAATGCATAATTTGAAGTACGGATCATTCATACACCAGTTATCAGCATATTTCCTCTGGTTCAACTGGTAAAGCATCCAGTTTTGGATCCAAAAACAACAAAATTAAAAGGAAATGGTAGGCATTAAATTACATATTCCATTGTCTCCCCTTAATTTTACCCTAAAATAATAGGTTTGTATCTAAGATCAAAGCTTCATCATGCATAAATTAAATTCAGCCTGGGCATGTAAATATTAAATGGGCAATAGTCATAACAGGTAGTATAGTTTTGTAAAAAACAAGATAAATAAATCACTAAACTAGAAAAGCAAGAACAGATGAACTCTCAAAACTCCAAAGGAATGCATGAGTTGAAAACAATCAGACCATTTAGAAGAGAGCTTCTACACTAGTCTTTGATCAACCGGATTCGGGATGAGCTACCTCGAAAGCCACCAAACGATGGTGAAACTAAGCTTTCATGATAAATATGGAACTCCAATCCCGTTGAGAGAGACAAAGTAGTAGTAGTAGGTTTCAATACAGGAAATTCAAAGCTTTCATTATCCAAGTTATACAGAACTCTCTTTTCAGATGATGCAACCGTCACAAGAACATTATTTCCCCAGATATACAATGGCCATAAATGATCAACAGCTAGACGCGGGTGGCGGGGGATGGTAACCAATTTAGTCCAAGATTCAGGCACTCCATACTCCTCCATCAGCCACACAGACCAATAAGTTTTCTCATGATTAAAACAAACGGCAAGGCAGTTTCTCAGCACACATAAGTGTGGGAAGAAGAAGGTTTTATTATCTGGATCCTTAGGGGGCAGAGAAAACTCACTAAAAGTCTCATTCCCCAAGTCAAGGGAAAGAACCATGAAATCCCGAGCACCATGCTGACGAATCCAGTTAAGAGTGGCAGTGCCAGGCACAAATACGCCTTTACCATCACCATATATGCTCCGAAACGGGATATCTTGCATTTGTCTGATGGAAGGGTTCTGGCAAAATGTATAAATTCTGGTGGCAGATGTATGAGGTATTGTCTGTTTCTGATATACATTGGTAACAAGTTTGTAAACGTCATTCACATGATCATGGCCGAAGCCGGAAATCCATATGAAACCGCAAATTTTCAGCGAATGGGATGTCAGTCCAGTACAGGGATTCCACAACATGACATGGTTGTTAAGGGTGTCAACACCCTCATGCAAGCACAACAATCCATTGCAAGACCCAATAATTTCGTGGTGACGTCTCTCCTCGAAGAAAACGACTTCCGGAGGTTCGGAAGGGTTCTCGAACAAGGATCCTAAGGAGATATCTCCAAATGTGTTGTGTTTGTATTCCCAACTATGATGATAAGCAACTCGTGGCCCACTCAAACTTGGACCCGCGGCGATTGAACGTTGAACATGTTCTTTGGCAAAATTGGGGCTGGAAATTAGGGTTCTCCATGAACGGCACACACACCGTAAACGGAGAAGTAACTTTGCCGGAAGCCTCAGCAAGATTTCCGTGAGGAGTTCATCCGGAAGGACTGACGGCGGCTGCGATGGCGTTACCGTCGAAGACAGCAGCCGTTTCGGGGAGTTTATGGTGACTCTCAAAGGCTTCCTATTCATCTCGTCATAATCATGAGGCTGCTCCATAACAACTTGAAGGGAGAGTGGTACTGCTCGAGTTTGCGGCGGTGGTGGGGGAGGAGGGCTGCGGCGATGGGACGACGGCACCCACGCGGACGAGGAGAATACGGGATTATATAGATGGGTGGATTGTTTTACTAATCCTTATAATTTAAAATGGTAATTAATACTGATTATTCATTTTTGAATAACATAGCCCACGACTCCACCGGTTTTTTTATATAAATAAATATTAAAAATACTTTATTTTCCAATACATGTGCATCGTAAATCCTGGGAAATAAAATATTTTTAATATTTATTATATAAAAAACACGACCCCATTGATTTGATTGAAATAAATGAATTAATTTAATTTTAATTTACACTAATTTTGTTGTCTTATTTATTTTGATTAATAATTTTTAAAAATATTATAATTAATTATTTATTTGATTTAATTAAAATAATATTAAATTATTTAATATTTTACTTGACTACATCAATTATAACTAATTAATTATATTAATTATTTGATTTGATTGAAATAAATAAATTAATTTTATTTTAATTTATATTAATTTTTTTATTTTATATTTTTTTATTAATAATTTTTAAAAATGTTATAATTAATTATTTATTTGATTTGATTGAGATAAATATTAAATAATTTAATTTTTTAATCACATTAATTATAACTAATTAATTACATTAATTATTTATTTAAATAAATTGATTTTGTTTTATTTGTATTATTGTTTTTCGTCTTATTTATTTTGATTGATAATTTTTAAAAATATTATAATTTTTATATGGGATATTCATATGATATTTTTATTTATTTAACTTATTTTATTGAGACAAACAATTATAATTAATTTATTATATCAATTATTTAATTAAAAATTTAAATATATGTTATTTGATTTAACTTATTGTCATGTTAACATTTGAAAAGTTGTTTATCAAAATTTTCTCTTTATTTTTTTTCGTAATCTTGAATATTTTTATTTTAAATCTCAAAATTTTATTTACTATTTATATTATATTTTAATATCAAATTTAATACTTCTATTAATATTTTCTTATAATTTATTATTTAATAATTTTATGCACACCATCAATTATATAATCATGAATATTACTTTAATTTATTAAAAAATACAATCTTATTTTTTTATTTTAATTATTTCTGTATTTTATAACATATTCACCCTAAAAAGTCATATATTCTAGAATAGAATCTTATTTTTTTCACCGATTACTCTTTTATTTTGTAATATTTTTTCTCTTATGATGCATTATTTTTACTTTTAAAAATTTTTTATTAGCTATAAAATATTATTATTTATTATTGTACTCTATCTCCACAAAATTACAAACTAGTGTTATGACAGTCTTCAAATGATCAAAATATTCCACTATTAATATTAACCTATTCAAGTTTAGAATTTCGGGAGGCTAAATTACACAAGGAATACAAGAGACGAATGGCAGATTACAAGTATTTGAACAGGGCTTCATCTCTCTTAAATGATATAAGCATCGAAGTGAGGTGCAATGGTTTATTTAGATCCAGAGCTTTAAGTCCTTGCAATTCCTTCCCTGCCTCTATCAAGCCTATTGCCTGTTCAATTCAATAAATAAAGGGTTATGCTCCAGCCACCCAAAAAAGGTATCCAGGGACAATAGAATCTCAAGGATCCAAGTTACAAAGCAAAAGGAAATGCTTGCCTGTGCAGCACTGCTTGATGGTTCTCCCTCACTGGCACTGCAATTACATGGCCTATATAGCAGAATAATTAATCAATTTCCATGACTCAAGGAATGAAGATTAGCAGCAAGAGAGTACATTACATGGCAAGACAACCTTGGTACCGAAGCAACAACCAAAGTTCATATAAAGCAAAGAAAAGAAAATAAATGAACCTGGTTTTTTCTTGTATCAAAAGAACTTGAATTAATAACCTTCAACCTCTACAAAAACTTAGTAACCAATTATCAGACTCAAAACAATATCAAATCCGTTCCACAAAATCAAAATTAGTATCACAACACCAACAAACAAGAAGAATTTGAATAATGACATCAAAAAATAAAAAATAACCTAGACTAATTAATTCTAACATATCAATTTCAGGTCATTTACAAACCACAAAGAACTATCAAAAGCCTGAAATAAACTCACTCTTAGGCAATAACTTAGCACATACTAATAACATCAACAAGTTTATACTTTAAACTGTATCAGCAGCGTAATGAGATAGTTTTTCTAATGAACAATAATCAACATATTTCCCTTATGATACAAGTATTTGTATAGGACCTTATTTTTCTGAACAAGAAGAAAAATGTTCCTGCCAAAAAAAAAAGAGCCTTCGCGGCCATAGAATAAAATGCCAAAAAGCAAGTAATTTATTTTGATTTTTCAAAGCAAGTAAACTAAATCATTCAAACAGTTACTTCATTTGCCTTCAAAATACCAACTTGAACAAAAATAAAATCAGAGTCAGAATTAGAATAACAAAAATCAAATGAACAAAATGGATGAAAGATAGTGTAAAGAAAGTGGACTCAGAAAGTGTTAGAATCACCATTATATGTGCTATTTCTGAGTTGAAGTCCAAGTTGTAGCATTTAGTGTTATGTCAAACTTATTAAATGGCTTTCCAAGATGTAGCTTCTTAAAAGGTTCAGAGATTTCACTCATTTCCTTACAATTTTTCTAACTTCCCTAACTTTCCCTTACAATTTTCATCAACAAATAGGGCAAATCTTAAAATACTAATAATTATTACCTGTTCCAAAGTTGGCCTTGACTCGATCTGGCTCCCTATGCTAAGAATATAGACAAACAAGGATAACCACTCTAGCCTAAATTTTTGTAATCTGCCAAATTCAGTTTATCAAACAAATCAGATACCTTAGCATATTTTCATAGGAATGAAATCTTAATAATATATTCTCCAAATCTTTCACAGCCATCATTGCTTTTTTAATTAGCTTTTGTATATATATATATATATATTAGTAATAGACAATAACAACTACTATCAAAGTAATTAACTACCACTATCCCATGTTGAAGGTTTCTCAATAATAATGTGAAGTCAATAAAAAAAATTAACGCTAGCTCTATATCCCTCTTCTAATGCTAAACATCTAGTTCTATATATATATATATATATATATATAGATATAGAGAGAGAGAGAGAGAGAGAGAGAGAGAGAGAGAGAGAGAGTAACCTTCTGCGCTTTCAGGAGAGAAATCTGTGCTTTCAGTTTGGTGGACAAGAAGGAGAAACAACTAGAGAACAGGGGAATGGATTATTAGTGAGGTAAATTATTAATCCAACATCATAACCAAAGTAATTATCATCAGTGAGGTTTTCAAAGTATCATATCTAGAATGATCACAAAATAAAGAAGTGCATGCATAGCTAATAGCAATCGGAGTTGCCTAGGATCTGATCTTGATAAGAACACTTAGCTTGTTCAAAAGTAATCATGGACAGATCGGAGTACAATATAATGATGACTTAAATATGGCTATGGCAATACCAACGAAATATTTGGCATGGTCCCTAGAAATATGCTTCAACATGAAATCTAAGGTAATAATAAAAATGACCATGGATCTTAGTTTCCCCAAAAACATTAACAAAAATATATTAAACAAAATATATATTGTTTTTGGTGACAAACAAAATATATATATTTAAATATAAACATATATAGTGGTTGGTTTTTTATACCCATACAGCATTTTGAAAATATTTGGCATGGCCATTAAGGTAAAATTTGACTAACCGAATCTTGAACCAACCCCTTGACACCTTTGCTGAGAAAGCCAAGGTTTCCCTCACAGTCATTTCTCCAATATGAACATCATTCTGGTTAATGTATATTGCAGTTCTTTGAGGTACAAACTTATTCATTCATTTCATGGCCATTATAGGTAACTCTGCCACTAACCTGCAACATATTTTTCAGCAAAAAAATGGATATAAGGTGAGCAATAATCATGGTTATCTGATTGATGCATACATGAAGAAAAACATGAAAGAAGCACTTTAACCTTAAGATCCAGACCAAGCTTTCCTGCCAGAGCCAAAAGGAGTGTGGTTTTTCCAGAACTTGGAGGGCCTAAAAGCAATGTCATCCTGAAAATGAAAACATAATGTAGTGGTGAATAGGAAGATGAATAAAGTTTGAGCTTCAGGATTTCAACTAATCCTATCTTCTTACCTACAAGGTCTTACAATTCCACTAGTATCTTTAAGAATGGTCACTTGCTTCTTTTGGTTTGAAAAGATATGAAGATAATTGAAATAACTCGGGAAGATTAAGAATTTCAGAATAAGCACAAATCTTACACAAACTAAAACTCTCAGGAATTGGAGTGCAATTCCAAATGTCTCACAAATTTAAATATTTATTTACATTGTTATCTTCATAGACGTGTTTCACAAACTCATAATAATACAATATGATAATATCTCAATACATTATTTTAAATTCTAATAACTACATGAAATAAAATAAATTAAGTATCACTGAATTAGAGTAAATAATCATAACATCAGTTGTTGTCTTCATACAAGCTATGAATTTCAACAATAATACATTAAGTAGTTGTCTTCTATTTACATAACTTTGCACACTAAATCAAATTCACATTTTTCTCAATTAACCCACTGCAAATTGATGAAATTATAAGTGTAACTGCAATTCCAATTAAAAAAGTGGTTAAGGCTGCATTTAGTGTTGCCTCCAAATGTTTTTTCAATTTCCTACTCTGCTATCATTACTTCCAGTGCCTCCAATCTTTCTTCTATCGTCTTCAAACTTTCAACCACACCATTCTGATTGACATAAGCTTTATGTGAATATGACTCAACATATTCATCAAGCCAAGCAAAGTATTTGCAATGTGGAGCTGTGGTCTGCAACAAATAACATTCCATGGTAACGGCAACGAATTTTGAAACAAAACTAAAATTGAAAAATGATTACCTTAAAATAAGAGCAACCATAAAAAAGTCTGTTCGGATTTTCTGCAGTGCTAGATTGAAACCATATTGCATATGTGCCACAATGACATCTGGGTGCTACAAATCTTTTCTCGCCTTGGTTTGCCTTTTCCCCTATACTCCCAGTGGAACCCAGAGTTGGACTCCAGCACAAATTCTTCCCAGCTTCATTGCTTTCCTCCACGGTTCGTGAAGAAGAGTCTCTGACTTTCATAGCCATATTGTTCTTCAGGAGAAAAGCCCTTATCTTCACTCTACACACAATGAAGACAATGAAGAATAAAGAAAAAACCCTAAATAACTATGAACACCCAGGAGATAACTGCTCATAATGAAACGCAACGTTTCAACAAAGGTACAGGGGGCGATTTGTCCCAATTATGAAGGAGAGAAACCCACGTGGATAAGTTACTGACACATCAGCCAGTGACCTGCTCGGAACCGGTTGCAGGGACTGGAAAGCACAAATATCATAATAGATAGGGATCGATTTGGGTATTTAGATTTCTTAGGGGGTGGGAAGTCCATCGGACAAATCGTTAAGGATCGGAAAGGGCATTTACTCTATTTTTTATTTATTATAATTTTAAAAATATATGTTCCTTAACTAAAAAAAATATTAAAAGAACGTAAATTTTTAGTTTCTAAAACTCTTCACGTCCCTGATCCAAAAGCCCCTCATGAAAAAACCACCCGGCGAGTAGTGATGTGTGCCTGCTGGCACCTTGCCTGGCTCATCGCTATCGGAAGAGATAACTATGATGTTGAGATCCTTCTTAGGTTGCATCCCGAGAAAGATGAAAGTCATAGGGTACATCGGGGTCAAAGAAAGGTGTACTAATAAGACGTTGAAAAGGTCTACTATGTACTACATAATTACGTACCTGAAGTGCCGCACAATACGTATAATACTCGCCACGCACTGGCTCCTGGTGGACATACGGATGATCAATCTCGTAAAACAGGACTCCCATGTCCATCTAAAGAGGAGTAAGGAGTAAGAATTGAGGAGTTCTTAGTAAGGTCGGGGTTTACAGTTAAGTCCATTTATGTCCGTGATCACATAATCATACTTAAGTTTCAGACAAATATATATACATAACAACATTGTAAGCCAAAACACAAATAACAGAAAAAACAAGAGACATATGCACAATCACACTCAATATGCAGTCACACAGCTATGCGCAAACAAGTATGATGCATGTCTGATCCTATTGTATGTAGTAAGCTCATTTGTCGGTTTCGACCTGCACCCGACACATTCCGACCCTCCAGGTCAGATAAGGCCTTCCCAGAACTTAATCCCAGATTAAGTACCGCATACCTTCTACCAAGTATTCTCGACTTGCAGGGCTGGTATTTGCTCAGATCTCAATATACCGCAGGTATGCGAGTTAGGCTTCTACCAAGCATTCAGCTTGCGGGATTGGTACTCTTTCTATCGCAGCCTGTCTGGGAGGCAACAACACAATACAGGCGTCCTCGCATAATAATCTCAAGCATTGCTCGAAGGCTCATAATTCACATATAACCATACTTTCCATCACTTATCAATCATCTTTATCATCTCTCCACAATCATAAATCAAGCATCACAATATCACCGTGATCTCTTTTTACAATTCTCTGTTTACTCTGTAAGGTTAAGCATAAGGTTAAGCACACTGCTTTATAGCCATTAAGTCCTTTTCTTTCTAACATGTATACGAGTTTCTAAATCCCATTTCATTATCTTATATACCCTTATACCTTCTCTTATACATTTTCTTAGGTGTTTAGTAAAGAGAATTAGGGAATTTCGGACTCAAAATTGCCTTTCTGGGACTTTTAGAAAAAATTTGTATTTTTATCAATATTTTATTCAACTTTTAAAAATTACATTTTGACCTCTTAACTTTTTAGAAATTACATTTTGATCACTTTAACTTTTAATATTTGCACATTTTGTCCCTTCAACTTTTTTTAATTAACTTTCAACCCCAAACTTTTTAATAATTATGATTTAACCCCAAAATCTTCAAAACAAACGTTTTTCTTGTCTTTCTAAACCAAAAATATTTTTTCAAAAGTTCATCAGAATCCAGCTCGATTTTTAACTAGTTTTTCAATCTTTTCAATAACCGATTTTTACCCGATTTTCACCAAACCAAGGAGCAATGTTTCAGCCATCAAATATCTTGAATACCATGGCTGAAAGGCCACGTTTTCCACCAGCAACAACAACTTCACAACCTTTAATAACTTGATTTTCAAGCATTAAAATAACAAGATCTCATGACCAAATCATCACACAAACACTCAAAATCAAGTCTCAAACAACAAGATCTAATTTCACACTTCAAGAACACAACCAATCATTGATTAATTATTAATTTTTTAACAGCATAGTTCGAATTACTATTCGAGACAAACTTTAACTAATTCAAACCAACTAGGTTCGAATTACTTGCTGAAGCGTCCAAACGTGTAATTCGAACTCACCTAGTTCGAATTACTCTCCATCCTAGTTCGAACCAACTAGGTTCGAATTACATGCATCACTTGTTCCATCAATATTCGAGCTACTTTGGTTCGAATCATGTGTTTTTGTAGTTCGAACCAACCTGGTTCAAATTATATAGTAATGTGCTTTGGCTCATTCGTGAATCAATTTTCAGTTTGACGAATTTACGTAATTTTTTAGCTCTCTTGGCTTATTTACGTTTTTTACCCGAGTTTTTATAAATTTTTTTTGGATATAGTAATTTTATGTTTGAGTATTTTATATAAAAATATTTTTATTTAATAATTATATTTAGTTTAGATAATATAAAAATATTTTTTTATTTATTTATAATATTAAATAAAAAAATATTTAAAAAAAAGATATAAATTTTAATATTTTTTAATTAATTGCACTAACTGGTACACTGGTATTTTTGGGTGCACTTAAAATGTTTTCAATCTAGTTTCATTTTTCTTTAAAATTTCTAATATAAAATTTGATGACAGGAAGAGGTTGAATTGGATGCAAAGGTTGTAGGAAGAAAGGATGGGTTGACTTCTGTCATTGTGTAGGTAAGAAAAAAAAATTAAAAACAACAATATTTCTAAAGAGTTGGTTCATTGGGAGAGTCATGGATGGCTCCATAAATGGAAGTGTAAAAAGCTAAACTAGTAAGGGTGTGTTTGACAAATAAGTTGGGGAAGAGAGAAATACGTTTGAAATTTTTGAAAGTTTTACTTTTATGTTTAGCCATTTCTATCTTCTTGAACGTAGAATTGATTCTGCTTCTGAACGCATGTTTAGGAGAAACTAAAATTTGTACCTTCTGCGTTTCACGTTCATGGTTGCTTATTATGTTTAGAAAATTAGGTAAAAAATTTATTTCTTTTTTTACCAACCATACTCTTCATTTTCTTCTATAAAAAGGATATTACCTTCACAATAATTTTTTGTAGTTCTTCCTACTTCTTTACAGTTCTTCGTTCCAATTTTTTTTTCATTACAATAGTTCAGATTTATTTTAATCACTAACAAATTGAATATTTTAATTCTTTTATTATTTTCAATACTCATTTTCATATTTTAATTTTTATGTTTTTATTGTATTTTTTACTTATATTTTTTATTATATTTTTTATTTATATGATAAATATTTTTATATTATTTGTGTAGTGTTCTGATTTCTTATGTTATATTTTTATGAGTATTTTATCATTTACTATACTATTTTTTATATGTATATTTTTTATGAATTTTTTTTATTTTTTTTTGGCTTTGTTCATATAATTTTTTATTTATTTTATTGTATTTTTTTATTCATATGACAAATAATGTTGACTTTTTTTAATGATAATTTTATTATTTTTTTGTTCATATGATTTCTTTTTTTTTTCTATCCTTTATTGAATTATATTTATGTTGTGTATGAATTTTTTTATTTTTTATTCGATTTTATTCATACGAATTTCATTTACTTTTCATGGTATTTTTTTTGTTCATATGATATATGTTGTTGATTTTATGAAATTTTATTTTTTTTATCTGTATGATTTTTTTCTATTCTTTGATGTACTCTATTTTTGTTTTGTATTAATTTTTTTATTTTTTATTCTGACTTTGTAAAATTTGTAATTGTAATTATTATATACTACGTTTATTATCAAAAGTTTGTATAATATAAATTATAATCCTATAAAAAAAGGACAAAATAAATAAAAAATTAATTACAAGTAACAATAAAGTCATAAATAATGAAAATTTAAAGTCCAAAATAATACTAAATTAAAGAGCACTGACAATACTAGAGAAATTATAAAATATTTTCTTTTTATTTGACATTATAAAGTTTATAGTACTTTCTTTTATGTTTTTATTTTTTTTATTGTATTTATTTTATTTATTTATTTTATCTATATGATAAATATTTTTTATATTATTTTTGTTAATGTTCTGATTTTGCATATATATAAAAAAATATTTAAATTGATGTCTCTTTTAATAATTTTTCATCTAAAAGTAATTTTGAGTAGTATAATTCAAACAACATTTATTTTACTACAATCAATTTTGATATAAAAATTATCAAACATAAATCACATTAACCCAAACTTATTTTTTATCAAAATCAATTTTACAAAATCAATTTTATGCAAACTCTCATTTGCAAACTGTAATCCAAACACACACTAAACTTTGATCTTGAGTTTCTAGTTTGAAGAGAAATCTAATTAGGGTAGCAGTTCTAATCATATTTGAAGCGATAATCCTCATATTTAGATGTATACAAGAAAAAAGTGAAATCAATTAACTTTATTTTATGCTCATATATTATTAGAACTTATAAGGTTTCTGAGTGTTTGAATAATTCAAAACTGGCTTAATTTTTTTTCAATTTTTTTTATATTCATATTTTTGAGACATCTATGAGACTCTCACTTTGTGAATTAGTTTTCTTTCTTTTTTTTTTTTTGTCACTTTTAGTCATGTTAGTAGAAAAGAGAAAAATATATAGCCCTTACTTTAGAAAAGCTTTCTTTGGACTAAATCCCCATAGTAGTCCTCCAGATTCAGCCCGTGCACCGATTTAACCCTTGAGATTTCAATTGCACTATGTATGTCCTCCAGATTGCGATTCGAGCACCATAATGATCCTTAGGTGAATTTCCGGCGTGACTCAGCAACGGCCTTGCTTATGTAGCACAGCCACTGCCACGTTGGACGTTAGAGTGTACAGATGACGTGGATTGTGTTGTAAAATTTCCCAATGTAGTCCCTGGCTTCTTGTTTAAACCCTAAAACTTCGTTGGCCTCCCCTCAATGTGGTTCTCTCCATCAACGTCTCCTTCTACATCTGTATATGAATTCTTCGATTCATTTTGCTTGCTGCAATGTATTCCCTTGGGGTTTTTTTTTTGGTGAGTTTGGAGTTGGAGGAGGAAGAAAATAGAGGACTTATAGTATAAAATTTACACTACAAGCCTTCCCTTCTCCACTTTCCTTTATAGGAGAATTGCCACAGTTGAATTCGTAGTTGTATTGTTGATTTTTTTTTTTGAATATGGAATTTATCTTTCTGGTTTACTAGTTAGATGATTTGATTATTTCGAACTGTTTGCTGTTTTCTTTTTTATTTATGTTTAGCAAGTTATCTCTCTCAAGATGTACTTCCTCATTCCCCACTATTTTTTTCCAAGTAAAATATATTTTGAACATTTACAATTCAATCATCAACTTTAACCATTGATTATGTTTATATAAATTTTTTTTCCTACCTCAAAATTTGTTTCATTGGTTATCACTTATCATGGTTTTTGAAATTTGATTTTTTCTTTGTTAGTTCTACTTCCTAATCTTAATTTTACGCTTCCTGTAGTGATTTCAAAAGTGTTGAATGTTCTCTTTCTATCTCTTTTTTTCTATAATAATGGTAACTTTCTGTTTCAATTATCATCATTTTTTCAGCTGCAAGAGTGCTTTCATTGAAACATTTAGAGAGCGCATGTTTAAGCCTTCCTTGTCAACTATAGTTGGTGAAAATTCAAAGTAATCTCCGCATCATTGTTTTTTTTTTTTGTTGCATAATAGTAGCTTTATTGTCCTTCCATATATTAGAACTGGATTTTTGACTTCTTTGTATTTAGGTATTTAGCTTTTTGCATAATGATCTATTTCTTATCTTTTCATAATATATTGTTCTGTAAATATCACATACAGTTCCAAGGACATCCTTATGCGTGTTGTGGTGTCTTGTTACTAAGCTATTTATATGTAATTTGTAGGTTAAAAGTAGCTCTGGAACTGTAAATGATGTGGCAAACTCAATTATGCAAAAATTTTGGGACTCAGCGTTAGCGCTAGAGCCACCAGATGATTATGACACTCAGAAATACTTTGGTTGTATCTATTTTACTTCAGTATACAATTTGTTTTGGCCATTTAACAAGCATTTATGTTTGGTCGCAGTGAAGTTTCCGGGATAATGAATTCAGATGGAGCACATACTGCAAAGTCTACATACCAATCTGTAGGTCATGGAAATTCATTTACTTTTAAATTTGAGGATCCTAATGGTCAAGTGCATCGAGTCACCTGTGGTGAGTGACATCATTTTTCTTATCGAAAATTAGCCTTCAGCTTCTTGTGAATAAACATTAATGTTGTAATTTTTCTTTCCTACCTATTCTTTTATTCTTGGAAAAACTTTGTATCACCTCTTCCTTTTCTGTAGGAGCGAAAAATCTAGATTAGCTTGTATCTGCTATCATGGAAAGGGTCAGTAATAATGACAGATCACGCCCCGTAATTTTGGTAAGTCTTCTTCTAGTTCAGTTCTCTTCCTTTTGATTGTAAGCTCATGTATTCATTATGTTGCTTGTTTTTTCTTTCCTTCTAGTATGATGACGATGAAGGTGATAAAATTGTTATTGCAAACGATAGTGATCTCGTTTCTGCTGTCAGCTATGCTCGATCTGCAGGACTGAAGGTGAAGATTATGCTTTTACAAGCTATTGTCTCGGTTTCCATGGTTTAATTCTTATTTGGTGTATGCATTTAAGCATCTTTGGCCTTGAAGTTGGATTTGGGAGTTTACAGATTCAGCTAAACCCGTGACACCGCAATCTGCAATAGCCATGACCACAACTACAGCTACGAGACGGAGAACAGAAGTTCAGCTAAACCCGTGACACCGCAGTCTGCAATAGCCATGACCACAACTACAGCTACGAGACGGAGAACAGAAGGCGGCATGTTGTCCATTTGCTCGAGTATTTTTGCAGGTGCTGTTGTTCTAACGAGCATTGGCGTGGTGGCTTACTTGAAGCGCTCAAATCAGTGATTTCTTCACCAGTTGGAAAACACATCAGGCAGTAAAAATTCATATACAATAAGAACTAAACACAACAACAGATGCATAAGGAGACGTTGATGGAGAGAACCACATTGAGGGGAGGCCAACGAAGTTTTAGGGTTTAAACATGAAGCCAGGGACTACATTGGGGAATTTTACAACACAATCCACGTCATCTGTACACTCTGACATCCAACGTGACAGTAGCTGTGCCACATAAGCAAGGCCGTCGCTGAGTCACGCCGGAAATTCACCGAAGGACCATTATGGTGCCCGAATCGCAATCTGGAGGACATAAATAGTGTAATTGGAATCTCAGGGGCTAAATTGGTGCACGGGCTGAATCTAGGGGACCATTATGGGGATTTAGTCGCTTTCTTTGACTACTGATGATTGATTGTCTTTAGACTAAGAAATTCCCTCAAACAGTTTATAATGCTTAGTCATCGGAAAAAAAAAATAAAAAAAGAACTAAAAAATGTCTTAACAAACAATATTTTGTATGCATCTGCAATATAATATTTTAAGTGTAATTAACTGTACAAATAAAGATGATAATAAAAAGTTATTTTGGGCCTCAAAAAATTCATATTTTGACAAAATAGATCTCTAACAAGAAAATATTCTTGAACAATAGTTTTGTTTGACAAGACAATTTATATATTTGGTCAACTTTTAACTTAATTAACTATTTTTTTATGGAATTATTACTTTAATTTTACTACAATTTACATCATCTTCGTCTTCATTTGGTCAAGGTTAAATTATAAGTAATTGTTATGGTATCCAAAAGTATTTGTTTAACTTATTAAAAATAGTTTAAAAATTAATACTTAATTTAAAAAATATAAAAAATAATTATTAAATATTCATAATTTATCATAAAAATTAAATTAGACAAAAGTTAGACATCAAATTATAGACACCATAAAATTCACTTAAATTATAATGTAAGTGCAAAGGAATACTAGTAAATGATGGTCATTCTTACAAGTCCAACAAGAGCAAGTGAATATGAAATATGAAATAGGAAATAATCATCACAGTAAATTAATATTATTGCTGATTACCATCACGTATATAATTATCAAGAATCAGAAAAATGAAGTGTCAAGAAAATTAAAGTATGGACGGTTGTAGACCTCAAATCCTTTAGGAAAAGTAGCAGCTTGCAAAGGATTTTTCTCCATATAATGTTCTTTGTGCAAAGAAGCTGCATCATCATAGCATGATTATCAGGCCTTTAAAAAAAGAATATCAAGAAACAAACTACTTTAATTGCCAACTTTTTCACAGTACAAAAGAATCATAACATGCAACTCTCAAGAACTAATTCTCACTTAGAACATTAAGCTTGAGCAGTAACAGAAGTAAAATTGCTGCCTACTATTGAGTATCCAAGTAAATATTATTAAACTTTAGTCAGTAAAAAAATGGTAAAAAAGAACTTTTTATTATCCAACCATTTCTAACATATCATACTTTGAGTTGATATATTAGTTAATTTTCAATTTTAATAATGATAGTAATGAAACAATTCCTTCATCTAATTTTTTCAATACAAATATAAAACTGTAGAACTTGTATAACTTGTCTCATTCGGTTATCATTAGGGTTTGGTGTGTATAATTGCGGAATGAGCAAACTCAGTTTTATTTTTCAACTCAGCTCTGCATACCTATATTGTAATCCATAAATAATATTTTCACTTAAAATGAAAGTAGCAGCAGTACCAAGTATTGTCTCATCAAGATTATTTGTTTATACTTTATAGAGGAAATTAGAAAAAATAAAGTAAAAGAAATGCAGTAGCAAAGCTTTAATCTATTTTCAGTTTCTTATGGAAGAGTTCATCAATTTCTTGTTTTGTAATAATAAAAGTTACGGCTCTCAACACCATGCACGTACCTCTTTCCCCCCAAGTAAGCTTATTATCTTCATCAAATATGTCTGGTTACTGTGTAGCTTTGTGACCATTTATAATGACTCTACTTGTTTCTAAGAATAAGATAATCGTACATGTAAGGATCTTAGAAACTGAAATGTCAGTTTTCGAAATTGTGAACTTGGTAGGTTTTTTCAAGAAAGGATTTGGTGACTCAAGTAGTTTTTATTTCAATAACTACTATATCAGAAACCACATAATAAATTATGACTGTAGGCATTTGAAAAATGAGATCATAGTATCATATGCTGGTTGTGTATTAGCCTTTCCCATCAAACTTAAAATTAAGAAAATCAACATAACGTTTTCCAGGTTTCAACATAAAAATATTGGTTTTGTGAAGTATTTAAATTAGCACACATCTAATTATATACTTACAAAAACTAATTTTCCATGCAATTTTTTTAAAAATTTATTGAGACACAGCTCTAGGTTTCAATGCATAATCCTTGAAGCACGTCTATAAAACTTAACATAATCTACCTCAAGTCCCCAACCTCACATCCACTTTTTGAAAATGATTTATCGAATCAAAGACTTTAAAAAGTGCTCACAACTTTCTCAACAAAACATGAACATAAAAACCACTTTTGCTCTGAATTTTTCTATAAATGGTCAATTTATCAGATTTACTTAACTTTCATGTGAGATCCTTCTAAGTTCCAAAGCATTAGTTTAGATACAAAATTATTTGATGCCATTGGAGGGGGATAATATTGATTAAAGTATACAAAGTGATGTACCAAACCACTAAACAAATCATCAGCAAGTTAAAAGGAAAGATAAATATTCCTAACATATGATCAAGATGAGAAGGTAGCCATTACCCTTTGTGAAGATTTTCTCTGCATGGCTCCTGATTTGTCCAGCAGTCTTGGTTCCTATTATCCTATATGCTCTGTACAACCGAATCAAAATACCCAAAAAGAAAAAGGATAGGGGAAGACAGGTAGAAAAAGAGATTCCAATTAACATTAAAAAAGAAAAAGGTCAGCAGCTGACATCAAATTTCTCAATTCTGAGTTTGGATATACTTCGATTTTAATTGGCAATCTAAGCTGAACATATGCATCGGATGAAATGCCAAAAGAATAAAAAATAAAAAATTAGGTGTTGATCAGGAGTAAAATATTACCTTCTTTATGCGCTGCCATGCTCACCATTTTTTTAAGATCATTTGGTACATACTTGACTCATGAAAGGGATAAAAGAAGTCTATCCAACAACTATTAATCCATCCCCTTCGGCAACACCACCAAGAATGGATCACTAATTGTGAGATGTACAAACAAAACAAAGCACAATCAATCACATGTGGTTCCTGCCAAATCACCACCATTACATATTTCTGAGTTCTTTTGCCATCAGCGCCTAAACTTGCTGTTTATGCCTTACTGATTGTGCTTGTTCTTCTTTTTCTGAGACATGACAACCCATTTGGCAGTTGGATAATGCTTTCCAACAACACCCAAGCTTCTCACTTATAATATAAGGCAACGTAACCTATAGCTTTCTTTCTTTCTCCTTCTTCCTCCTTCACCCTTCAAAGAAAAGAACAAACAGAGAATAAAAATAGTAAGATATTTTTTTAATTTGAGAATCAAAACAAAATCAAGATTTGAGAAGGTAAATATGAAGAAGTGCGAACTATGCAAGGTTAAGGCTAGGACTTTCTGTGAGTTGGACCAAGCTAGCTTATGCTATAATTAGAAAGCAGCAATAAAGCCCTGGCAAATAAAAATAGATACCTTATATGCACCGGTTGAAGATGATTCAAGGTTGCTGGAAAGAGTGCCGTCATAATCACTGCAAATCAGTCATACCACCATTAACTCCTCTGCCAACCCAACCCAGTCCAACTTCAACCTCCAGCCAAAACAAAAGCAGATTAAACATAAATAAATAATTCTGACATTTTTTTAAATATATATATAATAAATTTCTGCTTTTTTTTTTTTTAAATTACCTCTGTAACACCAACGAAGGTAGGATCTCAAGCTCTCCGTTCTCTTCATCAGTGTCGTCAACTTGCTGTGAGCTGCTCCTTCTTCACTGACAGCTGCAACACCACTCACCGCTGCCGCTGTTCTTTCTACTCGACGCTGCATCAACAGCCACCGTCACCTCTGACTAATTGTTCTTCATCTCTGCTGCTCACCGAAAACAGGCTCGGAGCCTCTGCTGTCGTCTTCTCTTTTCTTTGCCAAACTCTTTTCCAACCGCAGTACCGACCACCGCCATTCTACTCCTTCCATCACCGTGAGCTCCTTCTTCCTTACCGGTGATAATCTCTGTATTTTGAATTACCATTCCATTTGTGTTTACTCAACTATTTGCGTCAATCAGATGGAGAGAGAGTGTGAGAAAGAAAGAAGAGAAAGAGATAGAGAAATTTCAAAATTTGTTCGCTCAATTGTTGATTTCAAATACTCATATGTTTGTTAAAATCTCGTATCAACTCTTCCATTTGTTTTAAGCTCCAATTCTTTAATACTCATCAATAACAGATGACTTATATCACCAGGTCGGTACCTCAGAAGTTCATATTATTTCTTTGATAACAAAGAGAGAAAACAAATGTATCAATATATCATTTTTCCCACTGCCTAGTATGTTGAAAACTGAAAGCTGGTAATCATTTAATTATCACAAGAAATAAAAAATAAAAATGTATTAATTTTGATTTTGTTTAGTCATAAAAGAATCATTTATTACCATGAATCCATAATTTGAAGATGCCAATACTATGGTATAGATCATTCATGCACCAATTATCAGCAATTTCATCTGGTTCAACGGGTAAACCATCCAGTTTTGGATCCAAAAACAACAAAATTAAAAGGAAATGGTACGTATTAAATTACATATTACGTTCTCTCCCCTTAATTTTACCCTAAAATAATAGGTTTGAATCTAAGATCAGATCTTCATCACAAGCATAAATTTACTGTAAGTGCAAAGGAACACTAGTAAATGATGGTTAATCCTACAAATCCAGCCTGAGCATGTGAATATGAAATTGGCAATAGTCATAACAGGTAGTATAATTTTGTAAAAAACTAGATAAATAATCACTAAATTAGAAAAGCAATAAGAACAGATAAATCCTCAAAAGTCAAAACTCATAAAGAAGGCATAGGAGTTGACTAGAATCAAACCATTGTTCAGAAGACAGCTTGTCCGTTAGTGTTTGATTAACTGAATTTGGGATGAGCTACTTGGAAGGTCAGGTGAAACTAAGCTTTCGTGATAAATAAAGACCCACAATCCTACTGAAGGAGTAGGTTTAGGAAATTCAAAGCTACCATTATCCAAATTATACAGAACTATCTCTGAAGTTGATACAACCGCCACAAGAATATTGTTTCCCCAGATATACAATGGACGTAAATGATAATGGGATAGACGCGGAAGAAAAGGATAATCGGGTAGACACGGAAGGCAGGGGATGATGGCCAATTTGGTCCAAGATTTGGGCACTCCATACTCCTTCATGACCCACACAAACCAATGAGTTTTCTCATGATTAAAACAATATGCAAGGCAGTTCCTCAGCACACATAAGTGTGGGAAGATGAAGGTTTCATCATCCGGATCACTGAGAGGCAGGGAAAACTCACTAAAAGTCTCCTTCACCAAGTCAAGGGAAAGAACCAAGTACTCCAGAGTGTCATGCTGATAAACCCAATTAAGAGTAGCGGTGCCAGGCACAAATACCCCTTTACGATCACCCTTTATGCTGCTAAATGGGATCCCTTGAATGGCTCTATTAGAAGGGTTGCGGCAAAATGTATAAATTCTGGTTGTATGATCCTCCATGTGATTTACAATCACAGCAAGCTTGTACTTGTCATTCACATGATCATAGCCGAAGCCGCGAACTGAGAAGAATTCTCCACGTACCACTGATGGGGTTGTCAATAATCCAGTACAGGGATTCCACAACCTGACATAGTTGTTGATGCCAGCAACATAATACAGCAAGCACAGCAATCCATTGCAAGAGCCAATAACCATGTAGTTACGTCTCTCCACGAAAAGAACGACTTCCGTAGGTTTGGAAGGGTTCTCGAACAAGGAGCGCAAGGAGAAATCTCCGAATCCGTGGTGGCAATAATGATGATAAGCAACTCGTGGCCGACTCAAACTTGGATCCGCGGCGGTTGAATGTTGAAGATGGTCTTTGGCGAATTGGGAGCTGGAAATTAGGGTTTTCCATGAATTGCACACCCTCCGTAAGCGAAGCAGTGATCTTGGCGGAAGCCTCAGCAAGATTTCTCTGATAAGTTCATCTGAAAGGAACGGCTGCGGCTGCGATTGCGTTACCGTCGAAGACAGCGGCCGTTTCGGGGTGTTTATGGTGACTGTTAAAGGCATCCTCTTCCTCTCGTAATAATCATGTGGCTGCTCCATAACAACTTAAAGGGAGGTTAGCGGCGGCCACGACGGCGAAGAGGTTTAGCTTCACAAACTTGGAACTAGACTATTTCCAATTCCTATTTCTTTTCCCGTGGGCTACGTGACTATGTGTGCCTTTTAAAAAGAGTTAAAGAACCAAACAAAATTCAAAAGTTAATCCAGCTACTTTTTTGTAACATAAAAGACTTGGCTAGAGTGAGCTTTTTTGAATTTTTTTTAAATAGAAAGATCACACTTTATTCTCTAAAGTAAGATTCAAATTTTAGAGGATTCAAATTCGTTGAATTGGATGCAAAGGTTGCAGGAAGAACGGATGGTTTGACTTCTATGATTGTGTAGATAAGAAAAAAGAATAAAAACAACAATATTACTAAAGAGTTGATTCATTGGGAGAGCCGTAGATGGCTCCATAAATGACAGTGCAAAACGCCAAACTAGTAAATTTTGATCTGAGTTTTTAGTTTGATTTTTGAAGAGAACTCTAATTAGGATAGCAGTTCTGATCATATTTAAAGTGATAGTCCTCATATTTAGATGCATATAAGAAAAAAGTGAAATCTATTGACTTTATTTTATGCTCGGATATTATTAGAACTTAAAAGGTTTTCAAGTGTTTGAAGAATTCACAGCTGACTTAACTTGTTTTTAATTTTTTATATATTCATATATTTGAGACATCTATGAGACTCTCACTTTGTGAATTAATTTTCTTTTTGTCATGTTAGTAGAAAAGAGAAAAATATGCAGCCCATGCTTTAGAAAAACTTTTTTAATAGACAATATTTTGTGTGCATATGCAATATAATATTTTATGTGTAATTAACTCTGCAAATAAAGATGATCATAAATAATTATTTTGGGACTCAAAAAGTATATATTTTGACAAAGTGAATATTACCATGAAGATTTTACAATTGTTTTCATACAAAGATACTTCTTTTTTACAATTAGATAATGAATTGTAAAGTTTGATTTTGATATATTGTAAAAGTATTATTTTTTTTTTTTGAACAAAGGATGGTTGTAGACCTCAAATCCTTTAGGAAAAGTAGCAGCTCGCAAAGGATTTTTCTCCATAGTGTTCTTATGGCAAAGAAGCTGCATTATCATAGCATGATTATCAGGCCTTTAAAAAAAGGAATATCAAGAAAGAAACTACTTTAATTGCCAACTTTTTCACAGTACAAAAGAGTAATAACATGCAACTCTCAAGAACTAATTCTCACTTAGAACATTAAGCTTGAGCTTGAACAGAAGTGAAATTGCTGCCTACTATTGAGTATCCAAGTAAATATTATTATTTAAACTTTAGTCAGTAAAAAAAATGGTAAAAAAGAACTTTTTATTATCCAACCTCTTCTAACATATCAGACTTTGAATTGTTATATTAGTTAATTTTTAATTTCAATAATGATAGTAACAAAACAATTCCTTCATCTAATTTTTTCAATACAAATATAAAACTGTAGAACATGTATAACTTGTCTCATTCAATTATCATTAGGCTTTGGTGTGTATAATTGTGGAATGAGGAAACTCAGAGTTCTATTTTTCAACTCAGCCCTGCATACCTATATTGTAATCCATAAATAATATTTCACTTAAAATGAAAGCAGCAGCAGTACCAAGTATTGTCTCATCAAGATTATTTGTTTATATTAAAAATGAGAAAAAATAAAGTAAAAGAAATGCAGTAGCAAAGCTTTAATCTATTTTCAGTTTCTTATGGATGAGTTCATCAATTTCTTGTCTTGTAATAATAAAAATTACGGCTCTCAGCACCCTGCACGTACCTCTTTCCCCCCAAGTAAGCTTATTATCTTCATGAAATATGTCTGGTTACTGTGTAGCTCTGTGACCATTTATAATGACTCTACTTGTTTCTAAGAATAAGATAATCTTACAAGTGGGGATCTTAGAAACTGAAATGTCAGTTTTCGAAATTGTGAACTTGGTATGTTTTTTCAAGAAAGGATTTGGTGACTCGAGTAGTTTTTATTTCAATAACAATACTATATCAGAAACCACATAACAAATTATGACTGGATGCATTTCAAAAATGAGATCATAGTATCATATGCTGGTTGTGTATTAGCCTTTCCCATCAAACTTAAAATTAAGAAAATCAACATAACTTTTTCCAGGTTTCAACATAAAAATATTGGTTTTGTGAAGTATTTAAATTAGCACACATTTAATTATATACTTACAAAAACTAATTTTCCATGGAATTTTCTTAAAATTTATTTTGAGACACAGCTCTAGGTTTCAATGCATAAGCCCTGAAGCACGTCTATAAAACTTAAACATAATCTACCTCAAGTCCCCAACCTCACATCCTCTTTTTGAAAATGATTTATCGAATCAAAGACTTTGAAAAGTGCTCACAACTTTCTCAACAAAACACGAACATAAAAAACCACTTTTGCTCTGAATTTTCTACAAATGGTCAATTGATCAGATTTACTTAACTTTCATGTGAGATCCTTCTAAGTTCCAAAGCATTAGTTTAGATACAAAATTATTTGATGCAATTGGAGGGGGATTATATTGATTAAAGTATACAAAGTGATGTACCAAACCACTAAAAAAATCATCAGCAAGTTAAAAGGAAAGATAAATATTCCTAACATATGATCGAGATGAGAAGGTAGCCATTACCCTTTGTGAAGATTTTCTCTGCATGGCTCCTGATTTGTCCAGCAGTCTTGGTTCCTATTATCCTATATGCTCTGTACAATCGAATCAAAACACCAAAAAAGAAAAAGGAGAGGGGAAGACAGGAAGAAAAAGAGATTCCAATTAACATTAAAAAAGAAAAAGGTCAGCAACTGACATCAAATTCTCAATTCTGAGTTTGGATATACTTCGATTTTAATTGGTAATCTAAACTGAACATATGCATCAGATGAAATGCCAAAAGAATAAAAGCATGACTTGCATTAAATAATGGGATAATTGGTTGCATGACTTGCATCTAAGATCAGAATTTCATCCCAAGCATAAATTATACAATAAGTGCAAAGGGATACTTGTACATTATATTCCTACAAATCTAGCCTGGGCATATGAATTTGAAATAACAGAAAGAATAATCACAAGAATTAGTTGGCAAGAATCAAAGCATTTAGAAGAGAGATTGTACACTATGGTTTGATAAACCAAATTTGGGACGAGCTACTTCGAAGGCAACGATATGATGGTGAAACTAAGCTTTCATGATAAATATAGAACCACAATCCCATTGAGACATCTGCAGGAGTAGGTTTCAGTAGAGGAAATTCTAAGCCGCCATCATCCAAGTTATACAAAACTATCTTTGAAGTTGATGCCACCGCCATAAGAAGAGTATTTCCCCAGATATATAATGGATGTAACTCAGCACCAGTAAGCAGTGAGTGACAGTGGATGGTGGCTAATCTAGTCCAAGATTGAGGCATTCCATATTCCTTCAGCAGCCACACAGACCAATAAGTTTTCTCATGGCTGCAACAAAATGCAAGGCAGTTCTTTAGCACACACAAGTGTGGGCAGATGAAGGATTTATTTTCCGGAGCCTTGAGGTTGAGGGGCAGAGAAAACTCACTACAAGTCTCCTTCACCAAGTCAAGGGAAAGAACCAAGCCATGCCAATGAATCCAATTAAGAGTGGCGGTGCCAGGCACAAATACCCCTTTACCATCACCAATTATCCTTTTAAACGCCGTATCTTGAATGATTCTCCTCAAAGGGTTTGGACAAAATGTATAAATTCTGGTTTCAAATCTAAGCGGTTCCTGTTTATGTATCTGATCTACAACCGCAACAAACTTGTACTCGTCATTTACATGATCATATCCGAAGCCGCAAACTCCTATCAAACCCCGAATTTTCAGCGGTTGGGATGTCAATCCAATACAGGGATTCCACATCATGATACAGTTATCCATGTCAGTAATGTCTTGCAAGCACAACAATCCGTTGCAAGAGCCAATAATTTCGTGGCTACTTTTTCCCCCGAAGCGAACGACTTCAGTAGGTTGGGAAGGGTTCTCGAACAAAGATCGTACCGAGAAATCTCCGAATTTTTTGTATTTGTAGAACCAACAACCATGATAAACAACTCGTGGATAGCTAAAACTTGGATCAGCCGCGATTAAACGAACATGATCGTTGGCGAACTGGGAGCTGGAAATTAAGGTTCTCCATGAACTGCACACACTTTGAAACCTAAGCAGCGACCTCGCCGGAAGCCTCAGCAATATTTCTCTGATGAGTTCATCCGGAAGGACTGAAAGCGGCTCCGATGGCGTTACCGTTGAAGGCAGAAGCCGTTTCAGGTGGTTTCTGGTGACTCTCAAACGCTTCCTGTTCCTCTTCTCATAATCACTAGGCTGCGTCATAACTACTTGAAGGGGAGATTAACGCTATTTGGATTTCGGCGGAGGTTGGGGGCGAATGGCGATGGCGCAAAAACGTTGCCTCACGAAAGCTCGGTGCTATTTATTTCTTCAGTTCCTTTCCCGCGATATAACGCCAACGCGTGCGTCTTGAGTTTTGAAAATAGAGATTCAAAAATATATCTCACTATCTCTTTAATCTCTGTATTTAAAAGAAACAAAAATCTTATCTATTTAAGAATCAAATCTTAAAATTGGTTGTTAATGCTCTATATGATATTTTGATGTCCAAATTATGCATCCACTTTCTTATAAGACGATTTTAAAATTTATACAATGAACTTAATTTGTATTATTAAGTATTTATTGGATGTTGTTAAGTTGATATAAAAATATCTTAATTTTTTTTATTTTTTAGTGTGTTTAATAAATTTTGAGTGTTTGTTTGGACGTGATTAAATCGATAAAAAAATATTTTTAATAAAAAAGATTTTTTTAAAAGATATTTTTTCTATTTTTTAATGTGTTTTGTAAATTTTTTATAGTAAAAATAAAAATACTAAAAATAAACAAAAAATCATCCTTTTAAAAAGCTACAAGCCTACAATTTATTTTTTTGTTTAAAAATCTTTTTTCTTTTAAAAAGATATTTTTTACATAACAAATAAGCAAAAAAATATTTTTATCTTATTTTATCCAAACCTAATTGATAAATAATAAAATCTTTTTATATAAGATATCTAAATATAAATCTCTTTTACTTTTTGTAAAAGATCTTTTAAAAATAACATCTAAACAAGCACTTAGTAATAAAAGTAAAAAATCTAAAAAAATAAAAAAATCCTTTTAAAAAAATTATAATTTACATCTTTTTTAAAAAGATTTTTTTAAAAAAATTTATACATAATAAAGAAACAAAAATATTCTTATATTATTATACTTAAATATAATTAATAGATAAAATTTTTTTTATATGAGATATCTAAATAATAAATATAAAATTATTTTTATATTAATAAAAAAATCTTTCATAAAAAAATAACTTAAAAAATATTTTTTTTAAAACTCACTTAAATAAATCCTAAATTTTTTAGTTGATCAAATTTAGTGGCTATTTTTTTTTCACACCTTAGTACTTATAGAGTTTTTTTTTGGTTGCCCACGGTATCCCCCAACCCGACAGGTGCTTAAGCGGACGAGTGAGCTGACCACTCGACCAACCCAAGTTGGTTATACATATATTTAGTTAATAAGGCTATTATAAAAAAAATAAAGTGCAATTTAACATGCATAAGCAATTAAGCATAACTCTTACTATAATTAAATAATATATATTTTAATTCAATTAATTTAAATATACGTTATTTGATTCAATTTATTCTCATGTTAATGTGAGTAATTATTTACCAAAAATTTCTCTTCATTTCTTTCTTTGATCTTAAATATTTTTATTTTAAATCTCAAATTTTTATCTATTATTTATATTTTATTTTAATATCAAATATAATACTTTATTAATATTTGCTTGCAATTTATTATTTAATAATTTAATACACCATCAATTATATAGTCGTGAATATTACTTTAATTTCTTAAAAAACACAACCTTATTCTTTTTTTTATTTTAACTATTTTTGTATTTCATAACATACTCACCAATTACTCTTTCACTCTTTCACTCTTTCATTCTGTAATATTTTTTCTCCTATGATGCATTATTTTTACTTTTAAAATTTTTTATAAGCTATAAACTATTATTATTTATTATTATAGTCTATCTCTACAAAATTACAAACTAGTGTTATTACAGTCTTCAAATGATCAAAATATTCCACTATTAATATTAGCCTATTCAAATTTAGAATTTCGGGAGGCTAAATTACACAAGGAATACAAGAGACAAATGGCAGATTACAAGTATTTGAACAGGGCTTCATCTCTCTTAAATGATATAAGCATCGAAGTGAGGTGCAATGGTTTATTTAGATCCAGAGCTTTAAGTCCTTGCAATTCCTTCCCTGCCTCTATCAAGCCTATTGCCTGTTCAATTCAATAAATTAAGGGTTATGCTCCAGCCACCCAAAAAAGGTATTGAGGGACAATAGAATCTCAAGGACCCAGGTTACAAAGCAAAAGGAAATGCTTGACTGTGCAGCACTGCTTGATGGTTCTCCCTCACTGGCACTGCAATTTCATGGCCTATATAGCAGAAATAATTAATCAATTTCCATGACTCAAGGAATGAAGATTAGCAGCAAGAGAGTACATTACATGGCAAGACAACCTTGGTACCGAAGCAACAACCAAAGTTCATAAAAGAAATGAACCTGGTTTTTTCTTGTATCAAAAGAACTTGAATTAATAACCTTCAACCTCTACAAAAACTTAGTAACCAATTATCAGACTCAAAACAATATCAAATCCGTTCCACAAAATCAAAATTAGTATCACAACACCAACAAACAAGAAGAATTTGAATAATGACATCAAAAAATAAAAAATAACCTAGACTAATTAATTCTAACATATCAATTTCAGGTCATTTACAAACCACAAAGAACTATCAAAAGCCTGAAATAAACTCACTCTTAGGCAATAACTTAGCACATACTAATAACATCAACAAGTTTATACTTTAAACTGTATCAGCAGCGTAATGAGATAGTTTTTCTAATGAACAATAATCAACATATTTCCCTTATGATACAAGTATTTGTATAGGACCTTATTTTTCTGAACAAGAAGAAAAATGTTCCTGCCAAAAAAAAAGAGCCTTCGCGGCCATAGAATAAAATGCCAAAAAGCAAGTAATTTATTTTGATTTTTCAAAGCAAGTAAACTAAATCATTCAAACAGTTACTTCATTTGCCTTCAAAATACCAACTTGAACAAAAATAAAATCAGAGTCAGAATTAGAATAACAAAAATCAAATGAACAAAATGGATGAAAGATAGTGTAAAGAAAGTGGACTCAGAAAGTGTTAGAATCACCATTATATGTGCTATTTCTGAGTTGAAGTCCAAGTTGTAGCATTTAGTGTTATGTCAAACTTATTAAATGGCTTTCCAAGATGTAGCTTCTTAAAAGGTTCAGAGATTTCACTCATTTCCTTACAATTTTTCTAACTTCCCTAACTTTCCCTTACAATTTTCATCAACAAATAGGGCAAATCTTAAAATACTAATAATTATTACCTGTTCCAAAGTTGGCCTTGACTCGATCTGGCTCCCTATGCTAAGAATATAGACAAACAAGGATAACCACTCTAGCCTAAATTTTTGTAATCTGCCAAATTCAGTTTATCAAACAAATCAGATACCTTAGCATATTTTCATAGGAATGAAATCTTAATAATATATTCTCCAAATCTTTCACAGCCATCATTGCTTTTTTAATTAGCTTTTGTATATATATATATATATTAGTAATAGACAATAACAACTACTATCAAAGTAATTAACTACCACTATCCCATGTTGAAGGTTTCTCAATAATAATGTGAAGTCAATAAAAAAAATTAACGCTAGCTCTATATCCCTCTTCTAATGCTAAACATCTAGTTCTATATATATATATATATATATATATAGAGAGAGAGAGAGAGAGAGAGAGAGAGAGAGAGAGAGAGAGTAACCTTCTGCGCTTTCAGGAGAGAAATCTGTGCTTTCAGTTTGGTGGACAAGAAGGAGAAACAACTAGAGAACAGGGGAATGGATTATTAGTGAGGTAAATTATTAATCCAACATCATAACCAAAGTAATTATCATCAGTGAGGTTTTCAAAGTATCATATCTAGAATGATCACAAAATAAAGAAGTGCATGCATAGCTAATAGCAATCGGAGTTGCCTAGGATCTGATCTTGATAAGAACACTTAGCTTGTTCAAAAGTAATCATGGACAGATCGGAGTACAATATAATGATGACTTAAATATGGCTATGGCAATACCAACGAAATATTTGGCATGGTCCCTAGAAATATGCTTCAACATGAAATCTAAGGTAATAATAAAAATGACCATGGATCTTAGTTTCCCCAAAAACATTAACAAAAATATATTAAACAAAATATATATTGTTTTTGGTGACAAACAAAATATATATATTTAAATATAAACATATATAGTGGTTGGTTTTTTATATCCATACAGCATTTTGAAAATATTTGGCATGGCCATTAAGGTAAAATTTGACTAACCGAATCTTGAACCAACCCCTTGACACCTTTGCTGAGAAAGCCAAGGTTTCCCTCACAGTCATTTCTCCAATATGAACATCATTCTGGTTAATGTATATTGCAGTTCTTTGAGGTACAAACTTATTCATTCATTTCATGGCCATTATAGGTAACTCTGCCACTAACCTGCAACATATTTTTCAGCAAAAAAATGGATATAAGGTGAGCAATAATCATGGTTATCTGATTGATGCATACATGAAGAAAAACATGAAAGAAGCACTTTAACCTTAAGATCCAGGCAAGCTTTCCTGCCAGAGCCAAAAGGAGTGTGGTTTTTCCAGAACTTGGAGGGCCTAAAAGCAATGTCATCCTGAAAAATGAAAACAAAATGTAGTGGTGAATAGGAAGATGAATAAAGTTTGAGCTTCAGGATTTCAACTAATCCTATCTTCTTACCTACAAGGTCTTACAATTCCACTAGTATCTTTAAGAATGGTCACTTACTTCTTTTGGCTTGAAAGGATATGAAGAAAATTCAAATAACTCAGGAAGATTAAAAATTTCAGAATAAGTACAAATCTTACACAAACTAAAACCAACAACAATCTGGATTGAAGCATCAAAGGAAAGAGAGATTTAGAAATCACACGTGGTTTACCTCAACTATATTAACAATGAAGTTAAAAAACGTGGGTAAGGCTCTGCTGCCAACATGAGCTTCTGCCTCAACATTTAGATGCTCAAACCTGGCTTCAATTGTTGGAATATGGATTCCAACTCCAGAAAATATTCAAAGGAAAGTTTTGCAATTTAAAACTGTTGAAGAAAATAAAAGAGAAGACAAGCTTTAACAATGGATATATACCTATCAATTCTTTCCCTCAGCTTCAACAGAAACTTCTCATTATCCTCTTCAGCAGTACCTACCAACCTTTGCAACACTTTCTTTCTTTCAAGAGTTCCAATATCAGTGACATCAATCTCACTCACCTCACCATTGGATGCAGTTAACAAGCCTCTCTTTAAATTCTTACCATTTTTCTTTTTTTCTTTTAAATATTCAACTATGTGATATATTCATTAAAAATATATCACTTTAATATTCATGAATAATAAATAACTTATGTCATCAGCTTAATTTCTTAGAAGTTCATATTATTCTTTCACAAGACTAGTTGGTTAAGTTTGTTAGTCGATGAAAGTTTGTAAATAATTATTCCCGAGGAGTGCTAGAGGGCTAATATAAAAAAAGCGAGAGTTGGCAAAAAACATGACAAATGCGACTGTTGGTCATAAAATAGGGTCTAGAACTACAAGGGGTATCTAGATAATTAAGAATATAAAAGCTCTTTTTCTTTGTGACATGGCTTATCGTTTTGTTTGTTAAAATCTCGCTTCAACTCTTCCATTTGTTTTAAGCTCCAATTCTTTAATACTCAGCAAGAACAGATAACTTATATCACCAGGTTGGTACCTCAGAAGTTCATATTATTTCTTTGACCACCAAGAGAGAAAACAAATGTATCAATACATCATTTTTTCCACTTCCTAGTATGTTGATCATTGAAAGCTGGTAATCATTTATTTATCACAAGAAATAAAAAATAAAAATGTATTAATTTTGATTTTGTTTAGTCATAAAAGAATCATTTATAACTGAATCCATAATTTGAAGATGTCAATACTACGGTATGGATCATTCATGTACCAATTATCAGTATATTTCATCTGGTTCAACGGGTAAAGCATCCAGTTTTGGATCCAAAAACAACAAAATTAAAACGAAATGGTACGTATTAAATTACATATTACATTCTCTCCCCTTAATTTTACCTTAAAATAATAGGTTTGAATCTAAGATCAGATCTTCATCACAAGCATAAATTTACTGTAAGTGCAAAGGAACACTAGTAAATGATGGTTAATCCTACAAATCCAGTCTGGGCATGTGAATATGAAATTGGCAATAATCATAACAGGTAGTATAATTTTGTAAAAAACTAGATAAATAATCACTAAATTAGAAAAGCAATAAGAACAGATAAATTCTCAAAAGTCAAGAGTCATAAAGAAGGCATAGGAGTTGACTAGAATCAAACCATTCAGAAGACAGCTTGTCCGTTAGGGTTTGATTAACTGGATCTGGGATGATGTACTTGGAAGGCTACGATATGGTGGTGAAACTAAGCTTTCGTGATAAATACAGAAGAAGTACAATCCCAGTTTGTTAGACGGAGGAGTATGTTCCAATACAGGAAATTCAAAGCCGTCATGATCTAAGTTATACAGAACTATCTTTGAATCTGCTGCAGCCGCCATAAGAACATAATTTTCCCAGATATACAATGGGCGTAAATGATGACCAGATAGACTCGGGTGGCAGGAGATGCTGGCAAATTTAGTCCAAGATTGAGGCACTCCATACTCTTCCATCAGCCACACAGACCAATGAGTCTTCTCATCATGGCTGACACAAGCTGCGAGGCAGTTTCTCAGCACACATAACTGTGGGAAGTCGAAGGTTTTATTGTCTGGATCCTTGAGAGACAGAGAAAACTCACTAAAAGTCTCCTTCACCAAGTCAAGGGAAATAACCAAGTACTCCATATGCTGACAAACCCAATTAAGAGTGGCGGTGCCAGGCACAAATACCCCCGTTTCATCACCAACTACGCCACACGGCATATCTTGAATTGTTCTCATGGAAGGGTTCCCACAAAATGTATAAATTCTGGTTTGGGGTTTCCGCTCCCGCATCTGCTTTACAACCGCAACAAGTTTGTACTTGTCATTCACATGATCATAGCCGAAACCGGAATTCCATATGAAACCCCTAATTTTCAGCGATTGGGATGTCAATCCAGTATAGGGATTCCACAACATGACACTGTTGTTGAGGCTGTGAGCACCCCCATGCATGCACAGCAATCCATTGCAAGAGCTATTAATTTCGTGGCAACGTGGTCTCTCCTCGAAGAGAACGACTTCTGTAGGTTCGGAAGGGTTCTCGACCAAGGATTGTAAGGAGAAATCTCCGAATGTGATGCAATTGAATTCAAAACTATGATGAAAAGCAACTCGTGGCCCACTCAAACTTGGATCAGCGGCGATTGAACGTTGAATATGATAGTTGGCGAATTGGGAGCTGGAAATTAGAGTTCTCCATGAACGGCACACACTCCGTAAACGAAGAAGTAACCTTGCCGGAAGCCTCGTCAAGATTTCTGTGAGGAGTTCATCCGGAAGGACAAGCAGCGGCTGCGATGACGTTACCGTCGAAGACAGCAGCAGTTTCGGGGTGTTGCTGGTGACTCTTAAAGGCTTCCTCTCGTCATAATCATGAGGCTGCTCCATAACAACTTGAACGGAGGTTAGCCGCAGCCGCAGCGGCTAAAAGGTTTTACTTCACAAACTTGAAAGGCTCGGCACTGTACTATATATAGTATAGTATATATTTGACTATTTTCGATTCCTATAATATTTTTTATTTATTATAATTTTAAAAATAAGTAAATGGTCAAATTAGTCATTAAAAGTTCACATGTTTTTTAAATTAATTTTTGAAGGATTTTTTTAATTAAATTTATTTTTTAAATTTTTTAAATTAGTCATGTTACTTTTTACGTTACTTTCTTTATTAATGATGTCAAAATTTATTAATGTGACACGTTAAATGACATCATAACGTATACCTAAAAATCTTAATTGATTATTAAGATAATAAATTTATAAAGATGTGGTCTAATTTCATAAACTAATCATGTTAATAGTTAATTAGGACTACTAGGTATGTATTGTGATGTTAGCAATGAAAGCGATGGAAATACTAACATGACTAATTTAAAATCTTTACGGATCGAATTTGATTAAAAAAATCTTTTGAAAACCGATTTAATTTTCAGGAACTAATTTAACTATTTACTCTTTTAAAAATATCTGTTTCTTAAGTAAAAAAATAGAAAAAATATAAATTTTAGTTTCTAAAAAATATTTTTATTTTTTTAATATTTTTATTTTTATTATTAAAATTTTATAAACTCACTAAAAAACTACATTTATTAATAAAATCTTTTTTTTATAAATTTGGTGTCATTCAAATAAGCTCAAAGTGAATTAATCAAAGAAACAAAAGTCTATCTATTTAAAAATAAAAATATTATATAGATATTAAAATTAGATATTAAATATAAATACATTATTTATACGATGATTGATTTTTATTTTTAATGTACATATAATATGATTATTTTTTTTATACCACGACTATAAAAATGGACGATGAACTTAAGAAACATATATTTTTAATAGATTTTATTTTTTAAAAAAAATAAAAAATATTAATTATAGTTGTTAAAATTTGCTAATTGAATGTTGTAAGTATAATACCTACACTTCAATTGACCCTAGGATCACTCACTCATATAAATGACACTATTATATTTTTCATCTCTCAACTTCACCAACACTCATATGAAATAATAGAACAAAGAAGGACTTCACATAATCATATATTTTTTTATTTCATGGAACATACAATACACAAGGCATATGTGCCTTTATATACGCAATGCTTTCTACTAAAATAATAATTTATAAATACAAATCAATTTTGTAATGACTATCATTTCATGAATTGACTTCATGAATCATCTTTCAATTTGTATTCATGTAATTTCTATAATCTTCTAATTTCAATTCAATTTGATTTTGAATTCTTCAATGTTGTAGAATGTTGTAGTTATACTAATCTCTTGAATGATCTTTAAAAATCTTCAAGCTTTCAATATCTTAGCTTCTAGGAATATCTAACAAATTGATGATTATTGTATTCAACTAAAACTTTGCTTCTTCTTTGACCATTTTAACCTCAAAAACTCTTCATGAAAATTCTAGTGATACAAATTGATTTATAATGAATTAACAAATGTTTTTCCCCACTTTCCCAATACTTTTTTTATTATTAAACCTTTCAATAGATCAAAGGTGAATACTAGGGTGAAAAACATGATTCTTTTCTACACACAGAATTTTATTGGCATTGCTTATGAGGTGTTGTGTGTCTTATTGAAGGCGCAGCTTTTGCATATCACAATGTTCTTAGAAAATATAATTTTTTTCTTATATTATTAAAGCTTTTAGTATGTAGATCAAATTTAGTGCCATTTTTTACACTCAATGTTCTTAGTACTTATAGTAATAATCTTTTCTCCGGGCATTTTTTTTACCATTACTTTGTTGCTCTTTAATTATTTTCCCTAATAATTTATTGACATGCATATTAAAAACAAATTAATATATTTTACTTAAAAACAAATTAAAAAAATAAAGGATTATCCAGGTAACTAAGGTATATAAGACTCAGTTGGTTTTTGGGACTGATGAGACTGACATTCGAAGACTAATTAAGTTGGGGATTATATTTGGTGATTAAAAATTTAAACTAAAATTTTAGCGTCCGAATACAAAATTTTAATATTTTCAGAAAATAAGAACACAAAAAAACAGAAATTTTTAGAGATTAAAACTAAAATTTTTATAATATTTTTTTTAAAAATACTCTCATTTAACTTTTCAAATTCTAAATATATTCTTTAATCTTCGTATTTATCTTAAATCAAACATAATACAAAAACTTAATTTAGTCTCTCAATTTTATCTCTTTATCTCTCTTTCAAATGCATCATAAGAGTTTTGTTTGTGACTTAATCTATAAAGTGACTTATTATTAATAATCTCGTATAGATTCTTACCATTTTTCTTTATTTCTTTTAAATCTTCAATTATGTGATATATTCATGAAAAGATGTTGCTTTAATATTCATGAATAACAAATAACTTTGTCATCATGTTGTTTTTTATTTTTTTATTTGTTTTATGTTATTTTTTTTTTATAATTCACCAAACATAAAATTCTATACTTTTTGGACACAAAACTCTAATATCATGTCATTAAATTATTTTTAAAAATTTACATGAATAGGAAGAGGTAATATAAATATTTATATATTTTTAATAGATCTAAACTCTGTTACTCTCTTATAATTCGTTTGATCATGTCTCTTGATTTCACCTATGGTATTACTCAACAGCTAAATCCTTTTTCAAATATGTTTTTTTTTCTTCATTTTACATGTTTCAATATCTTTAGTTTTTTATTAATGGATTTGACTCATTTGAGTTAAATTGATTCATGCATTCTGCATAAATCTAGTTTCATTTTTTTTTTAATTTCTAATATAAAATATGATGACAGGAAGAAGTTGAATTGGATGCAAACGTTGCAGGAAAAAAGGATGGGTTGACTAATGTGATAGTGTAGGTAAGAAAAAAGAATAAAAACAACAATATTACTAAAGAGTTGATTCATTGGGAGAGCCAAACTAGTAAATTTTGATATGAGTTATTAGTTTGATTTCTGAAGAGAACTCTAATTACGGTAGGAGTTCTGATTATATTTGAAGTGATAGTCATCATATTTAGATGCATACAAGAAAAAAGTGAAATCTATTAACTTTATTTTATGTTCATATATTATTAAAACTTATAAAGTTTCTGAGTGTTTGAAGAATTCATAGCTGACTAAACTTTTTTCAATCTTTTATATATTCATATATTTGAGACATCTATGAGACTCTCACTTTGTGAATTAGTTTTCTTTTTGTCACGTTAGTAGACAAGAAAAAAATATGTAGCCCATGTTTTAGAAAAGTTTTTTTAATAGACAATATTTTGTGTGTATCTGCAATATAATATTTTAGGTGTAATTAACTGTACAAATAAAGATGATAATAAATAGTTATTTTGGGACTCAAAAAGTACATATTTTGACAAAATATATCTCCAAAAATAGTAACAACAAAATATTCTTGAACAATAGTTTTGTTTGACAAGACAATTCATATATTTAGTCAACTTTTAACTTAATCAACTATTTCTTTTATGGAATTATTACTTTAATTTTACTACAATTTACGGCTAAAGAATTTAAATATAGAAAAATATATGTGTTTTTTCAAAAAATAGACCTTTTTGGTATATATACAGACAAGTAGACGTAGCAGAGATACAGGAATAATACATAGGTAACGTACTGACTCAGCACGCAACTCACATATTGAACACTTGTCAAAATCTGGAGCAACACGCAAGTTCCGTGTTGACCACGTGTTAGCCATCCGTCAACACGCATGATGCGCGTGATTCCAACGTGGCAGCAACACGCAGGATGCGTGTTGCCACGTGGCAAACGTTGGTTGGACGGTCTCGCAACACGTTGCCTGCGAGGTGAGTCTTCCGTCTATAAAAGCAATACTCGTAACCATGTTGCTTCATTCTGAGAGAAGTATTTTTCTCCAAGGTCGGTATGATGGAGGGCACTGGCAACATAGTGGTTTACCACAACGGTGAAGTCACACGAAATACGTATGAGGGTGTGAGCTTTGCATGTGAGAATATATTTTCGTTTGTAGTTTCGTGCACTATAACGTTCGTGGAACTACAGTACAGGCTCTATCAAAGCATAGAGACTGATATTGTGAAGAGGGTGACCAACATTCTCTACAGGAGTCCGGTTGTCGTATTTGGCGGACTGATGCAATTTGAAGTTATGCCAATCATCGACGAAACAAGTATTCAACGGATGTTTCGTATTCACCAGCAAACTCAGGTGCAACACTCGATGATTGAGTTATATGTTGAGTTTGAGCATATTGTTGCAGATGAGATTTAACATGACCCAGATATACAAGATGACAGAGGTGAGGCGTACTTGGGAATGAACGATGATAGCGATGAGGAGTTCGAAACTACATACGAAGTCGGTGATGAGGATAATGACGACAATGTGAGAGCTAAGGCAGTGACAGAAACTTTAGTGGTTCTAGCATCGCGGAATGCCTCTGATCATTCCAACTCTCGAGAGTTGGTAGAACCGGTGGTTCGTAAGGCTTCCTCAACTGCCGAATGTCACGTTTCTGGCTGGTCAAACTTACGAGACAAATGATTCCTATTAGCCTGGTAAAATTCAACCAAAAAAAATTAATTTAATAAATAAAAAAAATAATTTTTTATTATTTACATTACATCATTCTCTTAATTAAAACATAAAATAAAATAACAAAAATATTAAAACACAAAACAACATATAATAGCCAGTTTCATTAATTTATTTTACTAAACAAATGAACCACACATGACGAAAGCAATAATAATAATAACTAGATTCAAATTAATAAATTAGATAAATTAATAAATTAAATTTTGTGTACATTCAATTATCTTGTATTTATTGTTAAAAATATATAATAAATTTGTTATCAGTTTAAATTTATTATCTTGTTTAGCTAAGATTTAATATTTTATTATTCAATCAGTTATATATTCTATCAAAAAATATAGAAACAAAACTATATCATAATCATACAAACTATTAAACTAATATTAATCAAGTAAATATTAATAAATTAATAAAAATAATAAACTTACATAATTAGGATGCCATAGATAATTAATAACATGATCTTCAAGAGACGGATAATTAAAACGAATTCAAAACATTCCTAAACCCCAAATTCCACTACTCCTTTGTCACTCTAAAAAAAACAATGAAAACTATCACAGCCCCACCACCATTTTATACATCTGCTGCCAACCCCCAATGTCCCACATGGTCACATTAATGGCTGATGTTCCCGGTGCGGGGCCTCCCTCTTGCGACGCAACACGTGGCAACACGTATGTAGCGTGTTGATGCATGTGCGACACGTGGACGGCCGAGAGAAACACGCAGCTTGCGTTCTGTGCAAGATGCTGACACGTGGACGACCGAGACCAACACGCAGTTTGCGTGCTGCACAAATGTTGGACACGTGGCTGGACTAGATTTACACGAAGCCTGTGTGCTGAGTTGGCATTGACATGTTGCATACTTGCGTTCGTGTCTTTGGTGGACACGTCAACACGTTACTTGCGTATTGATTAACAGGTTACCTGCATGTTAGAATTTTTTTCTAACAGATCCATAATTCTGTAAAATATTTCAAACACCTATATTTAAATAAAGCATCACTCATTTCTTCATATGTAAAATAATTTCTGACAATTTACATTATCTTTATTTTTATTTGGTCATGGTTAAATGAGAGGTGATTGCTATAGTATCTAAAAGTGTTTGTTTAACTTATCAAAAATAGTTTTTAATTTTAAATATATAAAAAATAATTATTAAATATTCATAATTTGTCATAAAAAATAAATTAAACAAAAATTAGACACTAAATTATAGACACCACAAAATTCACTTAAATTATAATGTAAATGCCAAAAAATACTAGTAAATGATGGGTCCGGTATGAGGATGCATGTGAATATGAAATATGAAATAGGAAATAATCATCAGAGAAAGTATAGTTTTGTAAAAAACTAGATAAATAAATCACTAATTTAAAAAGAAAAATGTAAAACTGTAATTAAAATTTATTATTTTTAGCCATTAATTAATTATTAATATTTAAAAGTGTAGACTAAAAATATGTTATTAAACTATTAAATCAAAAAAATTAAATTAATGAATAAAAATGAAAAAAAAAAAAAACTATAAGGAGTTGGCTAGAAACAAACCATTTAGAAGAGAGCTTGTAAACTAAGGTTTGAATGTTTGATCAACCTGATTTGAGATGAGCTACTTCGAAGGCCATGATATAATGGTAAAACTAAGCTTTCCTGATAAATATGGACATTCAATCCAACTGAGGGAGACGCAGAAGTAGGTTCCAATACAGGAAATTCAAAGCTGCCATTATCAAAGTTATAAAGAACTATCTTAGAAGACGATGCAACTGCCATAATAACATTTTTCCAGATATACAATGGGCGCAATGATCTCCAGATAGACGCCAAGAAAGACGCGGGTGACAGGGGATGATGACGAATTTAGTCCAAGATTGAGGCACTCCATACTCTTTCATTACCCATACAGACCAATGAATTTTCTCATGATTAAAACAACATGCAAGGCAGTTCCTCAACAAACATAACTGTAGGAAGATGGTTTTATTATACTGATTATTGAGGGGCAGGAAAAACTCAGTAAAAGTCTCATTCACAAAGTTAAGAGTGGCGGTGCCAGGCACAAATACCCCTCTATCATCACCATTTATGCTGCCAATTGGAATATCTTGAATGGCACTCTTGCAAGGGTTCCGGCAAAATGTATAAATTCTGATTGCACATTTCCTTATCTCATGTAGAATCTCAACAAGCTTGTACTTGTCATTCACATGATCATAGCCGAAGCTGCTAGCTATTAAGAAGCCCCAATTCCCAGCGATTCGGATGCCAATCCAGTACAGGGATTCAACAATATGGCATGGTTTCTCATGTCGCCGGAAGCCTCATGCAAGCACAGCAATCCATTGCAAGAGCCAGGAATTCTGTACCTACTTCCCTCGAATTGAACCGCTTCCGTAGGCTTGGAAGGATTGTCCAACAAGGATCGTACAGAGAAAACTTCCAATCTTTTTGTAGGGTAAGAGCTGAGGATAGTGATAAAAAGCTCGTAGCCCGCTCAAACATGGATCCGCGGCAATTGAACGTCGAACATGATCGTTGGCGAATTGGGAGCTGGAAATTAGGGTTCTCCATGAATTGCACACACTCTGTAACCGAAGAAGCGACCTCGCCGGAAGGCTCAGCAAGATTTCTCTGATGAGTTCATCCGAAAGGACTGGCAGCGGCTGCGATGACGTTACCACTGAAGATTAGGGTATTACTAAAGGGCTAGCAGAGGATTAGTAACAATTCTATCTCTTGCTACATAAGTCTGTATAACAATTGGTAGAACTCAATTACTTCAGCAGTTATACATGTACAGTAAAGAGTTTTATCACATATATCTGTGACCAAAGCCTGATGATAACCAAATGAGACATATGCCAAGTCAGGGAAAGAAGAGTTCAAAAGATAATTACAGATTGTGAATACAACTGCTGTCAAACCTAAGGTCTTTAGTATGTTCAAAAGACATCTCATGCAACATATAACATTGTATCATAGGATAATGAAAAAATGTTCAATATTGATGCCCAGCCATGTCTGTGGTTCAGCTCTCAGAATACTTCTAGGGGATTTTTAGTGGTTTAGAACCATACTGGGACATGGCTATTTCATAAATGCAATTCTGCATATTGGACAAAAGTCATTGATAAAAAGGAAAAGTATCTTATCCCATGTCTTGCTAAAAGCTTAAAAAAAGCTTCTTTTTTTTTTATTTGTATCCATACTCCATACTATTGCTGATTACCATCAAGTAAAGGATGGATGGTTGTAGACCTCAAATCCTTTAGGAAAAGTAGCAGCTTGCAAAGGATTTTTCTCCATAGTGTTCTTATGGCAAAGAAGCTGCATTATCATAGCATGATTCTCAGGCCTTTAAAAAAGGAATATCAAGAAAAAAACTACTTTAATTGCCAAACTTTTCACAGTACAAAAGAGTAATAACATGCAACTCTCAAGAACTAATTCTCACTTAGAACATTAAGCTTGAGCTTGAACAGAAGTAAAATTGCTGCCTACTATTGAGTATCCAAGTAAATATTATTATTTAAACTTTAGTCAGTAAAAAAATGGTAAAAAAGAACTTTTTATTGTCCAACCTCTTCTAACATATCAGACTTTGAATTGTTATATTAGTTAATTTTTAATTTCAATAATGATAGTAACGAAACAATTCCTTCATCTAATTTTTTCAATACAAATATAAAACTGTAGAACATGTATAACTTGTCTCATTCAGTTATCATTAGGCTTTGGTGTGTATAATTGTGGAATGAGGAAACTCAGAGTTCTATTTTTCAACTCAGCTCTGCATACCTATATTGTAATCCATAAATAATATTTCACTTAAAATGAAAGCAGCAGCAGTACCAAGTATTGTCTCATCAAGATTATTTGTTTATATTAAAAAAGAGAAAAAATAAAGTAAAAGAAATGCAGTAGCAAAGCTTTAATCTATTTTCAGTTTCTTATGGATGAGTTCATCAATTTCTTGTCTTGTAATAATAAAAATTACGGCTCTCAGCACCATGCACGTCTTTCCCCCCAAGTAAGCTTATTATCTTCATCAAATATGTCTGGTTACTGTGTAGCTCTGTGACCATTTATAATGACTCTACTTGTTTCTAAGAATAAGATAATCGTACAAGTGGGGATCTTAGAAACTGAAATGTCAGTTTTCGAAATTGTGAACTTGGTATGTTTTTTCAAGAAAGGATTTGGTGACTCGAGTAGTTTTTATTTCAATAACAATACTATATCAGAAACCACATAACAAATTATGACTGGATGCATTTGAAAAATGAGATCATAGTATCATATGCTGGTTGTGTATTAGCCTTTCCCATCAAACTTAAAATTAAGAAAATCAACATAACGTTTTCCAGGTTTCAACATAAAAATATTGGTTTTGTGAAGTATTTAAATTAACACACATTTAATTATATACTTACAAAAACTAATTTTCCATGGAATTTTCTTAAAATTTATTTTGAGACACAGCTCTAGGTTTCAATGCATAAGCCTTGAAGCACGTCTATAAAACTTAACATAATCTACCTCAAGTCCACAACCTCACATCCTCTTTTTGAAAATGATTTATCGAATCAAAGACTTTGAAAAGTGCTCACAACTTTCTCAACAAAACACGAACATAAAAAACCACTTTTGCTCCGAATTTTCTACAAATGGTCAATTGATCAGATTTACTTAACTTTCATGTGAGATACTTCTAAGTTCCAAAGCATTAGTTTAGATACAAAATTATTTGATGCAACTGGAGGGGGATTATATTGATTAAAGTATACAAAGTGATGTACCAAACCACTAAATAAATCATCAGCAAGTTAAAAGGAAAGATAAATATTCCTAACATATGATCGAGATGAGAAGGTAGCAATTACCCTTTGTGAAGATTTTCTCTGCATGGCTCCTGATTTGTCCAGCAGTCTTGGTTCCTATTATCCTATATGCTCTGTACAACCGAATCAAAACACCAAAAAAGAAAAAGGAGAGGGGAAGACAGGAAGAAAAAGAGATTCCAATTAACATTAAAAAAGAAAAAGGTCAGCAACTGACATCAAATTCTCAATTCTGAGTTTGGATATACTTCGATTTTAATTGGTAATCTAAACTGAACATATGCATCAGATGAAATGCCAAGAGAATAAAAGCATGACTTGCATTAAATAATGGGATAATTGGTTGCATGACTTGCATCTAAGATCAGAATTTCATCCCAAGCATAAATTATACAATAAGTGCAAAGGGATACTTGTACATTATATTCCTACAAATCTAGCCTGGGCATATGAATTTGAAATAACAGAAAGAATAATCACAAGAATTAGTTGGCAAGAATCAAAGCATTTAGAAGAGAGATTGTACACTAGGGTTTGATAAACCAAATTTGGGACGAGCTACTTCGAAGGCAACGATATGATGGTGAAACTAAGCTTTCATGATAAATATAGAACCACAATCCCATTGAGACATCTGCAGGAGTAGGTTTCAGTAGAGGAAATTCTAAGCCGCCATCATCCAAGTTATACAAAACTATCTTTGAAGTTGATGCCACCGCCATAAGAAGAGTATTTCCCCAGATATATAATGGATGTAACTCAGCACCAGTAAGCAGTGAGTGACAGTGGATGGTGGCTAATCTAGTCCAAGATTGAGGCATTCCATATTCCTTCAGCAGCCACACAGACCAATGAGTTTTCTCATGGCTGCAACAAAATGCAAGGCAGTTCTTCAGCACACACAAGTGTGGGCAGATGAAGGATTTATTTTCCGGAGCCTTGAGGTTGAGGGGCAGAGAAAACTCACTACAAGTCTCCTTCACCAAGTCAAGGGAAAGAACCAAACCATGCCAATGAATCCAATTAAGAGTGGCGGTGCCAGGCACAAATACCCCTTTACCATCACGAATTATCCTTTTAAACGCGGTATGTTGAATGATTCTCCTCGAAGGGTTTGGACAAAATGTATAAATTCTGGTTTCAAATCTAAGCGGTTCCTGTTTATGTATCTGATCTACAACCGCAACAAACTTGTACTCGTCATTTACATGATCATATCCGAAGCCGCAAACTCCTATCAAACCCCGAATTTTCAGCGGTTGGGATGTCAATCCAATACAGGGATTCCACATCATGATACAGTTATCCATGTCAGTAATGTCTTGCAAGCACAACAATCCGTTGCAAGAGCCAATAATTTCGTGGCTACTTTTTCCCGCGAAGCGAACGACTTCAGTAGGTTGGGAAGGGTTCTCGAACAAAGATCGTACCGAGAAATCTCCGAATTTTTTGTATTTGTAGAACCAACAACCATGATAAACAACTCGTGGATAGCTAAAACTTGGATCAGCCGCGATTGAACGAACATGATCATTGGCGAATTGGGAGCTGGAAATTAAGGTTCTCCATGAACTGCACACACTCTGAAATCTAAGCAGCGACCTCGCCGGAAGCCTCAGCAATATTTCTCTGATGAGTTCATCTGGAAGGACTGAAAGTGGCTCCGATGGCGTTACCGTTGAAGGCGGCAGCCGTTTCAGGCGGTTTCTGGTGACTCTCAAACGCTTCCTGTTCCTCTTCACATAATCACTAGGCTGCGTCATAGCTACTTGAAGGAGAGATTAAGCTATTTGGATTTCCGCGGAGGTTGGGGGCGAATGGAGATGGCGCAAAAACGTTGCCTCACGAAAGATAGCGGCTCGGTGCTATTTATTTCTTCCGGTTCCTTTCCCGCGATATAACGCCAACGCCTGCGTCTTGAGTTTTGAAAATAGAGATTCAAAAATATATCTCACTATCTTTTTAATCTCTGTATTTAAAATATTTAAAAGAAACAAAAATCTATCTATTTAAGAATCAAATCTTAAAATTGGTTGTTTGTGCTCTATATGAATTTATATTTATTTTATAGATTTTTTTCTTTTAAAAAAAATATTTTTTACATAATAAATAAACAAAAATTTTTTTTATTTTATTTTATCCAAACATTATTGATAGATAATAAAATCTTTTTATATGAGATATCTAAATATAAATCTTTTACTTTTTGTAAAAGATCTTTTAAAAAAGATATTAAAAAAGATATCTTTTAAAAATAACATTCAAACAAACACTTAGTTATAAAAGTAAAAAATCTAAAAAAAAATCAAAAATTTTTTTTTAAAAAAATTATAATTTACATATTTTTTAAAAAAATTATAAAAAAATTTATACATAATAAATAAACAAAAATATTTTTATATTATTTTGCCTAAATATAATTAATAAATAAAAGATTTTTTTATATGAAATATCTAAATATAATTTTTTTTAATAAAAAATCTTTCATAAAAAAATAACTTAAAAAATATTTTTTTAAAAACTCATTTAAATAAATCCTAAACTTTTTAGTAGATCAAATTTAGTGGCTATTTTTTTTTCCACACCCCACGTTCTTAGTACTTATAGTAATTAACTAATTATCTTTTCTCCGCGCATTTTTTGCCATCATTTTTGTTGCTCTTTAATTGTTTTCCCTGCTGAATCATTGATATGCATATAAATGGCTAATAAATATATTTTATATATACATATATTTAGTTAATAAGGCTATTATAAAAAAATAAAGTGCAATTTAACATGCATAAGCATTTAAGCATAACTCCTATAATTAAATAATATATATTTTAATTCAATTAATTTAAATATACGTTATTTGATTCAATTTATTTTCATGTTAATGTGAGTAATTACTTATCAAAAATTTCTCTTCATTTCTTTCTCTGATCTTAAATATTTTTATTTTAAATCTGAAATTTTTATCTATTATTAATATTTTATTTTAATATCAAATATAATACTTTGTTAATATTTGCTTGCAATTTATTATTTAATAATTTAATACACCATCAATTATATAGTCGTGAATATTACTTTAATTTATTAAAAAACACAATCTTATTCTTTTTTTATTTTAACTATTTCTGTATTTCATAACATACTCACCAATTACTCTTTCATTCTTTCATTCTGTAATATTTTTTCTCCTATGATACAATATTTTTACTTTTTTTTATAAGCTATAAAATATTATTATTTATTATTATACTCTCTCTCTCTCTACAAAATTACAAACTAGTGTTATTACAGTCTTCAAATGATCAAAATATTCACTATTAAAATGATATAAAGCATCGAAGTGAGGTGCAATGGTTTATTTAGATCCAGAGCTTTAAGTCCTTGCAATTCCTTCCCTGCCTCTATCAAGCCTATTGCCTGTTCAATTCAATAAATTAAGGGTTATGCTCCAGCCACCCAAAAAAGGTATCCAGGGGCAATAGAATCTCAAGGATCCAAGTTACAAAGCAAAAGGAAATGCTTGCCTGTGCAGCACTGCTTGATGGTTCTTCCTCACTGGCACTGCAATTACATGGCTTATACAGCAGCAATAATTCATCAATTTCCATGACTCAAGGAATGAAGATTAGCAGCAAAAGAGTACATTACATGGCAAGACAACCTTGGTACCGAAGCAACAACCAAAGTTCATATAAAGCAAAGAAAAGAAAAGAAATGAACCTGCTTTTTTCTTGTATCGAAAGAACTTGAATTAATAACCTTCAACCTCTACAAAAACTTAGTAACCAATTATCAAAGACTCAACAGTATCAAATCCGTTCCAAAAAATCAAAATTAGTATCACAACACCAACAAACAAGAAGAATCTGAATAATGACATCAAAAAATAAAAAATAACCTAGACTAATTAATTCTAACATATCAATTTCAGGTCATTTACAACCACAAAGAACTATCAAAAGCCTGAAATAAACTCACTCTTGGGCAATAAATTAGCACATACTAATAACATCAACGAGTTTATACTTTAAACTGTATCAGCAGAGTAATGAGATAGTTTTTCTAATGAACAATAATCAACATATTTCCCTTATGATACAAGTATTTGTTTAGGACCTTATTTTTCTGAACAACAAGAAAAAGTTCCTGCCAAAAAAGAGAGCCTTGGCGGCCATAGAATAAAATGCTAAAAACAAGTAATTTATTTTTATTTTTTCAAAGCAAGTAAACTAAATCATTCAAACACTTACTTCATTTGACATCAAAAAACTAACTTGAACAAAAATAAAATCAAAGTCAGAATAAGAAAAATCAAATGAACAAAATGGATGAAAGATAGTAGTAAAAGTAAAGAAAGTGGACTCAGAAAGTGTTAGAATCACCAATTCACCATTATATGTGCTCTTTCTGAGGTGAAGTCCAAGTAGTAGCATTTAGTGTTATGTCAAACTTATTAAATGGCTTTCCAAGTTGTAGCTTCTTAAAAGGTTCAGAGATTTCACTCATATTCCCTTACAATTTTGCTAACTTTCCTAACTTTCCCTTACAATTTTCATCAACAAGTAGCACAAATCTTAAAATGCTAATAATTATTACCTGTTCCAAAGTTGGTCTTGACTCGATCTGGAATATAGACAAACAAGGATAACCACTCTAGCCTAAATTTTTGTAATCTGCCAAATTCAGTTTATCAAACAAATCAGATACCTCAACATACTTTCATAGGAATGAAATCTTAATAATATATTCTCCAAATCTTTCACAGCCATCATTGCTTTTTTTAATTAGCTTTTGATATATATATATATATATATATATATATACAATAACAACTACTATCAAAGTAATTAACAACTACTATCCCATGTTGAAGGTTCCTCAATAATAATGTAAAGTCAAAAATTAACTATATCCCTCTTCTAATGCTAAATATCTAGTTCTAATTATTATTGTCGAAACATTGAGACAAAGAATGAAGGGAGTCTGGGAATATAAACCTAGCTAGAAAAAGAACTATTGCTTACTTTGTTAGTCAAATTATTTTGATTCGGAATCAGGCATAAAACGAATAGAGGATCCTAAGAAATTTCATTAGTTAAAAACTGTGTGTATAAAAAACAGAGAGAAGAAAATCTTAATATATATATAGAGAGAGAAAGAGAGTAACCTTCTGCTCTTTCAGGAGAGAAATTTGTGCTTTCAGTTTGATGGACAAGAAGGAGAAACAACTAGAGAACAGGGGAATGGATTATCAGTGAGGTAAATTATTAATCCAACATCATAACCAAAGTCATTATCATCAGTGAGGTTTTCAACATATCATATCTTGAATGATCACAAAATAAAGAAGTGCGTGCATAGCTAATAGCCATCGGAGTTGCCTAGAATCTGATCTTGATAAGAACGCTTAGCAATATATATATATATATATATATATATATATAGTGGTTGATATTTTATATCCATACAGCATTTTGAAAATATTTGGCATGGCCATTAAGGTAAAATTCGACTAACCGAATCTTGAACCAACCCCTTGACACCTTGCTGAGAAAGCCAAGGTTTCCCTCACAGTCATTTCTCCAATATGAACATCATTCTGGCTAATGTATATTGCAGTTCTTTGAGGTACAAACTCATTCATTTCATGGCCATTATAGGTAACTCTGCCACTAACCTGCAACATATTTTTCAGCAAAAAATGGATCTAAGGTGAGCAATAATCATGGTTTGGTTAGATTATCTGATTGATGCATACATGAAGAAAAACATGAAAGAAGCACTTTAACCTTAAGATCCAGACCAAGCTTTCCTGCCAGAGCCAAAAGAAGTGTGGTTTTTCCAGAACTTGGAGGGCCTAAAAGCAATGTCATCCCGAAAATGAAAACAAAATGTAGTGGTGAATAGGAAGATGAATAAAGTTTAAGCTTCAGGATTTCAACTAATCCTATCTTCTTACCTACAAGGTCTTACAATTCCACTAGTATCTTTAAGAATGGTCACTTGCTTCTTTTGGCTTGAAAGGATATGAAGATAATTTAAATAACTTTGGAAGATTAAAAATTTCAGAATAAGTACAAATCTTACACAAACTAAAACCAACAACAATCTTGATTGAAGCATCAAAGGAAAGAGAGATTTAGAAATCACACGTGGTTTACCTCAACTATATTAACAATGAAGTTAAAAAACATGGGTAAGGCTCTGCTGCCAACATGAGCTTCTGCCTCAACATTTAGATGCTCGAACCTGGCTTCAATTGTTGGAATATGGATTCCAACTCCAGAAAATATTCAAAGGAACGTTTTGCAATTTAAAACTGTTGAAGAAAATAAAAGAGAAGACAAGCTTTAACAATGGATATTATATTACCTATCAATTCTTTCCCTCAGCTTCAACAGAAACTTCTCATTATCCTCTTCAGCAGTACCTACCAACCTTTGCAACACTTTCTTTCTTTCAAGAGTTCCAATATCAGTGACATCAATCTCACTCACCTCACCATTGGATGCAGTTAACAAGCCTCTCTTTAAATTCTTACCAATTTTCTTTTTTTCTTTTAAATATTCAACTATGTGATATATTCATAAAAAATATATCACTTTAATATTCATGAATAATAAATAACTTATGTCATCAGGTTAATTTCTTAGAAGTTCATATTATTCTTTAACAAGACTAGTTGGTTAAGTTTGTTAGTCGATGAACGTTTCTAAATAATTATTCCCGAGGAGTGCTAGAGGACTAATATAAAAAAGTGAGAGTTGGCAAAAAACATGACAAATGCGACTGTTGGTCATAAAATAGGGTCTAGAACTACAAGGGGTATCTAGATAATTAAGAATATAAAAGCTCTTTTTCTTTGTGACATGGCTTATCGTTTTGTTTGTTAAAATCTCCTTTCAACTCTTCCATTTGTTTTTTAAGCTCCAATTCTTTAATACTCAGCAAGAACAGATAACTTATATCACCAGGTTGGTACCTCAGAAGTTCATATTATTTCTTTGACCATCAAGAGAGAAAACAAATGTATCAATACATCATTTTGCCCACTTCCTAGTTCCTAGTATGTTGATCATTGAAAGCTGGTAATCATTTATTTATCACAAGAAATAAAAAATAAAAAATAAAAATGTATTAATTTTGATTTTGTTTAGTCATAAAAGAATCATTTATGACCATGAATCCATAATTTGAAGATGCCAATACTATGGCATGCATCATTCATGCACCAATTATCAGCATATTTCATTTGGTTCATCTGGTAAAGCATCCAGTTTTGTATTCAACAAACAACAACAACAAAGCCTTGTCCCACTAAGTGGGGTCGGTTACATGAATCAAACGACGCCATTGTGCTCTATCATGTATCATGTCTACAGAGAGACCGTTTACATGTAGATCTCGTTTGACCACCTCATGGATGGTTTTCTTAGGTCTTCCTCTGCCTTTCGCCCTTTGTCCATCTTCCATCTCATCCATCCTCCTGACTGAATGTTCTATCGGTCTTCTTCTCACATGTCCAAACCACCTGAGACGCAATTCAACCATCTTTTCCACAATGGGTGCTACTCCAACTCTCTCCCTTATATCTTCATTCCTTATTTTATCCAATCGCGTATGACCACTCATCCATCTCAACATCTTCATCTCTGCCACACTCAACTTATGTTCGTGCTCCCCTTTAGCCGCCCAACACTCCGTACCATACAGCATAGCCGATCTTATAGCGGTGCGATAGAATTTACCTTTAAGTTTTAAAGGCACTTTTTTGTCGCATATAAAACCAGATGCACTCCGCCATTTTGACCAACCTGCTTGGATCCTATGATTTACATCCTGTTCAATTTCTCCATTATCCTGTATGATGCACCCAAGATACTTAAAACTTTTAACTTTTCGTAGGATATTTTCTCCAATCTTCACCTCTATATTGGGTTTTCCCTTCTCAAACTGAACTTACATTCCGTATATTCCGTCTTGCTACGGCTTATGCGCAGACCATACACTTCTAAAGTTTCTCTCCATAACCCCAACTTCTTATTTAGGTCTTCTCTTGACTCTCCCATAAGGACGATATCATCGGCAAAAAGCATGCACCATGGCACAGGCTCTTGGATGTGCTCTGTGAGTACTTCCAAAAATAATGTGAAAAGGTATGGACTTAAGGATGATCCCTGGTGTAATCCTATACCAATAGGAAATTCCTCTGTCGCACCACCTTGAGTCTTCACACTAGTTGTGGCCCCATCATACATGTCTTTAATTGTCCGAATATATGCGATCCTTACTCTCCTCTTTTCTAAAACCTTCCATAAGACATCCCTTGGTACCCTATCATACGCTTTTTCCAAATCAATAAACACCATATGTAGATCCCTTTTATTACTACGATACCTCTCCATCATCCTTCTTAATAGGTATATCGCTTCAGTGGTAGATCTGTCTGGCATAAATCCAAATTGGTTCTCTGTTACTTGTGTCTCTTTTCTCAACCTCCGTTCTATCACCCTTTCCTATAACTTCATAGTATGACTCATAAGCTTAATCCCTCTATAGTTTCCGCAACTTTGTATATCCCCCTTATTCTTGTAGATAGGTACCAAGGTGCTCTTTCTCCACTCATCAGGCATCTTCTTTGACCCTAAAATCTCATTAAAAAGCTTGGTTAACCAGTTGATGCCTTTTTCTCCAAGACCCTTCCAAACCTCAATCGGGATATTATCAGGTCCTACTGCCCTGCAATTTTTCATTTGTTTTAGAGTTTCTTTTACCTCGAAGTCTCGAATCATTCGATAGTAGTCAAAGTTTTGATCTTCTTCCCTTGTACATAATCGACCAAGGCTCGGAAGAGTCTTCTGTCCCTCATTAAATAACTTGTAGAAGTAGCTCTTTCACCTTTCATTAATCTTCTCCTCTTGAGCCAACACCTCTCCATCCTTATCCTTTATGCACTTAACCTGATCTAAATCACTTGTTCTTCTTTCCCGGCTCTTTGCGATTCTATATATACCTTTTTCTCCTTCTTTCGTGCCCAAAGACTGGTAGAGACCCTCGTATGCTCTTGTTCTTGCTTCACTTACAGCCACTTTTGTCTCTTTCTTAGCCGCCTTATATTTTTCCCAGTTATCTGCATTGCGGCATAAAGACCACTCTTTAAAGCATTCCCTTTTTATCTTTATCTTTTCTTGTATACTCGCATTCCACCACCAGGACTCCTTGTCTCTTGGTCCTATTCCTTTAGATTCACCAAAACTTTCTTTCGCTGTTCTTCTAATAACTTCTGCCATCTCCCTCCACATCTCTTCCGCGCTTTCATTCCCATCCCACTTTGCCTCTTCTCCTACCCGTCTTAGGAAGCTTTTTTGTTCATCACCTTTCATCCGCCACCACCTCGTCCTTGGGTTCTTCGTATGATGTCTTTTCCTCAACTTTTGCTCAACGCGAAAATCCATGACGAGCACCCTATGTTGTGTTGTCAAACTCTCTCCCGGAATAATTTTACAGTTAATGCAAAATTTCCGGTCGACTCTCCTCAACAAGAAGAAGTCGATTTGAGAGCTTGTCATGCCACTCTTATAGGTTATAAGATGTTCGTCTCTCTTTTTAAAACATGTATTTGCGATGAGAAGATCAAAGGTTGAGGAAAAGTTCAAAATAGTTTTACCCTCGGCATTGATCACCCCGAAACCATGGCCTCCGTGAATACTCCCATATCCAGTCACTTCTCTCCCAACATGGCCATTTAAATCTCCTCTTAAGAAAATCTTGTCTCCCAAAGGTATGCCTTGAACCAAACTCTCTAGATCCTCCCAAAACCTAATCTTGTATTGTTCGTCTGAACCCACTTGCGATGCATAGGCGCTAATCACATGGAAAACACCTCCCTCCACCACAAGTTTGATAGAGATGATCCGATCTCCCACCCTCTTAACATCCACTACGTCCTTCTTCCACTGTTTATCCACAATTATTCCAACCCTATTCCTATTATTCACTTTTCCTGTATACCAAAGTTTGAAACCAGAAGTATCCAACTCCCTAGCCTTTGCACCAACCCATTTCGTTTTTTGTAGGCACATAATGTTAATCTTCCTCCTTGTCATGGTGTCTACCACCTCCATGGACTTTCCTGTTAGAGTGCCTATGTTCCATGTCCCAAATCTCAACCTTCTGTCGTTTCGACCTTTACCTTTTACTTTGTGAACTAGCTTATTTACTCTCGTCCGTTCACGAAAACGCGAGAACCCTTGCTCATTTAACACTACATCCGGGAACCGATGCAGCGGCTCTTGCTTTGACACCGTACTCGAGCCATACAGCGCGTTGCTTCCAGGCAACGACAAAAAATTAAAAGGAAATGGTACACATTAAATTACATATTACATTCTCTCCCCTTAATTTTACCCTAAAATAATAGGTTTGAATCTAAGATCAAATCTTCATCACAAGCATAAATTTACTGTAAGTGCAAAGGAACACTAGTAAATGATGGTGATTCCTACAAATCCAGCCTGGGCATGTGAATATGAAATTGGCAATAATCATAACAGAAAGTATAATTTTGTAAAAAACTAGATAAATAATCACTGAATTAGAAAAGCAATAAGAAAGGATAAATTCTCAAAAGTCAAAACTCATAAAGAAGGCATAGGAGTTGACTAGAATCAAACCATTATTCAGAAGACAGCTTGTCCGTTAGGGTTTGATTAACTGAATTAGGGATGAGCTACTTGGAAGGTCAGGATCTGGTGGTGAAACTAAGCTTTCGTGATAAATAAAGATGTACAATCCTATTGAAGGAGTAGGTTTCAATACAGGAAATTCAAAGCTACAATTATCCAAATTAAACAGAACTATCTTTGAAGTTAATGCAACCGCCACAAGAATATTGTTTCCCCAGATATACAACGGACGAAAATGATAATTGGATAGACACGGATGGCAGGGGATGACGGCCAATTTAGTCCAAGATTTAGGCACTCCATACTCCTTCATAACCCACACGAACCAATGAGTTTTCTCATGATTAAAACAATATGCAAGGCAGTTCCTCAGCACACATAACTGTGGGAAGATGAAGGTTTTATCATCCGGATCATTGAGCGGCAGAGAAAACTCACTAAAAGTCTCCTTCACCAAGTCAAGGGAAAAAACCAAGCAACCCAGGATGGCATGGCTACGAATCCAATTAAGAGTGGCGGTGCCAGGAACAAATACCCCTTTACCATCACCCTTTATGCTGCTAAATGGGATACCTTGAATGGCTCTCTTGGAAGGGTTGCGACAAAATGTATAAATTCTAGTTGTATATTTCCCCGTGTGCTTTACAATCACAACAAACTTGTACTTGTCATTCACATGATCATAGCCGAAGCCGCGAACCGATAAGAAATTTCCACATTCCACTGATAGGGTTGTCAATAATCCAGTACAGGGATTCCACAACCTGACACAGGTGTTGAAGCCAACATCAAACAGCAAGCACAGCAATCCATTGCAAGAGCCAATAACCATGTAGTTACGTCTCTCCTCGAAGAGAACGACTTCCGTAGGTTTGGAAGAGTTCTCGATCAAGGAGCGTAAGGAGAAATCTCCGAATCCGTAGTGGCAACTATGATGATAAGCAACTCGTGGCCCACTCAAACTTGGATCCGCGGCGGTTGAATGTTGAAGATGGTCTTTGGCGAATTGGGAGCTGGAAATTAGGGATTCCCATGAAGTGCACACTCTCCGTAACCGAAGCAGTGACCTTGCTGGAAGCCTCAGCAAAATTTCTCTGATGAGTTCATCCGGAAGAAACGGCAGCGGCTGCGATTGCGTTACCGTCGAAGACAGCAGCCGTTTCGGGGCATTTATGGTGACTCTTAAAGGCTTACTCTTCCTCTTCCTCTCCCTCTCGTAATAATCACGTGGCTGCTCCATAACAACTTCAAAAGAGGTTAGCGGCGGCCACGACGGCGAAAATATTTAGCTTCGCAAACTTGGAACTTACCCGACTATTTCCATTTCCTATTTCTCTTTCCGTGGGTCACGTGACTACGTGTGCCTTTCTAAAAGAGTTAAATAACCAAACAAAATTCAAAAATTAATCCCACTCTTTTTTTTTGCAACATAAAAGACTTGACTGCTTGAGCGAGTTTTTATGAAATTCTTTTTATAAAATAGAGTAATTTTATGTTTGAATAATTTATATAAAAATATTTTTTATTTTTTTATAATATTAAAAAAAATTTACAGTAAAAAATATTTAAAAAAAGATGTAAATTTTAGTTTTTTTAAAAATTATATTTTCTAATTCATCTACTGTTTTAAGTTTTGTTACTAAAATTTTTTCAAAGATATTAAAACAATAAAAATATTTTTTTATTAAAATTTTTTTTCTATAAACTTAATTTCAACCAAATAAATTCAAAATGAATTATCCATCTCGAGTAAGTAAGGGCAGAATGGGTATTCGTATATCCGGATAATGTTGTCATTTTTACTCAAAATTATTCATTATAGCTCTCACGATGTGACATGATCAAAACTTTATCACTCTCATATAATTCATTTGATTATGTCTCTCTTGAATTCAGTATATCATATTATTCAACAGCGAAGTTTCAAATAAGTTTTTTCTTTTTAGAGAAAATGCCACTCTCTTCCCTTACGAGATGTTAAAATATCACTTCTCTCTCCTTTATTTTATAAATGTACATTTTCCTCCCTTCTAACTTTTAAAAAACCTCCTCTTTAATCCATTTTAAATTTTTTGTATTAATAATATTAACTTTATCTATTTTTTATGAAAAAAAATAAATTATTTTTTGAAAAAATATCCATTAACAAAAATTTTATTTTTTATCATTAAATTTTGCTTACCAAAATATCCTTTAATAAATTATTCTTTTATTAATTAAATTGTATTTTTAACAAAATATTTTCAAAAAAATTAATAATTAAATTATTTTTTTCTAAGATACCTATTTTTCAATAATTAAATTGTGATTTTACTAAAATTTTTGTTAATAATTATTTTTATATTTATTATTAATTTTTTTTATATTAATATATATTATTTTAATATTAAATAAAAAAATCTTACCACTAGTAATATGTATAACAATTAATATTTATTGATATTGAAAAATAATCTTACTAAAATTTTTTATTTAATATTAAAATAATATATAGATATCAAAAAATTAATAGTAAAATATAAACAAATTGTTAACAAAAATTTTGGTAAAATTATAATTTAATAATTAAAAATTATTAAAGAGTATTTAAAAAAATAACATAATTATTAAATTTTTTAAAAATACAATTTAATCAATAAAAAAATAATTTATTAAAGAATATTTTATTAAGCAAAATTTAATAATAACAAATAAAATTTTTGCTAATGAATGTTTTTTTAAAAAATAATTTTTTTTCTTAAAAAATGGATAAAGTTAACATTAGTTAACACAAAAAGTTTAAAATAGATTAAAAATGAGGTTTTTTAAAAGTTAGAAGGGAGGAAAATGTACATTTATAAAATAGAGGGGAGGAGAATGTCATTTTAGCATCTCACAGGAGAGTGGAGTGAAATTTTCTCTTCTCTTTATTTTACATGTTTAAATATCTTTAGTTTTTTTATTAATGGATTTGAGTCAAATTGATTCATGCCCTCTACATAAATCTAGTTTCATTTTTCTTTAAAATTTCTAATATAAAATTTGATGACAGAAAGAATTTGAATTGAATGCAAAGGTTGCAAGAAGAATGGATGGGTTAATTTCTGTGATTGTGTAGGTAAGAAAAAAGAATAATAACAGCAATATTATTAAAAAGTTGATTCATTGGGAGAGCCGTGGATGGCTCCATAAAAGCTAAGGCAGTTCAAAAAGACAAACTAGTAAACTTTGATTTGAGTTTTTAGTTTGATTTCTGAAAAGAACTCTAATTAGGGTAGCAGTTATGATCATATTTGAAGTGATAGTCCTCATATTTAGATGCATACAAGAAAAAAGTGAAATCTATTGACTTTATTTATGCTCGTATATCATTAGAACTTATAAAGTTTCCGAGTGTTTGAAGAATTCACAGCTGACTTAACTTGTTTTCAATTTCGTATATATTCATATATTTGAGACATCTATGAGACTCTCACTTTGTGAATTAGTTTTCTTTTTGTCATGTTAGTAGAAAAGTGAAAAATATGCAGCCCATGCTTTAGAAAAGCTTTCTTAATAGACAATATTTTGTTTGCATCTGCAATATAATATTTTACGTGTAATTAACTGTGCAAATAAAGATGATAATAAATAGTTATTTTGGGACTCAAAAAGTACATATTTTGACAAAATAGATCTCTGGACACCGTAACAACAAAATATTCTTGAACAATAGTTTTGTTTGACAAGACAATTCATATATTTGATCAACTTTTAACTTAATCAACTATTTTTTTATGAAATTATTACTTTAATTTTATTACAATTTACATCATCTTCATCTTCAGGGTTAAATTAGAGGTAATTGTTATAGTATCTAAAAGTGTTTGTCTAATTTATTAAAAATAGTTAAAAATTAATATTTAATGTTAAAAAATATAAAAAATAATTATTAAATATTCAAAATTTATTATAAAAAATAAATTAGACACTAAATTATAGGTACCATAGAATTCACTTAAATTATAATGTAAGTGCGAAAGAATACTAGTAAATAATGGATTGATGGTCATTCTTACAAGTCCAGCATTAGTATGTGAATATGAAGGATGAAATAGGAAATAATCATCACAGTAAATTAATATTTAAAAACTAGATAAATAAATCACTAATTTAAAAAAAAATATCATGTTATGAGTTATCAGTTAACTATTAATATTTAAAAAAAATATCATATTATCAGTTATCAGTTAATTATTAATATTTAAAAATATAGACTAAAAATATGTTATTAAATTATTAAATAAAAAATATTAAATTAATAACTAAAAATGATGACAAAAAAAATAAACTATAAGGAGTTGACCAGAAACAAACCATTTAGAAGAGAACTCCTACACTAGGGTTTGATCAACCTAAATTGAGATCAGCTACTTCGAAGGTTACGATACGATGGTGAAATTAAGCTTTCGTGATAAATATGGACATAGAATCAAATTGAGGGAAATGAATAAGTAGGTTCCAGTACATGAAATTCAAAGTTGTCATTATCTAAGTTATAAAGAACTATCTTTGAATACAATGCAACTGCCATAATAACATTTTTCCAGATATACAATGGGCGTAAATGATCACCAGATAGACGCCAAGATAGACACGGGTGACAAGGGATGATGGCCAATTTAAAGGAAGAATGACGGCGAAGGGACACAAACTTTTCACCTCCGATTTAGGTAGAAAAAATCGAGATTTTACGTGAAATCGGAAAAGTAAATTAAAAATGTAAAACTTAAAATCTTAATAAGATTTAAATGGTAAAATTGTCAGACTTAATACAAATTTCGTAAAATCAATAAACTCATTTAAAATCGTAATATCGGAAGATTTTAAGAGTTAAATCGAGATTTTAGCTACTTCCAAAGGCTCAGCACTATTTATTTCCAACTCCTTTTCCGCGGGCTGAGTGTGCCTTTCAAAAAAAGAGTTGAATAATTCAAAATTCAAAATTTAAAAATTCAACAATTTAACAATTAATCTCACTATCTTTTTAGAGACAAAGAGTGAAATTAATGTGTGTTTAAAAGAAACAAACTCTATCTATTTGAGAATTAGGTTTTGAAATCGGAAGTCTGTTCCCTATTCAAATTTTGAGCTCCAAATTATTCACCCACTTTTTTTTATAAGAAAACTATAAAAATTATACAAGCAACTTAACTTATATTAGAAAAAATTAACTATTATCCGGATAATTAAGGCATATAAGAATTTTGTTATATGAGTCTTAATCTACGCAGTGACTTATTGTTAATAATCTTGTTTAAACTCTTACCTTTTTCTTTCTTTTAAGCTCTTCAGTTATGATGACACCAAAAAAGAAAAAAAAAAAAGTTATGTGATATGCCTATGAAAAACTGTTGTTTTAATCTTCATGAATAACGAATAATATTTAATAAATGTATATATTCTCCCAGTATTTATATGGTTATGTGGCATTACTCAATGTTGAATACCTTTTGTCAACATGACCCCTGTTACCAAACAGTATTTTCTCTTGAACATAAACTCCAATCTCACTTACTATTGATCAATTCAAACTTAAGAGTAAATGTGTACCTTCCAATAATTACAGAAATTGCTCTCATTTAACCTTTTCATATTGAACCCCACATTAGGGAGGCGACTTAAGATAAAAGTTTTAGACTCTTTTGTTTCAATAGCTAGCTTTTGAATTCTAGTTCTGAGGTTTTATGCTTTATTAATAGTTGGCTAGACGATTACATGTGAAGGATTTTGATCAATAGAAGGTTTTGATCGACAAAAGAATTAACTGTGATCAAGTAAAATGTCAGAGTGTAGAGTGATTAGTGAAGGGACGGAAATGGATCTTCTCAATTTTTTTCTAACTTGAGGAGGTAAAATGTAACCTCTCACTAATAATTTTATAAATAGGACTAAGAGAAGGCATGAAAAAAAGAGTATTGAAGGATTAGAAATCACACTTTACTCCCTCAATTGAAACAAAAAATTGAGAAGATTCATTCCCGTAAAGGGACCAACCATGATCGAGTTAAGCACAGTCAAATATAATGTATCATTATATAGTTTCCTTTCTCCTAATTAATATGTATTTTACTATTTTCTCTACGTAAATCTGTTTTGCCATTGCCACATTAGCTTTTTAGTAATTAGATGTAATAACTATAGTGTTAAGCTCAATTGCTAATCTATGATGTATCTTTTATGTGGTTAAGTTGTTTAACATTGTTCATAATGTGAATGTTCATTCATGGTAATTTCATATCATGTAAGTTCTTCTATAACGGGGAAAACTAAATGTTCAAGAGAATTTTGACGAAGTACAAAACAACTAAAAACATTGAGATTCCGATTCCAAGTCTATCCATTGAACTTTCAAGCTCATTAGCAATGTATCATTTTCTTCTACTAGCTAAGTATGTTGATTCTACGAAGGATTCTAGTTATTATTCATCATAACAAGGGAAAAAGAATATAACTGCATTAATGGGTTTGCTTCGGTTTTACCAGTATAAGATTGATTGATGATGATTTTGTGCCCAAAATTCAAATATCTTAACACTATAGATCATACATGTATTGTTTATTTCTTATCCAATGGACAAAACCAATTCTAGGTATCAATGCAAAAACCAAAATGTTAAAACCAAAATGGAAGAACATAATATGTAACTGTAGTCATTAAATTACGGGATATTATAGTTTCTATTTTCTTTCTTCCCTTAATTTAACCCTAAAAATGATAACTTGTCATATAAAAATAGAACTTGATACTAGAAAAAATTAACTCTAATTGTAAAAGAACACCAGTAAATGATAGTCATTCCTTAATATCCTAAATAAAGCAGAAAAATTGCTGTGACATTGTGATTTAGCAATGGGGAACAATCATGTCAACAGAAAGTATAGTTTTGCAGCCCTACACCAAGTCTGAAAAAACTATATAAATAAATCATTCAACTAGAAGAATAGCTAGAAACTAAAAAGCGGGGGGAAGCCATTACCAATAGAGGAATTCACTTGGAAGAGGTTGTAGACATGGGTTAATCCTACAAATCCAGCCTGGGCATGTGAATATGAAATTGGCAATAATCATAACAGGTAGTATAATTTTGTAAAAAACTAGATAAATAATCACTAAACTAGAAAAGCAATAAGAAAGTCATAGGAGTTGACTAGAATCAAACCATTCAGAAGACAGCTTGTCCGTTAGGGTTTGATTAACTGAATTTGGGATGAGCTAATTGGAAGGCCAGGATATGGTGGTGAAACTAAGCTTTCGTGATAAATAAAGACGGACCATCGGAAATTCAAAGCTACCATTATCCAAATTATACAGAACTATCTTTGAAGCTAATGCAACCGCCACAAGAATATTGTTTCCCCAGATATACAATGGACGATAGACACGGATGGCAGGGGATGATGGCCAATTTAGTCCAAGATTTAGGCACTCCATACTCCTTCATGACCCACACGAACCAATGAGTATTCTCATGATTACAACAATATGCAAGGCAGTTCCTCAGCACACATAACTGTGGGAAGATGAAGGTTTTATAGTCCGGATCATTGAGCGGCAGAGAAAACTCACTAAAAGTCTCTTTCACCAAGTCAAGGGAAAAAACCAAGCAACACAGGATGGCATGGCTACGAATCCAATTAAGAGTGGCAGTGCCAGGAACAAATACCCCTTTACCATCACCCTTTATGCTTCTAAATGGGATATCTTGAATGGCTCTCTTGGAAGGGTTGTGGCAAAATGTATAAATTCTAGTTGTATATTTCCGCCTGTGCTTTACAATCACAACAAGCTTGTACTTGTCATTCACATGATCATAGCCGAAGCCGCGATCCGATAAGAAATCCCCACATTCCACCGATGAGGTTGTGAATAATCCAGTACAGGGATTCCACAACCTGAACCTGACACAGGTGTTGATGCCAACATCATTAAACAGCAAGCACAGTAATCCATTGCAAGAGCCAATAACCATGTAGTTACGTCTCTCCTCGAAGAGAACGACTTCCGTAGGTTTGGAAGAGTTCTCGATCAAGGAGCGTAAGGAGAAATCTCCAAATCCGTAGTGGCAACAATGATGATAAGCAACTCGTGGCCCACTCAAACTTGGATCCGCGGCGGTTGAATGTTGAAGATGGTCTTTGGCGAATTGAGAGCTGGAAATTAGGGTTTTCCATGAACTGCACACTCTCCGTAAGCGAAGCAGTGACCTTGCTGGAAGCCTCAGCAAAATTTCTCCGATGAGTTCATCCAGAAGAAACGGCAGGGGCTGCGATTGCGTTACCGTCGAAGACAGGAAGAATATAAAATTTGATGACAGGAAGAATTTGAATTGGAGGCAAAGGTTGCAAGAAGAAAGGATGGGTTAACTTCTGTGATTGTGTAGGTAAGAAAAAAGAATAATAACAACAATATTATTAAAGAGTTTATTCATTGGGAGAGCCGTGGATGGCTCCATAAAAGCTAAGGCAGTTCAAAAAGCCAAACTAGTAAACTTTGATCTGAGTTCTTAGTTTGATTTCTGAAAAGAACTCTAATTAGGGTAGCAGTTCTGATCATATTTGAAGTGATAGTCCTCATATTTAAATGCATACAAAAAAAAATGAAATCTATTGACTTTATTTTATGCTCGTATATCATTAGAACTTATAAAGTTTCTGAGTATTTGAAGAATTCACAGCTGACTTAACTTGTTTTCAATTTTGTATATATTCATATATTTGAAAAGTAGCAGCTTGCAAAGGAAAAGTGGCAAAGGATTTTTCTCCATATAATGTTCTTACTGCAAAGAAGCTGCATCATCATAGCATGATTATCAGGCCTTTAAAAAAAAAGAATATCAAGAAACAAACTACTTTAATTGCCAACTTTTTCACAGTACAAAAGAGTCATAACATGCAACTCTAAAGAACTAATTCTCACTTAGAACATTAAGCTTGAGCAGTAACAGAAGTAAAATTGCTGCTACTATTGAGTATCCAAGTAAATTGAAATGTGAGTTTTCGAAATTGTGAACTTGGTAGGTTTTTTCAAGAAAGGATTTGGTGACTCAAATAGTTTTTATTTCAATAACAATACTATATCAGAAACCACATAACAAATTATGACTGGATGCATTTGAAAAATGAGATCATAGTATCATATGCTGGTTGTGTATTAGCCTTTCCCATCAAACTTAAAATTAAGAAAATCAACGTAACGTTTTCCAGGTTACAACATAAAAATATTGGTTTTGTGAAGTATTTAAATTAGCACACATCTAATTATATACTTACAAAAACTAATTTTCCATTGAATTTTTTTTAAATTTATTTTGAGACACAGCTCTAGGTTTCAATGCATAATCCTTGAAGCACGTCTATAAAACTTAACATAATCTACCTCAAGTCCCCAACCTCACATCCACTTTTTGAAAATGATTTATCAAATCAAAGACTTTAAAAAGTGCTCACAACTTTCTCAACAAAACATGAACATAAAAAACCATTTTTGCTCTGAATTTTTCTACAAATGGTGAATTTATCAGATTTACTTAACTTTCATGTGAGATCCTTCTAAGTTCCAAAGCATTAGTTTAGATACAAAATTATTTGATGCCATTGGAGGGGGATTATATTGATTAAAGTATACAAAGTGATGTACCAAAGCACTAAACAAATCATCAGCAAGTTAAAAGGAAAGATGAATATTCCTAACATATGATCAAGATGAAAAGGTAGCCATTACCCTTTGTGAAGAATTTCTCTGCATGGCTCCTGATTCGTCCAGCAGTCTTGGTTCCTATTATCCTATATGCTCTGTACAACCGAATCAAAATACCAAAAAGAAAAAGGAGAGGGGAAGACAGGAAGAAAAAGAGATTCCAATCAACATTAAAAAAGAAAAAGGTCAGCAGCTGACATCAAATTTCTCAATTCTGAGTTTGGATATACTTCGATTTTAATTGGCAATCTAAACTGAACATATGCATCAGATGAAATGTCAAAAGAATAAAAGCATGACTTGCATTAAATTATGGGATAATTGGTTGCATGACTTGCATCTAAGATCAGAATTTCATCCCAAGCATAAATTATAAAATAAGTGCAAAGGGATACTTGTACATTATATTCCTACAAATCTAGCCTGCGCATATGAATTTGAAATAACAGAAAGCATAGTCACAAGAATTAGTTGACAAGAATCAAAGCATTTAGAAGACAGATTGTACACTAGGGTTTGATAAACCAGATTTGGAATGAGCTACTTCGAAGGCAACGATATGATGGTGAAACTAAGCTTTCATGATAAATAAACTAACATCTTGATGATGAATAAACTATTTAAGGAGTGGATGCAAACAATTAGCAACAATACATTTTATCATAGACATTCAAGTTTCACATAATGTAATCTATTTCGATCTATGCTCACAAAACATGTCAGAAATTTTATTTCTTTGTTCTCTTAAAGTCCAAAACCACACCCTACACACGTTATTAGTGCCATAAGCCTCACTCCTTCACAAATCCATGATCAAATTACATAGAAAAAGGACAATTATTTATAATAGTTGTCTAACATCATGTTAACATACTCCAACCAATAAATCAGAGTATATCAACACGAAACATGTCTCCTTCAATGGACACTAATTTGCTTAACATCCTTTTTTTGCTGCTGAGTCCTAGGAATGGTAATAGTTAAGACACCATCCATCAACTCAGCCTTAATCTCATCAGCTTTAGCATCATCAGACAAAACCAAATTGGTATTGTAGAGCCTTAAAAAAAAAAAAAAACCACACAGAACATTTCAATTCAGCAATACACACGCATATTATTATATGACTTCAGAATCCCTCACCGCCAATACTACTCTGCTGATCTTTCCTCCCTCGTGTCACTTCTTCAATAATAATTTTATACACTTTTATTTCAATTAATTTCATACTTTTCTTTTATTCCAATTCTATTATGCCCTGTCTATTGAGCTCTCTTATGTTGGCTTTATTCCAAAATTCCATTGAAGTATTCTAAGTTTTAAAAAAGATGAAAATCACCTTTAATTCAAGTATTACCAATTATTAAAATATTAAAGTGACTCTTTAACTTAATAATTACCTATATTTTTAAATTTTATCATGTTTATAGTGATGGGTATTAATAAATTCGAAAAATTTAGAGTTAGGGTAAGATAGAATTTAAAATTTGTAGGCATATAGATTCTATTATGTCAATTGATGTTAAGATTAATTTATTAGAATTATTATTGTTATATTTGTAATATTAGATTCTCAAAAGAACCACTCTCCTTGCTTGTTAAAACCTGTGGAATAGAAATTTCTCTCTTAAATTTTAGTCTGTGATGTATCTATAGTTAAATTTTAGTACTGTATCATTTTTACAATTACAGAGAATAATTTTAAAATCAATTATTTAGTTGGAAAAATTATTGTAAAGGACCGTTAGGAAGATTTAATTATTAAAAAGGACCTTTGATATTAAAATTATTAAGAAGGACCAAATCTTTTTATAATATTTAAGAAGAAGAACTAAATCTTTCTATAAAGAGACAAATATATCTTTAATTATTTTTTATTTATTTTTTATAAATTTTATATTAACAATTTTTTTTCTAAAATTTTAGTAATTTTTATTATTTATTTATGTATTTTTTTACTTTTCTGATTTTTTAATTTTATTTTTCTTGTTGGGTAAAGATTACAAAATTAAAAAATAAATAAAAATTATTAAAATTTTAAGAAAAATAAAATTTATCAACATAAAGATTATAATTTTTAGAGACCCTGCATTTTATATTTTCTTTGGGGTATAGCATTCATGTTAATTTTTTTTAAGAGGTCTCCCCATATTCAATTAAGAGGTCGCAGATTCGAGTCTTCTATCCTTGGAAAAAAAAAAGCATTCATGTTAATTTAGCCATTGAATTATAATAATAAAACATGATATAAATTCAAAGGTAATTTACGTTAATAAATAGAGATTAAAGTTATACAGATGTCCTACATAAAATTATTTGATTACACATATGTTTTAAATATATCTATATAAATTAAATTAGATAAATTTAATTATTAATAAGATAAAATATCTAAATAAATCGAATTAGGCCATTTCAATTTATTAAAACAAGTGAAAAATTATATCTGCACTAAATTCTTTAATAAATCTAATCAATCCAATTTAATTTATTATTATAGAAAATACACGATAAATTGAATCAGTTCATAAACTCAATTTACTATAATACATAACACGAAATAAGTATTATTGTGTAAGTATCTGAAGAATAATTATTAATTTAAAATTTTAGATGACCAATTTTAGAAAATAATATTTAGTAAAACTGTTATTAAAATTTTATTTTTTATTATTATTTTAGTAATTTTTATTATTTAAGAAAAAATTATAAAAAATAAATAAAAAATAATTAAAGATATATTTGTCTCTTTATAAAAAAATTTGGTTCTTCTTCTTAAATATTATAAAAATATTTAGTCCTTTTTAATAATTTTAATATTAAAGGTCATTTTTAATAATTAAATCTTCCTAGCGGTCCTTTACAATAATTTTTCCTATTTAGTTATTTACTAACTTAATTGTTAATATAATGTTTATGTTAAATATTTTACAAAAAAAAAATTCCACCTGAGATATAATATTTTTGCTGAAATTAATTAAGTTTATTATTTGAGAAATTAAATTGCAATTTAAATATTATCTTGTATTTACACTTTGATTGTAAACTTAGTATTGAATTTGGATAAAGTTATCATATGGATTATTAGTGGATTGATGATGCACTTATTGATTTGTTTGACAACTATTAACATGATTATAATTGTATGTTAAAATATTTTGGAAGGTTCTATGACAGAAATTGTAGCTAGCGACAGTAAATACCAGATTTGGTGCACCATATCAGTATATAATTGTACTTTCATGTCCATATGAATGAAAAATGATACCTGTCTGTTTCATGTCCACAAAATTAGTGGAGTATGTGTGTTTCAGAATTCACATAAAGGAAAACAACCTAAGTGTGATTTCTGTATATTATTTTGACTTTTCTGAATTAGATAACTTTCAGTTTATATTTATATAAAATAAGAAAGTTTGAATGTTTGATGTCTATAATTAATTATCCTTGTGTTTAAGATGTTTTTGTCACTATTATTAAAGTGGATTTATTTTGCCTAAAAGTTAATTATTCATACAATTGTCTCTCGTAGGGTTATGGATGCTCTTGAGTCGTAAAACTCACTCTGTCGTTCTTTCAATTTTTATCAGTTCCACTCTAGTTTTGTTTGTGTTGGTGAGCCCTTTACTGTTCAAGGGCTTGATATTTTATGTAAATAGTTTTAAAGCTCTCTAGACTTGTTAAACTACTCCATGTGATACAGGCAGCATCCTATTTTAGTGACTTGAGTATGTTGCTTTGTAAATATTCTAGTAGATGAAATTAATAGACCATGTTTTGCTGTAAATAATGAAGTTGAATTTTTTGTAAATATGCTGAATATGTTTTAAATATGATGCTGAAAATGTGTTGCCTTTTAGTATAATTGAAAATTCTATTTGTTTTTGTTTTCTGTAATATAAAATTCTGAGACTTGCTTGAAAAGATTTTTTTAAGTGTCAGTTAGATTGAGTAGTAACACATATGTTTCTTAGTTACATGTAGGTGCTATAAATTTTTTTTATTGGAAATGATAGAGGACTAATATTGGTCCCTCAGAAAAAGGAAAAAAAAAGTGAGAGTTGGCTAAAAAACATGACAATGCGAGTGTTGGTCATTAAATAGGGTCTACAATCTACAAGAGATATCTAGATAATTAAGAATACAAAATTTTTTTCTGTCATATGGTTTATCGATTTGTTTGTTAAAATCTCGTTTAAACTTTTCCATTTCTTTTAAGCTCCTATTCTTTAATACTCATCAATAACAGATCTTTTAGGTCATCAAGTTAGTACCTCAGAAGTTCAGATCAAGAGAGAAAAAAAAGTATATCAATACATCATTTTTGCCACTATCTAGTACCTACTATGTTGATCACTGAAAGCTGGTAATCACTTATTTATCACAATAATGAAAAATAAAATAAAAAAGAGGAAGGTTGGAGGAGGGTGACTACAGAAATGGATTTAATTTTAATTTTGTTTAGTCATAAAAGAATCGTTTACGATCATGAATCCATAATTTAAAGATCCCAATACTATGGTATGGATCAACCATGCATCAATTATCAGCATACTCATCTGGTTCAACCGGTAAAGCGAACAGTTTTAGATTCAAAAACAACAACAATTAAAAGAAAATAATAGGCATTAAATTATATATTCCATTCTCTCCCCATAATTTTATCCTAAAATAATAGGTTGCATCTAAGATGAGAGCTTCATCTCAAGCATAATGATGGTAATTCCTACAAATTCAGCTTGGGCATGTGAATATGAAATGGGCAATAATCATAACAGAAAGTATAGTTTTGTAAAAAATTAGATAAATAAATCACTAAATTAGAAAAGCAAGAACAGATGAACTCTCAAAACACAAAAAAAGGAGTTGACCAGAGTCAAACCATTTAGAAGCCAGCTTGTATACTAGGGTTTGATCAACCTGATTTGGGATGAGCTACTTCGAAGGCCAAGATATGGTGGTGAAACTAAGCTTTCGTGATAAATATGGACTTGCAATCCAAAATAGTAAGACGGAGAAGTAGGTTCCAATACAGGAAATTTAAAGCTGCCATTATCCATGTTATAAAGAACTATTCTTGAATATGATGCAGCTGCCATAATAACATTTTCCCAGATATACAATGGCAGTAAATGATCATCAGATATACCTGAAGATAGACTCGAGCGATAGGAGTGATAGGGGATGATGGCCAATTTAGTCCAAGATTGAGGCACTCCATACTCCTTCATCACCCACACAGACCACTTAAGTTTCTCATGATTAAAACAACATGCAAGGCAGTTCCTCAGCAAACATAACCGTGGGAAGATGGTTTTATTATACTGAGTATTGTTGAGGGGCAGGGAAAACTGAGTACAAGTCTCGTTCACCAAGTCAAGGGAAAGAACCAGCAAGAAATCCAGAGTCCGTGTGTCATGCCTAAGAATCCAGTTCAGAGTGGCAGTGCCAGGCACAAATACCCCTTTTAACACTGTAATAGTACCATATATTCTACGAAATGAAACATCTTGAATCGTTCTCATGGAAGGATTCCTGCAAAATGTATAAATTCTGGTCTCAATTATATGAGATTTCTGATATAAAGTCGTAACAAGTTTGTATTTGTCATTCACATGATCATAGCCGAAGCCGGAAGCCCATATGGTATAACCCCGAATTTCCAGCAAATCGGATGTCAATCCGGTACAGGGATTCCACAGCATGACACGGTAGTCGGTGCCAACTTTCTCAAGCAAGCACATCAATCCATTGCAAGAGCCAATAATTTGGTGGCAACCGCTTATCTGGAAGAGAGCATCGTCAGTAGGTTTGGAAGGGTTCTCGAACAAGCATCGTACGGAGAAATTTCCACTGTAGTGGCAAGTATGATGATAAACAACAAATCGGAGCCCACCCAAGGTTGGATCGGCGGTGATTGAACGTTGAACATGGTAGTTGGCGAATTGGGAACTGGAAATTAGGGTTCTCCATGAACGGCACACACTCCGTACACTAAGAAGCAGCCTTGCCGGAAGTCTCAGAAAGATTTCTGTGAGGAGTTCATCCGGAAGGACTGGCAGCGGCTGCGATGAAGTTACCGTCGAAGGCAGCAGCCGTTTTGGGGCGTTTCTGGTGATTCTTAAAGGATTCCTGTTCCTCTCGTGATAATCATGAGGCTGCTCCATAACAACTTGAAGGGAGAGTGGTACTGCTCGGTTTCGGCGGCGGCCAAATGGTTTAACGTCTCAAACTTGAAACTTGCCAACTGCAAAGACTCTTATCTATTTCCAATTTCTATTTCCTTTCCCTACGTTACTACGTGTGCTTTCCAAAAACAGTTGAATAAACAAAACAAAAATAAAAATTTAATCCCACTAATTTTTTTAACATAAAGTGAATTAATCAAATGAAACAACAATCTATCTATTTGAGAAAAAAAATTATTTCTACACTAAAATTACATAATATAATTTTATAAATTATAATAATTTTTAATATGTATTATATACAGATAATTAATTTTGGTCATTAATGATCTTGGTATATACCTAACCTAAAATGATCAATTTGAGAATTATGTTTTAAAATTATATTTTGTTCTCTATATGGGTTTGGAACTCCAAATTATCCACTTAATTTTAAAAAAAAATGTTATATACATACTAAAATTCAGTTATCATTAATTTAACTTTTATATATATAATTAAAATTAAATTTTTTAATTAATAACATAGCTGACATAACATATGCTTCAATGTATTTTTTAGTTAGCTTTATTTTTTTAGTTGATTCAAAATGATTGTTAATATAATCTTCAAATGATCAAAATATTCACTATTAATATTAGGTGGATACTACAATGAAGACTTTATAATTGTTTTCATGTGAAAATATTTTCTTTTGACCTTTGGATGATGGATTAGATGATTAATTTTGATATTTATAAAAGTGTTATCTTTATTTAAAGTGTGGCTAAATAAATAAATCATACTTTTAAACAAAGCATCTTTATAAAAAGATGTTTTTGCCATCTTCATTTGGATAGTTGCCTTAATATTAACCTGTTCGAGTTTAGAATTTCGGGAGGCTAAATCACACAAGGAATACAAGAGACGAATAGCAGATTACAAGTATTTGAACAGGGCTTCATCTCCCTTAAATGATATAAGCATCGAAGTGAGGTGCAACAGTTTATTTAGATCCAGAGTTTTAAGTCCTTGCAATTCCATCCCTGCCGCTATCAAGCCTATTGCCTGTTCAATTCAATAAATAAAGGGTTATGCTCCAGCCACCCAAAAAAGGTATCCAGGGACAACAGAATCTCAAGGATCCAAGTTACAAAGCAAAAGGAAATGCTTGCCTGTGCAGCACTGCTTGATGGTTCTCCCTCACTGGCACTACAATTACATGGCCTATATAGCAGCAATAATTAATCAATTTCCATGACTCAAGGAATGAAGATTAGCAGCAAGAGAGTACATTACATGGCAAGACAACCTTGGTACTGAAGCAACAACCAAAGTTCATATAAAGCAAAGAAAAGAAAAGAAATGAACCTGCTTTTTTCTTGTATCAAAAGAACCTGAATTAATAACCTTCAACCTCTACAAAAACTTAGTAACCAAATATCAAAGACTCAAAACAGTATCAAATCCGTTCCACAAAATCAAAATTAGTATCACAACACCAACAAACAAGAAGAATCTGAATAATGACATCAAAAAATAAAAAATAACCTAGACTAATTAATTTTAACATGTCAATTTCAAGTCATTTACTACTACAAAGAACTATCAAAAGCCTGAAATAAACTCACTATGAGGCAATAACTTAGCACATACTAATAACATCAACAAGTTTATACTTTAAACTGTATCAGCAGAGTAATGAGATAGTTTTTCTAATGAACAATAATCAACATATTTCCCTTATGATACAAGTATTTGTTTAGGACCTTATTTTTCTGAACAACAAGAAAAATGTTCCTGCCCAAAAAAAGAGCCTTGGCGGCCATAGAATAAAATGCTAAAAACAAGTAATTTATTTTTATTTTTCAAAGAAAGTAAACTAAATCATTCAAACAATTACTTCATTTGCCGTAAAAAAAACCAACTTGAACAAAAATAAATCAGAGTCAGAATAAGAAAAATCAAATGCACAAAATGGATGAAAGATAGTAGTAAAAGTAAAGAAAGTGGACTCAGAAAGTGTTAGAATCACCAATTCACCATTATATGTGCTCTTTCTGAGTTGAAGTCCAAGTAGTAGCATTTAGTGTTATGTCAAACTTATTAAATGGCTTTCAAGTTGTAGCTTCTTAAAAGGTTCAGAGATTTCACTCATATTCCCTTACAATTTTGCTAACTTTCCTAATTTTCCCTTACAATTTTCATCAACAAGTAGCACAAATCTTAAAATGCTAATAATTATTACCTGTTCCAAAGTTGGTCTCGACTCAATCTGGCTCCCGTTGCTAAGAATATAGACAAACAAGGATAACCACTCTAGCCTAAATTTTTGTAATCTGCCAAATTCAGTTTATCAAACAAATCAGATACCTCAACATATTTTCATAGGAATGAAATCTTAATAATATATTCTCCAAATCTTTCACAACCATCATTGCTTTTTTAATTAGCTTTTGATATATATATATATATATATATATATATATATATATATATATATATATATATATATATATATATATACGACTAGACAATAACAACTACTATCAAAGTAATTAAACTACTACTATCCCATGTTGAAGGTTCCTCAATAATAATGTAAAGGCAATAAAAAAAATTAACGCTAGCTCTATATCCCTCTTCTAATGCTAAATATCTAGTTCTAATTATTATTGCCGACACATTGAGACAAAGAACGAAGGGAGCCTGGGAATATAAACCTAGCTAGAAAAAGAAGAACTTATTGCTTACTTTGTTAGTTAAATTATTTTGATTTGCAATCAGGCATACAGCGAATAGAGGATCCTAAGAAATTTCATTAGTCAAAAACTGTTTTAATGTAAAACAGAGAGAAGAAAATCTTAATATATATATATATATATATAGAGAGAGAGAGAGAGAGAGAGAGAGAGAGTAACTTTCTGTGCTTTCAGGAGAGAAATTTGTGCTTTCAGTATGATGGACAAGAAGGAGAAACAACTAGAGAACAGGGGAATGGATTATCAGTGAGGTAAAATATTAATCCAACATCATAACCAAAGTCATTATCATCAGTGAGGTTTTCAACATATCATATCTTGAATGATCACAAAATAAAGAAGTGTGTGCATAGCTAATAGCCATCGGAGTTGCCTAGGATCTGATCTTTATAAGAACGCTTAGCTTGTTCAAAAATAATCATGGACAAATCGGAATACAATATAATGATGACTTAAATATGGCTATGGCAATACCAACGAAATATTTGGCATGGTCCCTAGAAATATGCTTCAACATGAAATCTAAGGTAATAATAAAAATGACCATGGTCTAAGTTCCCCCAAAAACATTAACAAAAATGTTATATATATATATATATATAGTGGTTGATTTTTTATATCCATACAGCATTTTGAAAATATTTGGCATGGCAGTTAAAGGTAAAATTCGACTAACCGAATCTTGAACCAACCCCTTGACACCTTGCTGAGAAAGCCAAGGTTTCCCTCACAGTCATTTCTCCAATATGAACATCATTCTGGCTGATGTATATTGCAGTTCTTTGAGGTAAAAGTCATTCATTTCATGGCCATTATAGGTAACTCTGCCACTAACCTGCAACATATTTTTCAGCAAAAAATGGATATAAGGTGAGCAATAATCATGGTTTGGTTAGATTATCTGATTGATGCATACATGAAGAAAAACATGAAAGAAGCACTTTAACCTTAAGATCCAGACCAAGCTTTCCTGCCAGAGCCAAAAGAAGTGTGGTTTTTCCAGAACTTGGAGGGCCTAAAAGCAATGTCATCCTGAAAATGAAACAAAATGTAGTGGTGAATAGGAAGATGAATAAAGTTTGAGCTTCAGGATTCCAACTAATCCTATCTTCTTACCTACAAGGTCTTACAATTCCACTAGTATATTTAAGAATGGTCACTTGCTTCTTTTGGCTTGAAAGGATATGAAGATAATTCAAATAACTCTGGAAGATTAAAAATTTCAGAATAAGTACAAATCTTACACAAACTAAAACCAACAACAATCTTGATTGAAGCATCAAAGGAAAGAGAGATTTAGAAATCACACGTGGTTTACCTCAACTATATTAACAATGAAGTTAAAAAACGTGGGTAAGGCTCTGCTGCCAACATGAGCTTCTGCCTCAACATTTTTTTTTTTTTTTGAAATCAAACAGCTCAACACAATAGTAGTGGAGCAGCCAGGTTACATAGCTAAAGACAAGCTGAACTAACAAGATATAACTACACAAAAACGTCCCCATGTCATCTCCGGCATAGCCATCAACAACTAAAGGGATCCCCACCACTCCACTCGTTCGTACTACTCGAAGATATGTTGATGATTTCTTCAACTCCTTTCCTTGTGTGCTGAAAAATCCGTCTATTTCTTTCCAACCATAAGTTCCAGACGATCGCGCAGAAGCACCTCAACCGGTGATTACGCTCTTCCATCCTTCGCGGTTCTTCTGTCCAACTAAGAAAGTGATCTTTCATCGACCCCGGGTATGACCACCGACGGCCAAAGGCTAAAATCCAAGCACTCCATACCTGCCAAGCAAAAATACATCCTAAAAACAAGTGATGTACATCCTCCACCTCGTTGTTACAAAAAACACAGGTAGCATCTTCCTGGCTGATAATTCCAAACCGGCTCAACCTGTCCTTTGTATTCACTCTTCCTATCAGAACAAACCAGACAAAGAGCTCCACTCTAGGCGGAACCAGCCCCTTCCAAATAGTCCTGGTAAAGCTATAGCTGGTTATCTCCACTGGGATCAGTTCCTCCTGCATCACCTGCACAAATGAGTTAGTTGTAAAAACACCTTGCCTATCATATTTCCACACCACTCTGTCCTCTCTATTATGAATTAATTTCACAGGTCTCAAAACCTCATGTAATGCACTCAGTAATTCCAACTCCCATTGGAAGAGCTCTCGCCTCCATTGGAAATTCCAAATCCACTCAAGCCCATCCCAAAAGCCACAGTCCCCTATAACGGATCCACACTGGTTTGAAACAGAGAAAAGACTTGGGAACCGGATATTCAGAGGCCCACCAGTCACCCATGCATCCTCCCAAAAACGTGTCCGCCGCCCATCCCCAACCTCCATGGAAAGGCCTGCGACCATCTTATCCCTTAGATGTTGGTTCAAAATGTGTAACTGGCAAATATCCTTCCATGGTCCTCCTCTAGTAGGCAATTCTTGAGTCGACAGAGGCTCATTGGGGTTTAGATTATGACAAGAAACTACAACTTTTTTCCACAATGGGCACTCTTCCTTTGCAAATCGCCACCACCACTTGAACAACAGCGCTGTGTTGCGAACCATAGCATCCCCTACTCCCAGCCCACCTAGTTTCTTCGGCGCCTGGACCACTTCCCACCTTACTAATGCCATACCAGTCCTTCCCTCTTCTGAGCTCCACAGGAATCTTCTCTGTAGCGAAATCAATTTCTCAGCAACAGCTTTCGGCATCTTGAACAAGCTCAAATAGTATACTGGCAGACTGTTCAACACAGATTTGATAAGTACCAACTTCCCGGCTTTGTTCAGCACCTTGGCCTTCCACAAGCTGAGTTTCTCCTCCACCTTGTCTATGATAGGCTTCCATGTCTTCACCAACCTCGGATTAGCTCCTAGAGAAATTCCCAGGTATTTAACTGGAAGAGCATCCCCTTTACAACCCAGTAGGTTACACATACGCTCGACCCATTGCTCGTCACAATTAATTGGAATCAGGCTGGATTTATCAAAATTGATACTCAGGCCTGACATCAACTCGAAGAATCGCAGAAGCCTCTTGTAATTCTTTATAGTCTCTTCCTCTGGTGGGCAGAAAATGATAGTGTCATCAGCAAACTGGAGATGTGACAATGGTACGCTATCTCTACCAACCTGTAGCGGTGAGATACGACCATTCCTCACTGCCTCTCCAATCATTCTATGCAGCACATCTACCACCAACACAAACAAAAACGGAGACAGTGGGTCACCTTGCCTCAAACCTCTTTCCATGTTGAAAGGCTTAGATGGCGAGCCATTTATCAGCACCGACATAGACGCAGTTGCTACACACTCCATCACCCATGCTCTCCATTTATGCCCAAATCCCATTTTCTGCAGCACAATGTTCACAAAGCTCCACTTAACCCTGTCATATGCCTTTTGGAAGTCAAGCTTGATTATTGCAGCCTCTTTTTTCCTCAGTTTAAGCCAACTAACTGTTTCACACGCAATAAGCGCTCCATCATGAATTTTCCTTCCCTGAACAAACGCACTCTGGGTCTCTCCTACTAAAGCTGGCATCACTGATCTCATCCTCCTAACTAGCACCTTCGAAATAACCTTATACACACACCCCACCATACTGATCGGTCGCAAGTCTTTAATCTCCTTCGCCCCTATGAATTTAGGTGCTAACGCCACCCAAGTGATATTGGCATCCGCCGGCAGCCTGGCCGTCTGGAAAAACCCCATCACTGCAGCCGTGAATTCAGAACCAATCTCATCCCAGCATCTCTTAATGAAGTTCATGTTGTATCCGTCACACCCTGGGGCCTTGGAGGATTCACAGTCCCACACAGCCTCTCTGATCTCTTCGCCCGACGGCATCACTTCTAAGGCCATAGCATCTTCCTCACCTATTTGAGCCACCAGACCATCTCTGAAACCCACAGTAGGAGAGTCTTCCTGGTTGTATAAATCCTTATAGAACTCTCTGATAGCAACCTTTATTCTAGCCTGATTCCGAACCAGCCTGCCATTAATAACCAGAGTATCAATCCTATTGTTCCGCCTTCTTGCTGAAGCTATATTGTGGAAGTATCTTGTATTCCTGTCCATATCATTTACATGCCGAGATCGCGACATCTGCTTCCAGTGTACTTCTTTCCTCACATACCATCGCTCACAACACTTAACCAACGCCTTTCTTCTAGCCTCCAATGTTCCATCATATACTCCATTGCTGACCATATCATCAATCCTCTTTATCTCTTCCTCAAACTTTGTAATCTTCTTGTCCATGTCACCAAAATTTGCCTTATGCCATCTTCTCAGTGGTTCTGTCAGCCCCTTCAATTTATCTGTGAATTGCAACTCTCCCAGTGCTCTCCACTCCTCCTTTACCATCTTGAGAAATCCCTCATGCGTGAACCATGAATCAAGACTCCGGAACGGCCTGGGACCTCCTCTCAACTTCCTACCCTCCACTATTAGCGGGCAGTGATCTGACAAACCCCTTGGTCCCCCCCGCAAATGTGCCTCTGGGAACTCTTCTAGCCACTCTAAGCTGACCAGAACTCTATCTATGCGACTGCAAGAATGCCCGCGAAACCATGTAAACTTCCGATCGGTGAGCGGTAAATCCACTAAGTTCATGTCCTGAATCCAAGACTTAAAATCTTCCGCAGACCGTGTCAACCCGGTAGTGCCTTTTCGCTCCTCTATGTGTACTATTTCATTGAAGTCTCCCATAAAACAGCACGGAGCCTGACATAACCCCGCTATATAGCTCAGCTCCTCCCATATCTGAATCTTCTCAACTCTATCATGTGCACCATAGACCAAGACAAACGCACAGTTGAAACTATTTTTTAATATCACTCCTTCAACACACAACCACCTCTCTCCCTTATAACAGTTATTCAATTTGAACATCTCCTCATCCCAAATTAGCAATAAACCACCAGACACCCCGTCAGACCCTACATATTCCCACCCTGTACTACCTTGTCCCCATATTCTTGCAACGTCAACCCTTGTCACTAACTGCCTTTTAGTTTCAACCAAACCTAGCATTTGTAACCTATGTTTATTCTTTAGGTCCTTTACCATCCTCAACTTTCCTTCTCCCCTCAACCCCCGAATATTCCATGAACTGAAAATCATTTTAAGATTGTTTTACACACCTGTTTCGCATGTTTGGGTCTGCATCGTCTCATTTTCGCTTTCTGTTTTGCTATCTTTTTTTTACGAGCTATTTCTTCGTTCTGTTCTTGTAGGATGGCCATGATGTCGTCCTCTTCATCGTATAATATCGCTCCTGATTCGCGTGCCAGCTCCCACGTCTTTCTATTTTCTACCAACTGCTCCTCCACAGTGTGTTGATTGTCACTTGCTTCATCAGTCCCCTTTCCATCTTGGCCCGGTTCAGTCTCTGCAAAGTCTTCTTCAATCCGCCTACATAGCACCCTCCCGTTTCGCCCACAGCACTTATGTGGTCTTCGGTCCGTCCCGGTTTCATTCCCCGGTCTGGCGCTATGTCTCCCGTGCCTCCCTTCTGCACAATCAGCCAACATAACACCTCCCTGCCAGCAGCTCTCTCCAAGATCCGAAACTCCACACGGTCCCTGTTCAACCGCTGCCGAAGGGCCAGCTTCTCCACCACCCACTCCACTCCCCGCGTCATCATCATCATCAGTCTCGGGGCTTTGGAGTCTGATCGACCCATCACGCCGGTTCCCTCCGATACGCCCCCTTCCATCGACCGGTAATTCTCCAATGGCTCCGCGCCCTTTTCCCTTGCAGATCGGTGCTAGAGGAACGCGATCCACAACCCCCAAAGGAGTCCGACCATCAGTCCCGGGGCTTTGGATTCTAACCAGCCCATCACGCTGGTTCCCTCCGTGTCGCACCTTTCCGTGGCCTTCTCCGTTGGTCGCCGCCTGCCTTCCATCGACCGGTAATTCTCCAAGGGCGCCGCACCCTTCCCCCGTGCAGAACATGCCTTGAGGATCGCGACCCACAACCCCCAAAGGAGTCCGACCCGTAGCAGCTACCAAGGACCGCAGATCCGCATCTGCTTTCTCGTGGAGTTGGAGTCCTAGGCCCAACTTTTCATGCCTGCCCCCCTGTGGTGTTATGGCCCAAGTATTGTCTAAGTGTGGCTTTTTTGATGTTGCATTTGTGGGCTCCCTTTGTGGTCCAATTAAGTCTTCACTCAAAGTTTTTTCAGAATCTTCATCATAAAGCACAACGGCTCTTCCCCCCAAATCATGCATAACGTAATTATCCTTAGTTAATGCCTGATTCCTTCCGTTTTTTCTGAGATTACGCTGCACAAAGCCATTATTCCATTCATTCAAAATTATATCTGTAATTACAATTCTGCCCTTATCTTCTTCCTCATCCCGTGGCACCATCAACATTCGATCTTCATCCCGTATCCCTTCATGCAATGACCCTTCATTAGAAATCTGCATGATATCTCTGCCTGCACTGCTATTTTTGCTATCAGAATTCCTTTGTATGCGTGTCTTTTCACCCTTCGATTTTTCGGTGCACATTAGATCACACGCCTCATGTCCAACCTCCTTCACCAGGACGTCGAAACCTCCCGCATCCACTGTGATGTGAAGCCTGTCTTGAATGACATCCATAATGTACGTGTCAATCTGAACACGGCCTACAGTAAAAGCGCTACATTTTTCCGTTTCTTCAGCACATTTAACGACTTCTCCCCATTGGCCTCCTATCGTTCTAAAAGTATTAACTGACCAAGCGTGCAACGGGACCCCAAAGCATTCCAGCCACACCCTCCGAGTTTCACTATGTTCCGACTCATCCCATCGCCACACTCTATGGAATAATTGTAAGAGGCCATTCATGTTAAAATTGTAAGCCTCGTCAGCGTTCCGTACACTGTCAAAAGTCATAAGTGCTTTGTATGCGCCCATCTCCCGCACCTGAACAACATTAGGCACATTCTTTGAGATCATTTCCTTTAAGGAAGCAAAGTTAATGGCTTTGGTCGTGCCCCCCACAATGCTCCTCTGCAACCATTCCAAGTTCTCTGTTGCCACTGCTACTTTCACTTTCTTTGTCCAGCCCTTTCCATACGGATATTCGTCGTTTTCCTGTTCCCGCACCTCATTTCCAGGTGCCTCAGGATCAGTATCAGTAGCTTTCCTACGCGGCTGCCATGTATCGTTTTGTCGTTTGTCCCCCTCCACATGTCTATTACTTATTGTTACTGCTCCCGACCTTCTTCTGTATTTTGCCTCTTCCACAGACAGAATCTTCCCTCTCAGTCTCTGATGATTCATTTCCGCAACAGCCTTCAAAGCCCCTCCTTTGGTTGTGTATCGCACGAAAGCAATCATGTATATATTTCCACTTTTTTATTTTCGTGATAAATATATATCATTGATTCTTCCCGTCCAGTTGAACAAATGGAATAATTCCCTCTTGGATATGTCCTGTGGCAGATTACTTACAAAGATAGAAAATGATTCATTCTCCAGTCGCCGATACTCTTCTCGATTCCAAACCCTTGGATCCTTGTCACGTTCCCTAGACCTAACCCTCCCTGTGTTTCCCACCCCCACTCTCTCTCTAACTCTCTCTCTCATCTCTCTTCAAAAAATTCTGCCTCAACATTTAGATGCTCAAACCTGGCTTCAATTGTTGGAATATGGATTCCAACTCTAGAAAATATTCAAAGGAAAGTTTTGCAATTTAAAACTGTTGAAGAAAATGAAAGAGAAGACAAGCTTTAACAATGGATATTATATATACCTATCAGTTCTTTCCCTCAGCTTCAACAGAAACTTCTCATTATCCTTTTCAGAAGTACCTACCAACATTTGCAACACTTTCTTTCTTTCAACTGTTCCAATATCAGTGACATCAATCTCACTCACCTCACCATTGGATGCAGTTAACAAGCCTCTCTTTAAATTCTTACCATTTTCCCCTTTTCTTTTAAATATTCAACTATGTGATATATTCATAAAAAATATATCACTTTAATATTCATGAATAATAAATAACTTATGTCATCAGGTTAATTTCTTAGAAGTTCATATTATTCTTTAACAAGACTAGTTGGTTAAGTTTGTTAGTCGATGAACGTTTCTAAATAATTATTCCCGAGGAGTGCTAGAGGACTAATATAAAAAAGTGAGAGTTGGCAAAAAACATGACAAATGCGACTGTTGGTCATAAAATAGGGTCTAGAACTACAAGGGGTATCTAGATAATTAAGAATATAAAAGCTCTTTTTCTTTGTGACATGGCTTATCGTTTTGTTTGTTAAAATCTCCTTTCAACTCTTCCATTTGTTTTAAGCTCCAATTCTTTAATACTTAGCAAGAACAGATAACTTATATCACCAGGTTGGTACCTCAGAAGTTCATATTATTTCTTTGACCATCAAGAGAGAAAACAAATGTATCAATACATCATTTTGCCCACTTCCTAGTTCCTAGTATGTTGATCATTGAAAGCTGGTAATCATTTATTTATCACAAGAAATAAAAAATAAAAAATAAAAATGTATTAATTTTGATTTTGTTTAGTCATAAAAGAATCATTTATGACCATGAATCCATAATTTGAAGATGCCAATACTATGGCATGCATCATTCATGCACCAATTATCAGCATATTTCATCTGGTTCAACTGGTAAAGCATCCAGTTTTGTATTCAAAGACAACAAAATTAAAAGGAAATGGTACACATTAAATTACATATTACATTCTCTCCCCTTAATTTTACCCTAAAATAATAGGTTTGAATCTAAGATCAGATCTTCATAAATTTACTGTAAGTGCAAAGGAACACTAGTAAATGATGGTGATTCCTACAAATCCAGCCTGGGCATGTGAATATGAAATTGGCAATAATCATAACAGAAAGTATAATTTTGACGTAATAAGAAAGCAATAAATTCTCAAAAGCAATAAGAAAGGATAAATTCTCAAAAGTCAAAACTCATAAAGAAGGCATAGGAGTTGACTAGAATCAAACCATTCAGAAGACAGCATGTCCGTTAGGGTTTGATTAACTGAAAGAGCTACTTGGAAGCTCAGGATATGGTGGTAAAACTAAGCTTTCGTGATAAATAAAGACGTACAATCCTATTGAAGGAGTAGGTTTCAATAGAGGAAATTCAAAGCTACCATTATCCAAATTATACAGAACTATCCTTGAAGGTGTTGCAACCGCCACAAGAATATTGTTTCCCCAGATATACAATGGACGAAAATGATAATTGGATAGACACGGAAGGGAGGGGATGATGGCCAATTTAGTCCAAGATTTAGGCACTCCATACTCCTTCATGACCCACACGAACCAACGAGTTTTCTCATGATCAAAACAATATGCAAGACAGTTCCTCAGCACACATAACTGTGGGGAGAAGAAGGTTTTATCATCCGGATCATTGAGCGGCAGAGAAAACTCACTAAAAGTCTCCTTCACCAAGTCAAGGGAAAAAACCATGGAACCCAGGATGGCATGGCTACGAATCCAATTAAGAGTGGCGGTGCCAGGAACAAATACCCCTTTATCATCACCCTTTATGCTGAGAAATGGGATACCTTGAATGGCTCTCTTGGAAGGATTGCGGCAAAATGTATAAATTCTAGTTGTATATTCCCGCCTGTGCTTTACAGTCACAACAAGCTTGTACTTGTCATTCACATGATCATAGCCGAAGCCGCGATCTGATAAGAAATCCCCACATTCCACCGATGCGGTTGTGAATAATCCAGTACAGGGATTCCACAACCTGAACCTGACACAGGTGTTGATGCCAACAACATCAAACCGCAAGCACAGCAATCCATGGCAAGAGCCAATAACTGTGTGGTTAAGTCTCTCCTCCAAGAGAACGACTTCCGTAGGTTTGGAAGGGTTCTCGACCAAGGAGCGTAAGGAGAAATCTCCGAATCCGTCGCGGTAATTATGATGATAAGCAACTCGTGGCCCACTCAAACTTGGATCCGCGGCGGTTGAATGTTGAAGATGGTCTTTGGCGAATTGGGAGCTGGAAATTAGGGTTTTCCATGAAGTGCACACTCTCCGTAACCGAAGCAGTGACCTTGCTGGAAGCCTCAGCAAAATTTCTCTGATGAGTTCATTCGGAAGAAACGGCAGCGGCTGCGATTGCGTTACCGTCGAAGACAGCAGCCGTTCCGGGGCGTTTATGGTGACTCTTAAAGGCTTCCTCTTCCTCTTCCTCTCCCTCTCGTAATAATCATGTGGCGGCTCCATAACAACTTCAAGAGAGGTTAGCGGCGGCCACGACTGCGAAAAGGTTTAGCTTCACAAACTTTGAACTTCCCGACTGCACTATAGTAGACTATCTACTTGACTGTTTCCAATTCCTATTTCTTTTTCCGTGGGCCACGTGACTACGTGTGCCTTTCAAAAAGAGTTAAATAACCAAACAAAATTCTTTTCTCAAATAAAATAAAAAATAAATAAATATTTTTCCAAACTCGAAATTCCAGCTTTATTCAAATTTTGAGCTCTAAATTATCCACCCATTTTTTTTATAAGAAAACTATAAAATTTACACAAGGAACTTAACTTACATTTGAAAAATTAACTATTATCCGGATAATTAAGGCATATAAGAATTTTGTTATTTGAGTCTTAATCTACACAGCGACTTATTGTTAATAATCTTGTTTGAACTCTTACCTTTTTGTTTCTTTTAAGCCCTTCAGTTATGTGGACACTAAAAAGGAAAAAAAAAAACTCAGTTATGTGATATGCCTATGAAAAACTGTTGTTTTAATCTTCATGAATAACGAATAATATTTAATAAATGTATATATTCTCCCAGTATGTATATGGTTATGTGGCATTGCTCAATGTTGAATACCTTTTGTCAACATGACCACTATTACCAATTTAGTAAGAAACTAAGAATAAACAAAAAAGAATAACATACAGTATTTTCTTTTGAAGATAAATTCCAATCTCATCTGTTATTGATGAGTCTATACTTAAGAATAAATATGTAACTTTCAATAATTACAGAAATTGCTCTCATTTAATATTTTCATATCGAGTCTTACATTAGAGAGGCGAATTAAGATAAAAGTTTTAGATTCTTCTGTTTCAATAACTAGTTTTTGAATTCTGGTTTTTCTGAAGTTTTATACTTGTAACAAATAGTGCTTTTATTGATAGTTGGCTAGACCATTACATGTGAAGGATTTTGATCGATGGAAGGTTTTGATCGACAAAAGAGATGACTGAGATCAAGTAAAATGTCAGAGTGTAGAGTGACTAGTGAAGGGATGAGAATGGATCCTCTCAATTTTTATCTTTTTACTTAGAAGGTAAAGTGTAATCTCTCACCATTAATTTTATAAGTAAGACTAAGAGAAGGCACGAAAAAAAAATATTGAAGGGTTAGAAATTGTTGTAAAATAAAGGATATATAAAATAAAGATGTATAAATAGAAGACTCTATTATTAATATAATTAGCTCAATAATTTTTATATATATATAATAATATTATATGTTGTATTGTGTATATATATACAAAGATAAGAAAAAGTATTAAAAATAAAGAGAGAGAGATTTGCATTTGATACTATCTCAATATAATAAAGATGGTTAATATTGCTATTAATATTATATGTAAAGAGTAATAGAAAATAGAATTTAAAATACTTATAAAATAAAAGAAGAGGAAGAATTGTAATAGTAATATAAGGAGAAGGGTATTTGATTGTAACATAAAAGAGGATTGATTTATTTGTATGAAAAAGAAGGAAGAATAATATTTTTGTTCTGTTGTTATTGTTGTGTGTAGAAAAAGAAAAGAAACTAAATACTTTATAAGAGAGAGAGAGAGAATATATTAGCTTTTTTTTATTGCTGTCTGTTTATTCAGATGGATGCTACTCCTATTTATAGACACAAATGGTCATCACTTTTCAACCTTCATTAAATCCATTCTCTCTTGAGAATGATTCCTTCAATATTGAGAAGGTGAGTCTACGTGGTCATCCATATCACAACACTCCCCCTTGGATGACCATTTAGGGTTATTGCCTCATTAAAACCTTACTAAAGAAAACCCTGTGGGAAAAACCTTAGTGAAGGAAAAAGAGTACAATATCCTTTGTGATGGGGACTGCCTCATTAAAAACCTTGTCAAGAAAAATCCAATGGGAAAAAAACCTGACCAAGGGAAAAAGAGTACAATCTCCCCCTCTTGCCGACATTATTTAACGTCTCGAAATCGACGCATCCCAATCTCATGTACCAATCTTTCAAAGGAGGATTTTGGGAGTGACTTTGTAAATAAATCTGCCAGATTGTCGCTTGAGCGGATCTGTTGGACATCAATCGTCCCTTGATTTTGAAGATAATGAGTGAAGAAGAATTTAAGAGAAATATGCTTTGTTCTATCACCTTTGATGTATCCACCCTTAAGTTGAGCAATGCATGCTGTATTATCTTCAAACAGGACGGTTGGAGCTATCTTATGATCAATCAGTCCACATGATGACAGAATATATTGAATCAGACTCCTCAACCAAAAACACTCGCGACTAGCTTCATGAATCGCCAGTATTTCAGCATGATTAGAGGATGTTGCAGCAATCGTCTGTTTCGTGGACCTCCAAGATATAGCTGTACCACCATATGTGAACAGGTATCCTGTTTGAGATCTCCCTTTATGTGGATCAGACAAGTATCCGGCATCTGCATAGCCAACTAGTTGTGACTTGGATCCATAGGGATAAAACAATCCCATATCAACCGTTCCATGAAGATATCGAAAAATTTGTTTGATTCCACTCCAATGTCCTCTGGTTGGAGAGGAACTATACCTTGCTAGTAAATTCACCGTGAATGATATGTCAGGTCGCGTATTATTAGCAAGATACATTAGCGCTCCAATGGCACTAAGATATGGTACTTCAGGACCAAGGATATCTTCATTTTCTTCTTTAGGACGGAATTGATCATTTTTCACATCCAAAGATCTTACGATCATTGGTGTACTTAATGGATGTGACTTATCCATATAAAATCTTTTCAAGATCTTTTCTGTGTATGTTGTTTGATGAATAAAGATCCCGTCTTTTATATGCTCGATCTGCAGGCCGAGACAAAATTTAGTCTTTCCAAGATCTTTCATCTCAAACTCTTCTTTTAGAGTTTTTATAATTGTTGGAATCTCTTCAGGAGTCCCAATTATATTTAAATCATCAACGTACACAGCAATTATAATGAACCCAGATGTAGTTTTCTTTATGAAAACACATGGGCAGATGTCATCATTCTTGAAATCGTTTTTGGCCAGATACTCAGTAAGACGATTATACCACATTCGTCCAGATTGCTTTAGACCATATAAAGATCTTTGTAATTTGACTGAGTATAGCCCTTGTGAATATTCATTGGATGGTTTAGATATCTTTAATCCTTCAGGGACTTTCATATAGATATCCCGATTTAATAAGCCGTATAAATAGGCTGTTACCACATCCATTAAATGCATATGCAGTTTATGATATGCAGATAAACTGACCAAATAACGCAAAGTTATCGCATCCACTACAGGGGAATACGTTTCTTCATAATCTATACCGGGCCTTTGTGAAAAACCTTGTGCCACAAGTCGGGCTTTGTAGCGCACAACTTCGTTTTTCTCATTTCGTTTTCTCACAAATACCCACTTATATCCAACAGGTTTTACATCTTCAGGTGTACGGACTACAGGTCCAAAGACTTCACGTTTTGCAAGTGAGTATAATTCAGCCTTCATGGCTGCTTCCCATTTTGGCCAATCATTTCTTTGTCGACATTCTTCAACTGATCTTGGCTCAAGATCCTTACTTTCATGCATGATATCTAATGCCACATTATATGCAAATATTTCATTGACAATTGTCTTATTTCGGTCCCATTTCTCTCCTGTAAAGACATAATTTATCGAGATCTCGTCATTTTCACAATTTTCAGGTACCTGAACGTCTTCTGGCGTTATATCAGAATTTTGGACAACTGCTGGTGTCTTTACTATGTCTTTTTCAACAGGAATCGTATTTACCTCTTTTCTCTTTCGAGGATTTTTATCTTTGGAACCGACAGGCCTGCCACGCTTCTGGCGTGTATTTGCTTCCGTGGCTATTTGTCCTACTGGGACATCAATTCGAATTGGGGCATTTTCCGCCCTTCCACGCTTCTGGCGTGAATTTGCTTCAGTGGCTACTTGTCCTACTGGGACGTCAATTCGAATTGAGGCATTTTCCGCTGGTATATAAGATTTGGTTATCCTCTTTGTATCGGAAAATGCATCAGGCAATTCATTTGCTATTCTTTGCAAATGTATAATCTTTTGAACTTCTAGTTCACATTGCCCTGATCGAGGATCTAAATGCATCAACGATGATGCATTCCAATTAAGTTCCTTTTCAGGAAGCTTATTCTCTCCCCCTAATGTTGGAAATTTTGATTCATCAAAATGACAATCCGCAAACCTGGCTTTAAATACATCTCCAGTTTGTATCTCAGGATACCTCACTATAGAGGGAGAATCATATCCAACATATATTCCCAATTTTCTTTGGGGTCCCATTTTGGTGCGATTAGGTGGTGCAATGGGAACATATATTGCACACCCAAATATTCTTAAATGGAAAACATTTGGCTGCTGGCCAAAAGCTAATTGTATAGGAGAGAATTGATGATAACTCGTTGGCCTCAGACGAATAAGTGCTGCGGCATGTAAAATAGCATACCCCCAAACCGAGGTTGGGAGATTTGTTCTCATAAGCAAGGGTCTAGCAATTAATTGGAGGCGCTTAATAAGTGATTCTGCTAACCCATTTTGTGTGTGAACATAAGCTACTGGATGTTCAACACTTATTCCATTAGCCATACAATAAGCATCAAAAGCTTGGGAAGTAAATTCACCAGTATTATCAAGACGAATTGCTTTAATTGGATTTTCTGGAAATTGTGCTTTTAATCGAATAATTTGAGCTAGTAATCTCGCAAACGCCAGGTTGCGAGAAGATAATAAGCACACATGTGACCATCTCGAAGATGCGTCTATCAGGACCATAAAATATCTAAAAGATCCACATGGTGGATGAATAGGTCCACATATATCACCTTGAATCCTTTCTAGGAATTCAGGGGACTCAAATCCAATCTTTACTGGTGATGGCTTTAAAATTAACTTTCCCTGAGAACATGCAGCACAACAAAATTCACTAGTTTTAAGAATCTTCTGGTTCTTTAGTGAATGTCCATGAGAGTTTTCAATGATTCTTCTCATCATGGTTGTTCCCGGATGACCCAATCGGTCGTGCCAAGTTATGAATTCATTTGGGCTAGTAAACTTTTGGTTTACAGTGGCATGTGATTCAATTGCACTAATCTTGGTATAATACAACCCAGATGAAAGTGAGGGTAATTTTTCTAATATAACTTTCTTATTTGAATCATGAGTTGTGATATATAAATACTCATGATTTCCCTCATTCATAGTTTCAACATGATATCCATTTCGGCGAATATCTTTGAAACTCAACAAGTTCCTCAGAGACTTGGTAGATAATAGTGCATTATTTATTATAAATTTTGTTCCTCCAGGAAACAAAATTATAGCTCTTCCGGAGCCTTCTATCACATTGCCTGAGCCAATAATAGTGTTAACATATTCCTCTTTTGGCACAAGATGGGTAAAATATATATCACTTTTGAGAATAGTGTGCGAACTTGCACTATCCGCAAGGCATACATCTTCATTACATATCCTTGCCATTCTTCAAAAACAAATAATAATAAAATGAGTAGTATGCACAGCTAAATTGATTACTTGATCAGAATTATTTTTCTAAGAAACACTGTACATAAAATAATGTCATATACTAAAATTTTATTTTAAAATTTGACACATTTAATAATTTCAAAATTCATATTAATATTTCATTATTTATGTACATCACATTTGAAACTTAAATACATAGAAAATAAAACTTAACAATAAGTTCTTTACATTATTTATTTACATATATACTTCACAATCCTACATATTAAACTATTCCATCATTGATCAAATGACCAATATTTCCTTCAGGGTCCTCAAAGAAATCAGATACATCATAATGAGTGGTGGAGTTCTCAGCATCATTTGAAACAAAATTTGTTTCCTTTCCTTTGTCGTTCTTTTTCAAAGATGCCTGGTAAAGATCGACTAGGTGCCTTGGGGTACGACAGGTACGTGACCAATGGCCCTTTCCACCACAGCGGAAACACTTCTCCTCGGTTGATTTATTCTGCCCGATATTCCTTTCTTTGTCCCACTTCTGGTGAGATCCTCTCTTTTGAACATAATTCTTTTTCCTTCCATAACTTTTCTTGTTATTAAAAGCTTGCCATTTACCTCTTCTGGGGTAATGATTTGCCGCATTTACTTCAGGAAATGGGGCGGCGCCAGCTGGGCGCGCTTCATGATTTTTCAATAACAACTCATTGTTGCGTTCGGCAACAAGAAGGCAAGAAATTAACTCAGAACATTTTTTAAACCCTTTCTCTCGATACTGCTGCTGCAGGAGCACATTCGAGGCATGGAAGGTTGAGAAAGTTTTCTCCAACATATCATGATCAGTTATTTTTTCCCCACACAATTTCATTCGTGAGGTGATTCGAAACATTGCAGAATTATATTCATTTATAGATTTAAAATCTTGTAAACGCAAATGCGTCCATTCATATCGGGCCTGAGGAAGTATTACCGTTTTCTGATGATTATACCTTTCTTCAAGATCTTTCCAAAGATCTGCAGGATCTTTTAATGTGAGATATTCATTTTTCAACCCTTCGTCAAGATGACGACGGAGAAAAATCATGGCTTTAGCTTTATCCTTCTGGGATGCATTATTTTCAGCCTTAATGGTATCTCCAAGATCCATTGAATCAAGATGGATTTCAGCATCTAATATCCATGATAAATAATTGTTTCCAGATATATCAAGAGCATTGAATTCGAGATGAGAGAGCTTCGACATAATGAAAATATTACCTGAGTCTTCCTAAAGATTTGATCAGAGTCTCGTGCTGATAACGTGTTGTAAAATAAAGGATATATAAAATAAAGATGTATAAATAGAAGACTCTATTATTAATATAATTAGCTCAATAATTTTTATATATATATAATAATATTATATGTTGTATTGTGTATATATATACAAAGATAAGAAAAAGTATTAAAAATAAAGAGAGAGAGATTTGCATTTGATACTATCTCAATATAATAAAGATGGTTAATATTGCTATTAATATTATATGTAAAGAGTAATAGAAAATAGAATTTAAAATACTTATAAAATAAAAGAAGAGGAAGAATTGTAATAGTAATATAAGGAGAAGGGTATTTGATTGTAACATAAAAGAGGATTGATTTATTTGTATGAAAAGGAAGGAAGAATAATATTTTTGTTCTGTTGTTATTGTTGTGTGTAGAAAGAGAAAAGAAACTAAATACTTTATAAGAGAGAGAGAATATATTAGCTTTTTTTTATTGCTGTCTGTTTATTCAGATGGATGCTACTCCTATTTATACACACAAATGGTCATCACTTTTCAACCTTCATTAAATCCATTCTCTCTTGAGAATGATTCCTTCAATATTGAGAAGGTGAGTCTACGTGGTCATCCATATCACAACAGAAATCACATTTTACTACCTCAATTGAAAAAAAAATTAAAAAGATCTATCTCAGTGGAGGGACTAACCGTGATCGAGTTAAGTACCTGTATCAGTATACATTTTTCTTTCTCCTAATTAATATGTATTTTACTATTTTCTCTACATAAATCTGTTTCGCCGTTGCCACAACATTAACATTTTAGTAATTAGATGTAATAACTATTGTGTTAAGCTCAATTGCTTATCTATGATGTTTAACATTGTTCATAATGTGAATGTTCATGCAAGGTAATTTCATATCATGTAAGTTCTTCCATAACGGGGAAAACTAAAACAAAGTTCAAGAGAATTTTGACGAAGTATAAAACAACTAAAAACGTTATGATTCCGATTCCAAGCCTATCCATTGAACTTTCAAGTTCATTAGCAATGTATCATTTTCTTCTACTAACTATGTTTCAACGAAGGATTCTAATTAATTATTCATCATAACAAATCAATAAAGAGGAAAAAGAATATAACTGCATTAACGGGTTTGCTTCGGTTTTACCAGTATAAGATTGATTGATGATGATTTTGTGTCCAAAGTTCAAATATTCTTAATACTATAGACCATACATGTATTGTTTATTTCTTATCCAATGGACAAAACCAGTTTTAAGTAACAATCCAAAAACCAAAATGTTGAAAAACCAACATGGAAGAACATAATATGAAACTGTAGTCATTAAATTATGGGATATTACAGTTTCTATTTTCTTTCTTCCCTTAACTTAACCCTAAAAATGATAACTTGTCATATAAAAATAGAACTTGATACTAGAAAAAATTAACTCTAATTGTAAATGAACACCAGTAAATGATAGTCATTCCTTAATATCCTAAATAAAGCAGAAAAATTGCTGTGACGTTGTGATTTAGCAATGGGGAACAATCATGTCAACAGAAAGTATAGTTTTGCAGCCCCACACCAAGTCTGAAAAAACTATATAAATAAATCATTCAACTAGAAGAATAGCTAGAAACTAAAGAGCGTGGGAAAGCCTTTACCAATAGAGGAATTCACTTGGAAGAGATGTAGGCATGGGTTTTTGATAACTTTGATCCGACGCATTTCAGATGTGCTACTTAGAAGACCACAGTGTGATGGTGAAACCAAGCTTTTATGATAAATATGGAATTGCTTTGCTGCCATCGAGTGCTTAGACAAAGGAGCAACTTTCATCATGTCATCTCTGTGGCCATGAATGACAGGGAACTTGAAGTTGCCATGGTTTAAGTTATACCTACTTATTCTTGAATAAGGAGCAGCAGTCCCATGAAGAACATCATTTTCCCAAAGATACAGAGGAATAATGTGTATGCTAAGGTACTGTGGGATCATGGTAAATTTAGTCCAAGATTCAGACACTCCATACTCCTTCATAAACCACACAGAGCAATGAGTTCTATGTTCACTTCAAATTGCAAGATAGTTCCTCAGCACACATAACTGCAGGATTTTGAAATGACAATACATATCTCTTATGATTAGGAGGGGAAAACAAACTATGTGATATATTCATAAAAATATATCACTTCAAAAAATAACTTATGTCATCAAGTTAATTTCTTAGAAGTTCATATTATTCTTTGACAAGACAAGGTGGTTAAGTTTGTTAGTCGATGAAAGTTTGTAAATAATTATTCCCAAGCAGTGTTAGAGGGCTAATATAAAAAAAAAATATGAGAGTTGGGAAAAAACATGACAAATGCGAGTGTTAGTCATAAAATAGGGTCTAGAACTACAAGGGATATCTAGATAATTAAGAATATAAAAGCTCTTTTTCTTTATGACATGGCTTATCGTTTTGTTTGTTAAAATCTCGTATCAACTCTTCCATTAGTTTTAAGCTCCAATTCTTTAATACTCATCAATAACAGATAACTTATATCACCAGGTTGGTACCTCAGAAGTTCATATTATTTCTTTGACCACCAAGAGAGAAAACAAATGTATCAATATATCATTTTTCCCGCTGCCTAGTATGTTGATCACTGAAAGCTGGTAATCATTTATTTATCACAAGAAAAAAATAATGTATTAATTTTGATTTTCTTTAGCCATAAAAGAATCATTTATGACCATGAATCCATAATTTGAAGATGCCAATACTATGGTATGCATCATTCATGCACCAATTATCAGCATATCTCATCTGGTTTAACGGGTAAAGCATCCAGTTTTGGATTAAAAAAAAAAACAAAATTAAAAGGAAATGGTACGCATTAAATTACATATTCCATTCTCTCCCCTTAATTTTACCCTAAAATAATAGGTTTGAATCTAAAATCAGATCTTCATCACAAGCATAAATTTACTGTAAGTGCAAAGGGACACTAGTAAATGATGGTGATTCCTACAGATCCGGCCTGGGCATGTGAATATGAAATTGGCAATAATCAAAACAGAAAGTATAATTTTGTAAAAAACTAGATAAATAATCAATGAATTAGAGAAGCAATAAGAAAGGATAAATTCTCAAAAGTCAAAATTCATAAAGAAGGCATAGGAGTTGACTAGAATCAAACCATTCAGAAGACAGCATGTCCGTTAGGGTTTAATTAACTGAAAGAGCTACTTGGAAGGCCAGGATATGGTGGTGAAACTAAGCTTTCTTGATAAACAAAGACGGACAATCCTATTGAAGGAGTAGGTTTCAATTCAGGAAATTCAAAGCTACCATTATCCAAATTATACAGAACTATCGTTGATGCATCCGCCACAAGAATATTGTTTCCCCAGATATACAATGGACGAAAATGATAATTGGATAGACACAGAAGGGCGGGGATGATGGCCAATTTAGTCCAAGATTTAGGCACTCCATACTCCTTCATGATCCACACGAACCAATGAGTTTTCTCATGATTAAAACAATATGCAAGGCAGTTCCTCAGCACAGATAACCGTGGGAAGATTAAGGTTTTATCATCCGGAACACTGAAGGGCAGGAAAAACTCACTAAAAGTCTCCTTCACCAAGTCAAGGGAAAGAACCAAGTACTCCAGAGTGTCATGCTGACAAACCCAATTAAGAGTAGCGGTGCCAGGCACAAATACCCCTTTACGATCACCCATTATGCTGCTTAATGGGATACCTTGAATGGCTCTGTTGGAAGAGTTGCGGCAAAATCTATAAATTCTGGGTGTATGATTCCCCTTGTGATTTACAAGCACAAGCAGCTTGTACTTGTCATTCACATGATCATAGCCGAAGCCGAAAACCGATAAGAACTTCCCACGTTCCACATATTGGGTTGTCAATAATCCAGTACAGGGATTCCACAACCTGACATAGGTGTTGATGCCAACAACATCAACCAAGCACAGCAATCCATTGCAAGAGCCAATAAGTGCGTGGTGTCGTCTCTCCTTGAAGAGAACGACTTCAGTAGGTTTGGAAGGGTTCTCGACCAAGGAGCGTAAGGAGAAATCTCCGAATTCGTAGTGGCAATGATAATGATAAGCAACTCGTGGCCCACTCAAACTTGGATCCGCGGCGGTTGAATGTTGAAGATGGTCTTTGGCGAATTGAGAGCTGGAAATTAGGGTTTTCCATGAACTGCACACTCTTCGTAACCGACGCAGCGATCTCGCCGGAAGCCTCAGCAAGATTTCTCTGATGAGTTCATCGGGAAGGAACGGCAGCGGCTGCGATTGCGTTACCGTCGAAGACAGTAGCCGTTTCAGGGCGTTTATGGTGACTGTTAAAGGCTTCCACTTCCTCTCGTAATAATCATGTGGCTGCTCCATAACACCTTAAAGGGAGGTTAGCGGCGGCCACGATGGCGAAAAGGTTTAGCTTCACAAACTTTGAACAAACTTTACTATTTCCAATTCCTAGAGTTAAATAACCAAACAAAATTAAAAAATTAATCCCACTTTTTTTTATGATTTTTTTTTAAAATAGGATAATTTTATGTTTGAATATTGTATATAAAAATATTTTTATTTAATTATCATATTTAGACAAGATAAGTTCAGTCACCAAAAATATTTAGACAAGATAATATAAAAATATCTTTTATTTATTTATAATATTAAAAATATATCTTTTAAGTAAAAAATATTTTTAAAAAATGTAAATTTAAGTTTTTTTTAAATATTTTTTAATTTATCTACTATTTTCAGTTTTATTACTAAAATTTTTTCAAACATATTAAAACAATAAAAGGAATTTTTTTATAAAAATTTTTTTTTATAAACTTAATTTCAACCAAATAAACTTAAAGTAAATTATCCATCTCGAGCAAGTAAGGGTTTCTTTAAAATTTCAAATATAAAATTTGATGACAGAAGAGGTTGAATTGGATGCAAAGGTTGCAAGAAGAAAGGATGGGTTGATTTCTGTGATTGTGTATGTAAGAAAAAAGAATAAAAACAACAATATTACTGTTCATACCCTGGCCCAATGTTAAGGGCCCAGGTCCATACGAAAGGTCTGATCCAATAGATTAGGCCTAGCAAAGCATCCACCTCCACTCAAGAGGTCGGTGTCAACCACGACTTTGTACGAAGAAGTCGGCTGTGAGATTAGCTGGCAGATAAATACTCATTCAAATGAGTAACCGCCCCTGAAATCTCTCTAACCACTTCATAAAGCCATATCTTAACCTCCCTAAGATAATGAGACGGTTACCACCCTAAAGATACGGCACTACTCCAACGGTGGTTATTGGCTCACCACTATAAATACACTGACACTCCTCAGGTATCCCTAAGTCCAATACTCTCTAAGACCTGCTTACACCCTTGCTAACTTAGGCATCGGAGTGTCTTTGCAGGTACCATCCCCCATTCACACGCGAGCACAAGTCGGACGGAGCCTCCCGAGTCGCAGATCCACCGGAGCTCTCCTCCTTTATACACTTGGGTCGCCGAACGCCATCTATTGGATTAATCTCCGGTTACCTACCGTAACATTGGCGCCGTTGCCGGGGACCCGAGAGATCGTCCATCAATGGCGGACAGATACCACGAAGAAGTCCGTGCAGAAACAGATTCCGAAGAAGAGAATCTGAATGCAGGCAATAACAATGAAGACCTGGCCCAGCACCAGGAAGATAACGACCAACACAGAGAGGGTACCTCCGGAGTGAAGAATCCGAAGGTAAATTCCTCAGATGGACGTGAATCAGAAAAAGGCGGACCGGCTCACGTAGATGAGCTAATGGGACTGGTCCATAGCCACCTGGAACAATTGGAACAAGAGCGGGAGAGGCAAAAGGAAACCGAAAGGTACCTCAAAGAGGAGATGGAACGGCGAAAAGAGTTAGAAAGAAAACTCTTGCAGCTAGAATCCTCCCTCAAGAACTCCCGCGATGAAGGAGAAGATCAACTCCCAGGCGGAGAAGATCCTTTCAGCGAGGACATAATGAGGGCAAAAGTTCCAAGGAACTTCAAAAGCCCTGATATGGACCTCTATGATGGAACTACGGATCCAAAGCATCATCTTAGCAACTTCAAAAGTCGGATGTATCTAGCTGATGCCTCCGACGCTACGAGATGCAAGGCTTTCCCGACCACTTTATCGAAAGCAGCGATGAAGTGGTTCGATAGCCTTCCCCCGAGATCCATCACTAGCTTTGAAGACCTCTCAAGGAAGTTCTTGATGAGGTTCTCAATCCAAAAAGACAAGGTAAAACATGCACCGAGCCTCCTGGGAATAAAACAGGAGGTCGGAGAATCTTTACGAGCCTATATGGAAAGGTTCAACAAGGCATGTTTAGAGATCCAAGACCTGCCCACAGAGGCAGTAATAATGGGATTAGTCAACGGACTTAGAGAAGGCCCCTTCTCACAGTCCATATCTAAAAGACACCCCGTTTCTTTAAGTGATGTACAAAAAAGGGCCGAGAAGTACATCAACATGGAAGAGAATGCAAAGCTAAGAGACCTGAGTTCGCGACCTGGACCCACTTCCTCCTCTAGGGAGAGAGAAAGGGAAGTCAAGAAGAAGGAAGAACTCGGTCTCGAGAGGCCCAGGAAGTACCACTCTTATACTCCTCTAAAGACTTCTATAGTGGACGTATATAGAGAGATTTGCAACACTGAAAGGCTGCCACCCCCAAGACCTATTAAAAATAAAAAAGGGGGAAGTTGCAGCGAGTATTGCGAGTACCATAAGATATATGGTCACTCCACCAACGACTGTTACGACCTCAAAAATGTGATAGAAAAGCTGGCTAGAGAAGGTCGGCTTGACAGATATCTCATGGAGAGGTCGGACACCCATGGAAAGAGAAAGCGAGATGATATGGACAGGAGAGATCCGCCACCACAGACCCCAGAAAGACATATCCATATGATCTCGGGAGGATTTGCGGGAGACGGGATCACCAAATCTTCTCGCAAAAGACATCTCAAAAGAGTCTACCAAGTCGAGGAAGAGACACCCGACTTCCCCACTATCTCATTCACGAAAGAAGATGGGCAAGGGATAATACCCGGGCATGATGATCCCGTAGTAATAACCATGATCCTAGCTAACGCCCATCTCCATAGAACCCTAGTAGACCAAGGAAGCTCGGCGGACATCCTTTTCAAGCCCGCCTTCGACAAGCTAGGGTTAGAAGAAAAAGAGTTGAGAGCTTACCCCGACACCCTATATGGATTAGGGGATACGCCAATAAAACCACTGGGATTTCTATCCCTTCACACCACCTTTGGAAAAGGGGAAAAATCAATGACTCTGAGCATAGACTTTATAGTCATCGATGAAGGGTCAGCCTACAATGCCTTAATCGGCAGAACTACCCTTAATCGCCTTTGAGCAGTGGTATCAACTCCTCACCTCTGCATGAAATTCCCAACTCCCGGAGGAATAGCAACGGTGAGGGGAGATCAGAAATTGGCGAGGAAGTGCTATAACGAAAGCCTAAATCTGAGAGGAAAGGGCAAAGAAGTCCACACCATAGAGTTGGGTGGAGCAAGAACCAGGAAAGAGCTACGACCCCAGCCGGGAGGAAAAACCGAAGAGATACAAGTCGGAGAGGAGGAAGGAAAAAGCACTTACATAGGAGCCAACCTAGGGGAAACCCTGAAACAAGGGTTGAGTGAACTCCTAAGAGCTAATTCCGACCTCTTCGCCTGGAAGGCGTCCGATATGCCCGGGATCGATCCCGAGCTCATGTCCCATAGGCTCTCGGTTTACCCAGGGTCCCGACCTGTACAACAAAGAAGACGTAAGCTCGGCCCAGAACGAGCCTCAATAGTAGAAGAACAAGTACAGGCGCTCCTGGAAGCCGGCTTTATTAGAGAGATCAAATATCCAACATGGCTAGCCAATGTAGTGCTAGTCAGAAAACAAAATGGTAAATGGAGAATGGGCGTCGACTATACCGACTTGAATAAGGCATGTCCTAAGGACCCTTATCCCCTACCGAGTATTGATACCCTGGTGGACTCCAGCTCAGGGTACCAATACCTATCATTTATGGACGCCTACTCGGGATACAACCAAATCCCGATGCATGAACCCGACCAGGAGAAAACATCGTTCATCACACCAAAAGCCAACTATTGTTACGTGGTCATGCCATTCGGACTAAAGAATGCAGGAGCCACGTATCAAAGGCTGATGAACAAAGTGTTTTCCCCCCATCTAGGGAGCCTAATGGAGGTATACGTCGACGACATGTTAGTAAAAACCAAGCAAGAAGTCGACCTCTTAACCGACCTCTCACAAGTCTTCAACACTATAAGGCTGCACGGGATGAGACTAAATCCCGCAAAATGCGCCTTTGCAGTAGAAGCGGGAAAATTTCTAGGCTTCATGCTAACGCAAAGAGGGATTGAGGCCAATCCCGACAAATGCAGGGCCATCCTAGAAATGAAAAGCCCGACTTGTTTAAGAGAGGTTCAACAGCTTAATGGCCGACTTGCAGCCCTCTCCAGGTTTCTGGCAGGATCGGCACTAAAGTCCCTTCCATTATTTTCCCTATTAAGGAAGGGATGCCAGTTTGAATGGACTCCGGAATGTGAGGAGGCGTTCCAAGAGTTCAAAAACTTCTTAAGCCAACCTCCCATATTGACCCGACCAATACCGGGAAAAGACCTCGTCCTATACCTGTCCGTCGCAAACAGGGCTGTCTCATCAGCCCTGATCAGAGAAGACGAGGTCGGGCAACACCCGATCTATTTCACCAGTAAGGTTCTACAAGGTCCTGAGCTAAGGTACCACAAACTAGAGAAGTTTGCTTACTCCCTAGTGATAGCCTCACGAAGGCTACGACCTTACTTCCAAGCTCACACAATAAGAGTCCGTACGAACCAACCCATGAAGCAAATCCTTCAAAAAACGGATGTTGCAGGGAGAATGGTTCAATGGGCGATAGAGCTCTCCGAGTTCGACCTGAGATATGAAACGCGGACAGCGATTAAGGCCCAATGCCTCGCCGACTTCATTGCGGAATACGCAGGTGAACAAGAGGAAAAACCGACTACATGGGAACTCTATGTAGACGGATCCTCCAACAAGACAGGAAGCGGCGCAGGCATAATATTGGTAGATGGAAAAGGAACCCAAATAGAGGTCTCCTTGAAATTTGAATTTCCGGCTTCAAACAATCAGGCAGAATACGAGGCTTTGATTGCCGGGTTAAAGTTAGCAGAAGAAGTTGGCGCTACAAAGGTGATGATCTACAGCGACTCACAAGTGGTGACCTCCCAAATAATTGGAGAATATCAGGCGAAGGACCCCAATATGAAGAAATACTTGGAAAAAACCTTGGAACACCTTGGGCACTTTGCGGAAACCAAGGTTAAGCACATAACTCGGGATCTAAATAGCAGAGCTGACGCCCTGTCCAAGTTAGCAAGTACCAAACCTGGAGGGAACAACAGAAGCCTGATTCAAGAAACCCTCCAAGAGCCCTCGGTATCAAAAACAGAAGAGGAACAAGAGGTACTTGAGGTAGCCGGCCTAGACCTCGGATGGATGAGCCCCTTAGTCGAATACCTGAAATTCGACATCCTCCCCAAAGAGGAGAAAGAAGCTAAAAAGATCCGAAGGGAAGCACAACATTATACTTTGGTGAGAAATGTCCTTTACAGAAGAGGGATATCAACACCATTGCTGAAGTGCGTACCGACCTCAAGAACCACCGAGGTGTTGGAGGAAGTACACAGTGGGATCTGCGGAAACCATCTCGGAGCAAGGTCGCTGGCCAAGAAAGTAATCCGAGCAGGATTCTATTGGCCGACCTTGCAGAAAGATGCAACAGACTTTGTGAAAAAATGCCAACCATGTCAGATGCACGCAAATTTCCACGTAGCTCCACCTGAAGAGCTCATCAGTATCACTTCTCCCTGGCCTTTTGCAAAATGGGGAATGGATTTGTTAGGTCCTTTTCCCCAAGCACCAGGGCAAGTCAAATACTTGATCGTGGGAATAGATTACTTCACAAAGTGGATAGAAGCAGAACCATTGGCCACTATCACCGCTCAAAGAAGTCGCAGGTTCCTCTACAAAAACATCATCACAAGGTATGGAATACCTTATTCCATCACCACAGACAATGGAACCCAATTCACCGACGCCACCTTCAGAAATCTAGTAGCCAGTCTGAAAATCAAACACCAGTTCACCTCGGTAGAACACCCACAAGCCAATGGGCAAGCCGAGGCAGCTAACAAAGTTATACTGGCAGGATTAAAGAAAAGACTACACGAAGCAAAGGGAGCTTGGGCTGAAGAGCTCCCTCAAGTATTATGGGCTTATAGGACAACTCCCCAATCCGCCACAGGAGAAACACCCTTCCGACTAGTTTACGGCGTAGAAGCCATGATTCCTATAGAAATCAATGAGCAAAGCCCAAGGGTAATTCTTCATGATGAGGTCGGAAATATACAGGGGCACAAAGAGGAGCTCGACTTACTCCCAGAAGTCCGAGAAGGGGCCCAGATAAGAGAAGCTGCACTGAAGCAAAGAATGACTACGAGGTACAACAAAAAAGTCATTCGAAGAACATTCGCTACAGATGACTTGGTCCTAATCAGAAATGACATCGGAGTCAACAAATCGGGAGAAGGAAAACTCGCCGCAAATTGGAAGGGACCATATAAAGTCAAAGAAGTCTTAGGAAAAGGTTATTATAAAGTAACCGACCTAAATGGCACTGAGCTACCAAGGTCGTGGCATGCTTGTAATATGAAAAGGTACTACAGTTAAAAGCGAACTCTACTCCCTGATGTACTCTTTTCCCAACTTCACGATTTTTTCCCAAAGAAAAGGGTTTTTTTCTGGAGAAGGGTTTTTAACGAGGCATCATAGTAGATGCTAAGGGAAAATAGGCTATCAAGACCCTTAGTAGCAAAAAGGTACCTTCCCAATTAATAAAGATCTTTTTCATTTACTATATCTCTCTTAAATATCCTTCTTTATTTTTTCTAAGTATTTCTACGAAACGCGCCGACTTAAGCTCGACAAAGCGTGAAAATCCCATGAACCGACCTAGATGGTCGTCAGGATAAAACGACGAGGTACAAGTCGGCGTAAAGAGGTTATAGGAGTTGATCGTAAGAACTCAGGAATCATCCGACTCTCAAGTCGAAATGAAAATCCGAGTGAAACGAACTCGAAAGAGCTCTGAGTAAAAAGAAAACCGAGCTCCGAGTAAAGGAAAAACGCATCACAAAAATAACCTAAGTCATAAAAACTCACTAAAGCAAAAGTTGAGTATAGAGGATAACAAAAGAGACGTCAAAACCTGGGGAAAAGTTCAAAGGTTGCATGCAAACCTTTGAACGAAAAAAGCTTGAGAAAACAATACAAGCTAACAAAAGGTTTTTCCAGAAAAGATCAAACGGAAAAGCATGTGCACACACAAGGTAACTTAAACCCTTATCCAAAAAAAGGGCACTTATTTTTAAACCCTTATCCAAAAAGGGTTGGAATATTTTGTTTACGACCTTGAAAGGCCAAAAATAAATTGTTCACAACCACCAACAGAGAAACAGAGTTTAAAAAAGAGGGGACCCACAGGCCGGGCCCCCATATAGCCACAAAAAATAAAAGAATCATTTCTTCATGAGGGGCGCCACCAGGACCAGCCGGAGGAACGGAGGAAGAACCCGAGGCATCCGTAGGACGAGGAGGAGACTCTATAATCCTCTGCCCCCGAGTCTTCAGGTCCGACTCGGAAATAACCTCGGGAGCAGGAGGATACACGATGGCACCATCAATGACTACCTTGTCGGGATGTAAAGGAGAAAGGTCCAAGTCGGGAGCGATAACTCTTACTTGTTCCAAGAAAATTCTCCAAGACTCCTCGGCACCATCGGCGATAGAGTCCTCCAACTCGGCGTATGCGTTCCGAGAGTTCAGCAAGTCCTTCCTCACGGCCACAATATCTTGGAATAAGCTATGGTAGCTGTCTTGCGCCGTCTTCCTCAGGTTAGCCTCCAAAGTGCACTGAGCCCGGAGCTTACCTACCTCCTCCCTAAGGTGATCCCTCTCCTTCCTCAATTTATCTCTCTCCTCCCTCAACTCCTTCTCATGTTTTTCAAAAAGAAGAAGTCTCCCCTCCAACTCCTCAACCCTCGAGGTTGCACCCAAGGAGCTAAGGAGAGCCTTCTCAAAGATGTCCAAAAGTTTGCCGCAAACACCCGCCGCCCTAAAACTCTCCTCAGCTATGGTGGTAAGGTGGTTTCGAACAGAAACATCATCCATACTGATAAAAGGATAGATGTTCTTTCGGACGAATGCCATAGCATCCGCCTTAACCCCACCATCAAAAGAAGAAGAGCCAGACTCTAAAGTCTTGCGCTTCTTCTTCTCGGGCTCGGAGAGAATTTGGGCAGAAGGGGGTGGTCGAGGCAAACTCGAGGAAGAAATAACAATGGGTTGAGAAGGAGTGCCAGTATTCTTAGGAGGAGGAGGAGGAGGAGGAGGAGAAGTGATCGCCCCAGCACCCCCGGACCTAGCCCGGGACTTCGCCTTGGCCTCCCGGACCCTTTGGTAGGCCTCCTGAGCGTTCTTTTTTGCCATATCTACAAAAGAAACAACCAAGTTACAAGTCGATAAAATGTAAGTCGGCGGAAACAACTCGGAAATAAAGAATGCATGCACTACCTATTTGAGATTGAACGAAAGTCGGTGTTCCCTGAAGAATTTTTCTGGTATCCAAATACGGGGACTTCCCCCACGCTTCTCGGAAGAACCCTACAATGGCCGCCTCCACCTCATCCAGGTCATCGGGACCATACTTCTCACAAGAGGAGGGCGGCGACCAATAAAGGGGGAAGCGGGGAGAGGAATGCTCATCCAGGAAAAAGGGATGATGACCCTCTAGGCTTGAACTTTGAAAAAGAAGTTTTTAAAGTCGTGGAAAGATTCGTCAAAAAGGGTGAAAATCCTCCGACCTTGAATGGCTCGGAAGGATACCCATTGCTGTTTATTGTTGAGCCCACTGAAGGGCTTGGTCATATGGAAGAGAAAGAAGAAAATCTTTAGAGAGGTCGGAAAGTCCAGGGCATGGCTTATAAACTGATAAATCTTCAAAAAACCCCAAGAATTGGGGTGAAGTTGAGTAGGGGCAACATTACAATGATGCAAAACAGATATCTCAAAATCTGAGAAAGGAAGAAAAACACCCAAACGGGTGATCATGCACTCATACATAAAGAAGAAATGAGGGGCCTCCTCATTTTCTCTCCCAAAACAGACCCGGTCTTCAGGACCCGGGATTATTAGTTCATATTTGGGCTCGTCCTCCTCTGAAGTACAGAGCCTGTGATGAGTACGGAGATGAGTGATGAACTCAGCGTCAACCAACGGTTCCTCCCCAAGGACCGTAACATCTACCCATTGAGAAAGAACGTCTATGGAAGCCATTTTTTATATAAAGAAAAGTGGCAGAAACCTACAAAAAGGGAAAAAGAAAAAGAAAAATCAAAAAACACGGCCTCTAAGGGGAAAGATTCGAAACTAGAATCTAAAGGCCAACCTATCTACTTGCAAAACAAAACATGCAAACAAAAAGCATGACATGAAAAAAGCAAAAGCTAACCTTTATCCGAAAATGAAGGTTGGAGAAGAACAGAAATCTTTGAACGCAAGGATACAACACGAACAGGATAAGGAGAAGTTTGAAAGATTGCAGAAACGGAAAATGGAAAGAGAGGGAAAGTATTTATAAAAGGCTAAGGGGCATAATGGTAAAAACGAGGCAGCCATTAATGCGACTGCACTGTTACCAAAGCCCCCAATCCCTAAACGCTTCCCCAACGGACACGACGCTTGAATTGACGTAACTGTCAGAAACAAAAGGTCGCGAAAATCACGTCGGTTTCAGAACCCGTGAAAGTCGGCTATGAACCCGAGTTAATTACTTGAACCCAAGCCTTGAAAGGACCTTGGGCTCAAGTAGGGGCACTGTTCATACCCTGGCCCAATGTTAAGGGCCCAGGTCCATACGAAAGGTCTGATCCAATAGATTAGGCCTAGCAAAGCATCCACCTCCACTCAAGAGGTCGGTGTCAACCACGACTTTGTACGAAGAAGTCGGCTGTGAGATTAGCTGGCAGATAAATACTCATTCAAATGAGTAACCGCCCCTGAAATCTCTCTAACCACTTCATAAAGCCATATCTTAACCTCCCTAAGATAATGGGACGGTTACCACCCTAAAGATACGGCACTACTCCAACGGTGGTTATTGGCTCACCACTATAAATACACTGACACTCCTCAGGTATCCCTAAGTCCAATACTCTCTAAGACCTGCTTACACCCTTGCTAACTTAGGCATCGGAGTGTCTTTGCAGGTACCACCCCCCATTCACACGCGAGCACAAGTCGGACGGAGCCTCCCGAGTCGCAGATCCACCGGAGCTCTCCTCCTTTATACACTTGGGTCGCCGAACGCCATCTATTGGATTAATCTCCGGTTACCTACCGTAACAATTACTAAAGAGTTTATTCATTGCTAGAGCCTTGGATGGCTCCAAAAATTGAAGTGCAAAAAGCCAAACTGGTAAACTTTGATCTGAGTTTTTAGTTTGAAGAGAACTCTAATTAAGGTAGCAGTTCTCATCATATTTGTGACCCACCTTAGTAACTGAAATCTTCACAATATGTTTAAGAAATGGTCTCACTGTTACCTCAGTAACAACATTGTTATTTCCGAATTCCCCATCTTTGCTTAGCCGTCCATACTTCACCGAAGTTACTCAGCTCCTTTCGTATCTGAAAATAATACAAAAAAATTAAAATCAGATACACAAACATAGCTAAACTATAGCGAATGAATAGTAAAAAAATAAATGAGATGACAAAGAGAACTCAGAAACCACCTCACATAGCCGAAAAGAATATCATAAACAATGCAGACAATCACAGCTCTCAGCTTAACTTGTTGACAATTTATCATGTTAAAATGGAAATGACACATTTGGAGCATAATGTCTCAACTCAGGCATCCACTGTTAATTAATAATTCAAGAATCTTTATTCTTCTTAAAGACTTGTTAAAATGTGACAGATGCTAATTATTAATAATCTCAAAATCATAAATAAAACCTTTTTGGAAACATTCTCATAATTGGCTTTGCTGATGAGAGAAAAACACAAAAGAAACACATCAGCTCCTCTGTAAATCAAAGGCCTTAGCCTGTTGTAATCTTCCAAGTATGCTATATGCTTAGATAGTTGTCATAAACAGCAAGGCATGAAGTTTATAAGAACATAAGCCCACAGTTTAACAAGAATACATTTACAGTAAAAACTGTTAAAACAAAAAATCTAAAGACCTAAAAATTCAGAGAGAGATAATTAGAATTGGATATATCCCCTAAACCCCTTGGCAAATTGCTAAATAAAGCCAAGGAACTAAGAATTATTCATTCAAAGACAGAATTATATAGTAATAATTCACACCTTATAGACATCTTTGCTAAGCTTCCTGACAGTGTTTGAAAGCAAAACATTCTCCTTCGCCAACCTCTCCTATATAGAATAAATAAAATAAACAAAATTAGAGATAAAGCAAAAATGGTTAGATTGAACTGAATCAGATTCAGTGGTATGGCCATTCATAATGTGGATGTCAATTAAAGAAATAATATTCCAAACTTTAAAGGTAGAAAAGTAATAAAATAATGATTTTATTAATTAAAGCATATCAAAGACTTCGTTCATGTACATAACTCATATCAAAGAATTTGTGACCATCACTTAAGGTCCTAATTTTAAAAGGTTTAGTTCAACTATACCTTTCTACCAGTAAATTTAGCCATGTAAATAACCTATATTCCATAGTTGCATTTTGTAAACAATCATATGTTAATAAACCATAAGAACAGTTATTTTAATAAATAATTCATGACCCCAATCATGTCATCAATAAGAACAATTAAGTAAAGAAATTCTTTGCAATTACTTTTGATATTTCTTTTTAAGAATTTTATTTAAATTTCTATGCTTACAAATTCCTAGATAACATGGACTAAGATTGATAAGCTACAACCTGAATTTGGAATAAATATAGTAAAAACCGATAGTAACTCTAAACGAAGAGATATACCTTAAAAGCATGACCCTCTCCTTCCAACTTCAGTTATTTGTGCCATTTTTTTCTTCTCTAACTATGACAGGTCATGAAGCATTTGCTTTTTAGGGTATACACAAATAAAAATAGAGATTATTAAGTCAAAAACATTTATTAAAATTAAATATAAATGGGCATATATTTCAAATTTGATAAACAGAATTATAAAAATAAACCTGCAAATACTAAAGGGCTAGCACAGAGGATTAGTAACAATTCTATCTCTTGCTACATAAGTCCGTATAACAATTGGTAGACTCAATTACTTCAGCAGTTATACATGTATAGTAAAGACTTTTATCACATACATCTGTGACCAAAGCCCGATGATAACCAAATGAGACATATCCCAAGTCAGGGAAAGAAGAGTCCAAAAGACATCTCATGCAACATATAAATTTGTATCATAGGACAATGAAAAAAAGTTCAATATTGATGCCCAGCCATGTTTGTGGTTCAGCTCTCAGAATACTTCTAGGGGATTTTTAGTGGTTTAGGATCATCCTGGGACATGGCTATTTCATAAATGCAATTCTGCATATTGGACCAAAGTCATTGATCAAAAGGAAAAGTATCTTATCCCATGTCTTGCTAAAAGCTTAAAAAAAGCTTCTTCTTTTTTTATTTGTGTCTATACTCCATATTATTGCTGATTGCCATCAAGTATATAATTTTCAAGAATCAGAAAAATGAAGTGTCAAGAAAATTAAAGGATGGATGGTTGTAGACCTCAAATCCTTTAGGAAAAGTAGCAGCTTGCAAAGGATTTTTCTCCATAGTGTTCTTATGGCAAAGAAGCTGCATTATAATAGCATGATTATCAGGCCTTTAAAAAAAGGAATATCAAGAAAAAAACTACTTTAATTGCCAACTTTTTCACAGTACAAAAGAGTAATAACATGCAACTCTCAAGAACTAATTCTCACTTAGAACATTAAGCTTGAGCAGGAACAGAAGTAAAATTGCTGCCTACTATTGGGTATCCAAGTAAATATTATTAATTAAACTTTAGTTCAGTAAAAAAAATGGTAAAAAAGAACTTTTTATTATCCAACCTTTTCTAACATATCAGACTTTGAATTGATATATTAGTTAATTTTTAATTTCAATAATGATAGTAATGAAACAATTCCTTCATCTAATTTTTTCAATACAAATATAAAGCTGTAGAACTTGTATAACTTGTCTCATTCAGTCATCATTAGGCTTTGGTGTGTATAATTGTGGAATGAGCTAACTCAGAGTTCTATTTTTCAACTCAGCTCTGCATACCTATATTGTAATCCATAAATAATATTTCACTTAAAATGAAAGCAGCAGCAGTTCCAAGTATTGTCTCATCAAGATTATTTGTTTATAGAAAAAATTAGAAAAAATAAAGTAAAAGAAATGCAGTAGCAAAGCTTTAATCTATTTTCAGTTTCTTATGGATGAGTTCATCAATTTCTTGTCTTGTAATAATAAAAATTACGGCTCTCAGCACCATGCACGTACCTCTTTCCCCCCAAGTAAGCTTATTATCTTCATCAAATATGTCTGGTTACTGTGTAGCTTTGTGACCATTTATAATGACTCTACTTGTTTCTAAGAATAAGATAATCGTACAAGTGGGGATCTTAGAAACTGAAATGTCAGTTTTCGAAATTGTGAACTTGGTATGTTTTTTTCAAGAAAGGATTTGGTGACTCGAGTAATTTTTATTTCAATAACAATATTATATCAGAAACCACATAACAAATTATGACTGTATGCATTTGAAAAATGAGATCATAGTATCATATGCTGGTTGTGTATTAGCCTTTCCCATCAAACTTAAAATTAAGAAAATCAACATAACGTTTTCCAGGTTTCAACATAAAAATATTGGTTTTGTGAAGTATTTAAATTAGCACATATCTAATTATATACTTACAAAGACTAATTTTCCATGGAATTTTTTTAAAATTTATTTTGAGACAGCTCTAGGTTTCAATGCATAATCCTTGAAGCACGTCTATAAAACTTAACATAATCTATCTCAAGTCCCCAACCTCACATCCACTTTTTGAAAATGATTTATCAAATCAAAGACTTTAAAAGGTGCTCACAACTTTCTCAACAAAACATGAACATAAAAAACCACTTTTGCTCTGAATTTTTCTACAAATGGTCAATTTATCAGATTTACTTAACTTTCATGTGAGATCCTTCTAAGTTCCAAAGCATTAGTTTAGATACAAAATTATTTGATGCCATTGGAGGTGGATTATATTGATTAAAGTATACAAAGTGATGTACCAAACCACTAAATAAATCATCAGCAAGTTAAAAGGACAGATACATATTCCTAACATATGATCAAGATGAGAAGGTAGCCATTACCCTTTGTGAAGAATTTCTCTGCATGGCTCCTGATTTGTCCAGCAGTCTTGGTTCCTATTATCCTATATGCTCTGTACAACCAAATCAAAACACCAAAAAAGAAAAGGAGAGGGGAAGACAGGAAGAAAAAGAGATTCCAATTAACATTAAAAAAGAAAAATGTCAGCAGCTGACATCAAATTTCTCAATTCTGAGTTTGGATATACTTCGATTTTAATTGGCAATCTAAACTGAACATATGCATCAGATGAAATGCCAAAAGAATAAAAATAAAAAATTATGGGTTGATCGGATGTAAAATATTACCTTCTTTATGCGCTGCTATGCTCACCATTTTTTTAAGATCATTCGGTACATACTTGACTCATCAAAAGGATAAAAGAAGTCTATCCAACAACTATTAATCCATCCCCTTCGGCAACACCACCAAGAATGGATCACTAATTGTGAGATGTACAAACAAAACAAAGCACAATCAATCACATGTGGTTCCTGCCAAATAACCACCATTACATATTTCTGAGTTCTCTTTGCCATCAGCGCCTAAACTTGCTGTTTATGCCTTACCGATTGTGCTTGTTCTTCTTTTTCTGAGAGATGACAACCCATTTGGCAGTTGGATAATGCTTTCCAACATCACCCAAGCTTCTCACTTATAATATAAGGCAACGAAACCTACAGCTTTCTTTTTTTCTCCTTCTTCTTCCTTCACCCTTCGAAGAAGAGAACAAACAGAGAATAAAAATAGTAAGATATTTTTCTAATTTGAGAATCAAAACAAAATCAAGATTTGAGAAGGTAAATATGAAGAAGTGCAAACTATGCAAGGTTAAGGCTAGGACTTTCTGTGAGTTGGACCAAGCTAGCTTATGCTACAATTAGAAAGCAGCAATAAAACCCTAGCAAATAAAAATAGATACCTTCTATTTATTCGAAGTTGCTGGAAAGGGTGCCGTCGTAATCACTGCAAATCAGTCATACCACCATTAACTCCTCTGCCAACCCAACCCAGTCCAACTTCAACCTCCAGCCAAAACAGAAGCAGATTAACATAAATATCTGTTTTTTTTTTTTAATTACCTCTGTAACACCACCGAAGGTAGGATCTCAAGCTCTCCGTTCTCTTCATCGGTGTCGTCAACTTGCTGTCAGCTGCTCCTTCTTCACTAACAGCTGCAACACCAATCACCGCTGCCGCTGTTCTTTCTACTTGACGCTGCATCAACAGCCACCGTCACCTTGACTGATTGTTCATCATCTCTGCTGCTCGCCAAAAACAAACTCAGAGCCTCTGCCGTCGTCCTCTATTTTCTTCACCAAACGCTTTCCCAACTGCAGCACCGACCACCGCCATTCTACTCCTTCCATCACCGTGAGCTCCTATCTTCCTTACCGGTGATAATCTCTGTATTTTGAACTACCATTCCATTTGTGTTTACTCAATATGTAGGAAGATAGATATATGGTTGTACACTTGTCGCACAACTAACCATCTAGTGTTCTCCTATTGTATACAGGACAGATATAAAAGCACTTTCTCTTTGTGACATGGCTTATTGTTTTGTTTGTTAAAATCTCGTTTCAACTCTTGCATTTGTTTTAAGCTCCAATTCTTTAATACTCATTAATAACAGATAACTTATATCACCAGGTTGGTACCTCAGACGTTCATATTATTTCTTTGACCACCAAGAGAGAAAACAAATGTATCAATACATCATTTTTCTCACTACCTAGTATGTTGATCACAGAAAGCTGGTAATAATTTATTTATCACAAGAAAAAAAATAAAAAAAATAAAAAAGTATTATTTTGATTTTGTTTAGTCATAAAAGAATCATTTATGACCATGAATCCATAATTTGAAGATGCCAATACTATGGTATGGATCATTCATGCACCAATTATCAGCATATCTCATCTGGTTCATCCAGAAAACAGCTTGTATGCTAGGGTTTGATTAACTGGATTTGGGATGAGGTACTTCGGAGGCCACCATATGATGGTGAAACTAAGCTTTCGTGATAAATACAGAAGTATAATCCCATTTTGTTAGACGGAGGAGTATGTTCCAATACAGGAAATTCAAAGCCGTCATGATCTAAATCTATCCTTCAATCTCCATATTTATCTTAAATCAAACATAAGATTGATTGATGATGATTTTGTGTCCAAAATTCAAATATCTTAATACTATAGATCATACATGTATTGCTTATTTCTTATCCAATGGACAAAACCAGTTCTAAGTAACAATCCAAAAACCAAAATGTTGAAAACCAACATGGAAGAACATAATATGAAACTGTAGTCAATAAATTATGGGATATTACAGTTTCTATTTTCTTTCTTCCCTTAATTTAACCCTAAAAATGATAACTTGTCATATAAAAATAGAACTGGATACCAGAAAAAATTAACTCTAATTGTAAATGAATACTAGTCATTCTTTAATCTTCTCCTAAATAGAGCAGAAAAATTGCTGTGACATTGTGATTTAGCAATGGGGAACAATCATGTCATTGTCAACAGGAAGTATAGTTTTGCAGCCCTACACCAAGTCTGAAAAAACTATATAAATAAATCATTCAACTAGAATAGCGAGAAACTAAATAGCACGGGAAAGCCTTTACCAATAGAGGAATTCACTTGGAAGAAATTGTAGACATGGGTTTTGATGACTTTGATCCAACGCATTTCAGATGTGCTACTTACAAGACCACAGTGTGATGATTAAACCAAGCTTTCATGATAAATATGGAATCGCTTCGCCGCGATGGAGAGCTTAGACAAAGGAGCAACTTTTATCATGTCATCCCTGTGGCTATCGATGACAGGAAACTTAAAGTTACCATGGTTTAAGTTATTTAAAGTTACCATGGTTTAAGTTATTCCTAATTATTCTTGAATAGGGAGCAGCAGTCCCCAGAAGAACATCATTTTCCCAAAGATACAGAGGAATAACGTGTATGCCAAGGTAATGTGGGATCATGGCCAAATTTAGTCCAAGATTCAGACACTCCATGCTCCTTCATCAACCACACAGAGCAATGAGTTCTATGCTCACAACAAAATGCAAGGTAGTTCCTCAGCACACATAACTGTAGGATTTTGAAATGACAATACATATCTCTATGATTAGGCAGGAAAAACAAACTATGTGATATATTCATAAAAATATTTCGCTTTAATATTCATGAGTAATAAATAACTTATGTCATCAGGTTAATTTCTCAGAAGTTCATATTATTCTTTGACAAGATGAGTTGGTTAAGTTTGTTAGCCGATGAAAGTTTGTAAATAAGTATTCCCGAGAATTGCTAGAGGGCTAATATAAAAAAAAGTGAGAGTTGGCAAAAAACAGGACAAATGCTACTGTTGGTCATAAAACAGGGTCTAGAACTACAAAGGATAACTAGATAATTAAGAATATAAAAGCTCTTTTTCTTTATGACATGGCTTATCGTTTTGTTTATTAAAATCTCGTATCAACTCTTCCATTTGTTTTAAGCTCCAATTCTTTAATACTCATCAATAACAGATAACTTATATCACCAGGTTGGTACCTCAGAAGTTCATATTATTTCTTTGACCACCAAGAGAGAAAACAAATGTATCAATATATCATTTTTCCCACTGCCTAGTATGTTGATCACTGAAAGCTGGTAATCATTTATTTATCACAATAAATAAAAAATAAAAATGTTTTGATTTTGTTTAGTCATAAAAGAATCATTTATGACCATGAATCCATAATTTGAAGATGCCAATACTATGGTATGAATCATTCATGCACCAATTATCAGCAATTTCATCTGGTTCAACGGGTAAAGCATCCAGTTTTGGATCCAAAAACAAAAAAATTAAAAGAAAAATGGTACGCATTAAATTACATATTACATTCTCTCCCCTTAATTTTACCCTAAATAATAGGTTTGAATCTTGGATCAGATCTTCATCACAAGCATAAATTTACTGTAAGTGCAAAGGAACACTAGTAAATGATGGTTAACCCTACAAATCCAGCCTGGGCATGTGAATATGAAATTGGCAATAATCATAACAGGTAGTAATAATTTTGTAAGAAACTAGATAAATAATCACTAAATTAGAAAAGCAATAAGAACAGATAAATTCTCAAAAGTCAAAACTCATAAAGAAGGCATAGGTGTTGACTAGAATCAAACCATTATTCAGAAGACAGCTTGTCCGTTAGGGTTTGATTAACTGAATTTGGGATGAGCTATTTGTAAGGCCAGGATATAGTGGTGAAACTAAGCTTTCGTGATAAATAAAGACGGACAATCCTATTGAAGGAGTAGGTTTCAATACAGGAAATTCAAAGCTACCATTATCCAAATTATACAGAACTATCCTTGAAGTTGATGCAACCGCCACAAGAATATTGTTTCCCCAGATATACAATGGACGTAAATGATAAGCAGATAGACGCGGAAGGCAGGGGATGATGGCCAATTTAGTCCAAGATTCAGGCACTCCATACTCCATCATGATCCACACGAACCAATGAGTATTCTCATGATTAAAACAATATGAAAGGCAGTTCCTCAGCACACATAACCGTGGGAAGAAGAAGATTTTACCATGCGGATCACTGAAGGGCAGGGAAAACTCACTAAAAGTCTCCTTCACCAAGTCAAGGGAAAAAACCAAGCAACCCAGGATGGCATGGCTACGAATCCAGCTAAGAGTGGCGGTGCCGGGCACAAATACCCCTTTATCATCACCCATTATGCTGTTAAATGGGATCTCTTGAATGGCTCTCTTGGAAGGGTTGCGGCAAAATGTATAAATTCTAGTGTTATATTCCCCCATGTGATTTACAATCCCAACAAACTTATAATTGTCATTCACATGATCATAGCCGAAGCCGCAAACCGATAAGAAATCCCCACATTCCACCGATGGGGGTGTCAATAATCCAGTACAGGGATTCCACAACCTGACAAAGATGTTGATGCCATCAACATGAAACAGCAAGCACAGCAATCCATTGCAAGAGCCAATAACTCTGTGGTTACGTCTCTCCTCGAAGAGAACGACTTCCGTAGGTTTGGAAGGGTTCTCGACCAAGGAGCGTAAGGAGAAATCTCCGAATCCGTAGCTGCAACTATGATGATAAGCAACTCGTGGCCCACTCAAACTTGGACCCGCGGCGGTTGAATGTTGAAGATGGTCTTTGGCGAATTGAGAGCTGGAAATTAGGGTTTTCCATGAACTGCACACTCTCTGTAACCGAACCAGTGACCTTGCTGGAAGCCTCAACAAGATTTCCCTAATGAGTTCATCCGGAAAGAACAGCAGCGGCTGCGATTGAGTTACCGTTGAAGACAGCAGCCGTTTTGGGGCGTTTATGGTGACTGTTAAAGGCTTCCTCTTCATCTCGTAATAATCATGTGGCTGCTCCATAACAACTTAAAGAGAGGTTAGCGGCGGCCAAGACGGCGAAAAGGTTTAGCTTCACAAACTTTGAACTTCCCGACTGCACTATATAGTCTGTAGAGTAGAGTATGTACTTGACTATTTCCAATTCCTATTTCTTTTTCCGTGGGCCACGTGACTGCGTGTGCCTTTCAAAAAGAGTTAAATAACCAAACAAAATTCAAAAACTAATCCCGCTCTTTTTTTTGTAACATAAAAGACTTGACTACTTGAGTGACTTTTTATGATTTTTTTTTAAATAGAGAAATTTTATATTTGAATATTTTATATACAAATATTTTAATGAGAAAGTATGAGGAGCCAATGAAATATTTGTACAATGTGGATAATAGAGGTTTATGGAGTATTAGAGATATAATTATTAGTTTTACATTTTCCCATCAGTTGAAGCTTTTGGGATGAGTGGTATCATAACATGATATTAGAGTGCTAGATCCAAAAAGTTAAGAGTTCGATCCTTAGTGAATAGTCATTCTACACATTGTACAAATAATCCATTATCTCTCTAGCGGGATCCTATTTTAACTCCGCCTATGTTACACTTGCGGTACATAGCCGGTCCCAAGCCCGGATAAAGGAGGAGGGTTGTGTTAGGTCTTCGGCAATCAACATAAAAATATAGCCGAACCCCCATGACATGAATCAAAGACATTATTGCGCTAAAGCTAGGTCGTTGCCCGGAAGCAACGCGCCGTATGGCTCGAGTACGGTGTCGAAGCAAGAGCCGCTGCATCGGTGCCCGGATGTAGTGTTAAATGAGCAAGGGTTCTCGCGTTTTCGTGAACAGACGAGGGTAAATAAGCTAGTTCACAAAGGAAAAGATAAAGGTCGAAGCGACAGAAGGTTGAGATTTGGGACATGGAACATAGGCACTCTAACAGGAAAGTCCATGGAGGTGGTGGACACCATGACAAGGAGGAAGATTAACATTATGTGCCTACAAGAAACGAAATGGGTTGGGGCAAAGGCTAGGGAGTTGGATACTTCTGGTTTCAAACTTTGGTATACAGGAAAGGTGAAGAATAGGAATGGGGTTGGAATAATTGTGGATAAGCAGTGGAAGAAGGACGTAGTGGATGTCAAGAGGGTGGGAGATCGGATCATCCCTATCAAACTTGTGGTGGAGGGAGGTGCTTTCCATGTGATTAGCGCCTATGCACCGCAAGTGGGTTCAGACGAACAACACAAGATAAGGTTTTGGGAGGATCTAGAGAGTTTGGTTCAAGGCATACCTTTGGGAGATAAGATTTTCTTAGGAGGAGATTTAAATGGCCATGTTGGGAGAGAAGTGACTGGATATGGGAGTATTCACGGAGGCCATGGTTTCGGGGTGATCAATGCCGAGGGTAAAACTATTTTGGAATTTTCCTCAACTTTTGATCTTCTCATCGCAAATACATGTTTTAAAAAGAGAGACGAACATCTTATAACCTATAAGAGTGGCATGACAAGCTCTCAAATCGACTTCTTCTTGTTGAGGAGAGTCGACCGGAAATTTTGCATTAACTGTAAAATTATCCCGGGAGAGAGTTTGACAACACAACATAGGGTGCTCGTCATGGATTTTCGCGTTGAGCAAAAGTTGAGGAAAAGACATCATACGAAGAACCCAAGGACGAGGTGGTGGCGGATGAAAGGTGAGGAACAAAGAAGCTTCCTAAGACGGGTAGGAGAAGAGGCAAAGTGGGATGGGAATGGAAGCGCGGAAGAGATGTGGAGGGAGATGGCAGAAGTTATTAGAAGAACAGCAAAAGAAAGTTTTGGTGAATCTAAAGGAATAAGACCAAGAGACAAGGAGTCCTGGTGGTGGAATGCGAGTATACAAGAAAAGATAAAGATAAAAAGGGAATGCTTTAAAGAGTGGTCTTTATGCCGCAATGCAGATAACTGGGAAAAATATAAGGCGGCTAAGAAAGAGACAAAAGTGGCTGTAAGTGAAGCAAGGACAAGAGTATATGAGGGTCTCTACCAGTCTTTGGGCACGAAAGAAGGAGAAAAATGTATATATAGAATCGCAAAGAGTCGGGAAAGAAGAACGAGAGATTTGGATCAGGTTAAGTGCATAAAGGATAAGGATGGAGAGGTGTTGGCTCAAGAGGAGAAGATTAATGAAAGGTGGAAGAGCTACTTCTACGAGTTATTTAATGAGGGACAGAAGACTCTTCCGAGTCTTGGTCGATTATGCACAAGGGAAGAAGATCAAAACTTTGACTACTATCGAAGGATTCGAGACTTCGAGGTAAAAGAGGCTCTAAAGCAGATGAAAAATGGCAGGGCAGTAGGACCTGATAATATCCCGATTGAGGTTTGGAAGGGTCTTGGAGGAAAAGGCATCAACTGGTTAACCAAGCTTTTTAATGAGATTTTAAGGTCAAAGAAGATGCCTGATGAGTGGAGAAAGAGCACCTTGGTACCTATCTACAAGAATAAGGGGGATATACAAAGTTGCGGAAACTATAGAGGGATTAAGCTTATGAGTCATACTGTGAAGTTATGGGAAAGGATGATAGAACGGAGGTTGAGAAAAGAGACACAAGTAACAGAGAACTAATTTGGATTTATGCCAGGCAGATCTACCACTGAAGCGATATACCTATTAAGAAGGATGATGGAGATGTATCGTAGTAATAAAAGGGATCTGCACATGGTGTTTATTGATTTGGAAAAAGCGTATGATAGGGTACCAAGGGAAGTCTTATGGAAGGTTTTAGAAAAGAGGAGAGTAAGGATCGCATATATTCGGGCAATCAAAGACATGTATGATGGGGCCACAACTAGTGTGAAGACTCAAGGTGGTGTGACAGAGGAATTTCCTATTGGTATAGGATTACACCAGGGATCATCCTTAAGTCCATACCTTTTTACATTAGTCTTGGAAGTACTTACAGAGCACATCCAAGAGCCTGTGCCATGGTGCATGCTTTTTGCCAATGATATCGTCCTTATGGGAGAGTCAAGGGAAGACCTAAATAAGAAGTTGGAGTTATGGAGAGAAGCTCTAGAAGTGTATGGTCTGCGCATAAGCCGTAACAAGACGGAATATATGGAATGTAAATTCAGTCTGAGAAGGGAAAACTCCAATATAGAGGTGAAGATTGGAGAAAACATCCTACGAAAAGTTAAAAGTTTTAAGTATCTTGGGTGCATCATACAGGATAATGGAGAGATTGAACAGGATGTAAATCATAGGATCCAAGCAGGTTGGTCAAAATGGCGGAGTGCATCTAGTTTTATATGCGACAAAAAAGTGCCTTTAAAACTTAAAGGTAAATTCTATCGCACCGCTATAAGACCGGCTATGCTGTATGGTACGGAGTGCTGGGCGGCTAAAGGGGAGCACGAACATAAGCTGAGTGTGGCAGAGATGAAGATGTTGAGATGGATGAGTGGTCATACGCGATTGGATAAAATAAGGAATGAAGATATAAGGGAGAGAGTTGGAGTAGCACCCATTGTGGAAAAGATGGTTGAATCGCGTCTCAGGTGGTTTGGACATGTGGGAAGAAGACCGATAGAACATCCAGTCAGGAGAGTGGATGAGATGGAAGATGGACAAAGAGCGAAAGGCAGAGGAAGACCTAAGAAGACCATCCGTGAGGTGGTCAAACGAGATCTACATGTAAACGGTCTCTCTGTAGACATGATACAAGACAGAGCACAATGGCGTCGTTTGATTCATGTAGCCGACCCCACTTAGTGGGACAAGGCTTTGTTGTTGTTGTTGTTATTGTACTATTTTCAGTTTTATTACTAAAATTTTATCAAACATATTAAAATAATAAAAATAATTTTTTTATTAAAAAATTTTGTTTCTTTAAATTTAATTTCAACCAAATAAACTCAAAGTGAATTATCTATCTCGAGCAAGTAAGGGCATTTTGGATATCCGTACACTCGGATAATATTGTTATTCTTATTCAAAATTATTCATCATAGTCATAGCTCTCACGATGATCTAAACTCTATCACTCTCGTATAATTCATTTGATTATGTCTCTCTTGATTTTAGTATATAGTATTACTCAATAGCAAAGCTTCAAATAAGTTTTTTCTCTTTATTTTACATGTTTAAATATCTTTGGTTTTTTTATAAATCTTGTTTCATTTTTCTTTAAAATTTCTAATATAAAATTTGATGACAGAAAGAGGTTGAATTGGATGCAAAGGTTGTAGGAAAAAAGGATGGGTTGACTTCTGTGATTATGTAGGTAAGAAAAAAGAATAAAAATCAGTTTCTAAGTGACAATGGACAAAACCAGTTCTAACTTCTAAATAACAATCCAAAAACCAAAATGTTGAAAACCAACATGGAAGAACATAATATGAAACTGTAGTCATTAAATTATGGGATATTACAGTTTCTATTTTCTTTCTTCCCTTAACTTAACCCTAAAAATGATAACTTGTCATACAAAAATAGAACTTGATACTAGAAAAAATTAACTCTAATTGTAAATGAACACCAGTAAATGATAGTCATTCCTTAATATCCTAAATAAAGCAGAAAAATTGCTGTGACATTGTGATTTAGCAATGGAACAATCATGTCAACAGAAAGTATAGTTTTGCAGCCCTACACCAAATCTGAAAAAACTATATAATCATTCAACTAGAATAGCTAGAAACTAAATAGGGCGAGAAAGCCTTTACCAATAGAGGAATTCACTTGGAAGAGATTGTAGACATGGGTTTTTGTTGACTTTGATGAGTTTGATCCAACGCATTTCAGATGTGCTACTTAGAAGACCACAGTGTGATGGAGAAACCAAGCTTTCATGATAAACATGGAATCGCTTCGCCGCCATCGAGTGCTTAGACAAAGGAGCAACTTTCATCATGCCATCCCTGTGGCCATCAATGACAGGGAACTTAAAGTTGCCATGGTTTAAGTTATACCTAATTATTCTTGAATAAGGAGAAGCAGTCCCCAGAAGAACATCATTTTCCCGAAGATACAGAGGAATAACGTGTATGTTAAGGTACTGTGGGATCATGGCCAATTTAGTCCAAGATTCAGACACTCCATACTCCTTCATCAACCACACAGGGCAATGAGTTCTATGTTCACAACAAATTGCAAGGTAGTTCTTCAGCACACATAACTTTAGGATTTTGAAATGACAATACATATCCTTATGATTAGGTGGGGAAAACAAACTATGAGTCTCCTTCTCCAAATCAAGGGAAAGAACCATGGGATTAAAAGCACCATCACCTGGAACAATCCAATTAAGAGTTCCGGTGCCGGGGACGAATACCCCTTCCTTATTCTCTATATATCTGGCCTTAACTGCCATATCCTGAATCTTTCTCCATGAAGAATTCAATCCAAATGTATATATAGTTGTTGCAGATTTATGAGGTTTTAGTGTTTTCTCTTCCTCATTTACAATTCCAACAAGCTTGTAACTGTCACTAACATGGTCATAGCCGAAGCCACAAACATTCAATAAACCCTCAAATTCCAGTTCTTGAGATGTCAATCCAGTGCAGGGGTTCCACAAGATGACATTCACACGGTTGTGGATCTTATTATGATCAGCATCAACCAAGCAGAGTAATCCATTGCAAGAGCCAATAATGTTGTAGTCACGTTTTCCCTCGAAGCAAACCCCTTCCGTAGAAGGCTTCTCGAACACGGATCGTACGGAGAAATCTCCGAATTTGTTGTGTTTATGCCACCATCTAGGATAAGCGATTCGTGGCTCGCTAAAACTTGGTTCTGCGGCGGTGATTGAACGGCGAAGATGATCGCTGGCGAATTGGGAGCTGGAAATTAGGGTTTTCCATGAACTACAGACACTCCTTAACTGAACAAGCAACCTCGCTGGAAGCCTCAGCAGGATTTCGGTGATGATCTCATCAGGAAGAAATGGCGGCGGTGCCGCCGAAGGAAGGAGATGTTCCGCGGTGGTTCTTAAAGCCTTCCCCTTCCTCTTGATAACGTCGTTTTCGGTGTCGTCGTCCTCATCGCGTGGCTGCGACATTGCTCTTCCTCCGATCCTCTGTCTGCACTGAAAATTCCAATCTCTTTGGAGCGTGTAGGGGTGCCTCTCTGTAAATTTTTTATGTTACTCAAGATTAAAAATTAAAATGATAAAAACGTTTTAAAGAACTTTTGAAGTTTTAACATGTGATAAATAATTTTAATTTTGATGTATTCAATTACATAAAGTCATCAAGCAAAAGTAATTATTTAATATTGAAATTGGATACTTCGATTTTTGTTTTTAAAAATAAAAAAATTAAAATATAAATCGAACTTTTTGATTTGTAATTTATTTTTTCTCTTTAAACAAATTCAACCATCCGATTTGATTAATATCAATTAAAAAAAATTAACGCCATATAAAAAAACACTCAATCTTTTAATAACAACATATTACACATATATTTGATCAATATAAAAAAAATTAACCTGTATTTTACACTATCATCAAAATTAAATTCGTGATAAAATAATTAAATATTTAAAACTTCACAACAGTGTACAAAAATATGTATATATATCTAATAAAAAATATAAAGAATCAATTTTAATTAATTAGCATTGGTCAATTTTAATATTTATATTTGTAATTTAAAATTTAAGATTAAAAATTTATAATTTATAATATAAATTTTAAAATAAATAAAATAATTTTTAAAAAATTAATTAATAACTTGATGTTAATTGAAAAATTTAATTATTTAATATTATTTTTAGTTTATATTCTATAAAATATTTTAATGTTTCAAAATATTAGAAAATTAATTTTTAGTAAAATAAAGAGTAATATTCAAAAAAAATTCAAATTTTGACTAAATAAATTCAATTTTTGATGAAATTACCTGAAAAAAATTATGATCTCAAGAAAATTAACTCTTATTAATAATTTATTTTAAAAAATTATGTATATATTAAAAGTTAATTATTAAATAATTATATATTTATGTATAAATATATGTATTATTTAATTTATTTTTAATATATATTTTATATTTAAATATATATTTTTTATATGACTGATTTGGTGGTAAACTTTTGGTAAAACCTTGGCATGGTTGTTTAAAAAAGTAGTAACTTATTTTTAAAACTTAGATAGTTAATTCTTCTATGACATTATTTTCGGAAACAACTAACAATAGTTACCTTTTTATAAACTATTAGAAACTAATTGACATATTATTTGTGTATAATTTAGGTGATATGCTTTAAACAAAGCTGTCTAATGTCTAGTGTTCAGGTCAAATTTATTATCTATGATCATTCTTTTATGCAGTTAAGTTGTTAAGATTATGCAGTTTGCTCAGGAATCCAAGCCTTATCCCACTGAAGTTATTTCGTTGGAAGAAACCAATCAATGTATCATTTTGTTGCGCTAACTGAGGCTTGGTTTGGTAAAGTTTTTCGAAAAGATGTTTGTGTTCGTTTTATGTTTGGTAAATCAAAAAGTTTATTTATTTGTTAATTCTAAAATATTCTAACTACTATGGAGTATGGACCCTTTAGATGTTAGCCAGTTCTGCATAACAACCGGGAACCAAAATGTTGAAAATCAACATGGAAGAACATAACATGAATGAATGATCATTAAAATATGGGATATTATAGTTTCTATTTTCTTTCTTCACTAAACTTTACCCTAAAACAATAACTTGTCATCTAAGATGATCATAAGTTCAGAACTTGATACAATTACAAGAAGATAAAATGAACTTTCATAGACTCATACAGCAATGAGTTCTAAATAATCTATAAATCTATTCTTTTTCATATCATTGAGAGATCAGAGATCATCCTAAAACAATACAATTTCTCTATGGAGTAAATTTGAATCTTTATTACCTTCAGGCATACCTTACATATCTGCATCCATAACCTGCTTATATCTATTACTAGCCAAAAACTTGTAAACAAAAATAAGGCTATCCAAATTGGTTGTTGCTCCCCATATAATACACCCTTTAATCAACTATAAAACAATTCAACTAGCCAACTAATCCTTGCTTTTCCTTAATTATCATCATGAACCCAAACTTCACCTCTTCCATCTTTCACATGAATTTAGTTGACAAAATAAAGTGACAGATTATTGGCTCAACCTTAAGTACCTTTATGAACTTGACCACCATGACCAAATTCAGTTAACTCTTTCTCCTTTGGTCCAATTTCCTCACCCTCATTCCCCAATTCACTTCCTTCATTTGAACCCTTTTCATCACTTACCTTTGATACTACTTGATCAGATGTAGGTCCATAAGCCCAACTACACAACAGATAATACAATATATTAACAGCACTAATTGAAGCAAGAACCCAATAGTACTTATCATAATGACCCTTGTTAATGTTATCTGAAATCCAATCTTCTTTTCCACCTCTAGAAGTGAGGTTTTGCACCATGCTGAATACTAAGGAAGATACCACATTCCCTGCAGCCATTCCCAATCCGACAAGAGACGAAGCAACACTTGACATAGTCTTAGGAAACTCTGTGTAATAGAACTCATTCTGGCCTATTGCATTGAATGCTTCAGCTATGCCACCCAAGATAAGTTGAGGGAAAAGCCACATTGCTGACATCTTCAACACTGCATGAGGATCATTAATGTGTCCTTCCTCGATTGCTCTTCTTCGCCTTGTGGTCTCGACGGTAGCACCGGCTACAAAGTGGAGAAAAGAGAAGAACAGGCCTAGTCCTATTCTTCTTTTAGCAGTGATCCTAACTTGTTTCCCTCTGAGCTTTGATGCTAGAGGAATAATGGCACGATCATAGAGAGCAATCCATAAGAATATTGTAACTATCATGATCACACTAAAAGAACCTGCTGGAACTTCAAAGTTTGAAGTGATGTGTCTGTTCAGTGATTTTGCTTGCAGCAATCCAAATGAGCCTCCAATGCTAAGAGACATCATGATCCCTGTAGACCATAGAGGAATTACTCTGATGATAGCTTTCAGCTCTTCTACTTGATTTACTGTGCAAAGACTCCATGGATTTAAGGCCAAGCCATCAGAAGTTATGTCATTTTCTGGATCTCTAATGAGGCATGCTTTGTTCAGAAACCTGAAAAGCACACAAAGCAGTGTCACATGTTCAGTAATTTAGTCTTAGATCACTGATTTAGAGAGTTAACTTCGCATCCCAATGCATAGACACGACACAATGATAGTGTTTGATTCATGTAGCCGATTTCACTTAGAAGGAAACAGGCACTAAGAAGAAATGCACCCTTACTCTCAAACTTGAGAAAAAGCTTACTTCAGAGGAGTTATATTAAAGTGAATATGTGATTTTCTACCTTAGTTTATCAGATGGAACAACAAATTCAGAGTCCTTCTTATGATGATACATTCCGGCTGAGCTCTGAGCCGGCAATGGAAGCTTCCTGTTCTTATAGGACGCCACGATCACTCGAGCAAAGCCGGTGATCAAGCTGCCTTGTATCTTATTCTTGATATAAAGTGGAGAAGCAAGGAAGAAGAAGATAGTAGACATGAGCATAAGTGCTGCAGGAACACCAAAACCAAGTTTCCATCCAAGATGATCTTGGATATATACAATGCCAGTGAATGCAATTATGACAGAAATTGATGCTGAAGCATAATACCAACTGAAGAAAATTTCCAAGGCTCTTTGGTTATTAGGGTTGTCCTTTTTATTCACTTGGTCTGCACCAAATGCTAGGGAGCATGAAAGGCCTCCATTTCCAATGGACATGAGAGCAAAGGCTGAGAGTAACATTGCCATTTGTGGATTCGTCGCCGACATACATTTTCCGGCTGCTGGATTGCAAGGTGGAGGCCTTGCCTGAGGGATCATGGCAGTTAGCCACATGAGTGCCAATCCCTGCAACAAAAGGAAGAAAAAAGATTAAGAATGTTTTCAACATTTCTGAGGTGATTAGATAAGTGAAAACTGAAAAGTTAGTATTTAGTCTTTGTTGGAGAATTAGTACATTGAAATAGTGATCTTGTCTTCATAATAAATATTTTTGTATCATGCAATCTTATATAACTTTAATCCATACCTTCATTTCATGAAACTCTGATCTTTGATAACAAATAACAGAAAACAAAAGTATTTATATTGCTATCATGAACAAATTTTGAGTACCCTCCATGCCCTCTAAGCATAATTCATTTGACATATTGTTTAACATTAAAGAGAACTATATTAAACTACTCTTCTACCTTAGCCCATGACAATAATAAAAAAATCTCGTGGCCCACAAATTCAGCCTAACAAAATACATACATTCAGTTCTAATTTTAGTCTTTATTATCTTATCTTATCTTTTCTTTATCTTATCTTTATTTGCTTTTATCTTTCATAGAACAATGCTCTATATATATTTAGTTTTATCCTCATAGTTTACACTTCACTTCAATACAATTCAATTAATCAACAATCAATAAAATTTCTTCATCTTTTCTTTTCTTTTCCTATTCTTTCATAATTTTATCAAACTACATCTGTTTTTCATCTACCTTCCCTCTTTAATTTATTTTCTTACTATTTTGGCAATAATTGAAAGGAACAGAACAAGACAAGCCTTTTGGGAGATCTAAATTAAACTAATTAAGTGCAAAATCACAAAATAAGTTGATTCAAAATCTTAATGTCTCACTTAATCCAAACTTACTAATGTAAGACCAAACTACTTACACTTGAATTTCCAACACTATCCTTCCCTCCTCACTAAATTTCTTTTCTTACATGATAATAATTGAAGGGCAAAAAGGACAATTATTGATTGAACTCATAAGGTTGAAAAAAGGATTATTTACCAGAAAAGTGATTATGGATCCTAATCCAACAGCAAGGAAGCGACCCAAATAAGAATCAGCAATGAAAGCACCAACCACAGGTGTGAAATGGCTTGTTGCCTGTGATAGAAGGAGTATCTGAGTTGCTTTATCCAAATGGAGCTTGTAACTCCCCATCAAATATAACACCATGTTTGGCAAAAGACCAATTGTTGCAACACTTGCAAGTGCTTCATTTGCTGCCATTATTAACATAAACCAAACAAATTAAAAAAACAAATCACATAACACAATAATTATGTTAAGTTATTAACTTGTAAGTACCTATGATGAAAGGCATGGTAACAAGACCACCCTTCTTCTTTTGTGGTTGTGACATGTTTTGATGAGAAGCCATTTCCACTTCACTTGTGGAATGCTCAACTTCTTCCTTCTCCATTGAAAACTTGTTTCTACTTTCTTGTGGAGAAAAAGAGTGAAAATCTTAAATAGAACTTGACATGCAGCAGAGATAATAATTAAAAGGAAGAAAAAATAATTTGCTTAATGAAGTGTGATGTCATAGCTTGTGTAATGAGTGGGAAATGGGAAAGTGAAGAATGATAAGCGTGTGTGCATAGATAACACAGCTCAAGTAGTGAACCACCTTTGGACCATGTTTGTGTCTTGTCCCAACATTATTCATTAATTATTACTAATTAATAAATTCATTAATTAAACTAGGATACATACATTTTGGAATAATCTATGATGGGGTCATCTATTTGAGATTTTTTTTTTTAAAAGAGAAATTTAGCTATCGATAAAATCTATGATACTAATAATAGAAAGTTTGACATTTCTTTTTAATAAATACATTGAAAGTTAAACTTTCTCATATCTTTTAATTTTTGGGATAAAATTTTCCAAAATAGAATTATAGAAATCTTAACAACCACTCTAGCAAAAACCCATCAAGAAAACGTCTAAAACTACTAATTTGAGAAATTCAAAATAGCAAACTTTTTTTTTTATCAAAGATAGGAGACTCAAACCCGCAATCTGTTAGTTGAGTATGAGAAGACTATGTCATTTGAACTATTACTTGTTGGCTTTCAAAATAGCAAACTTGGCTTTAAATAATTTGACAAAAATATTATTCGTACATAAAAATCAGTCATCGAAATTCGTCACCAATGTTTTATGTATAAATATATATGTGGTTTAACTTATTTTCAATGTGTATTTATGTTTTAATATACATTTTATACTAGTAGCTAATTTTGATGGCTGATTTTAATGTACACATAACATAAACTATAATTTAAATACATAAATAAGAGAAGTATTCAAATGCAACTAATATCTTAAAATAATAAAAATGTTCCACTTTTTATTTAGAAATTACTATTGGGTAGAAGATATTTAGGAGAACAGTATTACACGATTAAATATTTGTGTAAAACAAATTTCGTACAAGGAGTTTATTGAAATTAAATGAAAAATAATAATTTAGTTTATAATGGAACATATATTTTAAGTTAATACTAAGAGTTTAATTTTGATGTGTCAATCATATAAAATATTTTATAATTTATACAATCATTTAATTACATTTATTTTTTTAAACGAATATTTACACCGTGAATATAAAAGTAATTATTTTTACTAACGTATCATAATGTGATTAGATTCACACATAAAATTATTTAATATTGACAATGTATCAAAATTAAATTTTAATACTAAATAAACATGGAGTTTGATAAAATCAATATAAGTAATTCTCTATTGAATTTGGCTTTAGAACAATAACCACCAAGTCGTAACATACATCTTTTTAAAAAAAATTAACACATTTTTTATTAGATTATTTTGTGTCAATTATGTGACGTTTAATTTCCCATTTAAAAGATGAAAAATCTTTCAAAAACTAAATTTTTTTTTATTTTATATATTAATATGAACAATTAACGGATGAAAAAAATATGTAAAACAATGAAGCATGAGGGTGAGATATGAGACATGACAGGATATAAGTCATACTTAATTTCAAATTTTTGTTTATATTAATATTAAAATATAAATTAATTTTTATATTTTTAATTTTTTTAATCCTGTAATGTATTTTTAAATATATTGAACTAAGAATGCAATTGAACATATAGATGTATAATCAATTAATCATATTATTTGAATATATCTAATTACGTTTAAAATTTTTTTATTTTTATTAAAATACGATTAAATACAAAAAAAAAAATTGCATGTGGGATGAATTGCAGAGAAACATCATAGATAAGATGAAAACATGGCAACTAGAAGAAGGGTATGTATGGTTAATTTTTTTTTATATATTTAATGAATCACTTAAATATTGGGTGATTTAGTGTTTAACAAATTTTTGGAGTGACACAAACAACTAATTAAAATGTATTATAAGAGACATATTTTTTTATTTATAAAAGTATAATTCGGAGACGTATTATCAGGTGGCGAATTATAAAAAAATATTTTTTTTACTAGTGAAAATACTATCCACAAGAGATGTATTATCAATTCTCATCTTTTTATTAATCAATATATCATTCTATTCAATATATGTGTTTTTCAAATCTTTTACTTCATTATTTGTGAGAAGATAAAATTTTATTTAAAAATGTCTATAAACAGTATTTAACAAAAGACTAAAGATATTGTTCTAATAGAATAAGAATATTTTTTTTTTATATTGTTTCTATACTCCACTTTTTATAAAATACTTGCATGATCGACGTATGACAATACACTCTCTTTGTATTGTGTTTTTATATTTTAAAAAAAATCTGTCTAAAACAATCTCCCTCCTGTAAATTATTAATCCCAAAACCTTATAAAACATCACAATATTATTCAATAACGAGGCATCATACTAATAATTACCCAATATCCAATAAAATGAGCCGTGTTTCTCACACGACGTTCCAATATAAAAAAAAAAAAAAACAGGGTAAATATTTCATAGCTGTTAATTAGTATTTAATATTTTATAGTCTAAGTTTAGGTTTGTTAATCGTACTTCGAAAATTTTATAATAAACTAACAGATAATCTAAAATTTATTATCATATTACATAAAATCATATATATATTTCTTGCGCTGCACTTGATTGGGAAGTTTGAACCCGATTTAGTGGATCCACTAGATTATTATCACTCAGCTTGTGCCCTAGCAACAAGCCTACAATTATTGGGAGTCAAACATTATATTATTCAAAATCTTCTTGATTGGTTTCAGATTGTGGATGGGGACATACAAATCCAAATATGCAAGTGGAGTTTTTATTAGATTAATTATTTATTTATTTCTGCTTCTATAGCCATTGTATGTTTCTCTTTTCATTTTATCATAATCAAATTAAAGTAGTGACACTTTAATTTCCGATTTTTCATTGTACACAGAAATTTGCGATTTGTGTATACAGTTGAATTTGCGATTTTTTATTTTAAAAAGTTATTTATTTACCAACCTAAATTGAAATACAGAAATTTATGTGCGTGTGAGTGTGAGTTTTTTTTTTTTTTGCCAAGTGATATTTACTCCTTTAGATATATTCCCATTGTATAATCTCAAATCAGTGGCTAGCTACAACAACAAACAACAACAACAAAGTCTTGTCCTATTAGGTGGGATCGACTATATGGATCAAACGATGCTATTGTGATCTGTCATGTATCATATCTACAGAGAAACTGTTTATATGTAGATCTCGTTTGACCATCTCATGGATGGTTTTCTTAGGTCTTCCTCTTCCTTTTACCCTTTGTCTATCTTCCATCTCATCCACCCTCCTGACTGTGTGTTCTATCGATCTTCTTCTCACATGTCCAAACCACTTGAGACACGATTCAACCATCTTTTTTACAATGGGTACTACTCCAACTCTCTTTCTTATATTTTCGTTCCTTATTTTATCCAATCACGTATGATCATTCATCCATCTCAACATCTTCATCTCTGCCACACTCAACTTGTGTTCGTGCTCCCCTTTGGCCGCCCAACACTCCGTACCATAAAGTATAGCCAGCCTTATAGCGGTGCGATAGAATTTACCTTTAAATTTTAAAGGCACTTTTTTATGGCATATAAAATCAGATGCACTCCGCCATTTTGACCAACCTGCTTGGATCCTATGATTTACATCATGTTTAATCTCTCCATTATCCTGTATGATGCACCCAAGATACTTAAAACTTCTAACTTTTCGTAAGATGTTTTCTCCGATCTTTACCTATATATTAGCGTTTTCCCTTCTTAAACTGAACTTACATTCCATATATTCCGTCTTGCTACGACTTATGCGCAGACCATACACTTCTAGAGCTTTTCTCCATAAGTCCAACTTCTTATTTAGGTCATCTATTGACTCTCCCATAAGGACGATATCATCGGCAAAAAGCATGAACTATGGCACAGGCTCTTGGATGTGCTCTGTGAGTACTTCCAAGACTAATGTGAAAAGGTATGGATTTAAGAATGATCCCTGGTGTAATCCTATACCAATAGAAAATTCCTCTGTCACACCACCTTAAGTCTTCATACTAGTTGTGGCCCCATCATACATGTCTTTAATTGCACGAATATATGCAATCCTTACTCTCTTCTTTTCTAAAACCTTCCATAAGACATCCCTTAGCACCCTATCATACGCTTTTTCTAAATCAATAAACACCATATGTAGATCCCTTTTATTACTACAATACCTCTCCATCATCCTTCTTAATAGGTATATCGCTTCAGTAGTAGATCTGCCTGGCATAAATCCAAATTAGTTCTCTGTTACTTGTGTCTCTTTTCTCAACCTCCATTCTATCACCCTTTCCCATAACTTCATGATATGACTCATGAGCTTAATCCCTCTATAACTTCCACAACTTTGTATATCCCCCTTATTCTTGTAGATAGGTACCAAGGTGCTCTTTCTCCACTCATCAGTAATCTTCTTTGACCTTAAAATCTCATTAAAAAGCTTAGTTAACTAGTTGATGCTTTTTTCTCCAAGGCCCTTCCAAACCTCAATTGGGATATTATCAGGTCCTACTGCCTTGCCATTTTTCATCTGCTTTAGAGCCTCTTTTACCTTGAAGTCTCGAATCCTTCAATAGTAGTCAAAATTTTGATCTTCTTCCGTTGTGCATAACCGACCAAGGCTCGGAAGAGTCTTCTGTCCCTCATTAAATAACTCGTAGAAGTAACTCTTCCACCTTTCATTAATCTTCTCCTCTTGGGCCAACACATCTCCATCATTATCCTTTATGCACTTAACCTTATCCAAATCTCTTATTCTTCTTTCACGGCTCTTTGTGATTCTATATATACCTTTTTCTCCTTTTTTCATACCCAAAGACTGGTAAAGACACTCATGTGCTTTTGTTCTTGCTTCAGTTACAGCCACTTTTGTCTCTTTCTTAGCCGCCTTATATTTTTCCCAGTTATCTGCGTTGCGGCATAAAAACCACTCTTTAAAACTCTCACTTTTTATCTTTATCTTTTCTTGTACACTCATATTCTACCACCAGGACTCCTTGTCTCTTGGTCCTATTCCTTTAGATTCACCAAAACTTTCTTTTGCTATTATTCTAATAATTTCTGCCATCTCCATTCACATCGCTTACGCGCTTCCATTCCCATCCCACTTTGCCTCTTCTCCTACTCGTCATAGGAAGCTTCTTTATTCCTTACCTTTCATCTGTCACCACCTCGTTCTTGGGTTCTTCGTATGATGTCTTTTTCTCAACTTTTGCTCAACTCGAAAATCCATGACGAGCACCCTATGTTGTGTTGTCAAACTCTCTCTTGAGATAATTTTACAATTAATGCAAAATTTTTGGTCTACTCTCCTCAACAAGAAGAAGTCGATTTGAAAGTTTGTCATGCCACTCTTATAAGTTATAAAGATGTTCGTCTCTTTTTTTAAAATATATATTTGCGATGAGAAGATCAAAGGTTGAAAAAAAGTCTAAAATAATTTTACTCTTGGCATTGATCACCCCGAAACTATGGCCTCTATAAATACTCTCATACTCAGTCATTTCTCTCCCAATATGGCCATTTAAATCTTTTCCTAAAAAAAATCTTATCTCCCGAAGGTAATAGATAAACCGGTGGCTAGCTACTTAAAAAAAAAAAAACAAGTAAATGAATGTAATATTACTAAATTAATATATAAAAGAGAATAAATTAATAAAAAAATCTCATTTTAATTTAACAGTCTCCAATTTGTTTTTTTGGATTTATTAAAAAATTAATTACTATATCTAAAAAATGTGTTTAAACTTTAAATATATAATTTTTTTAATGAACTTAAAAAAATTTAGTTAATGTATATTACAATTGAATCATATACTAATTTGAATATGAGTGAATTACTGTAAAAAATATAAAAAGTATATATCCTGCTAACAAATAAATCCTTCTAAAAATTGTGTTTTGGAAGAAAATACTACTTTTTAAGATTAAAACATCAATTATATTCATTTTTATTTCACTTGATATTTAAGAAAAGATATTAGAATGTTTTTTAGACTGTCTATATTATTATCATATTTAAATTAAAGTTTAATTTTGATATACTATTAGTGTAAAGTATTTTATATAGTTGTGTAATTATATTCGTTATTTTAGATTACTATTCACGTAATCAATATAAAAAATAGTTATTTTTAATGATTTGATATTACATAATTAAATATATGTGTAAAATTATTTTAAAATGAAATTAAAAAAATGATAAATATGTATTAAAGTTGCTATGTTAAAGTTATTTTTTCATAATACAAGAGTCGTCCTATTTATAAAAATATTGCTAACTAACTTTATAAATATTTTATCTAGTAACTACCGGTAATTACTAACTTAATTCTAAACTACTAACAACTCTAATAATATTTTAATATGTCCCGCAAGCTTTGAATGAAAAATGTCAATAATTCCATTTTGGATAAATTTTGATGAGATGATTGAGAAAAAGCAGTACATGTGACGCGAAAGGAAGAAAAAGACAAAGAAAGAGAGGGGTGCGGCATGAGCCGCAATTCTGGTCATAACAAAAAGAAAGAACAAAGTTTGTGCTCTGGTTAAGAGAAGATCTGGCGCGGGCCGTAGAGGAAACTATGTGTGCGGCACGGTGACGCATAGAAAAAAAAAAGAGAAAGAGAATAGTGGCGGTAAAGCTGGGACTGCCAACAAATGCTAGTGATTTTTGGTCTGTTGAACTTGAAAAGATGATATGAAGAAGATGGAATTATGGTTAAAGTGAGAAAACATCAATAGATGCAAAGAAAAAGAAGAATAATAACACAGAAAAAAATAACTTTGTGAAAGAAAATACAGTAATTTTATGAAAAAATATATCCTATCCCAAATAGCATGATTCTCATATCATAAAAAAAAATAAAAATAAAAAAATAAAAATTATATATTAAAATTATGTTATATATAATACAAGAATCACATTATTTATAAGAATATTTTAAATTAACTTCATAAATATTTTATCTATTAATTATTGGTAACTCTAATAATATTTTAATGTGATAGTGCATCAATTAAATTGATCACAATTATTATACATTGATGAAGTGCTAAAATTAAAGTAAGTTATCCTAGTATTGGAGCACGTTCGTTCCTTTCATGTGAGTTGTGAATTGTGACCACTACTGAATCCAATCATTTTGATTTATTTTTGTGTGGTATATATTCTTCATCAATCATTCAAAAGATATATAGATTTGCAGCTTCTAAGCTTAGCGGATATTTTCTTGCCATCTTCATTCGTAAATAATGTTGTGTGTGTTAAGCTGTTAAGAAGAAATTATTCGTGGAAAAAAAAAACTTTTGAAGTCTGTAACGTACTCAAATATATTGAGAAAATTAAAATATTTTATTTTTATTTATTTAACTAATATTCTAATTCAATTTTGTTATTATTATTATTATGTGAAAACACTCTACTGACCTGGGAAAAATAAAAAAAATATTAAATAAGTGCTGAAATATTGAAAAAAATAGTTTTTTTTTTCTTTTTGTGGGGTCATGAATTAAATTGGGTAGCTGTAATATTGATAGGTGCGTCTATAATTAGAAGTCCACTTTGCATGTACAATTGACCTTCCCTTTACAAAATGTTCACATTTAATAGTGTGACCAATCTTTAATTACAAAATCGAATATGAATAAAAGAACAACTATATGGTTAGCCAACTTCGGAAAAGGCATCAATCACAGAGAAAATAATAATAAAAAAATGCCTCATGGTTCACGACACAAGATTGTTTATTATCTATGTTCCTTCATCATAGGCCAATTTCAAAGGTTTATTTTTTTGCTATGCAAATCCCTTGCACCGCTTTCACATTATGTTCACACTTCACACGGCCTATTTAATTATTTTGTTGATTTACAAAACATAAAATTTATTTTATACAACTAATAATTTAAATGAGGGAAGAGTAGATAGATTCATATATCAGTAAATATCTTAGTTCAATTTTAATATGTAATGAGATCTACGTCCGGTCTTTATTATAATAATAACGAAATTTTATTATATCTAATTTAAAATTATAATTACTAATGTAAAAACTAATACAAAGACAAACTGAACTAAATCGGTTCTATCTTAAGACAAAGAAAGCAATAATTTCATGATTTACAAACTAACACCAAAACCAAATCAAATCACTAAAACTAAACAAATTAAAACTAAGAACAAATTGAATCTGAAATTAACTTATTTTTTCTTCTTAGTTTATGATTTTTTATTTATAAACTTTTTCTAATAATTTTTTAATAATTTTTTTTTAAGTAAAGAGCTTAATACACAAAATGGAGCATTAAAAAACAAATCAGTATAAACCAACAACACCAAGTACAAACCAACTTCTAGTCATCTTTAGCATTGTCATCAATAACCATAGAGTTCACCGCCAAACTATTCATCATAGAAATTGAAGGATCTGTTGATAATTTCCTCCACGCCAGAAGCTTGATTTCTGAATATCCTCGCATTTTTTTCTACCTAGACTGTCCATACAACAGCAAAAAAACCAATGAACCACCGCTTTCTTTCAGTCCTCCTCACTGAGCCAATCGTCCAACTTTAAAAGTGCTCCTTTAGTGAACCTGGTATTGTCCATAACCTCTCAAGAACAAACAGCCAAGCACTCAAGAAGCTCACATCCAATAAACAAATGAAATACAGACTCTACAGATTTACAGCATAACACACACATATTATCATGCTTTTCAATAACGCCTAGTGTACACAATCTATTATTAGTATTCACCCTATCGACCAATACAAACAAAGAAAACAGCTCGATCTTTGGAGGAATGAAACCTCTCCAAATAGCACTAGTGAAGCTATAACTCGTGATATTCTCCGAAAAAACTTCTACTTGCATCACCTGCACAAAGGAGTTAGTTGAGAAAAAATCAGATTTATTAAATTTCCAGATTACAGTATCCTCTCTCTTACTCATGAGTTTAACTGTTTGTAACCTCTCATGAAGCTGGTTTAGTAGTTTCAACTTTCATTAAAACAACTCTCTTTTCCATTAAAAACTCCAAACCCCTCTAGAATTTCTCAATAAATTATATATTTTTTTTAGTATTAAGAAGACTCAAAATTAAATATCAAATACAAACCAAAGTAAAAAAACAAAAAAGACATTTAATAGTGCAGTGTTTAATTTCTAAATGTTCTCCTTGATCCTCATCAAACATTGTTCTTCTTCTTATAGCAAAAACGATTCTTTTGCTAATCGTTGCAGCTGATCAATTCCACATTTAAGACATGATTATTTTCTTCCTATAAGCGGCAACTTTCCTTTTCTTATTTTCTTCATGTTTCCTTATATATATCCAAATATAATCAAATTATTGCATTGATAATTCATTATTAGCTCATAATTGTTATGATTATTTTTTTTACTATTCTTAGCAGCAATAATTTTTTTACTCTTGATGATGAATTCTTTTCAAATTTAACCAATTCACCATTAATATTAAGACCAATCCTAAAATTTTATAGCACAAACAATCAATCCATAAATTAGAATCAATTCTTAATCAAGTAATTAAATATTTATCATCACAATAAATAATTTTTTTTAAATTTAACAAAATGTATTAAACTATATATTATATATAAATACACAAATATATCAATATATTAATTTTAATAGCTGATTTTAATATACAAATAGTATTTTTGATATTTATTAGGTGGACTTTTTAAATAGAAAACATAATTTTCTATATAGTATGTATACTGCTATACATGCATGCACATGTGCATTGTGTGGAGATTATATATCAGTATGACTAGATGTTTTTTAAAAGTGATATTTTAATCCGCTTTTTATTATAATAGTTAAAAAAATTTGAAACAAATACATCTAAATAAATTTAGTGTCTTTTTAAAATTAAATACACATCCAAAATATAAACTAAATAAAACTGAAATTTAAAATTTAAAATTTAAATTTTCTGTTTCAGTTTTAGCATTTTTAATTATTAATAGATTATTATTTAAATATATATTCAAAAATTAAATTCATTAAAATTAAATATTTTAATTTTAAAATTCAAAAAATAAATCTTAAGGGTTTTAATTATTAACCCACACATCTAAAGTCCCTAAAAGAGATCATATTTTGAACTAATATGTTAGATATACTTTATTGAATAAGATCTAAAAAATTTAGCTTAATTATTTATTTTAATAATTTTAAAAACATTAATAAAAAAATAAAAAATATTAAATGTATTTTTATCGAATAAAATTAAAAAAAATAGTTTTAGTTTTAATGTTTAAATTTAAATTTTAGATTAATGATTTTGGATGTGTTTCAAACATATTTTGTATATAAGTCAATAATTTTAGATGTGTAATAAATAAAAAAATAACCAATTTTTACAAACATACATTTTAATAATTTTAAAAGCATTAATATTCAAATAAGTAATGATAAAATTTAACAAATAATAAATAAATGAGAAATACTAGATGAGTTTTTATCGAATAAGATATAAAAAAATTAATTTTATATTTAACGTTTAAATTTAAATTTCTAATTTATGATTTTGGATGTGTTTTAGAAATATTTTATATATCACTTAATAATTTTAGATGTATTACAATTGAAAACAAAAACGAAATTTTACAAACATACATTTTAATACTTTTAAAAACATTAATATTCAAATAAGTAACGAAAAATTCTAACTATTAAAAAAAGAGAAATATTAGATGAGTTTTTATCGAATAAGATATAAAAAATTAATTTTATTTTTAATGTTTAAATTTAAATTTTAGATTTATAATTTTGTATGTATTTCAAAAATATTTTCTATATAACTTAATAATTTTAGATGTGTTACAAATTGAAAAAAATTAATTTTTACAAACATATATTTTAATAATTTCAAAAGCATTAATATTCAAATAAATAAAGAAAAATCCAACTAATAATAAAAAAAATTGTTGAAAACTATAAACCTTTATCAAATTTGTATTTGTTATCTTTTTTTCTTCCGAATACCTGCTATTGCTCTTTTATTTATTTTTAATTCGGTCTAATTATTTTATGTTGTGGTCATTTCTAATAATTTTAGAGATAAAGATTAAAAGAATAAAAGAAAGAAAGAAAAAAGAAAATAAAAAAGAAAAAAAGAATATTAATGCATAGAATGATAATTTATTTATTGTTTAATTCAAATGTTAATATAATCTTATAAAAATTTCATTCGATAATGATGATAAATGAGTTTTGAATTAGCATATAAGTCACTCGAAATAGGAACAAAATAGTACGACTCATCTAATAATAATAATAATAATAATAATAATAATAATAAAATATTAAATATAAAATAGTAAATTTATCTGTAAAGGAGTAATACTATTTTATGAAAATGTTTGTGAAGAACATGAGAGAAAAAAAAAAAAAGAGCGTACACGAAGGGAGAAAATGTGCAAATAAATAAAAAATTGATAAAATAACTATTTTATAAAATAAGTAGGAAATTAGAAAAATTATAATATTTAAAATTTAAATTAATTTTAATTATTAACATATTTAGTTACAAATTAAGAATGTGTTTTAACTAAAATTTAATTAAATAATATTATTTAAATTTAAAAGCCGAATGAAAGCTGAATTTTAAAGGACACTAGCATTTTTCATTATGTATATATATTCGAAGAGAGCTTAAGCATGATAACCACAGCTATCCTAGTACCGAAATTCAGTGTGTGGTTGAACTAAAGAGATTCATCTTCGTTTTGATATAAGAAAGTTCTAAAATTTCGAACGACTTATTTTATAAAAATGAGTTATTGCTATTACCTAAAGAATTTAATTTGATGTATTATATTTTAAAATAATTTTACAAGCATATCTAATTAAATAATATTATATAAATAAAAATCTTTTAAAAAATAAATATAGGTAAACTATTATATAAATATTTTATACTATTAGTGTATTAAAATTGTATTTTTTGTAAAATATATAAAACAAAATATAAAATATCATTAATACTTACAAAATATAATTTTTTTGGATATACTATTTTATTTCGGTCACTAACTATTCAACTTTTGAATGATGTGGGCGGTGAAAAAATTGATCCCCAAAAGAATGATTTCCTTTTTAACTTAACAAAGTTATAAAAATAAAATTTAAACTTGACTCTCTTCTATTTTCTTGTATCAATTATCAAAAATCAAGAATCAAGATGGAATCCCAAGACGGTTATTATAGAGATTCACTAGAAACTTATAACAGAATCTATTTGGTGGTTTGGGAAGAGAAGGATCCATGATATTCCATTCCCATCTTCTCAACAAACTCCCTCTCAAGAAACCCTTTTCTTCAACCATTCATACTCACACCCACTCAAACCTTCTCAAACTCTGCAATCTTTCGAATTCTCTTTTCCAAATCAAGCAAGTTCACGCCTTTGCCCTCATCCATGGCTTCCTCCCTCACAGCATCTCCCTCTGCGCCTCCCTCATACTCCAATACGCCACCTTTGGTAACCTCACTGCTTCCCTCCTTCTCTTCCAGCAAACCTCTCTGCATTCCCGCAGCGCCTTCCTCTGGAACACTCTCATTCGCGCAAACTCCATTGCTCGAGTGTTTGACGGGTTTCACACTTACAACCGAATGGTTCGTGCTGGAGTAAAGCCTGATGATCACACCTTCCCATTTGTCCTAAAGTGTTGTTCTGATTTCGAGCGGGTTGAGAAAGGTAAAGAGGTTCATGGGGTTGTCTTTAAGCTTGGTTTTGATAGGGATGTCTTTGTTGGGAATACCCTTTTGATGTTTTATGGTAATTGTGGGTTTTTCGGTGATGCCATGAAGGTGTTTGATGAAATGCCTGAGAGGGATAAGGTGTCTTGGAACACTGTTATTGGGTTGTGTTCTCTGAATGGGTTCTATTATAAGGCGCTCTGGTTTCTCAGAGAGATGGTTGCGGAGGCGTCGGGATTTAAACCGGATTTAGTCACCGTTGTTAGTGTGTTGCCTATTTGTGCGGAGACTGAGGACGAGTTGATGGCAAGACTAGTGCATTGTTATGCTTTGAAGGTTGGTTTGGTGGGTTGTCATGTGAAGATTGGGAATGCTTTGGTTGATGCTTATGGGAAATGTGGGAACGAGAAAGCTTCCAAGCGGGTTTTTGATGAAATGGACGACAGAAATGTGGTTTCTTGGAATGCTGTCATGACAAGTTTTTCTTTTAGAGGTCTCTGCAAAGATGCTTTTCATGTATTTAGGTTGATGATTGAAGCAGGAATGTTACCAAACTCTGTGACGGTTTCTAGCATGCTGCCTGTATTAACAGAATTAGGACTTTTCAGGTTGGGAAGGGAAGTCCATGGGTTGTGTTTAAGATTTGGTATTGAGTCTGATATTTTTATTGCTAACTCATTGATAGATATGTATGCAAAATCAGGATATTCCGGTGTAGCATCGGCCGTATTCAACAAAATGATAGATAGAAACACTGTATCTTGGAATGCCATGGTTGCAAATTTTGCTCAAAACAGGCTTGAATTTGCAGCCATAGAGTTAGTGAGGCGAATGCAAGCTAATGGAGAAACCCCAAACACTGTCACCTTCACAAATGTTCTTCCAGCCTGTGGAAGATTACGTTTCCTGCATGTTGGAAAGGAGATTCATGCCAAAATAATTCGGATGGGATGGTTTTCTGATTTGTTTGTCTCTAATGCTCTTACAGACATGTACTCAAAATGCGGATACTTACACCTTGCTCGAAATGTCTTTAATATTTCTATCAAGGATGAAGTTTCATACAATATGCTGATTATGGGCTATTCCCAAACAAGTGACTGCTTAGAGTCCCTGAATTTGTTCTCAGAAATGATACTCTCTGGCATGGTGCCTGATATTGTTTCATTCATGGGTGCCATATCTGCTTGTGCGAATCTGGCTTCCATAAAGCAAGGGAAAGAGATCCATGGTCTGCTGGTGAGACAGCATTTTCACACACATCTTTTTGTGGCAAATTCACTCTTGGATTTGTATACCAAATGTGGACGAATAGATCTTGCTTGCAAGGTATTTGACTGTATCGAATACAAGGATACAGCTTCTTGGAATACTATGATTTTAGGCTATGGTATGCTGGGTGAGCTTCACACTGCAATCAACCTCTTTGAGGCAATGAAGGAAGATGGTGTGGATTACGATTCAGTGTCCTTTATCGCAGTTTTGTCAGCTTGCAGTCATGGGGGTTTAATTGAGAAGGGGAGGAAGTACTTTATAATGATGCAGGATCTTAATATTGAACCAACACAAATGCACTATGCATGTATGGTTGATCTCCTTGGAAGAGCTGGGCTAATGGAAGAAGCTGCAGACCTTATTAGAGGCCTTTCCATCGAAGCAGATGCTAATATTTGGGGTGCGATGCTCGGTGCATGCCGGATACATGGAAATGTAGAATTGGGGTGCTGGGCTGCTGAGCATCTTTTTGAGTTGAAGCCTCGGCACTGTGGCTACTATATTCTGCTTTCAAATATGTATGCAGAAGCTGAAAGATGGGACGAGGCAAACAAAGTTAGGGAATTGATGAAGTCAAGGGGAGCTAAAAAAAATCCTGGTTGCAGTTGGGTTCAAATTGGAGATCAAGTGCATGCATTTCTAGTTGGTGAGAAAATAGAGAGCTTGGATAATGGCTTCTTGCTATCAGAATGTTGTTAAAAGTAAATCTTATTATGAAAGAGGAGCCACGTTGGGAAACCTCTTGCTGTATTATTCCATCAACAATCATATTATTATTATTATTAGGACCAACTCTTGTGTTGCGTTGAAGAAGGTTCCAAGACTGAGAAGAAGGTTCTGGAATTTCTGCCCCAAAGGATTAAAAGGAATTGAGGAAGATCCAAGCACATATGGAAAGGGATCAAAGAAGATGACTACTATTAAGAACCTAGTTAAAAAAAATCTAGTAAAACTACAGATATTACCAGAACAATTAAACCTTGATAATCAACACAAGTGATCATTTTTGTTGCAAGTTGTAACCATAATGGAAATTGGATACCTTGTTATACATACCAGGATTTCTAAATTCAATTAATGGAAGATCTTCATCATTTGAACCATTTCCTCTAGTTTCTTTAGATTCTTGATCAGCTGTAGGTCCGTAAAGCCAGCTACAAACAAGGTAATACACTATGTTAATGGCACTCAGCATCACAAGAACCCAATAGTACTTGTCATAGCGACCCTTGTTGATGTTATCCGAAATCCAACCTTCCTTTCCACCCCTAGAAGTAACCTTCTCCACAATTCTGAATACCAAAGAAGATAACACGTATCCTGCAGCCATGCCAAGTCCGAAGAGGGACGAAGCGATGCTCGACATACTCTTGGGGAATTCAGTGTAATAGAACTCATTTTGGCCTATTACATTGAATGCTTCAGCTATGCCACCCAAGCAGAGTTGAGGAAAAAGCCACATTGCAGACATATTCAACACTGCATTAGGATTATTCATATATCCTTCCCTGATAGCTCTATTTCGCCGTAAAGTCTCAACAATTGCACTGGTTACCAAGTGAAGAAAAGAGAAAAACAATCCTAGTCCCATTCTATTCTTGGCACTGATCCTAACTTGTTTGCCTCTAAGCCTTGTTGCTAGAGGAATAACAATGCGATCATATAGAGCTATCCACAAGAATATTGTAAATATCATTATCACACTCAAAGAACCTGCTGGAACTTGGAAGTTTCGAGTGATATATCTGTTCAGTGATTTAGCTTGCAGCAATCCAAATGAGCCTCCAATGTTAAGCGACATCATGATCCCGGTCGACCACAGGGGAATAACTTTGATGATGGCTTTTAGTTCTTCTACTTCATCTATTGTCGAGGCTGATCCATCTGAGGCTAAATCTTTTTCAGGGTCTTTGATAAAGCAAGCTTTATTCAGAAACCTTCAAAACAAAGACATGACCAGAAGAGTTTTACTTTTAGTATTATTTCATACATGGAATGAGCTAAAGAAAACAAGAATGGTAATGTGAGAATCTGATTTGATTCGATTTGATTCAACCTTAGTTTATCAGTTGGAACAAGAAGATCAGAGTCCTTCTTTTGAAGGTACATTCCGGTCGACTTCCTGGCTGGTAATCTAAGCTTCCTGTTCTTATAGGCAGCTACGATTACTCGTGCAAAGCCGGTGAGCAAGCTGCCGTGTGTTTTGTGCTTAATGTAAAGAGGAGAAGCAAGGAAGAAGAAGAAAGTGGACAAGAACATGAGTGCTGCAGGAACACCAAAACCCAGTTTCCATCCAAGATGATCTTGGATATATACTATTCCGGTGAAGGCGATTATGACTGAAATAGCTGATGAAGCATAATACCAGCTGAAGTATATTTCTAAGGCCCTTTGGTTATTGGGGTTATCTTTGCTATTCACTTGGTCTGCTCCAAATGCTAGGGAGCATTGAAGGCCACCATTTCCAAATGCCATGAGAGCAAGGGAAGAGATTAGTATTGCCATTTGCATAGTTGTTGCTGAATTGCATGTTTCAGTTGCAGGATCACAAGGAGGAGGCCGTGCCGTGGGGATCATGGCTGTTAGCCACAAAAGTGCCATTCCCTGAAACCAAAGGGGACAAAAAAAAGAAAAAGTTGAATCCCAAGTGGACTAGTTATTCCTTTGCCTAATTTGAATGTAACAATGTAAATGATCTCTTCAAAAACCAGGCTTAGAAAGTGAAAATTTTATTTAAATTGTTTATTTTGTCATCATAATGAATGGTTTCATTGTAAACATTATATATGATAGGACACAGTAGCATCGTTTGACTCATGTAACCGACTCCACCTAGTGGGATAAAGTTTTGTTGTTATCGTTGTAATGAAGTGTTTCATGAAAGAATGCTTCAAGGTAGCTTATTCACCCCTATATGTATTACAATTTGAAGATCACATAGTTGTGAAATTCATAATTGATATTTGTAACTTCATAATTCGGCTAATGCATAATTGCAATGTAAATTCATCATATCAAAAGAAAACAAAATTGTGATGTAAATTCCTTTTAAAGATATGCACTGCACTTTGATACTATAAGCAGAAAGTAAAATCAATAACTACATCATTGATATGCAATAGATTAATAGAACAACACACACAGTTTTAATTTCTAAACTAAACTAATACTAATGAAATTGAATACAATCCTATAACATCATCTACTAATTCAATCCAAATAACAGAGTTAAACTCTTGGCAGAATTGAATTCAATTCTATTACAACTGAAAATGAAGTCTTACCAAGAAAGTGATGATGGAACCAAAACCAACAGCAAGGAAGCGACCCAGATAAGAATCAGCAATGAAAGCACCAATGAGAGGGGTGAAATTGGTGGTAGCAACTGATAATAACAGAATCATGTTGGCTTTTGCTAAATGGAGATTGTAGCTTCCCATCAAATACAACACCATGTTTGGCAATAACCCCAAGGTTGCTACCCTTGCAAGTGCTTCATTTGCTGCCAACAAGGTTATATATACAGAATTAAATTACTTTGATAATTATATATAACCCATTATATCAAAACTAAGTGTGAATTAAACAAACCTATGATGAAGGGCATGGTGGCAATTCCACCTTTGCCCCTTATGAGTTGGGGATGGGAACCCATCTTCACTTGAGCTGAAGAATGATGAGTTAATTTAAAGCAAGAGACACTGACTCACAAACACACAAAAGGAGGAAAGAAAACTGAAAGATTTGTTAAGGTTAAGGTTGAGATCTTCTGGAGCATACATAGAAAGATCAAGAACTGTGTGTTAAATCCTAGGAGGTCTGTTGAATTTTTTATTATTTATTTTTTTGAGGTGTGATTAGCGAGTTTATGCACCTGTACTAATATTTCTTAAGTCAATGGCCATATACTTAGCTTTGACAATTATATGTCCTATTTCTAACATTTTACATTATAATTTATATTAAATCTTCTTATGATTTTCAATTATAGTCTTTCTTATGGTATTTTTTTTTTGTATATTTTTTATATATTTTTCATTTGAAATTTAAAAAAATTGTAAATGAAAAAATAATTACAATGATATGATTGAGAACACACTACAATTTACAAAAAGTGGAGATTGATATCTAAATAGAGATCATGTATGTGAATATTATGTAATATAATTTGCATGGAAAAAAAAGAGTGTTATATATACAATTTGTTTGAGCAAAAACATTCAAACCGCATGAATTTTTTTTTTTACCAAAAATAGGATGTTTTGAATTCGTAATTTTTTAGATAAATATAAAGAGATTATGCCATTTAAATTATAACTCGGTTTTAAATACCATGAATTTAAAAGAAAGTTAAATATAAATATTATAATAGACTATTGTACTCAAATTTTTAGTCAATATTAGTAATGATTTGTAATATGGATGATTATAAATATACAAGCATTTTTGGTAACTAAATCTAATTAAACTAGTACAAGTTTAACAAACAAAAAAAATACACGCATTCATCCAAACGTGTTTTTTGTTTGCACTTTTTCAGCATAGGAATTTTGTTACAATACACAGATATTTTGTTATAAAGTACATAAATTTTTACACATAATACAAAAAATTTTGTACATAGCATATAAATTTATAAAAATAACAAAAATTTTGTTGTATTGTACATTAAAATTTTTGTGCTATCAAAATTTTTATACTTAATATCTTTGCTGAGCATATAGTTAAAAAAAAAAAAGAAAATAGTGATAATGACTATGACTTTGTTAAAGAAAGAACCACACAAAAAAAGAAAAAAATAGTAGAAAAAAGAGAATAAAAAAGAGAAAAAAAAGGGAAAAACAGCAACTACACATACATATTAAAAAAAAAAACGTGACCACTTAATTAAAAATTCGGTTTAAAAAATACATAAATACCTAGTTTTATATATTAGTTGTGATATACATAACAATTAGTCATGACTTACAACTTACCCGTGAAATTGATAGATGATTAAAACAATAAGATATTATTATAACGATGATTTAAATGAATAAATCATAAATGTTAAAGAAGTTGTGATGTTTAATACGGCAATATAAATTATTCTTAGTTTTATAAGATATAAACAGAATGTTAAACAAGTTTTTGAATCTTGAATTGAACATCATCAAGGCACACCAAGTTGTCTGCTCCAATGTCCCTTGACATCAAGCTTTGAAGTCGGTCCATTCTTGTAGCGTTGGGGTTGCCACTCCAATGTTTTTCATGTCAAACACATTAGCTGAAATTAAACCACATATCATCATAACCATTTGACTTGTAAAGCTGATCAATAGAATTATATGATATTGTAACGCTACCAAGAAATTGAAAGAACACATACCAAGATGAATTTCAGGCGTGGCAGCGGCTGTGGCATCGACAATAACGGTTACAGGTTGGTAGTCTAATGCTACGGCATCAAACACAGTTTGTCTAACACAATTTGGAGTTTGAACTCCTACAAATGAAATATATTAAGTAAATTAGTAATCACAAGAAATGTAATGTAGTTAACTTATTCGCTAGAACTTACAAAAAGACGACAAAAGCGGACACACAAATTTTAATTTTTTTATAAGATAGAGAGACACGTTATATATGATATAAAATATCTTTTTAGATATGTGTCGATTTGTCAAATAAGTGTTGCATTAGTGTCGTGTGTAAAATATATAGGGCACGCAAAAACGATAACTTAGCAAAATGTTCAGGATTTTTTTTAGAAATAAAATAAAAAAAATTATATTTTTTCAAATACTATTTTTGAACTTGAATTCTCCAAATAAGATTTTGTTAGAACAAGTTCTCGCATTCTGGCGAACTCCCTTTAAATTTGTTGAATTCCGTTTTTTATCCATTTTAATCAATTATTATAATCTTCAAATAGTATATAGATTTACAAATAATATATAGGAGTACATAAAAATACACAGATAAATTTTTTTAAAAATTTTTTTAATTATAAATTAAAAAAAATAAGCCATATTTAACCATGATAACTATTGTCATCATCTCCAGAAATACACAGGTACACCGGAATAAGTTATATTTAACAAGGATTTTTTTTAATTATAAATCGTATTTTATTTTGAAAATTTTTTTAAAAAATATAAATAACTTTTTTCAAAGTAAAATACGAGTTATAATTAAAAAAAATCCTTGTTAAATATGGCTTATTCGAATGTATCTGTGTATATCTGAAAACAATGATAATGGTTGCCATTGTTAAATATGTTTTTTTTTAATTTATAATTAAAAAAGTTCTTAAAGAAGCCATACTTGTTGTCGGTGTATATTTATGTACTCTTATATACTGTTTGTAATCTATATACTATTTGCAGACGATAATAATGAATTAAAATGGATAAAAAACGTGAAATTCAAAAAATTTAAAGGAAGTTTGTCAGGGACAAGGCAAACTTTATAATTTTTATAGAGTTTGCCGGTTGCAGCAAACTTGCTCTAAAAAAAATAGTATTTGAAAAATTATAGTTTAAAAATAATGTTGGAGAAATATGAATTTTTTTTATTTTATTTCTAAAAAAAATCCAAATGTTCATGTTTCATAGAGTAGAACAATTACTATTTACTTACCAGTGATGACGAGATTGTTAATTCCTGCTCCTTGAAGAAGTGAGTGAAGGTGTGTAGCAAAGAATGCACTGAAGCGGGTCTTCACGAGTTTATAGTCTCCTTCTCCGATTACTAGCCCCTCAACTAACTCTGCACCTCGGCTTCCCTTAGAGGCTGGACCAACTTGACCTTGACCGTAATAATGCCGACGAAACAGTTCAACATCTCTTCCTAAAGGATCGTTTTCGCGGACTACCTGAAACCGTTTTGGTACACACAATTTAGCTACTATATTATTGAATCAACCACTTTCAGAAGTCCATGGAAAAGTTTAAAATTCAAAATTCAAAATAATTACCCAAACTATGAGAATTCCACGTTGCCTGGCAACTTGCACAGCTTTGATCACGTTTGGGACAATTTCTTTCCCTCCTTTTACAGCTATAGGACCCTCTATAAAATCTTTCTGAAAACACACAATAAAATCATTAATTATTTTATTCCCAACATATCCCACAAACACAACATAACATAGCTAGGATTTGGGAACAGGCCTGCATGTCAAGTACAAGTAGAGCAGTGCCATTCCATCCTTGTGCTGCCATTTCCAATGCCTCAACTGGCCCAAGCCCAAGCCCAGATTTTGGGTTGCTTATGCTCGTGTCTCTGAGTCAGAGAAACTCTGGTTTTTATGATTGAGAATGGATTAGTCGGTGGGTTTGCAAAAGATGAGGATGGTTTAGTGAGAGGGGCAGTTTTGGACACGCGTTCTTTCTTATGATGAGCATTTGCCTTACTTGAGATTGCTCTATTTAAAATGCACGTGATAATTAGCAACTTGTGATTTTCTCTGTTAGAGAATCTACTATACAACACAAGGACAAGTAGCTTTGGAAACTTGAAAAGTAAATTAAGTACATAGAACATAAAATTATTCTATAACAAGATTTAAACCGTAAAATCGTAAAACTTACTACAAATTTTATAAAATTAATTGACTCATTTAAAATTATAGTATGGGAAGATTTTGAAAGTTAAATCCAAATTTTAGCCACTATACGCAGCAGCAAAGCAAAACATCATACATTTTTCTCATTTTTTTCACTCTCTGCATTTTAACTTGACAGAGACATATGCAACTTTTTTGAGTCTTGAATTGAACATCACCAAGGCACACCAAGTTGTCAAGCTTTGAAGTCGGTCCATTCTTGTAGCGTTGGGGTTGCGACCCCAATGTTTTTCATGTCAAACACATTGGCTGAAACCACACATCATCAGATATGAAATTTGATCATCATAGAGTTATTTTGGAGAAGAATAACATAATGAACATGCCTTGAAGGAATCCAAACACCATAATGGAGCTACAAAAGAAATACACTCTTGTATGTGTTAATACTTATACCACAAGATTACAGAGGAAAAGGTAATAATAATTCACCAACAAGTTCCTCATACATGCTACCATTCAACAGTATGGTACATACATGTATTTTAGTTGTTTTCGATAGCGTGATCCTATCATAATATATCTATGGAAACTCAGGTTCAGTCGACTTCACGTAAAGTTGATAATTGAGAGCCGTTAGATGATTTGACTAATTTAACTAAATTTTCATCTAACGGCTCAGTTATCAACTTCACGTGAAGTCGACTGCACCTGAGTTTTCACCTTTTCTTTATCTCAAAAAAATAATTTATGTCTGAAACTAGCATGAAGAATTCCTTTAGTTATAGATTTCATATCAGATAAGCACACACTCTAACAAAGCTGCTGCTAACTAAATTAGGCATCTGCAGAGTTAGATAACTAAGCAACTAAACCAGAAAAAATACATGATCTAACCAACTTCAGCACAAGTTCAAACCGAATTCGATCATAGTTCTCGATTGTGCAAAATATGTGTGCAACTAATAGCAGATACTATTCCAGATACACTACTTAACATATTCAAGCAAGGATTCAAGAACAAAATATTGAAAGTTAAAACGAAAATACAATATTGTAAACTGATCAAATATTTAGAATTATAGTTATTGTAACGCTTCCAAGAAACTGAAATAAATACATACCAAGATGAATATCAGGCGTGGCAGCGGCTGTGGCATCAACAATAACAGTTACAGGTTGATAGTCTAATGCTACGGCATCATAGACAGTTTGCCTTATACAATTTGGAGTTTGAACCCCTACAAACATAATGAATTAGTAAACATAAGAAATGTAAAGTAGTTAACTTTGTGTAATAGAGCAATTACTATATACTCACCAGTGATAACCAGATTGTTAATTCCTGCTCCTTGAAGAACTGAGTGAAGATGTGTAGCAAAGAATGCACTGAACCGAGTCTTCACGAGTTTATAATCCCCTTCTCTGATTACTAGCCCATCAACTAACTCTGCACCTGGGCTTCCCTTAGAGGTTGGACCAACTTCACCTGTCGAGTATAGATGCCGGCGAAAGAGTTCAACATCTCTTCCTAAAGGATCATGTTCGCGGACGACCTGAAAACATTTTGAGAGTCACAATTCAACTAGTCTATATTGAATTGTTTTCTTGACTGCTAAGTGCATGACCAAGAAGCACCCAACTGAGATATTTGTTCAACTTGTTATAGTTGCAAACAATTCAAATGCTTAACACAAAGCTATCCTTTAGTGTCCTCATTTTTTACAGCATAACAATATAGGGGTGTAATTCAAGGAAAACAACATTTGATGCTAAGTTTTCATTTTCCATATTTATGTTTTCACCAGCAATAGTTATAAAAAACACATCTTTCTAATCCCATTTCCTAATGTCAATGCCTACAACGGAAATGCTAAAGAAAAGTTGTATCCATAACTTCTCAAGCCAAAGAAAAACACGTGTTTATCTAATATCCAACAATCTTAAATTCTTAATAATAATATACACTTCAATATCAAAATTAAACTAAAACTATCCACCACATACATCTCTCACACAAATGGCAATGAAGTGATGAAGTAAATTATTACCCAAACTATGAGAATTCCACGTTGTCTTGCAACTTGCACAGCTTTGATCACATTGGGGACAATTTCTTTCCCTCCTTTTACAAGCATAGGACCCTCATTTTCTATAAAATCTCTCTGAAACCATCAAAACACACAACAAAATCCTTAATTTCTCCCAACACATCCTACAAAAACAACAAAACACAGCTAGGATTTAGGAACAGACCTGCATGTCAATTACAAGAAGAGCAGTGCGATTCCAAGCTTCTGCTGCCATTTCCAATGGGTCAACAGGCCCAAGCCCAAGCCCAGATTTTGAGCGTACCAACGAAGGTTTTGACCAATTGGGTTGCTTATTCTTGTGTCCGAGAGTCAGAGCACTGCACAGAAGCTTGCAACATGAAGCACACAAATTAGTGGAAAAAGAAAAGAAAAGAAAAACAAAGAAAAGGGAAGTACCAAGATATGAAACTGAGGTTGTTGAGATTGAGAAAGGAGACGGTGTGAGTTTGTGATGTGGTTCTATGGCTATGGAGATTAGACGGTGGCTTTGCATTAGTAAAAGCCACAGGTTTGGCCATGAATTCTTAGTTTCATATGCTGCAACCTCAAAAATAATACAAATATCAAGAATAATTGAAGGTGGAAACTCGTATAATTAATTTCATTTGAAGTTGATAGTTAAAAATTTGTTAAATAATTTAATAAATTTAATTAAATTATTATGTAAAATTTTTAGTTATTAATTTTATATGAACTGTACTTGAGTTTTGATGATAATTAAAATACAGTATTATTATAATATAATCAAAACTTTTCTTATTTAATTTGACTACATTACTAAAATGTTAGAAAAAATTTATTTAACAAATGGTTTATATTTAGTTTGAGTTTAAATTTGTACATTTAGATAATTTTTTAAATATTAAGTTTAATAATTAATTACCTTTTAATGATGAGATAATATATAATTTGATGTATATATAAGATTCGGTTGCACTGTCAGTATTCATAAAATTTAAATTCATTTTTTTAAATTAATTACATTTCTAACAAAGTTAATTTATATTATTTATAATTACAATTGTTAAAGTTCAATTTTTCATTATCAATTTTCATTTTTTATATAATGATAAAAAAATGTTATCTCTGTGGATTATATAAAAAAAAAAAAGATGGCCTCTTTTAGCATTATTAGTGTGGCAATAAAATTAAATATCAAGCCAATATGATCCAATAGACTGGCATAATAATAATTATTTAAAAAAATAGTAGAGGTAAACTACAAAATTTTAGTTCTTCAATTACGTAATCTATTTGATGTAATAAAATTTTTTATTTTGTGTTAATGAATTCGTTTGGAACATATATTACAAAGAGAAATTCCTAAGAATGGTCATTTTTAGTATTTTTAGTTATTATTTAACTAATATAAATATTTTTTAATAAATAAATTTTATTAATTTAAATATATAAATTTAAAAAAATATGAATATAAATGATATTAATTTATGTATATAAAATTTTGATAAATATAAATTTAAATTATATATTTATTATGTATAAAATTATTATAAATATGAGCGTAAATTATTATTAATTAAATATTAATAAAAAATAATAATATTTATTTGCAAAGTAAGATTACTCTTAAAATATTTCTTGAATTTCATTTTTACTTCTACTTTTTAACCTAACCTAAGCTATCGTATACACTTGTATTCCCATAATTGGCAGCATATAAAGATAAAGGAACATGACCCAAGAATAAACAACTTAATTACTTTGAAAATTGAGTCTTTTAATTCCTAACCACTTCTTTTTGTTCTTTATTCTTTAGCCCATATCATTCCTGTTCATTCGTTTTATTAGTACTACTATTATCATCATCATCATGTACACGTGCCTAAGGATTAAATAAATTAATTAAGGGATAGATAAAGATAAATAATTCTTTTAATATCTTTTAAAGACATAAATTTTTAACCGTCATAAACTTTTCTATTTTCATTTTTATTAGAAAAAAATATTATTTCATTATACTTCTTATACATATTCTTTAACTACTAAATTATTATTACAAGTTTATTGTGACGTATAAATTAAAATATATACATATATATATTGACTGCTGAAGCAAACAAAAGCGATAAAAACACCATGCTAGAAAACAAATGATACAATCACATTCAAACTTTTTAACTTTATCTACTTTTTCCTCATATTTATCTTTTTTTATGTATAAAACAATTCTAATCTATAACCTTCCACAGGAGTACGTCATTCTAAAACAAAACATGAAATGTTTAGGCCAATAATTAAATTGTGAGCCACGTTACATAATGGACTAATCATCATCTAACTAATTCATTTAAATACTAATTAACGTGATCATATTATTCTAATGTGAATTTAATTATTGGAGTGGATAAAAGGTGATCACAAGTCATTACCCCATTGGAATTTTCATTTGAAAGTGGAAATTGATTAAGACAAGATTGAAGGCAAAGACAAAAATTGATTAAAGGAAGAAGAAGCTTTTTAGTGTTTGGATGATGCAATATGAAGCGTAGGAATGATGAAAGCGCCACTTGAAGAATTTGAAGGGAGCGTGGAAGGAATGGGGCATGGAGCACTTGAGTATTGTTTATTCTGAAATCTATGTGGTCCAAAATTAATGTGAAATTTTCTTATTAGGAGATTTTGGACCATTATGCATGTGTATTGAATTTATAATGATGAAAAAATTAAAGCTTCAATTATATATTCCCTTATTAATAATGTAATTATACTCATCATATTTTGTTTTATAAACAGCCAAAAGGTTTCTGTAAAATGTGACCGAAAGTAAATAAAATAAATGGGTATATATATATATATATGAGTAGTGTTAGGGAGCCAATGACTTAAGCATATAATATGTACAATGAGCTAAATTTTTTGTCCATAAATAAAATAAATATCACACATACTATCCAGAATAACCATACCAGAGATAATAAATATCTCATCTAAAAACCTAAGTTGAGTTTGGGATTCACTAAAGATCAAACTCTTGACTTTTCGGATCTAGAACTCTATGAACCTACTCATCCCAAAAGCGTAACCTGATAGAACAATGTAACGCTAAAGTAGCGTTTGGTGGAGAGACAGAGACAGAAAGACAGAGACTGAGAGACAGAGACTAAGAGACAGGGATTGAAACAAATATCAGTATTCTGTTTGGTGCAAAATGGGAGACAGAAATTGAAACAAGAATGGAACTCTAATTTAATTTGCACAAAGGGTAAAATTGGAATTAATTGATTGAAATGAAAGTATTTTAGGTATAAAATGTTATTAAAGTTTCAGTCTCTATCTCTAAAAATTTCAGTCCCCTGTGTCCCTACTTTTTGGAGGTACTGAAATACTGAAATTTTGGAGACAGAGACAAAAATTTTAGTACCAGTCTCGGAACTAACAAACACGATACTGAGTCTCAGTCTCTCAGTCTCTGTCTCAGTACCTGAAAACAAACGCTACCTAATGGTCATATCTCTAATACTGTCTAAACCTCCATTATACACATTATACGTTTAGGCCATTAACTCTCTATACTTTCTCTATATATATATATACCAACCCTAGCTATTGCTAGATCTATCCGCAAACCACTTACATGAATTTCATAGCCATAAACTCTTGGCAAGTTACTCATATTTTGTTGTTGGAAGGTCCATAAAAAAAATATAAAGAGAAAACGTTAAATAGCTCTTTAACTAATTAAAAATATAAAAATACCTTTAAATATTTAAATTACGAGACATCTAATTTTTTTTGAAGAGTTATTTGTCCTCGTAAATAACAGAAAAAGATAAAAGCCATATAAACATTTAAAAAAATATGAAGAGCCAATGAAATATTTGTACAATGTGTATAATGGAGGTTTATGGAGTATTAGAGATATAACCATTAGTGTTATTTTTTTCCATCAGCTGAAACTTTTGAGATGAGTGGTATCATGACATAGTATTAAAACACAAGATTCGAAAGGTCAAGAGTTTGATCCTTGGTGAACCCCAAAATTAGTTTAAGCTTTTGAGAAGATGTTTATTATCCCTAGTATTCGAATGGTTATTTTAGATAGTATGAGAGATGTTTATTTTATAATTCAATAGTCTATTGTACACATTGTACATTAAAAAAAATATAAAATATTAGTGACTGTAATGATGTATAATATATTAGCATTCATGATCATCGCATTGCATTGCATGCCATTTATTTGTTTATGTGCAAGTATAAATATTAATTAGCGTCCCTTAGCTTTCAAAACACGACCAATTTATTTTTGCAGAATCTGCATGCATATGAATACTCTGCATAAATTTGCCCTCATTTTTTTTACGATCCGAGACATTGTTCCTTTTTTTTCTTTCTTTTATAAGATTCAAGACAAAATTTTGATTAAGCAAAATTTGTTGAAATATCAATACATATTCGCTTCCTCTTTTTTAATCAAATATAATAAATTGGACAAATTACACGTATAAAATAATTGGAGAAGAAATTTACATAAATTACAACATTATGAAACTGCTTACATTTTTATTCTAATCTTTTTTATATAGACCACGATTTTCTGGGATTTTTTATTTTAATAAATAAATAAATTATAATAATTACTAAAATAAATAATTTAAAAAATATTATTGAGATAATTTTACACATATTTCATTCGTTTACAATGTAAACGAAATATGTATAGTTTTTCAATTTTCATATATCTCGTAATATTTATAAATAATTAAATATAATTTTTAAAAATAATAAAAAATATTAATGATTTAAATTAGACCAAACTCTTAAAAAAAGAATGTTTCAAATAATATAAAAAAATACACGATTTTAAATAATAAAAAAGATAAACAGCCCATTTTAAATAATAAGAAAGATGGACTATCCATTTAAAATAAATATGTTAACATGTTTACTTTAAAAGTGCAATGTTAAACTGTCCACTATTAACATGGTTACTTTTCTTTCTATTCAACGGTCATTGACTTATTTATTATTAAGAATCATCCAACCAATCAATTTATCTTTTTTTCTAGGATAAAGTTATTTAAATTATATTTTAAATTTGTATGTACTCTCATATAACAAACGAAATTTTTATGTACAAAATTTCAAATTTGTATATAAATCCTAACAAAAAAATTGTCTATAGATGGAAGTAAGTGAATAGAAGAAGTAATAGTTTATTAATAATGGGTAGTTAGAAAAAAAATAACAGTGTTAACAATGAACATTAATTAGAAAAAAGATAACCGTGTTAATAGTGGGCAGTTTAACGTGTGCTTTCACCTATTTCAACGGTTAAAAAAGCTGTTAACGTGTTTATTTTAAATGTACCTTCCATCTTCCTGTTATTTAAAATCGTTCATCTTTTGTATTATTTGAAATATTTTATTTTTAAGAATTTGGTCTAATTTAAATCATTAATATTTTTTTATTATTTTCAAAAATTATATTTAATTATTTATAAATACATATATTTTGTTTACACTATAAACGACATATATAAAAATAGAAAAACTATCCCTATCTCGTTTACACTGATACGTGCAAAATTATGTCCTTTATAATATAAACGAAATAAGAAAAGAATATTTATTTTAATAAATATTTTTTAAATGATTTATTTCCATAATTATTATAATTTATTAATAGTTCGACTCGTTAATAGCTCGATAAGCTGAACTCGTGAGCTGGTAAGCCGAGTTTGAGCTTGGATTTGAGCTCATAAATTAAATGAGTCGGGTTTGAGCTTGGATAAGCTCAGCTCATTAGCTCGTGAACTGACTCGATTATATATATAATATTAAAAGTATAAATTAAATGCATATTGGATATGTGTATTAATAATTTAATATATACATATAAAATAGTAATATATGATTTTTTATATATATTAATGTTTTTAATTATTTAAAATTTTATAGTCATTTTTTATATATAATTTTAATGTAAGGCATAAATAAAAAATTTATAATTGATAGATAAATAATATATTAAATTTATTTTTTAATGATTTTTTAATATATACAAGTTATAATTTATTGATATAGAATTATAGATTATGTTCCTATTATTTATTTGAGCCAGCTCGTGAACTTTTGTTGAGTCGAGTTTGAGTTTACAAAATAGGTTCGATTGTTAATGAGTCGAGCCGTGAATCAAGCTTAATTTTTTTGAGTCGAGCTTGAACTTGGTCTAACTCGACTCATCTACGCTCACTTCCGGCCTTAATTAAAACATCATTAATTAGACCTTTTTAAACACATAAAAAATATCTTATTGAATGTAAATCGTAATAAAATAGACAAAATATAGCGAGTGTAAACAATTAAAATACCATAGAATATTACAGTTTATATTAAAAAAATTAGAACAGAATATAAATACTTTTAGAAGATTATAACTGTATAAATTTTTTATCTAATTATTTTATATATGTAATTTCCCCTAATAAATTCGTGCATTCTTCGTATCCTCACTAGGAGAAAACAACCGAGAACCATGTCATGAATTAAAAAATAAAAAAAAAATCAGAAAATAAAATTAATTGGCCTCTAAGTTAACGAAATAGAAGAAAAATTACAGCCCTAAGAATTGCCAAAAATTGAAAAGAAAAAGAAAGGAAGACATAACAAGAAAAAATTCCAAAAGCTACGATACAAAATCTCAAGAGTGAGAACAAAATACGGAAGAAGAGGCTACGTTGATCATCCATGGAGAAGGCAGGTGTTCTTGGCAGCAGCAGCAGCAGCAAAGAAGACCTTTTAGTTATGGCGGGGTGAAGAGATTAGTGTATGTACTTCTAAAGTTTTTCTGAGTTTATTTTTTAGATTATGTCGTATATATATTATGTGTTTATAACTGATTATGAAATAGATATTTAGATACGAAAGAAGATAAGATAGATTAAGATAAATAATTAAGAGAAAATTACCAAAAGATATCAACTTATAAACAAATAGAAACAATTCCAAATCGAATTTAAATAACCAAATTTAATTTTAATTCCTTAAAAATACAAAATTAATTGTTGTATAAAGTTGTTTAAAACGGTACAAATATTGAAATTGTAATTCGATATTAAGGTTATCTATATTTCTATCTCTATAGTATCGTAGAACATAAATTTACAATATCAAAATATATCTTGATTTAGTTTGAATTTTGTATCTTAGTAACTTGCTTTAAAAGAAACGCATCTAATTAAACCAGTCACTCACTCACTGACAAAGTGACAAATTGTTCATTAATTTTTTTTAACCGTCTGATTAGATCAAATTTAAATATAATTATGAATAGTAGTAGTATAAAACTTCTTTTCACAAATATTATTAAATTCTTATGTTATTTTTATCTGTTATCTTATCTTTTTTTTAGAAATAAAATTTGTTATATTTATTTATTTTTAAGTTAGTTATATTTATCTTTTTCTAACAGAATCATTTAGATAGCGTTTGGTAGAGAGATGAAAAGACTAAGACTGAGAGATAGAGATTAAGAGATAGAGATCGAAATAAATTTCAGTGTTTGGTGCAAAATGGAAGACAGAAATTGAAACAAAAATGAAATTCTAATTTAATTTATACAAAGATTAAAATTGAAATTAATTAATTGAAATGAATATATTTTAGGTATAAAATGTTATTAAAGTTTCAGTCTCTATCTCTAAAAATTTTAGTCCTTTATTTTTCCACTTTTTAGAAATACTGAAATACTAAAATTTTAGGAGATAGAGACAAAAATTTTAATACTAGTCTATTTCAAAACAAATGCTACCTTAAAGATTTTAATTGTTTTAACTAATTTTAAAATTTAAAATTAATTTAGTAATTAGTATAAATAGGTAGTATTATTCTCTCCTATACAACAACAACAATAACATAAAATAATAAAAATTATTCATCTTTTCTTTTCTTAATTTTATTAAATATCAATATTAATGATAATCTTGCATCGTACATACAAACATAATCCTCCTTCCGAATCAATTAAAGAAGGTATACTAGTATACTACCTCATCAGTAGAAAATGCATAGTAATTAAGAATATATAATTAAAATTAAATTACAATAGCTAAAATAGTTTTGACGTCTCAAACAACTTAATAATTAATATATCCTAATAATTAGATTAGTGACAATACACTATGGACACTTCTTTTTTTTAATTATCATAAATAATTAATGCCATATAGCATCGTGAGGAATCAACCTTCTCTCATTGTTACAGATTGACTGCTCAAGATGTTATATATTGTCACATTTTAATTTGTTTACCAAAAAAGGATTCATACTCATACATGTTAATTAGAATCCACTACCATATGCAGGTGCCCAGAAATCAGCTCCATTTTCATTTCCAACATGTTGAGTGAAGGACACAGGTACCAAGCACAATCCTCTACTCCTCAAATCCTTTGCCTTGTTATCTTTTGAATCCTGAATTTTTTTTCATAAATAAAATTAATTAATTAATAGGTTTAAATAATTTTTTTTCTTACATTAAAGAATTTCAATTTTTAGTCTAAACATTTCAATTATTTCTAAAATAATTTTATTTTTTAAATAATTAAATTTATAATTTAAAGGTTTAATTACTCTATTAATCTCTATAGTTTCACCAAATTTTTAATTAGGTTCATGTATTTTTTTTTATTCAATTGGGTCCTTATATTACTTTTAATTTTATAATGAGATATTTTTTAGTATAAAAATTATTAGAATTAATTAAATATTTTTCGTAAATTAGAAGTATCTATAATTAAAAACCTAAATAAATCTTTGATCACATGTTTTGGGAGAAATATTTCATTAATTTTAATATTTTTGACATAAAAATAACTTAATTACAAAACTAAAAATAGTGTTGGGACCTACTTAAAAAGAAAAAAGTGCAAAGACCTAATTATAAATTCAGTGAAATTATAGAGATTAATAGAGTAATTAAACTTTATTTAAAAATATTTTAATTTAATTCCTAAAGAGTATTTATGATAATATGGTTTCCTAACTATCATAAAACTAATTTTTTAAATAACATATTTCTGGAAAGAAGAATGTTAGGGTTAACAACTTTTGTGATTTGTTGTCATTAAGTAGTTATCAATGATGTTTTTAATGGTGTGAGATTTCATCCAATAATGTGAAATTACTCATTTTTCTTTTACTGATTACATATGCTGGCCAAAATTTAATAAAGTTGCTGGCCCGTAAACTTTTTCTTCCGAAAATGTTTGGACTAACATTGTCATAAAAAAATCATAAAAACCAAAACCAAATTTTGTAGTATTTAATTTATAAGATTTTTTTTTTTTGATAACTTTAGAATGAATAAGATGCTAATAGCCCTTGGTTTTTCCCCGGGATTGAAGAAAGAAATAAATAACATGTACTTGAATTTAATATGTTATCTTCATCATTAAGTAATGAAAAAAGCTTAAAATGCTTCTTAACTTGATACACAATGATAATGATTAGGCTGAGTTTATCAAAAGAAAATAATGATTAGGTTGAAGAATTCACACTTATAAAACACCCAAAAATAAGAATGAGTCAATGAAGGGAGAATATACTAAACTTATCATGAGACAGCTTTGTATGAAAAGAAAGAAAGAATACCTGGCTTGAAGCTGCCTTTCTTTTCAGGCCAGTATCATTCAACAGCTAGATAGGAATAAAAAAATATATTAATTTAAAAAAAGTTTAATTAGTAATTTCACTTTTTGACTTAATAGCAATGTAGCCTCACATTATGCTTTTCACTAGTAGCTTTAAAAGGGTGTTTTAAAAAGCTGAGAAACCATGTCATTTTTCAATTCTATCCTTTCTTCTTTCTCTAGGGTTTAATTAATTAAATAATTAATTAGAATAATATTGCATTATGAGCCTCCTAATAATTAATTTAATTATAATGAAAAAAGTTGATGGATCCAATAAAGCATGCATACCTGACCGGGGTCCTCAGGAAATACAGAATTTCTTTCTCCATGTACCTGATTGTTTGATAAAATAAAAAATTAAAAAAAATTAAAAAATTAAAAAATTAAAAAGTGGGAACTTTTCCTTCAATTATATGGAACTGTCCCTGTTCTAGTTACATAACATACAATATGGATATTTTTGTCCTTCTCTCAAACGCGTGAGAGTTTGAAGAGAAAAAGAGGCTTTGGAAAAAGTTAGTGTTTATAAATTATTTGGACATTATATATATAATACCATACTTTTAATGTTCATATACTTTCTTCCCTTTTTATCATCTAATAATTCAAACTGACATACGGGTAATGTTAGGAAGATAAAAAAAAAAATAGCCAGAACTTGTCTTATTTAATATTCATTAATTGTCGTGACAATTAATGAATACTAAATAAGACAAGTTATGACTGTTTTTACCTGATTTTTTTTTATTACCAAATATTTTCGTTAACATACATTATCAAATCAAGATTAAAAAAAAAAAAGATTCACATTAGTATATAGCTCTCCCTTACTATATTTAATTATATGTTTAACACATGTATAATTTGTTATATTGAATTGTAAAATTGGTACTTACATACTGTTGACTCCTCATGTTTTTTGATCCATTTCCTAAGTAAGGAGAACTAAGTGCCTGCACCAAGTGAGTGAAAAAATAAATTAAAAATTAATAAATCACATCATTATTGCAAATAACAATAATTAATAAACCTTTCTAATGAGTGGCATTATGTTCAAACATTCTTTTAATCTTGAAATATTATATAACTTATAAAAAAATAAATATTCTTGAAATATTAATATTTCAATAATTTTAATTATTAATTTTAATTTATATATATTATATATATTTATAATTAAAATCATCAAAACACCGATATTTTAAAAATATTTAAAATTCTTCCTAATTTATAATTAACTTATATAAGAACATTACAAATAGAATTTTAAAGGTTTAATCACTTTGTTGGTCTTTATAGTTTTATTAAATTTTTAATTAGGTTCTTATATTTTTTTTCAGTTAGATTCTTACGTTGCTTTAATTTTGTAATTAAGTCCTTCATAGTGTAAAAAATATTAGAGTTAATTAAATATTTTTTTGCAAATTAAAGGTATTTATAATTAAAAGCTTAATTAAATCTTTGACCGCATGTATTTTGGTAAAAATATTATGTTAATTTTAACATTTTTAATATTAAAATAACGTAATTATAAAATTAAAAGCAGTGTAGGAATAAAAAAATATAAGAAGTTAATTAAAAATTTGATAAAATTATAAAAGTTAACAAAATAATTAAATCAATTTAAAATTATTTTTAAAAAAAATATTATTAATAAAAAAAGCTATAAGATGAGTGTGTAAATTAAAAATTGATAACTTGCATGGCTAAAGAATGTTTTTGAATTGTGAGATGGAGAAAGATGATATGGGTGGTAACAGTACTTTAAGTGCATGCTCTAATTAACACTACTGACACTGATGAATAGCTTGCAGTTGCAGATGAATGAGTGAGTGAGTGAGTGTGTAGAGAGAAACATCACCTCAATTTGACTCTGAAGGAATCTAATATATCCAATGGCTTCTAACAACACAGAAGCTGTGTCAGTCTGCAAAAGTTAAACACATACCACAAGGCCCGGTCATCTTTCTTTTCACCTTTCTTTTCTTTCTCTTTTTTTTTTTTTCTCTTTTTTTGCTTAAAATCAATCACAAAAAGATCATATTAATAAAGACCTAAAGTGTGGATTATTGGATATTGGATCATACAAAGCTGGAAAATAACTATTCATGGGGATGGACTAGCTAGTAAACACTGTAACCAAATACATACAATAGTTTAAATGTACTGAATACCCGATGTTTTAATAATTTTAACCGTTAATTTTAATTATAAAAAATATATAATATTTATTAGTTAAAATTATCAATTAAAATTATTAAAATATTAATATTTTAAATATATTAAATATAAAATATTTTATATAATTATTTAATTACATTCGTTTTTTTAAATGATCATTTATATCATCAATGTTAAATATAATTATTTTTACACTGATAGTATATTAAAATTAAATTTATATTTTATTATGTTTTTTTATAATAAATATATAAGTAAATAATTAAACATGATATTGTGTGACATTATCATTTATGGCTAATGGAGTGTGATAACAATAATTGAATTAATTATTAATATTATTATTGATACCTTTCCAAATGGGGAAACTAGCTGGTGAAGTGCTGTTATTCTATCACCAAGCTTCTCCTTTCTCACCTGATGATGAGTACAAAATTTCAGATTTCATAAATGGAAGTGAATGAGGACATAAATGAATTCATTCATAATTATTTTTATAGATATGCTTCTTTTTTTTTTTTTTGCTCCCTGTTAACAATGATATGTGTTTTCAGCTGAGCAGAAAGAATATTACAGTCTTAGAGAGACAAACAAACCAAAAAAAGACAACACACAAAAATACACCAACTATGTATGTTTTTGTTTTAGAGAGAGAGAGAGAACCTTCAATGGTGGTAAGCTTGAAGTTGATTGACCCTTAGCTTTCTTGCAAATTCCAGCACTGGATGTGCTATTACACTATTAGGGCACAAGAGGAAATTAAAGAAATTAATTAATTTAAATATTATGTGGAGACTCACATACAATTGTCTTTACGTGAAGTTAATAATTAAGTGCTGTTAAATAATTTAACAGATTTGACTATATTATAATATAACAATTCTTAACTTTTAACTTCATGTAAAGATAACTGTACGTAAATTTTCACAATATTTAATATATATAAAAGATAAAAATTAGTACATGCATGACTAAATTAGAATTCCAACACTTAATTAAAGTATATATACTAAGATGCTAATTATTAGCAAAATAATAGTAATAATAATGATTAGTACTAGCTAATCTTTTTATCTTTATATACCTGAGGTGTGGCATAAGGTAGTTGGTTCTTGCTATGATCAACCTTGTTATAAGAGAAATCCAATAAATTATTATTGTTATTATTATTGGTAGTGACACTTGACCTAGGTGATGAAGAATTAATGGGAACCATATGTGTTGACCAAGTTGACCCATTAGAAGCATGAAACTCCTCTTGGCCGTACAAGTTGCCACTTTGGGAAACCTCTTGCTTTATTATTCCATCAACAATCATATTATTATTAGGACCAACTCTTGTGTTGTGTTGATTATTGTTGTTGTTGTTGATGAGGATGTTATGGTCATCCCAGTTTTCTAACTTTTTTGATTGATGAAAATGATTGAATCCAAGCCTCTCTTCTTCTCCTGGTAACCCAGTGCTGCAAAAATCAAAGCAAATATAAAAGGGCCTTTGATAATTAATTAAATGTTCATCTTGCTTTAAAAAGAAAAATAAAAAGAAAAAAGGTGAAGATTGAGCTTCATTTTATTTCAAAATATCAAGATAATAAAGTCATGTTTATTAACATATTTTAACATAATCTTTAATCTCAAAATATTATCTTGTAATTTTCTCAAGTAAAAAAAGACCTATTCATTGGACTAATCCATATTACAAACTATATAATAACAATGGTTATTATAATAATAATAAGAAGAAGAAAACGAAGACGAAGACGAAGACGAAGAAGAAGATACAGGCACAAAGGATTGAAAGAAAGATCTTACAAAAGAAGTTGGCTCCAAGACTGAGGAGAAGGTTCTGGAATTTCTGCCACCAAAGGATTGAAAGGAATTGAAGAAGAAGAAGAAGAAGATCCAAGCACATATTGAGTATAAGGGATCAAAGAAGATGGATTCATGCTCCACCAATTATTAGGGTTCCCAGCCATCATTTGCTTCACTTCTCACTCTTCTATGTGATGATATAATGAACTATTTTTAAAAATCTTTGATAATAATAATAATTATTATTCTCCTTTAATTTTTCTTCTCTACTTTGTTGATATCTTTCTTGACACACCTTTGTGCTATTTCCTTGTATGTGCACCCAAACAAGGGCTTTGCCTAATAAAGGTTTGAGAGCTTGTGTTTTTTTGCTTTCTTAGTAGCTACTACCTCCCTCCCTCTATTCAATGAAGAACCTAAAGTTTTGAGGCTCTCATGTATTTTATAGACTCTGAAACTTTGCACAACTTGCTTTTTCTTTTCTCCTTTACTTTCATTGACTCATCACCATTCCCTTTCATCTTTTTTTATTTTTATATCTTTTCATTAACAAAAGTTTACATGACTTCATTATTAGTAAAATTCACCAACAACATATATCAAATTAAAATACTTTTATTATTTAAGATTTAATAATCAGTGTATATATTTATTTATAGAAATACTTATATATCATTTGTCAAATAAATTTTGGATAATAATAAAATGTTATCATGTATTATTATATGATATGTCTAATTATGCATACATTTAATACATGAAATAAATCTTATTATATATTTTCATTTGAATAATCCGATAAAGTATAATATTTAAATTAAGTGTTAATTATTAATTAATTTATTACATCATTGGTAGTTTAATAGTATAAAATTTAAAAAATATTTATGCAATTTTACGATATATTTAACGGGTAGATAGGTGCTCTAAGATAATTAAAGTCTTTTCCAAATTTAATGAGTTTAATTGATTAAAAGTATCATCATTATTATATATTAAATGTATATATAATTAAATTAAACCTATTATACAATAATTAACAATAAAAAATAATTTATTCTCTAATTCTTTGTCGAGTGGTCAACTCATTCGTCCGTTTAAATAAGTGTTGGAGATTCGAATCCTGTCTTGTGCATGCAGCAATTCATTGGTCAGCTACAGACCCTTAACTCAGATCTACGATGAATTAGTCTTTGACCTGTTGAGTTGGGAGATACCGTGAAAAAAAAAAAACAATCAAAGTGATTGCCTAGTAAAAAAAAACAAAATCTATACACGCCTTTATAAAATATGTGACAAACTTTTATTGCTACATTAACAACCCATGATAGCTTAGTATTCCTTTTTAATGAATAAATTAATTAAAGTGTGGAAACGCAAAAGCTGGCGTGGTGGTGGCCTTTGGTTTTTTGAGGGTATAAATAAATAAAATAAATTAATATGAGAGACTTAGTTCCTCAATTTGGGTTCGAACCTTATTGGGATTGTTGGGACTATACCTAGGGTTAGGGGTACGGCATACAAGTATGGAGATCAATGTCAGATGCTTTATTTATTCCCTTCACCAATAATTCGCTTAACAAACAAAACAACAGAATCTAAGTGCCTCATTAAAATAATAACACCAAACCATTAATTCATACAAAGGAAACAAAAACTTATTAGCTTAATATATTCATAATTCTTTCTAGAACAGTAATAATGCACTATAGTATATATGTTTCTTTTTTTGCACAATGATATATAAAGTATTATTTTTTATATACACGATAAATAATATTGAATAATGAACGGGGTATTTTTGTAATTAAATTTTTAATATTAAACTATTACTAGTTTGTTTTAAAATAATAGAAATATAAAAAATTTATAAAACCAAATACAAAAATCTTTGAAGAAAACACATATTTTTTTCTATTTTTTATCCTTTTTCTTAATTTTTTTGTTTCTTCTCTTATGCGTTTTTTTTCTTTTTCTTATTTTTATATTAAAAAATAGTGGTAACAACAATGGTAGCAGGGACAATGGCACTGGAAATGGTGCGTGGAGGATACAACAAAGAAAAAATTGAGAAAAAAAAGTGACAACACTATTAATAATTTAACAATAAAAATATAATTATATAACTGAAACACTTTAAAAATATTACGAATAAAATTAAAATATTTTAAATATTATTGAGAACAAAATTGAACTTGAACTAAAAGTTAGGAACATTTAATATTTCAATTGATTTAAATTGTTAGATATAATTATTTATATTATATTTTTATCTATTAAATTTATTTTTTATGTAAAGTGATTCATAATAAAATATAAAAAAAAGATCTTTATAAAATTTATGTAAATTAAAAAATATTAAATATAATTTTTCATCTACATATTATATAATAATTAACAGCAGTTTCCACTTTCCACAGAACCATTGCTTGGATAAATGTTTATTTTGCACAATTATTAAATACGCACAAACATACTTATTATACAGTCAACAAAAAGAATTGAGTGCAGTGGTAGTTGGTAAGTAAGTGATCCATTATTAAAACGGAATATGCGTCTAAATTTTTTTATAATTACAATTTTTATTATAGTCTACTATATCCATATATATATAACTCTATCATAGAGATTAGAGGTACATAAATAATAATTCGAAATGAAAAAGTCTAAAAGCTAACATTTTTATTAAAATTTAGTTGGTATTTAATCAGTAAAAGAAAAATGAATAATTTTACAATATTAAATATAATTTTATATCATTAAAAAATATTAATAATGACTAATTGATGATTATAAATTACAAAATCGGCTAGCTTCCTAATATTCTTTATTCAAAATATTTGATAATAAAAAAAATTAGACAAAAAATACACAGAACTTATCTTATTACAACAATTAATAAATATTAAATAAGATAAATTCTAACTTTTTTTTTGTCTCTCTAATATTATCGATAATAATTATGGAAAGAATCCTAATCATTATGTTAAAAGTTTTAGTCAATTATGTAAACAATATCATCAACTAATTAATTAGTTATTAGAGATATAACTATTTATATATTTCATTCTATTAATTTTAATTTTTTTTAAATAATATCATCATAACATGGTATTAGAAGTTTTATGTCTAAAAAATTTAAAATTTAATTTTTAATCAATCTCAAAAGATAAAAAAATTAGTATAAAGTAAATAAAAAAATTTAATGCAAAAATTCAATAAAAAATATTAACTAAGTCATCACCTTCAATTTAATAATAATAATAATAATAATAATAATAATAATAATAATAATAATAATAATGTATTTTTCTGCAATAGCCAAGTCCAATTTGCAATCCTATATATGCATGGTTGTTTGAAGGAAAAAAAAAAAAAAAAGCTACCTATAAAGGCATGAGTGGTCATGAGGGTTATGGTAGTGAGTTGTGTAAGTTTGTAACAAAGTTATGAGAGGAATGAGAAACTGAAGTTCAGCTTATACTCACAGGCAAGGAGCTGTAACTAACTTGCCAATTCATCACAAACAGAAAACAGAATTCTAACTAACTTTACATAACTAATATAACTAGTTTGGCTACTAACAATGCGAACAATCAGATGAATATCTAGTGTATGTACTATTGTAACTGAACTCACTGCCTTGTTGACTCTTGGGAGCACGGTTAACTATAAAAATAAGGTAAAGTATTTTTTTTGTCTTGATGTTTAAATTTTATTTTTAATATTATAAATATTTTATTTTTATTCTAAAATTTTTTAAGAGTAATGCTAGGGGGCCAGCAATTTTTGTGATTGTTAGCCATCAACTAGCCATCAATGATGATTTGATGGTGTGAGATTGGTGTGAAATTTCATCCAATGGCTCACCTTCCTCTACTGGTTACATGCTGGCCAAAATTCAATAAAACTGCTGGCCCCCTAGACTTTTCCATTTTTTAAATAGGTTTAATGTTATCTATCGTTAAATTTGATGCGAATTATTAATAGAACGAGTGATGTAGATGTTACAATATTATTGATTAAGTCATATCACCAAAATATAATCAAAATTTTTTTATAACATCTTTTTATTGTACAAAATTCCAAATTTTAACCATCAATCATCAATGCTCCATAATCAATCATCAAACATTATTGACTCTTTAATAGGTGAATTGTTCGTATCAAATTTAACAGTTAGACAATATTAAATCCATTCAAAACTTTTTGAAATTAAAATAGAACGTTTAAAATTTTTTTAAAATTAAAAATAAAATATTTAAAATATTAGAGACCAAAATAAAACGTAATCCAAATATTAAAAACTAAAATAATAATACTTTCTCCTAAAAAAAATATATCTAGTGTACATTTTATAAATATATCTAGTAGAGAGTAAAACAGTGTGTGTAATTTTGACTTAGGAGCTTGGTTTATGTATAAACATGAAATACACATAAATATATTATTTTACTTTTTTACAATAATAACTTTGTCTTGAAAGGTCTCATTGACTTAATTAAGAACAAAATTTCCCTAATGTTAAAAGAAATTGAAGATCATCATTTATTCAAGATTAAATAAACCTTCTTATGTTTCCACGTCAAAAAAATAGTATAATATGTTAATAAATATTGAATTTCACCTTAAAAATTTATTTCAAGAAATAAAGAAAAACCTTCTAACATATATATATTGGACCATTGGTATAATTGTAGACAAACATCATCACCGAGTACCGACCAAAAATATCACACACTCTGTGCACTATGATCCAAAAACAACAAAAAGAACGAAATGCAACAACAAGAAAATTACATTCCCCAAACGCCAAATAGCTAGTTTTAAATTTGATAACTACTCATGATGATGATGATGGTATTGTACGTTCTGCTAGCATGTATATTTTTGGAGTTAAATTCTGTAATTTTATGTCCATGCTGTGCATATGTCTAATATGTGTGTATATTTGCGTTGAAACCTTATAATCATGATTTAGTTTATAGAAGTTTTGATCAAAATCTAATTAGTTATCATCACATTAGTAAAAATAATTAATATTTAAATATATTATTTAAAATGTCATTTAAATTCATAAATTTTAAAAATTATATAAATTAAAATTAAATTCTATATATAATTGAAAAAAATAGTTTAATCATTTTATTAGTCTTTATAATTTTATTAAATTTTTAATTAAAATCTTATATTTTTTTAATTGAATCTTTATACTACTTTTAATTTTATAATTAGATCCTTCTTAGTATATCTGAGTATTTTTTCACAAGTTGAATGTATTTATAATTAAAATTTTAATTAGATTTTTGATCGCATGTATTTTAGAAAAAAAAAACTCTGTTAATTTTTAACATGTTTGACATAAAAAGAATCTAATTATAAAATTAAAAATAGTATAAAGTTCTAATTAAAAAAATATAAAAATTTAATTAAAAATTTGATAAAACTATATATAGAGACTAACAAAATACTTAAATCTAAAAAATTTCCAATGCAAGTTGTTCAACAAAACGCATTGTTTGATAAAGCAATAGTTCAAAATAAATAAAATAGATAAATAATAACTATGTAATGTATATATTAAAATCAGTTATTAATATAAAATATATATTAAAATATAAAATATATATATTTAAAATAAATTAAATAATATATATTTATACATAAATATATAATGATTGATTTAAGTGTATAAATAATATTTTGAGATAGATAATTACTTATTCAAATCTCAAAATATATTTGCACACGGAAGTTGTTAGCTCAAGCATGCATAATTGTATATAGCTTTAATTTTTTGAATAGTCGAATTTTCAAAAAGGAGCCTTTTTCTATGAGTGAGCGTTTTTTTCCGTCACAATAAAATCAACGAAAATGAAAGATGATAAGTTGATAACGTAATATATGGAGGAAAATAAAAAAGAAAACAAAAGTAAAAAAGAAAAAGAAAAAGAAAAAGAAAAAAGAAAAAAAAAGGTGGTATTATCTCAAATTTCATTAAATAAAAAATAAAAGGAATTAATTCTACATGCCACATGTTGTGTATGACCAAAATCAATAGAAGATGAGACGTGATGATATACAAGGATTTTGTAAAAGATATATATTTCTTTTGACCATTGGTCTTCCACTAAAAAAATATCCAAAACAATAATTAGAAAGTTAAAAAATTCTCTCCGACAGGCTCGAATTGAAGCTAGTTAAGTGATATCTACCAATCCCTTTTAATTCATCAATTATTATGCACTTTTACTTAATCATGCATGCATGAAGAAAAAAATAGGATAAAGTGTTTTTGACTGATTTTGACTGGATGTTTATTTTGTTTCTTGTTTTAAGTTTCTCCTTTTTATTTATTATTTTATTTTATTTTTTCTTTTCGTTGTTGACAATGTGATGAGAACAAATTTTAAGCTGAGACTCAAGATTTGAAAGCAAAAGCACTATATATGTATATTCCATAAGGTTGTTTTTTCATGTTTGGAAAATGTCTAATGCAAAATACCACTTCTGTGTTATTGGTGCCCAAAAAAGATGCCATGTTTAGAAACTATAAGTTAAGATTTATTTGTCAGAAAAAGAAAAAGAGAAACTATGTATAACATTTAGGTTTTCCTTTAATTAAATATGATTTGTGGTTTTAAATCTTAATTAATTTAAGTAGAAGAAAAATAAAATATATAATAATCAAAAGGGTATTTGTAACAGTAATACCAATGAAGATAATATATAAATTATGAAATGTCTTCTTTTTTTTTTTTTTTTATCCGATGAGTTATTTTTTATTCTCTATTTGAGTAAATCTATTTTGATTTCTATATTATTACAAAATAATTTTAACGAGTTTGTTTGCATATATTTGATGTATATATATAGGTGAATTCTACCCTACTCTTTCTAAAATAAAGGGTAAATTACTCCTTTAACATATACACTGATTATTCATAAATTATTCTTCTATCAGAGTTTCAAGATTTACGTTATCTTCTCTTTTCTTTTTAATTGACGTGATGTTTCTCTTGAAACTTGATAATAGTGTTATTTTTATAATTCCCACCAAATACACCTCTACTTTTTCAATTTTAAAATCATAATTCCTCTCAAATCTAATCACCATTTCCAATTAATTAAGTTAGGATTTTGAACTTGTTCATATGCTTTCAGCTCTCTCCTTCCTAAGATTTTTTTTCTAGTATTTTTCTTAAAATTCAGTCGGATCAACAATGATACTCCTCTTCAGATAACCAACCCTCATAGCCTTGTATAACTATATAAACACAAATAAAAAACTATATAACAAACACAAATCAAAATATTAGTTAGTCATAAAAATAATGAGTCAATAATTATCATTTTAGGATTTTTATTATCTGAATAATGATTGAAAAATAATTTAAGAGCAATTAAAAAAAATAAAAAATAAAATACCTTGGTGTCTTTTTTCACGCACCAATTATCATCATTTTTAACTAATATATCACAAATTTCTATCAGTTTTTTAGCTCTCTCGTTTTTAGGATTTTCTAGCGATCGTATTAGAGATAGCAATTAAATTTGATGATTTTATTCGAACTTTGGAACTCTAGTTGAAAGATAATTTATCAATAATCACTGTATATGCCACAAGGGGTAATTTACCCTTTATTTTAGAGAGGGAATGGTAGAGTTCACCATATATATATTATTAGATATATAATTATTTATGATATTGCATAACAATTTAAATTTTTAAAATAAATAATTTCATCACATATTATCAAAATTTATATATAATTATATATAAAGTATATAATTTAACTCTTATTGGTTCATTCTTCTAAAATATAAATAAAATTATAGTTCAAGACGACAAAATAAATCTATATATAAATTATTTACATACCAAATTCAAAAAGAATTTTATGTCAAAAGAACAATTATGCTATATGTACATATAAAAAATAAATTAATAAATTAATTATTTATATAAAATAATACATATTTAAATATAAATATACATTAAAAATAAATTAAATAATATATTTATTTATATATAAATGCATGTTGACTTATTTTTTTATGTGCCTAATATTTTTTTTTTCCAAAGATATATGTTAAATTTAAAACCATTTAATTTATATACTTTTGCATCAACGATATACATAAAATTTGAAATGATATTTGCATGAATGAACATAATACTTTATGAACCCCATTGCAACTAGAGTCTTTTTCATGTTCAAAAGATTCCTCACACGTAAGTTCCACTAAGAAATTGGGTTGTCCCTATACATATGGAACTCATCAGCTCAACCATCACTTTTATTTCATAATGTTTGTAAAGTCTATTTTCTTGGTGCCAAGAGATATCATATCTTTTGTCTCATTTTCTTTCACTTTCAATTTCCTTTGCTTTCCTCCCACTCACTATTTTGACATATGTAAAATTATATGACATCATTTATGTTTTCTTCCCTAACCTTTTAGTTTTGAAGTTATCTAAACTTTTTCCTTTAAATAACAAATTATTTAGTATCATATTGATCAATTTATTTCAAATTCTGAAAAATCAAAAGTGTCTCTTGTTGTACCTCTTTGGTGATATATATATATATATATATATATATATATATATATATATATCCAACAAGTTCATAACATATACAAAGAATAAGATAAAATAGATAAGATCAATCCTTGAACTTTTTGACAGAATTCAAATAAGTCTTTTGAATTATTATTATTATATATTTTTAATTAATAAATAAATATGAAAAATAATTAATTGCTTTTTATTGCTTTTTTTTATATATTTTCCCACGGTATCCCTCAATCCGACAGGTTAAGGACTAATCCGTCACGATACTGAGTTCCATTTAAGGGTTTGCCGCTGGCCAATGAGTTGCTGCATGCACAAGGTGGGATTCGAACCCCCGACACTTGCTTAAACGGACTAGTGAGCTAACCACTAAAACAACCCAACTTGGTTGCTTTTTATTGCTTTATGATATACGCCTTTAATCTGAGATTTAATTTAGTCAAGGCCCACATATCGTTAACAACAGTTTCATCTTAAAATAAATTAATAAGAAAAATTAAAAAAGCAAAGCTGGAATAGCTCAGATGGTTAGAGCATGTGGCTGTTAACCACAAGGTCGGAGGTTCAAGCCCTCCTTCTAGCGCTGTATATATTATTTTATATTCTACTTTTATATATAACTTCTTTAGAAGCCACCAAAATCTGAGGAGGTTATTTTATATTTTATATTCTACTTTTATATATAACTTCTTTAGAAGCCACCAAAATCTGAGGAGGTTTTCTATGACACATCAACCTTTGAACAATTTAGCAATGAAATTTCTATATAGATTTTAGTCCACGAAAGCAAAAAATATGCACAAAAGAGGGGTTCAACTAACTTGTTTACAACATAATAAATCTTTTATTTTATTGTTATTTTAATATAATCTAATTAAACCCAGTAAAGTTTTATAATATGAATTATGTTCGTTTATAAGAAAATAAATATTTGTGTAAAATAAAAATTAAGTTGCACAAAAATAATGAGTACTTTTACTTGGTGATAAATGAATACTTTTTCTAAGTGTGGTTTAGGGTTCATACAAAGGCAAAAAACATCTACACATAAATGGAACTGTGATACTGCCACTAAAGCAAGTTCCGAGTTTCCAGCAACAAATTCAGGCAGAGAGTTTCATTTGCCTATTCGATTCCACCAAGATTATTGTTCTAAAATTTTGAACCATCAAGAATTTACTATATTTTTTATTTTGTCTTCTTCCAAGTTCCAACCTACACGTGAATGCAATATCATAGCACTCCCATATAAGCATAAACCTTAAGATATGGACTTATTATTATTCTATTATCCTCTAATTCTTAGCAGATGATCAAAATAGCATAACATTTTTAAAATGATCCTATTTTTGCCCTTTTTTTTATTAAGGATATCAGATTTTCAAATGATAGACTATAAAGTATAAACTCAAACAATATAACAGATACATAGATAATATACAAGATTTTTTATCAAAAAATTTCACATAAGATTTATAAGAACCAGCATACAAAAACTTAAGAATCTTATAAATCTTACTACAATCTGAATGACTCCAAATTGGGCCTAGAGAACCTAGCAAAAGCCCTATTAGCCTCATTCTGAACCTGCTTAGCAAGTTCCATTTCACCAAAACCCTTGAGCCCATTAACCAAAACATTAACCAAATACTCATCAGGTTCAACATTCTCACACCACCCACCCTTCTTCATCATCTCGTAAATCCTGACCGTTGATTCCCTCCTCCCAGCACCAACAACGGCCTTGATCAAACTCACCATCCCCTTCTGATCCGCCACGTCAGCGAACTCAATCCCATCCAACTCCAAAATCAGACGGTCCACGTCGTCACCCATACTTTTACTTGCGAGCGCGTTGACCATCTCGGCGTAGAGCGTGAGATCGGCGCCGTACTCTGATCTAACGGCGGAGAACACGCGGAGCGCGAGAGTGCACTGTTGCTGGCGTAGAAGCTCACGTAGAGTGGCGAGTAGGTCGTTTTTGATGAGGCGCGTGAGGGTGTTGGATATTAGGGTTTGGTGGTTAGGAGGGTTGGTTCGGTGGATTCGTTTTATGGTTTGTATGGCTTGGATTGCTTCGATGCTTAGGATTCGACCTTTGAGTAAGGGTCCGCGCTGTGACCGCGGGCCGCCGCACCGCACGGGAACGTAGTTGATGCGGTGGCGCGTGGGAGTACATGTTGGTGGTGGAGCGTGGGGTTTGTGGAAAGTGGGGTTTTGGAGACGGAGAGAGGAAGCCATGGGTTGTTGCGGCTTGCGAGTGGCGTGGAGGAAGGGAAGAATAGCAGTGAGGGTTATCTACAATACACAATGACGGTCTTGCCCTTGTATATAAATGAGTAAGAGTGCGGATTGAAGGTTTTTATAAGGAAAAAAAGTATTTTGTTTCGAAAGTATTTGGACATCGCTTTGGGCTGAAAACTATATCTATGGGATGTAGTTTGTTGGAGAAGCAGTTCATCATTTTGAGAGTTGTAACTAAAGTGAAAGGGTACTTTGTAAACCGAAAAAAAAAAAGTGAAAGTGGTAATTTCAAATTAAATTCTTAATTGAGATGTAAAAGGTACTTTAGTATTTAATTCTATAACACCATAATAGTAAAAATAATTTTTTTTTATATTGGCTATACGAATGATCATCTCAAAAAACATATATGATTGTACCATTATATAAAATATTTTATATTATTAATATATCAAAATTAAACTCATTAATATTTTATCTGTCTATTAAATTTAAAAAAAAAATAAAAGTAAAATGAGTCATGAAAGTTGAATGTAGAAAAAAGAAAAAAATTATACAGTAATTATTACTTAAATTATTTTTTTATTAGTTTAATATTTTGTAATTAATTTTATGTACTCCTTATATATTCCTATTATAATTAATTATCATTAATATTAAACTAATAAAAAATCTAGATAACACTAATATACATATACAGCTTAGTTAACATTTAGTAGAGAAGTGGAATGCTAATAGAGTAAAAAATTGGATATTAAAAGCAGTTTCATTCTCCAATTCCTTTATGATATAGAAGATAATGGAGATTACGAAATTAAATTAGATAACAACTATTTATTCCACACTTGTAAATAATTGAAAAGGTCCACGCATGTTTTCTATACAAATATTTTAATAACTGAAACTTTATAACATAAGCTGGAGTAGCTCAGATGGTTAGAGCGTGTGGCTGTTAACCACAAGGTCGAAGGTTCAAGCCCTTCCTCTAGCGATTTTCTACTTATTTATTAGAACACTTTCACAATCACGATTCCAAACAAAAGCATGGACCCATTCTACAAAGTACAAACCATGTTTGAAAAGATGCCACTCTTAATTTTTTTTTTTTCTGGCTTGTATGGCTTGGACTTATCCATCTTAGATATCAATTATTATTATTATTAGCACTTGATGGTTCGGACCACATCAACAACTTTATATGATTATATTGGACAAACATAAAGTCATAGGCCATAGCACATTTGTTGTTGACATTATGCATTTCATGTAATGGAATAATGTTTCTTTGTTCATTGGATTCCTGTTTTTGTACCCTTTTTATTCTTGAAAATTAAATTAAGTTTATCAATTATCAATAACTAAATTAAAAAATTCAAGTTAAACTATAATTTTAGGAAATTATAAAAGTTTTAATATAACAACTCATATCCAAGTGTTTACTAGAAGTGAAAATTGAATTTATTAATGTTTTGATAAAAACAAATTATAAAAGATTATATAAATTGTATCGAGTTTGATAAGTCAAAATGAATCAAATTATAAAAAATAGTTAAAATTTATGACTAAAATTTATCATAATTCTGTAAGCTTATCTAATAGTATGACAAGTTGGCATATTTATTAAGTAGCAAAGTAAGTTAGACTTCTACATACTTCTTTACCTCTATTATAATTTGTTCTTAGTTGTTAAGAATTAATATTTTTTTAGCAATCATGCCTATTTTAATAAACTTTGCAAATACCAACTGGATATTATTTTCAGTTGCACCATTTGATTATCTAATTCTTCCTATGGACAATAATTTCAAAAAAAAAAAAACAGAAGTTCTTATTCCATCCTCTTGCTACATTTGTGGTTGAAATTTTCTGATTATGTCAACTTATTATATCTAATTAAAGAAAATAACGGTAAATGTTGTAGTAGGGGTGTTATCGGTTCGGTTTGGTTTGGTTTTGGACAAAAAACTAACCGAATTGATTTATTCGATTTTCACATAATACTAATCAATTGGTTTGTTGTTTGTGCAACAATCGAACCCAATCGAACTAAAAATGATTTGGTTCAGTTGGTCTTTTTAATTTTTAAATCCTAACTAATAGAAAATTAATCTCAGTAAAATGATATTCAAAACAACCAATAAACTTAAATAACATTACATTACATTCAAATTCAATACAATTTCAACTCATTTCAACAACTAAATATAAAACATTGCATTACTAAGCCACTTTTTTTGTTCGATTTAGTTTTTACCGAACCAACCAAAAACTGAACCGAACTAATCGGTTTAATTCAGAAAAAACTAAAAAAACCAATTTTTTCAGTTTTTTATTCGGTTGTTATAAATTTCGATTCGATTTTGAGGTAAATTTTGGTTCGGTAACATACAGCCCTATGTTGTAACACACTAGTCCTCATAGCATCCAAGATAAAAGGAATCCAAAATTAAAAGTAAATCTTACAGGGATCATAATTAGAAAAGGACTAATTAATAATGCACATCACCAAACAGACCCTTTACAATCAAAGCAAAAGCAAGAGAGAAAGAGATAAAAGAAAGAAAAGCAAGAAAATAATTCTTGATTTTCCTCCTTTTATTTTGGAGAAATTAAAAGATGAAAAATTACAAATTGCAACTCTCAAGTCTCAAATAATTGATGAAATCAAAATTCACTTGAAAGAGGTGCATGGTCAGAGGGCAAGAAGACATTGGCATAGATAAGGCCAGCAAGGCCACCACCAATGAGGGGTCCAACCCAGTAGATCCAGTTGTCATGGAAGTCGCCGCTGACGACGGCAGGGCCGAAGGAGCGAGCCGGGTTCATGGAGCCGCCGGAGAAGGGACCGGCGGCCAAGATGTTGGCACCAACAATGAAACCAATTGCAATGGGTGCAATGGTGCCTAGTGAGCCCTTCTTGGGGTCAGCTGCTGTGGCATACACAGTGTACACCAATCCAAATGTGATTATGATTTCAGTCACTACTCCTTCAAATGCTCCTACTCCTTCTGCCACACTGTGGATTGGAGTTGTCTGCATCCAAATAATTCAACAAAATCTTACAACAATGTCACATTCTTTTTGTTTTTATCCTTATTGGATTTAATCTGAGAAATGCTTCTCTACATAGAATACCTTGGCATAGGTGCATTTCATTTTGGGACCCAACATATGTTCTCTTATTAATATTTTGAGAAAAGGACAAATAGCTTTTTTAATTTTTATTTTGAAGATACATAAATAGCAAAAGTATAAATATTTTTGTGTCGGATTCAAGCCATTGCTAGAAGGATCTATGCGTTTTCTATTTACAAAGATTAGGAATTTACTTGAATTTTAATTTGACCAGAGATTTCTTTATTTTCGCGATAAAAATAAAAAAATTATTTATCTTTTTCTATAATATTTTATAATTAAGTAATTAGTCTGTTTATTCTTTCAAAACTAAAATGTAAGTTTTTTTTATGGATTATAGTATAGTAAATAAAAATGATATATAAAAAAAGTAATTTATCTTCTAATTTTTAGAAGATACAGAAATATTGTCTTATAAAACTGATTCTATTAGACAGAAAATTATTTATGTGCATTTATAAACAAGAAGATACTCCTGTAAAAACGCGTAAAACATATTTTATATAAAACATTTATGTGTCGTATTATTATTGGACGTATTAATGAACCGATTACCTTTAAATTTCTTAACAAACACCAACTTTTTCATAACAATAACAATAAACTTAATTCTTATCAGATCCAGTTGAACCGACCAATTTACATAACTCACTAGATCACGATTTTTTTTTTAACAAAAATAAAAAAATATTTGTCTTTTTATTAAAAAGTTTAAAACATGATTCGGTTTAAATTGTGTAAATCGATCGAATAAAATCGGGTCTAATAATTATAGTGTGGACAATTCGGTTTATCATTGTTGCTATATAAACCGATTTTGTTTTGGTTTATTAAAAAATAAATTATTAATCAATTTAATAAAGATGTCCAATAATATTATGACACATATAAACATTTTTGAAAAAAAAATACATTTTTAGTGTCTTTATCAAAGTGGTTTGGAGACGGACAATGTAAACTTATCTATGGTTATAAACTTACCAATCCACCGGTGACATAAGAAAGGAGGAAACATGCAACAATGGAACCAAGAAGCTGAGCAATCCAGTAGAAGATTCCAGAAAGTAGTGTGATTTGGCCTCCAAGTGCCAAACCAAAAGTGACAGCAGGGTTGACATGGCCACCAGAGATGTTGGCTCCAACAGAAACCGCCACAAACAGAGCAAATCCATGGCACACAGCTACTGCTACCAATCCAGCAGGGTCAAGTGCTGCATCTGATGTCAGCTTTCCTACGCAAATTTAAATCAAACATAAACAAATTTGTTCAACATCTTCTAATAATTCAAAATTAATTAAATCAGTAATTACCATAGGCTATTGCTGAACCAACACCAGCAAAAACAAAGATCAATGTTGAGATGAACTCAGCAATGTAGGCTTTGATGGAGCCAAAGCTGAAAGAATCATCAAAACGCCCGAATGCTATGGCAGGCATCTTCAGAAGCAGATATTAAGGATAAGATTAAGAGATTGAAGGAAAATGCTTTAGAAATGTAGCACAAAAGGCTTCTCTGGAACGTTATATATATAGCACAAAATTATTAGTTTTTCAAATAGTGTATGTGTATTCGAAAAAAATCTTAAACGGTCCTAACAATTATTTCGAAAGACAACGAGACCCTTAACAAAAAAAATATCCAATTTGGCTCCTGAGCTTATTTTTATGGGACTGATTAGTTATGTGTTAATGTTTTTTTTTTGTTTTTTTTGGCACAGAAATTAACCAGTTCCATAAAAATAAAATTCAGGAGCCGGGTTAAGTATTTTTTTTGTTAAGGACCTCGTAGTCCTAGTACCGGATTAGGTATTCACTCATATTCAAGATTATTTAATTTATTAACTTTTTTATTTCACGAATTTGATTATTTGTGTATGTGTGTATTTTTACTGATATAATAATATATAATTAATTAAATATTAATGTTAAATTCTTTTACACTTAGAGAATGCACCAGAATTAATTTTTTATTTTTAATATCTAAATTTTTGTTTTTCTATGTTTAGACTTTGTTAGATTTCCAAAAAATATCAAATTTTAGTTTATTTAAATATCACTACTATACATATATTTCAAATACAAAAATATATATAGTTGCATATTATTTGTAACTTCACATGTTAATAGATAAAGTAAAGTATAGCATCACAAGAAGAATAGTAGTAATAAATAGTAATGGTCTGTAAATTTTATTTTATTTTTTTAAAAAAGTAAATAGATGAAGAAAATCACTTTTCTTCTTGATCTAAAAGTTATAACTTAGAACACATCATGCATGCATGTCCAATCACAATCAGGTGCTCTTTTTGCCAATTTTAATTAGCTGTCATTGGCCTGCTTTATTAGAAATGTCTGGAAGCGAATGAATGATTCCTCCATGTGAGGAACAGAGATTAGAGGTAGTGTTTGGTAGGGTAGAAAATTGTGAATGAAATAATCATCATGACCAAATTTTCAAAGAAGTGGAGAACATGACCAAATTTGGGCCACAAATAGCACCGGCCATACTCTTATAAAAATTGCAAAGGCATCATGGAATTCGAACCATGAGTGAGTACAAATTGGCTAATTTTTTTTATATTGGAGGAGTGTGTGAGTTGTATTTGGTTATGGTGTATATAGATGTTAGACACAGGTGTGGGACAGAGAGAAATCGGACCGTACGAGTTTTTTGTTAAAAAATTCATTGACCACAAATCGGACCGTTCGATTAGTTTTTGTTTTTTTCTTTTTTATTTAAAATCAAATTGGACCGTCCGTTTACACCTTTTTTTTTTTTTTCTGAACTGAAAACGGACCCTGCGTTTTCAATTTTTGTTTTTTTTATTTTTCCTTTTAATGAAAACGGACCCTCCGTTTTTAGGTTTTTTTTTTTTAAATCAAATCGGACCCTCCGAATTTTATTAAAAAAATATTTTTTTTTAGATCTCCTCTAATCGGACCGTTCGAATTCTTTGCTCTAAATCGATCGGTCCGATTTCAGTTTTCTAGTACCATACGCAGGGAAAGCACCCCTATTCTCCATAATGCTGTATCACCCCACATCTCCCACCATATTAAAAATAAAAAGCGGTACAAATTCATTAGTGTTTATAGTTTAAAGTATATATTAATAAGAGTTTAATTTTTATGCACTAATAATGTAAAATGTTTTAAATAGTTATACTTAGATGACTATTTATACAATTAATATAAAAAATAATTATTTTTATTAATATAACGTTATGTGATTAGATATATGTGTAAAACAATTTTATACTGACGAATCAAAATTAAATTTTATATTGGTCGGTTAACTTGTACTAGTTAAAGAAAATATGCATAGACTTTTTGGCGCTTCTGTTTAGGAAAGGAAGAGACAGGTTTGATCAATTATGATAATGTCATCATTAATCACTTAATCACCAACAAACCCATCATTAACTATTTTTAATTCTTTATGTTATCCAAAAGTATTTAAAATATTGAAACAGAGCATTTTTATACACCTGTCCACTTGTGTGTTTATTTTGTTCTTTTTTAATATGGATTAAGGTTGAACGTGAGTGGCTAGTGAAGGATCCATGCACTGAAACCACTTCTCTGTAACTGATTAAAATTTTAGAAAATTTAATTTGGGAAATATTCAATACTACCAAGAAACTGGATGTTTTACTAGAATTTTGTTGTCAAAATGTGTTAGCATTATCCTTTTTTGAATGAAAAAAAGAATTTATTTTGATGCATTGACATCGCAGAGTATTTATACATTATATTTGTTATTTTAAATGATTATTTATATAATGAATATAAATAGTAGTTATTTTTATTGATGTAGTGTTACGTAATTTGATGTATTTATAAAATTACTTTATATTAAGGCGAAGTCTCTGGTGTAGAAGGTGCTGCGCTTTCTACATGTGTAGACATGGCGTGGTCGCTAGCAGCTTGTGATAAGTGTATGAGTTGAGGGACAGATGTGACATGTTGCAGTATTGGTCTCCTCTCATGTTTAAGTCTACTGCTAACATGACGTGATATGAAAATATTGTTAGCTTATGTAATTACTAATTACATTAACGATAGTTTTTTTTTTTTGAACGGTAGTTAATTAGTGTGAGATGAAGTTGGGCCTAGTTTTGTTGGAATTTTTTAACTTTTGAAATGACTATGGTAGTGAAACAATAGAATAAAGAAACATGACAAATTTATTAACGGACTAAAACATTAGTGAACTTAAAAATATAATTTAAAAAATTCATTCTAAAATTTAAAAGAAAAAGACAAGTTTAGACTTTTGCCTTTAAATAAAAAACATATAAATACATACCCAAAAAAAATATTTTATAACATTAATTATTGTGCAATAAAATTTTAATATTAAAAAATTTATGTACATTTTATTTTGATTTTAAAATATAAAATACTTAAATTAAAAAAATGATTACAAAATATTATTATGTACTCCTCTATCATTCAGTATAATAATAAAATAATAATGATGGTTCATAAACCCAAATTAAATTCTTATACCAAAAATTTAACTAATTCAATTTAACTGATTAAAATTTTTTTAGTCTATTTATTTTAATAAAAACATCGTAAAATGATACATAGATATTGAATCAACAAAATACAACAAGATAGTGGAGCAAAATAAAATAAAATAAAACACATAAAATGTTATATCTTCTAGCCGTTTATAATGGTATTCAATTTTTACATAAATATTTATACATTATAGAAATTTATGATTGTAATTAATTTTCACATATATTTTTATGCTATATAGCGATTTATGTATAAATTTTGAAACATCTACACTCTATAGCAGAATATTGATACTTTCTAAAATTTATATAATTATATAATTTATACATTTCATTTTCTATATACTAACGAGTTAACCCTAAAATAGTCCATGAGATTGGTGCTGTGCATTAAAATCATTCTTAAGGATGTTATTGGTGCAATTAGAATCTCAGGAATGATTTTAATGCACAATACTAATCTCATGGACTATTTTAGGATTTAGCTCTTTAGTATATAGAAAACGAAATGTATGAATTATATAAATTTTAGAAAGTATCAATATTCTGCTATAGGGTGTAGATGTTTCAAAATTTATACATAAATCGCTATATAGCGTAAAAATGTATATCAAAATTAATTACTATCATAAACCCCTATAATATGTAAATATTTATGTAAAAATTGAATACCATTATAAATGGCCAGAGGATATAATATTTTATGTGTTTTATTTTATCTTCTTTTACTCCACTATCTTATTGTATCTCGTTGATTTAATATCTATGTATCATTTTACGATATTTTTATTAAAATAAATAGAATAAAAAGTTTTAATCAATTAAATTAAATTAGTTAAATTTTCGATATGATAAGAATTTAATTTGAGTTTATGAACCATCATTATTATTATATTATTATATTAAATGATAAAGGAGTGTATAATAATATTTTGTAATTATTTTTATAATTTAAGTATTTTATATTTTAAAATTAAAATAAATATGTATATAAATTTTTTAATACATTAAAATTTCATTGCACAATAATTAATGTTATAAAATATTTTTTTTATATGTATTTATATGTTTTTTATTTAAAAACAAAAGTCTAAACTTGCTTTTTTTCCCTTAAATTTTAGAATGATTTTCTTAAATTATATTTTTAAGTTCACTAATATTTTAGTCCCTTAATAAACTTGTCCTGTTTTTTTATTCCATTGTTTTACTATGGTAGCAAATTGAGCTCCACTAGTTTTCCCTAGTCATTCCAAAAATTAAAAAATTTCAACAAAACTAGGCCCAACTTTATCTCACACTAATTAACTACCGTTAATCTCATGTCCAAAAAAATTACCGTTAATGTAATTAGTAATTACAGAAGCTAATAATATTTTCATAACACATCATGAGAAGAGACTAATACTACAACATGTCACATCTGTCCCCCAATTTATACACTTGTCACAAACTGCTAACGACTACGCCATGTCTACACATATAGAAAGTACAGTACCTTCTACACCATAGACTTGGCCTTATATTAATAGTACATCAAAATTAAATTAAAAAAAAATACCATGACTGTTTATTTTAACCATCATCATTATTTCTAGCAAAAGTTCTAATTATATTTGGTTAATTATGTAGAAGATTTATTGATTTAGATTAAACATGTAAGTATCTAAGTTTTTCTTTGTCCCGATTGAACTGTCAACATCCATGTTCTAATTATATTTTGTTAAGTATTTTATATATTTTTTTAAATCGGTAGATTTCCTTTTTCAAGATTTCCATGCCATTTAATTGGTGGAAGAAGTAGGTGACTTATCTTACTTCAACAGTTAATTTTGCCACCTCAATATTTAATATGGGTAACTTATTAGGTAGGTGGCTTTGAAAGTTATTTTAAATACAATATCACATGAACCTAATAATCTATATTCATATTTTTAAAAAAGTTCCATTTATAAATAATGGAAGGGATTTCATTTGAGCGTAGCCTTTATATATATATACTATATAGTGATAAAAATTAATTTTAGATTTTGTATCCGGAATATTTATTTCAAAATCACAAGTCAAACATATATCCAAATAAAGAATACTTTATACAATTTTTTTATATATTTTTTTCATTCCTATTCTAGGTTAAACGACTGTATTAAATGAATTAACATATTTCTAAACTACTTCATGCTATTTTTTATCATCAATTAAGTGTGTGTAATATAAGGAGGGAAATTGATTCTCTCCATTTTTCTTCTGCTGAAAAGAATAAAGTATAATATTTTATTTTTAATTTTATAAGTGAGACCAAAAATTAATAAAAAAAAAATAAATAATAAAATTAAATATTATACACTATCCAACTTTTTTTTTTCCACTAAAAAAAATTCATTTCCTACAAGCAGTCCACAACAATACTCAAATGCATAATCATTCAATTATGCTGTTAAACTATTTATATAATCAATTTAAAATAAAGTCTTGGTACACAACTCGCGCTCATCACTAATAAAGAGAATAGAGGTTTACTAAAAAATATTTTCATTCTCAAAATTTGAACTCAAACCACTAACTAAAAAATTAGATCTATACATCCAAACTTTATTATTATTCAAATCCAATCAAATAACTTAACACCAACAAAAATTACTCTCTCGTTAAAAGAGCGTGTACATGCATTTGAAATCTCCAAATAAACATTACTCTTCACGTTCTAGTATAAAAAATTACTCTTCTTTTTTTTCATCTTTTTCTTCTTTAGTATTACGTTTTCTTCTTTTTATCATTTGTCGTTATCTTTCTCTTTCATTATCATTATCATCAATAGCACCAACATTTTGCTAATATCTTTATTGGTTTCAATTTTTTCTGATGACATCATTAAATAATTTCGGTTCATTTGGATCCATAAATGAATTCGATGTATTTTTGTTGATGATTGAGTCTTTTTTACTACTTGTTCAAATCTGAACTAATTTCGATCCATTTATGTGTTAATTGGGGTTTAATTGATGCTGTTGATAAGTATTGACTAAATTTTTATTCCTTAAGTAATTTCGGTTCATTTATTAGTTTAATTGAGGTTCATTCGGATCCAGAAATTTGATGTGTTTTGTTGATAATTGAGTATTTTTAATGGCTTGTTCAAATCTGAACTAATTTTGATTCATTTGTGTGTTAATTGAAGTTAGTATTGACCAAATTTTTTAGTAAAGAAGAATGAAATTATTCATGATCACTTTATTCAATTGTATTAGATTCTATTTCATTCCATTAAATAGGAGTGTCCATGGGTCTGTTTGGTTCGGATTTGGAGTGAAATTAGGATCGAACCAATTGAATTGTAATTGGTTCAAATTTATGTTTTTTGTGTGTACCCAAAACAAATCAAACGGATTAAGAATATATTGGTTCGGTTCGGATAATTGGGTATCCGATAAAACAGAAATTTATAAAAATAAAAAACAAAAAATTTATTTTAAAAATTTATTAATATAATAATTAATAAACATATAAAATCAATAAACAAATTAATAATATGCTAACAATAATAAAATATCTATAATAATTCACAATTATGGTTAAATACTTAAGTCATTGTCATAAATGATCAGTAAAAATTATATATATATATATATATATATATATATATTAATATATTAATTTAATTAATAAAGAATTTGGGTTTGGTTTTGCACTCCTAGAATCATTACCTGAACCAATTAATAGAGATTGCCATTAATTTGGGTTGTACTCGATTACCCATTAATTTCATAATCAGTTTAATTAGTTCGGTTTGGATTCTGATGGGTATTCGAATACTCGATACCCGTAAACACTCCTACCATTCAATTTGTCTTGCAAGTCATCTAAATATTTGGAACAAATTTGTTCATACCCTGACCCAATGATAAGGGCCCAGGTCCAACCGAAAGGCCTAATCCAATAGGATAAGCCTTACAAAATACCGACTTTCACATAAGAAGTCGGTGTCAACCACGACTTGGTATGAAGAGGTCGGATGTGAGATTAGCTGGCAGATAAATACTCATTCAAATGAGTAACCGCCCCTAAAATCTCTCTAACCGCCTCATAAAGCCATATCTTAACCTCCCCAAGATAATGGGGACGGTTACCACCCTAAAGATACGGCACTACACCAACGGTGGTTATTGGCTCACCTCTATAAATACACTGACATCCCCTCAGGTATCTCTAAGTCCAATACTCTCTAAGACCTGCTTACACCCTTGCTAACTTAGGCATCGGAGTGTCTTTGCAGGTACCACCCCCCATTCACACGCGAGCACAAGTCGGAAGGAGCCTCCCGAGTTGCGGACCTACCCGGAGTTCTCCTCCATCATACACTTGGGCTGCCGAACGCCATCCATTGGACTAATCTCCGGTTACCTACCGTAACATTGGCGCCGTTGCCGGGGACCCGAGAGATCATTCAACGATGGCGGATAGATCCCACGAAGAAGGCCATGTGGAAACAGATTCTGAACAAGAGAATCTGGACATGGGTAATGACAACGAAGACATGGCCCAACAACAAGATAACGACCAACACAGAGAGGGTACCTCTGGAATGAAGAATCCAAAGGTAAACTCCTCAGATGGACGTGAATCAGAAAAGGGTGGACCATCCCACGTAACTGAATTGATGGGACTAGTCCATAGCCGCCTGGAGCAATTGGAACAAGAGCGGGAGAGGCAAAAGGAAACCGAAAGGTACCTTAAAGAGGAGATGGAACGGCGAAAAGAGTTAGAAAGAAAACTCTTGCAGCTAGAATCCTCCCTCAAGAACTCCCGCGATGAAGGAGAAGATCAACTCCCGGGCGGAGAAGATCCGTTCAGCGAGGACATAATGAGGGCAAAAGTTCCAAGGAACTTCAAAAGCCCTGATATGGACCTCTATGATGGGACTACGGATCCAAAGCATCATCTTAGCAACTTCAAAAGTCGGATGTATCTAGCTGATGCCTCCGACGCTACGAGATGCAAGGCTTTCCCGACCACTCTATCGAAAGCAGCGATGAAGTGGTTCGATAGCCTCCCCCCAAGATCCATCACTAGTTTTGAAGACCTCTAAAGGAAATTCTTGATGAGATTCTCAATCCAAAAAGATAAAGTAAAACATGCACCGAGCCTCCTGGGAGTAAAACAGGAGGTCGGAGAGTCTTTACGAGCATATATGGAAAGGTTCAATAAGGCATGTTTAGAGATCCAAGACCTGCCCACGGAGGCAGTAATAATGGGGTTAGTCAATGGACTTAGAGAAGGTCCCTTCTCACAGTCCATATCTAAAAAACACCCCGTTTCTCTAAGTGATGTACAAGAAAGGGCCGAGAAGTACATCAACATGGAAGAGAATGCCAAATTAAGAGACCTGAGTTCACGACCTGGACCTACTTCCTCCTCTAGGGAGAGGGAAAGGGAAGTCAGGAAGAAGGAAGAACCCGGTCTCGAAAGGCCCAGAAAGTATCACTCTTATACTCCTCTAAAGACTTCTATAGTGGATGTATACAGAGAGATCTGCAACACTGAAAGGCTGCCACCCCCCAAGACCTATTAAAAACAAAAAAGGGGGAAGTCGCAGCGAGTATTGCGAGTACCATAAAATATATGGTCACTCCACCAACGACTGTTACGACCTCAAAAATGTGATAGAAAAGCTGGCTAGAGAAGGTCGGCTTGACAGATATCTCATGGAGAGGTCGGACACCCATGGAAAGAGGAAGCGAGATGATATGGACAGGAAAGATCCTCCACCACAGACCCCTGAGAGACACATCCACATGATCTCAGGAGGATTTGCGGGAGGTGGAATCACCAAATCTTCTCGCAAAAGACATCTCAAAAGAGTCTATCAGGTCGGGGATGAGACGCCCGACCTCCCCACTATCTCATTCACAAAAGAAGATGGGCAAGGGATAATCCCCGGGCATGATGATCCCGTGGTAATAACCATGATCCTAGCTAACGCCCATCTCCACAGAACCCTAGTAGACCAGGGAAGCTCGGCGGACATCCTTTTCAAGCCCGCCTTCGACAAACTAGGGTTAGATGAAAAAGAGTTGAGAGCTTACCCCGACACCCTATATGGGTTAGGGGACACGCCAATAAAACCACTGGGATTTTTGCCCCTTCACACAACTTTCGGAAAAGGGGAAAAATCGAGGACTTTGAGCATAGATTTCATAGTCATCGATGAAGGGTCAGCCTACAATGCCTTAATTGGCAGGACTACCCTTAATCGACTCGGAGCAGTGGTATCAACTCCTCACCTCTGCATGAAATTCCCGACTCCAGGAGGAATAGCAACGGTGAGAGGAGATCAAAAATTGGCAAGGAAGTGCTATAACGAAAGCCTAAATCTGAGAGGAAAGGACAAAGAAGTCCACACCATAGAGCTGGGCGGCACAAGGACCAGAGAAGAGCTACGACCCCAGCCGGGTGGAAAAACCGAGGAGATACAAGTCGGTGAGGAGGAAGGAAAAAACACTTACATAGGAGCCAACCTAGGGGAAACCCTGAAACAAAGGTTGGGTGAACTCCTAAGAGCTAATTCCGACCTCTTCGCCTGGAAGGCTTCCGACATGCCCGGGATTGATCCCGAGCTCATGTCTCACAGGCTCTCGGTTTACCCAGGGTCCCGACCTGTACAGCAAAGAAGACGCAAGCTCGGCCCAGAGAGGGCCTCCATAGTAGAAGAGCAAGTACAGGCGCTCCTGGAAGCCGGCTTTATCAGAGAGGTCAAATACCCAACATGGCTAGCCAATGTAGTGCTAGTCAAAAAACAAAATGGTAAATGGAGGATGTGCGTCGACTATACCGACCTGAATAAGGCCTGTCCTAAGGACCCTTATCCCTTACCAAGTATTGATACCCTGGTGGACTCCAGCTCAGGGTACCAATACCTATCATTCATGGACGCCTACTCGGGATATAACCAAATCCCGATGCATGAACCCGACCAAGAGAAAACATCGTTCATCACACCAAAAGCCAACTACTGCTACGTGGTCATGCCATTCGGATTGAAGAATGCAGGAGCTACGTACCAAAGGCTGATGAACAAAGTGTTTTCCCCCCATCTAGGGAGCCTAATGGAGGTATACGTCGACGACATGTTAGTAAAAACCAAGCAAGAAGTCGACCTCTTAACCGACCTCTCACAAGTCTTCGACACTATAAGGTTGCATGGGATGAGACTAAATCCCGCAAAATGCGCCTTCGCAGTAGAAGCAGGGAAATTTCTAGGCTTCATGCTAACACAAAGAGGGATTGAGGCCAATCCCGACAAGTGCAGAGCCATCCTAGAAATGAAGAGCCCGACTTGTTTAAGAGAGGTTCAACAGCTCAATGGCCGACTTGCAGCCCTCTCCAGATTTATGGCAGGATCGGCACTAAAATCCCTTCCATTATTCTCCCTGTTAAGGAAGGGATGCCAGTTTGAATGGACTCCGGAATGTGAGGAGGCGTTCCAAGAGTTCAAAAAATTCTTAAGCCAACCTCCTATCTTGACCCGACCAATACCGGGAAAAGACCTCGTCCTATACCTATCCGTCGCAAACAGGGCTGTCTCATCAGCCCTGATCACAGAAGACGAGGTCGGTCAACACCCGGTCTACTTTACCAGTAAGGTTCTACAAGGCCCTGAGCTAAGGTACCACAAACTAGAGAAGTTTGCCTACTCCTTAGTGATAGCCTCACGAAGGCTACGACCTTACTTTCAGGCTCATACAATAAGAGTCCGTACAAACCAACCCATGAAGCAAATCCTCCAAAAGACGGATGTTGCAGGGAGAATGGTTCAATGGGCGATAGAACTCTCCGAGTTCGATTTGAGATACGAAACTCGGACTGCAATTAAAGCCCAATGCCTCGCCGACTTCATTGCGGAATACGCAGGTGAACAAGAGGAAAAATCGACTACATGGGAACTCTATGTAGACGGATCCTCCAACAAGACAGGGAGCGGCGCAGGCATAATATTGGTAGGTGGAAAAGGGACCCAGATAGAGGTCTCCTTAAAATTTGAATTTCCGGCTTCAAACAATCAGGCAGAATATGAAGCCTTGATTGCCGGATTAAAGTTAGCAGAAGAAGTTGGCGCTACAAAGGTGATGATCTACAGCGACTCACAAGTGGTGACTTCCCAAATAAGTGGAGAGTATCAGGCAAAGGACCCCAATATGAAGAAATACTTGGAAAAAACCTTGGAACACCTCGGGCGCTTTGCGGAAACCGAGGTTAAGCACATAACTCGGAATCTAAATAGCAGAGCTGACGCCCTATCCAAGTTAGCAAGTACCAAACCCGGAGGGAACAATAGAAGCCTGATCCAGGAAACCCTCCAAGAGCCCTCGGTATCAAAAACAGAAGATGAACAAGAGGTACTTGAGGTAGTCGGCCTAAACCTCGGATGGATGAATCCCTTAGTCGAATACCTGAAGTTCGACATCCTCCCCAAAGAGGAGAAAGAGGCTAAAAAGATCCGAAGGGAAGCACAACATTATACTTTGGTGAGAAATGTCCTTTACAGAAGAGGGATATCAACACCATTACTAAAGTGCGTACCGACCTCAAGAACCACCGAGGTGTTGGAGGAAGTACATAGTGGGATCTGCGGAAACCATCTCGGAGCGAGGTCGCTGGCCAGAAAAGTGATCCGAGCAGGATTCTATTGGCCGACCTTGCAGAAAGATGCAACAGACTTTGTGAAAAAATGCCAGCCATGTCAGATGCATGCAAATTTCCACGTGGCTCCACCAGAAGAGCTCATCAGTATAACTTCCCCCTGGCCTTTTGCAAAATGGGGAATGGATTTGTTAGGTCCTTTTCCCCAAGCACCAGGGCAAGTCAAATACTTGATCGTGGGAATAGATTACTTCACGAAGTGGATAGAAGCAGAACCACTAGCTACTATCACCGCTCAAAGAAGTCGCAGGTTCCTCTACAAAAATATTATCACAAGGTATGGAATACCTTATTCCATCACCACAGATAACGGGACTCAGTTCACCGACGCCTCCTTCAGAAGTTTTGTAGCCAGTATGAAAATCAAACATCAATTCACCTCGGTAGAACACCCACAAGCCAATGGGCAAGCCGAGGCAGCTAACAAAGTCATACTGGCAGGACTGAAGAAGAGATTACAGGAAGCAAAGGGAGCTTGGGCTGACGAGCTCCCCCAAGTGCTATGGGCTTATAGGACGACCCCCCAATCCGCCACAGGAGAAACACCCTTCCGACTAGTCTACGGCGTAGAAGCCATGATTCCTATAGAAATCAGTGAGCAAAGCCCAAGGGTAATTCTCCATGATGAGGTCGGAAATGTACAGGGGCACAAAGAGGAGCTCGACTTGCTCCCCGAAGTCCGAGAGAACGCCCAGATAAGAGAAGCGGCATTAAAGCAAAGGATGACTACCAGATACAACAAGAAAGTCATTCGAAGAACATTCGCCGTAGATGACCTGGTCCTAATTAGAAACGACATTGGGGTCAACAAATCAGGAGATGGAAAGCTCGCCGCAAATTGGAAAGGGCCATACAAAATCAAGGAAGTGTTAGGGAAAGGTTATTATAGAGTAACCGACCTGGATGACACTGAGTTACCAAGGTCGTGGCATGCTTGTAATATGAAAAGGTACTACAGTTAGAAGCGAACCCTACTCCCTGATGTACTCTTTTCCCAGCTTCATGATTTTTTCCCAAAAAAAAGGGTTTTTTCTGGAGAGGGGTTTTTAACGAGGCATCATAGTAGAGGCTAAGGGAAAATATACTGTCAAGACCCTTAGTAGCAAAAAGGTACCTTCCCGATTAATAAAGACCTTTTTTCATTCATAATATCTCTTATAATATCCTCCTTTATTTTTCTAAGTCTTTCTACGAAACGCGTCGACTTAAGCTCGACAAAGCGTGAAAATCCCATGAACCGACCTAGATGGTCGTCAGGATAAAACGACGAGGTACAAGTCGGTGTAAAGAGGTTATATAAGTCGATCGTAAAAAACTCGGGAACCAACCCGACTCATAAGTCGGAAAGTGATCCCGAGTAGGGAAACTTGGAAAACTTTGATCCACAGATCGGAGTATAACACCGAGTAGAAGAAAAACGCATCGCAAAAATAACCTAAGTCATAAAAACTCACTAAAGCAAAGTCGAGTATAAAGGATAACAAAAGAGATATGACAACCTGAAAAGTTTAAAGCTTGCATACAAGCCTTTCCACGAAAAAGGCTCGAGAAAATAATGCAAGCTAGCAAAAAGTTTTTTCGAAAAGATCAAACATACTTCAAAATAGAAAAGCATGTGCACGCGCAAAGTAACTTAAACCCTTATCCAAAAAAGGGCACCTACTTCGATTAGAAAACCCTTATCCAAAAAAGGGCAACAAACAGAATATTTTGTTTACGGCCTTGAAAGGCCAGAAGCAAATTGTTCACAACCACCAGCAAATAAATAGAAGTTTAAAAAAGGGGGGACCCACAGGCCGGGCCCCCATATAGCCACAAAAATAAAAAAGTCATTTCTTGGACGGAGTAGAGGAATCACCACCACCAGGAGGAACACCACCAGGACCGGGAGGAGGAGCCAAAGAGGAAGTCGGAGCAAGGGTTGAAGAACTCGGTGGATCTGCGGAATAAGGAGGAGACTCTATAATCCTCTGCCCCCGAGTCTTTAGGTCCGACTCGGAAAGGACCTCGGGAGCAGGAGGATCAACAATGGCGCCATCAATCACCACTTTGTCAGGATGTAATGGAGAAAGATCCAAGTCGGGGGCTATAACCCTGACCTGCTCCAGGAAAATTCTCCAAGACTCCTCGGCGCCATCGGCGATAGAGTCCTCCAAGTCAGCATAGGCATTCCGAGAGTTCAACAAATCCTTCTTCACCTCCACCATATCTTTAAATAGGCTTTGGTAACTCTCCTGGGCTGCCTTCCTTAGATTTACCTCCATAGTACATTGGGCTCGCAGCTGGCTCTCCTTCTCCCGGAGGTCATCTCTCTCCTTCCTCAACTTATCCCTCTCCTCCTTCAACTCCTTTTGATGTTTTTCAAATAAAAGAAGCCTCTCCTCTAGCTCCTCAACCTTTGAGGAAGTCCCCAAGGAGCTGAGAGGAGTCTTCTCAAACATGTCCAAAAGTTTGCCACAAACTCCCGCCGCCCTAAAACTTTCTTCGGCCAGAGTGGCAAGGTGTTTCCGAACAGAAACATCATCCATATTTATGAGAGGATAGATGTTCTTTCGGACGAATGCAAGAGCATCCGCCTTAACCCCACCTTCCCAAGAAGGGCCAGACTCTGAAGTCTTGCGCTTCTTCTTCTCTGGCTCGGAAAGTAGTGGGGCAGAAGGGAGTGGTCGAGCCAAACTTGAGGAGGAAGAGACGATAAGAGGTTGAGAGGGAGTACCCACATTTCTAGGAGGAGGAGGAGGAGGAGGAGAGACGACCGCCTTGGAACCCCCGGACCTGGCCCGGGACTTTGCCTTGGCTTCCTGCACCCGCTGGTAGGACTCTTGAGCATTTTTCTTTGCCATATCTACAAAAGGAACAACCAAGTTACAAGTCGGTAAAATACAAGTCGGCAAAATGCAACTCGGAAACAAGAAATGCATGCACTACCTATGCAAGATTGAACAAAGACCGACGTCCCCTGGAGGATTTTCCTCGTATCCAAGTATGGGGCCCTCCCCCATGCTTCTCGGAAAAACCCCACAATGGCCGCCTCCACCTCGTCTAGGTCATCTAGACCAATCTTTTCACAAGGGGTGGCCGGCAGCCAATAAAGGGGAAAGCGAGGGGAGGAATGCTCGTCCAGAAAAAAGGGGTGGTGACCCTCTACGGCTTGAACCTTGAAGAAGAAATTTTTGAAGTCGTGGAAAGATTCGTCAAAAAGGGTGAAAATCCTCCGACCTTGAATGGCTCGGAAGGATACCCATTGTTGTTGTTGTTTAGCCCACTAAAGGGCTTAGTCATATGGAAAAGATAAAAGAAGATTCTCAAGGAAGTCGGGAAGTCCAGAGCGTGGCTTATAAACTGGTAAATCTTCAAAAAACCCCATGAATTGGGGTGGAGTTGAGTAGGGGCAACCTTACAGTGGTGCAAAACGGATATCTCGAAATCAGAGAAAGGAAGAAAAACACCCAAACGGGTGATCATACATTCATACATGAAGAAAAAATGAGGGGCCGCCTCATTAGCTCTCCCAAAACAGACCCGGTCTTCAGGACCCGGGATTATCAGTTCATATTTGGGCTCGTCCTCGTCCGAAGTACAGAGCCTATGATGAGTACGAAGGTGGGTGATGAACTCAGCGTCAACCAACGGTTCCTCCCCAAGGACCGTATCGTCAACCCACTGAGAAAGAATGTCTACAGAAGCCATTTTTATATAAAGAAGAAAGTGGCAGAAAACCTACAAAAGGAAAAAGAAAAAGAAAATCAAAAAATACGGCCACTAAAGAAGAGAGATTCGAAACTAGAATCTACAGGTCAACCTATCTACTCGCAAAACAAAACATGCAAACATAAAGCATGGCATGAAAAAAGCAAAACTAACCTTTATCCGAAAATGGAGGTTGGAGAAGAACAGAAGTCTTCGAACGCAAGGATGCAGTACGAACAAGATAAGGAGAAAGTTTGAAAGATTGCAGAAACGGAAAATGGAAAGAGAGGGAAAGTATTTATAAAAAAGGCTAAGGGGCATAATGGTAAAAAGCGAGGCAGTCATTAATGAGACTGCACCGTTACCAAAGCCCTCAATCCCTAAATGATCCCTCAACGGACACGACGCTTGAATTGACGTAACTGTCAGAAATCAAAGGTCGCGAAAATCACGTCGGTTTCCAAGATCCGTATTCTCTCAAACAAGTCGACTACGAACCCGAGTTGAATACTTGAACCCAAACTTTAAAGAAAATTTGGGCTCAAGTAGGGGCACTGTTCATACCCTGGCCCAATGATAAGGGCCCAGGTCCAACCGAAAGGCCTAATCCAATAGGATAAGCCTTACAAAATACCGACTTTCACATAAGAAGTCGGTGTCAACCACGACTTGGTATGAAGAGGTCGGATGTGAGATTAGCTGGCAGATAAATACTCATTCAAATGAGTAACCGCCCCTAAAATCTCTCTAACCGCCTCATAAAGCCATATCTTAACCTCCCCAAGATAATGGGGACGGTTACCACCCTAAAGATACGGCACTACACCAACGGTGGTTATTGGCTCACCTCTATAAATACACTGACATCCCCTCAGGTATCTCTAAGTCCAATACTCTCTAAGACCTGCTTACACCCTTGCTAACTTAGGCATCGGAGTGTCTTTGCAGGTACCACCCCCCATTCACACGCGAGCACAAGTCGGAAGGAGCCTCCCGAGTTGCGGACCTACCCGGAGTTCTCCTCCATCATACACTTGGGCTGCCGAACGCCATCCATTGGACTAATCTCCGGTTACCTACCGTAACAAAATTGTTTATTGACAACACACTTGAACTGCAAATAATCGAAATATTATTATAACAACACCATTGTATAATAACAAATAAACTCAGAATCTCTTGCATTCTATTCAAATTCAAATTCATACACAGTAAGAATGAAATAATTCATTATCACTTTATTCAATTATATTAAATTCTATTCTATTCCATTTAATTTAAAATTGTTGAAGATGAGGATAACGAAAGAGAAAAATAACGAAAAAAGAAAAAAAAACGCAACATTAAAGAAGAAGAAGATGAAAAAGCGATGGCAATAAAATGTGCACGCGTAAATTTAAAATATTTGGTTAAATTTAATTAGGGTTATGATTTAAATGTAAAGTTTTATTGTTAAAAAACTAATATCAAAATTATTTATATAAATAACCAGCTAATCGAAGTAATTTGTACACACTGAATTTTTATGTGAAGATAAGGTCTTAAACCATATAATTTCATTTCAGCAGCACATGATTTGTCTGAATGGTTGGTTGTATATATAAGCCACTAATTAGTTAGAATCCTTATCTGCCAACTATATTAGAAGATACTATAAACTTGTCAGACTATATAGAATATGCAATATGAACATAGCATGGATCATTTCTTTTATTTCCAAATTGCCTTGCTTCTGTATTGCCAGCCTGATATTTTGGAGCCGAATATTATATATATATATATATATATATATATATATATATATATATATATATATATATATATATATATATATATATATATATATATAGGAGACATCAAAATCAAAATGATATTTGGGTATCTGCCTTTCTATTTCAAGAAGAACAATTTGATCATTTGATGCTCCATGTATATACAAAATACTGCTCTAAGAGTTTTGGATTTCATTACAATTTATATATCTTTGCTATAACGTATACTCAATTAATTGAAATTAAGCAATATTAAACATAATATTAGTTAATTTATAAAATGCGACATTATCTTTTGAATTTGGTTACGGTATACTTAGGCGACGATTATGGTAGCTAAGTTAAAGTTGGCTATAAGTGGCTAAGTGCTAATCTTCTAATAAATTGTTGACGCTTGTCAAAATTGAATGTCAAATTAACTTTGTGGTTACATACTAAACGCTGATTAATTAATCCCTTGGGCGAAAACCAAAGATTTTTACCGCAACGATATTTGTGGAAATTAAAAAATAACCGCATGGTGTAAACGTAATTTTATTTTCTGAATGTTTCAATGAGAAGAAGTTCCTTCTTCCTTAACATAGGCGTAATGCTAGTATCCATTCCAAGAAAGCGAAAATGTTTGTTTAAGCGTTTAAGGTGTCATGACTAAACATTAGAGATATAACTATTAATGTTATTTTTTTCTATCAGTTTAAGTTTTTGGGATGAGTAGTTCCATAATATGCCATCAGAGCTGAGTTTTATGTCCAAAAAGTTAAAAATTTGATCTTTACTGAATTTCAAAAGTAAAAAACAGTATAAAGCAAATAAAAGAAAAAAAAAAGCCTATGTAAAAATTAAATAAACCCAAAAAAACTCTTGTTTAAAACCAATTTTATTTTTTATCCGAGTCTAAATCAAAATCAGCATTTTGTTAATATACTAATAGAATTAAATTAAGGTAAAATTTAAAATTTGAAGTTAGTTAAATTGAATTAATTTGATTCAACTCTGCATTCTTGTTTCTCTGTGATGTCGTTGCAGCCGCTGTCAATCTTTTACATAATGTACTGCTCATCTAACTTTCTGAAAATTATATTCTGTCATGATTTTCGGTTCACATGAGCATGATGCTCCATTAATAGACAGTATCTATCACCGCCACTTTGATATATCATGCATGTATTAGTACTCATACATTAACAGTTAGGAAGTACACGTGTTAGGATTGTCTCCAAAAATACCCTATTGTAAATGGTTGTTTAAGGTGTCATTGTTAATCCCAAATTCCATGGTGTTGAAGATGCAGGAGTTTAGGTGAGAGTAGTTCTTTTTTTTTTTTGGTCATATAACTCTCACACTCTCTCGATTTAAGGGTTCTTAATCTACTGTTTCTATTAAGACTCAACCTAAAAATGTGGTTTAGGAGGTTTAGATATCTGCGATTAGTCTAAGAGCCTCCCCCAAAGTTGAAGATGACTAGATGAGCATGTGTAACAAGTGTGCAAATGTCTATGTCTACGACAAATGGGCATTTTTGGTTTTTGGTTGGGCCAGATAAAGCAAAAGAGTTATTGCACTAGACAAGAACTGAAAGGTTTCTTATGGGCAAAAAATATTTGTTTTATTTTTTCATTTTAATTAACATCATTGTCTTTCATAAAACATATGATATGACTCTTTTTTATGTAACTTTTTTTTAATTTATGCAATATTACACATCATATGTAAAAATAAATAAAGAAGCAAAAGAAGATAATATTAATATAGACATAATTTTAACAATTTAACATCAATATCTTGATAAGTAATTATTTTTTGACATGTAAATAGCAATCCATCTTGAGAAAACATCTTTGGATGCTCTATAGTAATGCAAAGGCAATATCGGTTTTGAACGGAAGTTAAATCAAAACCAGCATTTAGTTATCATAATAATGGAATTAAATTAAATTAAATTAAATTAAAAGATTTATCTAATTTATATCTTAAAAATACATGATAAATTTATTATTAATAAAATATTTTAATATTTTTATTTTTTTTGTTTTCTACAATATCCCCCAACCTAATAGGTCGCGAATCTGAACTCCATTTAAGGATTTGTCGCTGGCCAATGGATTGCTGCATGCATGAACCCCGACACTTGTTTAAGCGGACAAGTGAGCTGACCACTCGACCAACCCAAATTGGTTAATTAATATTTTTATTTAATAAATAAAAAATAAATATGTTAAAGATTTAAATTTTGTGTTTTCACAAAAAAAATTCCTAATTTATCAATTCAAATTTGAAATTTGAAGTTAGTTAGATTGAATCAATATTTACCCAACCCTTTGCATGGTGTGATTCAATTCTGCATTCTCGTTCCTGTCATGTCGCTTCCCGAAGAAATCGTGGAGGAGATTCTACTCAGGGTTCCCGTGAGTTCACTTCTTCCTTTAAGAACCGTCTGCCGCTCATGGAGAACCCTAATTTCGAGCTCCAAATTCGCCAAGGACCATGCTCGACGTTCAATCTTGGTGGATCCAACCTTGACACATCCACGAATTGCTTATTACGGCGATGACTACAAATACCGAGGAATCGGAATCTTCTCAATACGATCCGTCTTCGAGAACACTTTTCGTGAGCCTACTCAAGTCACGTGCTTCCAGCACCAGACACAACGCTACTTCAGAGCCATTGGCTCTTGCAATGGATTGCTCTGTTTGGTTGATGAAGCTGATCATCCTAACACCGTGAAAGCCATCTTGTGGAACCCCTGTACCGGATCCACATCCGAGCCGACGCCAGAAATCGGTGGTTTCTTCGTTGTTTGCGGCTTCGGTTACGATCGCGTCAGTGACAGATACAAGCTCTTCGGGATCCTAACAGATTTGGAATCATATAAACGCAGGTCTGTAATTTACACATTTGCCCCTAATTCGTCATGGAGAACGATTCAGGATGTGGATTTGAACCTACTTGGTCATATCGACGTGAATAACAGAGACGGAGAATTTGTTAACTCCAGTAACAGTAACACTCTTAATTGGGTAGGGAGAAATGGCGTGGTTCTTTCCCTTGACTTAGGGAACGAGACTTACAGTTATTTTTGTCTCCCTGAAAGAGATCCGGAAGATAATCTGAGAGTTAGCGTGGAATTATCGGTGTTAAGGAACCGTCTTGCAGTTTGTTTTGAGCATAAGAGAAGTGATTGGGCTGTGTGGGTGATGGAGGAGTATGGAGTAACTGAATCTTGGACTAGATTGCCTTTAATTCCACACCAAATGGTTAATCCTAATGATGATCGTTGTTTGCGACCCCTGTACATCTCGGATGATGATGTTCTTCTCGCCATTACTCCGTCTTTCAGAATTGTTTTGTGTGATTTAAAGGTGAAATACGTCTTATTATTCCCCATGATTGTTGGCGGCTTTGTTGATAATGATCTTTATCTATACTCTCAGTGTACATATGCAAAGAGCTTTTATGTTTATCATGAAAGTTTAGTTTCGCCATCACACTATGCTATTGCAAGTAGCCGCTTCATCAAACCCGTTGCCTCTTAAACACTAGGTACAAACTACAAAGTAACATGTAGTTCTTTGATTTTTGTTTGTCGATTCTCAGTTACATGAAATTGCATGAGTTTTTATCACTGGCTACTACTTGTCTTATTCTATGTTTAGGTTTTTATGATTAGAATTCTGCAACTTTTTTTTGTCAAAGCCTACAATCATTTTTAAATTAAGAACTTTTTTAGAATTTTAGGAATTAAAATTTATTTAAAAATTATTTTTTTTTTTAATTTTGAACCAACTAAAAATAAAGAGTAAAGTATCGTTTTTGTCTCAAACGCTTGGCTAAGTCTCATTTGTGTCCCTAACGTTTAAATCGTTCTATTTGTATCCCTAAGTTATATAAAAGTGATTCAATGTTATCCTACTATCAATTATACTAACAAATCAGATTATATTTTTCAATTATTCTCACTTGGATTTATTCATTCTCAATTAGGTCTCACTTGAATGTATTTGATTTTAATATTATACCCACTATTTGCGTTTAGATTCAATTATACCCATAGAAAAGTGAATTATCTAAATGTTGTAGGAATTAGATTCAACTTTTGATGAGCTATTTTTCGGAGTGGATCATCGATTCTATCCCAGACATTTGTATTCTAACTTCAAGAAGAGATTTTTAAAACTCAAACTAAAGTGTTCATGATGTGTAACTAACGGCATTCATGATGTGTAACTAACGGCAGGATAACATTGAATTACTTTTACAAACGTTAGAGATATAAATAGGACGATTTAAACGTTAGGAACACAAATAGGATTTATCCTAAACGTTTAGGACAAAAACGATACTTTACTCAAAAATAAATTATTTGAATTCTAGAATTTTAATTCCCATCTTTCCTTCAATTGTAAATTAAACCAAAAGGGATTTGATTTCTTAATCAACTCTCGTACTTTTTAAACTTAAATTCTATTATATTAATACAAGATAAAGTATTAAATTAGTCCTATACGTTTGAGCGTAATCATATATGTTTTGATCCTTAACTTTTAAAGTGTCCTATTTAAATTCAAAAATTTTTTATTTAGTTTTAATATAGTCCCACCGTGAAGTCAAAATTAAATAATTAATGGAATATCTAAATGACAGTAGTACAAGAACAAGGTGGATAATTTAGACAAGAAATGCAAGTTCTAGAGACACAAAATCAACTGCAGATGCATCAATACATTTATTTATCATTATTCTTACAATTTAAATGAAATGTTTTCTACAAAACCAAAGATAATGATAAATAAATGTATTAGTGCATCCTTGTACTACTGTTATATATGACTTCCGTTAATTATTTAACTTTGACCTTACAGTGAGATTACATTGAAACTAAATGAAACTTTTTTTTAATTCAAATATGACATTTTAAACCTTAAGGACCAAAATAGGATTACGCACAAACATATAGACCAATTTAATACTCTACCCATTAATATATTATAGTCATTTCAAATCATGAAATTGAGTTTCAAATTGGAATGAATTCTTTTCTTAAAACGCAGTAATGTCAGCACCAACAGAAGGAGTAAAAGGCACACAAAGAAAAAGAATGACATTATTTCATCAGAAATTATTTGATATAGAGAAAAGAATGGTATTTTGTTTAAATATGGGTGTTTGAGGTATTTTACAGAATTGTAAAAGTATCAAAAAAGTAGACCAACACGTTACCTGCGTGTTGAATGGATGTGCACCACATGGCAACACGTTACCTGCGTGTTACGTGCGATTGTGCCATGTGTCCAATACGTTGGTTGCGTGTTGACTCAGTACGTCCACCCACTTGTTTATACACCAAAAATCTTTATTTTTAGGTAAAGTACACTTCTAAAATTCACATTAAAAATTTTTAACCTAATTTCATGCGCATGTTGTATGAGTAGATTTTATTAAATTTGAGTTAACTTAATTATTAAAAAAATTTAAATGTATAATGAGATTGTCTTATAAAAGTTACAAAATTATTTTATGTTTAGTATTTTTATATTCTATTTAATGATAAAGTAAAATAAATTATAAAAATATAATTTATTCTTATTTTTTTATTCAAAAAATTTGAAAAGAAAAATATAATAATAAAAAATATAATTATAAAAAACTAACAAGAATAATGAAAGAAAAAAATGAAAAATAAGTTATGTCTCTTGTTAGTATTTTTATATCTTTTTTGTCATGATTGATACAAAATATACTAAGTCAGTGTCTCTGAATACAATGTTTCTGTCCATATCTCTATCTATTAGTTTTAGAGAAAAAATCGAGTCATATACAAAAAAATAGTGACTAATTGTAAAACACCTATCATATAGTCTTATGTGAATATTTATTTAAGAATTTGTTGTTGGCCAATAGATTTTTTTTTACCAAAGATAGGAGACTCAAATCCGCAACCTCTTAATTGAGTATGAGAAAACTATGCCATTTGAGCTATAACTCATTGGCTGTTAGCCAATAGATTATTCGATGCACAAGGTGAATTCGAATTCCGGTATTTATTTAAGTGGACTAATTAATGACAAATTCTGACACTTGCTTAAGTGGACTAATGATTTAACTACTAGACTAATCCAAAACACTATTAAACCCCCTTTTTTTATTGTTTTAAATATGTTTATTTCTAAAATATTATTAAACTAACTTTTCTTAAATAACAAAAATATAACACATATGAATAATAATTATTAATTAAAATAAAACATAAATACAACATATATATATATATATATATATATATATATATATATATATAGGTAAATGATATCCAACCCCCTCTAAAATAACATGTAAGTTACTCTTCATTATGTGTCACATTGTAATTGGTCCTTATCTTAACCATAGTTGAGTTATTTTATAATTTATTATTCTTAAAATATCAAAGCTCCACTCCCGTTAATTGAAGCACATTCCACTCCTCCATTTTTTGTTCATCACTTCATCACCTAAATTCGGTCCTTCCAAGCACCGTTGCGTTCGTGACAAGAAGCACCAACGTCATCGTCATCTACTGTCTTCCCACACAACCTCTAATTAATGGTTAATTTTAGTTATTAAATTTTTTTATTAAAAAAATATATCTTTATTTAATTACGTGACGGAACATATATTTATATGTAAAATATAATATAATAAAATAAATCTATTCAAAGTATTTAAAAGTTTAATTAAAATTATGAACATACAAATATAATAATAAAATTTGTACTCCAAACAAATAAACATATTTTTTTATCATACATATATTTTTTTTAAAATAAATATATTATTAAAATTAATAACAGAAATTTAAAATAATAAAATTTAACTTTCTTACCGTATTTTTTATAGTATTTTTATTTTTTAATTTATAATTTATTAGTACTTTATTATTTAATTAAAATTAAACAAATTATTTTTATGAAAAATTATTTTTTGTATTATATTAGAGAAGAGACCAATATAGCAGTTTAAAAAATAAATTATATAAATATTTAAGAGATAAATATGAAATACATATCTAAAATAAATAAAACAGATAAAATAGGAGTACTATTGAGAAATGGAGAATTATTTTTGTCTGTTTTATTTATTTTAGGCATGTATTTCATATTTTTCTCTTAAATATCTATCTATATAATTTACTTTTGTATTTAAAAATTTTAATATTATCTATTTTTTATTTAAAAATTATTTTTACATTATTGTTTAGACTGTTATATTGGTCTCTTCTTGAAGATAATACAAAAAATAATTTATCATGAAGATAATTTATTTAATCATTAATTAAATAATAAAGTATGAATAAATTAAAAATTAAAAGAATAAAAATATTATAAAAAATACTTGTAAGAAAGTTAGATTTTATCATTTTAAACTTGTGTTATTAATTTTAACCATTTATTATTTTTTAAAATAATTTATGTACAATAAAAAATATATTTTTTTTTCTGATTTTAATTATACTTTTAAGTACTCTAAATAGAGTTATTATATTATATTTTACATATGAATATATGTTCTATCGTGTAATTAAATAAAGATTTATTTTAATAAAAAAATTAATAACCAAACTAAACATTACTTAGGTATGTATTTCATATTTATCTCTTAAATATTTATACAATTTATTTTTTAAACTGTTATATTGGTCTCTTCTCTAATATAATATAAAAAATAATTTTTCATAAAAATAATTTGTTTAATTATTAATTAAATAATAAAGTACTAATAAATTAAAAATTAAAAAATAAAAATACTATAAAAAATACGCTAAAAAATTTGAATTTTATCATTTTAAATTTCTGTTATTAATTTTAATAATATATTTATTTTTAAATAATATATGTATGATAAAAAAATATATTTATTTTTTTGGAGTACAAATTTTATTATTATATTTGTATGTTCATGATTTTAATTATACTTTTAAATACTTTGAATAGATTTATTTTATTATATTATATTTTACATATAAATATATGTTCCATCACGTAATTAAATAAAGATATATGTTTTTAATAAAAAAATTTAATAACCAAATTAACCATTAATTATGTGGGTAAGCAGTGATTCACGCCAAAAAGAGACACTGGCTATACTATATTGGGAAGAGAGGTTGTGTGGGAGGGCATGGCGATGACGTTAGCGCTTCTTGTCACGAACGCGACGGTGCTTGGAAGGACCAAATCCAGGTGATGAAGTGATAAACAAAGAATGGAGGAGTGGAATGTGCTTCAATTAACGGGAATGGAGCTTTGATATTTTAAGAATAATAAATTATAAAATAACCCAACTATGGTTAAGATAAGAACCAATTACAATGTGACACGTAATGAAGGGTAACTTACATGTTATTTTAGAGGGGGTTGGGTAGCATTTACCATATATATATATATATATATATATATATATATATATATATATATATATATATATATATTATTTGGTGGAGATCCATATATATAAATATGACATATGCGATCCGATCTAATCATGTTACAGATCGGATTATATCTGCAAATTATAAATTAAATATAAATAAATATTATAAATTTGTAGATAGAATCCAATCTATGAACACCCCTAATAAAAAAAATTTTATTTTTTGAAATATATATTATATTCATTACAAATAAAATAATTTTTATGTCATTACATTGAGCTTTAAACTTATTTATATTAATCGAGACTAAATCTAATTATACTAATTAATTACATTGAATTTGAACTCTATAAATAAATTCGACTATTAATGAGTTGAATAAGAAGTTAAATTCAATTTTTATAATCTGAGTTTACCCTAATTTAATTCAACTCAGTTCCATTCTTATTTCATAACAACCACCAAGTAAATTTTAAATTTTTTGAGGCAAAAATTTCATTAATACATTTTTAACCAATAACTCATTGATATCGAGATCTTAAGTTAAAGCAAGAAGTATCTTAGGCCCAGTTTGGCTAAACTTCTTAAATAAGTTCTTTTGAAAAAGGAGCTTAAAATATAAGAACTTTTATTAATAATAACTTTTAAATAAGTTATTTTGAGTTTGGATAGTTATTATAAAAGTCCTTATTTTAAAGTTGTGCATTAAATAAGAGTGATAAAATAACTTTTGAAAATAGGAGAAGTCACATTTTTTAACTTCTTCAAAAGCTCTTAAATAACTTTTTGAAAAGTTAAAAATTTATCTAAAAAATTGTACCAAACACATTAATATAACTTTCTATAAGTCAAAAGTTGAAAAAAGTTTCACATTTAAGTTATTTAATTAATTAATTTCAATTAAGTCTTTTAGATTTAAGTGCTTTTTTTCATACTTTCTTTTAAATTTACTCACGCACATTCTTCTTTACCTCTAATGCTACATCTTTTTTTTCTCCTTATTTTTTATTATTTTTTAATTTCGTTACCGTTGTCACCAACATCACTTCGTTCTCCTCCTTTTCCTCCTCCTTCCTTTTCATCATTCTCCTCCTCCTCCATCATCATCATGATCATCATCATTATCGTCGTTGTTTTTTTCTATTAAGTATCGTCGTTATCGTTATCATCGTTATTGTTATCGTTATCATTGAATTTTTACCATATTGACGACATTGTCTGATCTAAAACCGATTTGGATGTGTTTTTGTTTAAAATTGACTTGGTCTATGCTTGCTTTGAGATGAGTTTGTTTATGTATCGTCATCATTAAGTAATTTTGGTTCATAATTTTCGATTCATTTGTGAATTAACTGATGTTCACTTGATGCTGCTGTTAAGTATTTACCAATTTTTCTTCTTAAAAAATTTCGATTCATTTTTTAGTTTAATTTAGGTTCATTTGGTTTCGTTTCGCTTGAATTTGCCGAACTTGTTCATGTGTGGTTGTTTAGTTAGTTTTTGTTCAAATCTGAACTAATTTCGGTTCATTTTTGAATTAACTGAGTTTCACTTGATGCTGCTGTTAAGTATTGACTAAATTTTTTATTTCTTAAGAAATTTCGGTTCATTCCTTAGTTTAATTTAGGTTCATTTAGTTTTGTTTCACTTGAATTTACTGAACTTGTTCATGTGTGGTTGTTTAGTTTGTTTTGTTCAAATATGAACTAATTTCGGCTCATTTGTGAATTAACTGATGTTCACTTGATGCTGCTGTTAAATATTGACCAAATTTTTTATTCCTTGAAACATTTCAATTTATTTCTTAGTTTAAATATAGGTTCATTTGATTTCATTTTACTTGAATTTGTTGAACTTGTTCATGTGTAGTTGTTTAGTTAGTTTTTATTTCAAATTTGAATTAATTTCGGTTCACTTGTGAATTAACTAAGGTTCACTTGATGCTGCTATTAAGTATTAACCAAATTTTTTATTCGTTAAGAAATTTCGGTTCTTTTCTCAGTTTAATTTTGGTTCATTTATGAGTGAATTAAGGTGCATTTGGTTTCGTTGTTCTGCACAATTCAAAACTCTTCGTCGCCATCATCATCTTCTTCTTATTTCATTTTATTATAATTCTTCTTGTTTCACTCTCTTCAGAGAAATAAAACCAAGAAAAAGACAAGAAAAACCAAACAAAGAAGAGAAAAAAGCACATAATACTGCAAAATTATCAAGGAGAGAGGAGGAAAAGAAAAAAAATACAGCAACAAAAGAATGACGATGAGGAGAAAGAATGCGAAGAAGAAGAAGTAGGAGGAGGAGGAGGAGGAGAAGGAGGAGGAATGCAAAGAAGAAGAAGACGACGACGACAGCGTAAAGCCCCGCGCGTGAACGTAAATGACTTGGTTGAAAGAATGATGTGAGCGCATATAATTAAGCTCTTTTAATGAGAGTGGTTTTATTGGTGTTGAGTCTATTTGGTTGAACTTGGATGACAATAATATGCTTCGATGTGTAGCAGATTATGAGGCATGGACACTTCGTTGAGTTGTCGTGTTCGCATGTCTAACACATTTCGGACACGACACTCGTCCAACACGCGTGTCTGCTGTGTCAAACCATGTCTTAATAAAATATAAAAAAATATTCTCTGCACACGCTTGCACATACCTAAATATCATCACGTGTTAGCGTGTTTAGTTTTATTCTTGATATGTATTATTGAAATAAATTTAGATATAATATATATTATTATGTATTAAAACAAAAAATAGTTTAAACACTGTATATAAATAAAATAAGACATTAAAAATAATTTAAAAAATAATTTATATTTTAATATAAATAAAATATCAAAATATCATTATAATTTGTTAAAAAAATACTTTATATTTTATATATATACATATCACTATATTTTATAAAATTTTAAAATTCATTTTTCGGTATATCTTGTGTGTTCGTGCATGAAAATAAAATTTCCAGTTTTTTGGAAAATTAAAAAAAAAATTTAATATATAAAAAATTTATTTAATAGCATAAAATATAAAATATGTCATAAAAATTAATCAAATAATATATTTTTTAACTTAGTTAAATGATAAATATATATTAATTGATTTAGCATTTATTTTTTTGCGTATTTTTTAAAAAATAACTAGGGAGGTGGATTGGCAGCTTGCGGCGGCGGGTGCTAACGTGCGCAGGGAACTCGCAATTATGTTGAGACTTGAGACAAATCAACACTAATTCACTCATCTGCCACGCCTTCCATGCTTCTTTTCATCGTTTTGCTGCCACAAATCATTCTCACCTTCTCTCTCTCTCTCTCTCTCTCTCTCTCTCTCTCTCTCTAATCCTTCAAGTTCAATTTTCTTTTTCTTTTTTCTTTTTTCTTTTTTTCTTTTTTTTAATCGATTCCCAAATCACAAAAGTTACACAACAGAAACAGTTACACAGACACCCAACCCGTTTCAGATTCCCCCCAATTCTCACACAATCTCTTCCTTTTCGCATCTTTACCCCCCATTCGACATCGTTTTCCATTTCTTTATCCCCTTTTTTCACAACTCTTAAATCATTCGCGCTTGCATTTCTGTTTCCTGGATTCTTCATCACCCTGAAAAAATAACAGTTACCTCGATACAGCGTTGGGTTTTCCAATTCAGGGCATTTTGGGTTCTGGGTCTTAGGTTAGTTTCTGATCGGGGAAGTTTCCGCGTGGTGGGGTTGTGATCACTTTGCAAAGTTTGTTCTTTTAGGGTTTTTAATTTGATTGAGTTTGGGGGAATATGGAATCGAGTCGAAGAGCTGTGGAGTCGTATTGGAGGTCGAGGTTGATCGATTCAGCTACTTCGGATGAAGATAAGGTCACTCCGGTTTACAAATTGGAGGAAATCTGCGATCTTTTGAGGACATCACATGTTAGTATTGTGAAGGAGCTTTCAGAGTTTGTGTTGAAGAGACTCGATCATAAGAGCCCAATTGTGAAACAGAAGGTATACACAAAAGAAAGAAAAATTGGTATTGTTACTGGTTTTCCGTGGTTATGTTTTAGTTGGACGAGGTGGATCTGGCTGGTTCAAAGTTTGAATATTTTTGTTTTGAAAAGCAGTTTTTTTTTTTTTTTTTATTATTATTATCAAAGCCATTGCACATGTTAGATAATGATTTAGGGTACCTAACAGGCTAATAGATGAACTTGATAGACTGTGCCTACGAATCTCTTATCTCCTTTAAATTAACTTGGCTAGGGAATGTGTACAATTTTTGTTGCTGATTGAGTAATGTGATTGTGAATATTTAGGCATTATTGTTAGGATGTGTTTTTTGCTGCTTTAGCTTTCTATACTGCAATCCACTGATCTATATATGTTGTGCTTGTGAGGTGAGCGATGTCCATCTTTTGCTTCCAATACTAAATTATCCTTAAAACGGTAAATCCTAATATGAGTTGTTCTAGTTGTCCTTGAAATTGTGTTATTCTGTAATGTGGTTATGTTTTCTAACTTCTAGTTTACAGGAACTTGACTAAGGGATATGAAAGAAAAGGATTATAATGTTTCTGTCGTTAGATACTTGGATGATAGGCTTGTTATTTGTCTAAAGTCAGTTATGTGTACTCAGTTCATTTTCTTTTCCATTATTGTTGGCAGGCTTTAAGATTGATAAAGTATTGTGTTGGAAAATCTGGTGTAGAGTTTAGAAGGGAAATGCAGAGACATTCAGTGGCAGTTCGTCAATTGTTTCATTACAAGGGACAGTTGGATCCTTTGAAAGGTGATGCACTAAATAAGGCTGTGCGAGACACGGCTCATGAGGCTATCTCTGCCATCTTTTCAGAAGAAAATAAGCCAGTGGCAGCGCCTACTGAAGATATTAACAGGCGAATTCAAGGGTTTGGGAATACAAACTATGAACCACCATCAGAAGATAAGAAATCTTTTATTAGTGAGGTAGTCGGTATTGGAAGTGCATCAATTAAGCAAGGACTTAGTAGCTTAACACAGGGACATTCACTAATGAAGAATGATACTGGAAGCTACAGGAGTCCAAATCTTCGAAGGTCATTGACCATAGAAGAAGAACGTGGTGAGAGATATGAACCGGTTAAATACCGAAATGAAAATCAGAGTAGTTTTGAGCTTCCAAAGTCCAGTGGTCCTTGGAGTCAGGATTCAAGGGTAACTAAGACGGAAACATCAAATGGTGATTCTGGTGCAAGTTATTCGGAAGGTAAGACAAGGGAGGATAGGTTGCTGGAGACAATTGTAACTTCAGGGGGTATTCGGCTACAACCCACTCGAGATGCTATTCAAGTTTTCCTAACAGAGGCTGCCAAGTTGGATGCTGTGGCTTTATGTCATGCCCTTGAACCAAAGCTTCAATCTCCCATGTGGCAGGCATGTCTTCGATGTTAATGTTTCTACAACAATATGAAGTCACTGATCAAAAGTCCATATCAATTACAAAGGAATGCACATAATTATATACATTTTTTTAAAAAAGGCTTCACATAAACTAATGATTCATTTATTGGTTTTGTTGTTTTTGTCATCTTATTGGACTAAATATTTGAAAATTTTTCTGCATATGTTATTTAGCTTATTATGAGAATATTCTTTTCAGGTTCGCATGAAAGCTGTTTGCGTGCTCGAAGCCATGCTTAGAAAGAAGGATGATGATCATTTTTCATTTGTTTTTTCTTACTTCACTGAAAACAGTGATGCAGTGGTGAAATGTTCAGAATCTCCCCAATCTTCTTTGAGGGAAAAGGCAGTCAGGGTAACTTCATAACCAAACCCTGAAAGAAAATTATCACATGAAATCATGAAATTTCATCTTATTCATTACATTTTAATATTGGTCAAGCCTCATCCCCCCTCCCCTTCTCTCTTAAAGTTTGAAAATTTTGGATTGTGTGGCACTGGAGATTCTAGCAGAATTTATAGGATATGGCAGGATGCTAGTTGATAAATTGAATCTAAATTGTGAAGCACCCCAGATAATTGATATTTTCATTTATTGTTGTTTATGGAAGTCTGAATATTGACATACTTTTGACGCATGTTTTATGCATTTCATACCCTTGTAATTTCAGTTCTTTCTTTTTCTTAGTCACTTACACAAGAAATAAAGTATCTCATATGCCGGTAACTGAGTGTCATTTGTAATTTTCTCCTGAATAACACTAATGATTATAGCCAATGTCAGCAGAAAAGTCTAAGATCAACCTTTCTAATTTAATTTAGTACGCCCTTTGTCCCTTGATTGACAGGTTCTTGGGCTTCTAGGTGTAGGCCACTCAAATAGCTCTGGTATTAATTCAGAGAAGGCCGTGAAGACAGAAAGTACTACTGCTGTTGAGTTGCCTGACTTGATTGACACAGGAGATTCAAATGATAATCTCGAAATGGAGAATACTACAAAGAATGTGCTTGATCAGAATATAGAAAATTTTACATCATCCAGACCTCCTCTGGTTGATGATTTATTTGGAGATTTTAGTGGTTCTGTTGGAGCTACTAATGAACCAAAAAATGATGACGACCCTTTTGCTGGTGTGTCATTTCATACAAGTGAGAAGAAAGAACATGCAGCTGATCTCTTTTCCGGGATGGAAGTTGGTGGTGATAAACCAGTTGATCATGGAGGTCGTGGACAGACAAGTAGGAGTGATCCCCAACCCTTTGACCTCTTTGCTTCCAATCCTGAGCAAACAAATCATAAAGAATTTGTTGGTGATTTAATCGGTGGCTTGTCATTAGAGGAAAATACCTCAAGTTCAAATCATAAACCATCTCCCCCTACGACAACAATGCAATCGGAATCTTTATTTTCAGGTTTAAATAGTCAGGTTCCAGATAATAATTTAGGTGGCATGTTGGGTTCCCAGACAGTTGGGTTCAATGTAAATCCCATGTTTCCTACGGGTCAGCTGCCTTATGGTGTGCAGCCCGGTATGATGTTGAACCACCCGTATGCTTCTCAGCCCTTTAATTATGGTGCCATGGGGACTCTCTTGGCTCAGCAGCAACTCCTTGCAACAATGGCTAATTTCCAACACCTTAATAATGCCAACATGCAAAATGCTAGTGCTGCTCAAATGACTGGACCCAATGGAAGTACACCTCTTCCCGATATATTTCAACCAAATTTCTCAAACCAACCTCCTACCTCACTGATGAACAATTCAAAGAAAGAAGATACTAAAGCATTTGACTTTATCTCGGTAAGTCTGGATGTAAATCCCTGTTTGTACCTTTGTCGATTTAATTTTATTTGACAGTATTTCGCCGATTTAATCTTAGCATTGTTTGAATATACTGCTTTATGGGATCGGGTTTAGTGTTGACTTTTTACAACTTGAACGAAGTTTGATGTATCTTCCGAAACAAGATATTCATCTATGAATGATAAGCTTGAAACAAGAACTCATAGTTGAAACATGGAGCAAACAAAAGATTGCTGCCAACATAAATTCTTCTCGCTTTAGTCCTCAATTTAATGAGGCATATCTAACTATCTAAGAATGATTGAAAACATCTTATTGTTTAGTAAATTTAAGGTTTGACACAATTACCTTTAATTAATTCTCCTCCTTATATTGACTCCTTTTGTTTACTCCTTTCTGTAAATTGATGATGTTTTCACTGGATTATCATTTTATGATTTCTCAGTAAGAGCCTTGGATGCTTTTGATTCATAAACCTGATTACATCGTTTCATGTTTGTAGGACCACATTGCCTCTGCCCGTGATTCAAGGAGAGTGATTTGATATATAGACCTTGTGTTGGATTGGTGTGGCTTTCTATGAGAAAAGAGGTTAATTTTCTTACAGTTATGGAAGCATTTCAGGTCATATTCTACATGTTCTTGTTAGCAAAAACACAATAAAACAAGAGAAAACATTTTGGACACGGAAGAAGTTCAAAATTGTTACCAGAATTGAACATACGAGAATGTTGTGTAGTGTTATACTTTTCTTTTCTTGTCTATTTGGAGTTGTTTCCGTTGAGTATGTATGTAGGTAATAGTTGAGATTTTGCAGTTGTAATTCAGGCCATAAGAGCAATACAATTTCTCTTATTTGAGGTGTGTTTGTAGTATGCCTTAAATTATTTTTAGTCAATTGTATGCATTAGACAGCCAAATAAACTACTAGGTTATGCAAAAACCATGTTATGAGAGGTATTTTGGTATGCAGCAATTTATACCAGACCCTAAAAACAAACAATTATTAGGTGCATTTTATAGTGGTTACCGTGGTTATACAGATTTGAAAATACTTAAAAAATATAGTTAAAATTAAAGTTATTTTTATTATTTGAAAATAGTTAAGAAATTATAGTTGTGCAATTAGTTTTAAGAATGTTACTTTTTACATATAAAATTAAGATTTATTACATACCAACTTTTATTTTTATCAAATTAAATTGGGAAACTCATTGATTCTTCACACATTACATTTATCACCTCAAATTAAATTCAATTTGCATTTTAAAATATTTAGATTGTTTTTGTCTTTTTTTTTTATGGTATCTCCTAAGTCCTAATTTGGTAAGTAAAGAATTAATCCATTGTAGTTTTGAACTTTATTTAAGGGTTTGTCACATGTCAAGAAGTTGTATACACAAGACAAGATTCAAATTGCCGATATTTGTTTAAACGGATTAGAGAACTATCCATTCAAATTGCCGATATTTGTTTAAACGGATTATAGAACTAACCACTAAAAGTTAGAATATTTTTGTCGTTAATAAATTGCAACTTACTTTTGTAAGTGATTTGATAATTTAAGGGCATTTTTGTTGGTTTGTGCCCAAAAAAGGAAAAAAAATTGTGAGGTGTTCCAAATTAGGGTAGCATCAGACAAGTAGTGAAGATCTGTAAAGTGGAGCATTTTTTAATAAATGATTTGGATAAATCTGCATGTGCATTACATCCAACAGGCTTAGGGCCTTATTCAATTGAGTACCCTAATGGAAGTTTGTCACATTCACATTGCACATAAAAATAATGCTGTCATCTATATACAGTTGCTTTCTCCAAATGTAAATTGTATTGAGAGTTGAGAAAGAATCATGTTCATGAAATGGTTGGTGGCTGATCATCTTGATTTTCCAATGACTGGTTACTCTTACTCATCATCTCTCTAGTTTGCTTTAGTTGTTTTACAACATCCAAACGCTCTGGAGAATAAGAGGAAGGAATCTACACATACAAAAGCAACCTCCATCAATGTTGTTACATCATCAATTAATGCAGCAAAATATGAATGACAAGGCAGCAAATTGTTACCAAGAATGGCATATATTTCTTGATGGCTGCTATTATAGCTGCATGGCCTACTGTTGTTATCTGTTAACAAAATGAGAAAGCCAAAACTTGTATCTATGCAAGAATTTTTCAAATAAAATAGAACAAAAAGCATAAGTTGCTTACAGGAAGTAGCATCAAGATTGTCATTGGAATTAAGACTATTACATCAGTCAAGGTTCTCTCTAATCTCTTTCTTTGACTTCTTGAAGGCTTGAAGCCATGTGCTTGCTTTGCAAGTAATTGCAAAGCAACCTTGATATCCATGAAGAGCAACCTTGTACCCATCCAAAGGTCCTAGTGAGTAGTAATAGTAAGTAGCACACTTTCTAAAAGCATGTGGATTTTAAATTCTCATACAAGTCTTTCTTACCGCACTTGTCAATGCCAACTTGGTGCTGTATCGCTTGATAACACTTTGATGTAGAGGACTTGACTTGTCATTTACGGAAACTTGCCCAAATGATGATTCCTTGTTTGTTGCCAAAATTGGAGCCTGTGATTTGAAGTAAGACAAGAAATACAGTGGTTACTATCATGTCAAGTCGAGACCATGTCGAATACTCACTCTGTTCTCTTCTATCTGTCACTGTTACTTTATGTCATATATGAAGAGTAATGTAATTGCTACTTATATAACAAGGCATAAAATTTTGCATCTCTTGTTTAGAAAGATAATGAGTTCCTTAACTTTGGAACTGAGGTTGTTCTAATGATCTTACAAGTAGCATTGCATAATTAATATACCTTGGGGAATCCAGAACTGTTGTGAGAATCAATCTTTGGAAATCCTTTGGTAGTTAAGTCCTGTGACCTATGCGGTCCTTCAAACAGCAAAGTTAACTTAGTTCCATTTATGCCTCCAATGTATGATGATGTATGATTGTCAGATGCAGCATGGTCCATAATATTTAGTGAATCACTGAAAATGGATCATATATTAAATCATATTACATAAAGTTGTCTTCTATGAAAGAAGAGAATGTGTAAAAAAGAATTCAACAAAACCAGCATACCCTGATTTATCATAAGCAGCCCAATGATCTTGCAGACAATTGCTTAGCAATCCTTGACTAGAAATGTTATAAGGGGCAGTTTTTTAAGTGGTTTGATGGAAATCATGAATTATTAACAAATTTATAGTATTCCTATTTTATTTTGCCACATGATTCTGGAAAATTTTCTGGCTAGGAAACATTTTCCATAAACTAAAAGTTACCAGTGAAGCAAGTATGACAGTGAAGCTGTGTCCAACGATTGTTGAGTCGAGCGATTGAAGTGCGCAAAGCCAGAGAAAACATCATAGCACACAGTAAAAACAACAGATAAAATGATCTCCTTCTCTGCTTGGCGAGCGTTGTGTTTTTGTCTTTTCTGTTTGCAGTTTATTTGGACATATGAAGCATAAAAATCAAGCCATCCTATCTCATCAGTTACTACCTGAAAGATAGTATAAACTAAAATTATTAACATTTAATCTCAAAGTGCAATTGGTAAAGTTCACAGAAACTAACCTCCATGAAGCATTGATAAACTGGTATGCAGGAAAAATCTGGATAAATGAAAAGAATCCCACACTCCAAGTAACTTGGAGGGAAAAGGCAATGAATGATTAGTATCAATATCTTGAAGATCAATACGGCTAAAATGAAACGGACGAGCAAAGAGATCAACCTAAGTAAGTCCTTAACAATTTCATCAAGGTCCTTAATTCCCATTGCTGACAGAAATATTCTAGTCCTTCTTCCAAGATATGCAAAAAGTCCCAGTATGGCCAAAGTATCTGATGGAATCTGTAAAAGTTGCAGTACAAGAAACTAGATCAATGAAGAGTGATAAATATAAATAATCAGTGCACCTATGAAATGATAAAATTAACATGCTAAAAAACTGGAAAAGACATTGACAAAGTATGTTCTTATCGTTCGACTCAACTTTCAACGATTCCCCTATAGTTTTATAGTTTTAATCATATACACATATTGAAATGCTGTAAGAACCTGACTTAAAATGAGTCAAACTATAAGGACTAAAGTATAATTAAACTAACTGGAAATCAAGAGAACATGGTAGATTTAATCTGTGACTATATTCACTCTGAATGGAATAAATTCTTAGGAAAATGTTATAGTCAACTAAAGTTATTATCCATAAAGTTTTGAATGAGTCTGCAAACTTGACCTTGTGTTCACTTTTCTTGTTTGACATGATGCTTTCTTCAGATAATGCTTTCTGTAGTTTCTTATGTGCCAAACCAATCCAAAACTCAAGCTCCTCGGTTTTTTCGCTCGGAAGAATCTTCTTACCAAAATGCAACAAGAAATTCAATTCAAATCCTGCCTCAGTTGCTAACTGGTGTAGTTTGTCCACTGAAGCAAGATTGAGTGAAAAATCCATGAGCTTGACCAAAACATCCTCAAAACACAAAACAGGTATGGGGCGACGGATACGGCCACAGCCTAATTTCACCACTGCAGTACAGCAGGTTATAGCCACAATTATACCTGCAATGCCGCTGAAAGCTTTTCTGTCAGGCTAATTGGACCTGTTAGAAGAGTTTTAATCCATGGTTTGGACATAACTTTCTGGAAAAACAAGGTTGTTTGAGGCAAACCTTCCAGCATATTCCACAGACCATTGTTTCAGAAGAGGAATAAAGTATGCTGCTATCTGTGGCATTTCAGTGTCTCTAAACCAATGCACCAAATCCGGATGCTGCATTCGGAGTTGAAGCTCAATGTGTTCTCCCACCTGATTTGTTAAAGGGTTCAAACTGAAACTAGAGCTTGTTACTTCTCTTAATCACATATCTATGGATGTTACCATTTCCAAAGAGTATGCAAAAGAAAAATCTAAAAGCTTACATCTCTCTAACAGGGGAAAATTCGTTATGTCGTTCATGTGATAGCAATATCTCCAAATCAATTGCAGTTTTCATCAAAGCATAAACTGCAACCTGTGTAAGCAAGCATGTTGTCAGTGTTGTAATTAAGTAGTTGCGAATTTCAATATCAAAGAAACTTTTGGTGCTTAACCTGGTAAGCAATTCGCCTATGCCACTCATGAACATCTTTTCCAATCCAAGCCATTGAGAGTTCTGGACCACATCTTGAGACTCCAAGGGACTCAACAGATTTAGAAAAGCTCCTAGCAGATTCATGCAATACCGAAACAATGTAGTCCACTCTATTAAACTCCACTCCCTCAGTACTACTTGATGGAACATCAGTAACCTCCTCTGCTTCATTTCTTTGATCAATACAAGAAAAATGAGTCTTATCTGATTCGGCGAGCGATGAGCATGCCCTTAAGGATGTGTAATATCTAGACAAGGATCCAACTAACAGGCCATTATTCAAAGAGCCCTCTACTTTGTTCAACTTGGCATGTTGAAGGGCATAGACAGTTAAATTCTTTCTGATATCTAATCTGAAGGATCTGCAGTTAGATATGAGCTTCTTGAACTTGTAGATTTGCCATGTTAGAAATGCATAGAGTTGTACAAATGAAATCATATACATCAGAAATAAAGGGGTCAACACTTTTATTATACAATAAATATCAAAATCAGTTTCAGGGAACACTTCAACTTCACATCATTATGCACTGTGTCTAATGTACAATTAAGAATAAGATATGATTTATATACTTTAATAATAACAAGGTAATAAAACATAAAGGAAGAAAGGAAGCTTACAAGTGATGAAACAGTTGATGCTGCATATTGAAAGGTGTAGCCATGGAAGATAGAAAATGGAAAATTAAAGAAAAATGGTATAAATAATAATAATGATAATGATAATGATACAAATAAGGGAAGAGAACAAACACCACCCTTCTCTGGAGAACTATAAATAAGTGCAAGCATTAAAGCGATGTCATCGAGGCACAGAAAGAAAGAGTGATAGTTAGGTACAAATAAATAACCATTTTGCTTACAAGTACAAGAAAAGACAAGAGTTTGAAACATACCTTATGCTGTTATTACAAATTCCCTTTGGATTTAACTCCTGACATTTACCTTTTTCCTTAGCTAAGGTTTTTAGTAACCTTGTGATAATCATAGGATTCATGTGTGAACTATGAACATGTTTCCAAATTCAAACACTCATTTGGACTTTGGTGTCAATCAATATTCTAATTCATATGACTTGGTTGTTTTCATGGTTTTGGTCATCCAAAATTTGTTTCTTTATTTGCCTAATGTTAAAGAGTATCCTATTCTTTTTTCCGTTTTTTCTTACTCCACAATCCATATCGAATCAAACTCATATCTTTATGAGATCAGAAAAAATTCTTTATCAAATATATGAATAATCTCTATTGACGCTTCACTTCCTATCCCCAAAAAAGAAAAAGGGAAAAGAAAACCCATAAGAAAAAAAAAAAACTTAAATCAGATCATGTAATTGTCTTGGTTCAAATGATGATAAAATTGCAGCAACTTAATAATCCTAACGACATATCATAATGGATTTCAATTGTGCAAAGAATTCTACTACCTCTATGAACAAACATTGACCGGATAACGACAAGAGAATTTGTTTGGAAACACCTTATTGAGTACAAAATTGTTCTGAACTTGAAGTACAAAATTGATACTCAGAAAAAACCTATCATTTGCCTTTCCCAGACTACATCAGTTTTCAGGAGCAAGATCCTCAAATCAACCACCACTTTGCATTAATGGGATAAACTCTTTCCCATCAATTTTTGTTCCCAGCCACACTCTCCTCGGTATACCATTGCTAACTTACAGGTTTATCCTCTCGTGTGAAAATTTTACAAGACCTTATCATCTGTTAGTTTTTACCACTGACTAGATACTTTTATCGGTCCCATACTTGGCTCCATCTATCAAAGGTGAAAATTGGAGCATGACCTGGTTTTGTAAAATTTTCACGAGAGGAATCGAATGACAAACTAAAGAAATGACATTGCCAAACTTATCCCAAAAGTAATATACATTGTTAAATCTTTGGGTTCATTGGTCTTTCAATTATCAATCCTCTCAGTGGGTTTCCCTTCAGGAGTTTCTCCATTTCTTTCCTTAAAACCAAGTTCTGCCAAGTCCTGCTTAGCCATTAGGTTCCTGTAAGAAGCCAATGAATAAGAACCATGTATACCAAAAATAATGCTAACAGTAATCATGTATCAATAATATACGCTGAGCATGGAAACAGATAAAGATGACCAATAAAACTCTCCAAACATTACATTTCACCATGAAAAATACTTTGGATTATGTGAAGTTAGATTCCATCTTCCCTATGTAAAATTTTCTGCGAAAATTACACAAATTGGTAGAGTGTGGATATGACTCCCATGTTGTCAAACTCCTATGCAAAGAGAACAACTAAAACTGAGTCTTAAGAGCCTGAAAAACAATTTTGCATCCATTGAAGAGAGAACCTTCTTCAAAACTATTGGTTGTTTTACCTCTCATGTTACAATAACCATATGCCTTAATATACATTTTTTTTTTCTGATCACATTAACTCTTCAAGAATTGCTCCCTAATCTTTTAACTTTGGGACACGGTCATCAAGGAGATTGGTAATTAGCAAATTCGTGTGACTGTATTATTACTTTTTTTTTTGTCACATGCTCAATGAGACATCAATATTAGTGGCATCGGTCACTCCTTTTCCCATTCTCAAAACTGCATGCTCACTCAAACAGATGACAAAAACTTTAGAATGATTATTCTAAATCCGCTGAATATGAGTTTTTTAGAATGCCACACACCAAGTGAGTTACACCACAATATTGTGCTCCAAAGATTAAAAAACATGACAGAAGAGAAAAAAGAAACAGTGCACTAAAAACATTCCAACTTATGCTAACCTACACAAAGAAAAACACTACAGCCAATCAAATATGATATTGATAACACAGAAAAGCCAAACTCACTTTTCCATTCGGCACTGCAAGTACTTTTTCGAGAAGTCCCTGCATTTTTCAGACTGGTGACCCGCAGTTTTCAGACAACCCAAATATTCTTTCTTCTCCTGAAACAAACGCAACACACAAAAAAATGATGAGAAATAATTTATCCCCCTAACAATTCCTTGTAAATATCTTCCTTATAACCAAATAAGGGAAGAATTAATTACTTTCTAAGATATCGATTGTAGCAACATATTGATTGTATCAATATTAGCATTAAGGAAACATTTACTCATTATCGATTCGACTAATCGTCCAGAAACAAATACACAAGTTGCAACGGCTTACTCCTCGAAATTCAACTATAACCATAGATATAATATAGGTTAAGACTCAGTTACAAATTGAGAAACTAAGATGAAAGCATTACCAGGTCACACAAATGCATGTGATCTAATGGGAAAATACCCTTCTCAGGAGGCACTGGACGGAGCCCTCTATTGCCACCAAATGCGCCACCTATTATAATCAAGAAGTGTATCAAACCAACTATCAATCATTTTCTTCACTATTTCACCAAATTCGCACGATAGATGAAAAAAATTCGTATTTGAGAAACATAAATTTAAGCAAAAATTCCTCAAGTGCTTCAATTAAAATCCAGCTAGTGCTTATATAAATCACTTAAACCCTAATAATAATAATAAAGTTGGTGAGGAATATAATAAGCAAATGGTACCTGCACTCATTTGTAGGAATGGAAAAGGTTTCGCAGAATCGGAATCGGAGAGAGAGGAGTTTTGAAGTGAGGTGGAATTTGGAGAATATTGTTGAGTGTTGAGTGTTGAGCGCGGGAGCTCCGTCCGAAGAGAAGAAAGAGGCACTGTTAAGTGTTAACTAATGTGAAATAAAAATGATGTGATAAACTAAAACCTCAAATAAAAATATATTTATATAAAAATAATAATTAAGAAGTATTCGATAATTCGACAAAATTAATTTAATTACTTAATATAACACATGACATGTTACATGTGTTTATATTTTAATTATTATTCTCATATAAATATCTTTATAAGTAGCCACATAAATTAATTATTCAAAAATTAATCCAAATCTAAATTTCACATTCATGGGCTAAAATAATTTCTTATTCTCAAAAAAGAAAAAAAAATAAACACGGTGAAAAGACTTTGCTTCAAGTGTGCTTCACTTCACTGAGCTGAAACACTCGTAAGAAGAAGAAAGCTCCATGTACATGGCACTCGCCAAAGCTCCATCAACACCTCACACCTATGCATACTTCCTCTCTCGCCGTTTCTTCGCGTCAACACTCCAAAACGACGCCGTATCCTCACTCCCCACTCTCCAACCCTCAAACGACGCCGATTCACTCTCCCGCATCCTCCTCACTCACCACAACCCTTTCCATGCCGTGGAATCCTCCCTCCAACTCCACGGCGTCACCATCACCCCTCACCTCCTCTCTCAAACCCTCCTCCGCCTCAGACACCATACGAAGATCGCATTCTCCCTCTTCACCTACGTCAAGTCCCTCCCTAACCCTCCTCTCACCACCGCCTCTTACAACCTCCTCATCGACGTCATGGCCAAGGTCCGCCAATTCGATGTCGCCTGGCAGCTCATCGTCGACATGGACCGCCGTGGCCTCACCCCTACTCCCAACACCTTCTTGCTCCTCATCCGCCGCCTTGTCACCGCCGGCCTCACCCGCCAGGCGATTCGTGCTTTCGATGATATCGATGCCTTCGCGGAGAACAAAGTTAGTTCAGAAGAATTTTGCCTCCTTCTTGACACGCTCTGTAAGTACGGTTATGTAAAAGTCGCTGTTGAAGTTTTCAATAAAAATGTGCATAGGTTTAGACCCGATGTGAAAATGTACACTGTTCTGATCTATGGTTGGTGCAAGTTAGGGAGAATTCGAAAGGCTAGAGAGCTATTTAGTGAGATGGTAGATAAAGGAGTTGAGCCTAATCTTGTTACTTATAATGTGTTGTTGAATGGGATTTGTAGAAGGGCTAGTCTTCACCCTGAAGATAGGTTTGACCGGACGATAAGGGAGGCAGATGAGATGTTCGATGAAATGCGCAGCAAAGGGATTGAGCCAGATGTGACTAGTTTTTCTATTGTGCTCCATGTTTATAGCAGGGGACATAAACCGCAGTTATCCCTTGATAAATTGAGGTTAATGAAGGAGAAAGGTATTTGTCCGACCGTGGCGACGTATACTTCGGTTATAAAGTGTCTGTCTTCTTGTGGGTGGCTTGAAGATGCTGAGGCTTTGATTGATGAGATGATGGAGAATGGAGTGACTCCAAATGCTGCAACATACAATTGCTTCTTTAAGGAATATAGGGGGAGAAAGGATGCTGGTAGTGCTTTGAAGTTCTTTAAGAAGATGAAGAGTGATGGTTTATGCTTGCCAACTTCACATACATATGGCATTCTGATTAGGATGTTTTTGGATCTGAATAAAATTGGGGTTGTGGAAGAGATATGGAATGATATGAAGGAGACTGGGGTAGGACCAGATTTGGATATGTATACCATTCTAATTCATGGGCTATGTGCAAAACAGCGTTGGAGGGAGGCTTGCCATTATTTTGTAGAGATGATAGAGAAAGGATTTCTTCCTCAGAAAGTTACTTTCGAGAGCCTTTACAAAGGGCTAATACAGGCTGATATGTTGAGAACTTGGCGGAGATTGAAGAAGAAGCTTGATGAAGAATCCATAACATTTGGTTCGGAGTTTGAAGAATATAAATTAAAGCCATATAGGAGATAAACTATGGCAAAACCCTTAAACATGATTGTTGCAGAAGTTAAACACAAAGCCACACTGAGATCAAGAATAATATACACATTTATCATTGCTTTTCATAATGTATTTATACATATTTGCAGCTGCCTCTAATCTCTAACATTTGGTAAATGAGCTAAACCTCATTGCTGTACCCTTAACTCTATTCCTAATCCTAATTAATAATCTTGGATATAGATATACTATAATTCATGCCCTTGCCAACTGCAAGAAAAAGGCATAAGCAAGAAATGCAAAGTACAATTAATCAGTGTAGTTCTACTTGATTTGAATATGAATTCGTATGAAGATCTGATACAACATAACATTCAGTCTTGTGAGAACAAAAATCGAGCTTTTTACTTGACCTCTGTGCACCTGGGTGCTGAATGATTACTAGAACTTCATCTTTGGAGCTTTGATAATGTGAACTAGAAGTTGGCTACACAAGCATAATGATTGTGTTAGTAAAAGATGGATGACGTAAATCAGAGATACTTTCAATGTCTACAATTATAAGAAACAATCAATTCTTTATTCATTTAGTAAGTAGAAGTATGTTGAGGAGGATTAATTATTTCTTCTTTTAGATAGTTCCATGCTTTGAATGATTGCTTAACAATTAACAACAAGATACTACTCAAGAAGTAGTAAACTATGCAATATTCAACTAAAGAAATTTACTCTTTGCTGATCTTTATGATGGAAGAAGGAGTATAAATTCCTTTAGATATCTTAGTTGATTAAGCCATTGCCTCTTAAAGGCAAATTTTGTTGGAATATCTTTGCAATTCTTTTCAGGTGAATAAAATTCTTATTTTGATGAAGTTAAATTAAATAAGAGAAAAGACTATTCAACTTTCTATGTTTTCAAGTAGCAACACTTACCACCAAGAAAAAAGGGACACCAAAAAAAAAAGTAGCAGCACTTACCACCCCAATGTGCCATTCATGACTACTAAATTCTTTAAAAGTTGCTGCATCCATTTCCTACACAATAGTGTACTCAGTACGGTTAAAAGAATGACATTATTCTATCCATTATGGAATGAACGCCTAGTAAATCGGTTAAAGGTTATAATTTGTGATCTAATCTACACTTATATGATAGAAGAACGTATAGAAGATCTAAACTATTTACAACTTAGTTTCTTACAAATGTTCTTTACATATAATAACATTTTAGTTGGCATTCTTGGCCTCAGTAACGTGAAGATAGATAACTTACAATACTGTAGGTGGGAGGCACCAGAGTCTCGCCTTTACATTTTGTGGCAGGCATAATAGAGAAGTGTGGTGCCAAATCTTGTGACTTGAAAATCCATCTACAGGTAAAGAAAAAGAACAATAGTTTTATGTTAGCAACAGACACATAAATCATGAATAGTATTCTAGTATTTTGTAGTAAAATGATGATCAATTTTGTACTGTTTAGAGAATTGAAGTGGTATTGACAGTATTGTATCCTTGGATATATATGCATACCCTATGTACAAAAAGATGCAGAGTTGCACCCATTCTCTGATTAATATGCGAATCCAGTAATTCTCCGAAGAGTCGTCCACATTCATGCATATCTATAATTAATATCCTTGTCAAAATCAATTTCATATTCATAATATTTATGTAAGTTTATGAGTGAAGCACATAATTATATATATATATACCACAATTTCTGCCATAGCTACAATCTGCATTGCACCCTGAAATTTCCTGCACAAAGGAAAGGAAAGCGTGTCTATAATTAAGCATAGTTTCTTCTTAAAGGGCTAAGGTATATATATGATATGATATGATATTTGAGAAGAAATTAGTCATAATAAACACTTTTAATTGAGATACTTTGGCACTTACTTGAACATTGTGTACTTCTTATACACAGCATCATGCATTGTATGAACATCTTCATTTTCTATAATGCTCAATTGTTCTCGCAACACTAGCAGGTTTTGGGAGATATGGTGGAAAATCACATAGAATGAAATAAAATAATTTAGTAGCAGAAGTACCTGTACATTTGGTCAATTACAAAAGTCAGAAATCAGCATAATTAGAACTAACAAACACATAAATTTACAAGATAAATTGCAGATTGAGAAAAAATAGGTAAGAAACTCACAGTGAAGTATGGCACACAAGCCTTGTAACCAACTAGTGTCAAGTAAAACACACACGCCAGCGCCGCAGTTGTTCGCCGTTCATTTAGAGAAAGACGCTCACACATGATGCAGTAACCATGAGATATGAGCAGAAAGGAGACAAAAGCAGCTGTCTGAAATAGCACCCCAGTTACATACACTCCAAATGACATCCATAAAGAACATGCTTGAAAATTGTAGCATGGGTACCTGCAAGAATTGTGTAAAAAAAAAACTTACTTAAATCATTAAGAACAACAAATACAGAGTTCAATTACCAGGATAATAAATTTTCTATGAATCCACTCTCTTTATTTGGTTGATACTTGATACTCACGCCACTGGCATGGAACATGAATTTGTCCGTAGAAGTCTAGAACTATCAACCAAGATAATATGTGTGTGTCTATACTCTATACTGAATGCAAGATTGAGCGATTCTAAACCGTAAGCTGTATAATTTTTTTTCTCTCATATAGAAAAATAAATGATAAAGAAAGAAACAGAGAAGAAATAAACGAGTCCAACATTTACCAGAAGAGAAAGGATAGCATGAGCTGCAATGCTTTCATCAATGGAACCGAAGTAAGAGTCCACTGCAACTTATTGCACTGCTCTAACAAAATAATATCATAAAAACAAAGCAGTCACAAACAGCTGAAGAAAAAAAAAAAAAACCACCTTCTTCAAATTCAAAGAATACACATTTTATTACTAAAAACTATAAGGTAGAGTTTGAAAGCAGGACTGAGACTCAGTATTTTGTTTGGTAACCATATTTCAATTCTAAAACACAAAATTTCAGTCCCTTCAAAATTACCTTTATTCAACTTTTCAAATTCCAAATATAACTCCACTTTTCCTTTTTCAACAAGACACTAAGACATAACTCAATCTTGCACATTTTATGCTAAACCAATACAAAGACTTTAGTCTCGATCTCTCATCAGTCTCTGTTTAACTAAACTTAGATAATTGAAATTTGTATACTTGATTGACACAAAAATTCTCACCACACCTAAATAAATTTAACCATAATTATGTTATCGAGCTAAAATAATTAATTAAAAAGGAAAAAACAAGATCAAAGTTTGAACAACGAAACAGAGTCGGAGCTACCAAAACTGGAAACTCAAGTGCATCAATATGATCATAACTACTAAACGTTAATCGTCATCGATAGAATTCAATGAAATTGAGGAACCTGAGAATGGCGATTCCTGTAAGTGTAAGCTGTCCAAGAGAATGCAGAGACGAACCAGATCGATAGGAACGTCAGGTACACCGTCGGCACAGCACGAAACGACTCGTCCAATCTCACGCCCGAACTGCCACTACCGGAGTTCGCCATTTCGTTGCCGGAAATGTTTCTTTCTCCGCCGGCGGCGAAGGTTCTCCGATTTCGGTTTTTGTTTAGTTTTGTTTTCAGTCTTGTAACTCTTTTTTAAGTGTAGAGAGTTGCTGCTTCTTCTTGTTGAGTTGTTTTGTGAGCAATTTATACGCCGGCGAGTTGCACACGTCTCAAACCTTTCCATTTCAAATGTGCCAAAAGTCAAAACTATTTACTTTCTTTTTCAAATTTTTTTAATCGAATAAATAACGATTTGTATTCATAAAAAATAAAAGTACATATGTATCCACACTAAATCGAAACTAAATTTGTATCTACGCAAGATGCCTTCTATGCGACAAAAATACCCTATTTTTGAAAGGTTAGAGTGCCACTTAGAGTACTTTTGTCATACAGAGAATATCTTATGTGGGTACAAGTTTAATTTCCATCTAATATAGGTACATATATCAGCGTTTTCATCTTTTATAGGTATAAATGGTCATTTATTCTTAATAATATACATAAATTTAAGTAAGAATTTAATTTTAACCGTGGAAAATAATTTTATTCTTACATGAAATATTATTTTAAAAAATTAAATTAAATGATTGTATAAAATATTATATATTGTTAATATATTAAAATTAATTTTTTTAATTAAATTATATTATTTACAAACTTTGATATTATATGCGAATAAAAGAAACTGATTCCTAATATTTCTATAGCATGGTTTTAAAAGAAAGGGGATGGGGGGGGGGGGGGGGGGGGGGAACTCTACACAGGCTGATATGCACATCAAAACTGCAGTTTAATTTAAGTTAGCTTCATCGTCCTTCTAGAATTAAATCATTTTCATTATGTAGTGACATTTATTTTGGTAAGAGAAAACAAATATTATTATTGTTAGTATGTAGTAGATGATTTTCTTAACTTGAACTATGGGGTGTATCATATATACATAACTGATTAAGATTATATTTTTGGTCAGAGAAAGAGTAAAATTTGTCTACTTTAATTCCCACTTTTAATACAAATATCATTGCTATTTTGAATGTACTTAGAAATTTTGTGGTTAAAGTGGTACGTCACCGGCTTTCTTGGTGCAAAACCATGATAAGTTGATAACTTTCCATATAATTTAATGGGTAACATTTGTTGATTTTGTTTAATTAATTAATTAAGCTTGGCCACATGTTATTTATTGTGCCTAAATGTTTGCACTACTAAAATGCAAAGTTGATGGGCCCGGTTTTAGGGAAAGAAAGTGGGTGGGTGTAACTATCTTAATTCTCAAGTGCAAAATGGAGTCATGCACCAAAACCACTCCGTGATTTTGTAATCAATGCATCAAGTAAAAACTAAAAGTTATTTACTATTACATCCTTATACTATATATAGATTGTACTGATCAATTTGGGTTGGTCGAGTGGTCAGTTTATTCGTCCGCTTAAATAAGTGCCGAGAGTTCGAATCTCGCCTTGTGCATGCAGCAACCCATTGGCCAGCGGTAACCTTTAAATGAAGTTCAAATCCAAAAATTATATATATATACATATATATATATATATATATATATATTGTACTAACTATTTGGTGACTAATAATTTTTAAAATTGTATTTAAAAGAGAAATTGAAAAATAAAAAACAGAAAACAAAAAACAGAAATTAAATTAAGTTTTTATATTATATTTGATGTAAAATATACTCGATTGAGTTATATCTCAGTATTTTGTTTGGTTTAAGATAAATATAAAAATTGAGAGATAAATTTAAAATTTAAAAAGCTAAATGAAAGTTTTTTTAAAAAAATATATTATTAAAATTTTAGTCATCATTTCTAAAATTTTTAGCTCTTTTTGTCTCTACTTTTTAGAGATATTAAAAGAACTAAAATTTTATATTTCATCCTCAAAAAACAAATACAACTTAATAGACATAATATTTTTGTTATTCATACTACCACTCATCAAAAGATTATCCACATTCAATCTTACAAGTTTTTCTAATTGATGTTTTCTCCCTTCTTCTCCCTTAGCTTTAGGTGATATCATTCTAGTGAAGAGACTGATAAAAAAATTACTCAATAAAAAAATATTTATAAACACTAGAAATTAGTAATAATAAAAATTACTTTATAAATGTTTTAGAACATTTAATAACCCTAAATTTTTAACATTCCTCTAGTATAATTGTCTTTGTCTCTTCTCTTTTCTGTATGTATTAAAAATATCACACGCTTAAAAGAGTTTATTTTTACACAAACACATATTATTTTTAAAATTTTAATACTTGTCTTTAAAATATTCATAATCGCGAATAATAAAGTCATAGTTCAATAACACATAGCATTACTATTTGGCAATATTTTTGTTGAAGAAGACGTGAAAGGCACTTCAAAGTTCTTCTCTATCTAATTTTGTAGAACTTCCAATTATATTATTGATTAAACATGTAACCAACTAACCAAAAACAAAGTTCCTTGCCCCCCTTTTCTTATCTTAAATTAAAATTAGTAAGTTTTCCAAAATATACCACTAGTGACAATTAAAAGAAGAAAAAAAAAGGAAAGTAAAGGTGTCATTGAGCCGTTGGGGGAGAATTTAGAATAGTCACCAAATCATTATAAAAAGAACTAAGAAGTGATGTTGGTAATGCATTTGACCAACTAATTTACAAATTTTATGCAACGCCATGTTGACTTTGATTTAATGTGTCAAAAGAACTATTTTTATTGATTTTTTTTTAATTTAAAAGGGCAATGTTTAGAATGTACCAAAAATAAGATTGAGAATGGTAGATGAAGATGGTTATCAGAATGAAAACAAAGACTTTAGGTAATCAAACTCACTAACAAAAGTACTGTCTTTTACATCCTATCCAATCAAATGCATCTACATCTTTTTCTATATATATTATTTGTCGTTATGCATAAAAAAATAATTTCTTGATCTCAACTCATATATCCGGTTAGTGATAAAAGGAAAAAAAAGAATGTTTTCAAAGCTCAATTCATTAATATTTTTTATTTTGAACACTACTAAAGATTGCTTGAAACAACCGAAAGAAGATTGCTTAAACTTTGGAAATAAAATAAGAAAAATAGGTTATAATCGGTTTTTGTTTTCATTTTAATATTTTATATTTTTATAGAATTTTGTGGGGGAAAAAAAACTGAAAACGATGAAAATATTTTTTTACCCCTTTTTTGTGTTAAAACATTGTTTTATTTATTATACTTTAGACTTGCAAGTTTAGTCAGATAAGTAAATGAATGTCATACATACATGACAATTATAAAGCATAAATTAAACCTATATTTATAGATTAATGGTCAAATTGATTTTCGAAAGATTGTATGATTGTCATTTTTGTTTTAAATTTTTTTTAATTAACTTAATCCTTAATGAGTTAATACTCAAAATAGCCCCTGAAATTTTGAGACAGACTCAATTTGACCTTCGAAATATCAATTGACTCAATTTGAACTCCCAAATTTAAATAAGTGACTCACGTTAGCCTTTCTGTTAATCTCTATTAATGGCACGCTTACCTGGAACGTTAAGTGACACGTGGGCTTGACAGGTGGGCTTATTAAACGACGTCGTTTTCTCCTTGGCGCATAATCTCTCTTCAAATGACAGTGCTTTCCATTTTGAGGTTAAAATTCAACAACACCAATGATCAAACCACTCAAAACAGGAAAATTCTTCTTCTTCTTCTTTATTCTCTCGCATGCACCATACTGTGGAAGATCAATGTCGCTGCTAGTGTAGGGCGCTGACAAAGCTTGTCACACGCATTCTCGTTTGCTAGTACGAGGAAGAAGAAGCTGTGCACCACTGTTTCTCCAAAAAAAGGTTAGTAACGCAAGCATTCTATGTTTGGGTTCAATGTTATGTTTTGTGTCTTCTCTTGGTTGGAATTTACAGGCCATTAATTTGTGCTCTATTTGATACTCAATGGATTAGGTCCATTGTGAAAGAAGATAGTTTTAGTTATTGATCCTCTTCTGTTAAGATTTTTTTTTTCTTTTAAAAGACTAATTATGGTTAACGTTAATTGTGTTAAAAGAAGAAAAGATATCTAAATTAGTCAAGTCTACCACTTCTTTATGTACCAGTTTCTGTCTATAGATAATTTTAATAGCTGAGCTTTTTTTTGAAAATATAAAATGAGAAATTCATGAATGAGTAAATAGATTATGCTTGTCAATGTGATAATGCGGAGCTATTAATTATGGATAACAAAAAATTGTGTAGCTGTTCTTACACGGATAAATTTTATATATGAATTTTTATATTTTATTCTGAAAAAATATTGATTGGCATGTTAATGTAGAATCATCTGATGCATGATATGAAAGGTCTTGGATATTGAAGTTAATTTGTTAATTGTTTGGATTATATTTGTAGATGGGTGATTTGATAATCATTGTCTGTCATCACAGAGGCAGCTTTGTTACAAAGAATGATGGTAGTGTAGTTTACAAAACGGACAATACGGATGAATTAACTAAACTAGATGAAGATAGATTGGATGTATTTTCACTGAAGGATTACTACAAGGAGCTACTGCAAATGCAAATGCACTCGATGATGGTATACAAATCGTGGATGCTCCACAGGCTTCGGAGATTGACATCACTCAACCCACGGTTTCACAGCCACAAATTATAAAGCAGGTACCATTATATAACACATTAATTAATTACATTTACGAAAATATCATGTGTTTATTCACCATCTATCAAATATTTCTAATTACATGTAGCAACTTCCAGTGTGAAACCAATGCAAGGAGCTAGTTTTGGGACAACGTCAAAGTTTACAGAATTTATGAAATTTGTCCCCCTCCAAGATAGAGATTAAATTATGTTGTCTTTTGTGGATAAATTGATAAATGTAATCCAAAGTGTGTGTTTTGAGGTTATTTTGTGGCTGTTTTGTGGCTAAAATTTGTATCAGTGGTTGTTTATGCTTTTTGTCATGTCTTGTATAGGGCTTTATTTTGGAACCTTTTAAATAGTCCTTTTGTTTTGTGACTGTGATGATGACATTCTAGACATCACTCTTGATTTATCATGTGTTACAATGGTCATTGTCATGACTATGATTGACCTATGAAATCAAATTCAAGGTTTATTATTATAACTTATTTTGTAATTTAGAGATTTGGTAGATAAATTACAAATTAGTTTATTATTGATATTTGCAGATTTGTAATCAGTCTCTTGTTTATTCTTACCATTTTATTTTTACAGATTTAGTCACAACTTTTAATTTACAAAATCATACCTGTTTGTAATATCCTTACTGAATTTATAGGTTTAGTCAAAATTTACAATTTACAAAATAGATTTGTATTGAAAAAAACATAATTGTAGTGACATTAATTCAATTTTATTCATCACTTTCCTACACCTAAGGCATAGCCAATGGCTATAACGACAAACAAAACAAGAAAAAAAACTCAAAATACTATTCCATACTTTTAAAATCCTAATTTCAGCTTCTATTACACTAATCTTCCAACACACGTTCATCTTCCAATACTCAATGGTATTTTCAGTTTCATGTCTGCCAGTCATGCCTTCTTCTTCCACGCTATTTGTCCACACAAAAAGTCCACACCATCTACTTCCAGAGGTCTATCACAACAAGAACTACAAAATAAATTATGCATGTATTACAAAAAGAAGATATAAATTCAAGAAGGAAGCAATTTAAGAACTCACATTATAGTTTGGACATCCAAAAAATGACCTATCTGGATTTGCTTCTGTTCCAGACCAACGAAGAATGGGACGCATTCCACAACCACACTAGTGTGAAACCTTTCCAGATCTAGCTCGATTTGGATTCCTATCCAAACTTCCATGTGAATGAGATCTGTTGTAGCTTCCGGAACCTTGGCTGGTGCTCCTCATCATCTTCTCCAACCCAAAGAATGATATCAACTTGGGAATTTGACACTTGTTAGGGTTTTATATTCATTAAAAGGGGGGCTAAATTGAGTCTAAAAGATTTTTTCCTATGTTAGCAACGTTTAATAAGGCCACCTGTCAAGTCTACATGTCACTTAACGTTTCAGATAAGCGTGCCATTAACGGAGATTAACAGAAGAACTAATGTGAGTCACTTATTCAAATTTGGGGTTCAAATTGAGTCTGTCTTCAAATTTTAGGGGCCATTTTGAGTATTAACTCCATTTTTGTCCCAAATTTTTTTTAATCAAATTAGTTCTCGAAAGATTTGAGATCAATTACGTTTGTCCTTCCATTTATGGGCTCACAGATTCTGTTAACGACAATACACGTGGACTGTTAAGTGACATCTAAGTAAGTCCAAAATGACGCCGTATTGCAAGAATCCCTATTACTAAAGTAACTCTCCCATTCCCCTTCTCCCTTTCACTTTTACTTACACTCTTCTCTTTTTCACCCAAAACCAACGAAGAGTCACCGAAACAGAGTGAAAAGAAGAAGCTGCTCTGATCAGTCGTGGAAGCAATAAACAGCGATGCCATTCACATTGCGATCGCTCCTCCTCGTCACGGTCTAAAGGTCACTAGTCTTCTGCGATGGTAGGCACCATCTCCGGTGAGAGGTAAGTTCTCTTGCGTGGCGAGTTCCTTCTCTATTTTTTTTTTCGTATGAATCATATTCGTTGATTTTGAATGTTGGTTTATTTTAGGTTAGGATTTTTGTGCTGGGGTAGTTGCTGCTAGGATTTTGCAATGGTTCAGACGTTTTGTATGTTGAAAAATTTTGGATGCTTTGTTTTGATATCGCCGAATACAATGTGTGTGGATAGATTAAAATTTTTGTTTTGTTTAGTTCATGTAAAAAGCAAGGTTTAGTGAAATGGTGTTCATTTTAGATTAAAGTAGTGATTGAAGTTTTGTTGCTGAAACATAAATAAATTGAACAAGAAAATAAAAATAATGAAAAGCAGAATTCACTCTCATGACTCACTGTTGCTATTTTTAATTTGTAGATGAAAAATCATCCAATGACATTTGTTTTTCATCATGGTGAAAAGTTTAAAAATGACAAAAGTGGATCAAAAATTTATGAACCAGACAATACAAAGGTGTTAGCGGGAGTTGAAGGGGATATGCTAGATGTTTTCTTCGTAAAGGGATATTACAAGAAGTTAGGATATTCAAAGGTAGATAATTGTTGCTGGAAAGTACCCAAAATGTCGCTTGAAGTTGGGTTGAGGAAGCTAGAAGTAGATGCTGATTTGTTGGAAATGGTGAAGGATTGTAAAAGAAATCACAATTCGATCAACATTTATTTTGTGCATAGAGTTTCAGAGCCACATATGGTGAAGTGTATGAGTGAGGATGATGATGAGTTAGTTATATTAGAAACCTAGAGCACTTGTAAACCCAAGGCCACAAATACTTTCCAGTTGAATAGGAGATACTGGTTAAGGTCCAAATCACAGCCACTGTCTCAACCCAAATCACAGTCCATGTTTAGGCCCAACAATACACTACCACAGCCAAAATTCCACCCCAAAAATACAGCCCATGTGTCATCCCAAATCACAATCCAAATCTCCACTCATGTCTCAACCCAAATCACAGCCTGAAACACAATTTATTCTTCACGACCAACCCTAAAATTATCATCTCAACCATCAAAGTCTTTTACCTAACCCTTAAAAGCTCAATCCCAACTACTGAAGACTCACAGCCAACCCTCAAGTTCTCACCTTTCAAGAAGTATGTTGTTGGAGATAAAAAAAGAACCAGTGAAGAAAACCAATGTGACAAAGACTGGTAGAGTTGTTACCCCAACTCTACTTCAGGAAGATATTGACTCTCATGATTCGTACGAGAGTACTGAAGATAGTCTCTATAAGCCTCCAAAAATTTTGGGAGATGGATATAAGAGTTCTAGTGATAGTGATAGTGGGGTTGTTGCTGTCAAGAATTCATGTTCAAAGAAACATAAAAACAAGGAGAAGTCTAGGCCTGCATCTCATAGATCCACTGATAAGGCAATTGATATGGATAACTCTAGTTATGAGGATATTGAAGATGATGAGATATCGGATTCAGGTGACATGCAATGAGCTTTGTTATATTATTTATAGTGTTGTGTTACAAATTTTATTTATGAAATTGATTAGTAAATACCTTTTATTATCAATTTTTTAGGATCAGAAAGAGGTGTAGAGTCCAATAGTAAATCTGATTGTGGATCCTGGCGCTCAGAAGATATGAATCAAGTGTTGGATTCTGATGAGGAGGACTGTGTGGTTTATCCACCATATAACGAGTAAGCCGGGTTTGAAGAGTTGAAGCTTAAAGTAGGTATGATTTTCAAGACAAAACTTAAATTTATGAATGGCATTAGGGACTGTACTATACAGTGGAATAGGAATATTGTTTTCAAGAAGAATGATAATGTGCGAGTTAGCGTTGTTTGTATAGGAGAAAATTGTCCTTAGGTAGTGTATTGTGCTTTGAAGAAGTCTGATATGTCTTGGCAGATTAAGACTTTGATGGATAAACATACATGTCCTAAGAGTAGGAGTAATAGGGTTGCTATTCAGGAGTGCACTTTAAAGAAGCTTGTTTCTAAACTAAGAAAACACCTAACAATGAAGCACAAAGAGATGTATGCATGGTTTATGAGAAAATGTAGCATACGGTTGAATAGTACATATATCACTAGGATATTAAGAAAAGTTAGGAAGGTTGTTGAAGGAGATGGGATTGCACAATATGGTCTGATTTGGGATTATGCCCATCAACTGTACACCACTAACCTGGGTTCCAACCACAAACATAAATATTATTACTAGGACAAACATGAAAATAAGCAACATCTTAACTACTCTAAATTCAGCTTCCAAACCACGCATTCTCCAACCTAGTTTCACTTTCCAATCTTCATGATAACTTTCAACTTCAAACTCTGCTTTTGCCCCACCATTTGCAACTTCAAAAACTTCATATTCATTATCATCTACCTAACTAAAGTAGTTATAGTGGTTGCTTTTATACACATGTCAAGTGAAAAATTAAATCTCATAATAATAGTCAAAGGGGATTCAAGAAACTATGGTTCATACCAATTTAAACTCACTTGATATCTTGGATAAGTGTGAAACAACCTTTTTGAATTTTTTGGTGTTTCAGAATTCTTGATCACAGTTTTCAGCCCACAAAAACAGGTTCTATCCATGTTTATCCTCTTTTTTCGAATGAAGAAGTTAGAGCCGAAGCAACCCACCGATCGCGGTGATAACCCACCACTTCGTCTTCCACCGACGCTCCTCCTCGTGGCTTCTAAATATGGATGATGTTTTTGCACCATTGCAACATTACTCCTTAAAATGGATTAATGTTTTCGTTCAATTTGGGGATTAAGGTTTATAAAATGGGGATAGAAACTATTTTGACATAATTAAGTGAACATATCTTATCAACTTCCAACTAGGTACATAACTATTAACATACTTGTCACTTAATGGTCTACGTATATTATCATTAATGAAATCTGTGAATCTATAAACAGAAGGACAAATGTAATTGATGTCAAATTTTTCGAGGACTAATTTAATTAAAAAAAATTTTTGAGAATAAAAATGACAATCATGCAATTTTTTCAGAGACCAATTTTGACCATTAATCCCTATAATTATATCCAATAAAGACTATAAAACTTTGAAAATTCAAGAACCTACCGACACACCACTTCTTTTGTTTCCGCTTATCATTATTTCAAGATTTTGTTTTTGGTCTGAAATATTTTTTTTTAATTTTGGGGGGAGGCAGGAAGATATTTTTTTTGTTGTTGCCAGAATGGTTTCAAGTTTTGAAATTAGTTGGTATCCATTTTTCTTTACTCGTTCCTTTATGTTGGGCCTATTGTATGGGCCTTCATCTTTATTCCTTGTTTCATAATAACGGGCCAAACAATTTTTCTTATGAAATGAATGCATCTATACAAATCTAGCATAAGCCAACCCTCAACTCACTCGTTCACTTAAAAAAGTTTTGAGGATTTGAATCTTATTTTGTATATACAAGTAATTTATTGATCAATAATAAACTCTTAAATAAAATTTAAATTTACAATAAATAAATTTTTGATTTGTCAAATTAAAAAATACCATAGATAACAAAAAAATTCCTGTCAAAACCCAAAAAGAAAATTGTAAGAACTTATTAACTTTAATTTTTAGAGTTAGAGTTCTTGAAACACACTTTTTTATTGAAAATGCTATTTATCTATGATGTTGCAAAATCCTAATATCTCCCTCTGACCCAAAAAGAGAATCTTAAGTTTTTATAATAATTTACACCTACAAGGTTTAAAGGAGACAAATCCAAATAATTTGTACTGAATTTTGGAAATATAAATTTTGTAATATATATAATTCTCACAACCTAATACAACCTTTTATTTTAATAACACATTTTAAACATTAAAAATGCAAATGGCACCTTGTTAATTAAATGACCATTTATTGAGAACGTGTTGGGTACGCTGGCAATAGTATTTTATTACTGTTGATGATATATAATTATTTAAATAAATTATTACGTGAGTCACTCAGATAAAGATGTTTAAAATATTTTTTTTAAAGATATTTTTAGTAATTAAAATTCAATATATATAATCGATTAAATTGTGTTATTTTAATAAATCTAAATTAATTATTTTTTTATAAAAAATATTAAAATAATTCTATTATAAAAAAATAAATAAAATAATTCTTATATATATATATATAATTTTGAGAATCCTAAATCCTAATTTCATGACGGCATAAAGAGAAAAGAAGGGTTAGGAGGATTTAAGTTGTCAAAATAATAATAATAATAATAATAAGAAAAGCATTTTAGTATTTTTTTTATTAGGGATATTATAGTCATTTTTTTATAAAAACAATATTAATTTAGACTGGTTTAAGATGTAATTCATCGATTTTTTTGTCAAATCAATTTATCTAATATAATTTTAATAAAAATAATACAATTTAATCAATTATATGTATTAAATTTTAATTATTAAAAAAATATTTTTAAAAAAATGTTTTAAATTTCTTTATTTAAGTAGTTCCAATTATAATTGTGGGAACGATGAAGTACATACATGTTTGTAGCAAAGGAAAGTTCTATTTTCAAGCCACTTAATTTAGAGCAACTTTTGCAATTATATAATTTATTATTATTTAGAAGTTAGAACAAGTGCAGATTAATAAAATGATTTTGTCAAAGATGATAATATTATAGCATATATAAAAGAAAAGATTCTTTAAAAAAAAAAACTACAGCTAATCACCCCATAAAGATATAGTTGCTCAAATTTGTTAATTTCAGAAAGAATAGAACTAACATCTATCAAACAACGACCATTGGACTCTCGTAAGTCAATATATATATAAGCAAATCTCGTCATTGGAATTTAGAAAATTATTTAATAGTTTTTTTTATTTTAATTTTTTTTATAGTATCTCCCTATCAAATAGGCTAAACGCGGCTAATGATTAATTTATTATTGATACGAGCTCTATTTATGAACTTGTAGTAGTCAATAACTTAAGTAAATGAATGAGTTAATAATCACTCCATCAACCTAAGTTAATTACTTAATAATAGTTTATAAATAATATTATTTATTGGATTAAACATATAAAATGGAAGTAGTTTGAAAAAATATCACTTCGCAATAACGTATATTGTGAAATGGTCTCGGTTTTGCGAAAATTAATTCAAGTTTCGCAATAAAAAAATTGCAAAATAGACAATTTTTTTCCCTGTGCAAAATAAGTTAAAATCGCAATAATTTAGCGAATATTAAAAAAAATATATTAAGAAATATAAGAAGTTAATAAAATATTTGTATAATATGTACAATGAAAATATAGGAATATTCGATTAAGTGGGATATCATATATTTATTATCTCTCGTATTCGGATGATTATTCTGAATAATAATATATTAATTATTTGAATATGGTGCAATTAGCTGGGGATCGGAAGCTGAGAATTGAAATTTTGATAAAGACATGTTTGTATGTACAGTATTTAATTTTGATATGGAACTATGAAAGGTGTTGAACCGGAATATAGGAAGGGAGGGTGTTGAACATGGATGTGGTGTCAGGAAGGAAAGGAAATCGGACCGTGCGAGAGACCACCATCAATTCGGAGAGTACGAGTTGTGTGTGACCATCAACTCGGAGGGTACGAGTTGTGTGTGACAAAGCGGAGGGTCCGAGTTGCTGCATGTTGGACACGCGGCACTCAGACGTTGCTCCCCAGACGGTGCCCCACATACAAGGTTGGTGGATGCGAATTAAACTCTCACCATCCGAGTTTCACCTTTGAGCCCTCACTTTCCATTCCCAAAACTCCATTGCTCTTCTTCATCCCTCTGTTGTTGGTGCTTTGCATGCTGGGGAGAAAGGAAAGATGCCCAAAAAAAATAAAACGAAAGATGTTGATCGTCCTGAGTTGCATATTATACACTATCTCAGTGTGCCTGATTATGTAAGTTTGTTATCATTTTTTTTAATTTTTATAATTATAATTATTATTGTTAAAATTTTAGTAGTTATTATCATTGTTAGGATCTGAACTTAAAAATATATATAGAATAGTTAGGAATAATTTTAATTTTTTTTAATTTTTTCACTATTTCTGTATGAAATTTATTATTGTTAGTATGTTAATGGTTTTGCTGTATAAATTGGCTTGTTGTTATTGTTGTTGCGGTGATTAAAATAAAAACGTAGGATTTTTTTTTATTTGTTTAATTTTTTTTGTATAATTTTCAGGATTTTGTTTTTATGATTTTTAGAATTTAAGAAGTGAAATATTATTAAAATAGTTAGAAAATAAATTTTAAAAATAAACAAAGAGTGCCGAATTGTTAATACTTTTTGGATACAGTATGTTTTTTTTTGAATAAATTTATAAATTCTTAATTATTTATAATTGTTACTGTATTAGTAAATTATTGTTGTGGCTACAATAAAATAATAAAGAGGTGTAGAAAATGATAAATAAGAACTGCATAATAATCGAAAGCGTGTTACTTTAATTAATTGTAATTATCATTATAAGAGATGTTAATTAATTATTATTGTTAACAGAAAACGAATTTAAAAAGATATTTACGATAATTGTTAATGTTTTTTAAAATTTTGAAATATATGTTTAAATTTATTTAAGTAATAGGTAACATGTTAATATTTAAGCAATAGTGTGTGAGTTGACTAATGACTTGTTTTGTTTTTTTTAGAAATTAAGAATGTTGACCTGTGACCATCCACTTCCCCCGGATCGGTACAACAATCGGGTGGAAGACCACTTACGAGTTACTGGCTTCTATCATGCATCTCAAATTGGTGTCGTACAAAATCAGAAAGCACTCGTGAATGCTCTAATAGAACGGTGGCACCTTGAAACACATATGTTTCACCTTCCAATTGGTGAGTGTGCCGTAAGTCTTGAAGACGTGGCTCTAATTCTTGGTCTCCCGACGGATGGTCTTCCAGTTACTGGGATGACAATGAGTAGCTTCTCAGCGTTGGAGGCAGAATGTTTGCATCAATTTGGAGTGGCACCGAGTAAGGTAAAGTGTAGAGGATGTTGTATAAAACTGACTTGGCTGCGAGACCTAAAAGAAAACATTCAGTTGACTGATGACTTAAGTATACAGAGGTACGTGAAGTGCCATATTATGTTGCTGATCGGGACGATCTTGTTTGGGGATAAATCTGGGGCAGGTGTGCACTGGAAGTTTCTACCCTTGCTTCGTGACTTTGCCAGTATTGGACATTATAGTTGGGGTTCGGCTTGCCATGCACACCTCTACAGGGGGTTATGCAGGGCATCTCGTTATAATTGTAAGGAAATAGATGGTCCAATAACACTTTTGCTTGCTTGGGCTTGGCTCCGACTGCCATATCTGTCGCCGATCCCGAGAGAGCCCCACAGCTTTCCATTAGCCAACAGGTAATGTCATGTTACAATCTACTCGTAGCTTTACATTTTAAATTCAGTTTATCTAATTGAATATGTGATATTAGGTGGCGTAACTGGGAGCGTGGTGATCGACGATATAGGTATTTGAATCTAGCTCACTTTAGGAAGGCCTTTGATGAACTCCAAGAAGGTCAGGTGTGGTTTACTTAAATATTTATGATTTTGGGTCATTTTAATTAGGCATTTTTATTGTTATTGATGTTCTGGGTTGTATTCATGAGTATCTTTTATTTTTCCCAGTTTGTGTGGGTTGCGTATGCTGTGGACCGCGTGAATCCGAACATAATTCCTCCTGAGATTTATATGCAATCGGTTGTGTGGTCTGCTACTGTTCCGTTGGTGTCATTTGAATGTATCGAGTGGCATGCTACCGACAGGTACATGCGACAGTTCGGTTTCGTTCATGAAGTACCTCAGCAGGAGCAGAGTCTTGACAAGGCGCATGGAGAAGTACTGACTGGTCCTAAGAATCTTAACTGGGCCACAACACCGACTCATTCAAGTTGGGTTATGCATTGGACAAACAGGTATCACTACGTTCTTTCTGAGCTTCCCATGCCTTCATAGCATCCATTGGAAACTTATATGTACTGGTACCGGTCAAAATATGGTAACCACTTGAACTTGTCGAATCTTGTGGGTCAAGAAAGTGATGACGATAATCAGGATATGGATGAGGGTAATCAGGATATGGATGATGGTGCTGAGGGTATGGATGAGGATAGTCAGGATGGGGATAATGACAATGAGGAGCTGGAGCCATAGCCAGTGCCGCCTCCTAGTTCGAATCCAGTTCCACTAGAACAACCTCAGTTTTCAGGCCAGTATGTACCTCAGACACAGTTCTCCCCGTCCGTTCCAATGCCGCAACAATATTGGGGTATGTCACAGTTTGAAGCAGGAGAAGGAGGTTCTTTTAGTCAGTTGCTTGAGTTCATGGGTGCAGATGCTGGACAAACACAATATCCCAATCAGCCTGATTTCTTGGCAGGTAGGTATTCATTGGATGCAAGGCTCCCGTGCCATACCTCGTCGGTCGCTTCTGGAGGGTTCGTATCTGTCGATTCTAGTAGAAGTGTAGGTGGACGCGGAGTTCTTAATAGTCAAAATCCTAACCGTGTTGACATGGGACCACTTCAAGAAGATGATAACCCACTCGAGCAAGAGACTAATGCATATCTAGTAGATAACTCGGATGACGAGGATGATGATGACGAGGATGAAATAGAGGAGTTCGATGAGGATGAGGAATCCCGCAATGATGATATTATGCTTCGTATTTTCCTTTACATATTCGATTTTATGTTCATTTTGTGTTCATACGTGGTATCCATGTTGGTTTGAGTGCATTAATTTGTGTTCATAAGTGGTATCCATATTGGTTTGAGTACCTTGTGTTACAATATTTAGTTGTTATCATTAATTTGTATTCATAAGTGGTATCCATGTTGGTTTGAGTACCTTATGTTACAATATTTAGTTGTTATTATTAATTTTATTTTTCTATTATACAGGCGGGGCACAAACTCCGGATGACAAAGGCAAAGGTTACAATCTGAGGATTGATCCACCACGTCGTAGCGCTAATCGCTACACGCCGTCTGTGTTAAAAAAGGCCGCGAAAAAATGCAAGAACTTCGTGAAAGATGTAAAGTGGTCAATGAGAAAGTAGTTGTGGTGTAATAGTCTTATTTATGCCTTAAAAAATGTCTACAATGTCTATGGTTATTCGCATGTGTTGGGCATTATGTATGCATGACTTGTATCATTTAGGGTTTAGGGTAATTATGTATTAATACTGATCTGGAGTATGGTTTGTTTAGAGTAACTATGTATTAATAAATTTGGCTACGGACTATGTTTTAGTAGATTGTTTGTTTAGAGTTTTTATGTATTTATGAATGTATTGAAGGGATTAAATATGTCGACTATTTTTCTTTATGTCAGATTATAAAATGTTACAGATGGAGAGTAAGGCTGGGTTGCCATAGTTTATAACACAACACAGAACAGGTTACATATAACATACTTGCTTAATTCAAATTCACAACTCATGACAAACCATATATTGCCACATAGATAATGTCACATACATAATGTCAACGCAGAATAAGAATCTACTAATGCTCTCTATTGGCATTTGCACCACCTTGCTGACGGCATCTGCCACGGCTGTGCCCCTCAGCCCCACAAAGTGTACATCGCCTAGGCCGACGTAACATCCGTGTGTCCATCTCGTTCAAGAATCGCGTCATTTTTGGGCGACCTTTCCCGAGGCGTCTCAAGAACGGATTTGGGATGAACCGAGGTCCGTTGTAAGCAGGCCATGTAGTAGGGTTACCTAATGGCCTAAACCTTGCTCGGTACACCCGCCGAACTTGGTCCATCTTATACACATCATGAACATACACTTGCCAATCCAGTCGCTGGTTGGCACAACATGCAAACACATGTCGACATGGGATCCGGTCCACCTGGAACTCACCACAGTCACATCGAAACCCACGTAGGTCCACTGCAAACTCCATTCTACTTGGCATCTCACGCACCTCAAAGACCTCGTTCTGCTGGTCAAAGCAACTAACCTGAATGTTTCCTGACGCAAGTCGGTTTGCATGCAACTTCGAGGTAACGACATCGGAAAACACATGGCCAGCATTAATCCGGGCTTCCGCTTCCGCTCTTTTTCGGGTAAACAACTCGTTCAGCCTGTAGAATGTTGCCTTCACAAGGGCAGTCACGGGAAGATTGCGTGCACCCTTCAATACTGAGTTGATGCATTCCACTAGATTTGTCGTCATATGACCCCATCTATATCCACCATCAAAAGCCAACGCGTACTGTTCCCGGGGGATTCGGTTTAACCAGTCAGTGTATGCCTCGCCCCGTTCTCGTAAACGTTGGTAACGCACCTCGTACTCACGCACCGTCCTCGAATATCCTGCAGGATAGAAAGAAATTATTGAGACAATATTGGTGAACACACTCATTCAATCGAACTCTGATATTAAATTAATTAGCTACTCTGATAGTTACCTATGTTGACGACCAGTTTCTGCAAGTACGGCGCTTTGAATTTCCTCAAAAAATTCGACTCTATATGCCTGATGCAAAACATATGAAAGGCTCTCGGAGGTGACCAAGTCCCATTACTCCTTTCCACAGCTGCATTTATGGATTCGTGACGGTCGGATATCAGCCCCACACCATCCCGAGTGACAACGTGCTGACGAAGGTTACTCAGAAAAAAGTGCCACGCATCTGAAGTCTCTCCCTCCACAATTGCAAACGCAATTGGGACGATATTGTTGTTGCCATCCTGTGACACTGCCACTAGTAGACAACCCTTGTACTTTCCGTACAAGTGAGTCCCATCGACCTGGACAACTGGCTTACAATGTCTGAAAGCTCTAATGCAGGGGTAATAACTCCAAAAGACACGATGCAATACCCGAATATCAGTCACCAAGTCATCACCTTGATATGCAGGCATAGTCTCAAAATGAACAACAGCTGACGGCTCCTTGTGACACATGGCCTCAAACCATATAGGCAACGCTTCGTACGATGCCTCCCAGCCTCCAAATATTTTTTCCACTGCCTTTTGCTTAGCCAACCATGCTTTCCGATAGCTAACAGTGTAGTTGAACTTTGATTGCACCTCTGCTATAACCGATTTTACCTTTAAGGCGGGGTCAGCCTCAACCAACGGCTTAATTGCTTCTGCAATCGTTGTTGAGTCCAGCTTAGAATGATCCTGAGAAATTGTTGCTCTGGTACATGTGTGACTGCCATTATACCTCCTTATAACCCAACAGTACTTCCGGCTGATCATGCTAACCCGGATAAGCCAATCACATCCTGACCCATACTGTATACACTTCGCATAAAATGTCAACGGCTCAGACTCATACACCCGATAATCTACGCTTCTTCGTATAGTATACTCTTTTATCGCCTTAATAACAGCGTCCCTCGAACTGAATTCCATCCCAACGGCAAATTCACCATCTGCGACAACAAGAATTTCTGCGGACAGCCATACAACAAATTTTAGAAACATAAATATTTAAACAATCGAAAATAAAGGTAAAACAAATGATGACTACATCAATTATAATAAAACCCTCCAAGCTAATTATTTTTAACTAATTTACTAATAGATATTTATATTCAACTAATCAACTAACAGATCCTAATTTTAATTAAACTAATTTAGTAGTTATATTTACTTAATTAACTAATCAATTCCTATTTATATTCAGTTAAATTTAATTTAAAGAACGTCAGATTTAACAAATTTTAATTTACCTAACTTACCTATATTGACTTAATAACTTCGAATTTAACCAATTTTAATTAATTTAATTTACTACTTATACTTACTTAATTTACTAATCTTTGCCTATTTATACTAACTTACATTTAATTTAACTAAATTTAACCCGGTTAACAAATTTTAATTTAACTAACTTACTTATATTTACTTAATAACTTTCAATTTTACCAATTTTAATTAAACTAATTTTCTAGTTATATTTACTTAATTTACTAATAAATTCCTATTTATATGGACTTAATTTTAATTTAACTAAATCTAACCAATTTAACAAATTTTAATTTAACTAATTTACTTATATTTACTTAATAAATTCCAATTTAACCAATTTTAATTAAACTAATTCACTAATAAATTTCAATTTATAATTACTTAATTTATTAAATTAACTCATAATTATGGAGAATCACGTACCAGTATTGATATAATCCGGAAACTCCAGAACATGCATGGCTTCCAAATCCAAAACTCGCATGAATGATGGCTCCTCAAACGGCACATCGTTTGCCAGAGCAGTTGCGACATCAGACACATTCGGAGCGATAGCTCCGTCACCTGGAACCTCATCTCCATCTGGACCAACAACTTCGTAGTTGCTTTCGAACTCTTCCTCGCTATCATTATTGTAATCCTCCCGTAGAATATTACGATCGGCCTCACATTGCTCAAACTCCACATACAACTCGATGAACGATAGTTGTCTCCGATTTTCAATATACATGGAAAACATATCTTGCATGCTCACTTCGTCCGTTACATATTTCGTTTGAAACTGGACGAATCCACCAAACACTTGTATAGGATTTCTGTATAGAATACATGATATCCTTCTTGCCCTCTCAGAATCAATCCTTTCACATATCACACCCTTTAACTCTTCAAATGAGATTGTAAAAGGAATCACCAGATCTAACGGATTCTCACAAACAAATGTTACTCCTTCAGATGTTTGTAACAAAATCTGACCAAAATAATACACCTTCAATAACACTCTATCACTCATTTCTCTCAATCACATTAACAACCTCATAAACTTGAGTTTCAGATTTTTTACTACTTTACTAAACAAGAAACGAAAGAGATGAACTAAAAATCAGAGGACCGTCGAAGAAGGAGAAGAAGACGATGCGAGAGTGATTGCTCTGATATGCATTTTCACCAACTTTATTAAAGTCCCAACCAAATCGGACCATGCGATTCCCTAACTGAATTCAAAAAAATAATATAATAAAACATGTCGGACCCTCCGATTTCACAACGCAAAAAAAAAAAAAAACCATCAACTCGGATGGTCCGATTTCCATCATCCAAAAATTCATCATCTCTCCTTCCGCATATCGGACCTAACGATTTGTATCAAAACACCAAACTCAAACAACTCGTACCATTTGAGTTGTAGCACCTGACATTAAGGACAAAAGCTGCCCCACAATTGTGTATTGCGCTCCCATGCATCCATATCCATGTAACACACACAAAGGCTCCATATCAATAAAAATGAGCCTATGTATGTATGTAACTCTCAGATTCATACTTTATAATGGAAAACAGCACTAATAAGTAATAAGTAATTAATAACTAATTAACCAATCAGACAAAATTCAATACTATGACAATTCAATCATTTTCGTGAATCCTATATGTAAGTTCCAATATTGCTCACCGCCAGAACTATTAAGATATTAATGATCGAGATATTGTTTTAGTCATTGTCTTTGTTAATTTTTGTTGTTAGAGGTTGTCTTTGTAATATATATATACACCATACCTCAGAGAGAAAACAATTATAAAACGACCACAAACTATACATGTGCATCTATACTAAGCTAACCATCTATTACAAATAAAGTATTTATATTATTAATTAGGTACCAAGCTTATTTCGGTGTACCTATATATTTTTAGAGACGATAATAATGATATTTATTGTTAAATATGGTTTATTTTTTTTAAATTTATAATTAAAATTTTTTTTGAAAAAACTATGTTTATTGTACATATATTTTTATGTACTCATATATACTATTTGTAGATCTATATACTATTTTCTAGACATAAAAGCGCGTGTCTCAAAAAAACTTAAATAGAATTAATTGAGGGTTAGACGAACTTGTCAATTTTTATAGAGTTCGTCAGGGTCCAACAAACTTATTTAAATGCCCAAAAAAATCATATTTAGAGAATTAAAATTCAAAACTCATGTTTGAGAAAATAATAATTTTTTATTTTATAATTGAAAAAAATTCTTATTAATTATTAGATATATAATAATTCAAGTACCTATTTTATCAGTTTAAATTTAAAAAAAAAATAATTTTATTAGTATCAAAATTTTGATAATATAAAAATCTATTGTTCAATTTTTGTTTACTGAAAATAAATTCTTTCATTTATATATATTTTTGTATTAATTTAAATATTTTTAAAAAATTGTTTCATATATATTACACCTATATCAAATTTTTTTTACTATATGCTCATCCATTTTTTGCGGTCCTTTTCCTTGTCGATATAATGAGATTTGCATGCATGCTAGACGAGAGTGACTTGAACATATATATCACATTTGTATATGACATTTTATTATTTATTTGCTTTTGTATTTCATATCAACGAAGAGGGAAAAAAAATTGGCACTCACGCATCCACAAAGTTAGTGACAGAACTTGAAACAAAATTTTGGGGGTCAGATAAAAAATAATTATTAAGATATTTTTTATATGAACCTCATTTAAAATAAATTCGTCTAACCTCACTATAAGATTTATATATATTTGTAGGTATTTTTTAGAGGGGGTTTTTAAAAACCTCTGTAATTTATTTTATATGTGGCATTTTGATAAACTCCCACTAAATACCTAACAATAAAATCAATTACCACATAATTAAAATTTTTTCAAAATCCAAGAAACACTCGAAGAGAAATAAGAGAAGGGTGAGAGCTCACCGAAACCCTAAGCTCACTGTAGACATCTCCACCGCCGTCTCCATCGCCGCCGTCACCGCCGTCGCGGCCGCTAAAGTTAATCTCCTTTCTGATTCTGCTATAAAGCTACTGAGATTGAGCTAAGGCGCTTCCTTCATCAACGCGTTTTCAGATCTAATTGCAATGCCCAAGCCTCTGAGATCGAGAGAAATCGCTTCTTCGGTTAACTCTCCTTGGGCAATGACGCTCGTGTTCTCCATCGACATTCTATCCTTTCTGTACGCTCTTCTTTTCACTCATTCTCAATTTCTGGTTCTCCCTCTCTTTTAACTTTTTATTCATTTTCTTTGTTTTTAATTCTCAGATTCTGCATGATTTGTTATGTGATATAGCATTCGATGAGTTTTATTATCTATTGATTGATAACATTGTTTCAAATTCTCAAGCACTCCAAGTGTTCGATGAATTGTTTATTCTCTTAATTGAAATCCTGATAAATTGATTTGCTAATTTTTGAATTTTGATTTCACGAAACTCTTTCACTTTGATAATAATGTATATATTTGAAATCCTGATAAATTGATTTTATTTAGAAACAGCTATGTTGCTTGAATCTTAGACTACAGTGAAAATCCATGTGAGCATGAATAACTTTACCTTAAATTCTCTTGTATTTGTGTTTATTGTTCTGTTCTCATCATTTAGCCTTTGAGGTGAAAAATAAAAGAAAGAAAGAAAGATAAGAAGAGATACTAAGTGTTTGAGACTCTACAGAGGCTAGATCCTTGAAGTACTGAAAAACTGGTTAGAGAAGAGCACTCAAGTTGTTGTCACTAATGACGAGCGTATATTAGGACTAGGAGATCTTGGTTGCCAGGTAAACATAGATACTGATTGTGGTTTCTTTCTTATTTAATTTGAAGTTTGTTGTTTGAATTTCCCATCATCAATGCATCTCTATCTAGTTTATTTTGATATATTAGTATTTGTATATATTTTATTTTGCAGGCTGTTGTTTTCACAGATATTAGTCTTGAGAAAGCTATTAAGTTCAATGATTTTTGCCACACTCATCAGCCTCCTATTGCTTGTATCAAAACTGAAGTTAGAGGTCTTTTTACAGAGGAAAAGCCAGTTCTGGACTCGAAACTTTGGCATGCATGTGCTGGTTCCCTTGTTTCTTTACCTGCAGTTGGGAGCCATGTGGTATACTTTCCATAAGGTCATAGTGAACAAGTATGTTGAAATATGATATTATTATCATTATTATTATTATTATAAAGTGATGATCATTTTTCTGGGCTTGAAGATTGTTTCTTGCCTCTTGTCTCTCTATCTTGTATTCTTGTTGCCTTAGCTTAGCATGATCTGATTTAATCCTCTTGGAAGCTCTAATTTAACTAGGCTGATTTTTTCTAATTTTTTCAGGCGAAATTTCTAATATGTTTCAACTTAAATATTTTTAAGTTGGTTGATATTTCTGAGTGTATTGAGGCACAGTTATCCAATCACAGATCCTGATGTGGAAGGTAATTAATTAAATTTGTCCACGTAAGTTAAATTCTTAACGAAAAATTATTAGGATTCTCAGTATACATTATAACTCTTACACTGATATATTAATTGAATTAAAAATTGTTAACGAGTGTTATAATAAAATTACTTTAACCTATGTGGCATAAATTGATTGGAGTTATGTTACTCTTAGAGCACCTAATAACAACTCATTTTCTATAAAGATACGATTAATTCATCCATATTTATATTAACACTTATCAATTTTGGATGTTCATATATATATATATATATATATATATATATATATATATATATAGGGGAAGCATTGATTGAATTTTTGAGGGCCCTCAATGATTCCAATAATCAAATTAAAGATTGGAATAGTTTTTTTGTGAGCCCCTGCTATAGTTGGTCTAATGTTGATTGTAGCAACAAACATGTTATATCTCTGTAGGTTCACAATCTGTATATATATTCTTTCTTTCTTTTTTTTTTGTGTTCCCTTTCTTTTTCTTATTTGGTTTTGAGTTTTAACAATGCATTAGTTGCTTCTTGCAGGAACTTGGCATCAAAAGAGAATTACTTATCTGGACATATTCCAGATACAATTGCAAACCTTACTGGATTGGCAGAATTGTAAGAACACTATTCTTGATTACATGAAACTTATCCTTATATTGTATACACTATGACGCTTCTATATATTTTATAAATGTTTTTTACTTCACAGGGATCTTTCATCTAATGGTCTTACTGGAACTATCCCAATGCCACTCTTTTCAATTCCAATATTTAAGTAAATCTCATTACAACTTCATATACAACTTGTTGAGTATTTTCTGACTTTCAATTAATGTCCCTCTAATCTTCATTTTTATTGTATTTTAATTTTCAGTTTTTCGAACACACTTCTTTGTTGCGGCTCTAGCTTGGATCAGCCTTGTGCTTCTAAACCTTCACTTCCTGGTTTGTTTGCATAAACTTCTATGTTTTGTCCACATAGCTTTAACTAATGTTTAAGAAAGAAGAAGATGTGCTTATATTTTTCCCTCTTATTGCAGGTTCAACCAACAAACCAAAATTTGTAAAGATTGTTGGTTTTGCAAGTTGTGGTTTATTTGCACTGATAATTCTTGGGGCTATCTTTGTATATAGATACAATCACTTGCACAGACATAAAACTGATGTCTTTTTTGATGTTTCAGGTAAGGAAAAAAAAGCATTCCCTTCAATGCAAGTTTCTTTTCTAATAGCACACATTAATAACAAGTAAACCACAAATTTATTTGCTAATAAAGTTTGAAATGCTGATAATTTCGTCCTGAAAGAATGAAAAGCACATGATACTTGAAAGGCACCACTTTGTAAAATTTCACATATCCACATTATTAAAAATGAAATTTTCACATACTAAAATTTTGTTAACTAAATTGTCAGCCTATAATATGCCTCTGTCAATTATTAATTAAAATGCAAAAAAACATTTGTGCATATATATGTATATGAATGATTTTAGATACCTTCAAAGCATCATAAATGTGATGGCATCTAAAAAACTTATAACAGAAGTTAAGTACCTTGTGAAATTTGCAGGTGAAGATGAGAGCCAAATTTTATTTTGGCAACTGAGAAGATTTTCATGGCATGAACTGCAACACGCGACTAAAAATTTCAGCAAAAGCAATGTAATTGGCACAGGAGGATTTGGAAAAGTTTATAAAGGAGTACTCTCTTTTTTTAGTTCTCAGGTCAGTTTGGGCATCATGCCCAGTTTTTACTTTAACACCCTTTTTTTTGGAATATATGTATTTTCATAATTTTTTCAGAAAGATCAAATTTTGTATCAGTTAGTTATTAGTTGATGTATAAAAAATCTGGTATTATATTGTTGTTGCTTAGTCAAGTCTGATCTAATTCTATCTATTTAATTATCTCATCTTTATTGTTTAGAATATCATCGAATAGATGTACTTTTCACTATGTTAATTGTTTGTGTTTTATTTAATGATAACTTAGGATCAATCTCATCCTTGTGTATCTATTTTCTTCTCCCTTATTGTCAAGATTGCATTATTATTGGATTATGTTTATACTTTGCATCATTACTTCATTTTTAGTTCATGGATAGTAATTTTGAAGAGAGGGCAAACTACAACTATACAAACACTTATCTGTTTATATGTTATTATTTTTGATCTAGTATTGCTTAATTTGAAATGGCGCAGGTATGAGTTTCAAGGTCCACCAGATGCATTCTCTGCTTCAGTTCATGAATATAAAATACTCTCTAAAAGTCTTTTGGGATTGCATTCATATTTTCATTTTGAGATTTTTATGTAATTAGATGATATTGAAATATTGAAGTTGTTTTATTTGACTTTTTAAAGAAAAACAATAATAGTTATGTAGAAGAATATCATATGGAATTATGTTTGAAACTATTGACATTGCGAATTTTTTTATATATAGAGTTATGTCTTATATTGAGGAATTGTGTTATAAAAGATTTAGTTTTTGAATTTTGATATTAAAAAATAAATTTTTAATTTGAGAATATGTAAATAAGATGAGATTAATGAATGATTTGAAATTAAAAATAAATAAATACTTACGGGGTTTGTAGAGGTTTGAAAATCTCATAAAATAGTTTATTTTTGTTAAATTAAAAAATCAATTTGTGGGGGTTATAAACTGTCACAGAAGTAATTTAAAACTGTCACAAAAGTCTAATATAAAACTCCCACTAAACATATACAAAACCCCCACTGAATAAATTGTGGAGGTTTTTAAAAACCTCCACAAAAGACCTCGTGGCACCTCAAATTTTGGGGGTTTTAGAAACCTCCACAAACTATTTGGTGGGGGTTATAAACCTCCACAAATAGGAAAAAAAACCTCCACAAATAAACAAAAATCTTGTAGTGCCTTATCTTTTTGATTTGGGTGATATTGCCAAATTTAAAGTCGTTTTTCAATGTCTCATTTCAAAAATTTAAAATTAAACTTATCAGATGTAACTTTTTGAACTTTTAAAGGTTGTATCTCACTTTTTTCGTGATGCATTAAAGTAAAAGAACTATCTATAAGTGTTGATATTGTAAAAGTTATATGTTCTCCTTCTTAAATATTAGTCTTTCTCTTAAAAAATACATGAATTCTTTAATTTTTTATTATTATTTTATATAAAATTTTGAATAATATATATCCTATAAAATATATAAAGAAGAAGCTAGAAGAACAAATATTAAAATTTATAATATTTATTGAATTTTTTTTATTAATTTATACAAATACAATAATATTAATACTTATTGAATATTCTATTATTTTTTATTATATAAAAAATTAAATTAAATAAATAATAAAATATAAAATGATATTAAATTAAATAAATAAAAAATATCTAATTTTTTATATTTAAACTTAAAGATAGAGAAAATGTTACTTATTAAATTTATTAGATACTTTAAGTTATAATAAAATATTTAAGCCAATTAAATTATTTTTTATTTTTTAAAAAAATACTATTAATTTTTTTATAAAAAGTTTAGGAGGTCATACCTTATTTGAACTAATCTCCGCCCCTGCACAAAGTATTATATTCATTAGGCGTTATTTAAGAGAGAGTGAAAAGGGGATTCAAAGTTTTTCACAGTGTTGAATAGCAAGTTGCATTGCTAGAAATAACATCGTTAATTGTTCATTCAAAAACATTCTTTACCGTAATATTACTCAAATATATATTGTTATTATCTAAAATATTTAAGTTAGTTATATAAAGTATATAAATAATGAGTAATGCTAGTTAATCAATGACTTTTTTGAACAACATAAATAATCTATCTAAATTTTAATATTAGAATAATCATCTACACATCTAATAAAATAAACATTTAATACATTCATTGTTTATATTGTTTAATATTTTTCATATACTTTTCCATAAATAATTATCCAGGCTAGAGCCTCTCTATTAAAGGTCAGATTGAATCAAATCCATGTTGGAATAAAACAAGCATAATATATGTAATTTAAAAATTAAATATGGATATAAAAAAATAGATATTGGAATGAGTAGATCGAAGACGGTGTGTATGTAGGGTTTTGTAGAAGCAAGAAACGGTGGTGTATGTGTGTTGTAGCATGGAGTGTAGACAAAGACTAATGATGATGAAGTCATCGGAGATGTTTGATTCGAAATTGAAACATTTATTTCATGTCCCAACTTGCTCAAAATCTATGTTCTTTGCACCTTCTCCATCTTATATTTTAAACGTGTCAATGAATTGAATCAACTGCTTACTACTCCAATAATTATAAGATTGAAAAACGGGGTGAAATGATTTTCATTCAGAAAACGATGAATGTGATAATGAGTTAATAATTTGGAAGAATAATTTAGCAGAGATGAATATGGAAGATTATGATTAATTAATAAACCATATGCATGTGGCTTGTGAGAATTGATCAAAAGGGTTATGGGAAGAGTTGACCATTTTTGTAGTAGTTAATTTAATTAGGTCATATGTACAATATTACTAATTTTATAACGTCACATTCTTCATATCACATTGGCTATAATTAATTAATTAATTTAGTGTACTTTTTAATGGTTGCTATTATTATTATTATTATTATTATTATTATTATTATTATTATTATTATTAAAGTTTAGCTAACATGTGCCTCAAGGACACATAATAAAATTACAAATTAATAAAAATGATTACAAAGTTCTTACAATTTATACTGGTTAATGTGCTAATAAGCTTAATTTCTGCTAATATCTTTTATCTATACGGACAATTAATGTTAATCTTAGTAATTATGAGTTAATGATAAAATTAAATTTTGAAAGATGAGTTATTTTTCAATTTTATTTTTAAAAAATTTTATTAATTAAATTAGTTTTTCAATTATTTTTGTCCTTCTTTATAGTCATTCAATTAATTATTTCCGTCAACGATTGATGATATAAAATGTTATTTGATACATACATGATACCTAGTATGTCCAATTGGACACTAAATAAATATTTTTATAAAAATTTATCAATTTAGTCTATTTTTTAAATTGAAAAACTATATTCTTAATATAATCTAACGATACTAAATTGATATATTTTCATAAATATATTTGTTCAACGTCTAATTAGATATGTTAGGTGTTATGTATGTCTATATCATTAATTGTTGACAAAAATTGATATGTGAGTGACTGAAAGACAAAAATAATTAATTTATAATTTTTAAAAAACTAATTTAATTAATAAAATCTTTCAAGAACGAATTTAAAAAACAAGTAATCTTTTAGGGACTAATTTAATAATAATAATAATAATTTTTCCATAGGGCATTTTTGGTGAGATAACAAGTGCTAAAATACTTGAATAAGAATGAAAAAAAAAAGTCACGTTAATTAATTTTCTCTATGCTACTTTAATTTATTATGATGATGTAATTATTAGTCAATAAGTAAGAAATAAACAATTACGGTAAAGATTATTCCATTAATTATCAAGTTTACATTACCAAAAAAAAAAGTATGTATCTCAGTGCATAACAAACCTATTTAAGATAATTAATCAACCACGTGATAATATGAAAGATCTAAACAGTTAGAATATCGAAATCCCTTGCCTAAGTTAACCATTTACTAACTCAAATTAAATGATCGATCATGTGATCAAGACAGTGTTGAATTCTCATTTTTTAAAGGCATTATGGCTATCGAATCTTCCATCATTTTTTCTTAAATTATGTCCACGTTAGTTTGATGCATTATGGAAACCAACCCCTTAAAAATAAAAATAAAATAAAAAAGATAAGACTTTTCAAGTAACGACCTTTAATATTATTTCTTTATGAGTACCATGGTCTTGCTAATAAGTAGCGTCTATTGATGCATATAATATTTTAATAGAAAATTATGTAAATTTATTTTATATATTTTTTTGAAAAAATTATATATTAAATGTATTTTCTATTTTGTTAATACTAAAAAGATTAAAAAAAACAAAATTTATTTTATTTAATATTTATTAATTATTATAATAATTAAATAATTAATAATTAATAAATATTAAATAAAATAAATTCAGAGGGATTTTGACAATTTTGTTGGTTACTTTCTCTTTTATATTCAAGACATGCCAATTGCTTGGTACATAATGGAAAGTTTGGAAACCAAACATGAGGAGGGTTCTTTATTTTTATTTTTTAAAAAGACTTTTCAAGAAACCAGCTCAATTATTTTTCTTTTGCAAGTAAACATGTTAGACTGTAAGAGTAGTGACAAATTGGACAAAAAATATAAAAAAACACCCTTACATGTGGGAATTTTTTTTTTATAAATTAAATAAATATAATAATTATCAAAATAAATAATTTAAAAAATATTTACCAAAATAAATATTCCTCTCTTATCTCATTTATACTGTAAACGAGATAATTTTGTATGTATTTCGTTTACAGTATAAACGAGATAGGATAGGTGAACCCGACACGTATATATTTCATTTACACTGTAAACAAATATATGAAAAATATTTATTTTGGTAAATTTTTTAAAATTATTTATTTCGGTAATTATTATAATTATTTTATTTATTAAAATAAAAAACCTTACATGCAAGGCTAATTTTTTTTATATATAAAAAATATTAGTATTTTTATGAAAAAGTAAAATTATTTTTTTACGTGTTGAACACATGATAATATTCTAGTTAATACGTGAGGTATATTGAATAATTTTTACAATACTATAATACATTTTAACGGTCAATATTCAAATAAAACACCATTTATTAAAAATAATTTCTGTACATGAAAATTTGGTACCCATCAATTCGTCAAAATTAAGATGTATCTCAAAATTCAACAAATATTTTTAAAAATATATTTATAAATCGTCTTTCCAAATTGGAATCTTATGTTAGCCACCATGATTTCTTTAGACCCATTTTATTTTATTAGAAACTTAATTAAGAAGATCCATCTTCTGCTTGGTCATAATTAAACAACTTCCTAGTTTTCTTGATTTGTCCTATACCTTTTGTAATTTCGAGGCGTGAGAATGATTATGTGTATGTGAGACAAATGCTAATCATAATGAAAACTTGCTATTACTAATTATTTATATTCCCGGGGTCCATTATAAAATGTTATTACTATTAATACTTGTCTTTTTTTTCCCCAAATTAAAATAGCAATTAAATAAGACTTCCATTCCACAAGCCAGTGCTACTGTTCATGTCAGTGTCAGTGGTTGAATTACAGCATTAAAAAAAACATTATTTTGTAATATTATTGTACCATATATAGTGTTTAATTACTAAAGTGGTAATGCATATGTATGGCGTATTTGGAATAATTAACAATATAAAAACCACTAATTATAAATTACTTCAATTTGTGTTGAAATTAAATAGTGAATTTGATATTTTAACTTCCATTATATACAAGAATCCCAAAACAACAATAATTCATGTTGAAGTGTCGCATCCAATGAATCAGGGACGCTTTGTTTAGTTATTATGTATGCGTATCGGATATATTTTAGACACGACACTCATCGATATTCGTTCAATATACGTATTTACTATATTTAACTGTGTCTTAACAAAAAAATAAAAAAAAATTTTGGATATATTTGGACACACATAAATATCATCATATATCAACGTGTCCAATTTTATTCTTAACATATATTTTTAAAATAAATTTAGATTTAATATATATTATTATTTATTAAAACAAAAAATATTTTAAATATTTGATATAATTAAAATAAAATATTAAAATATCATTACGATTTATCTAAAAAATATTTTATATTTTAAATATATATGTATTTTCGTATTATATAAGATTTTAAAATTTATATGTCAGTATATTTTATATTGTGTCATATTCCGTATCTATGTTAGTACCTGTGGATCATACGTCACATCTAATAATACATTTCAAGAGCTATGTTCCTAAGTCGTCCTAATAACTCCTAATACTCACTAGATCATTTACATTCCTATAGCTAAGAATATTATTAGGCTTTATTTCGAGTTGTTAGTTAATTCTTAATACACACATGACACAACTAAACAAGGCAAGCAAGAAAAATGGTAGAAATTTTCTTCATCTTTTATAAGAAACTATAATTAAGACCCTAATAATAATGGGTCTGTTGGACAATCAAATTCATTCCTAGTATTATTGCTACCTATGGTAGAGATATGGCCTATTATTAGATATGTTCATATTCCTCATTACTCATAAGAAAGGACATAATATAGGATAAGATTCTAATTCCTTCATTATCATCCTAACAAGTCATATTATCTAAAACATTAATGCAAAAAAAAAAAAAAAAAAAAAAACCTAAGAGGAAGACAAGGAAAACCAAAGACAAGGACAAATGGTGTATTAGTCTTTGTCCATGCTTGTGGAACACCAATTGGCTGTGGATGTTTTATTATAATTTATAACTAATAACAAAAGTGAGTAATTACTTTTTTGAATATTAAAGTAAGGTAAAAACTCAAGTGCAGTCGATTTCACGTTAACTTGATAATTGAGAGTGGTTAAATAATTTAATTGATTTGACTAATTTTTATCTAATTATTTTCAGCTATCACCTTCATGTAAATTTTCACCTTAAGATAAATATGGTTTTCTTGATTTTTTTAACAAATAAATCAACGTTAGATTTCTACTCTTATAAAGTAATTGTCTAAAAATATAAATAACATCGTTCTCTCAAAAAATTTGCTTCATCCGAAAATTAAAAACACATCGAAATGATTCCTAAAATATGCATTTTGATATAAAAAAAAAGTCTTCATGAATTACAATATTTTTTGATAAATTCTATTCAATTTTTTCTAAAATAACATGTAATTTATTTTTTATAATGTATCAATTTTTTATTAGTTAATATTTTAATTTAATTATTAACTATATTAATAACTTGAGTTGCTTAAATTTAACTAAAATTGATATTTTAACTATAATAGAATTAATTATAATTAACTTATTATAATAGATTATTATATAATTTTTAAAAATATTAATAAACAAATTTCTCTCTTTCAAATCTTTTTTCTATCAAACAAAACAAAAAGCGTAGGCATGATATATAGATATTTAATTAACTACAGTGGTAAACAAGATTGAATCCAAAATCAGGATTTAAATATAAATATCAGTAATAAAAAAGATAAAAAAAAACTGACTCTTCCATAACTTACATTATAATAGTTTTTATGTGGGCTTTTCTCTTTTAAGAATGAAATAGATTGCCGTTGAAAATAACGAAGCTAAAAACATAAGAAAGTTTAAAGTGTGAAAGACATATGTATGTTGGGGGAGAAATTTGTTTGTTAATATTTTTAAAATATTAACTAATAAAAAATTAAAATATATCATTTGGATAAGTTATATATTATTTTTTAAAAAGAAAATTGATAAAATTCACGTATTTCCTTTTAGAAAACTTTCATCTAAAATTAATTTTTTTTGGGGGCTAAAGTTTTATTTTTACTCCTTTTATTTCATATCGCAAAATTGATCAAATATTTGAAAGGGTCTGATTATTTACAATAATTATGTTGAGTTTTAACTCGGTGTTGTATTTTATTTTTTAAATAGAATTATCTACATTTAAATCAATTAAATTCAACAATTAAAAATTAGTAAATTGAAGATGGATAATATTAAGACCACTAGCTAATTCATAAATTAAGACCCTTATTACTACACTAATTTCTCATTAATCATTTAGTTGGCATATTTTCTAAAATAACATTATTTATACATAAAATACATTTAAAAAAATAAATATCAAAATAATATCAACTAATTTAATGAGAATAGACTCACACATAATTATTTTTATGTGAAATTATTAGTTAATAATTATTAAATAATTTAATATATTTAATTAAATAATTATTTTAATAATTTTTAATTAATAACTTTATATAAAGTTAAACATTTCACGTAAATTTTTATTTTTAAAAAAGATAAAAATTTATTTATAATTAATTTTATAAAAAATTAATAATTAAAATTTATTAGATAATAATTTAATTAAATTTATCTGATTATTTAATAATTTTAACTATCAATTTTATATAAAATTATCTGAATTTTTACCAAAATAAAATATAGAAAAAGAAAAAGAGAATTTGAGGGTTGAGGCCAACGGCAACGGACACAAGAAAGGTGAGATGTGGACTTAGGCAAATAAGTGATGAGGTGGCATTTAATGAACGTTGTCAGTGCTATTTTCTCTCTTGTGGGGCCCTCTTCTTCTTAGTGACTCATTCCTTCATCACACCCTTTCATATAAACACTACTTGTCAAAATTTAATATCATCTTTCACCCACTCTTTTTATTGCTTTCTTTTTTATCATTCGCATTTTCTTAATTAACTTAAGTTATATATTAAATGTACGGAAAATAGTAACAAACAATAATGATTTTTTGAATTAAGAAAAAGAAAGAAAAGAGGGAGACAATCAAAATCGCTTTCCACTCTGCACATAAGTCCATGCACACAAACTTCCACTGCAGACTTTGTCACTCAGATACACAATTTCAATCTCACACTTTATAAATTCAAAAACGTTAGGGACTTAGGGTTATATAAAAAATCAGTTATTAAACTAATTTAGTATGAAATGTATATTAAAATATATTAAAAATAAATTAAATAATATATATTTATATATAATATATAATAATTAACTTTATAATTAGAAGAGTACTAGGGGCAAATATTTTTATTAAATTCTAGTAAATACTTAACCATCAAAAGAAAATTAAATAATTTTACACTATTAAAAATATTATTAATGACTAATTGATAGGTAAAAATCACAAAATCTGCTGACCCTAAACTTTCTCTTATAATTAATTTCGTATATACACAATAATACTTTTGTTATAAATTTCATCAAATCACAAAATCTAACAAAAAAATTTAACTTTAAAAATATTATTGATGTTTATTTTTACCGAATTAAAGTCTTTATAATTTAATTTATTCGCCAATGATATATTTTTAAATAGAATTTAAATTTAAAACGAATTAATATTTAACCTGTTGAAATGAAAAATACAATAAAAAACAAAAAATTCTCATAATTTTTTATGAAAAATAAATAACAAAGCTTCTTAACAAAATAATTTTAAGGCATTGGATAATTCATAATTTTTTTTATTAACAATAGTAATTTTAAGAGAAGAAAATTTATATATATATATTCATATGATTTAATTAAATTTTAGTATATATTTTATATTTTTATATATATTTTATATAAATAATTAATTTAATAATTGATTTTTAAATATACATAAACATCAGTTAGATTAAATATTTATTAAAAAAAGTGAAAATTCAGATGTAGTGAGATTGATAGCTGAAAGCAGTTAAATGATTTGACTAATTTGACTAAATTTTATCTAACAACTCTCAACTATCAACTTCACATAAAATCGACTACACCTAAATTTTTACCAACGAATTATGTTTGAAAGAGTAAAAATTGAAAAACATATTATTGGTACTTGGTAGGTTAAGTGTCACTATAGAGAGAGAGCGTATACCGTATCCTTCCTTTATTCACTTCTACTACTTATACCCTTCTTCTCTTCTTCTCTCTTTTCAGTTTTCTCCTCAAAAAAACACTCTTTCTCTTCTCTTCTTCTGGTTCCACAATGACACAAACAACTTCATCATCTTCATCTTCTTCTTCTTCTTCAGAAACATCTACTACCAGCACCATTTCACCACCACCCTCCCCCTCCCCCTCCTCATCTTCTTCTTCTTCCAAGAAGCAAAAAACAGAGCATGCCAACAAGGACCCCAAGAGACCAAGAGACTGCAGCAAGCACCCCCTCTACCATGGCGTCCGCAAGCGCAATTGGGGCAAATGGGTCTCCGAAATCCGCGAGCCTCGCAAGAAATCCAGGATTTGGCTTGGAACTTTCGCCACGCCGGAGATGGCTGCCAGAGCACACGACGTCGCCGCCTTGTGCATCAAAGGCCAGTCCGCCATCCTCAATTTCCCCGAACTCGCCGGGACACTCCCTCGTCCCGTCACGTGTTCCCCATGTGACATTCAGGCTGCGGCCACAGCCGCAGCCTCCATGGTCAAATTTGACTCTATTGTTGCTGCGGAACAGCCTCAGCACCACCCAGACACGTCTGATGATGCTGAGACTTGCTCGCAGCAGCAAGAGGCAGAACCATCGTCATCATTGTCAATGTCTAGAGAGACGGATTCGTCTGAACTGAGCGAGATAGTTGAGCTTCCGAACATCGAAGATGATGAAGGGTTTGACTCGGTTGATTCAACAAGGAGCGAGTTCATTTGGTTCGACATGGTCGATAACTGCAATGGTTGGGTGTATGATCCTCCAATGGGGTTAGAGGGTGCTGAATTCTGCGCAAATTTCATTGCTGATAGTAACTCTTTGATACCCATTTGGGATGATTGAAAATTTGGATCTTTTTTTATATTCACTTTGCTTCACCACTTTTGGCACTGTCATTGTACTATAGAGTAAGTCCTCTCTTGTTTTTTCTTTTCTTAACCATATGAATATGATCATGTCATAATGTCATGTGGATAAGAAGAAAAAAAAAATAATAGATACAAATATATATATATATATATATATATTATTAAATTGGATTATATATAAACTTTTAATAAAATTGACTATTTTGTGCCTATTTCTAATTTTTCTATTCTAATGTTAGTATATTTGTTTTTTTTTATCCTTTTCTTTTCTAAATTATTAGAAAGGTTCCATTATTAACAGATAGGTATCTTCAATGGTGTGTTTGGCTACATTTGATGGGAGGGTCACTTCCATGGCTGTGAATATATACTACAATATATCTATTATTCATATCACATAACTTACCAGCTATTACTCTAGCAACTTATGTTGAAGAATTCAACTATTTATTATTCTCTCTTTCACTATTAGAGTATTTAATTATTTGGTAGCTTATTTTATTATATACTAGTAAAAAAAATATGTAAATGGTAAATAAATTATAAAAATACTAGAAAGACAAAAAAAACAGTCAGAACTTGTTTTGTTTAATATTTATAAATGTTAAATAAAATAAATTTTGACTATTTTTAGTTAATTTTTTTTATTATCAAATATTTTCGATAAATTATTATTGTTACTTTAACTATATTTGATAGTACTGATTTGTACAGATTTTATTTTGAGGTTGATGCTTCCTTCTTTTTCACTTAGTTAAAGATTTTGCAGTTTTCATTGCCTGAGGGGGAATTAGGTCAAAATTAATTAATGAGATTTATTGTGTTAGAAGAAAAAAAAATGGCTACCTGTGAAAGTGAAGGTTAGTGAAATAATTAATTGGGCTAATTAATTTTAAGTAGACATGGCTTGAATGTGAAAATAATATTAATATCATTCAACAATGACTATGTCAAGTTATGAAATTAATACACCAATAGAAAATAAATAATTAAATATTTATTTTGGATAGATGGAAATGGATCTTCTCCAGTTTTTTCAACACTTGACAAAATACAGTGCAATCTCTCACCTTTGATTTTAATAGTGGGACCAGAAATAAATAAGAGAGAGAACGTGGTGAATGGTTAGATTAAACACTGCACACCATCCAGTTTTTTATTCACTGGAGAGGATCCATTCCCCTGGATAGGTGGCCAGTGATTCAGTTTTTTGGTGTATCAAACTAGCAACTGACATTAAGAACAAGTTGTTTTGCAGTTTTGGATCCGAAGTTTATTTGCATTTAAAATCTGTAAATGAATTTTAGAAAGAAAAAAAAATCAAGTTGAATTCCATCCTTTCATATTGTGACAAAATTATTTCTCTTAAAAACTTAAACTAATAATAAAAGGAGATATTTACATCAGAAGTTATTTTTGCATAATAGACGTTTTTTATTTGTCTTAATTTGATTTCTTTTTTATTTTTAAAAAAATTAAACTCTAAATATTTTGAATTGTAAACATTTTAATATCATATTATAAAATTATTTTTTAAAAAAAAAACTTAAATTAAAATTAAATAGTTGTATCTATAGGACATATCTAACATACTAAGTGTATAAAATTTAATTTGATGTAAATGCTTATTCACCATCATTTTAAACTTGTCTTTTTAGACATATATATTCAATTTGGTAATATTAGAAAAAAAACAATAAAAACTTATCTGATTTAATATTTTTAATTATTATTAGAATTAATAAATATTAAATAAAATAAATTTTAATTATTTTTTATTAATTATTTTTTGTTATTAAATATTTCTGTATTTAACTAATTTAAATTGAAAACAAAAAGTTAACGGCAAGACACACAATTTTCATCTGTTGTATTTATAAAAGGGGCTTTTATTGATGAAGTTACTTAAAGTAGATATTTTTTAATTTTATCTTCAATAAATGCACTATGTACAAAAACATTGAAAACTTTAAAATTTTCAATTTTGTATTAAAAACTTTTTATATTTAACACCTTATAACAAGTATCCTTTTGTTAGTTAAATCCTTATAAAAATACCTTTTAGAAACTCAGTTCTCATTTTTCACAACGTTTTCAAAATATTTACACTCAATACAAGACTCAAATTAACTAAATAATTGAGTACGCTTTCTCTTATTATTTTAACAAAATTATTGGTAAAAATTCAGGTGCAATCAACTTTACGTGAAGTTGATAGTTAAGAGCTGTTAGACAAAAATTTAGTCAAATCAGTAAAATTATTTAACAGTTCTCAGTTATGAACTTCACGTAAAATCGACTGCACTTGAGTTTCTACCATAGATTATACAAAAAATAAATTAAATATCACATAATATTACAGGATAAAAACTCATGTGCAGTCGACTTCACGTAAAGTTAATAGTTGAGAGTCGTTAGATGATTTCATCTAACAACTCTCAATTATCAACTTTACGTAAAGTTGATTCCACTTGAATTTTCACCATATTATATATTAATAAGAAATGAATAAATTAAAGTACTGAGAATTGGTAACTAATCCTTTTATTCAAGTATTAATTAAACAAAGAATTGTCACTAATAATAAACAAAAGTTTTACTTTAATATATATAATAATAATAATAAGTCCTAGAACGTATTAGAAAGCAAAGGATCATTGACCCCTTCTCACGGTATACACATCTTTAATTAATTTCTTTCATTTGGTAGGAAAAAAAAGAGAAAGAGTTACCCCATTCAACGGGTAAGGGTAGTATATGGTACATTGAGGAAGATTCCTAATAATATAAACATTTTTCCATTCCATAAGCTATAATTAATTTACAATATGATAAAGTTTGTCGTGACATGATTCATGTGACATTCTAAATAATGTACGATAGTTGTTGGTTGTCTACAAGTTCCCCCTCTTTATATTTTCTTCATTTGTCTTTACAGTTGAGCATGATTTGATATGTCCATATAATCTTAAAACAGTAACATACTCCTTTCTATAACATTAATTAATTAAAATCTTAACTAATAATAATGCACTAGATCAGTTGGTGCCTATTATATGTCTAATTAACTTCATTTTTATATATTTTGTTTAATTTGTTTTGATTGAAGAAGCTTAATTAATATATCTTGATATAAATGCTGGCCGGTATTCTTATTTCTTAACATAGTAATATGCTATTTGCATAAAATTGATATCACAACTGTATTGATTAATTAATTTTTAATTTATAGTTAAGTTGTGTCACCAAAACCTCTTTTTTAACGAACATTTGGGATCAAATAATGGTATCTAAATTAAATAATACATTTTCTAATCAATTATACCAAAAACTAAGCTTTTAATAAAATATAACTTGTTGAATAAATTATAATATCAGAATTATTTATTGTTTCTTTCTATTGCCAAATATTTATATATAAAATTTAATAAACATATATCACATATATATTCTGATAAAAAAAATTCAGAGAATACTAGATAACTAATATTTTTAGTTAAAAAAATACAGAGTTGGCTAATGTTAATTCAAATAAAAAATTTAAATACAAGCGAAAAAATATATATTGGCCAGATAATATTTCTTAACAAAAAAAAAGTAAAATCTTAAATTTTCAATATATTAAATTTTTAGATACCTTTTCAATCTTTGGCTTGGTAGACCATTTCAAGTAGTCCTCACATACACTAATTGTAACGCCGTTATATATATATATATATATATATATATATATAATTTTACTGAATTTTTAATTAAATTTTTTATATTTTTTATTTTAGTTACATCTTTACATCATATTAAATTTTATAACTAAATTTCTACTGTAATAAAAATTATAATTTAATAGAATATTCTTTTAAACAAAATAGAATATTCAATCAAGTATTAGATATATTTAATTTGTTTAATAAAATATTTTATTAATTTTAATATTTTTGTCATAGTGATAAAAATTTAATTACAAAATCTAATATAATATAAAAATTTAATTAAAACAAAATATAAAAATTTAATTAAAAATTTGATAGAATTATAGAGATAAAAAAAATAATTAAACCTATTTTTAGTTACATGAATATAGATAATTTCTATTCCTTTTAATATAACACTTTATGTGACTTTCCTTTATACCCTCTATAATTTATAGTACCAACAAATATATCTCAAATAAAGATAATGTGGATAAGTTCAGAAATTAGATTGTATATCTGTAAAAATCTTTCAAATCATAACATTTAACTAAATTAGTATAAAATTCTTTTATATATCATCCATACATATCAGTAAAATTGTTATTGTTTTTTTCACAAATCATTTATAAATGTAATTATTCCCACAAACACATTTTCATTCTCATTATGGGTCCACATTCCTTATTTCCCGCAGGGGTTCAAATCTACAAGGACGCCCACAGGATTTTATTAAAAAACACAAAACAGTGCAAGTAAAGGAAAAAGAACATGGTATATTATAATATTATTTAATAACACATTTTTGAAAAAAAAAAAAAGAGAGGGGGGGGGTGGATGACAATGTGTGTATGTGGCCGAGCTTATATATATGTTTTATAAATTAATTATTTAGGTATTTAAGTAAATTAATATTCATGGCTATTTAGTGGGGATCTCATTCTCCCATCCTACCCCATATATATGTACTAAATAATGGAAATTTTTCCTCATTCATATGAGGGCCAAAATAGTCCACATCCTCGTGTAAGTAGGTTTTTTAATTGGTTTAAAATTGTTGTTGCAATCATTGCTAGCTAGTATCCTTCAATTACATATTTTCCTAGCTATTTTTATATTTCAAATTATTGAAATTAAATTATAGAGTAAATTATATGTAGGTTGTATTACTAAAAAGATAGTTAAAATCTACATTAAGATAAAACACTCAAATAAATTAAAGCCATACAAATATAAATCACCTAAAATTAAAAATATTACGTGAATATTCCTATTTATGTTACTATATAAATTAAATTAAACATTGTCAAATTATAAATTGTAGTAGTAAATTAAATTAGCCTATATCAATTTAATAAGATTTAGGGTAAATCGATGCAAATAGCTTTAATTTATTAAGGAAGCATATTATTTTGAGATCATTCATAATAAATATACAAATTATATCAATTTATCCCATAATTTTTGTATATAATAAATTAAATTAGGTGAATTCGAATTACTCATAATAAATCGATAAATGATAATTCAAATTATATATATATATATATATATATATATATATATATATATATATTATGTGCTTCGCATGTAATTCTATGAGTCCTAATTTGATTTATATATATACATGCTTTAATATAAGTCGACACTCTCATTCAATTTACACTCAAACTCATATATATAGAATTCAAATTCACTTTATTCGAATTGCTTATCATACACCACCAAAGTCGAAAATTCAGAAAAAGTGAAACAAGTTATACTACAAGATTGATACTACAAAAATGGAAGACGACCTAAATCGAATATGTTAATAGCGTGCATGAAGAGGTTAAAAAACAAAATTAAAATTTTTTTATTATTTTAAGAATTTAATAATTGTTAGTGATATTAAATAGCTTAAAACTTGATTATTAGAATTATTAAAATATCTAAACCTTTAGCAGCAGTTAAAGTAATATTCATTTAGGAGTAGTAATGTGTTAAAAGATTGGTAGTGATATTAAACCATCTAGAACTTGAATATTATAATTATTAGAATCTTTAAATTTTAAATAGTAGTTAAAGTATTGATATAGAAATAGTAGTGTGTTAAAAAATTGAAATTACAAATACATATTGGATAAAGAGTAACTAAGTATGTTGATAAATAAATTTAATAAGTTCGGTTAAAGTTTGTAGTTTTCTATTGTTACAAGTTTAATGAGATTAAAAATTTTGTGAAATTTAATTTAATATAACTTAATTTAAGTTAATCTAAATTTCAAGCTTTGGATTATGTAGACAGCATAGAAGATTAGCAAGAATCTAAACTGATTTAATTTATTTAAAAAATTAAATTATCGAATGTTAGATTAGTGATGAGGCACTACAATGTTAGTTATATACTAAAAGGTTTTGCTGTGTGTCGTAAATAGCAAGTTAATTATATTGCGTTATAATTTAATTTAATTATAGTTAAAGTATTTTTTTATTAAAATTATCCATTTTAGGTGATTGTTATTTTTTAAAATGTTATGATTCGAGAATTTTTTTAATGTCATGCAGCCCACCGTTGTAACACCCTACCACATTAAACTTTACGCTTGAGTCGTAAAACGAAGGTGGTGTGATATTACGACCTCTAAAATAAAATGAGTACATATAATAGCAGAAGAATTACAATATGCTAGGAGCCTTGAAGAATAGGGGAAATAAAAATCGCGAGATAAAAGCGCAACGCTCAAGGAACGAGTTAACTTGCGTGCTAAGAAATCCGTAACTATCAAACATAAGATAACAGAAGTGGGAATAGAGTGCCAACGATATAAAATATCAAGCTCCTAACTCAGCCTGCGAAGTCAAGACTGGCCGGAGAATATTTACACATATATACATACATATCCAAAACCCAAAAGTACATATACACAATCCTGCCTCTCCATAAACCTCTAAGAGGATCAAAAAGAATCAGTCATGCGGAGAGAAAACTAAATACATATATATACATCATAGCATAACAAAATATCCCAGTAACCACTCCGCTTCAAGAGTCCAGACGCCTAACGAGATGCCTCTCGACCTGCATCTGAAAAACAACAACATAGTATAGAATGAGAACCGGAAGTTCTCAGTATGGTAAAGGTGCCAAAAAAATAATATATAAGGTCTTGGGAATGCCAGAGGCAATCCTAGAACGCCGACACTCAGATTGTAGAGCTTAAAGTATTAAACAGAAGCCATAAAAGGTGGTTTCCTAAAAATATTGAATCCTAACTTAACTTAACCTTAAATCTAAGTCTTATACTGCCATTCCTCCATACCTCCAACTCCATCATGCATTTTCACAGACAAATATACAGATAAAGGCAAACATAAGAATGTTACAACTACTACAGGTAACAAATACACATTTAGCATGGCAAATACAGATAGGCACACCCAATTAGAGCACAAGCAAGTAATTCAAGTAATATGCATATGATGCATGTCTGTCCTATGGCTGATGAGGCTCATCTGTTGGTTATCCAACCAACCCGACAAGTCTGAATTGTCCTTAGACTGTCCCCCGACGTGCATCCCCAAGAGTATATGCATAGATTTTTCTCAAATAATCAATATTGCTCAATGGGGGTAACATTCCCGGGAATTTATATAGTGCCCAGTCACACTTACGTCGTAGGGTCAACAGAGTATCGAGTTTTCAACCTGGTACACGTGGTGGCAAGCCACGACACTTAATCCAGGGAATCTCGTATCTCAGATTATTCAAATTCATAAGCCATATAAATAATTCAATTATAATTCATCGACATCCACATCATTCTCAATCGTATCTCATTCATCATTATACGCCAATCATATTCAATCCTTATCCTTCATTATCACACCTCCCATTCCGTCCATCAATAGTTCCTATTCAAAACATAATTCATTCTTTTCTAAATGAATCAAACTTAAAACATGCTCATTTTCTTAATAACTCTAAATCAAACCATATAACCTTTGATTCTAAATCTTTTTAGATAATCATGTAAACAAAATCTCTAATTTTTATAAAATTTTGGCAGCATCTCCTTTAAAACTCGGACTTTGCCACCCTTTTCGGGTCCAAACCTGCATTCTTTTCAATTCAACATACCCTTCCTCATCATCATAACAATCACCACAATAAATCTACCTCAGATCAACAATTAAACTCATACAATATTCAAATCCAACTAAGAATCATAGTTCACAAATCCTAGGCTTTTAACACAAAATACCTCATTATCACAACAACCTCAACAACAGTTATACCTCAAATCAATAATTCACCAAATCATTAGTTAATCAACAAGCACTAAACCAACCATGTTCATCAATAGTAACATTCAACCATAATTCTCTCCAAATTAACATAAAAACATTCACCATCCAAAATTAATAACTAATTATCCAATAAACTTCAACCAAATATATTCATCGACAAATTACTAAACATTAAACATACACCTGCATTCCAACTTATCCTATGGTCGTCTAGCCTAAGTTTTCACAGAACATTATATATTAAATGCAAGAAACCTAAACCATACCTTGGCCGATTTCCACGTAACGACCAAAGCTATTTATTCAAAACCAAGACAGCCCCTCAAAACTCAACTAATCCGCTTCCTCCAAGTTCCAGTATTCACAATTTCAAGCTCTAATTATTTATTCACAACCTAATACACATTCATAACACATATATATCCAATTTAATACTCAAAGCTCAAATTCAATGAAAATAAAATAGAATTATCGCATCCTCACCTTACCCAAATTTCACATAAGTAAGAGTGAACATTTTCCTCAAGCTAATTGGATCCTAAAACATCAAAATCAAAGAAACTCAACATTCACATTCAAAAATCCGAAAATTGGGGGAAAAGAGGGCTGAGAGTGATTAAACAAGTTACCAGTGAAATTGTTCCGGTAGAAATGTAGAGCTCGACGCGGTGGACGCGTGGTCGCAAACGGTGCAGCGATTGGAGCTCGGACGGAGAAGTTACGGCGTACGAAAGATTGCCGTAAGGGTTCGGTGAAGTTTTCGTTCTTCCCTCCCCTTTACGTGCTGCAACTACGCTTCTGTTAAATGAAGGGGAAGAAATGATTTGGGCTCACTTAAAAGGGCTGGTCCGGTTGGACCGATAGCCCGGTTCGGGTTCGGTTCAACCGGTTCGGTCTTTTCGGTCCAATTTTGGATCGTTTTCTTTGAAATTGGTGTCAAAATTCTCGTTTCGATAAGCTTTATCCTAATTTAATATAATATTCACATTTCTAATATTCCTTATTAAAAACTAATTTATTGACTAATTATCTACTAAATTAACTGGGGTTTACATCCTACCCACCTAATAAAGAATTTTGCCCCCAAAATTCAAATCTAGTTACCTGAAAAGAGATGTGGATAGTCTTTTCGCATATCTGATTCGAGTTCCCAGGTATGTTCCTCAATACCAGCTCGACTCCAAGCTACTTTTACCAATGATACTTCCTTTCCGTATAATCGTTTAACGCTGGTGTCATCAATTCTCACTGGAATTATTGGAAGTGTTAGATCTTCTCTTACTTGGATTGGTTCTGGTTCCAGAACATGACTTGCATCAGGAGTATACTTCCGAAGTTGTGATACATAAAATACATCGTGCAAATTCGAAAGGTATGGCGGTAAGGCAATTCTATAAGCCACTAGTCCAATTCTCTTCAGAATCTCAAACGGTCCAATATAACGGGGATTCAGTTTCTTGGTCTTAATAGCTCTTCCCACACCAGTAGTTGGTGTAACTTTTAGAAAGACATGTTCTCCTTCTTCGAATTCCAAAGGCTTTCGCCTTTGGTCAGCATAGCTCTTTTGGCGGCTTTGGGCTATAAGCATTCGATTACGAATCTTCTTTATCTGCTCAGTCGTTTCAGCTATCACCTCAGGCCCTAATAAACTCCTTTCTCCAGTTTCATACCAACACAACGGAGACTGACATTTCCTGCCATACAGAGCCTCATATGGTGCCATTCCGATGCTCGCATGATAACTATTATTATAAGCAAACTCTACTAATGGCATATACCGGTCCCAGCTCGCCGGCTGGTCCAAAACACAAGCTCTTAGCATATCTTCCAAGGTCTGAATAGTTCTTTCTGACTGACCATCTGTTTGAGGGTGATACGCAGTACTCAAGCTTAACTGAGTTCCAAATGCACGCTGAAAAGCTCCCCAGAACCTTGATGTGAAACGAGGATCTCTGTCAGATATAATAGTAGAAGGCACACCATGCAACCTGACAATTTCTTTGATATACATTCGAGCCAATTCCTCCATTGTACAGCTTATTCGGATAGGAAGAAAGTGAGATAATTTTGTCAGTCGATCCACAACCACCTAAATAGCGTCACAACCAGACCGGGTCCTAGGCAAACCTATCACAAAGTCCATTGCAATACTCTCCCATTTCCATTGTGGAATCTCCAAAGGCTGAAGAGTCCCTTATGGTTTCTGATGCTCAATCTTAACCTTCTGACATGTTAAACATTTAGATACATGCAATGCCACATCATTCTTCATACCTGGCCACCAGAACATCGCTTTCAAATCCTGATACATTTTAGTGCTCCCTGGGTGAATTGAAAACCCGCTCTTATGAGCTTCCTTTAAGATTCTCTGTCGCAGGTCTCCAATACCTGGCACAATAATCCGGTTCTTGAACCTCCACAAACCATCCTGTCCTTCTAACACTCTCCACTGTTTTCCCTGTTCAACTGCTGGTAATACCTTACGTAATGCTTCACTGTCTCGATGAGCCCTCAAAAGTTCTGATTTAAAATCACTAGAAATTTGCAACTGACTCAAACACAGGATTCCAGATTCTTCTCTAACTCCCAAATTCAAACATTGGAATGCCTTCAGTAACTCTTCCTCCCGTAGCATCATCCGAGCTGCATATAAAGACTTCCGACTCAAAACGTCCGCCACAACGTTCGCTTTTCCTGGATGATAATTCAATTCAAAATCATAATCTTTCAGAAGCTCCATCCACCTTCTCTGACGCATATTCAACTCTTTCTGCTCAAAAAGATAGTTCAAACTCTTATGATCTGAGAAAACATAAAACTTAACACCATAGAGATAGTGCCTCCAAATCTTTAAAGCAAACACAACAGCAGCAAGTTCCAAATCGTGTGTCGGATAGTTCATTTCATGCGGCCTTAATTGCCGTGAGGCGTATGCTACAACATTCTGGTGCTGCATCAGAACGCACCCCAAACATTTCAAAGATGCATCACAATACACTTCAAATGGTTCACTTGGTTCAGGTAATACCAATACAGGTGCAGTAGTCAACCTGTGCTTCAATGCCTGGAAACTCTCTTCACATTCCGGAGTCCAGATAAAAGGCGTATCCTTCCTAGTCAATTTAGTTAAAGGTAAGGCGAGCTGTGAAAATCCCTTAATGAATCTGCGATAATACCCCGCCAAACCTAAGAAACTCCTGATCTCTATCACTGAAGTTGGTCGCTCCCAATTCATCACTGCTTCCACCTTAGCAGGATCCACAGCTATCCCCTGCTTACTCACCACGTGGCCGAGAAACTTCACTTCACTCTTCCAGAACTCACATTTAGATAGCTTAGCATATAACTTCCTATCTCTCAGAATTTGCAACACAGTTCGCAAGTGATCATCATGTTCCTCTTCAGACTTAGAATAAACAAGAATATCATCAATGAAGACAATAACAAACTTGTCTAAATATGGTCGGAAAATCCTGTTCATATAATCCATAAATACTGCTGGGGCATTAGTTAACCCAAAAGACATCACTGTATACTCATAATGACCATAACGGGTTCTGAAAGCAGTTTTTGGAATATCCTCGTCTCTAACCCTTATCTGATGATATCCGGATCGCAGGTCAATCTTAGAAAATACACCGGCACCCTGTAACTGATCCATTAGATCATCGATTCTAGGCAACTGATATTTATTCTTCACAGTGATCTTATTCAATTGCCGATAATCGACACACAGCCGCATACTCCCATTCTTCTTTTTTTCCAGTAACACTGGCGCTCCCCACGGAGAAACACTTGGTCGGATAAAATGCTTACCCAACAGATCTTTTAGCTGAGCCTTTAGTTCAGCCATTTCTAAAGGTGACATCCTATAAGGAGTAATTGAGATTGGACTGGATCCAGGTACCAACTCGATTGTAAATTCAACCTCTCGATTAGGTGGGAATTCATTAATATCATCCGGAAACACATCTGAAAATTCACATACAATCGGAATCTGTTCTAAACTCTGATCATCACCTGATACTCCCGCAGTTAATAACATAATACCCTGACATTCAGTTCCAGAACATTTTACTATCATAGAATTCAAATAGTAACTATTCACCACAACCGGTGCTTCTGACCCTTCCGGCATAAACTGTACTGAATTCTCAGAACAATCAAGCAAAACATGATTCTTGGATAACCAATCCAATCCCAAAATGAGATCAAGACCAGTCATAGGCAAACAAATCAAATTATGCACAAATTCACGCTGTTGTACTTGAAAGGGAACTTGTGGACATCATATCCTAGTCACCATAGCTTATTGAGTAGCATTATATACTTTCAAATTATAACCTAAAACCACCATTCTCAATCCTAATTCATGGGCCTTTTCAAATGCAATAAATGAATGACTTGCTCCTGAATCAAATAAAGCATTTAAGATTTTACCAGCCATTTCACAATTACCTCTAATCAGTGTCTCAGATCCCTCAGCACCAATGGTAGAAGTGGTGTATACTCTCCCCGGCTGCTGCACCCTACCAGTCTCATACTTCTTCTTCTCAGGGCAATTACTGGCTATATGCCAGGGCTGTCCACAGGAATAGCACACTCCAAGTCCTAGTCTGCACGGAACTCCAGGATGATACTTTTCGCACTTCTGACAATTCAGATCCTGTTGTGGCTGCTTCCCAAACCTTTTTCCTTGACTAGCATTAGTATTCAGCCTTCTGTAATTACCTTGACCCTGAGTCTGCTGCGGAACAAAGCCTCCACGCTTGAAATTCCTACCTCTCGGAGCAAAATTCCTCCCTGAAGGCCTCTGAAAAGGCACCCTCAAACTTCCTTTCTCTGCTGTCGCCTTCCTCACACAATCCTCAGCCACCCTACTCTTATTCACCAATTCAGAAAATACCCTGATCTCCATTGGGGGAACGAAGCTCAGAATATCGCTCCGAAGACCTCCCTCATATTTAATACACTTCCATTCAGCAAAATCTTCAGGCGCACCTTGACAGATACGAGAAAAGTGACACAACTCCTCAAACTTACTAGTATACTCAGCAACAGTCATCTGTCCCTGCTTTAACTGCATTAATTCAAGTTCCTTGGCATTTCTGGCTGAATTAGGAAAATATTTCTTATAGAACTCTGTTCGGAAAACCTCCAAAGGAATTGCAGCACCATCAAACTGCAGAATACGTCGTGTTCCTTGCCACCAATACTGAGCTTCACCTTGCAACTGATAAGTTCCAAATTCAACCCATTGCTCCTCAGGAACCTGTTGTGCCTGTAACGCCCTTTCCATAGCTTGAATCCAATTATCTGCATCAGTGGGATTTGAGGTTCCCCTAAAAGTCAGAGGGTGAACTTTCAGAAATGTAGCAAGTGTCATTGGACCACCCTCATCATTATTGTTCCCATGATTACCCTGATTTATCTGATTACCCAATGCCTCGGCTGTCGCCTGCATAGCTGCAGCCATATTTCCCAGGGCAGCCATAAAGTCTACTGGATCAGTCCCTATGGGAGCAGGAGTAACGGTGCCTGCCCTACCTCTACCTCGCCCGCGACCGCGTCCGGAGTCAACATCGGGTCCCTATACACAGCAAACAAGTAATATTAAGTTGATCAGTCTCAATATCGCAGGTCTAATGCTTTAAGTTCCAAATGCATGCTCACAAACATTTATGCCATATATATCAATCAGATATCCTAATAGCACATACACACATATACAGAGAATGCACAGAAGTACAATCAGTCCGTCTTTCAGGCTCTATAGGAACGAACTGCTCTGATACCATAATGTAACACCCTACCACACTAAGCTTTACGCTTAAGTCGTAAAACGAAGATGGTGTGATATTACGACCTCTAAAATAAAATGAGTACATATAATAGCAGAAGAATTACAATATGCTAGGAGCCTTGAAGAATAGGGGAAATAAAAATCGCGAGATAAAAGTGCAACGCTCAAGGAACGAGTTAACTTGCGTGCTAAGAAATCCGTAACTATCAAACATAAGATAACAGAAGTGGGAATAGAGTGCCAACGATACAAAATATCAATCTCCTAACTCAGCCTGCGAAGTCAAGACTGGCCGGAGAATATTTACACATATATACATACATATCCAAAATCCAAAAGTACATATACACAATCCTGCCTCTTCATAAACCTCTAAGAGGATCAAAAAGAATAAGTCATGCGGAGAGAAAACTAAGTACATATATACATCATAGCATAACAAAATATCCCAGTAACCACTCCGCTTCAAGAGTCCAGACGCCTAACGAGATGCCTCTCGACCTGCATCTGAAAAATAACAACATAGTATGGAATGAGAACCGGAGGTTCTCAGTATGGTAAAGGTGCCACACACATAATATATAAGGTCCTGGGAATGCCAGAGGCAATCCTAGAACGCCGACACTCAGATTGTAGAGCTTAAAGTATTAAACAGAAGCCATAAAAGGTGGTTTCCTAAAAATATTTAATCCTAACTTAACTTAACCTTAAATCTAAGTCCTATACTGCCATTCCTCCATACCTCCAACTCCATCATGCATTTTCACAGACAAATAGACAGATAAAGGCAAACACAAGAAGGTTACAACTACTGCAGGTAACAAATACACATTTAGCATGGCAAATACAGATAGGCACACCCAATTAGAGCACAAGCAAGTAATTCAAGTAATATGCATATGATGCATGCCTGTCCTATGGCTGATGAGGCTCATCTGTCGGTTATCCAGCCAACCCGACAAGTCTGAATTGTCCTTAGACTGTCCCCCGACGTGCATCCCCAAGAGTCTATGCATAGATTTTTCTCAAATAATCAATATTGCTCAATGGGGGTAACATTCCCGGGAATTTATATAGTGCCCGGTCACACTTACGTCGTAGGGTCAACAGAGTATCGAGTTTTCAACCTGGTACACGTGGTGGCAAGCCACGGCACTTAATCCAGGGAATCTCGTATCTCAGATTATTCAAATTCATAATCCATATAAATAATTCAATTATAATTCATCGACATCCACATCGTTCTCAATTGCATCTCATTCATCATTATACGCCAATCATATTCAATCCTTATCCTTCATTATCACACCTCCCATTCCGTCCATCAATAGTTCCTATTCAAAACATAATTCATTCTTTTCTAAATGAATCAAACTTAAAACATGCTCATTTTCTTAATAACTCTAAATTGATCAAACTCTTGATCTCCAACTTCTTGTTTTGAATGGTACAACCAACTTTGAGTGCATATCAAAGCTTCAGCCATTAATGATGACAAAGAGCTGCAGAAAACATCAAACACACGTCCATCAGTGCTAAAGCATGATTCAGAAGCAACGGTTGAGACCGGAATACCTAAGACATCACGGGCTATGAGAGAAAAAATTCTGTATTTTGAAGCATTCACTTTCCACCAAGCCAATATATTAAAATTGTCATCTTCTACAGTATCATCAACCAGATATCTTTCCACATTTGATTTGCTATCTGCATTAGCCTTCTCTCTTTTTTGCTTTTTCCACAAATTCACTCTATTTTCAGAAACTCCCTTAGCACCACTTGAGACTTTAGTATTATCATCCAAGACATCTCTAGATGAACTTTCACCATCCTCCCTTCCTTTATCATCTACAACCTCCTTTTCATAAAACTTATATAAAGTCTCCAATGTTAGTTCAACAAAACCAGTCATAGTAGTAGACACTTCCTTATCATAAACATCCTCCAAACACCAACAGAGATAACCTAATTTATAACGAGGATCCAATACAACAGCAACAAGTAACAACGGGTTAAATTTGTCAACAGATTTCCAATATTTATGATATTTATTTTTCATAGAACATGCCATAGACCCTAACAATTCAGAATGATTTTGCCTCCAAGATATTAATTGAGAAGCAATAGATGCAATTTTATTAAAATATTTGTTTGATGTAACATGCAAAGAAGAAGAAAAATCAAAGTTATTTCGTAAAAATTTCTCAAAAACTCAATTAATAATCTAGCATGTTACCAATCAAGTGGTGTAGGTGGACCAACTTTTCTTTTCCCTGCACTGTCCTCTCCAAACCATCTAAGAAAATCAGGTTCTTGATCAAAAAGTCTATTAAAAACTTTTTCAAATTTCTCGGCATGTTCCAACATTAGATAGGTAGAATTTCACCTAGTTGGAACATCAAAGTACACAAGACTTTTAGATTCAATCAACTCAGCCTCAATGCAATCTTTAAGTTTTTTAGTCCATTGAGGAGAGGACCTAACATACCTGACAACATTTCTAATGCTTTCAATTGAAGTTTGTTGCTCCTTAATTCCTTCATTCATTATCAAATTCAGAACATGAGCGCAACATTTCACATGCATATACTTTCCTCCACACACCAACCCACCTCTTGCACCTAATTTTCTTTGAAGGTAAGTAATAGATCCATCATTCGAAGTTGTATTATCCACTGTGATTGTGAAGACTTTTTCAATTCCCCACTCTCTCAAGCATTTCTCAATTTCTCTTTCTACTGTATCACCCTTGTGGTTCTCAATCTGGTAGAAATTTATAATTCTCTTTTGTAACTTCCATTCTTCATCAACGAAATATGCAGTCAAGTTCATATAACTATAATTCTGATTTGATGTACAATAATCTATTGTCAAGCAAACTCGAGCACATGACTTTGCCAACCATTCTTTTAGCTTTTCTTCTCATCTAAATAAAGTTGAAAGCAATATCTTGAGACTGTCACCCTAGATGGGACCGTAAATCTTGGCTCAAATCGATTTAACATTTTGCGAAACCCAATCCGCTCAACAACTTTAAACAGCATTTCATCAAGTACAACGAACTCAGCTACAAACTTCTTACAATCTTCCAAGCTATAATCCTTAAAAGCTTTGCATAGTTTCCCTTCTTTATCAATTTTAGTCATATAACCATGAAGTATCCACTGCTTTTCCACTTTAGTAAATATCCATTTATGAGCACTCTTCAAGTGCTTATTTAGAGAATTCGTGCCATGTTTAGTAGGGTGACAACTATATTTTTTCTGGCAATGATGGCATTTGGGCTGATGTTGTCCGTTTGTCTCAGTCAATGAAAGTACAGTAAAATACTGCCAAACATATGATTTTTTCCCCTTACGAATAACTTATGGATCTTCATTGTTTACATCTTTGTTTTCTTCATCTACTTGTGGTGTGCATTAATAGCAGGAGTAAGAGCAGCAGGATTTTCAGTTTCAGTAGCAGAAGTAGGAACAACAACATTTTTAGCTTCAATTTCTATTGTTTTGTCCTCTTTGATGGTTGGTGGATGAACACAATTATCTCCTCCTCCCATTGTTTGTATCCTAAATTATATTAACCAAATTTCTAATCCAAATCAATACACAAAATCAAAATAAAACACTAATAGGAAGAACAAAACACTAACAGGAAGTCAGGAATTATATTAACCAAATTCCTAATCCAAATCAATACACAAAATCAGAACAAAACACTAATAGAAAGAACAAAACACTAATAGGAAGTCTGGAATTATATTAACCAAATCCCTAACACGAAACAAGTAATCAGTAAAAAAATTAGTAAACACAGAACAAATAATCAGTAAATACATCAGTCATCAGTAATTAAGAACAACTCAAAACAAAAATCAGCTAAACAAATCATTTAACACACATCAACACCCACACCAAATCAGTAAAAAATCAGTAAACACAGAATAAGTAATCAATATTCACTAAACACATTAGTAATCAACAGCAATTCAAAACAAAAATCAGCTAAACACACATCAACACCCATACCTAATCAGAGTTCTAATAATGAAAATCAACACCCACATCCTAAATTCATAAATTATGTTTATCAAAAACCCTAATCCTTAATCAGAATATTAATGAAATAATAAAATTAATTACTTACTTGAGAAGAAGACCTGAGAAGAAGACCGGAGAAGAGAGCGAAGCAGAAGGAGTAGGAATAGCAGAGCAGAGCAACAGCGGGGCAGTAATAGAGAAGAGAACGACCGGGCCAAGCACAAAAATATCACGTCACCGAGAATCAAGGCAGTACCGTAGCTCGTCACCGTCGTCAGTCGAACGAAGAGCTTTACCGGTGATTGGGGTGAAACACGGAGGGTTGAGAAGAGACGAGAACGGGAGGAATGGGCGACTGCATGGTGCGTGGCGGCGTGCTGCGAGACTGGGAGTAGCCCGTGGGTAGAGAAGATGAGGTCAGGGGTCACCAGATCAGCCTGTGCCGAGGGAAGTGGGGACTGCCGGTGCCAGAGTGGGGAGTGGAAACTGGGAACTGTGGTGTAGGAGTGAGCCTGAATGGCTGAGCTGCTGAGGGAGGCAGTGAATGGACAATGGACTGAATGTGTTGTTCCCTAGCCCCTATCCCAAATTTGAAATCTGTAAATGAAATGTGTTTTGTGTATATGACCGGGCCACCGGGCCGTGCCGGGTGACCCGAGCCATGGCCCGGTCCCGACTTCATCTCCTTTTCTGGTTTCATTCTTTTTCCCTGGTTTCACCCCGGGTCACTTCAGGTCTGAACCTTTACCGTCCAAAATTCTTCAGGCCCGAGCCGGGTCTTCGGGCCGGACCGTGTACACCCCTAACTAATTATTTTTTGTATTCCTATTTATTTTACTTGTAGATAACATATCTTAGCTGGCAGGTGCTCAGGTTATCATCCGACATCAAACGAGAAGGGACCTCAAGTCGCCCACTACAGACTGAGGATAGATTTATTTTGTCATGGCGATGTAAGATTCAGACACTTTAGCGTTTTATTTTTCGGTTATTTTGTGTCGTTACTGGTCATGAAGCCTTATTTTGGACCCAAATTCCCCTTTTAGTTCGCTTGGATGCCGTACAACTCATCAGATGTTCTATAGGTAGTGCATCCTGAGATACTAGAGCCATGACACATAGCGTTTTGGAGTTCTGTGATGGCATTAATCTACTTTGCTGTCATAGAGTGGCATCAGGTGGATCGGATTCTATCACAACTTGGAGGAGTACAACATCGGCCACGTCCCGCACTAAACATTGATTTCTTGATGTCAAAGGATGGTAGAGGTACCGATCGGTAGTTTTCCATTACCTTACAGAGTTGGCACACTCATTGAACAAACAGGGCGCAGCATGTCTTACAGTTTGTGTTGTTCCTAATCTAGGTCCCTCTCATGCATACTTAAGAGTGGTGGCATCAGTATAGTAGGGGATTTTTGTTGCTTGAGCTATTCTTCGGAGACCCCAAAGCAAACGCAATCCCGGTCAAGGCGTTGCAGAGAGGTCCAAGACAGACTCTACATATGGATCCGGTGTCTGATGTTTCGGACAACTGTCATAGTCATATACCCGAACTTTCGACCTTCATCTCGATGCTGAGTCCACTACGCATATTCAATCCGATTACCTCAGTCACACATTGCAGAGTCTTTAGAGCAAAGAATGTTAAGCTAGTAGTCAAACTCGACCTCAGTCTTCGCATAAGCAACATTCACTAGAAACCTCCTAGCTTCCTTGCCCTTAAACATCTGGGAGAAATTTGCCCACCACGTGTTGGATACAAAATACCCAGTATGCATTAGGTGGAAGCCAACCCCCATCAAGAGCCTCTAGTGCAGCCTTGATCCCATTTTGCCTATCTGATATAGAATACCTGGTTGAGGCGTTACATGCTGCTGAAGGTGGGATAAGAAGAATGATCACGACTCTGCATTCTCACCCTCCACAAGTGCGAATGCGATAAGAATGATAATAGAATTGCCGTCCTAAGCAATCGCAATGAGTAGTGTACTACCGTATTTTCTGTACAAATGGGTCCTGTCAACACTAACTAATGGCTTCCAATGACGGAAGGCCTTGATACACGGTGTAAATGTCCAAAAAAGACGGTGAAAATAAGCATGTGACTCATTAACTTGCACATGACTCGTCCTCAACATTACAACACTATCCGACATTGTCATTTGCACACCTATCACCCATCGTTGTAACTCATTATATGACTATTTCCAGTCTTCGTAAATCTGAGCCACGGCTTTTTGCTTAGCTAACCAAATCCTTTTGTAAGTCGGTCTAAAACCAAAATGAACCCCTGTCGCATTCAGCAGTACCTTGATCGACACGGCAACATCAACTCTAATCATAGGCAGTATGAAGGCCGAGATCACATGGAAATCGAGTCTCTTGTGATCACTGAATATCGAAGTGGCCAGACAAGTATACGGTCTATTGTACCGTTTTACCTCCCAAATACCTCTGCGCTGGCGGAGACTGATACGAATCTACCATGTGCACCGGTTGCAGAATTCCTTGCACTTCCCATGGTACTTACGATAATCGAATTCCAACACTTTATACTCCACTCCACGTCGGATGTTATAAGTCTTCATGTTTAGTACGACCTCCTCTTTATCCTGAAACTGCTGACTAACTTAGAACTCAGCTAGTCCTCGTGTATCCTGTGTGTCTCTGGTCCCAAATCCAACAGGCACGCCAGTTATCCCTTGCTATCTCATGTCATCCAAGTTCAAAGTTGAAAAGTGAGGGGAATACCGTTGAGTTCTTGAACTAGCCGCTCCACCAACCCTAGCTGGAGTACAACTCGCTATGTCTTCATCGCTATCATAGTCAATCGTGGCGGGTTCCACATCATTATCATCATCATCCTGCAGTACATCTTCCATACCATCCAGTGCTCCACCTTGTTGAAAATTCGGTACCACATCAGGAGTATCGGCCATCACAATTGTAACATCACCAAAAGGTCCAGTATCACCTACTTCTCTATTATAAGTGCGGTTTAGATCAATCACGAAGAACGGAGAGGAAACTAAAACTGCCTTAGACTCAATCACGAGCACAGATGAAGAGGCACTGATAGGCATCGAACTAGAGCACGCTACTGTGGCTGAAAGCTGAGGATTCCGGTTCGAACCTCCTGAACTAGAGATCACATCTACAAGCTTGACCAACAGCTCAGGGATCCTCACCTCGAAAAATTGTCGATGACAATGGAACAGAACTTGCAAATCTTTGTCGTTACCTATGACGAAGGAATCGTACTTCGCGTCATCCGGCAACACGAAAATCAAAATTCTGTAGAATAACTTTTCTACTCGTTTTACGCCTTGCATCCCCAGTTTTTGAATTATAGTATTCTGAAATTCGGTGAAACTCGTTGAAGTTTTGAGAAAAATACTAAGCGAATTCTTATTAGTAAATTTAATTCTGGAACATGTTTTTTTCTTAATTGATCCACTATAATGTACCAAAACTAAAAAATTATCATTACTAGCCATTATGACTTACACTATCATCAGGATTTCACATTCATCTCGTATTTATATACGTTGGTCTGATACTAAATCGAATTCGTCAAATTCGCTTTATACATATAGCTCAATGAATAGTAAATCGACAATGGTCGATTCGATTTACCATTGCCATCAAATATTTATAAATTAAATTTGCATAGTTTGTTTTATTCTTGCACCATATAATTCAAATAGGTTTGATTCGATTTACTGAGACTTTTCCTAATTCGAGTATATTCCCTTCGATTTATAGTGAAGACAATGTTTTTATGTAAATCAAATCATCTCATTTCAATTTACTATTGTAATTTGCAAATCGAATTTAACTCATTCGATTTATATAGTGACATGCATGAGAATATATTCACACACAATTTTTGGCTTTAGGTGATCTATGTAACATTTGAAAGGATTTGTTTTATTTAAGTGTTTTATCCTCTACATTACAACAATAAAACGTTATTTTACTAAGTAATAGACTAAATGAATTAAACAATATCATTATATTCTATTATATATCTTATTTATATTAAGATTGTTTATACATAAATTTTTTTTTGCCACTTTATATATCTATATTAATTTTTTAAAATTTTTATATTATAATTTTAAATGAATTAATTAATTTAAATATTTTAATATATTAGACGACTTACTATTCAAATGTACTCATTTTTATTAGATAATTATTATATTATATGGATAACTATATTATACGTATATTAAAAATTAATTATTTATATAAAAATATATTATAATTCAAATACATATTTACATATAAATATACTATGATTGAATAATATTTTTTTAAGATTAAGAGTGAAATTTAAATTTATAATTTTTAAATAAGTATAAAAAAATATATTATTTGAGTTATAGTTTCTTGGTGATGATTAAATAATTAATTAATTGTTATATGTCCGTTAATGTGTATAAATCATCTTCCATATATATCATTAATGCGTATATAATTTAGCTCCTATTTCCCTCTCTCTGGATTTGATATGATATGGATATATAGATATGTGTAATGTGTGTTATATATACATACACGTGGCACCATATTACTTGTTAATTGATTAATAACGTGATTAACAATAACGTTCGTATCTCTAATCTCTTCCAATTTTCTTAACTAATGCATTTGGCTAATTCAATAATTTTCCCTTTCAAATCAATTCACAATATTTGACTAATTAATTGCCTCGTTACAACTCTTCTACAAATTCTAATACAATTTTTTAACGCTCGGTTGAAAGGATTGACAGAAAGATAAAGAAAAAAGAGAATAAAAGAAAAAAGAAAAGCATGTCACAAAATTCAAAGACAGAAAAGCTAACCCCAAAAAATTATAAAAGGGATTATGTTTCGGAAAATGAGCCGTTGGGTTTTTATGGATTTGAATATGAATATTTGTCACATACTCACATGTCCCAATCGGAATATGCCGTTGTAATCATGTTTCGAAATTCTTTATGACAACACTCCTAACAAAGAAAATTAAATTTAAATATAAATAAATAAATAAATGGGTTAGATAGAGCTCGTAGATTTGGAACACTTCACTGAATTCTAGAACATGAGAAATTGAAGTTTTCAATAAATTTTAAAAAGAATTTTAATTGTTTTTAAAATACTAATATTTTAATAATTTAAATTATTAATCTTAATTATAAAAGATATAATATTAATTAAAATTAACGATTAAAATTATTAGAATATTCATGTTTTAAAAACACTTAAAATAAATTTTGAATGTAATATTTTAATTTTTAACGAATTTTTATTATTTTATAATTTTTTATATAAATTGATTTTATATTAAAAGAGTAAAAAATTTTTATAATAACATTTTTAAAAAATAATCTTTTTATAATAAATTTGCTAAAAAATTGTTTAGTTAACATGTATATTAAAAGTTTTATTAAATGTTGATATATAAAGAATTAATTTGTCTAACAAAAATAGTTCTTGATAAGTTCTAAAGTAATAAAAAATTATTAGAGTTAAAATTATCTTATTAAAATTCATGAACAATCAATTTAAGTGAATCTTCGAAAAAATATAAACAAAATGTAAATTTAAAAGGATATTTATAATAAGAGTTTAGCAAGAAATATCTTCACAAGATCGAGTAAGAAATTAAAAATGATTTTTTTTAATTTATCACCCATAAAATATTTTTTGTCACAAAAAAGATCAATGTATGATTATATTAATACACAATAATATATAATTATTCCTTTAATTCAACTTTGAATAAATTAATAAATTTAAAATTATTCTATATGAATGTACAATATATTAAAAAATATGATTAGTTTAAACTATCAAACTAATCAAAATTTAAGAAATAAGCAAAGATGGCACGGTCATGTGCTAGACTGATTTGTTAAATTAGTATTTTTTAAAATAAACCAATAGAAATTTGATTGGTAAATACTTCTTCAAGTCAATAAGCTTACAAAGTTTAAAATTATCGTTGACTATAGATAATTAATTTTTCAAGACACGAGAATGAAAGCCAATTCGACCTGGAAATTTTGTAATCCAAACTTAAGTAGTTGACCAACTTTATCTCTCTCTTTTTTTTTTTTTTCGGAGATCAAATTTTAGTTTAATTATATTAAACATAAGTGAATAATTTCCACTAGAATATTCACTTATAGTAATATTTTAATTTATTTATTTATTTCCCCCTCAAATTTGTTGCGTCTGATGTCTTCATTGAGCTGTCCAAATCCAACAACATGTAAACAAAAACTTCACTAGATGTTGAAAATAATAATACAAACATTTATATACGGTTGTTTTTATATAAAATTTATAAATAAAAATAAAAATTATTAAATAATAATTTAATTAAATTTATTAAATTATTTAATAATTTTTAAATATCAACTTCATACGAAAATAACTACGATATCTAAAATTTGAAAAGTGTAAAACTGTAAACTAGTGCACTACTCATTGGTTATGCCCGAATCTCAACACGTTTCAAATTAAAACGGCATTTTTTTTTGAGAATTTGTAGTTATATATGAAATTGTAATACACTGAATTAATTTTGAATTACATTAATATAATTTATGTATTAGACTATTAAAAATATAATTATTCATATCAAATTATAATACATTAAATTATTTAATTTTTACATAAGTTTTTTTTGTTTATTTTATATATTTTTTATTTTTTAGTGTTCACCAAAGATCGAATTCTAGATCTTTAGAACAAAATTTTGATATTATGTCACGAAATTACTTTTTCTAAAAAGTTAAGTCAATAAAAAATATATAAATGATTATATCTCTAATATTGTATTTATTAGAGTATAATTAAAATCAATTAGATTAATTAACATTATTTAATATATCTAAATATTTATCATAAAATAGTTAGAAAATATTAAGATCGGTTAGTAAATTATATCTAACTAATAAAATATCACATATATACAAAAGGAAAAATAGACAAAAGTACACCCGAATTTTCACACGGTGGACAGATGTATTCCTGAATTTTTTAATGAATTATTTGTACACATGAATATAAAACTCCGTTGTCAATTCTACCCTTCTGTGGCCTGAGTAAATTTTCCGGCGGTGGTGGAGGCCAGGTGGCACGGTATTGTATGATGTGGCCAATTTGAGGTGACACTGTGGAAAATAGAAATATTCATTATGAAATTTGTTGAAATAAATATAAGAAAAGAGAATAATGAAATCACTGTTCATCTTCTTCCTTCTCTAATTTCTTTGAACCATATAAACCATAACACAGACCTTTCATTGGCCTTGATGGCACATTCTTAAAGGGCTTCTATGGAGGACTTCTACTCACTGCAATAGGTCAAGATGCCAACAATCAGATTTTTCCAATTGCTTATGCCATGACGGATTCAGAAACTAGAGATCACTAGAAATGGTTCTTGGAGCATTTATACAATGACTTGGACAACTACAAGGTTTATGGTTGAAACTTCATTAGTAACCAACAAAAGGTATGCATTTACACATATTAATTGAGCAGCGTCTAATTCCGGCTATGCAACAAGTTATGCCTGGAGTTCATCATCGCTTCTGTGATATACATATTTGGAATAATTTCACAAAGAGATGGAAGGACAAACAACTCAAAAGGGCAATGTGGGAGTGTTGTCAAGCCACCACAACTCAAGAATTTGATGCTGCAACGTTGAAACTGCAACGAATCAATACTGGAGCATGGGAGTATCTGAACAAGCTTGATCGGAAGCAGTGGAAGAAAATCAGCAAGTAGAACTAGAACAATGGCTGCAACTCAAAATTAGTTGATTTGGAGAAAGGAATTTTTTGGCTTTGGTGTTCCCATTTGGGCCTGCAAATTTTTTATTAGAGTTTAAAAAATTATTGTTATCATTTCTTGTGTTAGGGTTCATATGGTTTGAAGAGAAGAAAGAGGATGGACAATGATTTCATTATTCTTTTTCTTATATTTATTTCAACAAATTTCATAATGAATATTTCTATTTTTCACAGTGTCACCTCAAATTGGCCACATCATACAATATCGTGCCACCTGACCTCCACCACTGCCGGAAAATTTATTCAGGTCACGGAAGGGTAGAATTGACAACGGAGTTTTATATTCATGTGTGCAAATGACTCGTTAAAAAATTTAGGAATACATCTGTCTACCGTGTGAAAATTCAAGTGTACTTTTGTCTATTTTTCCTATACAAAATTACAAATAAACTAGATAAGTAAGATATTGAGAGAGTTAAAATTAAAAAATAAGATTCACATATCAATTTAATTTTAACTTTTTGTTAGATATATATGTATACAGGAGAATCCAGAACGAAATATATAATCTAATGAGAAAGTATGAAAAGCCAATGAAATATTTATACAATGTGTACAATTGAGGTTTATGAAGTATTAGAGATATAACTATTAGTGTTATCTTTTCTCACCAGTTCAAGCTTTTGAGATGAGTGGTATCATAACATGGTATTAGAATGCTAGATCTGAAAGGTCAAGAGTTCGAATCTTGGTGGGCTTCAAAATTAGTTTAAGTTTTTGGGAAGATGTTTATTATTCCTAATACTTGGATGGTTATTCTAGATAGTATGAGAATGTTCATTTTGTAACTCAATAGCTATTGTACACATTGTATAGATAATCTATTGTCTCCCTAGCGGGATCTAATCTAAATATATAATGTCATGTTGATTTGTTCTTGACTTATAAATATCGTAACGTTAAATAATACTAATTGATTCTAATTATACGCTAACATTGCTAACATTATTAAATGAATCCGACGGTGAAAGTTGATTAACTGTTTATAACTGAAGAGAAAATCTTTTATGAGGTTAGTATCTTGTTAAAAAAAAAAAAGAAAGGATGAGACACATAAACAAATAATTTTTGTCCTGCAATAGTAAAGGAATTCCTTATACATATACGGATTCTGAATCTCAATAATTTGTGTTGTGAAATAAATTAGGAAAAAGCTTCCTGTTTCATAGTTTCATACCCTACCATGGTAGTATTTGTTTATAGCATGAGGAATTCGTGTAATTAATTGGTAGTTGTAGTGCTAGTACTTGTTAAGTCAATTTATTTATTTTTTTCTCAAACAAAAAAAAATCAATTTCTAATGAAAAAGACTTGCTATATATATGTTTACCATGTATTTTTTTTAATATTTAGATAATACACTTAATACCTCAAGTATACAAAAAAAATTATTTTAATAATTTAAAACATTATAATCATGAAAAATATATTTCAAGAGATTTAATAAGAATTTAACATTATTGCTGAGAGGCAGAATATTAATTTGGCTTAGGTGATGATTGATTATTAGGGATGGAGAGAGGCAATTAATTAAGAGGCTTGAAATTAACTTGACATATTTGTCCACACAATTGACAATTCCACATTAATTATAGGGAAGTACTTGAGGACAATATATTAAAAGCGAAAAAGGGTGGTTAAAATGGTTCATTCATTGTTCATAATGCTTAGCTGTTTAGCATTAAACTTGGACCCCTTGCTTCTTGTTCATTTCTCTGTTCCTACTACAAATATATATAACTGTGGCAAACAAAAAAATAAATAAATAAATAATGAAAATTAAAGCTAACTGCTACACTATTTGGTTTTATCTCTTAAAAGCCAAACAGTATAACCTTGAAAGTTTATGGAGTACATTTGGGCAACAAAAAATTTCCATACTAAAGCTGGCAAATAAACACTATCGTAATGCATTGAATTAAATTAAGAATATATACTCAAATTAATTTCTAAAAAATAAATAACTAATTTCGTTTTGGACATTTCGGTCTTCAAAATTTTTTTATTACATTTATGTTGCTAGATTTTACAAAATCAAAACATATAAATCTTTACTTTAATTAGATTATTTATTATTTTCACTTAGACAAATAAAATCTTAAAAATGTATCAGAAATATTTATATATCTTATTTTTATAAAATTTAAAAATTTAAGATGATAATATCAAACCTAAAATTTTTTAGAAATTTATTTTGGTGCATATTCTTAAAATAATATTATTCGTCATATTACACTCAAACAATATATATGAATAAGTAAAAGGGTTTTTTTGTGCCAATAAACTATAATTCAAATAGTATATTCTCTCTATACTTATTTAGAGATTGTAGATTCGAATCAAAAAAAATTTTGTTACTAACAAATTATAGATTAAATAACATAATCTTTTTTTTTTTTACCTAATAAAGATATGAATTTCAATCTCATTTCTAACTTAAAAAAAAAAAAAAGTAAAGGGGCTTTGCTTATATATATGTATGTATAAGCGTGCATGTATTTTTTATAATGAAATAAATGTTTACTTACTAAATTTTATTGAAAACTTCATAATTTTATCTTTTTGTACTTCTGCCTTTTTTATTCTTAACAAATGTTTTATATTTGAGACTTGTTACAGAACTCATAAAGAATTAAATAAATAAAGTAATACATATTTGTTTTTTATCCATTTAAAAAATAAACTAGAGTTATAATTCGTCTTTAATTTATTTGTCAAGTAACGATGATTTAGTATAACCAAACGGTCAAAATATCAACGACAACTATATATCTCATCAAAATAATAGCTATATGAATTATCTTCTATTCTACCTCTTAACAAAGAACATGTCTTATGCTCTAATTTTGCATTTTCTATAATTCACTTACCATAGTATAATGATACCTCACATCTCTAATAATAATTTATATTACTTTACGCACATATAACTATTACTAGATTATTAGAATGTCTTTTAGAGTTAATATAACCTTACATATTCTCGGTTCGACTCTGATCACAATACAAAAGAACTTCTGACGAAGGATTAAGGAAGTCTCAAATTAAGTTTCCAATCTCTGTGTCTCTCACTCTATATTTAAAGCAAATGAGTGTAAGCAATATGGCAAGAGCGCCCATGGCCTAATGGATAAGGCGCTTGACTTCTAATCAAGCGATTGTGGGTTCGAGTCCCACTGGGCGTGTATCCTTTTTCTTAACCATTTTTTTGAACTACATTTACTTATAATCTTAACAATTATATATGTTGTGCTTTTTGGTCTTTATAATATATCAACAAAATGCAATTATTGGAATGAAAAGTCTTTTTCAAGGTATAAGATAAGATACTTTTGTTTATTCTAAGAAATGTATGTAGTTAACATCGTATATAGTTCTCAACGTGGCAGGGTATGTAGCATTTTAATATCTTAATGCAAATCTATTGAATTTTGGGATGCTATATAATATATATTATCCCATGTTACCTTGTAACAACTGCAGCTCAAGTTATGTATGTTTGATTAATTAGCTTTGAAAATCACACTTAATTGTTCTAAAATTATAAAAAATTACATAAATACCTCTTAATTTGTTGCTCTTTCATTAACTTCTGTTTTGAATTGTTTAGTATCTTTTTAAAAAGAAAAATTGATGTTAAATATCACAATAAAAAAAGTATTAAACATATTATATCATTATGTTTCAGATATGTTTTATATCGATTAGATTGAAATCAATTAGGTGAATAAATATATTTTTCTTTGAATGTATAATACAAGATGAATACATGAATTGTAAAATGTCTTAAGACATCGTCTATCTTTTTCTTTGAATTTATCTTCTGCCAAATAAATTTTTTATTTTTTTAGGTTTAATTATTTTATTGGTTCTATAATTTTATTAAATTTGTAATTATATATATATATTTTAATTAGATCTTTACACTACTTTTAATTTTATAATTAAATTATTTTAATATAAAAAACATTAAAATTAACAGAATATTTCTCTTAAAATATACATGACAAAAAATTAAATTAAATTTTTAATTATGAATACTTTTAATTTGCAGTAAAAAATTTAGGTAATTCTAACATTTATTATACTAAAAAAGACTCAATTATAAAATTAAAAATAGTATAAAAAATTAATTAAAAAATTATAAAAATTTAATTATAAATTTGATAAAACCATAAGACGAACAGAATCATTAAACCCTTTTTCTATTCTTAATTTTTCTATACCATTACACTAATTTTGTAGTTTTCATTTATTCGATCCTGTAAATTCTGTTCATTTTCCTGTGTTGACATATGATTGAAACATAATAATATTAGAGATATTTGGACACTAGTGTCCCTCTAAGAATAACTCAATATAATGTTACACCTATATAGTATAAAAACAACATTTACAGCTAGCTAGTTGTGATTAACAAATTTGTGGTCCATGAACTTGTCAAGTATTTAATTAAATGCTTGCAATTTAGAGAGAACAGACAAAAATAAAAATGTCAACAAATTATGAGTAGCTAAAAGTTGTGTATGTAGTCCCTAAATTATTAAAGAGAAGTCATAATCAAAATTGTTGATGAACATTATCATGATAATAATTGCATTGTCTTCTGTTTAGAACCTCATAATTGCATTCTAAGTTTTATGTTATTTGCATCCACCATTCGTTAATGTCAAAAGGGTAAAATAGGACAAGAAATAATAATAGATATGGAATGAATAATCGGACAAAGCTAAGAAAAAAGCTTTTTATAAATAATGCCAACACTAACATAGCTAATAACAAAAAAAAAAAAAGAAAAAAAAGGGAGGTTGAGTAAATTATGAACCTTTCAAAAGTGGTAGAGAAAACAAACTTAGACAACGTGTATCATCACTTAGAATAATTCATAGGTAGTTAATTATATATTTAATTATTTATTCACACCTTTGCTCCTTTATGAAAATTCATATTATATATTTTTCAAGACAAACTGCATTTTCTTCTCTTTTTATGTAATTAATTATTCTCTTCATCACTCTTTAGTTTTCAATTATAATTGTGAGCAAATATTAAAAGAAGAACACTACATGCTAATCCATTCCAAAAAAAAAAATAAATATAAATGTAATGTTTTTTAAATTAATTTATTATTAAAAGAAAAAAAAGAAAAGTAAAAAAATAAATAAAACATCTTAAATCTCACTTCGTAAATTCTAAATATGAACTAATGATATAAAATAAATAAATAAAATATTAAAATTTGTTTAATTAACAAAAAATGTCATACTCGTTACTAAGTAAGGAACTTTTAAAAATAAGGAGAAAAAAACTACTAAAAGCATTTTATTTTTAAATACATTAAAGTGTTTTTTTAAAACTTGTTTTGCTCTTCATTTTTCGCGTATTTTTTTCTTCGTTTAAGAAAGTAATTAGTGGAAAAAATAACTAATATTGATTTTCTTTAGATAAATACTTAATTATTTGGATGCATATAATTTCTTTAACCAAAAAACTTATTTGAGAAGAAAAAGGGTAGTTTATAACGTGATCGTGTTTAATTTGTTCAATGTGACATTAATAATCTCGTGGACAATATTAAAATGGTTTCTAATAAAAAGTAGTTTCTTCTCAAGATTAATGAACAGTTGACAATATATATATATATATATATACTTTAACTGTTTGGACTCAACCCTATTAAAATAAAAATAAAAAACTAAATTAATTAATTATATTGAACTACTCCGGTTCGAGCATGCATGCTAAAATAAATTAATTAAGATCAAAATCAATCAAAAACTAACGACCGGTTTAATTTCAAAATTTTCAGTTTTTTAACTCATCATCAAGACTTTTAATATTACCACCTAATCAATATTTTAAGCTTATATAGAACTATGTTTTGCTATCAGTATTTATATATCTCTCTTACCTTCCATTTTTTTCTATACTTATTTTGATTCTTTCAAGGTGAAAACTCAGGTGAAGTCAATTTCATGTGAAATTAATATCGGAGAGCTGTTAGATGAAAATTTAATCAAATTATCTAACGGCTTTCAAATATCAACTTCACATAAAGTCGATATCAACTTCACGTAAAGTCGATTGCACTTGAATTTCAACCTTCTTTTAATTATAAAAGTTGTGATTATTCGATACCTACAGAAAATCCTGACTTTTATAGAGACAAAACTTAAAAGAAGAACAAAGTTATGCTTTTTTATCAATCACATGGAAAAAATTTTAATGGGTGTTAAAACGCTTTAATTTTATGAATTTGACAATATAGATAATTTAATACTTTATTTCACAAACTGGCCTATTAGCTCAGTTGGTTAGAGCGTCGTGCTAATAACGCGAAGGTCGCAGGTTCGAGACCTGCATGGGCCAATTTATAATTAGTCACAAGAAAAAAAATTTATTTAACAAAAAAACAATTTTAATAGAATAATCTGGAATTAAATATGTCAACTAATATAATTTTTTGGTTCAAAAAAGAAAATATAATATGTTAAAAAACAAATCCCACATTCCTAGCTAAAAGGAAATATTCCATGTGGATTGCAATCTAGAAAGTAATATCATTGTGAATATGGTGGGTTCTTATAATCATTATGATGTCACTGCTGATAGTAGTACTTTGTGCTCATTGAGCATATTTACTTTTATTTTTAATTAATTATTTTAAGTATTTATTTTAAATAAGAGAATCCGATCGGAGAGCATAGGATATAATATAAGCATTGTTGGCAACATGTAATAATTAGACAATATATATGCATGTGCTATTTGATTAATGATATATCGATCATTATTCACCTATAAAGGAAGAACTTATTGATATTAACAGATCATAGAACAATTATTTGCATGGTTTTTGAAACATGTGACTATGTGAGAATACTATTTATTCCTCTTTTTATATAACATTAAGCAAATGCATAAATATTAATGTTAAAAAATAACACTAAATATTAATGTATTGAAAACATTAAAAAAATCTGTTTTTTTCTAAGAGAATTTTTTATTATTTGTTATATCTTTTAACTAATTAATGTTTTTAGAGTATATATTAGTATGATAATTATAAAATGTCTTTGTCACTTCTGCTGTGCACTAAGCAAAAGGCTATTTCTCACTTTCTTTCTCCTTTATGTTAGGCATCTTTTTTTTTGGTCCTTTGGTTGAAGAAATTGATAATTATTTTTCATAAAAAATTGACAATGAAGAATATATTACGCCTAATACAAACAATGTTGGGAAGGACCATATGTAGGTCACTGAAATATGCCTGAAAATATAAGATGAATGTTCCTTTTCTCTGTTTATTTTTGGACACGAATGTTCTTTTACCTTTTTGGACCTTGGTATTGTAAGACATTTACAAGGGCCCATTTTTAGGTAGATGGGCCCAAAAAATGTACCACATCACACCAAAAATTTAGAAATGATGGATATACCCACACACCTATAAAAATTTTACTTAAACAGAGTAAATACAGAGCACTTTTATTAACCAAAAAAATGAAAAAACATACAGAGCACTTTGTCCCAAAAAAAAAAAAAAAGTTTCACCGCAGAACCCAGGATTATGTTTTTAAATAAACATTTGAAATATTTTACGTTTTTATATTTTATTATTTATCTTATTACACAAAAATATAAATTATATCCAAATTACTTATGTAGATAAATAAAATATTTAAAATATTTATTTAAAAAATTAAAAATTCAAAAGAGAACAAATAAAAAAAATTCTAATAATAATAGTAATAGTAATTTATTAAAATAAAAAGTTTAAAAACTTTTATTACTAGTAATAATTTTAGTATGAATTCTTACCATACATGTTAACTAAATCTTTTTTTTTTTAAATTATTCTTTATGATACTAATTCTTATGAATTAAGTCATAACGATAAATATAGTTAAGGTACCAATACCCTAGTTATAAGGGTACCCAATGAAAAAAAAAAGAAAAAAGTAAAGCAAAGAAGAATAGAAGTTTTTTAGTTACTAATCAACAAAAAAAAATAACATAATAATGAAATCAAATTAGCTGATAATAGTAAAAAAAAAGTCAAGATTCAAATTCTAAACAATACTGAATCCAAAAGCAAAGTAAATAAACAATCAACAAAAATGAAAAATAAAAATAAACAACTAGTAAGAATTAACCAACAACTAAACTAATAAGAATCTATGACCACATAATAACAAGAACAATAATTCATGGTGCTAAAACTAGCACAACTACAAAGGTGACAAGAAGAACCGTAACTGCTGAACCAATCATCATGAAACGTGATGTGGATGAAGAAGCATTGGAGCCATGATGATGATGATGATGATGATAATAGGGTGAAGGAGCCAGTTCTGATGATGAAGAAGCGTCTTCGGCCGGCGCAGGGGAGGCGGCCGGCCGAAGAATTTCCATGTGCTGTGGCGATATAACTTCCACAATAAGTTTCTGCCCATTGTGACAGTGATTCTCTGTTCCACTTATGAAGTAGAAGAAACCGGACCTATCAAGAATCACTGTGCTGTTTCCATCATCATAAGATGTTATGGGATTGTTTGTATCACAATGGAAGTATTTCCATTTTTCAACAACTAGAACTGAGTCATTTTGGTACTCAAATACTGCACAATGAAATTAATTCAGGGAGAAAACAACGTCATCAATTAGTAGTAATAATTAATGCAAATAACATTATTCCGGAGAAAACTTTCTCCAGAGAAAAAAAACATGTAATTTGGATTCAATTTTTTAGGTACACTAAATCAACATACCTCTGTATTATTAAATAAGATGAAACCTCATGTATAGTTGACTTTACGTGAAATTGATTTTAGATGAAAAATTTAGTCAAATTAGTTAAATCATTTAACAACCCTCAATTATCACATGAGTTTCCACCTATCATTCTACATGTATAAAAAATAACACATAAACTCATTATTAGTAGTAAAAGCTAAAAATCTTCTAAACTGAATCAAAGTACATCTCTTTACTATTAATTTTTTTTTAAGAAGAGAGTTCAATACAATAAATTAGAACGAATAGAGAACAAAGCAAAAAATCAACCCAAAAAAAACCTATCTCATTATTATTTTTAGTATTGTCATTAACAATAAAAAGATCTACACCACTCTACTCTTTATAGCTAATAAGATTTAAAATTCATTTCATATGAATCTCAACTCTATTTTAGTAGTAAAAATTGAAAAAAAAAATGTATGAACCATAGATATAATACAAAGATGAAGAGGTGATTGAAGAGAAAATAAGCATACCGAGAGAGTCACCAATTTGGAATCTGTTCCTTTGAGCCCATTGAATGTAATATGAAATATTATTGGGACCAGGTTCATGCCATCCCAAGTGATCACCAACCTTAAAATCTCTAGCACCTTCAACAGCTGAACTAGCACCCAAGAAAATTATCATCATCATAATCATGCAACTACACACCATTCCAAAATGTCGTGAAGCCATGTTAGTAACACAAATTTTTTTTTTTTTTTGGTGACTATGTTAGTAACACAAATGGTTCTGAATTTCTAATGATGATGACTAAAATGCAAAGTGCAAGGTACTCGTAATATATAACAAATAGGGTTGCAGTGTAAATGTATATAGTAGCGGTTATTTATTATTATTATAGGTAGTTTCCAAATTTAACGTGTATGTGAGGGCCGAGAATGTGGCTAAACGTGACAACAACAACAATCATTCAATTAAGATCAAAGGATTAACTGGAATAGTGGAATTTTTGTTATTCAAAACTGAAAATTCCAATTCAAATTTACACCAGGAGTTAATTGGGGTGTGAAAATATTTTTTATTTTTTTGAAAATAACTCTTATTTTTAATTTTTTGCATTTTGGAAAAAATGATTGGTTTGTGAAAAGAAAATTCATTTCTAAGTATCGAAAATAATAAAAATATGTTTTATTTGTTTATTTTTAAAATATATTTTTAATACTTTAAAATTACAAAATTATATTTTTATTAAAGGTATGACATTAGTTATTTAATTTTTTATTAAATTAACAATTAATTTTTATATGGTATCAATATGCAATAAATTATTATTTTATTATACTATTTTAAAAAAAATTAGTATCTCTTATATATATATATATATATAGGTGGTTTTATATTTCTTATGAAACTATATAACGGTAAAAAACATCAATTAAACAAAAAATCGAAACTAAAATTAGTTTTACACCAAACGGAATAATTTATTGATGAAAAAATGTTTTAACAAAAAATTTATTAATAAAATAATAAATAAATATTAAAGTTAAAAAATTTAAAACAAAAACCAATTTTTTTGTCAATATTTTTAAGCTTTTATGTATTCTTTTAATTTTTATTATTGATACTTTCATAATTGATTGTCGATTTAAAAAATTATTTTTATAAAAAAATTATTATTTTATATGAAAAAATGAAAGTAAAAAATAAAAAAATTTAATAAATACATGTTAATTTAAAAAGTACGCACTCAATCTTAAATAAAATAAAAAACTCAATAAATACATATTTTAATTTTAATTAGAGCTCTATTTTTTTAATTACCTTGTCTATATACTCAGAGATACAAAAATCAAGCCTAAAATAAAAAATCAAAATGGTTAAATAAAATTAAAAAAATTAAAAAAATTCATCTTTTTAAAGAGATGTATGTATAAATTAATAAAAAATAATGAATATTCTAACATTAAAACGTATAAAGAAAGCAGAAAAAGACAGAAGAGAACGAACAAAGCGTGACAAAAGAACGAGTAAGAGAGATTCGAATCTCTCAAATCTAAAAATACCATATTTTAGTTTAAAAATGTTTTCAAAAATTAAGATGGGAAACATGAAAATAGCGTTTTTAACTTTATTCTATTTTTTAAAAATATTTTTATTAAATTATTTAATAAATTTTATTTTTATGTCTTATTTTTATTTTTTTTCGAAAATGAAAATGAAAACGCTTAAACATATGCCCGAACGTACGTGCAAGGCAAATAACAAATTCTTTTAATAAAATAGAATTTGTTTCTTGGACCTTGTTGGGCTCGAGCCTGTAGACCTTTAAGTATTTTTTTAAGGCCCATTTTCCAATGACAAAAAACCCTTAAAGTAGAGTTGCACCAACAGGCCCTATGATCACTCATTTATTGTTTACAATGATTCTATCATTTTTGTGGAGGCAAAAGAGGAAGAGTTGTTCCAAATGGTCACTATCCTAACCGAGTATATTGAGGCTTCTAGACAAACCATAAATATTAATAAATCATTGAGAAGAGAGTAAAAGAGATACTGGAGATGAAAGTGATCTCTGAATAAAGCTCTAACATGGATTGAAGAGAGGGTGTTAAACAAATTAGAGAGTTGGAAGGAGAAATTTATTCAATGCTATTTGGGTTAATATCCTTAAATCTATATATTATCCTAATTGTAATTTTTGGAAAGCAAAGACAAAGAAGGATGTTCAATTTCACGTGATTATGCATGTAAAGATATCACTTAAAACTAAGATTAAAGTGATCAAATTGCAACAGATATGTAAAATGCAATTAAACCTTAACTTGTACTTAGTATTCTTAGTCAGGTAGAAGATTGATCATAACAAACATAATACTCCCATATAATACATTCACATAAGGCCAATATATATTTTCATATGATTTTGTTATATAAATATATATATATAATTAGTTATATATTGAAGTAAAACTCATGAAGAGTGTTGGGTGAGCCAAATTACATCTTGGACAGCAGAAATAGCCAGCAAGAAACAGCTGGTGAAAGTGAAGGCTATGGAGATGGCAACATGGTCACAGAACTTGTGCAATGGCTTGCAGAAATTCGGCAGCGCCGTGTGCCGGATTCCGGTTCGGTTCAGGTTGGTCACCCCAGATGCAGCAGATCCAGCACTCATCAATGCATAAGCAAATGCCTAAACAAATTTCCACCAAAATGCATTAAAGTAATTTAATGTTACTTACTTTTATTATTTAAAGAATTTAATTTTAATACATTGACAGTGTCAATTACATCTATTTTTTAGATGATCATTCTTATCAATAACATAAAAAATATTTATTTTTGCTAAAGTCATATTACATAATTAATAATGCATCAAAATTAAATTCTTGTTCAAATGTATGTCATTCTATTATCTTATTATTGTAGGATTCTTCAAGTTCATCCAAATTAGGTGAGTTTTAGGGTTTTAGCACAAGCTAGAGCTTAGGAACAAATGTGAGTATGTTAGAGTTACTAAAATTGTATTCAATATAACAAGTTTAATTTTGATGCACCGAAACATGCAATTACATATGATCTTTTGAATAACTCTTCACGCAATGGTCAATGTAAAAGGTAATTATTTTTACTGATGTGACATTACGTAATTAGATGAACGTATAAAATTATCTTACAGAATGCATCAAAATTAAATTCTCAATATAATTTAGAGGGAATCATAAAATTTAAAGGGTACCTGGTCCCCAGCAAAAATAAGCCATGCATAGTTTCTTGAGGGAATGATAGAGGAATTCCTAACAAATCTTGATGTTCCAATCAGTAGTTGTAGCAATGAGTGAGCAGCAACAGCAGCTGAAACCCCAACAAGATATCTGCCCCACCCAACACAAATTCAGAGAAGAAAAAATGTTTTAATTTAAATTAATGAACCACAAAGGTTTAGATCATTCAATACTGGTTACTTTAGAGTTTATTTATTTCTAGCTACGATGTACGGACATTGACATGGATACGGGACACAATACGATACGGGATACGCCAACACACAAATTTTAAAATCTTACATAACACGAGAACGCGCATACACATAAAATATAAATTATTTTTTAGATAAATTGTAATGATATTTTGATATTTCATTGATATTAAAATATAAATTAAATTTTTTAATGATTTTTAATGTCTTGTTTAATTATATCAAGTATTTAAAATATTTTTTTGTTTTAACGAATAATAATATATACTATATCTAAATTTATTTTAAGAATATATGTTAAGAATAAGACTAGACACGTTGACACGTGATGATATTTAGGTGTGTCCAGACGTGTCTGGAAAAGAATTTTTTATTTTTCATTAAGACACGGTTGGACACAATAAACACGCGTGTCGGACGAATGTCGGTGAATATCGTGTCCAAAATGTGTCTGACACGCAGACACGATAACTTAGCGAAGTGTCCGTGCTTCTTAGATTTCTAGTATATTAATAAGTAATTCACTTTTTTATAAATTAAATGTTTGTAATAATAACAAATGTGCTAGCTAGTATGTAATTATTCAAACTATATATTGTACTTTCAATTTTCAGATGCAGAATAATTAGCAAACTATCAAATTAGCCCTTAAAAAAGCAGTGTGACAATTTGGAACTAAATATGTATAATCCATGTTTATCAAACACTATAATCTTTGAGAGACCAATTTAATAATTATTTGTCCAATTAAAGTCAAAACATGTGTACCAACATCATGGAATCAATAAAGATCACACTTTAAACAATAGTTAATTAAAAACTAACTGGTTAAGTAGACAAATTAAGGGTATGCGGAAAACTCAACAATTTGATGAATTGAAAAGACAAAATGGGTAGTAATAGAGGCAAAAGGGACAAACAAACAGAAATAATAATAATTAGTGTTAGAGAAAGGGAAAAGAAGATATAAAAAAGAGAAATTCGAATTCACGGGTGCATGAGACTGTTCATTCAAATACTATGATGACATGACAAACCAACCCCCTCCCAGGCCCCCACTTTTTTATGGTCAATTTTGTCCTCATCCCTCGGTTATTAAAAAACTGTCCAAGGACATTGCTGGCAAAATAATAATAATAATAATAATAATAATAATAATAATAACAATAATAATGTATTCATGAAGTTGTGGTTGGCTGCCAAGAAAATGCAGCAGACCGAAAAAAAAGGGGGGAAAGAGAGTGAGAAACCAACACTCAGAATTGAACAAGATCTTTTCCTATGTTTGCTTCACTATCTTTTAAGTTACTAAGTTTTAGATAGTTCATGATCACCATTCACAAAATAAAAAGAATATCTTTAGACAGAAAAAGAATATTTTTAATAAAGATAAAAGTGAAAAAAGCAACGCAAAAGAGAGAAGCAGAGGAATGATGATGAAGCAATATAAGATCAAAGAACATGGAAGAAGAAGAATGGTTACTCGTATGATTGAGAGAAGGACCACTTTGAATTAATGGGGAAGCTGAAGCCATAGATGGAGACATTGGTAGCTTGTTTTGCAGTAACCATGAGAGACACTGCAACAATGGAAGAAGCCATGCACATCAACCTCAGACACAGCTCCACCGCCTCCTTCCTCCGCCGCTGCCGTGCTCCGACAGGGGCTCCGCTCATTCTTCCGCTGCTCTCCAAAGCTGCCACCTTTGATTCCTCTCCTCGTATCCTCTCTTCACTCACCATGGAAAACACTCTGTTTTTCTTTTTTCCTCTGTTTCCTCTGTTTTCTCTTTTTTTCTTTTTAAAAAAAAAAGAGAGAAAAACTAAAAGAAGTGTTTTTTTTTTTTTTCTTGTTTATTTGTTTAATTTTTTTACTGAGACTGTTGAATGAAACTATGAAAGTGTGTGGTTGTGTTGGTGGGGTTGTGAGAATGAATGAGTTATTGGTGTTTTAAAGGGGGAAGAGGGTGGGATTTGTGTGTGACATGGGAATTAATATTTAAACTCACTTTTCTTGGTTTAAATATGGACATTATATTTTTCTTATTCATCTTTTGTATTAGCTTTTTTACGAGCCTTATAAAAAAACAAAAAAAAAACTGATGGTTAAGATCTATTAATATTTGAAAATAAATAAATAATGGGTCTAAGTGTCTAATCTAACTATTGTTATTTGGGGAACTTTCACATTTCATTTTTCCTCTATGGTGACTAGTCCCTATGGCTTGTCCATATGTACCCTAAATAGGTCATGGACTAATTAATTATACTTGTTATGCGTGTGTTTGGATTGGCGTTGGCTAAATTAGAATTTAAATGAAGTGTTTTATAAAATTGATTTTGGATAAAAGTGAGTTTGTGCCAACATGATTTATATTTGACATTTTTTACTAAAATTAATTTTAATAAAATAAATTTTGTTTAGATAATATTAAGTAAAATCACTTGATAAATAATTAATTAATTATTAAAAAATATAATATTAAATTATAATATTATTTTTTAAGTATATTTAATTTTTTTATATTTTTTAAGTATTTTTTATATAATATTTTTGTATAATATTCTATTTTAGTATATTATAATTTTTTAGTATTATAATAAAAATTAATATTTATTTATAAAATAAAAAATAACATATAAAAATAAACAACTTTATAAGTATTTTTTATAATAAAAATTAATATTTATTTATTAAATTAAAAATAATATATAAAATATATTTTAGTACTCTTTTTAAGTATTATTAATGATTTTATTTTTATAATTATTTTAGGTTCTAATTTTTTACTAGTTATACTTTTATTATTATTTATAATTAATTTTTTATTTAATTTATCATTTCTAATAAGAATAATAATACATATTATAAAAATTTAGAATAATTATTTTAATACTCTCAGTATTCTTTTATTTAAAAAAAAATATTAAGAAAATCAATAATGACTAACAACAAAATCACGTCTGCGTTCAGAGAAAAAAAATTGTCAAACATGCAGCGTTTAAAGCACTTAAACGCACTTTTATCATCTTCAACGTGTTTGTCAAATACACCCTTATTCATTTGGTTCAGATAATAGAAATTTAGTGAATTTTATATATATAACTTTTAGACAAATTTAATTTTGACGCATTGTTAATGTGTAAAAATGATTTTATACATGTATTTAATTATGGAATGATAACTATTTTTTTATTGATCACATAAATAATTATTTAAAATGATAAATGTAATTGTACGACTGTGTAAAATATTTTATATTATCAGTGCATTAAAATTAAACTATTTGTTAAATATTTTGTGTTTTTGAAATTATATTTTTATTTAGTATTTTTATATAACATAATAAATATATAAAAATTATAATTCAATAGGTAAAGAATTTATAAAATGCATAACTTAAAATGATTATGCCCAATTTTTCACAATACTCATTTTAGAATTATTTTTCATAAAACTGTACAAGAGGAGATAGATATAAAAGTAAAAAAAAAAAAAATGTGATGAGATAAACCAAAAATCAAATCTAACATTCTAATCCTCTTAATGTATAAATAGAAGTATAGATAATGATCATTATGAATATTTTTATCCTTTTCAGAAAAAACCAGGGATTTTACCACTATTTAAAACATGACACTTTGTTTCTTATGTTTGCATTTAAAGCGTTTATTGTTTTTTTATCTCAAGAGGGTTCACACTTCACAGTGAAGACTTAAGAGAACCTTACGTATGCTTTGAATGGAGCTATGTGAATTGTGAAGAGAACGAGTGAACCTCTAAGACTCTAATAACTCCAATGCATACATCATCCTTTCTATTTTACTCAAAAATCAATTTTGGACTATATAAACAAATGCCTATGATCACAACTCACAAGAAAATCAATGGGATTGCGTTTTCGTTTCAAAGTGCTAAACATCAAAGAGATTAATTTGGTCATCACATAGTCGGTCTATGAAATATATGAATCTCATTATTGCACACTCCAAGGACTTATTTTTAAATAAATTACTATTTGTATTTAAAAATATAAATACTGACAAATATATTCATATAAGAATAAAATAATAATTATAATTATGGAAGATGGTTTTTGTGTGTTAAGAGCATCCAGATGTTGGTTATATAATTGATCCGTTAGAGTATTTTTCGCACACAAAAATTATCTTCCATAGATACAAATATCGTTTTATTCTTATATAGATATATTTGTAAGCGTTTATATCTTTTATAAATACAAATAGTAATTTGTTCTAAATTTCATCTAAAAGAAGAGAAAAATACAACCTATATTTATAGGTATTCTATATATTACTAGTCGGATAAGATAATTATCCTATCTTATGCGAATAAAAAATATTATTTATATAATAAAATTAATTATTATATATTTATAGATAAATATACGTATAATTTAATTTATTTTTAATGTATATTTTTATTTTAGTATTTAATTTTAATATACGTAAAAATATTTTGATTGAGACATTTTTTTTTTCAATGGAGTTGGAATTGGAAGGCATTCATCCCCACCCGCCTAAATATAAAAATTAATTTAAAATTTTCAGAAGTGAAACAAATTACAATGCAAATTTTTATTATTCATAAGTATTTAAATGGAATGGAATCTATATAAAACAAGATACGAGAGTCGGATAGTATAATCTATTATCTACTTAATATACTAAAATTGGGTTTTTTCTCAGCTACTAAAGATAACGTGTCGATCTCTTATGCTTTCGTTTTCCCTCCAAAACGAATAAATTTTTTTTTTCTATTCTGAATTATTTTATTGTAATTATATTATAATTAATACTAAATGAATAATATATAATTATACTAATTTAGCAACATATCTTCATTATAATTATATCAAATCAATATTTAATACACTATTAAACTACTTATCAATTATCAATTAAAAATAGTTTTAATAATTTTAATGATAATAATAATATCAATAATAGTAATAATAATAATAATAAATCTTTGTTACCCGATTCATGTATATCAAATAATTTTTCTAAATTATTTTATAAAAAATATCTTTAATATAATTATATTGTAATTAATATTTAATAAATAATATATAATTATACTAATTTAGAAACATATCTTCATTATAATTGTATCAAATCAAAATTTAATGTATTATTAAAAAATTACCTTAATAATAGGTAATTTACATATTTATTTTTGTTTTACTAAAGTCTATATATAGTGTTTTCCTGTGGTACATAAATCTAAATTTGAGAGTCAATTCATAATTTTATATTTAGTGATTTTTTTTACTACTTCATAGAATAAGAATGTATTTTTCGTTTTTTTATTGAAATTGATCCTTTTAATGTACAATTTATAATTTTTTATAATATTTTTCATATACTCATTCTATTATATTATTCTTTTGATAATTTTTTATTTGTTGTTACTCTAAGTTATTCTTATCGTCTAATATTCCAGTTCGATTGTCTTTTGCCACAATCATTTACAATACATCACATCCATGAAATACCTCATCGAGTTGTCTTCACTGATTCGGGTTCCAACTACATGGATGTAAGCATTCAAAGAAGAGGTAATAGTCTCTACTTTACCGAAGGATGGTTGGATCTACTCACCTATTATGACCAACCCAATGGAATGTGGTTAAAATTAGATTTCTTAGGAGGAGCTCGATTTTTGATTGAGGAATTGTATTCACGGAACTTTATAGGGCAAGTTCAAGTTCCATCCCCTCCATGCTTTTTACGTCTGCCCGAAAATCTTCGAAGTGGAGCACATAATGAAATTGAATTCCCTCAGTTTCAGTTCAGTTTTGCTAAATTCGTGACAAATTCAAATATACAATTTCAACAATTGGTAATATATTTAAATTTTTTTAGTTTAAGTTGTTCATTATTAGAATAATTTTTTTAACATATTTTGATTTTTTTCAGAAATTACCAGCTTTCTTTTGCAAGCATGCAATGCCATTGAGGGGAATAAGAGTTAGTTTGGTTTCTCGGTGTGACAATTCTATATTCTTGCCGCATTGCATGGATAGCGGATGATGAAGCTTATCTAACAAGAGGATTGTCTGATTTTGCACGAATTCTAAATATTAAAACTTACAATGTTATTTCAGTTGGTTGTCGTTATAAGAATGATTCTATACTATATGTGACTAAGGACTAGAATATGTTCAATATTGTTTATGTAATTTAGTTTTACTATTAGTATTTGATTAAATTATAATTATAGAATTTTAAATTATTGCCTCAATTTATATATTACGATTATTTTTTGTAGATTTGCTATTTTTAAATAATTTAATAAAATGAAGTAGTGTCAGATATTATTAAGTTTATTTTTATCCTTTATTTCTTTATTTGTATTTTCATTATATTTGACAAAAAATGAACCTACACATATATTAAATTGTTGACCTAAAGATAATTTATTTGTCAATAAAAACAGATTTTATTTATAATTAGAATAAAATTTATTTGCCAATAATCGGTGGATAAAACTGAAATTACACCCGTGTCATATAATTATAATTGATTAATTGGTATAAAATTAAATTATACCCGTGCCATGAGTAATAATTTAAATAATTATATCTTAACAAAATATAATTTGAAATAATTTATAAACAATTATCTTAACAAAAATAATTATTTAATAATTAATTTAAAAATCAATGCAAAAAATAATTATTAATAATAATATTATTAATTGGGTAAATAATATAATTTCAAATTATTACTTGAAATATAAATAATATATGGAAATCTATTGAGTAAATCAATGATTTTGTACCTTAATAATTTGACAATTATTACTCAATTAATCAGTTAATTGAATTAGTAATAACAATTTCCAATTTCAAATTTTGTATATTAAGTAGTTATTAAAATTTGGGTAATAACGATTTACACAGAAAAATCATCGATAAATTCAATTAACCATATAGAAGATAATATACTAACAGTTTTAGTATATTATTTATGGCAAACGAAATTATTTTCTCAGATTTTCTATTAAAATTGAAATTAGTAATAATTTAAAAAAAGTTTATTAATAAAATTACTAATAGTCACAACACAGGATATATATTTTCTATGTATTATTTAAAAAATATAATGAAACATGAATAATGAATGAGTATATTATTTCTTCGACTAGCTAATTAATGCAAAATTGAGTACCTTTTTTATTCGATTGAGGTCATATTCTGTTTGTTGAAAGTTTCAATCACCTTAATTAAATTCTGTATTTGTGCCTTAACTTATACAGGCAGTAATATGTTACATATTATTTGGTATATCTAAGTAGTTATTTTTCATAGCGGAGATGTAAAAAATCATATTAAGGTTTAGGATCCGTTTGGGAAACACCAAAAAGTTACTTTTTTCAACTTTTGACTTATAGAAAGTTATATTAATGTGTTTGGTACAATTTTTTAGATAAACTTTTAACTTTTCAAAAAGTTATTTAAGAGCTTTTAAAGAAGTTAAAAAATGTGACTTCTCCTATTTTCAAAAGTTATTTTATCACTCTTATTTAATGCAAAACTTTAAAATAAGGACTTTTATAATAACTATCCAAACTCAAAATAACTTATTTAAAAGTTATTATTAATAAAAGTTCTTATATTTTAAGCTCCTTTTTCAAAAGAACTTATTTAAGAAGTTTAGCCAAACTGGCCCTTAGTGCCAAATAATTAGTGGATAAATAATAGTAGATTATATTATTTTGGGAAAGTATTTTCATTATAATTATATCAAATCAATATTTAATTATGATAAAATATATTAATTATAATTATATCATAGAATTATAATAATTACAATATTTATGTTATATATTTTAATCATTTATGTACGTAAATAATTAGAAATTAAAATATAACTTATAATTATTCGTGCCATGCAAGATTAAATAAAATATATAATAACATAGATGATTTGTTACTTATACTGATTAAATACAATAAATACATATTAATTTAGTTAAAAAAATCACTGTCTCCTATATTTTTCTATTTATTTTTTTAATTTATTAAATCCAATCAATTATAATAAATTAATTATATTAACTAATTAATTCAATCAATTATTTTTTAATTTATTTTTTGAATTCAATAAATCAAATAAAATTAATTATACTAATTATTTGTATTGACTAATTGATTTGATTAATTCTTAAAAATATTCTTATTTAATTTATTTTATTTATTTAAATATAACTAATTAATTATTTAATTTTATTAGGATAAATATCAAATTCTATTTCTAATATAAAAATACAAAATTTTATTCATTCTATTTTTATTTTACCACTATAAAAGGCCATATATGCTAGAAGAAAATATCATTCATTTACCAATTACTCTTTCATTGGGTAGCTTTTACAACAATTCTTTTTTCCTATGAGGCGTCACAAGAAGGCAACTATCATGAACACAAATCAGCACACACTCTTCAACTCCCGTACTCATCATTTAGAGCGATATATGATATGTTATCCATTAAGCATTTATAGACCATGGTGTTATCATGTTTGCATAAATAAATAAAAAATCCATAATTAAGCTTAAGTCATTTATCTATTTGTGTGGTATATTGTAGTGTGAAATTACTTTTAATTTGTGTTGTGCAATGATATTATGGTTTAATTTAAGCTTTTATTTTAGAATTGTGTTATGATTTTCTCATCCTTTTTTCTTAGATATTAAGTTAATGTATTTTATTTATTATTATTGAAGCAGATGTGATATAAAATTTGTAAAAAGAAAAAACTTACATTCAATTTATTTTATTGTAGTCTTCTATTCTTCTATTTTTTTATTCTTTTATTCATTTTATTTTCTTTTTAAATATCATATAATTTATTAATTTATACCAATTAATTAATTATAATTCATTATATCAGTTAGTTTAATTCATTAATTATAATATACATGATAAAATAGATCATTTGTTACTTATACGTTTATTTTTCTAAAATCTAAATTTGAATAATTATATTTTCATTTTTTTATGAACAAAATATTAATAATAATAATAATAATTAACCATTCATACTTTTAATTAAAGTGTTTGGATAATTTTTATATTTATTAATATTAATTATTGATTATTTTTTCATAAATAAATTATATTATAATTTTATGTTAGTTCATAATTGATTAATGATTAATGTTTATAAAGCTATGTTACTCTAAATTTTATATTTATAAATATTTTATTAAATATAATTTTTTAACATAAAAATGTATTATTTTTAATAATATCATAATTTTATATTTTTTAATTATTCTAAATGAATATTTTATCAAATACTAATTAAAGCTATCTTCCATTTGCTTTTACTAATATTTTTTAACTATTAAAATTAAAATCGTATTAATGAATTTAATATTAAAGTTAATTTAGCTTTTTATTATTTAGAGTATTTTTCAATTAATAATTTTATACTCTTTACTTTTTTTTTTAGTTTTATTTTGAATTTTAATTTAGTACTCAAAGGTTGTAAAATTCTATTGATACTGAAATAAAGTTACAAAAGGGTCCATAGGGTAGAATAAGTAAAATAATGTGATACCCACATTGCAACATTCAAATGAAACAACTTAGGATATAAAATGTTTATCTTTCTTTTTCGCGCTGTCTTTATATTATCTATCCTATCATCATATAAAAATCGAATTTTTACCTTTAATGATAGAATCAACGTAGCATGCTGTATTATTTTGTTTAACTCATTAAAGTCAATTTATTATGATGAATTAATTATATCAACTAATTGATTTGAATAGATATTTAAGTATCACACAATTTAAAATTATGTATATTAATTATTTAATTTAATTTTTATGATATATAAATTTAAGGAATAAATTAAATAAGATAATTATTACTTATTTAAATTGAATACAACAAATATAAATTAATTTAGTTAAAAATTTACTATTTTTTAATCTTCTATACATAAAAATGACAAAATAAAATTATAAAATAATCTTTTATCACTTTTGTTATTTTAATTTTATTCTTTTTTTTTATAATTTTATTTATATTACTTTGTTTATTTAATAATAAAATATACTCATATTAATTCTATCATATAATAATATATTTTTCTCCTATATTAATCAAAGAATTTAATAGTTATCAACTACATCTAATAGAATGACTGAGAAGTGAGAACTACGAGAAGTAAACCCAGGTTCAAAATGTTGAAACAAAGAAAAGAAAACAGTGAATATGATTAGAGAAAAATGTATAATAATGACAAAATATACTAAAACTGAATTTTTTCTCCAACTAATAAAAGTGAGGTGTTAATTTCTCATGAATTCATTTTTTCTCTAAAATGAAATCACTATTTTCTTTTCTAAATTTATTTTAAAAAATATATTTATTATAATTATATTACAATTAACATTTAACGAATAATGCATGATTATACTAATTTAGAGAAATATTTTTATTATAATTATATAAAATCAATATTTAATACATTATCAACTAATAAAAGTGAGGTGTCAATTCCTTATGAATTCATTTTCCCTCCAAAATAAAAATACTATTCTCTCTTCTAAATTTATTTTAGAAAAATATCTTTATTATAATTATATTACAATATTAAAATTAGCATTTAATGAATAATGTATAATTATAATAATTTAGAAAAATAAAATAAAATCCAGTAATTTATCTTCCGACTGCACACGTGTATAGAATAACTTTTAAGAAGGATTCATGTATAGTAAATACGGTCGATAATTGTAAAACTGTATACTAACATTGATATAATATTATTTTAGGTATATGTTTTGCATGCATCAAAGAAAAGTGTTGAGTTATTTTTAGTAGATTTAAATTATTCATTGTTAGAATTCTCTAATAATTTATTATTTTGAGCTAATTTTGATATGTTCTTATTTGATAGTAAAACAACATATAAAAATTTGTTGGTAGGTCTAAGTATTATTAAGTTATTTATGGTCACATTGAGTATATATGTTTGATTTATTGAAGAAAGTAGATTACTAAAACCAATTAATAACTATTTAGAGTTAATATATTTAACACTAGCTTAAGAAAAAATAAATAACATAATATGTTATATTTTATTAATCAAATTATTAATTTAAATTAATCTTAACAAAATAATTTAAAATTAAATTTTAATCTTATCACGTGTATGGCACGGGTTAATACACTGGAAATTATGCACGATGAATGTGGTATATAGAGAAATTTTTGAGAGCCTATAATAAAAGGTAATAACAAAATGTCTTACTAAATCTATTTATTTATTAAAATTTATTACTATCACTTAAAAAAATTTAGAATTTCTAGGAACTAATAGATGAATTCTTATTGTACATTAATAGTTTGAGAATATTAAAATTATCATAAAAATTCGTATAATTTTATTCTCTTGACAAACAATTTTATAATTACGTTAATCATATAATTTTATATACAAACATTGATACAGTGTTGTTTCATGTATATATTTTGCAGGCATCAAAGGATAGCATTGAATTGTTATTCAGTAGGTTTAAATTATTTATTGTTTATTACAAAACTTTTTGCATAAGGATTCTCTATTAATTTATTCTTCATTTCGAGCTGATTTTGATATTTTCTTACTTCACAATATACCAACATATAAAAATTTGTTGGTAGATTTAAGTATTACTAGATTATTTATGGTCATATTGAGTATATATGTTTGATTTATAAAAAAATAGATTAAATAACTATTTTATAGTTAATACAATTAACATTATATTAAGAAAAGAAAAACAACGCATACATGTTATTTTTTTATTAATTAAATTATTATAATTAAAATGAAATTTAACATAACAACTTAAAATTATAATTTCAATCTTATCACGTGCATGGCACGGGTGATTAAAATTGTTGTCATTCTTAATGTCAGGTCTAATTTTAACATATTTTAAAAATTAAAAATAAGTTTATAATTTTTTATTAAAGATTAAATTGTACGTCTAGCTCGAAAAAATATTGTTAAAGACCAATTTAAAGTTTCATTCTAAGTTTTAAGATATGGAGTAAAAATTTAAATAGTATTTTTTAAAGTGATAACAAATTAATAATACATTTGATTTAACCGGAAAAAATAAATTACATGAACATAAATTTATGTAGGAGTTGATCACGTGCAACTTAATTTATATATACATTTTAAATCAATCCTTTTCTATAGTTTGAGAATCAAGCACCTCCTTGATTTTGTATCTTTTCACAAGAACCCTAGCATCCACTCCAATGAAAAATAATAATAATTCCAAAGCATAATTCCCTTGACTTTGCTGCACTCACATAATAAGAAAAATACTACTTGGTTACTCATATGTCTTGCGATAGGGATTTAACATATAGATATATAATCATTCATTAATAAAATAATTTTAAATATTTTAAATGTTTTTATATTCTATAGATTTTTGGTAAATAAACAATAAACAATAAGTAGTTGAAGATATTTATAAGGGATAGGTATGATTTTGGTCCTAACGTAAAGGCCAAAAATTTATTTCGTCTCTGACCTTTTCTTCGTTACAAAATAGTCCCCAAAGTTTCAGTTTATTTTTATATTTCGGACCAAAATGCCCATATACCTTCTTCTCCAAAATTATGTAAAACACCAACAGAAACACAAGCATAAGCACCACTACCACTACACCCACCACCTACCACCACCACCACCACCACCATCATCATCATCATCATGGAATCATAAGAACTTAGAACTAGAATCACCACCACCACCCCCCATCCACTGCCACTCTATCACCATCCGCATCACACCAACCAAAATTCAGAAAATCAACATCATCATCGTCATCCTCATCAGAACCCAGAACTCAGATTCAGAACTCAAACTCAGACAAACAAAAATTCAACTCAGAAAATCATCATCATCATCAAGAACCCAGAATCAGCAACAACAATACTCCAAATTCAAATTTCAGCAACAACAATATTCCACAACAAATTTCACAAAAAATCCAGAAATTTCACAAAAAATCTAATTTACATAAGAAGAAGAAGCGGCGGGCGGCGGTGCGGCGGTGGGGTCGGCGGAAAGAAGAAGAAGAAACGGGCGGCGGTGCAACGGCGGGAAGGAGAAGAAGAAGAAGAAGAAGCGGCGGATGGCAGTGCGGCGGCAGGCGGCGGTGCGGCAGCATGGCGTCCCCCTTCTCTCCCCCCTTCACCCTCTTTCTCGCCCCCCTCCCTTTTCTTTCTTTCTCTCCTCACCCACCCCGCTTCTCTGTATCCCCCTTTCTTTCTTTTTTTATTTTATATTTATTTTATTTTAAAAAAATTTTAATGAGGGGTAATTTGGTAATAAAAAAATATAATTGGTAAAAAAGACGATTTTAAAACAAAATAAAACTTTGGGGACCATTTTATAAAAAAAAAAGGCCGGGGACGAAATAAATTTTCAGCCTCTACGTTAGGGACTAAAATCATACTTATCCCTATTTATAAATTATATATGTCTCAATGTATATATTCCCAGAGTATAAGAAATTTAGCACAGGATTCGATGGTCTTATAATGTTTAGACTATTAAATGAACCCATAACAAAATATATTTTTAAAATTTTTTAATAATGGTTAAATAGTTTTATTTAATTTTGATTACAAATTAATTCTTTATATATTATTTACTTATAAAATCTATTTTTAAGTTTTTATTTGATTTAGATACTCTAATCTTATTTTTTTAATTAAGATTATAAATTGGTGAATAATCTATCTTCAATTACTTAATTCTACAATTGGAATCATTTATCAATCTCCTTGATTATCAATTTTTTTTATTATTTTTGTTCATCGTTTATCCATCTACTTAATATCCAATTTTTCTTTCTTGTTTATCCATCTCTTTAATATCCAATATTTGTCATTGATTATGCGATAATCACAGTTGCAGCAATTAGCAGAGATCCAATCAATTTCTTCATTGTAGTGTTTAGAAAATAATCTATTGTTTTGATTAAAAAATCAAGGTTAGTCAATAGAATCTCTAATGTTGCAATTTTGCATTTCGATTTTTTATTCATGAAATTGATTGTATAATGAAAAAATATTTTTTTTTATCTTTTAGTAATTTACATACATTCAAGAATGTTAGAAAGTAAATAAAATTTATTATTTTTTATTATTAATTAGCCAACAATATTTAAAGTGTAGACTTAAAATGTATTATTCGATTATTGTACTAAAAAATTTTATATAGTTTATATTTCTTTTGTCATTGTTCGTTGCACTAGGATGAACGTTCAACATTTAGATGGTATTTATATAGCTTATATTCCACGATAAATCGAATTAGATAAATTCGATTTATGAAATTGGTTGAGCGTCATAGCAAATCGAATCAATTAGCATTTTATCAAATCTCTAAATCGAAGTATATCACGGGTACTCACCTTTGAGGACAAAAACGTTCAATAAAAATAGGAATAAGTACGATTTTGGTCCCTAATGTAGAGGCCAAAAATTTATTTCGTCTCCGACCTTTTTTTCACTACAAAATGGTCCCTAAGGTTTCAGTTTGTTTTAAAATCGTCCTTTTTACCAATTTTAGTTTTGTTATTACCAAATTACCTCTCATTAAAAAAATTATAAAATAAAATAAATATAAAATAAAAAAAGGAGGAAAGAAAGGGTACAGAGAAGCGGGGGTAGGGAGAGAAAGAAAGGGGGTGGGGCGCGAGAAGGGGAGGAGGGAGGAGAGATGGGGGACGCCATACTGCTGCACTGCCACTGCCCGCCCGCCGCCACCGCCTCCTCTTCTTCTTCTTTTTCTTTCGCCATACCGCTGCACCACCACCCGCCGCCACCTCTTCTTCTTCTTCTTCTTTTTCTCCTCCCCAGAGCAACTGCGACCCTCTCCCCTCCTTCTCTCCTTCCCTGTCTCAGACTCCTCGAACCAGAGCTCACCGCCGGCGAGCCTCCCCTACTTCACCATCGCGCAGCAACATGGAGCCTCCCCTGCTTCACCACCGCCAGCGAGCCTCCCTGCTTTCCCTCCTTCAATCCCTGTCACAGAAGGAATCATAGCTCAACGTCATCCGTTACCCTCCCTCTAGCCCCTTCTTGTCATGCCCAAACCACCAGTGCTCCACCATTGCCTTCCCTTTTTTCACTTTTCTGTTTTCTATTTTCATAATCCAGTTATTATTTTGCTTTCAATTTCTGTTTTTGGTTAGTGTTAGATGCTTGATTTGATTCTGGATTAGTTTAGTTGGATTTTAATTTTCTATTAATTGATTTTAGGGTATTGAATTGCTGAAAATTGCTTCTGCTGTTCTTCCGCTTCTGTTTGATATTCTGTTTTTAGTTAATGGTTCTTCTGATTTTCAATTTTTTTGATGGTTCTGATGATGATGATAATGATGATGACAACGATCATGATGATAATGGTGGTGGTGGGTTCTGGTTTAACATGGGTTCCTAGTTAATTTTGTTGTTCTGATGATGATGATGATGACCATAATGATAATGATGGTGGTGGTGGTGGTGGTGCTTAGGCTTCTGTTATGCTTCTGCTGAGGTTGGTTGATTTTGGGGGTGAAGGGGGAAGGGTATTTTCGTCCGAAAGACGATTTTAAAACAAACTAAAATCTTGGGGACCATTTTGTAGCGGAAAAAAGATCAGGGACGAAATAAATTTTCGGCCTCTACATTAAGGACCGAAATCATACTTATCCCTAAAAAATATTTTGGGACCAACTTAAAATATTACTCAAAATTATAATATTTTAATATTAAATATTTAACTATCAAGTCTAGCAATTCAAACACTTCCATTGGATACGCTTGTTTGTGTTTCTTAGAAAAAAATTAAAAAAACTTGTTTGTGTTTCTTAGAAAAAAATTAAAAAACACAATCAACCGATAGAATTGTGAAAATCTATATTACTTTGATGACTTCAATCAATTAGGTAACAAGAACAATTGACTGAATTAGAAAAAATCTACATGCTTTTCAAAATTTAATTGATTGTGTTGTATGTCCAATCGATTGAACTTTCAAGAAATACGATTTCACTAGTGTTTACAGATGTAATAGATCAATGATAAAGTTCTAATTGATTAGGATTGTCAAAATATTTATTATGATTAATGAAAGATCTAATTTGTTATTATTATTATTTTTATTATTAATAAACATGATAGATAAGTGATAAAATAATAATTTATAAAATAAAAATAGATTTTATAATTAAATAATATATAAAAGATTAATTTGTAATTAAAATTAAATAAAAACGATTTAACAATTATTAAAAAACTTAAAAAATATATTTTATTATGAGACTATTTAATGGTCCAAACATTCTAAGACCATTAAATCCTATATAAAAAAATTTATGTTTGACATAAGAATCAACACATGCTACACATAATATCTTTATTATAAGATCGACATATATACATATATTATATGAGTTAAAAATAAATTAATTCTCAATACCATTGGAATTTTATCTTTTCTTTATGATAGTCATTTTGCCACCACCATGATCCAATTAGCTAGGAAGGTTGCTATAATAATAACAATAATAATGCCAACCATAAACTATCAAAATAGATGCAAATCATTGAAAATCATTTTTTAATATTGGTTAAAAGACGACACAAAAATAATAAATAATGAATTGATATTTTATTCTATTCAATTCCAAATTTTCTGAGTTACTGCTAAATATATTAAATTGGTTGTGATAATAAAAAGACTTCTACCCAAAATACCTTTACCTTCTACTTTTTTTTTCCGAAACCCTACATAACTATTTCATAGACCTCTTACCTTGTATTAATTCGTCCCATGCACATTTTTGTTTGTTTTTTGTTTATAGAAATGTAAAAAAAATACTATAAATCATTCAAAGCAATGTTACACATATATTAAGGGTTCTAAAATATTGGCCATATAAAAATACGAAAAAGTAATCAATTTAAATTCAGTTTTAGATTTTTGTTTTTTTTTTTTTTAATATAATGTTGTTTGTTATATGATTATATCTACATGAATGTTATAGGAGCAACGACAGAAAAAGTGCATTGGTAGAGGAAAAATATGGACTATGACTCATAAAAAAATGATGACTCATATATAAATGACGGTGTCCGTGTTGTTGGTGTAAGACATATTTTTTTATTTTTCACTTTTCTTTTTGAATTTACAACAGTAAATTTAAAATTAGTGTAACTATAAATCTCCTATGTCTAAAAAACAATTGCACATATTGAGGGTAAAGACGCATCCAATAAGGAGCTTTCACAGAATGATTCCCTTGCACAAGTTTTTGGAAAGGTGCACCTAGGACGAGTTCGTGGACTAGGTTTCGAACCATGTCCCACTTAGTGTTTTCGTAAAATTGTACAGTAGTCGGACTCTGATGTACAAATTGAGAAGCATCAGAAAGAGATTGGAAAACTTAAGGAGAGGCAGCAGAATTAAAAATAGAGGCAGTAGAGGAGAAAGTAAAGAGACAGACAATGAAAATTTTGTTAAGATACCGAATCCAACAACAAGGAAATAATTTGCCACCTGACATAGCTGCAGATCTGAATTATTTGAAAAATGCACCGACCTTATCCCGTGCAAGATCATCTTCTGGCACTAATAATATGCATAATAAATCATGAGTTTGAGTCAACAAAAATAGATACACTTGAATCTGATCACCTTTTAATTGTTCACTGTTTAATTACTTTTGAGTTATTTATTTCTACTTTATATTCATTGATTCACTTAGGACAAATTACTATTATATATATTGACTTTGTGTATATATTTTTATTCTATTTTTTGTTTTTTAGTTTGATGGTTGTTGTGTGTTTTACTAAATTAAAGCAAATTACATAGTGAAAGAACGTAAAATGAATTAACGAATTGGTCACATGTTAAAAAATTTGGCTTAAAAAAAACGGTAATACGTCATTTAGTGACAGTTACAAATTCGCTGCTATAATTGAAACAAATAATTTTAGCATTGATCATTTTGCAGCGGTTAATAACCGCTGCCTAGCTACAAATAAGCTTTGTTACATTTTTGTATTAGTTAGAATTGCCGTCAAACCAATTCGCGATAAAATATCAACTAGCAGCAGTTATTCCAGTAGTTACTATTAATCTCCGCTAAAGGTTTTGCCACATCCTATCTCAAAGTGGGTTAGCAACTGCTGTTACTCATTCTACAGCGATTAAAAATTGCTACTATTTGACTCTATAACTGCTGCTAACTGTTGAATCTGATGTAATGAAAAATGTATTCTGATTAATAACTACATGTTAATTAAATGTTGGATCTAACCTACAAGATAATGTGATGTGAAAAAAACATTTTATCTATGATTTCTTACTCGAACGATGAGGCTATAAAATACAAGAAATTAAAGAGCATGAGACAGAAATGATGATATAAGTATGATGCAGAAACAAAGTGAAGTTCAAAACACAAATGTAAATTGACGAATGAGTTGTTAAGAGTGTGAGAGTCCGTGACCACAAACAAATTATATATATATGTTTCCTTTGTAGTGCCAAGAAGATTATAGCCATTATATTTAATTAGATGGAGACAATTATAGCCTAGGAGTTTAGGTAGATGGAGATAATATATCGGCTAATATTTTTTGTTGATAAAATATATAGGATAATTAGTGTTTGGTATATTTGGCTTTAGAAATTAAGGTAATCTTTTTGCTTGAAATAATAAATAATATTACTAGATAGATAAAAGAGTTATTGTTCAACAAATTCTGCACTAAGGTACTAACTGTTCTAGAATAACCAAAAAATTATGATTAAACATTTTTTTTCTTCTTTCCCCTTAATCTATATTCTTCTTCTTTCTCCCTTCACATTTATTAGACCTTTTTTCTCGCTTCTGATATTGTTTTTTGTTCTTATCTCTCTTAATTTTCTTTCTTCTGGTCTTCACTTGCATTTTATTCCTCTACTTATTTCTCTATTTTTTTCTTCTTTTTTCTTCTTATTTTCTTCAAATTCTTTCATTTATACAAAATTTATATGTTTTATCTAAAATTTTCTATATATATATATATATATATATATATATATATTTTAAAAAATTTTATGTCTTTTTTTATTTATGTGTTAATTATAAAAAATATCTATATTAATTTCATAAAACTTATGTGTTTTTATTATTTAGAAAAAAAATCTTTTTAAAAATTTAATTGAGACTTAGTTAAAAAAAAGTTAAAAAACACTTATTTACTTGACATTTCTGTATATTATACTGGGCTACACTACAAATAACTCAATATACTTAATTAGTTCGTAAGGTTTTTTTTTTTTAAGTTAGAAGTGAGGCTTAAATCAAGACTTATAGATAAAGATAAAAAAAACTATATTATTTGAGTTATAACTTATTGACAAGTTCGGACCGTATTTAATATTTAGATGTGGCCTTCCATCCACATATTCTATATATACATAGAAAACGAAATCCTAAAACTATGAAAAGTAAATCCTATTATATGCGCTCCAAAGTTGTCCCATTTTTTTTCTTTATCACAATTATTTTGGTCGATATCATTTATCATAAATTTATTTTCAAATTTTTAAGTTTAATCTTTTATGCTTGTGGTACTTACTCCAAATATTAATGGGCCTTTTTATTACTCGGCCTTTCCTTTTTACAATAACAACAGGAGTTTGGCCCAATATTGATGGCCCATCTTGTATATTTTTAACCTTTAAAAAATTTGCCTAGCAAGCACAAAACCAAAAAAGACATGGTTAAAGAATAGGAGCTAAGCATAACCAAAAAAAAAAAAAAAATAGGAGCTAAGAAGAAGAGGAAGTCTCAATTGTATATTTCCAACTTTGTCCTTTATTAGCAACATTTTCATTTACATAACTTACTCTTTCAAGATCAGTTTTATTTTTATTATTATTTTAAAAGGAGACTAATAAATACAAGCATGGAATAATATAGCTAATCAATTGACACTAACTTAAAATGGTGCTGAAAGAGGCTCTTTTAGATTAACATGATTTGTGTTTTCATTGTTGAAGGAACATTGGCATTCACATTCTTTAATCTCATCATCATCATCATCAACAATATCCTCTGCCTTCTCAATTTTGCCTCCATTTTCATCCTTCATTGGATGTATAAGCCCCTTCCATCAACAAAAATAACCATTATTCAGTAATAAATTATTAAAGAATAATTAACTAAGTGTAATAATTAATTAATTAATTAATTAATTCATGTACCTCAACAAAGAGAGCTGAGGCTTCTCTTGGTTCTAACTTTTGAACTACATCTGCAGCCACTTCCTGCATGAATAAATTTAGCGAATGCTTATAAAAATCTTTATAAATTAGTTATAAATGAACAAATTTAAAAGTCAAATTCAGACGTGTAATAATCATCCTTAAAATTAAAATCAAAATCAAGTCATAATAACAAATAAGAGAAAAACTTTTTTATTCGCATAAATTTAGAACAAGAAATACCCTAAACACTAACAAGAAATGAATTAATAAACCTCCAAAGTAAATAAAAAAATTGGGAATAAATAGTGAAACAAAATGGAATTACCCTAACTTGGATGAGTTGCACTTGACTTAAGGTCCTAGGCTCTAGTTCAATGGAGCAAGATCTCTTTTCCATGTATGATGACAAAGAAACCTAGATTTGATCTCAAGAATATTTTTTGGTACACAAAAGAATATGTAATTTGATGGGTAGAAATTGTAGCCCATAACAAAAAGCACTTAATGTAGACAACTCAGATTAATTAGCCCTATATATACATACCAATAAGGACCATTAATTTTTTTTCAATGCATTCACGGAGTCTTTGGTGATTGGAAGGAAAAATATTTGTGGCCATAATCAAAGAACCGTTGCTTTAATACTTTTGGATCCCGTGGCCAGATTGGGAACAAAGTTTTCTTGCTTGCTTGGGACATTCAATGCCTGAGATATTTGGTTGGATTGTGGCCAAAAAATAAAGTGGGGAAAAAAGTGCTAGCTTATGCATGCTAGCATTTTTTTTTGTTTCTCAAACGGTATCTTTCAACTCGATAGGTTAAGAACTAATCCATCGCAGATCTGAACTCTATTTAAGGGTGAGCGGACGAATAAGCTGACAACTCGACCAACCCAAGTTGATTCTTATGCATGTTACCATTATTTTCTTTTGTTTATCCTCCATTAAAATGGCTTAGGCCCATCTTATGGTAGAGGTTTTCTTATTAGTAAGGTTCTTTTGGGGCTTCTAATTTATTTCAGAGAATTTTTTTAAGTTATTACTCGATAATAGTTAATATGTTGTTACATATTATATTATGCAATTTAATCAAATATGTCGAATTATTTAATAATTTTTAGCTATTGAACACTAAATTTTATATATATATATATATATATATATATATATATAGTTACCATATTTTTATTTATTGGGCATTGACAAATGATTTTGTCCCACTTTTTATTTTTTTCATACTTTATTTACCATAATTTATGTTATAGTTGCTATTTTGTTTGCCAAAAATAAGAGACAATTTTTGTCCTGAAATTTATTAGTATACTATCTCAATAGGTTCTTATTATTTTTGTCTTGAAATTTATTCTTAGAACAATATTTTTAATGACAATTGATACAGTTGTTATAAATCCTATGTCATAACTTAGCATTACACACCATAACTTGGTAGTTACATTATAACTTGGCGTTATACGTTACGATCAGACTCAACGGACTACATTCTGGAATAAAACTGTCTGACTAGGTATTTATTAATTATTAAACCTAATAACTACTCATCAATTCATATAATCAACAAGAATGTAACTGACCTATCTTACTTCACCTATAAAGGTATGATGTTTTATCCTCAACAGACACACTGAATTTAAAGTACTAACTTTGTAATACCCGGTCTAACTGAAATTAATTAAATAATGAGTTAAGTACGAGCGAATATGGTTGGAAGATTTGGCAATTGGAATTTGATGATTTCAATGTGATATTTGGATTCAGTGAATTTTTCCGAGTCGGAAAACATAGTTTTCTGCGTAAAAGCGCGCAGTGGAATTTTGATCGGAAGTACCGGCTGAGACCTGTCTGGTACTGCAGCTGAGAAAATTGATTATGAGTAAATAAGATTAAGAAATGAGGAATTATGATTAGGGGAGGTAGAAATATTTAAAGTGCGATTTGGAGCGCTAATCTTAAGGGTTTTGGTCCAAAATTGGGCCAACGGACAAAAATAAGTGAACTGGGCCTAAGTGGGCCCAAGACCCAACATATATAAACATTAGTTATGAGCATTTCAGCTCATTTTACCCTAAAAAGAAGGGTTGGGGCGCTGAAATTGGGAGAGAGAAGAGAAGAGAGAAAACCTAACTCTCTTTGATCTTCAAATCACCATAGCTTGAGCTACGGAGCTCCGATTGACGAGCCGTTTGCGGCCACGCGTCGCTCTTCTCATCCTCTACATTTCTATCTAAGTTTTGTGGTGAGTGTTCCATTCATCTCTGCCCAGTTTTCGAAATTCCCCACTGTTACACGTTTTTGGGAAGTTAGTGTTGAAATCTTGTGATTTTGGGTGTTTAGGGATACTCCAACATAGATTCTAAGTGGGTTCTATCCCTATTTCATATGGGCTGAGGTAAGAAGTGCTCAAACCCTTGTGATTTGTCATTTTTTTATGAGCCCTAGGTTGATGTATGTATGTGATATTGGTTATGTTAGTGTATTTGATGATCTTGGTGCACAATTGGAAGATTGGTGTTGCTTGAGGAGCTTCGGTGAGGCTTGGGACTAAGATTGGTAGAGACTTCTAAAGAAGAGGCTCAATTGATTTGGCTACAAGAGGTACGGTTTAAGTTTCATTTAAGTACCGTGTGGTGTGATGAGAATTCCTAGGCTAGATGCCCCTAGGATTAAGTTTGGATTGTGTAATTGATTGGTGCTAATATGCATAGTTGGTATGTAATGTGAATTAATGATTGGGTTGAGAATTGTATGGCCTTGTATGCTTGGTGTATTGAAATTTTGATGTTTTGGGTAATCAGTATTGATTTGTGGTTTATGCATTTTGAATTGTGAAATTGGGCCGGAGGCCGTAAACTTTGGGCCGGAGGCCGGAAAGAGGTAAGGAAGGTAAGTTGATGTGTGCATTGTATCATGACACAAGTGATTGGATGAATTTCATATAATGAATATATGAATGATTGGGTTGGTTATTGAATAATGAGGTTTGAGGAGTTGAAGTGTGGAAATTGGTAATTTTGGGTGAAATTATATAGATGAGGTATGTTTGGTTTTGGTTGGGATCTATTATGTGGTCATATGTGATTATGATTATTGATGCCTTGACGGTATGATGATGCATTAGAGATATGTATGTTGTGATACATGCTTTAGGAATGATTAAGGTTGATTTGTGGGTGAAACCACGTGATAGTGAGTATGATGTTGTTTATGTATAATGATGGTTGATTGGAAATGGTATTATTGGAGATTGGGATGAGGAAGGATGTATAACATGATTTTGTGTTTGTCCTTTAGCCATTTGATTGAGAAGTGTTAAAATGGTTGGATGTGGTTTTGGAAATTTTGGTATAGTGTCAATGTGTGAGTTGAGGATGGCTTGATGTTGATTTCGGTACACTTTGATTGATTTCAAAAAGGGTTGGAATTGGCATGTTTTGGTTGATTTGAAAAGAGTTGAAAATGACTTGTTTTGAAAATGGCACTTTGTGGTTTTTATGAAAAACATGGTTTTTGGGCATACTTTGGTGGGACATAACTTGGACTACGGATCTCTGTTTTGTACCAAATCTTTTTAGAAATGAAATTGGATCCGGGATGTCCGTGCCGTTCGAAGAACGGGTGAAAAACGATTTAAAATGAGAAAGTTATGTCCGTTGGAAGATTGGGGTTTAAATTGGTGAATTCTGCAGTTTTTAACTTAGAAAATTTTTAGCAGAATAACCCCTTGCGCGTGGGCGCACTTGGCGCGTACGCGCCGATCTTCCAGAAAACGCCATCCATGCGTGCGCGTGATGTGCGCGGGCGCGCCGATGGTGCTGCACCCAATGCCCAGCCATTTTCCAGAGAGTTGTGCCAGAACTGTACCAGCTTTGTGCCTGGGGCACGAGAGTATCCACGCGTACGCGTGGTTGACGCGTGCGCGTCGAGTTGGCAGATTTTTTAATACACGCGTTAGCGTGCACGACGCTTGCGCGTCGATGAGATTTTAAGGACATCCACGCGTGCGCGTGGAGTACGCGTACGCGTGGCATTGTTTTCATGCCAATAGTTGATATTCGAGTTTTAAAAGCCAAATCTCATACTTCTAAGCCTCCGATCTCACCACTTATATCTTAAATCATTATGATATGCCTAGCTATTAGAAAAAGGCTAGTGAATGAGGTAACTTGCGAGTGAAGCAAGGGGAAAATGAATAATCAATGAGGATCATTGATGGTTATGTGAGATGTGGAGGATGGTGGTGGAAGTGCTTGTTATGCCATTGGCCGAAGGGCCGTAATTGTTTATGAATTGGCTAGTTCTGGATTGAACCGTGAGCCGGAATAGCTGTGTATGCTATGAATATTGGCTGGTTATGGATTTAACCGTGAGCCGGATGGCGGATATGGATGTTGATCCATGGATGAGAATTCATGCACGTTTATGCTGAATTATTGATAATTGTGATTTGCACTTCCACTATCTGAGATGCGAGTTTCCCTGGGTAGTAGCAAGGGTCGTGGTTCGTCCCACTTGCTCCGGGTCAATGCTTGAGATAGTTGAATGTAAGCATGCTTGTGTTTTCTCTCTGGTTGTAAGGGTGACAGGGCACCGATACCCTCTAATGGCGACAGGGCGCAGATACCCTCTAATGGCGACAGGGCGCAGATACCCTCTAATGGCGACAGGGCGCAGATACCCTCTAATGGCGACAGGGCGCAGATACCCTCTAATGGCGACAGGGCGCAGATACCCTCTAATGGTGACAGGGCACATATTCCCTCTAATGATATTAATACGCAACAGAGAGACTGTGCCCGGGTTAGCTACCGGACACGTCGGGTTGGCTTGATAACCGACAGATGATATCATCAGCCATAGGGCAGGCATACATCATTTGCATATGTTTGAATTGTTTGGGTTTGCCTATATGTTTTGGATTTCTATATCATATATGCTATGTTACCTGATTATATGCTACTTGTTCTACTTGTATCTTATTTGTGTATTACTTGTCTGTATTGCTTGTGTTTGTACAACTGAGAGATCCCTCATGATGGTGTTGGTGGATGTTGGGGGCTGTTCTTGATGAGATGAATTGATAATGCGATTGCATAATGAAGATGATTTTGAATGAGATCATTTGAGCCCCCTGGGTAGGCGCAGTGATGTGATTTCACTAGCTCCAGGCGAGGGTATGATGTAGTGATATAAAGTTGCTGAGGCAGAACAACTGGTAATGGTTCTGCTTATGATTCTGAATCTGATTCGTGAGAGAATCAGCGAGTTGGGAAGACATGTGTAACATGGACTAGATTTAGAATCCCCTTACAACAGATGCCTATTCATGGATTAGTGAGAATCTAGGCTGGATACTTGATGAAAAGGAGTTTAGGATGCTTAGTGAGTTTTTGTTGCAGTGCATTGTATTTATTTGGCACTTTTACCGTACTGGGAACCCGTGGGCCCGGGGTTCTCATTCCGTATATATCTCTTGTTTTTCAGATACAGGTCCAGGTGCTCAGAAGTGAGCTGAGGTTCGTCTGAGAGACGGCGAAGATCTTTATTTCCTCTACTTTGTGTTTCGCTTAGAATCTCTCCACTTTTGTTTTGAAGATGTTATATTGTGTATTGAACTCTTTTGAACTTGCCTATAGAGGCTCTTGTATTTTTTTGGGGAGAGATTAGGATATGCTGTTGTCAACTACTTTCACACTGTACCCTAGCCGGCCTAAACCTCGCGGGTCGCGACTGGTGGCTATTTACTTATGTTATATATATCTATCTGTTATCTATCTCTTAATCTCCTTTATGCCTTGTCCGTATATCGCTTTCGGCTTCACGGTTTAACTTTTCGTTGTCGAAACGTGAGTGATACGTCTTCGCGATTTTATTTCTACTCTTTTCAGGCTTCTCGATTAATACTCCTTTCAAAATTACCTATATTTATATATTAAAAATCCACCTGAGAGTCGTACCACCGTAATATCATTGACTTATGACTCGAGCATAAGGATTTGAATATTAGGGTGTTACATTATGGTATCAGAGCAGTTCGTCCTCGTGAGCCTGAGGGATGGAACTGCTTATGCTTCAATGCATACTCTGAGTTTGTGCCTGTGCTAGTTAGGGTATCTAACTGATACATCTAGCATGAAGTCTATGAGTGTACCTTTGGTACTTTGAAGCACTATACTTCCGATATTGAGACTGATCAACTTGATATCGATTGTTTGGTGTGTATAGGAACCAGATGGCGCCTCGTGGACCTGGTCGGGGACGTGAGAGAGATCGTACTAGTACTCAGGAACCGGAAATCAACCCGAATATCCCGGTAAGCCTTATGGCGGCTTTGGAGAATATGACTGCTGCTATGCAGGCCACTGCAGAGGCTCTTGGGCAACAGATAAACAATAATGGCAATGGTGGAAGAGGAGCTCAAGGCCCGATGACACTGGCAACTTTCTTAAAGGTTAATCCACCTAAGTTCAAGGGAACCACTAATCCGACTGAAGCTGACACTTGGTTTCAGGCCATAGAGCGAGCACTGCAAGCGCAGTTGGTGCCTGAAGAGCAGTGTGTTGAATTTGCTACCTATCTGCTCACGGGGGAAGCATCGCATTGGTGGCAAGGGGCTCGACGTCTCCTGCAGCAGGGGAATGATCCTATCACCTGGGGTGCCTTCCAAGTGGAATTTTATAAGAAGTACTTCCCGAATTCTGCTAGAACGGTCAAGGAACTTGAATTACTGCAACTGAAGCAGGGTACAATGTCCGTATCTGAGTATACGGATAAATTTGAGGAGTTATTCAGATTTTCTCGTATGTGTCAAGGAACCCCGGGAGACTCTGAGGAATGGAAGTGTATTAAGTATGAAGGAGGACTTCGAAGTGAAATCCTGAGCTCCGTTGGACCGATGGAGATTAGGGTCTTCTCTGAACTTGTGAACAAGAGCCGTATTGCTGAAGAATGTGTGAGAAAGGTTGTTGAGGCAAAGAATGACCGTCGGGAATCCCACCGCAGGGAGCACAATCAAAAGTACCCAACAGGGGGTCAAGAGTTTAAGAGAAGAGGATACCCACAACGTTTTCCCCAAAGGCGAAATGACTTTGCGACGAGTGAGGAGTCCCAAAGAAGCGGTAGGGAAAAACAAATAGTGGCTGCCTCGGATGTTTTGAGCTGTCAGAGATGTGGAGGTCATCACCCAAATAGACCGTGTCGTCATGGTTCGGGTTTGTGTTACAATTGCGGAAAGCTAGGACATTTGGTCAGAGATTGCCCACACCGGAAGGATCGGGAGACTGTCAGGTCCGATTTTCGTACCTGAGGTAATGAGAAAACTGATAACTTAATTCTTTACCACTTTACATAATGCTGAAGGCTGGTATTCACTCATAATACATGGTCGAATGAAAAATTATGATCTGTTCTAGATAACCCTAAGCTATCTTAATAGAAGGTTTGGTGAGCATAAATGATTAGGTAGGCCTTTAACGGAAGGCAACCTCAGAATGGAATGACTGGTGGGTGATGTCAAAGCCATCATTCGGGAACTCCGTGTCGAGGTAAATTGGAACCTTGCCATGGTTGTAGAGGAGTTGGACATGTGTCCTCGAAATGTCCTAAGAAGGTCAACCGGAATACTACCAAGAGCCAACAACAAGGTCGCGTGTTCACTACAACAACGGGGGATACCGTTAGATCCGACAGTTTGGGAATTGGTAAGCGAAAGATTGGTAACAACGTGCTAAAGGTACGATTAAGTTGGCATGTGGTTTTGGCTATCATAGATAGAAATCTAGTGAATGCCAGTCATGCTAAGTTGTGGTTGAGTACTTGAGGAAGTAAGTGATAAAGCTCGTACTAGACGAGAGGTCAGAATAAGGCAACAGAAACTTGTGGAAGCAGTAACACAGGATAGCTACGAATAGGAGTTGTAAAAGTTTAATATAGTATCTTATGTTTGAATACTAGAAGGGTTAAGAGGGTTACTGCAAGTAATGATCCCCAAATAGTTGGAAATGATTGCGGCGGCGAGCTTTGATGGATCTAAAGCGGATGAGGAAATTATCATTAATGCACAATTAGATTTAGATGATGAGAGAGTGCAAGTTGTGGTGTTGAGAGATGAGTACTAGGATGTTTGGTCATAGTGACCTTGGTTTTAGTTTGAGATTTATAATGGTTGGTTTTGAAAGACGAATGTGGAAACCATTAAATCGAAATGTTGATGCGGTATTGAGATTGGTTTGAGGGAACCCGTGACGGGTGGTAAACCCCAATTTTTGGAGAGGTACTGTTAAAAAATTTTCCCCAAGAATTTGAAAGAAGTGTTGGTTTTGGTTTTGAAGATGATTTTGGATATGAGTAATTTTAACAAAAGAGATGCATTTCAAATGCTTTTATAGATTATTAAAGGGAATGCGAACTCTTATGATTTTGTTATTCGCTATTCCGAACTCATTTGGTTTCTAGAAATGAAAGGGGTTTTTGATTGATAAGCCAGAGGCTTTATATCAGCAAGTCATGAAGAAATTTGAGGGTTTGAGAATAAGAAAGTAAGTTTGGAGATTATGCTTGGAGTTGAACTGTGATTAGAGGAATTGGCTTGGCAGGGAGAGAGAGAGGATAGTGATGGAGTATGATTAAGGTGTGGTGATGATCATTGATTGATTATAGCGATGTGGGATAATGGCTATAATTAACGATGATGGCAATATTATTGATGACAAGATTCGAGGTTTAATAGGGTGTGGGTTGATGAGACGATAAGAGTAAGGAACGAGGCTGTTGGTCGGTGTTGAACGAATGACCGAGACCCTCGGAGATAGAGAAATCAGAGCGCGGCAGCGGAAGCGCGCAGAGTAAAAGGACCTTGGAACTGTTATGCATTTGATATAAAGGCATACTATGCTCGCGTACTCGTAGTGATGGATGGAATTTTCGAGGGCGAAAATTTCTGTTAGGGGGGTAGAATGTAATACCCGGTCTAACCGAAATTAATTAAATAATGAGTTAAGTACGAGCGAATATGGTTGGAAGATTTGGCAATTGGAATTTGATGATTTCAATGTGATATTTGGATTCAGTGAATTTTTCTGAGTCGGAAAACATAGTTTTCTGCGTAAAAGCGCGCAGTGGAATTTTGATCGGAAGTACCGGCTGAGACCTGTCTGGTACTGCAGCTGAGAAAATTGATTATGAGTAAATAAGATTAAGAAATGAGGAATTATGATTAGGGGAGGTAGAAATATTTAAAGTGCGATTTGGAGCGCTAATCTTAAGGGTTTTGGTCCAAAATTGGGCCAACGGACAAAAATAAGTGAACTGGGCCTAAGTGGGCCCAAGACCCAACATATATAAACATTAGTTATGAGCATTTCAGCTCATTTTACCCTAAAAAGAAGGGTTGGGGCGCTGAAATTGGGAGAGAGAAGAGAAGAGAGAAAACCTAACTCTCTTTGATCTTCAAATCACCATAGCTTGAGCTACGGAGCTCCGATTGACGAGCCGTTTGCGGCCACGCGTCGCTCTTCTCATCCTCTACATTTCTATCTAAGTTTTGTGGTGAGTGTTCCATTCATCTCTGCCCAGTTTTCGAAATTCCCCACTGTTACACGTTTTTGGGAAGTTAGTGTTGAAATCTTGTGATTTTGGGTGTTTAGGGATACTCCAACATGGATTCTAAGTGGGTTCTATCCCTATTTCATATGGGCTGAGGTAAAAAGTGCTCAAACCCTTGTGATTTGTCATTTTTTTATGAGCCCTAGGTTGATGTATGTATGTGATATTGGTTATGTTAGTGTATTTGATGATCTTGGTGCACAATTGGAAGATTGGTGTTGCTTGAGGAGCTTCGGTGAGGCTTGGGACTAAGATTGGTAGAGACTTCTAAAGAAGAGGCTCAATTGATTTGGCTACAAGAGGTACGGTTTAAGTTTCATTTAAGTACCGTGTGGTGTGATGAGAATTCCTAGGCTAGATGCCCCTAGGATTAAGTTTGGATTGTGTAATTGATTGGTGCTAATATGCATAGTTGGTATGTAATGTGAATTAATGATTGGGTTGAGAATTGTATGGCCTTGTATGCTTGGTGTATTGAAATTTTGATGTTTTGGGTAATCAGTATTGATTTGTGGTTTATGCATTTTGAATTGTGAAATTGGGCCGGAGGCCGTAAACTTTGGGCCGGAGGCCGGAAAGAGGTAAGGAAGGTAAGTTGATGTGTGCATTGTATCATGACACAAGTGATTGGATGAATTTCATATAATGAATATATGAATGATTGGGTTGGTTATTGAATAATGAGGTTTGAGGAGTTGAAGTGTGGAAATTGGTAATTTTGGGTGAAATTATATAGATGAGGTATGTTTGGTTTTGGTTGGGATCTATTATGTGGTCATATATGTGATTATGATTATTGATGCCTTGACGGTATGATGATGCATTAGAGATATGTATGTTGTGATACATGCTTTAGGAATGATTAAGGTTGATTTGTGGGTGAAACCACGTGATAGTGAGTATGATGTTGTTTATGTATAATGATGGTTGATTGGAAATGGTATTATTGGAGATTGGGATGAGGAAGGATGTATAACATGATTTTGTGTTTGTCCTTTAGCCATTTGATTGAGAAGTGTTAAAATGGTTGGATGTGGTTTTGGAAATTTTGGTATAGTGTCAATGTGTGAGTTGAGGATGGCTTGATGTTGATTTCGGTACACTTTGATTGATTTCAAAAAGGGTTGGAATTGGCATGTTTTGGTTGATTTTGAAAAGAGTTGAAAATGACTTGTTTTGAAAATGGCACTTTGTGGTTTTTATGAAAAATATGGTTTTTGGGCATACTTTGGTGGGACATAACTTGGACTACGGATCTCTGTTTTGTACCAAATCTTTTTAGAAATGAAATTGGATCCGGGATGTCCGTGCCGTTCGAAGAACGGGTGAAAAACGATTTAAAATGAGAAAGTTATGTCCGTTGGAAGATTGGGGTTTAAATTGGTGAATTCTGCAGTTTTTAACTTAGAAAATTTTTAGCAGAATAACCCCTTGCGCGTGGGCGCACTTGGCGCGTACGCGCCGATCTTCCAGAAAACGCCATCCACGCGTGCGCGTGATGTGCGCGGGCGCGCCGATGGTGCTGCACCCAATGCCCAGCCATTTTCCAGAGAGTTGTGCCAGAACTGTGCCAGCTTTGTGCCTGGGGCACGAGAGTATCCACGCGTACGCGTGGTTGACGCGTGCGCGTCGAGTTGGCAGATTTTTTAATACACGCGTTAGCGTGCACGACGCTTGCGCGTCGATGAGATTTTAAGGACATCCACGCGTGCGCGTGGAGTACGCGTACGCGTGGCATTGTTTTCATGCCAATAGTTGATATTCGAGTTTTAAAAGCCAAATCTCATACTTCTAAGCCTCCGATCTCACCACTTATATCTTAAATCATTATGATATGCCTAGCTATTAGAAAAAGGCTAGTGAATGAGGTAACTTGCGAGTGAAGCAAGGGGAAAATGAATAATCAATGAGGATCATTGATGGTTATGTGAGATGTGGAGGATGGTGGTGGAAGTGCTTGTTATGCCATTGGCCGAAGGGCCGTAATTGTTTATGAATTGGCTGGTTCTGGATTGAACCGTGAGCCGGAATAGCTGTGTATGCTATGAATATTGGCTGGTTATGGATTTAACCGTGAGCCGGATGGCGGATATGGATGTTGATCCATGGATGAGAATTCATGCACGTTTATGCTGAATTATTGATAATTGTGATTTGCACTTCCACTATCTGAGATGCGAGTTTCCCTGGGTAGTAGCAAGGGTCGTGGTTCGTCCCACTTGCTCCGGGTCAATGCTTGAGATAGTTGAATGTAAGCATGCTTGTGTTTTCTCTCTGGTTGTAAGGGTGACAGGGCACCGATACCCTCTAATGGCGACAGGGCGCAGATACCCTCTAATGGCGACAGGGCGCAGATACCCTCTAATGGCGATACCCTCTAATGGCGACAGGGCGCAGATACCCTCTAATGGCGACAGGGCGCAGATACCCTCTAATGGCGACAGGGCGCAGATACCCTCTAATGGCGACAGGGCGCAGATACCCTCTAATGGTGACAGGGCACATATTCCCTCTAATGATATTAATACGCAACAGAGAGACTGTGCCCGGGTTAGCTACCGGACACGTCGGGTTGGCTTGATAACCGACAGATGATATCATCAGCCATAGGGCAGGCATACATCATTTGCATATGTTTGAATTGTTTGGGTTTGCCTATATGTTTTGGATTTCTATATCATATATGCTATGTTACCTGATTATATGCTACTTGTTCTACTTGTATCTTATTTGTGTATTACTTGTCTGTATTGCTTGTGTTTGTACAACTGAGAGATCCCTCATGATGGTGTTGGTGGATGTTGGGGGCTGTTCTTGATGAGATGAATTGATAATGCGATTGCATAATGAAGATGATTTTTGAATGAGATCATTTGAGCCCCCTGGGTAGGCGCAGTGATGTGATTTCACTAGCTCCAGGCGAGGGTATGATGTAGTGATATAAAGTTGCTGAGGCAGAACAACTGGTAATGGTTCTGCTTATGATTCTGAATCTGATTCGTGAGAGAATCAGCGAGTTGGGAAGACATGTGTAACATGGACTAGATTTAGAATCCCCTTACAACAGATGCCTATTCATGGATTAGTGAGAATCTAGGCTGGATACTTGATGAAAAGGAGTTTAGGATGCTTAGTGAGTTTTTGTTGCAGTGCATTGTATTTATTTGGCACTTTTACCGTACTGGGAACCCGTGGGCCCGGGGTTCTCATTCCGTATATATCTCTTGTTTTTCAGATACAGGTCCAGGTGCTCAGAAGTGAGCTGAGGTTCGTCTGAGAGACGGCGAAGATCTTTATTTCCTCTACTTTGTGTTTCGCTTAGAATCTCTCCACTTTTGTTTTGAAGATGTTATATTGTGTATTGAACTCTTTTGAACTTGCCTATAGAGGCTCTTGTATTTTTTTGGGGAGAGATTAGGATATGCTGTTGTCAACTACTTTCACACTGTACCCTAGCCGGCCTAAACCTCGCGGGTCGCGACTGGTGGCTATTTACTTATGTTATATATATCTATCTGTTATCTATCTCTTAATCTCCTTTATGCCTTGTCCGTATATCGCTTTCGGCTTCACGGTTTAACTTTTCGTTGTCGAAACGTGAGTGATACGTCTTCGCGATTTTATTTCTACTCTTTTCAGGCTTCTCGATTAATACTCCTTTCAAAATTACCTATATTTATATATTAAAAATCCACCTGAGAGTCGTACCACCGTAATATCATTGACTTATGACTCGAGCATAAGGATTTGAATATTAGGGTGTTACAAACTTAAGTATTGGAGTGTCTTTTGTAGGTACACTCTCCCTTTGTTCATACTTTTCATAACGTAATATCTCTCAGGATGAAGAGCTCGGATCTTCCTGACTTATAACTCAGCGCTGAAGACAACAGCTCGGTGTCGACTTTCAAAAATTGAGTTACGTTCAAGTTACTCACACAAGAACAACAATTTTTTAAATATAAGATTTAATTAAAATTTTACAAAATTCTAAAAACTACTTATTAAACTAATTTTGAAGAACAAGTATTTTCATTTTTCAAGGACGAGAGATAATTTTCTCATAAATTTCATACATGCATAAGAGTCAAATCTGCCCTACCTAGGAATACCCAATTTTTTAGTTTTGATATATATATATATATATTTTTAAGCTTATGATATGGTGATAATTAACCAAATTGGGTCGCCATGCTTGCCACAAAGCTATATTCAAATAGATAAATGTTGACTCTATCATGTGCCAAGTGAATAGTTGGTGCTAGCTCTAAGTCTTAACTAGTTTGAATTTATTTAAGGCCTATATATGAACCTAGTTACTACTACAAAACCTACTTATCTTTTTAATTAATTATGGCATAGATGATATTTTTCAAGTAATACACAGCACCCATCACGCATATGTATTTGTTTAATTAATAATTATATATGTATATACCTTATTTTTATGTGAACTGAATACTATATAGTAAATCCATGCCAGTTCACCCACTCGAATCAGAATCTAATGCCATTCCAAAATGAAAATGAAAATCACATAAACTAATTAGGTATCCACATAAACTTTGACTTTGTCATTTTCTCATTATTGTGTAATGCCTTGAACCAAAGGCCCTTTACTTTAATTTCTTAGTCAATATTACATTCTTGCAAGCCAAAATCTCCCTAATTAGGTGCCTATAATAACTAGTGTTGTGATACATAGGCTTGTCTAAAATGCTCCCAAAAATGGGGATTATATGAATGATTTATATACTATTTATGATATTAGATATGATAAATAATCGTCATGTATGTTGATCAATGACATAAAATTTTGTGGATAAATTAATTACAAAAATATTTAATAACCAAAGTAAATTAACAAAAAAAAAAAATAAAACTTACTGTTAAATAAGACGAATTCTAATTTTTTTTTTTTTATCTCTGTAACATTACCAAATTAATTAATCCGTCTCTCATCCTCAAAATATTAAAAGTCCAATTATATTTGAATCCAAAAACGCTGAGTTCAAATTAAGCTAGACACCATAGTTGTATAGCAATCATCATAGGCTATGGTGGCTACAAATTTAGTGTTTAATTGTCAAAAAATTAAATAGTTAATACTTAATTTAAAAAGTAATAAATTTTAAATATTTAAAATTTATTAAAAAAGTAAGTTCGATAAAAAGTCAATATTAAATAATAGTGGATCGGAGTTTAATAAGAAATTTTTTTTAATTAATATCAGTTAATTCTTTTATATATTTTTATTTCAAATTATAAATTTTTATTTTAAATCCTTCAAAAATAAAGATAAAAAAATAATATTATAATATTAAAATATTTTTAGAATAATTATTATTATCTGATTAAAAGTTGACTTTTTTTATATTTGTTTATGATAGTGTATGGTTTGTATAAATAAAATATTATAAAAAAAAGGGAAAAATGAGAAGAAGAGAGAGAGAGTTTTTGCTGTATAAATAAAGTGAATGTATAAGTGTATAACCATATTTTTATAGAATATATGGCTTTTCTAAGTAGAAATAGTTGATTATTCAAGAGACATTATTTATTTGAAGATTATTTTAAATAAAATAATATAAAAATTTAATTTTTAGTTAGTTAATATTAATCAAATTAATCAAATAACGTGCATTTATATGAACTCTCAACATATATTTAATATAAACAAAATAAAATAAAAACGGCCCTCGATTTTTTGCTCCTAGAGAAACCGTAGAACCAAACTTTATATATATTAAAAAGAAAATTGTAGGCAGTTATGTCAAGTGGAGGAAAGTGTTTTAGATCTAAAATAAAAAAAATATAAACTAATAAAATGAAAGTATAATTATTATTAATTTTATAATTTTCATAAAATATATATTATTCTATTATTTTAATTTACCAATGATCAACTCTCTCTTTGATCATATTCACTTTAGAGAAATTTAGTTCGTACATATATGTATTGAAGAGGGAAAGAGTTATAATTGAAACCTCTAAATTAACAGCAGAGAAATGTAATTAACATATACGCCATAAATTGATAGTGACTTGAATTAATTGTTATCGATATCCATATATAATATAAGGCCCGTGAAATGAACTGAAAAGCTTGGAGCCAAATCAGAATGATCGAGATTAGATCAAAGAAGTGATACACTAGTATAGTAGGGCACATACATTGCATACATAATAAGAAACTAAAAAGATTTATTATTATTATTATTATTATTATTATTATTATTATTATTATTATTATTAATTTAACTGACTTCTAATGACATTTTTTTAATTATATGCTATGTATACACGAAATATATAATGATTAAATTTTAGTATATATATAATATTTTTTATGAAAATATTTAATAACTAAAAAAATTAATAAAAAATAATTAATTTTATTTTATTTTATATTTATTAATTATTATAACAATTAATAAATATTAAATAAAACAAATTCTGAGTTTTTTTTTTCTAACATTATCGAATTTTTTTTAATTTATGCGTATCACACAAACTTTTTCAAAGGAACCATAATAATGTTGCTTGCTAGCTTCGGTTATCACCTAATTAAAGACAATGACTCTCCAATAATGATCCCTAACCCGTGCTTCTCTTGCTAATAACATCAACCCTCGCCACTAGTTATCCCAACACCCTCTCTCATATTCTCTTTCAGAAAAAAAATGCTGAAAATTATATCAACATGCATGATAATAATCCATTAATTGAAAATTACTGGTAGGTTGAGCCAATACTTTAGAAGTCTTCCTCTACATTTGACTATTTGAGTATAGAGTCCTATGTTTGATGATTTCTATTCTTCTCTTCTTGTGTTCTTCCAAATTGTTAAAAACGAAAGTTTTTTTTTTTTTGTTATAAAAATACTTTTTTTAATTTAAGTTAAAAGAAAGTAGTATATTAATAGTTATATTTTTAAGTGACTGGTTTTCACTAGTTCACTCCGAATAATTTTAATTCTCTACTTTGTTCATCAGTTTAATTAACAAACTGGATCGATTTAAAATTCAGTTCATTATTTTTTTTTACCAAATCGATCAATTCAGTCCAATTTTAATAACACCGATATCATAAAAATTTTGATATTATATTATAAAATTATTTTTTAAAATACTTAAATGAATAAATAAAATATATGAATAGTTGGTTATATATCTAATATATTTAAATCTAAATTTTATTAAAATTAATTTAGATATTTATTGAAAGTAAAATAATATTCTATTAGTTTTTTCAGTGCTAATTTAAAAAAAGGAAAAATGGCAAATTTCAACTTGTACATGATTGTTATTATCTAGGAGAGGATATATATTGAAGTGTAAATTACTGGGTCACATGCATATATAATTATTGAGAGATTGGATAGATGAGAGTACTACGTAGGTCACTTGTCATTTAATTTGTTGGCCATTCATATTTGAATAAGTGAAAATTTTACTTATATCATTGGGGAATCAAGTGACTTATCATTTATGACTTGCTGCTGCAATTTGATTCTCTAGTCGTTATCTCTCTCAAATTTCCAATATTTCCTTGTACTATTCAAATATTATATAACTCCTAAAAGGGTCAATTCTATAAATATTCTTATTAGTATTAATTATTATTTTGACTAATATTTGATTTTTATATTATTAAATTTTGATATTTAAAATTTAATTTTTAATATTCAGAACCAATCAAATACTAACTAAAAATGATAAATTTTGTTGCTTCCTTATATTATTTGTATCTTAGAGAAAAATTATAAGATCCTAATTAATGAACACTTGGTCCGTTTGAAAAGTTTTAAAAGTAATTTTTTTTAGCTTTTAACTTATGAAAAATAGTAGTATTAATATCTGGTGTAATTTTTAAAACCAAATTGCAGCTTTCTAAAAAATTATTTAGGAGTTTATAGAAAAGTTAAAAAAAATGACAACTTTTCTCATATACTATTATTTTTTATCACATTTTTATAAAATAGGTACTTTTAAAACTAAAAATTCAAACACAAAATAACTTATTTATAAATTATTATTAATATAATCATTTATTATTTAAGTTATTTTTTTAAAAATAACTTAATTAAGTTATTTTTTCAAACCGGCCAATTACTAGAATAACTTTGCTAGTGCTATGTTACTAACAAAAAAAATGTAAAACTCTTAAAATTTAGAGAAAAAATACAGATAAATCTTTAATATTTTAATTTAAAGATACATAAATTTTTTATCAATTAAAAATATAAAATAAAATATTTAAATTTTTTCATCTAAAATATATATAAATAAATTAATTTTTTAGAGAGACTTAGATATATGATATTTTAAAAAATAAAAAATTTGTGGTATTTTTAATTAATTAAAAATTTACTTATCTTTAGAATAAAAAGTCAGACACTTATATATAAAACTGAAAATGAATAATTGGAGATATATTGTTATGTATATATATAAATACATGAATTTGTTGTAAGAAACAATAATTTAAGGGACCCAAAAGAAGGGGCATGTCATATATAGAGACATAAGTGATGTAAATAGATAGGAAGCAATTAAGGATGGTGGGAGGGGACAATGCAATAACCCATTATTATTCATCTCACCTCACTCTTTACACACATAACATGCAAAGATCCCTTCACTATGGGGTCATTGCTCATATAGCACCACCATAGCACTTATATACAGAGCCATATCCTCAATATCTTTTTGGATTTATATTATCATCAAACAAATACAACACAGTTATTAAAAAAATAAATAAATAAAAGAAAATAAAAGTAGGTAGTAGTCATGCACGTCACTAAGCACATGTGCTTTGTTTCATCAGCCACATGCACACACACATACACACTTGACACTACTACTCTCCACACCCTTCCTAACTATAGCCATACATTCACATCATATTTCTAATAATAATGTGTTTGTGTTACAAATTTTACAAATTATATAAATTTTTAACTAATTAAAAATGAGTCTTGCTACAGAGCCAATAAAATATTTGTACAATATGTACAATAAGCTATATGAGTTAAAAAATAAACATCATCCATACTATCCAAAATAACCATTCGAGTACTAGGAATAATAAACATCTCATTCCAAAAGTTTAAGCTGATATTGGGATTCACCAAGGATCGAACTTTTAACCTTTCAGATCTAGAGCTCTAATACCATGTCATGATACCACTCATTCCAAAAATTTGGGAAAATGTAACACTAATGGTTATATTTCTAATACTGAATCGGACATCCCTAAACCTCCATTGTACACATTGTACAAATATTTCATTGGGAAGAATGCTAGGGAGCCAGCAATTTTAGTATTTTATAGCCATCAATTAACTATCAATAATATTTTTAATGGTGTGAGATTACATCTAACGGTGGGAAATTACTCACTTTTATTTTGATGGTTAAGTGCTGGCCAAAAAACACAAAAATGACTGGTCATCTAGACTTTTCCTTTCAGTAACTCCCTATACTTTCTCATTAAAAATACAAAACGTCTTTACTTTTAAAAAATACGAAACATCTAAGTTTTTACGGATGACGTATTTATCTTCATATATTTTGGTGGAAGAGACTTAAATGTGGCGTATTTTAAAAAATAAAAAATATTTTTATATTTTTAATTAATTAAAATTTATTTGTCTTTAAATTAAAAAGTTTGAAATCAATTTAATTCTTTTAATTTAATATAGTTGAAATATTCGCCTGCAAATATTTTCACTCCAAAGTGAACAGATCTTTAAATAATTTTCTAACCCTTGTAAATTGGCTCTCTATTCTATCTTATTCCTACATATATATGTCAATAATAATGCTAGCTATAATAAATTTCCATTCAAAGAAAATATTAATATATCTAAATAATAAAACTTATTAGTAACTACTTCGTTTTAACTAGCTAGTGGATTAGTGTGTAGTAATTTATTTTTTATTTATACTATAATTTTAACAATAATTGATGTGTAAATAGTAAAATTAGTCAACATAACAATATCTTTAATTTTATAGTTAATGGTATTGAGTTTAAGTAGTTCTTTAATTTATTTTCTCGAAGTAAACAAACCAAAGCATGAGAGAAGAGATCAAAGAAACATATATATCCTCTGTGGTTATTTTGAAGCCAAACAGGTATTATATTCAAGTGATATATTTACATGGTAATGATATTTATTAGTCCATCAATGAATACTAACGTGCTTATTAATTTATCTTTTTATTTATTAGACATATATAAAAAATAAAAATAGTATTATTTAGAATGATAAATAACTTATAACTTAACTAAAAAATTTTAAATAAACGTCTTAAAAATAGCAAAAGAAATTTTTATAAATTATATAGAATAAAAAGTATTTACAAAAAATTGCACCCCACTTTTTATATATAATATAGAATTTAGATATAGACATATATGGTATAGAAATATATACTTCCGATTGTGTTGCATTGCATTGTAAAAACTATAGAAATTAAAATGTGCTTGATATTGCTACATTTGTGATGCGGTGCAATAATGCGGTTAAAACTATTTAGTCAATAGATACTTATTTGGCATTTTTTTATTTTATTTTATAAACTGTTAGATTTTAATGAGTGATGAATCCAAAAAATTTTAATAATGAGGACAAAATTTATATAATATGACAATAATTTTTATAATAAAAATAGTATATATATATATAATTAACTATTAAATTATCTATTAATTATTATGTATTTGTGTATAAATATATATTATTATTTAATTTATTTTTAATATATATTTTATATTTTAATATATATATATATATATTTTATACGGATAGTTATTTTTTATGTACATATAATATGACTATTGTTATAATTATATTTTGTTATTATAAAATATAATTAACCTTTAAAATATCTAATTTACAAATTAAAATACTAAAACAGTAATTTAAATAATAATATATAATTTAAAATTTTATTTTTTAAATTTTATATTTTTAAAAAATTAAATAATTTTTTTCTTAACACTATTTAAAAATTCATTTCTCAATACAATTAAAAATCAACTCTTATTGATATTTATAATTAAAAAAATTCTTTCATTTAATATAGTTGTTATGTAAAAATTAAAGCTAATTTTAAAAAAAATAAAAAGATATTTTTTAAGTTAATTTAAAAAAAACATTAATTTTATTTAAATATAAAAATTAATTATTCTAACGAATATCTAACATAAAATTTTTAAATTAACTATTAAATATCAAAAACTAAATAAAAATTATTATAAGATCTAATTTAATAATCTAATAAAAAAATAAATATTATTATCATACATGTACTAATCATAAAAATTTTAAATTATAATAAAAATATTTACCCCTACAACCCTACACTTAGAACCATCACTGACTGTAATCATGTGAATGAAAAAAAAAATACAAGAATTCTATCTTTATTAATACAATCTTTATTAATATCTATAATAAATCAATGTCCAGTCTATGTAAGCTATGTAAGTGGTTAGAAATATCATTTTAGAAACAAGAAATAATAAATAAAAAGATTAAAAACAAAAAATATTTCTGAAGAGTGCCGACATATACAGTGGATAGCTACACACAAATTTGTACATACAGTGTACTTTGTTTGTACCATTTCTTCCCTTGAAATAGTGAGTGTATTATTATTATATGGTGGCTTTGTGAAAGGCTTAAAAAGCTTAAAAAAAGATAACTATATCACTATGTTAGCCATATACTTATTAGCCATGCACTATGCATATGCATGGAAAGTTTCATAAGACCCTTTTTCTTTCTCTTTTGCTTTTTTATTTAATAATTTTTTCAATTTCGTTTATGAGTTTGAGAATTGAAAGTCACACTCACGCCACATGCTTTTCTAAAAGTGCGAGAAATAAACCACCTTATCCTTCCATTATTTAGTAGGGTTCATGTGGTAATTAGTCATTTCCATTCTTTCTACATAGTTTTTGTCTTACTCAGATAATTGGTAATAATTATGAGAAAATACTTCTTTCGTTTTAAAATAATAACCATTTTAATTTTTTTTATATATTAAAAAGCTAGTATATTTAGATACAACATAGGTTTAGGTGTATTAATTTTGTAAAAAAATTATAATTATTTTAAAACAGAAAGAATAATAACAAAAAATTATTATTATGAAAATACTTTTATTACACAAGATCCAGTCGAAGAAGCAAAGTGAATTGAAAATATTTGAGAAATAATAAAAATTAGTCTAAAAGTATCTTATCTTATATTTATTAATTATTTTTAAAATAAATATATAATATTAAATATAATAAATATATAATTCTAAATGCTATATACATAAAATTATAAATGTTAAGGGAATAATTTTATATTACTATTAGTTACTACTATGGCTTAGCCACCGAAACGGGTAATTGTCCATGATACTGAACAAGATCTTCATAGTGGAGTTTGAATGCAACTTAATTAGTCTTCAGGTACGAGTCATTTCATAATTCATTTACACTTAGTTTCATTATTGACTTAATTAAATATTGGAATCATTTTAAGTAGGACAATATTATATGACCAATAAATATGATTATTTTTTATTATTAGTAATAATTTATACATATATTTATAAAATTTTACATACAATAAATATATAATTTATATATATAAATTAATAAAATTTATTTATTAAAAATAATTTAAAATTTATATTAATTAAATAAAAACTAAAAATACTAAAAATTATTGGCCTCAAGAATTTCTCTTATAAATATACCATGTCTTTCCATTAGTTGACACAGGAGCATTCTCAGAATTTCCAAGATATTTCAGTCTTAAGTTGTAACAAGTTTAAAAATAATTAATTCTAAACGAGGCGGAATTAATAAGATAATGAAAATTATGATTTATATATGCATGTACATGTACATATGATGTTACAACTAGTAATAATATCTATTATTAATTTGTCATGCTCGTTTAGTTTATTTTCAATTTACAAAAGAAAAGGAGATTACTAAAACAGGATTAGTAGTTCTTGCTTCTCATTTCACTATTTTTCTATCTAGTTTGTACTATAATATATACACCAAATTAAACTACTTTATCATGTGCGGCATTAACATATTGTGAAGAAAAATTCAGCCAACTCAGCCAAAAGAAACTAGTTTGGCAGGTAGAGAAAAGTGAAAACAACAGATTTATTGTGCAAAGTTAGGAGAATTAAACGCTTTTTTTTTTTTAATTAAGCAAATAGATTTTGGAATTTCACTGGAATTATTTTTTTTTCTAAGACAAAAGTTTCTCGAAAAATGTAACTTTTAACAAAGTATAGGATAAATCCGAACAATTTTGTTAAAATTAATAATGTTAATAATACAAAGTAAAAAATAATAACGGTTTTCCTTGAAAAAAATAAAATAATTTTAAAAATGTATTTAGACCTTCTATATGAACAAATGGGAATTAATTGAAATTGTGTAAAAATAATAATCTTAGTAACAGAATTTTAAATACGACGAATTAGTTAAAAATTGACTTTTTTATTTTTTAAATTTCTAATAGTGACTTAAATATTTTCATGCGTAATGGGCTAATGGGTATGTTAGAAGAAAGAATGAGAAATTCACAGCAATTGACCCGTGAATAGTGTTACTTACTGTATTGCATATAATGAAATAGTGGAGCCCATGGAAGAGGAAATGTCTAGGATCAGGTGGACAGTTATATCACCCCTCAATGTGTACCTAATTCTTTGTTTATTTATTACTCTCCTCACATGACCTTGCTGCACCATTTTGCAAGCTAAGCACTAAGCAGTAAGCACCCCCCCCCCCCCCCCCAATTTTTTATTTTTTAATTTTGATTTGAGAACTATAATTTAGGGCCTCCCCACGTTGGGGTTTCATAATTCCTATATATATTCTTCTCTTTCCTTTAACGCACTTCCATGTTAGAGAGAGATTATGGTACGTATAGAGGACGATGCGTGATGAATGGCTACTTGCTAACATTGAAGAAATCTTCTTTTTAATTTCACTGAAATCTATGCCAATTCTTTTTAGTATTTTCATATTTGTTCTTCTTCCCTGATCCCCACTTGTTTGGGACTCCTCAATGCACAAAACCAAGTGCTACTTCCCCTTTAATCAAGCCTTCAAATTTGTTGGTGAAAAACGGGTCAACTTCATCACATTTGGTGTATGTATATACATGTGTCGGTTATGTTTTTATACTACTAAAACTAAGTTCAATTATCAATATCAAGACACAAGATAGAATCATAGTTTAGTGGTTATCACTTACATTATTTTCCATATCAATATAAATTTCATATTCTTAAAAATCAATATCTTTGCTAGATAAAAATACACACATGATGATGATGATGATGATGATGATGATGATATTATTCTTAATTATTCCCTCCTTGCAAAGAGAAGAAAAATTACAATGGTATCAAGAGTAACGTAAGCCACCTTTTATGATAAGGCAAAAAATATCAGCACATTGTTTCATCATTACATATTGACCAAATTAGCATACGTATCAAGCAACCATCGATTTCGGCCAATTTATTACTACTTACTATCACAAAATAAATGAATATCGCCCAAAAATCATATCCCTAGCTATTTAGGCAATCTGGGTTCTATGCTTTATTCATTGACCCATAGATACACTAGCATTTTAGAAAAGTAATCAAGCATTTTAATTTCTTGGTCTGGTTAATTTTTTCTTTTCTTTCTTTTTTTTTAGTAAAACGTAAATCTTCATAATTACCTCACATTTGAACTTTAATTAATCCTCATTTAGTCATTTCCAATTAACAAAAGATAAAAACTTTTGATACTCAACTTGCCAAATTCGGCAATGGAACAATGAAGGGGCAGATAATTGATTCTACAACTCGAATGAAGAAGCTCTCTCTTCCCTAATTTTCCCTTCTTCTTTTTCTTTCTCTCCTTAATTCTACAATTTTTTTTTCTTTTTTTCGTCTTTTCCTTCTTTTCTCACTTTCTGCCATAAAAAGCAACATTAAGAAAAGAAAAAAAAGGAAGCAAAGCTACAAATTAAAATTTATAAGACAAAATTTTCAGAGCCAAAAGATATTTGAAAAAAAACTTCTTTAAAAAAAAGGAAGTGCTGTGGTGTGATGTTAATTAAGTTTAGACCTCTCTCTTCTCCACCCTAAATTAAGCTAGACCCGCACGCACTAGATAACATGCCTAAAATCAGGGCCACAATGGTGTTGTTGATGATGATGAGGATGATGATGATGATGGATTAAGAACTCATCTCCACCGTTGGATACACCAAAAATGGAAGTTTGACTCATCAGTTGCTGCTGCTGCTGATGCTGCCGCTGCAAATCCTTCTGCCGCCTCAGTTCCAGAACCTTCCTATGAGAATTCGAGTGCTTCGTTGAAACGAAAGTTGGGCTCGCCGCGGGCCTGTACTCAGGCACAAGTCGGCCCGACTTAAACCTCACACCGCAAGCGTTGCACAGAGTCTTTGGGCCCATGGGCCCTGTTCGCCACTGTGGCGTCTTATCTGCGCCGCAGTGTAGACACTTTCTCCCCAAACACTCCGCATTCACCTCCCTCCTCTTCGTCGTCGTCGGTGCCGCCACTTTCGGTGTCGGAGGCTTATGCTCCGCCGCAGACGTCTGGAGTTTCGGCGACGGAGGAGTCGAGAGGTGAAGCAAGCGCGTGGACCAATCCCCCGGCGCCGCGCGTGAGCGCTTGCTGCGAGCTTTGCCTGGAAGCGGCGTCTCCTGATGAAGAAGAAACGGTGCGTTTCGCGCGGTATCAAATGGAGGATGGAGCGCGTTTTCCGAGGAAGATGATGACTCCGGCGTCTGAGGTTTTCTGCCGTTGATGACAGTGGCGCCACCGCCGGAGAGAAGCTGCAGCGTTTTCAGATCTTCTTCGGTGGAGAACGAGTCCTCCACGAAGTTCGAGAGCCACTCCAGTTCCGCCATGTCATCGTACTGTTAAAACAAAAATATACGGTTAGAACACTGACTTATCAAATTAAATTCAAAATTATCATCGTAATTTTCATGCAAGTTTGAGTTTCATTTTCATGAATTTTCGAATTATAACAAATATATATCGTAAATATTTAGTTTAATTTTCATGATAATGAGCCCTGTATGTTAAATCGTACTTCTCGAATTATCTCAACAATTGAATTCAAGATTATCGTAATGTCTTGGTTTAATATTTACGATATCGAGGTTTGTAAATGCGGCCTAGAGTGAATTACCGGAACGCAGAGATCACCGCCGGAGAATTGTGGATCGCCGGAGGAGAATGCGCGAGGGACAATGCCGGCAGGGAAATGGTTGTCGCCACCGGAGACGGAGGAGTTACAGCTGTCAACCGCGGTGACGTTGGACGAGTCGGTGGAGGAGTTTCCGGCGACATTTTCAAAGAATCCGTCGGACATGATGGCGTCGGCGTTGGAGAAATCAAGTAGGTCGTCAATGGCAAACGGCTCGCCACCGCCGCCATAGCCACCGTGCTTCTGGTCACCACCGCCGACGCCGTGCCGCTTCTCCGTTGAGAATTGGTCTCCTCCGGCGCCGTAATAGCCACCGACGAAGTATTCCGGCCCTTCCATTTTTCAGTTATTTAATAAATGCACTGACTCTCTAACAATGCTACGGCGTTGTAGTTTTAGAGAGAGAAAGTGAGAGAGAGAGAGAGAGAGAGGGAGAGAGAGTGTGTGTTTTTTGTGTGAACGTAAAACGCAACGGAACGCACCGTTTTAGGAAGAGAGGGGTTTGAGGGGAAGTGTCTGAGAGAAAGGAGTGAGTGAGGGTGAGGGGGTTTTGAGCAGTAAAGGGGAGTGGCAGAAATTGTAAATAATGAAACATTGGAGCTTCTTTTTTTAATCGTAATGCACACAGATACATATGGGTGTGTCAATATAATAATAGGGAAGTGACTTGCAAGTTCTGTAAAGTCGTTTAAGCCCACTTTCATTTTATTTTTTTCTTTCTCTCCTTTCCTTTATTTGGAAACAATTCTCAGATTTTCCTTTCCTTCTGTTCCTGCCATGAAAGCTTTTCCTTCTTTTCTTTTCTCTTTTTTCACTTGTTTCTTCTCTTTTACTTTCCGTTAATAGTGATTTTTTTTCCCCTCTTTCATTTCACTACAGGTGTTATTTAGGAAAAATAGTTTGTATTGGGTAAACTTTAAAAACCCAATTATTTTAATAAAAGATAAACGTGGTTATAAAAGATAATATAAATTATTTATGTATTGATTTTAAGCAAATTGTTATATAATTTTTTAAAATAATTCAGTGATTTTTTTTAAATGTGAAAATAAATCAATAGTTTTAATATTTGTCAAAGCTAGTAATTACGTAAAATTGAATTGCCTTTTGACTTATTAAATGATATTTAATGAGTTGTATTTATTCAGTTACATTATTTTTTGAAATAAAAAGAAATATATTATAATACAACAAATGAAATAATAAGATTGAGAAAAATTACATAATAAATACTATTAAAATACTTAAAGAGTCAAACACTTATGATTAAAAATATAAATAAATAAGTACAAAGTCTTAATTTTTTTTCTAAATTGGAAGACATACAATTTCAAAAAACATAATTAATATGAAGAAAATTGGGGGCCGGGAGGGAGTATATTCCTTAAAAGAAATAATGTTATTCTTATTGTTTAAACTTAGATACAGTCGACTTTATGTGAAGTTAATAATTAAGAACGAATAGATGAAAATTTCAATCAAATCATTTAATAACTCTCAAATATCAATAGCAGTCGGTTTCATACCTTATTTGTTTCATTTTTCTTTGAATTGAAGGAGTTGGCAATTGTGGGGAACACAACCATGACAATCAATAAGTTACAGTTTCCTTTGATTAATGGATAACCATTGCACCAACCTCTCAAAATATAGATAGTAAATATCAATTGATGTTCACCTATACAACAAGTACTAATTCATATAATTTTAGAAAGAAAATGTGTTGCATGCCATTTAGAAAAAAAAAATTAAAATAAAATAAAATAAATCTGCAAGTGCCCTTGTGATGAGTGCATCACTTCTTTTTATTACTATTATTTTTAACTAATATCATATTTCTGGCACATCAATTATTGACTGCTTTGTATATAGAAACTATCAACTTATAATTAAAAGAAGATTGAGGTTTAGTTAAACCTATTATAAAGTGTTAAAACTCTGAAATAAAGGAGCATATAGTAGCATCATTCACTGACACTAGTGTGTTTTGATTACTTTTGTTGAAGATTCTTTGTATCTTTCATGAATTGGTAACGTTGGGAGAAAAAAAGTGTTAATTCTGTTATATATTGAAGTTTTATATGAGAGAAAAATTAAAAAGAAAAAGAAGAGGGATTAGTTGATGCAATGAATAATGATCATGTGGTGTGAACAGGAATCAAAGTGTTTTAAGCATTGCACATAATGGTGGGCTGTCACTTAGAAAGAAAACAGCTATGGCCACAGACACACTCTGCTCACTTTCCTTAACATTTCAGTTTAAGACACATACACACATACATGCACTCCATTGTAGATTAATCAACAAAATTCACCATAATTAGTAGAATTTAATCAACGGTTTATTTTTTAGCCTCGTGTGTATGTATGGTGATGATTTTTTTTTGTTCTGTTCACATCACAGTATTTTCAAATTCAATAGGTTAGAAATTAATCTGTCGTATATCTGAATTTTATTTCAAAGTTTATAAAGCCCGTTAAGATTATTGGTCAAATAGTAAAAAGTAAAAATAATATATACTTAAAGGATTAAATTCAAATTAACTTCATTATTCTTAAAAAGCTAACAAATTTTGGTTATTGACACAAAAGAAATTTACTTTTTTTTCTTTTATTGGACAAATTCTTTTTTTGTTTTGTTCATTACTTGTTGAAAACATTGATTAACATATAGTCCTTGTGTATATGTATGAATTTTACATAAATATCTCTTCTTCTTTATGCTAAAATTAGAGACAAATTTACTATTCTAAAATCTATATGGTGATTTTATTCCAAACATTCATATTACCGAAGATAGTAAAAGAATGATGAATAAAAATCCAACATTTAATTTTAGATTCAAAATTTCAAATAAAATGTAAATGACTTAACCATTGAATTATGATTTTAACTGCTTGTTCTCCATAAAATAAACAAAGTTAAAATTTTACTCAAATCGAAAGAGACTAACACCAAAATTAAGAGTATATGGGTGAAGAAGAGAGTATGAATTATTGGACAATTAATGGCATAATTAAGAATGATTTGTGGAATTAAATGTTCAAGAAATTCAAACCCTAAAGAATCGATCTCTTTGCAGGTTTTGTCGCTGTGACTCCTCCAATAGTGTCCAAGTTTACAGCCGGATTCCTCTGCTGCTAATAATATTATTACTTGGAAAGCCGTGCAAAATCTATTAATTAAGGTCTTATATTCTGAATTATTACATTAGTTTAGTTGAATTAATTGTACTTTTTCTACCCCCGTTTGTTGCCCTATCATGACCCCTTATTATATTCCCTAACTCACGTTTTAGCACGATGCTTACAGCTCAACTTAATCCATTCATTGGCCATCAGCCCATCCACGTGGCTACTTACCATCATTTTTAACTTTAATTTCACCTGCTACCAAGTCACCATTATTCTATAATCTATATGGTTCTTAATTTTGTTCCTTTTAACTGCAACATTTCCTAGCCTTTCTTAGGTTTGGTAATAACCACATGCTCTACACCGTTTAATTATAGATGAAAATTCAGATACAGTCAACTTCACGTGAAATTAATAGTTGAGAGCTATTAAATAATTTGATTAATTTAAATAAATTTTTATCTAGCAGTTTTCAGCTATCAACTTCACGTGAAATCGACCGTACCTGAATTTCTACCTTAATTATATTGAAAAATAGTGTCTAAGTCTAACACTTTATTTTATATGGGGTGAAATAAAATATAATTTCTTACAATTTTAGGCATGAACGTTATTTTAGAACGAAAACTCATATACAATTATTTTTATGTAAAATTGATAATTGATTTTATAAGTTTAAATTAAGTGAATATCTTGTATTTTAAGATTTTGGATTAAATTAAGATGCATGTAGTGTTTAGGGTTTCTTTTTTTTTTCTCCCTCTGATCACATACATGTACTCAACTTACTCTTGTTAGGTAACATTGTTACATTGGATTAAATAACATTTGTTAACTTTTCAAAGAATCTCCTCGTCTTATGGATATATAAACTATATGATGATGATAAGGTTTATGCCTCTAAAATATGTTTGATTTTGAGAAGTAAATGTGACACCCCATAATCAAACGGGTGCCTAGCTAGACTATATGTATATCCAATTGTCCATATGTAAAATGTACCGGAATAATTTAATTTGAATTTTGATTTTTCGTATTTTTTTTTGTCATTTTCAAAATATTTTTGTGAAGAATTAAATTTAGTTCTTTTAAGTTATATCTTTTATAAATTTTTTAACTATTAAATCATATTTTTTTATATTTATTATATTATATAAAGCAATAAAAAGATGTGGCTCATCGAATTTTATGTATAAATTACAAAAAAAATATTTTATTAGTTTTAAACTCATATATAACATTTTATTTTGAGTATAATATGTTTATTATCTTAATTCAATTTAATTTTATTGTAACAATTATATTTAATTTATAAAAAAGAGTAAAATAATATATAGACACGTTAATAACTATTAGCACATTATTATAATACAATTTGAATAGAAAAGATTTCGATTATTGGTGATAATTGGATTATAGGTCATGTGATTAGAAAAGGTTGATTTTTAGCAAAGGGAAGTTTATTGATATTTTATTTACTAAGAACATATTGTGTGTACCGACTTATATAAATTCAAAAACATATTGATGAAAAATCATGTGGGTGCTGGAGGTAGAGCAAGCATATAGCTTTATTTTATTTTATTTATATTTAAATTAAAATTATTCGATAAGATAAAACAAGGATTGAGTCAGATGGGCCGGACTCCGATCCCCAGGTTAAAGAAGAAGCCTCAGTAACTACTGGATAAGGTTTCCTTACCCCATTATTACTGTCATATTTTTATTCAAACTTCTAGTGCACTTTAAAAGAAAGAAAATAAAATAAAATAAATAAATTCGTCCGTTTAATTAAATATAAGGAGTTTGAATTTCGTCATAGTAATTTATTGGCAAACGCAGATTATTAAATAAAACTCAAATCTTCCATAAATTAATCCTTAACATATTGTAGACATAAAAAAATTAACCTTTTATGTTACATTTGAGATAATATAAATTTATTTTCTATTTCTTAATGAAAAATGTTGGCCAAACATTTCCCAAATTTAAAATCATTTACTAGAATTTTGTTCAAATATTTTAATTTTCAACAATTTCAACTACTAAATTTAAATCAGCCTCTATTTTTTTTTATTTCATTAGATATATAATTCTTATGTCAAATCCTTATATTATTATGGGATAAGGAGCTCATATGAAAATTTTAAAACCTTTTAATAGTTCTCAAATTATTTTTAAATATCAATCCATATAGATTTGACAAAGTTTGTTAGTCTCTAATAAAAAAAATTGGCGCAAGAATTGATTTATTTAACAATTATCTAAAAAAATCCAAAATAAATAAACAAATAACGAAAATTTTAGTGCATTAATTAATGTGTAGTTGTTTTTTTTCCTTTTCAAACATTGATAATTTTGCCAGTCTTTGAAAAAAAAATTGTCTTATCTTATATAATTTTTAAAATTAGTTAGATCCATCGATTTTAATATAAACTCTAGACATCCATTCTCTTAGAAGCCAATAATTTTAAAATTAAACTCACTCAATTTAATTTTGTTTGAACTAGATTACACTATCATCACATGCAAAACTCTCTTAATCTTTTTCATATATAAAAGTTGAACTCAAAAATCAAAATGTCTGATAGATTGTTAGTGTGTTCACTCATTGCACATTTCAGTGAAAAATAAAGCAACAAATGTAAATAATAACATATAATGTATATTATAAGCTTTTATCTATGTTGGGGGTGTATTTTTATTTTTTTATTTTTTATTTTTTATTTTGCGACTTAATTAGAAAATTAGTGAGATTGCAGTGAGCACGCGAGAAAGATAGAGAGAGAGAGAGTGTGTGTCAGCTATCATGTGAGTGTAGGTATGAAGATGATGAGTGAGTCTTCTCAATGAAGCTTGTTTGTTTTTTGTTCCAATGGGATAATAATATATAACTCAATTTTCAATTTGAAGGGTTTTTTATTTTTCATTTTTTTAAAAATAAATAATAATTTTGCTTGATCAATTTCCTTTGGTGCTTCCTCCCCCACACGTGCGTACTCCTCCACCATGTCTTATTGCTAACATGGAAGCACGTGCACCGCACACAATATATTATATGCAAGCATCTTTCAATTTGCAAGAAGCAACATGATATCAAAAGAGGGAAAAAAAACTATTTCTCTAATAATGCAATTAAAAGATAAAAATGGTAGTAAATCTTATCAACACATTATCTTAAATATGCAAAGGAATCAATACTTTAATATTAACTACATATTATTATAAGAAGCCCTGAAATACACTCCTTTTTTTTGTTATCTAATAATGGATATCTTAATTTTTGGTCATTGTAGTAGGAATTCATGATTGACAATTCACGATACCAAAGCCCATAGTATGTTGGCCCAAAAAAAACCCCTTAGAGTTGACCATTTAATTTTTGGACTTCAATTGTTATTGTTTGATGCAATTTCCACAAAGTAACCACCAAAATGGGCTCTAGTGTCCGAAGCATACCAAAAAAAACCAGTGTCCAAAAAAGGAAAGAAAAAACAAACACTGCCCCAAAATGAGAAAAAAAATGACATCTAGAATAAATATATTTGTTTGGCAATACCAAGATATATATATATATATATATATATATATATATATATATATATATATTCCTGAAAATATATGCTTAATTTCAAAATACTCTCAATATTAATAAAAGAATGAGATTTTTAATAAGAAATATAATAATTATTAAAAGAGATAATAGTAATTTTATATATCAATCTTTATTCATTTGACATGAGAACTTTTTTTTTGTTAACGACATGAGAATATTAAATACTCACCTTTTGAAATGGGAATAATTTTAAATGTTCCAATTGTAAGAGTAACAACAGACACAAAAAAAAAAATTGTAAGAGTAATGTTTTCCCATAATTTTTCTTATAAAAATAAAAATGAAAATCCTATTCATCGGCTCATCTAATAAGAGTGAAATGAATACGCATTTATCAATTGGGCAATTGAACTTTTCAAAGTTTAATTTCTTAATACAAATTGAAAATTAATAAAGGTTGAATGTTTGAATTTTATATATATAAATAGAGGATAAATCCTCACGTAACATACCTATAACAATAATAAAAGCAAATACTTTCTCTTTTTTTTATATGCACTATAATATAAAGTACTTTAAATTTTTTTCTTTACATACTATTAATATAATATTAATATATTATTTTTATAATAGTATAATAATATTAATAAATACTGATAGTAATATTTTTTTATTTATACTTTATTTTATTACCTTTTCTTTATTTATTTTACAACACATCGGATATATTGACTTATACATAGGCTTGATGTTGCTCACACACTCATATCTTACTATGATTGAATTCATCCAACATTATTTATGACCTTAGCTTTTGTAAAGATTGATTAGTAGCACTACTTAAGTCAATTAACTAACTTCAACGACTTTGGATCATCTTTCTATATGGTTCATTTAAGGTCCCGTGAAGAAGAAAAAGTTAGTTTATGTATGTGGAGCAAATTAAACTCTTATACCGTATTGCATATTTCTTCTTTTCTTAGTGGTGTGATTAATTTTACCACAAAATTAAAGAATAAATTTAAATAGTAGTGTATATGGTTTCACCATGCTAGCATGTGAATACCGCTAACAACTTGTATCGGTGCCTACTTCGTATTGGACCACATCTCTAATAGCTATCTATAAAAGATTACTTTTAGTATGGCAAGATAAACTTGTTTATTGCATCACTATATATTTAAATTTAGTTATCATTATAGTAATATTTTGTATTCCATATATTTTCTTTTGAAACTTTAGTTTTTGTTTTATATATGTGTAAGTACTACATATATATGCATACGGAATATGAATTTGCAAACTATATTATTGGTGTTTTTCCATTGTAGCTTTATTAACTTCCATTAGTCAATTCAATTACATGATCCCAGATAAACGTGGAATAATTTTATGATATTAGCCTATTAATTATTATTAAACTACTCTTCTATATTAGCCCATGACAACAATAAAGAAGTTTTGTGGCCCACAAATTCAACTCAACAGAATACATAAATTCAGTTCTAATTTTAGTCTTTATTAGTTTATCTTATCTTATCTTTATGTTATCTTCTCTTCTTATCTTATCTTTACTTTTTATCTTTTATAGGACAATGTTTTATATATATTTAATTTTACCCTCATAGTTTACAACACATGTGTTCATATTAAACTACCCTTCTATATTAGCCCATGACAACAATAAAGAAGTCTTGTGGCCCACAAGACTTCTTTATTGTTGTCATGGGCTAATATAGAAGAGTAGTTTAATAATTATGTATGAAACTTTAACTATTACTACTATAGTTATTCACTTAATTTATTTGTTTAAATGTCCTATGTTAGTGTAGAACTATCTTGATCAAATATAGTTGGATTCAGATATAAGATCCACTCATCCACATAGGTTCTATAGTATGGCAACTGTTTACAAGAGAATACACGTGACTCTTGTATTCCTCTCAACAATTAAAAATAAATAAATAATAAGTTTAGTTATTTTTATAATTAAATTTTTATATTTTTTTAATTAAGACCTTACCCTATTTTTAATTTTATAATTAAGTTATTTTTAATATAAAAAATATTAGAATTAATTGAATATTTATGTACAAATTAAATATATTTATAATTAATTAAAAACTTAATTAAATCTTTGACTATATATTTTTTAAAAAATATTATATTAATTTTAATATTTTTGACATAAAAATAAACTAAAAAAATAAAAATAATATAAAAATTTAATTAAAAAATATATAAAAATAAATTTGATAAAATTATAGAAACTAATAAAATAATTAAATTTAAATAATATAGTACATTAATTTTTTTTAAATTATTTCCTTGATTTGTAAAAATTTTATGTCACTTAAACAGTTCAGATTTAACTTACTCTTTTTATGATGAGTCTTGATCAGATCACACGATTAAATTTTATATATATAGTTATAGTGTATATATGTACACCGCATGAAAAACTAAGAAACTTTTTTTTTTTTAAAAAAAAGAAATAAAGAAAAGAAAAAGTGTGCGGTTATAGCTAGCTCTAGCATGCACGAGAAAAAGCTAAGAAAGAAATCATGCAGGTAAACCTCGTGCTGCATTTGTCATTTTCATCAAAACCCTTTTTTCTTCTTTGGATTGTCATATACAACTACCAAACAAACGTGGATTGAAGCTCAGTATAGTACTGAAATATTTATAGGTAACATAAAGAAAAAAACAAGGCACACTTACCTTTCAGGTTAGATAGATAGATATACATTTAATTCAAACTTCACTCACAAAAAAAGTTGCCTCGAAAAATCTAGTAAAATTAAGTTCACGGCTTTGGAAAGTTGGCATTAAATTCAGTTTCTGTAGCATCCACACAAATTTATAAAGTTCTAGATTCAATTGCAAGAACTAGAATTATACTATTATAAATAGCATTGTTGTTCCTCCATTAAGATAATGTGTTCATGCTCTTAGTTTAAGCCAAGTGTTTCACTACAAATTTTTCCTCAAACCTCACATAATTAACCAAGTTTTCTAATTTCCCAATTCCGTATTTTGATCCTTCAATTAGGTTCATAATTGGTGGTGTTTAGTTTAATTTCACCATATGGCACCACATGGAGAATCTTTGCCTAGTAGCACTTTCGCTACTAGGAGCAACAACAACATATTATCAAAGCCACCAAAGCTTTCATCTGAGAATCTTCAAAGAACTATCTCGGACATCTCCTTCGAGCTGGCGAAAGAAGCGATGATCGATTCTTCTAAGAATAATAACAATACCAAGCAGCTTTCGTCGATATCCGAGGTTGAAGTAGATGGAAAGTGTGAGTGTTGTGGCATGTCTGAGGAGTGTACTCTTGAGTACATGGACCGCGTCCGCGACAAGTTCCTAGGGAAGTTTGTGTGTGGTTTGTGTTCTGAGGCAGTGAAGGAAGAGTTGGAGAAAAATGGAGGGAAGAAAGAAGAGGCTTTGAGTTCACACATGAGTGCATGTGTTAGGTTTAACAAGTTTGGAAGGGCATTTCCGGTATTGTTTCAAGCTGAAGCAATGAAGGAGATGCTTAAGAAGAGTAAGTTTGATGGAAAAATTAGGGCTAAATCTATTAGCCCTAGAGAGAAAGGAGGAGGGATCATCAATAAAGGAGGGCTTGCTCGTAGTTCAAGTTGTATTCCAGCAATCACAAAAGAGTTAAATGAAATCAAAATAGCTCATTAATTAATTTTAGCTGAAAATTCAGGTTCGGTTTATTTCACGTGCAGCCAATGACTCTCATTTATTAATTTCACGTGAAGTTAGCTGTAACTGAATTTCTACCTTAATTTTATGTGTTTGAATGATACTACAGGTATGTAAAGGAGGTATATTTTATCAAACAGTTTAAAAATAATAATGTTAGAATTAAGATAAAATGTTTTTTGCTGTATTAAATTATTATTGATAATTTGATACTAGCTTTCTAGCTAGGTATATGGGGACATAGTCTTGTATATTTTATACATGTCTCCAATAGTTTCTCTTCTTAGAGCAGACTAAAATATGCTTCATGAAACCCCAAAGTTGATTCTTAGGTTTTTTTTATTAGGTGATGGTCTATATCTCCCTATTCTAACCTTTGAGTCCTAGCTATAGGGTTTCTTATGAATCTTTTATTTTTCCATTTTGTATCTTTAAGTTTTGATATTTCTAGTTTGCATTTCTTCCTATGAAGAGAGTTGTTGGTTGTTTTTTAATTTGTTATTAGTGTTTTTTTAATTTTATTGTCTTTTTCCTCCAAAGTCAAGATATGTATCCTAGGTGTGACCAATCATGTATTATGGAATAAAAGTGTATTTGATGTAACGATGATGTGTAATATTTATTGATGCAATAAAATTTTGTTTAATTATCTGTGACGAGAGAAATTAGAAACAAACTCTATTGGCAGTTTAGCACCAACCCAAAAGGAATTATTATAGGAAAAACAGTATAAGTATACATAAATGAGAAAAAAATTATCTTCTTTCATGTATGATGGTAATATATGGGGGAATAATATCTAAAATTATTTTATATAATATAATATTTATAATTTTATATGGATAATATCTGTAATTATATATTTATTATATTTAAAATTACACAATAAAAATAATAATTAATAATTTTTAAATATAATAATTTTAAGATGTTTGGATAAATTTTTTATTGTTTTTTTAAATATTATTGTATAAATATATTTCTATTTTACATTTTAGATAAAAGTAAACTTTTAGAACACAACACAATTGTCTCATTAAAATAGAAATAATGAATAAATTATTAATATCTAGAATTTAATTCAAACATAATATTTTATATTTAGATAAAATATATAACAATATTTATTTCATGTGTTAAACAATGTAAAATTTAATTTATTACGCAATAATATATATATATAAAAAAAGGTGATTTACTCTATCTTGAAAGTACCAAAAAATAATTATTTTAAATTAATTTTGTTAACACTTGATTAAGTGGACTACCTAAAGAAACCGTACCAGCCACCAATTAACATAAGCTTGATGGAGTGAAATGAGCTGGGCTGTTTAACAGTTAGTCATTTTGACATTTCCCAAAGAAAAAACTACAATGTAAATTCTTGGGCCTTTTTTCATTAGTATTTAGCTGTTTTACTAAGATTTTATGTCTTCTTTGTTCTTTCTTTCATGGGCCTTATTCATGTTGGACTTAGACATTCGGCCTGTTTTGCGTTTAAAAATACTTAGCCCCCAAAAAAAAAAGCATAAGTACACAAGGCAAAACCGAAGGTAAGGTGCGTTTTTTTCTCCAAGCTAAATGGGTCAAATTCGTTGGAACTTATTTAAACGAACATCATTTTAAAAAATATAACGGGCCTACTTTTATGTATAAACTATAAAGATCTTCAATACCCAAAAAAAACTATAAAGATTTTTTTTTTTAGAAAACAGGTAAACAACTTCTAACCAATCAACTTTAAGTAACTGTAAAATAATCATGAATTTTATATTTAAAAAAATAATATTTAAATAATCACTAATTAATGACAATTAATTAATATAGAGTGTAATTTAAAAATGCTCGTTGTTAACTAAACCCTTATTGGTTACTTAGTGAAATTGTCCTTTTTGTGTCTCATATACGGACAATAAACGTTGAATTTTACGCTGCATTATTCCTCAATTAGTGTTGCAGTTCACTGCAAAAATCCCGAGACTCAAAATTATAAAAGAAAATAAAGTTAAAATTAGCATATTAAACCTTTCAAGAAACAAAGGATCTTGCTCAATTCCTTTGTTTCTTTGCTGAATTCATCTTGAACAAATATATATAGATCCTTCTAGAAACTTCGTTTTGTTCTGCAAAACTAAAGCCGTTGAAACTAATATCTGCTCCAGGAATATTGGTGTGAGATAGATGTGATGTGATGAAAAAACAAACAAGCAACAAAGCAATAGATTCTCATTTGGATGAATCAATTGATCAATAATTGAAGAAATGAAAAGAATAATGAATGTAACGAATTATACACAAGTTAGTTGCGTGAAGCTCAAATAACAAACTAACGGTTTCAAACTACTCAGTAACTAATTATTCTATTTATTAGACTAGTATTGAAAAGTTAGTTATAACAGATAACTAACATCGTCTATAAATAGTATAGCTGTAATATGAATTAATTCAATTTAATGTTAATTTACTTCTTTTTTTTTTACTATCTCACTTTCTCTCTATTCTTTCTCTGTATTTCTCTGCTGCTACTATTCTCATTTTCAATCATCTTTTCTTCTTCTTGAAATCTAATATGGTATCAAAGTAAGAGTGAGAATTATTCTTATAGCTAGTTACAGGTTTAAATATAACCCCCAGTTACTAGTCTTGCTTTATGTCTTTTTAATGCAAACTCCCATTTATAACTTACCACCTTCTCATTTTTATTTGGGGGCAATTCAACCAAACTCCATGTATTATATAATATAGAAGTCTTTATACTCTGCAAGAATTGCTTCTTTCCAGTAACAATTTGCAAAGCTGCATTTACAGATTTTGGTAATTGCTAATAACGAGAGAGAGCTCAGACAAGGGATGTTCATGGATCGGATTCTTCGCATATTCGCAGTGTTTATCTGAATCCGATATAAAAGTTGCGGATATCGACCCGATCCGCAAAACTTTCAGATCCGATCCGAAAAATTTTTGAGTCGAATTCGGTCCGTACACTGATGGTATCGAATTGTGGATTTTATATAGGTATTTGCATATCCGTGAATCCAAAAAAATAAATAAACAAGTAAATATTTTTTTTTTGTTTTATTTCAACGAATAATTATTATATATATTGTATTATTTTATTATTATCATTTAAAGAAAGTATGTTTAATAATATTTTGAGAATAAACATATTTAAAAGAGTAAAAAATATTTTATTCAATTTTTTAATAATAAAAAGCTTTTGAAAATATTTATATGTTTTGCGAATATATTCGAAATCTGAACCGATTCGATCTGATCTGTAAATGTGCGAATCGGGTCCAAACTTAAATTTTAAGCTACCATTTTTAGATCTTGTTCTCATAGGATAGGATGATTGTTTTCAGGTTTAGGAGGTAAATTTTGAGAGTCAAAGGGTAGGGTGATCTCAATAGATGAAATTGGTATAGTAGTAGATGCAGTATGAGATGATGCGTGGTACTAAATCTATATTAGTAGTGTTACTGCTAGTAGCAATAGGTTCATTTCTCATATGAAGAATCTGTATTAAGAGTTGTGTGTTGAGAATTAGTAGTTTGTTTATGAGAATTACATTCTGAGTTAAAAAATTTTGCAGATGAAAATTTGTCTGCATGGAAAATAACATCCCTAGATACAAACATCTTTCCATTAGTAATTAATCATACACTCATAACTTTTTTGATTGACAGAATATCCCATAAAAATTCAGGCTGAGATCTTAATTCAAGTTTATGCTATGCACCAAGTCAAACATTTCTGAAGATGTTAATTATCTACATAGAATATACGTTTAGTAAGAAGGAATAAATTATGTGCAATATAATTAAGTAATAATGCATACATAATAACATAGATTAAATCCAAATTAATGATACATATGAAATTATTTTAAGTATAGCTGCTTCAATGGATCTATAATATCTCAGGCTGAGGATATGAATAACTTTTTTCATGAATTTCCCTTTTCCTTTCTGTTTGTTTGTTAGTTTTATTACATGATGATTCTTGATACCTCGCCCGGAACTTGATTTTATTTTTTCTTTTAACTCATTTTCATTCAAATGATATATATACTTCAACTTCAGGAATAATACATTGTGTTTGGCATGTTATGTCAAGTTGTTCTAGAATAATAAGTTACACAAGCATATTAAAACAATAATGGAATGGATAATAACAATTAACAAACAAGTTGTTGATGAAGAATGAAGTAGCCAGCCTTTATCTATCAAGAGAAGATATGATTCAATCTTAAAATATCTCAAAAACACTAGGGATAGATATTGCCTATACTTGAGGATAATTAGAGTATCTTTAAAAATATTGGATAACTACATATTGACAATCTTTTTTTTTTTCTTTTAATCATTAGACCGCTTAATATTTGTCGTTTGAGTCTTTGATTTTTGTAGTTATTAAACCTTACCTATAGGGTCATGTTCGGATACCATCAATTAGCTACCTATACAAGAATATCAAAATAAATAATTCTATAAATAATATATACATATAAAAAATTAACCATTATATATTTGTATATAAATTTGTATGTTATTTAATTTATTTTTAATATATATTTTATATTTTAATATATATTTTATACTAATAACTAATTTAGTAGTTAATTTTTTATATACACATAAGTTAATTGTATTTATAATCTAACTATATAAGTTATTATAATCAAATTATATTTATATATTTATATTGAAAAAATTATCATGATAGCTAACTTTTTAATTTTGTTCATAAATTTTTTTTATTTTTTTTAATAAAAATTTGATTATTTTAATAATTAATTACTTTTCTTATGAAAATATATAAAAATGTATGCAACTATATAGAAACTATTGATAGCTCATTTCTAGTAGTGATAGAATATTTTTGTTTGTAACTAAACTATTGGGATAATATTATAGATAATATGAAACTTTATAGAAGTCTTATCTTGGAGCTAGCATGCAAACCAACAAACTATTAAAAATTTTGTACTCAAAATTAAACAAAAACCTATGATCTAAACTTGAATTATATTATTTTTCGTACAACTTAATCCTTCAAATATTTCTGATCTAGTTAAAGTAAACATAAGTGTACGTTTTATCTGAAACACTCTAATAAAAACAAAAGAAAATATTATATATATAGGATGTCTCTTTTTGGTAAATTAAAATAGTTTTACACGCGTATATATTTAATTACGTAATATCACATCAGTAAAAATAATTATTTTTTATATTGACGACGTGAATAGTAATTCAAAATATGGATATAATTGCACAACTATATCAAGGTAACAAAATTAAACTCGTATTGGAAAACAACTAATATTTTTTTATTTAAATAAACAAAAATCTATTTTTAGGGTAGCCCCACCAATAATGATCTAAGTGAAGAAAAAGAAAGAAAACTAAAAAGAAAAGTGGGTTCTAGGGTAGGCAGATTCAATAGTACAATACTACTAATACTACAAAACAATACCATCACATTTTTCTCCTTCTTCTCTTACTTTAATTTTTCCCCACACTATCACACACATATAAATATGCCTCTTCCCCTTCCTTCTTTTACCCATCCCTTCAACCAAACCTTCTAATCATCTCTCTCTCTCTTTCTCTCTCTCTCAAATCATTAAAAATAATGGAAAGTAAGCTACCAGTGATAGCAAAGAAAGTGTGGAACATAATACGTGTTGCCTTCTACATGTTAAGGAAGGGAATTTCAAAAGCCAAACTCATGTTAGAACTCAACATGGTTCTCAAACGCCGCCGCAAACTCGCCGGAAAAGCCATCGCCAACCTCATGATGTTCCACCACCACCAACACCCCGACATGCACCTCCAACAATTCTCCACCACCAGGGAGTACGAGTTCAGCTGCAGCAACACCCCCAATAACTTCTTCTCCAAGCTCCACCGCAAGAACAAGCTCTTCACGCGCTCCCACGCGCCTCACGAGTGCGACGACGACGTCATGACGGTTAGTGCTGTCAAGGCGGTGTTAGAGATCCTAAACAACAACAACGATAATGTGGCGGAGGCATCCCCGGCGCTACCAGGGTTCAGCCGGAGCTCTACCGTAAGTCAGTTAAGGGTAACGGATTCACCGTTTCCAATGAATGTCGACACAGAATACGATAAAGATCATCAAGTGGACAAGGCTGCCGAAGAATTCATTAAGAGGTTCTACAAAGAGTTGAGGAAGCAACCCTAATTAATTGATTTTCTTCAAATTGTTTACAAAACCATGTTGATTATTATACTGAAGTAAAGTAGTCATACATATATATAGTAAGAGCATGAGTGATTATTCTTCAGTTTGGAAATCTAAATTATGGTTTGGTTATTAAAATAAATAGTTTAGCCAAATCATGGTTTGGAAGTCTCTAAAATAAAAAAGCAAATATATGCTTATACATACAGTTTTGGATATATGTAGAATGAGTTTCATGTGTGTTAATTATATTTTGAGGAAATTTGTATGTTCAATTGTTAATTACTTTTATATATGAATAATAAAAGAATAAACAAAATTCTAAGTTATTATTCACAGATATATCTTCAATTTTATTTTTTATGACTAAATTCTAAGTGTAATAATATTATTATTAGAAGCTAGCTAAAAGTGTTGCAAACAAAGATTTATCATCATGATTAATTAAATTATAAAATTAACCGTATATTCCTGTGTATTCTAACAAACTATAGGGTAACGATGATGAGAAGAATCTTATCGATATGTGTTGGTATATCTTGTTGATTTATTAGTACAAGCTTGTGTACTCAAAGAATATGTTGAATCTTTGCATTTGGAATTAGTAGTGTACGTTTGTTATTATAACTTATAAGTTATAATCAAGCTTTCTCTTTTTTGTTTTGTTGCCTTTTTTTTTATTAAGAAAATAATTTTCTTTTCTTCCTCTTTTAAGGCTGCTCTTGTCTTTAGCCTCTTCTTTTGTAAAACCACCTTAGCTTTGTGGGATTTAATATCATTCATTCATTTTAATTAATAGAATTACATTGCTTGCCTTATGTATACGCACCAGCTCCACGACCACCACATTTCGTGACCATTTTTTTTTATGATTATTACATTTAGCTAGAGATTCATCGGTATTAATCATCTTATTATTAAGGTTAGAACTAACGTATCTTTAAACTCTTAAAGTATTTATTAGAATTTAGTACTTGCATTGTAGATTATCATCCACCAAATTGAAATAGTCCTAATATATTAGATGTGAGAATTGAATTTAAATTTTTATTGCAATTCTTTTAATTCAATATAGTTGCAATAATCTTGTCCATTATTTGGTGATGACCAATAATCCTAAGTATATTTTCATCTAAAACAGAAAAAGAAATAAAAGGGACAAAGACAGTAATAAAGACGGGAAAAAGTCATATATCTTGTTTAATAATAATAATAATAATAAATAATTATAATAATAATAATAATGTTTGGATCATGTCTTGTACTATATGCAATAATTCATTAATTGTTCTTTTAAATAAAGTTTCGATTCGTGACGAATTACTCCTTAACCTATTAAGTTAGAATCAGATGCAGCAAGAAAAAAAAAACAAAAATAATAACATGGGATAAAATATCCATATATTTTATCTCTGATTTAATTATCTATTTCTATTTCCCATTAAAAATTCTTTTATATATACTTTTATCTCTTTAATTTTTGTGTAGTCTCTCAGAAACAAACGTTACTGGACCTAACGCATTTTGATTGTGTGATTTAATTTGGAGCCTCTGAAATCTGAATTGATGGTTTAAAAGTTAAATAAATTGGCTTTAACAGCAAAACTACAATCTCCACTAAAATTTCTTCATATGATTCCACCACTCATACATGAAAGTAAAACCAATAACCATACACATACATAGCTGTGGCCCCTCTCCTATAAAATATTGTTGCCTTTCTCAACTTCTTTATTGCCTTTCCCCCTTCTTTTGCTTTTAATTTTCTTTTGAATAATTTAGTAATATATATTTAATTTAATTATTATTTCATGTTTTGTATGGTTCCACTTTTATGGTTTGCTCTATATGAAGGAAAGTGTCAACGCCACCATTTAAAATAAGAATATTTTAATAATTCAAAATTTAATTTTTAATTTGTATCACGTATGTGTCTCTAATATAATAAATACAATAAGAGGGTTTATTTTACATATAGAATCATATATTCCTTTATAACCGTTTTAAATTTCTAGGATAAATAATTTTTATCATATAAATATCAGAAATTTTATGACTAATAGATCTAAAATTTAATATTTTGTTGTTTCCTTTATCCTTCTTAACAAAGAAAAAAATTTTATATCCACAAAAAATATAAAATTGATATTCAATTTACGTTTTTAGTCCAAAAAAAAGCTCTTAATTAAGTGAAAATATATATTATTAGATATTATAATTATTATTAGTTATATTATCTGCTTAAACTTATGAGATAAGTTTTAATTTGTATATACTTCAAATCTAAAAAGACTTTTCTATATGAGAAGACTTGTTAGATGTATAGTAATCGTTAATAAATCTTTATCTAATAATTTAACTTTTATTATTTTGTTAAAATTATTAGTATTTTGATTTTATATTATTGATAATGATTAGTCAAGGAGGCGTAGTAGCCAAAGAGGGATATGTAAGTTAGAAATCAAATATAATAAAAAAACAAATAAAATTTCACCAACTTGTTGGGATTGCTTGGATTTTGTTTAGGGTATGTATATGTTCATGTCAAATTGTTGTGTCAGCTAGATCAACTATTATGTATGTTTGAAGTTGAGTTTTTATTATGCTTCTTATCCACATTATTGCATTTCATGCTTATAACTTTGTTTTAACTTTTCTGACAAAAATAATTTTTCTCTTATTTATATAAATTTAATAAAAAATATTTTTTTTAAAAGAATCAGTTTTGATTGTTTTCTTTAAACAAATGTTAAACAGAACCTTTTCTGATGTAATACTACCCTTTAAAGGTATCAAATGATCAATAAATTATCAAAGGAAGAATTAGCAAGTAACAACAATTAATTAAGTAATGTCTGATTACACTTTAGTTGTTGTAACTGAAGTGTATGTTACACTCTTACATAGCTTATTATTAGTTCTTGTCAAAATCACCATTATTGTAAATTAAATCTTGTGACACAATCTGAGATAAGTAGGGATATATATATATAATTACAAGAAAGAATATATACTATATTAGATGATGATTATTTGAGGAAAAAAAAAGACACGACTGAAAAACAGGTATTACAAATTGGATTTTATTATTGAATTTGTTAGTGAATTATTTTTATTTGAAATTAGTAGTCGATAATTATTAAATAATAATCTAGTCAAATATATTAAATTATTCGACGATTTTCAATTAATAAATTCATATAATAAAGACACCTATAAATAAATTTTCACCTAATTTGTAATGAAATTTCACAAAAATGTGCAAAGAATCGAATTTTTGCCAAATTTACTGACAGAAATAATAATTTTTATAGATCAATGAATTTTTAGTCGGTAACAATAAAAAAAATAATGCATTTTTACTTTAATTTATCAATAGAAAATTCGTCTATAACCCTAAAAATTAGGGTTATTTAAAAAGAGAGAAAATAATAAATAACACACAAAATTAAATTAGAGACAATAATTAAGAACACTATTTAACTTACATTTATCACAAGAAAAATACAAAAGAAAACTTTGATTTGATACAATTATTCCTGTGAATGCTAGCTGGATAATAAGAAACAATTGATGATAGAGTCAAATGTTTAGGTGAAGTAATAATGATATATATATGGTATAACTATTATTAGTTGGGTTTTGGGGGGACATCTCTCACTTTAAGAACTAATCAACTTTGCTATAATTATATATTTTTAAATGTTTAGGCCATAACTCTATTTTCTTCTTATAAGAGAAGTCAAATAAAATTAAGAGGCATGTTATCGTGCAGAGTATTTTTTTAATGAAAAATACGAATTATTATTCTTTTTACAATGATGGAAAAAAAATATACAATGTATATTCTTAAAAAAATTAGTTATAATATTTCTCTTTGTTAAGGAAATTTCTTAAAATTAAAAGGTAAATCGAATTTGAAGTTTTCTGATATCAAGCCTCATTTCTTTGCATGCAAGAAACAATTTATAAAGTATAAACATATATAATATACAGTGCTGTTTTAGCTGGCTACCATAACCACAGTTTAGGCACACAGTAAAGAATTTCCGTAGCTACTTTTACTAGTTTGGAAAAGAAATCTAATTAAATAATCGTAATATATTATTGTATGTAATGAATTAATGACAATATAGGAGAATTTTGATGTACAAATTAAATTTATTTCTTATAATACCATATATAGTTTTTAGAATCAAATCGAATTGACTGGTCCAATTAGATTAAGGTTTAAATAAAAAAAATTAATAATGAATTAGTTTAAAAATTGAAAAATATGTTTTTTTAGCTGTTAATTAGTATAAAATAATAAAATATAAAAAAATAATTTTAAAAAATATATTTTATACTTAAATATATTATTTTATTATATCCAATTTAATTTCAGTTAAACTTTTAAATTTTTAAATTTTTAACTCTAATAGTTTATGGACCGATTTGATTTGCATAACCTTATAAAATACTCATTGTTATACATATATAGATATAATACATATTAAAAAAAATTTGGGTTATTTATATGATTTGAATTTATCCGAGATATTTTATTAAAGTAAATATAATACTTGTCAATTTTACTATAATCTCACATTTAACAACAACAACAATAATAATAATAAGGAAAAGTATAGGTACCAACATATTATCCGCCAACTTCTGCCAACTCTTATTTATATTTGTGTTTCATGGAAGTGTGTTTGTAGATGTGTCTAATAATTAATATATTTTAAATACATATATAAAGAAACACATCCAAAAAATATATCTATAAAGATACTTCTATTAAACATAGTTATAAAAAAGACATTTTTATTAGACACATCCACGAACACACTTTCATGAAACACAATTATAAATAAGAGTTGACAGAAGTTGGCAGATATGCTGTTGGTAACGTAGCGGAACCGTAATAATAATAATAATAATAATAATAATAATAATAATAATAATAATAATAATAAACATGCATGCAGCTAGCAAGCATAAACATATGTACATACATATACATATAGGATTCTATGTATTTAGGTACCCTTTTCAATTTACGTGGTTGTTTTAAACGTGATTTGGTCTCCCATTAGAATCAGAACTATATATGGAAAGGAGTGAGATTTAAAAAAAAAAAGAAAAAAGAAAAAAAAGGGATTTAAATAATTTAAGTTTGAGAGGTTGACTCTGACTACAAATTTTGCGCATGACGAAAAAACGAAGCACCACAACACTTCCTATTAAAAGCTTAATGCAGCCGTATACGCTTTATATATGCATTCATCTTCTTTTTTCTTCTCACCTTTAATTATTTGCTTAAAGTTGATTCAATTATGTTGTTCTCCAATTCAATTCTCAAATTTCGCTTTGAATAGTACCTTAATTTGTAGCTTTATTTAATATCTAAGCCTACAAAATCTAGGTAGATTACGTAGTGATGATGATTTAATGTTCAGAAGAGACACTTAAATCATAAGAATAGTAGTAATTCCCTTGGTTATCTATCTAAATATGCACTAAAAAAACATGTCAATGATATATATACTTTAACAAAATAGTTGATAATAAAAGAATATTAGTAAAACTTTATTAATTTTGGCTTTATTATTTAATATATTCAATATAATAAATAAATATTAAAAAATTAAATTTAAATAATTTAGACTAATTATTTTTTGTCTTTCTAACATTACCTATATTTTAATTCCCATATGTAATAAGTATTTTATTTATTTTACATCATGAAACCATATCTGCCAGCATGTAGCTTGCATCGAAATGGAATTTACCAGAATATTAAATATTCTCAATACTTGTTTATATAAGTTTTCGTATTTTTAAATTGTAGAAAATTTTGAATATAAAAAATTAAATGCTGCAATAATTTTTTTTTCAATTTCAAAATATTTTGTTTTTTGAGAAAATATAATCACGTTGGTTATATTTTTAAATGTTTGGTTTGAAAAAGATAATTAGATTATTTTTAATCATGAAATTTTATTTTAATATGATAAAATAATTAAACTTTCCAATAATTAATATTATTTTGAGAAAATATAATTTAATAAGAATTTCGAGCCAATATAAAATAAGTATAACAATTTATTATATTTTATGAAAGGGGCAAAATAATTATAATTTTATTCTAACGAAGCAGGAATTATTAGTTGGCTTTAGGGATGACAACATGCACTCTACATGCGAATATCCAATTCAATCTTATTTAGTCGGGTAGAATTGTCGGGTAGGGTTCTCGTGTAAGTCGGGTAAGGTGCGGATTGAATCTCAATCCTATCCGACCAATCCGCACTCGATATATGTATATATTATATACTTATATAAAAATATGTTTCAAGTAGTTATAGATATTGAACTAAAGATCTCTCACTAAATGTAAAGATTTTTAGTCACTAAAAGAATATCATTAATTGATAATTGATTAATATTTTTTTTTTACATAAAAGTCAGTTCTATTTTAAATTATGATATTATATAATAATGTTACATCTTTTTTGTAACCCACAGATAGGGTCAAATATCCGTGGATTAAGAGCAAATAGGGTGCAGTTAAGGTTAAAATATTTTCAATCCGTGAGTATAACAGTGAGTATAATAGAATTGAGTTTATATAAAAATCTCAACTTACGAATAAGATTATGATTAATTCCAAACCTTATCCTACCATATTATTGCCACCCCTAATTGACTTATATAAAATAGGAGTTTGTTCTAAATAAGCTCGCTCGATAGTTCATTATTGATGAATGAGAGAGATTTTAATTATTCTCTTGATTATGTAGTTTTATTAAATTTGTAGTTAATTTTTTATATATATATATAGGTTAATCAAATTTTTATACTATTTTTAATTTTATAATTAAATTTATAAAAAATATTAGAATTAACTGAATATTTTTTATAAATTAAAAATATTTACAATTAAAAATTTAACTAGATTTTTTATACCACATAAATTTTTAAAAAATATTATATTAATTTTAATATTTTTAACATAAAAAACTTAATTATAAAATTAAAAATAACATAAAAATTCAATTAAAAAATATAAAAATTTATATATTATTATTATTATTATTATTATTATTATTATTATTATTATTTAATGTAGTTCAAAATTATTACTTAAGAGATTTACAATATTAATATTGAATGCCATATTCATTATGTTATTAGTTATTACACAAGTTCGTTTGATAAGAAAAATAATTTATTAATATGGACAATTGGTGTTTATTAATCTACTAATATATATAATTATGTTTAGTAGCATATTTAGTCAGCATTTGAATAGGAACTTGTTTTTACTTTTTATGTCGGAGACTATGCAACTTACTGCTATTCATGCGCATTATTTTACTCTTATTTTCTTTTCACACTTTGAATAATTCAAACTTCCAGACATGTTTCTCTTTAGAATTTTTGTTTTTTTACTATGACCTCTCTTCTATTATTGGAAGTGGTTGATTGGTCGAAATCACTTACACAGACTCAATATGTTGAGAATTCACAGAAAGAAAATATATTATTTCATTAATATATAATAGCCGGTTTTCAACGATTTTCTAAATTAATATATATTATTGATGATTGATGTATATTAATTAAGTAAAAGGGTTTACTCCAATTCTTTGGTTGATTACTTGATTTTATATACATCCCATATATTTTCGTGTTTTTTCTTATAATATATAAGTATTAAATTCTCTTCCTTTATATATGATATCAATAAGAACCTTAACACTACTTGTCATATTTATTTTGAATAAAATAAATAATTAATAGTATCGATATAAATATATGTCAAAAGTTAAATGATCAATTTAGAACGGTTAGATTCACACTAAATCATCAAATATATGCTACGTACACATCATATAAAATATATATTAAAATAAGATAAATAATATATGTATTTATATATAAATATATGATGATTAATTTTAGTATATAAATATTATTTTTGTTAAATCATACACTTATTAAAAAAAATAATTGAGCATATCATTTAACAACACGTAGAAGGTAAAGTTTGAATGCAAAAATATTTGATTCAAAAAATCTATGGCACGATATAGAACGAAGGTGGAGAAGGTGGCTTGGAATTTAAAAAATAAAATAAAATAAAAGATTATATATTCTATACAAAAAAACGTGGCCCGCATGGAGAAAATTATCATTTTCTTCTATGCTAAGCTTTCACTTATTTGTTGCATGCTGCCAAACAAAACCTTAACATAAGAAAAGTAGAAACCCTAATGAATACAAAAATATAATGACTGCGCGTGTTGTTCATGACCATTTCTAGAATTTAAGTTCTAATACCCATACACCCATGGGGCTATAATTTCAGTTCTAATACCTATATGGGACTTGGGAGTAAACAACTAAATTTGTCTAAAAAATTCCGATTAAACATTTAGTTTATAATAATTTTTTTAAAATCTTTAAAAATTATTTCCGTAAGATAAATTAATCTTTTTATCGCTCATAATCAAAATTTTAATATGCGTATTGAATAAATAAATTTCTAATAAATTTTATTATAATATAATAAAATTGTAAAAAATATCATCATAAGATAAGTAAATTACTCTCCTTTTAAAATAAAAAAAATCTAAAATAGTGTATGTCCAATCTAAAATTTTTTAAGAACTAATTTGTGTGGTTATTCTAATTATCAGTTATTAGACTATTAGTTCAATTTTAGCTATATGTATATTGCTAATATTTTGTTATGAAAGGTACCAGATCTTAGAGAAGAAATTCGGAGAGAGAGAGATTGAAGGAGCAGAGTTGAAAAAGTGTGAATTTGCATTTGACTGAAGAAACTCAACTTTAGTAAATGAGGAACTACCATTTATATGTGCATAGCTAACTAACTAACTTTACAGAGTCTAGAAACTATTGCTGAGTCAACAAAGGCCCACACTAACTGGTTATAACAGAAAACAGATTTATTTAACTGAAAGAAAGTAAGACTGAAACAGAACTGGGAAATGGAAACAGAACTGAGTTAGCTTGCTTGTGCTTTTGCCTGCCTTATAACTCCTAACATCATCTCTAGTTTTTCCTTTTGCTTATTGTTTTGAATGCTGAAACATCATCATCAATGCTGAAACATCATCATCACCTTTAGTATTAGTAATCAGCTTAGTGTTGCTTTTGAGTATTTGCAATTGCTTGTCGATCACAGATGTTCAACCTGGTTCAAAAGTGTAGAAAGCTAAGGCCTCAGAAGGTATTGCTTTTGTGAAGATATTAGCCACTTGCACAGATACTGGGATATGACTTACCTAAACTTCTTTGTTGTTGACATGATCTCTAATAAAGTGGAGATCTATTTCGAAATGTTTTGACTTGAAATGTAGGATGGAATTTGCTGCCAATAACACAGTACTCAAGTTGTCACAATACACCATTGGAGCTTCATAAATAGCAAGTTTTAACTCAGCTATTAGGTTCCTTATCCATACTAACTCTGCCACTGTATCTGACAAGCTTCTATATTTGGTCTCAGTGCTCAATCTGGCTACAGCTGTCTGCTTTTTCGAAGCCTAGAAAACTAGGTTTGAGCTAAGAAACACACTATCCTGTGATTGATTTTCTATCATTTGGGTCACCAATCCAGTCAGAATCACTGTAAGCAGTGATCTTCATAGCAGTACTTATTGCAGAGTCCTTCTTTAGGTGTAGGACATGATGTCTTGTACCATTCAAGTACCTTAGCACACGTTTCACCATTTTTCAGTGTGCCTCCAGAGGAGACTGAACGAACTGGTCAAGTTTATTGACACAGAAGCTAATTTCATGTCTGGTGATGGTTGAGTGCTTGCTTGACACTCCTTGGTTCTACACTTGCTAGGAATAGCTTTGGCTTGACAATTCCAGCCTTGCATCTAGTTATCATTGGGTGAGTGTTTTGGGTGAGTTAAGTGTTTCTAGGTTCAGTGTCAGTGAGAGGAAGTACAATTTCAATGTCATTAATAGGAATAGGGGTTGGAATTGAGGAAGTTGCTTCTGGTATTGTGATTTCTTGCTGGCTGCTTGAAGGGTGTAGTGGCTATAAGGAGGCAGGGTTGGTAATTGTTGGAGGTTGTTGTAGGTTACTTGACGAGTTTAAAGGCTGCTGTGGTGGATTATTTAGGGGTCTACTTTGAGTTGAGGTGGACTGAGAAAGACTGTTTAAGAGACTATGTTGAGGTGAAATGAACTGAGAGTGGTTGTTATCAGAAAGGTCTTGAGTAGGCATTGGGAGTCTTGGAATTGTTGGAACTGAGTGTTGAGGGCCTAAGGTTGTTGCTGTCTTGGCAGTCTGTCTGGCTTGCTTGAATGGAAACTGATTTTCAAAGAATACCACATTTGGAGTAGTAATGACCTTTCCTTGTTGAGTGAGACATTTGTAATCCCAGTGAGTAGTTCCATATCCAAGGAATGTGCACGAGGAGGATCTACAGTCCAATTTGTGCTTGTTATAGGGCCTTTGATAAGGAAAACATAGGCATCCAAATACCCTGAACTGTTCATAAGAAGGTTGCTTGCCAAACAATTTTTCAGCTGGAGACATGCCATTTAAGACTAGTGTTGGAAGAATATTGATCAGCTTGACTGCTGTGCAGAAGGCTTCTCCCCAAAACCTTGTTGGCATTGAGGCTCCTGCCAATAGGGTAAGTCCCATTTCTACCACGTGCTTGTGCTTTTTTTTAGCTGAGCCATTTTGTTGATGCACATGAGGACATGCAAATCTGTGCTGAACTCTTTTATCCTGCAGGGTCTTTGACAAGCTGATATACTCGGTTCCATTGTAACTTTGAAACATTTTAAGTTTAGTGTTCAATTGCAATTCTACCTTTTGTTGGAAATTATTAAAGACTGTTTTTAATTAAGCTCTGGACTTAATTAGATAAAGCCAAGTGTATTTTGAAAATGTATCAATGAAATTGACAAAATACCAGTTTCCATTACTATCTGGCATGGGAGCAGGACTCCAAATGTCTGACTATACAAGGTATAAAGGATGTAAGTATACAATTTGTGAGGAAGGAAAGGAAAGTTGGTGTGATTTGCTAACACAGCAGGCTGGGCAATTTATTTTATCAAGTACAGTAGACAGTTTATAAGCTTTTAACACTTTTGACAACACAACATGGTTAGGATATCCTAATCTAGCATGTCAGACAAGAAAATCATCTTCTTTATTTTTATTGTTTACTGAAGTAGCATATGCAGCAGCATAAGCAGCTGGTGCTTGCAGATTTCTAATGCTAGAAAACTTATAAAGTCCATTTTTCACAATGCCTTGAAGCACAAGCTCCTCTGTGTCTTTAGTCTTTATACAACACCTATCATCATGGAATTCAAAGAAAATTTGATTTCACAGTACAATTGATGCATACTCATTAGATTCTTTGTAATTTCATGGACACACAACAATTTTCTCATGTGCATTAACCTAGAGCTCAAGTCAGTATTGAAACAAGAATTTCCAACAAAGGAGATATGCAAACATGTTCCATTTTCAATTGCTACTTGCTCGTTACCACAGTATTCTTCATTCTCTATCAGGTTCTTCTCATCATGTGATGTGTAGCTCCTGAGTCAGGATACCAGTTAGGATCCTGAATTGTTGCTAGCGTTGCCATCATGTTGCAAAGATTTGCTTGTGGTTGAATGTCCTGATTGTGACAGCCACTATTGTAGGCTTCTCCACTATAATCTTCTTCTCCATATTGGTCTTCAATGTACCTGTACCAACAGGTTCTTACAGTGTGGCTGAATTTGTTGCATAGCTAACACTATGGTCTGTCATATTCAAAGCTTCTTGGAGTAGGGGTGAGCAAGGGTCATTTTGATTCGGGGTCAAGATGAAATTAGAACCGAACCGATTAAAATGTAATTAGTTCGGTTTGGTTCGGATTTGCGTTTTTTTGTGTGTGTAGGTACCCGAACCAATCCAAATCGATTAAGAACGGATTGGTTCAGTTCGGGTAATTGGGTACCCGATAACTTTGAAATTCATAAAAAATCAAATTTTTTTCTTAAAAATTCAACAATAACATCAATAGAAATAATCAAAACATGTTAAACACCAGATATATTAAAAACTAAATTCATTAAAATCTAAACATATTAATAGTGAATAATCTTTATCTAATGGAAATACAATTTTTTTAATTAAACACCAATTTTTTTATTTAATTAATATATGATCGAGTTCACGGGTTGGTTCGGGTTACGCACCCTTGGAACCGATACTCGAACCAATCACTAACAAAGGCCATCAGTTTAGTTTGAGTTGGACCCGATTACCTGTTGGTTCCAGAACCAATTTAATTGGTTCGGTTTGAATTCGGACGGGTAATCGGGTACCCGCTACCTGTACTCACCCCTCTCTTGGAGTGTACATTCTGCCTCCTCTATTAAATTGTCCTCTTCCACTATTTGCTAGTTCTTGCATCATCCTTCCTTCATTGTTTGCTGATTCTTGCATCATTCTTCCTTTATTAGGGAAACTTCTACCTCCTCTATACATTCTGCCTCCTCTTCCTCTGAATTATCCTCTGAAACCTCTTCTTCTTTGACTGTGCTGACTGTAGCCCCCAAATTGAGCCAAGTTTGCTTGCATAAATGCCTCCGGTTTCCTGAATTTTGCAAGCATGCTTTCATGAACTAGCAGCAACGCTTCCAACTCAGCAATAGTTATGCTCTCTGACCTAGCAAGTACAGACGTATACACTGATGAATACTCTTCAGACAGGCCATGCAAGATCGCGTTTACATGATCACTTTCCTTCACTAACTCTCCAACAGACGCCAGTGCATCAATCGTGCCTTTAATCATCAACACGTACTCAGTCACAGATCCTCCAATTTGAAGTGTGCTGAGCTTGTTCTTTAATTGCATCACTTTAACCTTGATTTGAGAGGAGAAATGATCTTTCAATCTTTTTTACACCTGATGCGTAAACACACACCCTACCATTCTTATATTAGATGGCTTGCTCATCGAAGCCAACAACCAAGATTTAAGAAGTGCATCCTACCTCTTCTATTATTGATACTCTGAATTCACTGTTGTATATGTTTCATTTTCCGATTGCACAAACTGTGTTGGAATTCCTCTTCTTGTGACGTGACTCAGTAGATCATTTCCTTTTATTGTTGATATTGCTTGATCCTTCCATTACAGAAAATTGTCCTCATCTAGTTTCATCGATATAGGAATTGTTATGAATCCTTGTGCCATTGTTGAATGAGCAGCGCAGCTAGCAGGCTCGGATACTTGACGATTGGATTTTTGATGGTTTAGAATTTTACTAATGAAATCTCGTTGTAAAGTATAGTTTCTAAACCAAACAATAATCCTTTCATACAAAAAGTTGTTTGTCACTAAAACAAACCCCTAAATTTATAAACCGAAGTATTGAACCTCGGGTCGTTCTCCCTAGGAATTACAATAAAGTGTCTTGTTATTGGTTGTGAGTTATTTTTGGGGTTTTGATAAGAAACATGAAAGATAAATGGCAAGAAAGTAAACTAATGGCTAAAAAGGTCTTGGCAAGGGTTGGTGGTCAAGGTTCTCTATCCTAATCACTAACCACAATATGAGAATTGACAAGGATTAATCTCATTAAGTCATCCTCTAACTAGTAGTAAAGGAAAGTCAAATGAGCTACATCAATCCTAGTCCATAAGTCCTAACTCTCCACTAATTCAATTAGTGAGAACTAGAGTCAATGGCTCCCAATCATCAATCATTTGGACATTAGTAACTCAAGAGTTCCTAAGTTACCTTCCCAAGCCAAGAGTATAAAATTCTACTCTAAAATCCAACCAAGCATTTCATCAAACACTTGGAAGGCATAAAAGAAAAGCATAGTGAATCAACAACAAGAACAAAATCTAACAACAATTATTGAAAAGAACTAACAACAACAATTAAAAGAAACACAAGTATTATTGAATTACCTTGAATTGAATTGAAAGAAAAGAGAAGGAACAAAAGTAGATCTACAACAAAATGTAAGAACAACATAAAGGAAATTACAATAAAAGAATAGAGGAAGATTGTAACAACAAAGAATTAAAAGGTAGAAGTAGAAGAAAGCAAGATTGAAACCTAGATCTAAGAACTAATCCTAATCCTAATCCTAATTCTAGAGAGAAGAGAGAGCTTCTCTCTCTAGAAACTACTTCTAAACTAATCCTAATGAACTAATGAATGGAATCCCCCTTTGCTCTTCAATCCTTGGCTTTAAATAGCATCTTTGGCGCCAAAGTTGGTTAGGATTGGGCCCCACAATCCTTCAGAATTCGTTGGCCACGTTTTCATTAAAAAAAATCATAAACCAACACTGACGCGTACGCGCACATCACGCGTACGCGTCCATGGGGTAATTCGCAGGTGCGCGTAAGCGCCAGGTGCGCGCGCGCGTCCATGGGCGAGTTCAACTTCTTTGACCTTTCATGATTTCTCCACTTTGCATGCTTCCCTTTTCACTCCTTTGATCCATTCCTAGCCCTTTTCAATCTGAAATCACTAACAAACATATCAAGGCATCTAGTGGAATCAAAGGGAGATTAAAACCATCAAATTAAGGGTCTAAAAGCATGTTTTCACATCTAAGCACAAATAAGGAGACAATCACAAAACCATGCTATTTCAATGGATAAATGAGGGTAAAAGGTTATAAAATCCCCTAAAATCAATACAAGATAAACCGTCAAAACGGGGTTTGTCAACCTCCCCACACTTAAACCAAGCATGTCCTCATGCTTAAACCAAGAATGAAGTAAGGATATGGCATTTATTCAATGGAAACTAACTAAATGTAATCTACCTACATGCAACTATCTAAATGAATGCAATTGCTTGGTCACAAATAAATCAATTCTCAAGAAGCATATATGAGCACAAGGGCAAAAGGTATTAACAACCATGCCAAACCACAATTGAATTGAGCTATTAAATATTTTTACAAACTTGCATGAAAGGAGATGATCATTGGTGGAAACATGTAATTGAGCATCAAACCCTCACCGGTAGTGTTTGCACTCTATTCGCTCAAGTGTTTAGGGTTGACTCACTCAATTCTCTCCTAATCATGCTTTCTAAGATTTGTTTTTCTTCTAACAATCGACATATATTTCATGCATGCATACAAGTATCATGAGGTCTTTTCTTTAGGTTGTAATGGGGCTAGGGTCAAGGTAGGATGCATATTTGGTTAAGTGAGTTTGAAATTTGAATCTTTGATAAGCTTAAACTTCCCACCTAACCTATGACATCCTATACAATTAAATTCCAACTTAACTACCCATTTTTCACTCTTTCACATACTCATGTATTCCTTTTTAATTTCACAACACCTATGCATTGATTTTATTGGACTATACTTTGATTTGGGGCATTTTGTCCCCTTTTTATTCCTTTCTTTTTTTTTCTTCTTTTTCTTTTTTTTTTTCTTCTTTTTCTTTCTTTTTCTATATATATTTTTTTCTTTTCCATATTATATTTTTTTTTCTTTTGTTTTTCTCATTTTTTTCTTTCTATATACAAGAACCTCAATGCATAAGGTTTTACATTTGATACATTTGATCAATACATGAGTATGTACCCAATTCCCAATATTTACACTAATAATACAAAACTACCTTTTTATTCACCCAATGTCCCAAGGTTCCCACACTTGAATGATACTCACACACACTAGCTTAAGCTAATCAAAGATCCAAATAAGGACATTTATTGTTTTTCGCTTTAAGGCTTGTAATGTGCTAAAATTAAGAACAAGTGGGTTAATCGTAGGCTCAAATTGGCTAACAAAGGAAGATAAAAGGTAAGACTATTTGGGTAAGTGAGTTAAATGAAATGAAATGATGGCCTCAATCATATAAATACATGAATACACGAAATAATGGATATAAAGGATCAAACAAATCATAGATTACATTCATAGAAAGAGAATAATGCACACAAGAAGGAAAAATAAGTGGTTATAAGATGTAACCACACCATTAGGCTCAAATCTCACTTGCTTGTGTTCTTAGCTCAAAAATATGATCCACAATATATATAATTCAAGCAAGTTCTATGAAAAGTTTTCACTCAAATCAATTAAGGTGCCCTATAGATAGAAATCTTGAAAATTTTCATTATTTTGACTAAGCTTATTGTGTATACATATGCAAAAATTAAGAGAATGCAAGTAAAAATCCTAAAATCCTAGAATGAAATGCAAAAGTGTTGGATTAGAAATTTGTCACCCAAGATCGCCGAATGGTCGGACGACCTCCCCACACTTAAAAGTTTGCACCGTCCTCGGTGCACTCAAAGATGAGCAAGGGGGTACGACGACTCTCCGGATTGCTACGTGTTCTTAGTCTTGCTTCCGTTATTGCTTGTGGTGCATTCATCATGAAAAACAAAAATATAACACCATAAGGTAGGGTAATACAAAAGCAAGGAAGCATAATTGTTGGAATGAGGTAAATCACTAGAATTGAGTGAGTGAATTAGTGTGACATTAATGACAAATAAGTGTGTGAATTCTAAATTGCGCGGTTTAGAACACACATTAGCATAAAAGTTATGTCACAAAAGAAGCATGCACTTTACTCATTCTACTATGCTTGAGATGCTTTAAGTGAACTTGTAAGGTAAAACAAGCATTAAAGAAGCATGAAAGCATTCAAGCCAAACACATATGGATGCATATAATCATAAAATACAATGCATTAAGGTAAATGCACAACATCATCCATCAAGAGGTTGCCTAATCACAAAATAAGGCTCAAATCACATGGTGGCCAAATCATGTAATTCAAGAAGAGTTACAAGCTCGAAGGCAATTCTCATCACTTGGTATTTTTCAAAAGATAAGCATGAAAAACTCAAGACCAAGTAGCAAAATATAACCTCAATCATAGGATCCAACAAAGATTATCTAAAAACATTAATGCTAAATTAGCATTTAGGCAATAAGGGGGAAGCAATGCATAGTAAACAAAGTCAATAATCCAACACTTATGATGAAAAGAGAGAAAATAAAATGAAAACTAAACTAAAACTAACTAACAAACTAACCGACTAACTAATTAACTAACTAAAATAAATGGTTATCCATGGTGTTTGGAAGTGTTAGATGAGGGGTAGGAGGAGGGAAAAAGAAAGGAGGAGGAAAGAAATAGAAAGAGGAGAAGAAAAGAAATGTGGTGAAGGAAGGAAATCCACGCGTACGCGCGCATGCCGCGCGCGCGCGGATGGTTTATTTCGAGAGTGGCGCGTACGCGTCATGTGCGCATACGCGTGAATTGGTTTGTGCCTCAGGCCCAATTCCCGCATGGTGCAGGCCTAACTCTCGGGTCAAGGTATGGACGGTGGAAGTTCTCAATCCACGCGTACGCGTGTAGGGCGCGCACGCGTGGATGGTCCAAAATGCTTGATGCACGCGTACGCACGCAGTGCGCGTACGCGTGGATGGTGCTCTGTTTTTCAAAAAATTTTGCTATGTTTTTGCACCAATCCAAGCATTCCAAACCTCCAAACAGATACCAAAACACCCTAGAACCTTATTCAACATACTATACTACTAACTAAACTCAATAAAACACTAAAAACAAGGAATTAAACTAATTCTACCAATATTTACAAAAGATGAAAATGAGAATCTACCTACAATGGCAACTCAATTCACTTATTAACAAAACTAAAAGAGTATGGAAAGAGTTTACCATGGTGGGGTGTCTCCCACCTAGCACTTTTATTTATTGTCCTTAAGTTGGACTTATGGGGAGCTCCTCATCATGGTAGCCTGTGCTTGTATTCATCTTGGAACTTCCACCAATGCTTGGACTTCCAATAAGCTCCATCATTCAAGATTAATATCTCCAAGCGTTGATGGAGTTCTTCACAAACCATGGGCTCCCAATGTTGATCCTCATGTGTTCCCGGATCCCATATTTTGTCTTCACACCCATCTCCAAGTTGATTATCATTAATCCATGTGGGTGGTGAGCAAGGTGAATTCTCAATAGAGTGACCAAACATCCTTCTAGACCCAAGCAATCTAGTTCTACACCAACTTTTACAATGAAGCTTTGAGTATGCAACCATGATGAACCTAGAATGATATTTCGAACCACTAACCACCTCCTTTTTACTCTTAAAGCCACAAATATGTCTAAGTTGACAATCCGTTTCAATCAAACCATATTCAAGGGGAATAATAAGGCTTAAGTATAAAGAATTTACCCACTTGAATGAAAAGATAGATGGTGGTGGCTTGGGGAGAGGTATCTCCAATGTGCTTACAAGCTCTACTCCCTTGTATTCTTCCTTGTCAACTTCCACCTCTTCATAAACTTCTTCGTTTTCAATCTTTTGTTCATCATTTTCATCTAGCTCTTCTCCATCACTCAAGTCATAAATTGGAGGACGAGAGAAATCTACCTCCACATCACTTTCAAATTCATTGGGAGAAGGTTCTTCAAATTTAAAGGATTTTCTACCAAGAAAATTGGATGCATGATCTTCATCACCAAGGGAACTCAATTCTTGCTTCATTCCTTCCAAGTCTTCATTCAAAAATTGTTTTGGAGGTTGTGCACTTTCCTCCTCAACATCAAATTCAATCTTCTTGGAGAGGTTTTCTTCAATTCTAAGTTCCCAAGGGGATTCCGCATCTCCTAAGTCTTCAACCACTTCTTCCTCTTCTTCAATGACCATAGGTTCCTCCAATTGTTCTAACACAAAGTGGCATTCCTCATTCTCCACCGGAGTTTCTAATCTCTCCTTCATGCTATGCTTTTCAATTGATTCTCCACATTTAACCATGGGAGTGCCTTGAGTACTCAAATATTGGGAGACTAAATTGCTTACTACCTTGGTCAAAGTAGCCATAAATTCTAGTGTCTCCCTTTGCATTTCTCCTTGCCCTTGAAGTATAAGGCTAAGGGTTTCATCCATTGAAGATTGGAGTAGATAGGAGGGTTCATTGTCTTGGAGAAAGGGTTCATTATAGGAAGGTGGTTCTTCTTGGTAAGGTGGTGGTGTGTATTGAGGTGGTTCTTGGGAGTAGTAATCTTGGAATTGTGGTTCCATGTATGGCTCATATGGTTCAAAAGGTGGTTGGTGTAGTAGATATGAATCATGGTCATATGGAGGTGTTTGGTGAAAATAGGCTTGAGAGTATGGTTGAGGCTCATGTTGAGGATATGACTCATAGGCATATGGTGGTGGTTCTTGAAAGTCACAAGGAGATTCACCATAGCCATTGGATTGGTATGCATCATAGAATGGCTCTTCTTCATAGTGCATTGGTGGAGGTTGTTGCCATGAAGATTGATCATAAGCATATGGCTCCTCCCACCTTTGGTTATCCCATTCTTGATACACATTCTCATTGAAGCTCTCATTACCTACAACATAGTTGTAATCACACTCATAGCCAAAGTGAGAATTCATGATAGCAAGAAGAAAATGAAAACAAAATCAAATAAGAAGCGAGAAAATTAAATCCTAAAACTAGTAAGAGCTAAGAAAAGCAAACATATTCACACTATTCACATATATACAATAACCAATAACATAACACCATTGCAACTCCCCGGCAACGGCGCCATTTTGACGATTGGATTTTTGATGGTTTAGAATTTCACTAATGAAATCTCGTTATAAAGTATAGTTTCTAAACCAAACAATAATCCTTTCATACAAAAAGTTGTTTGTCACTAAAACAAACCCCTAAATTTATAAACCGAAGTATTGAACCTCGGGTCGTTCTCCCTAGGAATTACAATAAAGTGTCTTGTTATTGGTTGTGAGTTATTTTTGGGGTTTTGATAAGAAACATGAAAGATAAATGGCAAGAAAGTAAACTAATGGCTAAAAAGGTCTTGGCAAGGGTTGGTGGTCAAGGTTCTCTATCCTAATCACTAACCACAATATGAGAATTGACAAGGATTAATCTCATTAAGTCATCCTCTAACTAGTAGTAAAGGAAAGTCAAATGAGCTACATCAATCCTAGTCCATAAGTCCTAACTCTCCACTAATTCAATTAGTGAGAACTAGAGTCAATGGCTCCCAATCATCAATTATTTGGACATTAGTAACTCAAGAGTTCCTAAGTTACCTTCCCAAGCCAAGAGTATAAAATTCTACTCTAAAATCCAACCAAGCATTTCATCAAACACTTGGAAGGCATAAAAGAAAAGCATAGTGAATCAACAACAAGAACAAAATCTAACAACAATTATTGAAAAGAACTAACAACAACAATTAAAAGAAACACAAGTATTATTGAATTACCTTGAATTGAATTGAAAGAAAAGAGAAGGAACAAAAGTAGATCTACAACAAAATGTAAGAACAACATAAAGGAAATTACAACAAAAGAATAGAGAAAGATTGTAACAACAAAGAATTAAAAGGTAGAAGTAGAAGAAAGCAAGATTGAAACCTAGATCTAAGAACTAATCCTAATCCTAATCCTAATTCTAGAGAGAAGAGAGAGCTTCTCTCTCTAGAAACTACTTCTAAACTAATCCTAATGAACTAATGAATGGAATCCCCCTTTGCTCTTCAATCCTTGGCTTTAAATAGCATCTTTGGCGCCAAAGTTGGTTAGGATTGGGCCCCACAACCCTTCAGAATTCGTTGGCCACGTTTTCATTAAAAAAAATCATAAACCAACACTGACGCGTACGCGCACATCACGCGTACGCGTCCATGGGGTAATTCGCAGGTGCGCGTAAGCGCCAGGTGCGCGCGCGCGTCCATGGGCGAGTTCAACTTCTTTGACCTTTCATGATTTCTTCACTTTGCATGCTTCCCTTTTCACTCCTTTGATCCATTCCTAGCCCTTTTCAATCTGAAATCACTAACAAACATATCAAGGCATCTAGTGAAATCAAAGGGAGATTAAAACCATCAAATTAAGGGTCTAAAAGCATGTTTTCACATCTAAGCACAAATAAGGAGACAATCACAAAACCATGCTATTTCAATGGATAAATGAGGGTAAAAGGTTATAAAATCCCCTAAAATCAATACAAGATAAACCGTCAAAACGGGGTTTGTCAATACTATGAAAGGTATCAGGCCTTAGAGAAGAAATTCAGAGATAAAGGAGTTGAGGGAGCAAAGTTGAGAAAGTGTGAATTTGCATTTAGATGAAGAAACTCAACTTCAGTACACGAAGAACTACCATTTATATGTGCATAGCTAACTAACTAACTTGATTCATATACCAAGCTAACTAACTGTAACTAATTTCACAGAGTCTAAAAATTACTACTGAATCAGCAAGAGCCTACACTAACAGAAAATAGATTTATTTAATTGAAAGAGAATAAAGACTAAAACAGAACTGAAAAATGAAACAGAACTGAGTTAGTTTGCTTGTGCTTTCGCCTGCCTTATAACTTCTAACACGTTAGATAGCAAGAGTGTGAAGAGGGTCAGGATAAAATTTTGTTACCATAACTTTTAAGGAAAAAGCATAATAAATAAACACTTAAATTAGTTCTCAATCAATTTTAAATCATACATTTTATTCTTTAATAACTTTAATAAATTTTTTAGTTTTAAAAGTTCCCAATAATTACTTAATTACATCGATTAAATTAGTCCTTCTATTATTTAAAGAGCGTTCAATTTGTCTTATAGTGATATTTTAATTTCTAGAAATTTAACTATTTTATAATAAAATTTGTTAGAATTATTTGTTTGAGCCGCATATCAAAATTTTGATTCAAAACGATGAAAGGGCTGCTTTATCATTCGATGAGAGTAATTTTTTGAACAATTAAAAAAAATTAAAGACCAAAATATCAAATCTAAAATTTTTTAAAAGCTCAAGAATAATATATATGTTTGGTTTTTATAAGTGTGTATGATCGTTTAATTTACAATTATTTTACTAAGAAGGAGTTGGTGGTCAATTACTTAACAGCTCAATTCTCATTTCTTATATGCACTTGCAATTTTGCAAATCTAGCTCGGATCCCTATCTTTGTCGCCAATAATTATATGAATTATTTTTTATTGTTTGGTGGTACTTTCTATAGATTTATTAATAGTTGCTAAACCAAACATACATAGTTGATTGAGATATAATAATGCATGCTGCAAAAGAGTTTAACTATAACAAACATTTTATTTCTCATTGAATTTTGCTTTTTCTTACATGCAATTTTTTATGATGAAGTGCGCTTAAAAGAGTTACGGTATACAATACAATATAATAATGCATGATATAAGAGATCTTTGGCTTCGTGCGTTTGGCCACTTATAATTGTTATATATATTCAGTTTGGATCCAATAGCGTATATATATATAGTGACACAAAACAAGTGCACATTATTATTTTTCAGAGTAATTAATAATCTTTTGCTTATCAAAGGAAGCTTGTTGGAGTTAGAGGCGACAACATCCAACCTAATTAATGTACCAATTTATATATTTATAGATACATATACATATGAACAAGCTTATATATATTGATTTTGTATCAACTTTTTCCTACCTTTGGAACTAATTCGAGTTGAAAAACTGATAAAATTGTGAAAGAATAAGAAAAGAAAAGAATATGAAATTTTATTGATTGTTGATTGATTGAATTGTATTATGAAAGTAAAATTAAATATGTTCAGTAGTCGGGTTTCGAACAGGTCGGGTGGTTAGATGTAGGGGGAAGGACGCCTTGGCTTGGGTCGCATCGCTCGCGAGTTGTCGAGTAGCCGAGCACTGGAGTACTTGGTCGTGGGGAGATGTTGAGGGGGGTGCCACCTGCAAAGACACTCCGACGCTCAAGTCAGCAATGTGCAGGCGAGCAGAATGATAGGGGAGAGAATGTGACGTACCTCGTGGGGAGAGCCAATCTTCCCCTTATATACATGTCAGTAGTGGGCCCCTCATGGGACAGGCCCATATCCCCAAGGACGTTGTCCTGCAGCCGTGTGTGAGCCGTACAGGACGCGTGTCCGGGTCGGTTGGAGGGCGCGCGTCCGGGTCGGGTACTGCTTGGGTCGGGTCAACCCGTGCTGATTTTGGGCCGGGCCGTAACAGTGCCCCCACGCGCCAATGGTAGCCGTCGGGGCTACCGATGGCGTGTCGTCTCGCGTCTCGTCTGGCCGGTCACTCGTGGGAGAGATGTGCCCTCAACGCGCGTGTCCCTTGGTTGCTCAAGCAACCGTTTCATTGCTTCGTTTCCTGCGCCGAGCATTGAATGCTCATAATGGGGTGAAAAAACCCCGTTTGAAAAGTCCCTTCTGCCCCCAGGTGTTTCGCGCTTTGGAAGCGGTTTTTAAACGATCGGTTTCGACGCTTCTATACCTTTTCGCACTCCCTATTTTTCCCTTCTTCCTCCTTGCTACAAGATTTCAAGGTGTTGCTGTGGTGCCTCTGTTCGTCCTTCTTGCATTTTCCCAGACTCGCAATTCCATCTCCTTTCCATCAATTTAGGTAACTTTCTAATCATCCTCCCTTTTATGCATTATTTCTGTATGCTTGTTATTTGGTTCTGTTACTGTTGTGTGGCCTTGCTATGGCGGTTACACGCGTTAGAGGGGGGGAGCCATTCCAGGGTAGGCTTTTCCCTGTCCACCTCTAGTGTTTTGTCCTTAGTTGGGGAGTAGTGGTGTGGTTGAACTGAGCAACCGATCTACCGATCTCTTAGACTAACTGGATGATCCCCCCGTGTAGGTATGGCTCGCACGGTTTCCCGGGCTTCCGTTAACCCCGCGGCGTATGATCCGTATGCCTGGGTTGTTTCCGACGTGAAGGAATCACCCAACCAAATGGGCGAGGAGGAGCTCACCGAGTTCCGACAAGCCGGGTACTTGTGTGGCGGGACTGACGAGGAGGCCAATTATGACGTTTTCGTCCCGGCTCCTCACGAGCGATTGTACGAAATCAACTTCCATCCCCGCCAGGTCGCCGACTGGATGTGGTTCTACAAATCCATGTTCACTCAAGTCGGAGTTCGTATTCCATTTTCAGCCTTTCAAATGGCGCTTTTAAACCGGATTTCCGTGTCACCGTCCCAGTTGCATCCGAACAGTTGGGCCTCGATCCGCTGTTTCGAGATGGTCTGTGAATACCTCGAACTGCCGGTGTCCGTGGATGTCTTCCTCTTCTTCTTCACCCTCACAAACCCTTCTAAGGAGGGAAAACACAAAAAAGGGTTCATGTCCTTCCGAGCTGCCCAGGGTCGGAAGATTTTTGGTTTGTTCGAAGATTCCTACCACGGGTTTAAGGACAAATATTTTAAGGTCCGCCCTGCCAAAGGTCGTCATCCCTTTTGGTTGTCTTTGGAGGGGGTACGGCTCATCCCGACTTATTGGATTTTCGGGGCAGGGTCCAATTCTTTCATTAAGGTGAATTATAGGAGTATGTCGAAGGTGGATAAGCAGATTGCCGAGGTGTTGATGGCAGTCTTTGGGAAGAACCCAGTAAATCCCCATCTTCTCATGGGTGACCGGGAGTCCGGTCGTAATTATATTTGTGAGGAGCTTTTTACTTTGCCCTTTGTCTTTTTTCCTTTTATTGATATTGTGTGGCGATTAACCGACCTTCTTTGTTTCCCTGCAGTGGATATGTCTGCGTCGGTAACGGGTCTTTCCGACTTGTTCCAAACCTTTCTAGCTGCCGATGACGAGGAAGGTGACGAGCAAGCCGCCCCTGAAGGGTCTAATGCTCCCCCGGAGGGCCAGGATGCTCCCGAGCAGAGGGCCGCTACCGAAGGGATCAGCACATCGGCTCAAGGCGCCGCAACCGATGGTGACAGGGCGGTCAATGCTTCTCCTATCCGTGAGGTGATCGGGACCGGGGATTCGGTGGCCAATCCGGACGATGAGGAGGAAGTGGTAGAGGTCCCCAGCCTGAAGAGAAAGAGGAAGAAGGCCTCCACGGCGTCGTCTAGCCCTGAGGGCGTCCTTACCGTGATGGAAAGGAATTTTGACGCCGGAAATTTCATAGACACCCAGCTGATCCCCGGTACCGAGGAGCATTTCCATGAGTCATCCCTTGCCGGGCAGGCGAGGTGGATGTACCGCACTCTCCTGCGCGGTGCGGTCATAGCTCGGAAGGCCGAGTTCGAGCTGTCCGGGATGGAGTCTCTCCGACGGAGGTTGGATTCCGCTGGGAAGGCCAATAATGAGCTAAAAAGCGAAGTTGAGACCCTTCGGGAGCAGCTGACTCAATCTTCAGAGAAATTGGATGCCGCCGAGAAGAAAGCCACCACTGCCGAGCAGAAAGCTACCGCCGCCGAACAAAAGGTAACAGCTGCCGAGAAGAAACAGAAAGAGTCGGATGCGACGGTTGAACGTTTGGTCGAGCGCGAGATGGCTTTGGAGAAACAGGTCGGCGCGGCGCAGAAGCGCGCGGCCGAAGTCGAGAAGGAGAAGCAGGCCGTGGAGGCTGAACTGGCAACATGGAAGGCTAAGTACAAAGATGTCGTCAAACAGGGCAAAGGCGCGATTTTGGGCACTGAGGAAGCCCTGAAAGCTCAAATTAAAATCGTTGCCCCTGAGTTCGACACGTCGGCAATTGGTGTTTTTAAGATTATTAAGGATGGCCAAGTTGTCGATGTCCCTAAGAAATGAACTCTTTATTTCCTTGTTTTTCGTTTAGCCGTTTTGTTTTGGCTTGTAAACAGTCTTGATTTCGGCCGTTTTGGCTTATGAACAATTTAATTTTAGCCGCTTTTATTTTGGCTTGTGAACAATGACTTTTTGGTCGCTTGCTCGTTTTGTCGCGATAAAGTTTTTTCTTACTCGTCTGATTGCGTTATCGTTTCTATTAACCGTTTTTGGTTTATAGTCGTTTATACTGGCGGCCCGCGGCCTCTCGTGTGACTATTCGTTACAACGGTAGTTGATGACCTCCGGGGTGATCAGTCTCGGGTCAGGTGTCGTCGTTAGTCGCGACGAGATGGTTTATCTGAAAAACGGAGACAAAATAGGGTGGAGAATTTGCACAAGTATGTCTTATTCGGTAACCACATAAAGGACTTGAAAGTTACTATAAATGACAAATTGACTACTTAGCTAGGTTAGCCGGCGTGTCGCTCCGTCCTCTAGGAGTAGAATCTTCTAAGGTTGTCCGCGTTCCAAGTCCTCGGGACCTCCTTGCCATCGAGCCTTTCTAACTTAAAGGCTCCCTTTCCCATCACCTTTTTGACTCTGTAAGGACCTTCCCAGTTTGCCGCTAGCTTGCCCTCTCCGGGGGTCGGTGGGCCGATATCATTCCGCCTTAGGACGAGGTCGTCAGGCTCAAATTCCCTCTTGAGCACTTTGGTGTTGTATCGCAGAGCTATTCTTTGTTTAAGCGCCGTTTCCGTCAAATGGGTCATTTCCCGGGCTTCGTCTATCAGGTCCTTTTCTACAGTTTCCTCTACTCCTTTCAAAAGCAATCGCGGACTCGGTTCACCGATCTCTACGGGTATTATCGCATCCACCCCGTACGTTAATCGGAAAGGAGTTTCCTTGGTGGAAGACTGCTCGGTTGTTCGGTAAGACCAGAGGACCGACGCTAGCTCGTCGGCCCAAGCGCCCTTCTTATTGTCCAGCCTCTTTTTCAACCCTGAAAGGACAACCTTGTTGGCGGACTCCACTTGTCCGTTCGTCTGAGGGTGTTCTACCGAAGAGAACCTTTGCCTTATACCCAGGCCGCTGAGAAATTCTGTGAACTTCTTGTCAGTAAACTGCGTGCCATTGTCCGAGATGACGACTTCCGGTATCCCGAATCGTGTTATTACCTGCCTCCACATGAATTTTCTGCAATTGGCCGAGGATATGCTAGCCAGTGGTTCGGCTTCTATCCATTTGGTATAGTAATCAATCGCTACTATGAGATATTTGACCTGCCCATAGGGGTGGCAGCAAAACCCGAACCCGCGGGTACCCGTCCCGCCCCTACCCGGTCGGGGCGGGTTTAAACCCGACCCGCAGCGGGGCGGGGCGGGGTCGGGTTTAGGGTGAACCCGCCCCTACCCGCCCCGGAGTGCATAAGTATATATATGAAATTTAGAAATTAGGTTAAGCCGTCAGTCATTTCATCTCCATTCTCAACCCTAGGCATTAGGACTTCCTCGCCGTCACTCACTTCTGCGTCACTCTTCACCCACTTCGTCGCTCTTCACTCCTTCGCCGGTAAGTCGCCATCACAGATCGTCCGGTCATTCGCCGTCGCTCACCAAGACACCAACCCTCCTCATTCATCTCGATCGCCTCGCCGCTGTCGCTCACAGAGCTCACGTCGGCGTCGCTCCCACTTCTCGCGTCACTATCCTCGCCGACTTGCCCCTGTGGTCTCTGGTCTGTGGTCACCTTGTCGTCCCTCCTTCCTCTGTCGTCTTCTCTCTGGTGACTGGTAAACACTGTATATGAATTTCTTGTATCTATGAGATCTGAGGGAATCTGTAGGTTCAAAGTATTTAGCCTTTATAGAATAAATTTTTCATGTATGCTGTGTGAAGTGCTTTGAATAAATGATAGTGTAAACAACCTTGGATTACTATTGAGTACTTCAGTTGCATATTCTATGATTTTAGTTTGCTGCTTCTTTTTTTGTGCGGGATAGTATAAATATGTTCTGTTCCTGCTGTATTATTCTGTTTGAAGCAGAATGGATCCATAATAGATCCTTTTATATGTTGTTTTACATTTTATAAAGGCTATATTTTGCTGTCATTTGAGCCTTTTTTATGTGTCCAGTGATGAATGTTTATTGTAACCAATGAACTTCAGATATTTCTAATATAAATATTGGAAAAGCTGGATCTATTTAATTTGTGGTTGGTTAATCACTAACCACAGCTTTATAAAACTTCATGCCTCTAATTACCACCTTGTACTACTATTTCAAAGTTTGTATACAAACAGATGCAGTTTATTCACTTTTGTGATCTTGAAAACTCTTCTTTAGTTTGTGTATCAATGGCTATCTGAATATTGTACTTGCAATTGAACCACTTTTTGTCATGATTCTTGGGACTGCAACACTTTTTAATTTATGAGGAGTTTCTGCTCTGAAATTTTAATTTATGTATTATTCTATTTAAATCCTATTCAATTTTAATTAATATAATTTTACTAAAGAGATTGGATAAACTTAAAACAAAATTGTCAGATTATGTTGCTTTTTTCATTCTTTAATGTTCGTATTGTATATCACTCACTTAATTATAGTGCTAAACTTCCAGTTTTGTTTCTCTGTCCCTCAAGATACATGTTATGGCTCTTCCCCTTCATTCTTTGCATGAAGAATCTTGTATGCTTAATTGAAATGAGCTGATCTTATGATAATATGGATGAATTTTTATGTTATTTATTAAAGAATGAAATTAATATAACAAACAAAATTGAGATTATGTTGCTTTTTTTATTTACTGGCTTTGCTAATTGATTAGACCGCAATTAATATAACTAACATTCATGTCATGCATTTTGGTTGCTTTCAAAAGCATATATTACCCTTTCACCTCAGCTATAGGTTACTATGTTTCAAAGAATTTTGTGCTCCTTATTAAAATAAAAGCATGTTCTGTTGGAGTTCATTCAATTGTAGTAGGCAAACTTGTTTTAATAGACAAGCATGTTTATTAGAGAAAAAGAAGCACACGCTATATGTGCTAACCTAATTTTGAAAAATGATGCATGCTGCATGGTCAAATTGCCTTTAGTTTGTTTGCGTTTCATGTGGAAAATTTATAAAGCTATATTTTCTTCATTCAACTATTTTGCTTTGGTTCTGTTTGTGGTTGCCTGCTGCATAGTTCAATGACTATGTCAGGTGATTTATGTGGTTTATTATAATTGTTACATCTTTTGATTTTCAGGTTTAAATCTTGATTTGCAAACTTTTAATGATGATGAAGATGTTGAAAGTGATCAAGAATAAGGGTTGAAGATTCCTTTATATCTAATATTGTAATTTCTTTATTATTTGAGCTAATGACATTGTATGAATTTTTTGTTTTTATTTTAATTTATTTATGAATTTTAAATTTTTGTCTTAATTTAGATATGAATATGTAAAAATTAAAATATTTAATTTTTATAGGGGCGGGTCGGGGTGGGGCGGGTACCCGCAGGGGCGGGTTCGGATACTGTAATTTACTACCCGCGGGTTGTGACGGGGCGGGTAGTACCTGAGTTATGGGACAGCGGGGCGGGGTCGGGTAGGGTAAAAACCCGCCCCTACCCGCCCCACTGCCACCCCTACCTGCCCAGGGCCGACTGGGAAGGGCCCTAAGAGGTCGACTCCCCACTGAGCGAATGGCCGGGAGGTCGTTAGCAAGCTTAACTCGGAGGCCGGTGCCTTGGCAAAATTGGCGTTCTGTTGGCACTTTATGCATTTTTTGACAAACTCTTTGGAATCCGCCATCATCGACGGCCAGTAGTACCCAGCTCGGATTAACTTCCTTGCTAGGGCTTTGCCTCCGATGTGGTGCCCACAGCAGCCCTCATGGACTTCCTTGAGGACATAGTCCGTCTGGTCGGGGTGTAGGCACTTCAGTAGGGGTTGGCTAAGCCCTTTTCTGAACAGCTGTCCTTGGATGACGGCGTATTTTGCCGCTTCTCTTCTTAATTTCGCCGCATCCTTTTCATCACCAGGGACTTGGCCGTGTTCTAGGAAGTTGGTGATGGGGTCTAGCCATGAGGGACTTAGGGTTGTTATGTGTAGTGCAACTGCTGGTTCCCTTGTCATGCCTTGGATGAGAGACCGGTTCCCCTCCCCTGGCTTTGTGCTGGCCAATTTTGATAGGAGGTCTGCCCGTGTGTTCCTTTCTCTGGGTACATGCTGGACCGTGACCTCTTCGAACTTTTGGCTCAAGCTTTTAACCTTTTCCAAGTACTTCTGTAACAAGGGGTCCTTGGGTTGGTAGCTGCCGTTTACTTGGGAGGTGACGACTTGGGAATCGCTGCATACTTCCAGTCTTCTTGCGCCGACTTCCGCCGCTAGGGTCAAGCCTCCTATGAGGGCTTCGTATTCTGCTTGGTTGTTTGAGATGGGAAATTTGAATCTAACCGACTGTTCGTATACAACCCCAATCGGGCTTTCTAGGATGATCCCGGCACCTCCGAAGGTCTGGTTGGAGGCTCCGTCTACATGGAGCCTCCACCGTGTACCCATGTCTTCGCCTGGATCTCCCGTTACTTCAACCAAGAAATCCGCCATGGCCTGGGCCTTGATGGCTTGCCGGGGCTCGTACCGTATGTCATATTGAGAGAGTTCGATGGACCAAGTCATCATTCTTCCCGCTAGGTCGGGTTTTTGTAGAACTTGCCGGATCCCCTGGTCCGTTCTGACGACCACTTGGTGACTTTGGAAGTATTGTTTTAACCTTCTCGAGGAAGTTAGGAGTGCCAAGGCTAGCTTTTCCAATTTGCTATATCTTAATTATGCTCCTTGTAGGGCCCTGCTTATGAAGTAGACTGGTTGTTGGGCTTTCCCGTCCTCCCGTATCAGTACTGCAGCCAGGGCTTCGCTTGTTATAGCGAGGTATAGGTATAGTGGTTCCCCGTCCCTTGGCTTCCCGAGAACGGGAGGTGCCGCCAGGATTTCCTTGAAGTGTTGAAAGGCTTCTTCGCACGCGGGTGTCCACTCAAAGGCCATCCCTTTCTTCATGAGGTTAAAAAATGGCAGGGCCTTTGTCGCCGAGGCTCCGAGAAACCGGGAAAGTGATGTCAATCGCCCTGCCAACCTCTGGACGTCCTTGAGGCAACCCGGGCTCTTCATCTGAAGTATTGCCTGGCATTTCTCCGGGTTAGCTTCTACCCCTCTCTGAGTTATCATAAATCCCAGGAACTTACCGGCTTCCATGGCGAAGGCGCACTTGAGGGGGTTCAGCCTCATACCGTGTTGACGGAGGGATGCAAATACTCTTGCCAGGTCGTTTAGGAGGTCGTCAGGTCGTGTTGTTTTTGCCAGGATGTCGTCCACGTAGACTTCAACCGTTTTTCCTATGAGGTCGTGGAATATCCTGTTCATCAGCCTTTGATATGTCGCCCCCGCATTTTTCAAGCCAAATGGCATTACCTTATAGCAGAAAGTTCCTCCTGGCGTTATGAACGCCGTTTTGTCTTCGTCTGGTCGGTGCATCGGTATCTGATTGTAACCTGAGTAGGCGTCCATGAAACTCAGATACCGGTATCCCGCCGCGGCGTCGACGAGTGCGTCTATGTTGGGGAGGGGGAAGCAATCTTTGGGGCATGCTTTGTTAAGGTCAGAGTAGTCCACGCACATTCTCCACCTGCCATTGTGTTTTTTCACCAGTACCACATTTGAGAGCCACGTCGAGTAGTCTACTTCCCGTATGAAGCCTGCTTCTAGGAGGCCGGCCGTCTGCTTGGCTACCTCCTCTGCTCTTTCCGCCGACATTTTTCTCCTCCGTTGAGCCACTGGGCGTGCTTCCGGCTTGACGGCTAGATGGTGTGAGATGATTTTTGGATCTATGCCCGGCATGTCGGCTGGCGTCCAGGCGAACAAGTCCCTGTTGGCCCTTATCATTTCAATCAAAGGCTCCTTCAACTCATGCGGGAGGTTCTTGTTGACGAATGTGAATTTTTCCCCTTCGTCACCGATTCTAAACTTCTCCAGGTCCCCTTCTGGTTCCGGCCTGGGCTTGTCCTCTACTCTGGCATCAAGGTCGGCTAGGAACACGCCGGATCCTTCCTTGGACTTCTTTCTAAGGGAAAGGCTGGCGTTGTCACAAGCGACCGCCGTCTCGAGGTCTCCTCTTATGGTCCCTATGGATCCCTCATCGGTAACGAACTTCATAATTAGCAGCTTGGTGTTGATTATGGCTTCAAGATCATTGATTGTTTTTCTTCCCAAGATGATGTTGTAGGCTGTGGAGTCTCGGAGGATTACGAACTCGGCCATCGCCGATCTTCGGCCTTGCATCTGTCCCACCGAGATTGGTAGGGAAATGACTCCGTCCGGTCTGATAAAGTGGTCGCCTAACCCGATAACCCCGTGCTGGTGAGTCGTCAGGTCGGCATCCTTTAGCCCTAGTGCGTCGAATACGTTGCGGAACATGATGTTCGAATCAGCTCCTGTGTCGACAAGGATCCGTTTGACGAGGCCGGTTCCCACTCTGGCCGTTATGACCATGGGGGGGTTTTCCGGGGCGTCGCTGAACCATTGGTCTTCCGGGCCGAAAGAAATGGACGGAGGTTTTTTGGAGCTTTGCACTGGCGAGGATGAGATCGCCAGAACCTTGGCGTCTTTCTTGTGTGCCGACCGAGATTTTGGTGCAGCATTTTTTGCCGTTACCACGTTTATCACAGTGAGGCCATGGTCTCTGTCTTCGGGTTCCTGTCGTCGCTTGGCCGAGCGTGTCTTGCCTTCCTCGTCCTGATCCCGATAACGCCTTCTCGGCTCCCTGATGAGATGGGAGAACGCTGCTAGCTTTCCTTCCCTTATCGCCTGTTCTAGTGCATCCTTCAGGTCGAAACAGTCTTGTGTTTGATGGCCGTATCCCTTATGGTAATCGCAATAAAGGTTCTTGTTCCCTCCCGTACGGTCCTTAAGTGGTCGAGGCTTCGGAAGAATTCCTTTCTCAGCTATTTGTTGATAAACTTCCACGATGGGGAGGGTGAGTGGAGTGTAGTTAGTAAATTTTCCGACTCGAGGGAACGACCTAGGTGCTTTGTTTGATGCCTCCTCCCTGCCCTTTTCTCTTGCTCTCTCACCGTCGCCACCGGACTGCCGAGCCTGGCCGTAACCGGACTGCCGCTTATTGGCAGCCACGACTCGGCTGACTTCCTCGTCGTTTATGTACTCCTTGGCCACCGTCTGGATTTCGTGCATTGTCCAAACCGGCTTCGTGGTGAGGTGTTTTCGGAAGTTCTCGTTGAGGAGGCCGTTTGTCAGGCAGAGACTGGCCACCGAATCGGTTAAGCCGTCGATTTCCAAGCATTCATCGTTGAACCGATCTAGGTATCTCCTGGTTGGTTCTCCTTGTCTCTGGGTTACCCCTAGAAGGTTGATAGGATGCTTGGCCTTTGCTATTCGCGTTGTAAATTGGGCCAGGAATGCACGGCTGATGTCTGAGAAGTTGTAGATGGAACCTTGAGGGAGGCCGTTAAACCATCTGATCGCTGGTCCTGCTAGGGTTACCGGGAAGGCGCGGCACCTTACTTCGTCTCCTACTCCTTCTAGATTCATCCTGGCCTCAAAGGCCGTGAGGTGTTCTAGAGGATCTTGAGTTCCGTCGTACCTCATGTCCGTTGGCTTGTCGAAGTGTTTCGGCAGCCGGACCTCGAGGATAGATCAGTGGAACGGGGTGACGCCCATTATGACAGGTTGTCGTGTTCTTCCGTCTTCGCGACCTCTTGTCGCTCGATGGGTCGGTCTGCCGCGGGAGTAGATGATCGTGTCATTCCGTCTCCTCCTTACGGGTGACTCCTCCCGCGAGCTCTCCGCTTCCGTCCTCGGGCGGCTTCGGTGGGAGTCTTCCTCCTCGCTCCCGGGAGACGGGGTGTAGCTCGGATCGGTAGACCGTCCTTCCCGTTCCCGGTCGGCAAGCTGTCGTTCTAGGTTCTGAACTCTGTGGCGTAGCTCTTGCATTATTATGGCGCTATCTCCGCCCGTTCCTCCGAATGGTCGTGTCCTCGTGTGTCGATGGGGGGACCTCCGCCGCCCCCCTTGCGAAGCGACGGAGGCTGCCCCCTCCGCTCCGGCTGCCCGAGCGTGGTCGCCGGGACCCAGTACGACTTCCATTTAGGCGAGTCCCCACAGACGGCGCCAATGTTCAGTAGTCGGGTTCCGAACAGGTCGGGTGGTTAGATGTAGGGGGAAGGACGCCTTGGCTTGGGTCGCATCGCTCGCGAGTTGTCGAGTAGCCGAGCACTGGAGTACTTGGTCGTGGGGAGATGTTGAGGGGGGGTGCCACCTGCAAAGACACTCCGACGCTCAAGTCAGCAATGTGCAGGCGAGCAGAATGATAGGGGAGAGAATGTGACGTACCTCGTGGGGAGAGCCAATCTTCCCCTTATATACATGTCAGTAGTGGGCCCCTCATGGGACAGGCCCATATCCCCAAGGACGTTGTCCTGCAGCCGTGTGTGAGCCGTACAGGACGCGTGTCCGGGTCGGTTGGAGGGCGCGCGTCCGGGTCGGGTACTGCTTGGGTCGGGTCAACCCGTGCTGATTTTGGGCCGGGCCGTAACAAAATATATATAGAGTATTGGTCTAAAAAAGATAAAAACAAATAAAGATAAGATAAGAACCGCTAAAGATAAGATAAGATAAAATAATAAAGACTAAAATTGTAATTGAATTTATGTATTCTGTTGGGTTGAATTTGTGGTAGGGGTGTTCAAATTCAAACCGATCCAAATTAAATCACTCACCCAATTCAATCCAAACCGAAACCGATTAAAACCGCACTAATTTGAATTTGATTGGATTCTATTTTTTGCAAATCGCTGGATTGGATTGGATTTTGGATCTATTTTTCATAACCGATCCAATCCAATCCAAATCGCACATTGTGCTATAATATTATTATTTTATTATTATATTTACAATTATACTTATAACATGTTCAATTTGTTATACATTTTTTTATTATTCATGTATTATTATTATTTAATAAATATTTTATGTTCAAAATATTATTTATTTATTTATTTTAACTAACCTATAATTTTATTTCTATTGTTATGTTATCGTTGGCTTTTTAAGATATTGTTAAAACTTGTTATGTCATTGTTGGTTATTTAAAATTTGATGTTAAGACTTGTTATATGTATTTAATTTTTTTTTATTTAAAAAGCCGCAAATTCAAACCGATCCAAACTGCTTGTAGTCGGATCGGATTTCCAAAAAAAATTCATCCAATCCAAACTGCACCGCACATAAATTAAGTGTTCGGATCGGATGACTTTTTCTCTTAAAACCGAACCAAAGCGCACCATAAACACTCCTAATTTGTAGGCTATAAGACATTTTTATTGTTGTCATGAATTAAGGTGAAAGAGTAGGTTAATAAAAACTCTTTATATATCTCTCTCATCACTACTAATGGAGGTTCTTTCTTTTTTTCGTGACTCAAACTTTTGGTAAACTAACCTAGTGTTTCAACTTGTTTCTAGGAATTATTATTACATGGGAATATAACGTACTTCTTTAATTACTTGATGTTTCATGTGTTTTAAGGAATGATTCTCAAGTTTAACTTAATTGTATAGGCAGTCACCAAAAACTTAATTGTATAGGCATCTAAAAATACCTATTCTCAAGTGATTTTTATTCCTATCATAAGAGGGAGGGAATTTCATACTCCAAATATCATAGGAATAAACTAAAAACAGACAATTAAATTAAAAGTATTAGTTAATCTGTCCTCAAGTATCTTATAATTAACATATTAAAGAGATAATAACATTCGGTTTCAGTATATAAGTGAAATTGGTTCTTTAATGATTACCAATATAAATATATTTTTTTAATTTTGAAGTGTCGATGATTAATTTCTAGGTTTTAGAGTTTTGTACAAGAAGAAAAATGAAAAAAGAAAGTGTTACAAGAATTTGGTTATGTTTATTAATATATGAGTTATTAAATTAAGATAATTGAATTGATAGGTAAAATTGATAAAAAAAAATAATAAATTCTGATAATTATCTAGTATTTTTTAATTAATAATATTATTAAAATTTACGTCACTCGTTCTAATAATAATTCATGTCATATTTAACATAGTATAACATTAAATTTGTTTAAATTTTTTTTAGAATAAAATAAAATATTTAAAATATTATAAATTAAATTAAAATTTGATCTAAATACTAGAAATCAAAATATATTTTATCCTATATATTAAAACTGATCGAAAACGATTGCATGCGTTCTCCAAATAGCCATATATAGATAGAGGATACAATAAATTATGCTTAGAATTAGATTCCTTTGAAGCATGGAAAACTATCACAAAAAGGGAGGAATTTACCTCATATATACCTCTCATAATGCAAGAAATCACAATATTAATGTTTCTTCAAATTTATTAATTTTGCCCTTCTTTACTTTCTCTCTTGATGGTAATGTCCAAGAGATTACTAAGCCAAGGTTAAACTTTCTCTTAACAAAATTATAACTACTATTCCATATTAAGATTAAAACAAACTTTTATGGCCTAAATTATTTGTGTAATAAGGATTAGCTTTACTCTAATGTGTGATAAATTCTAGGAAAGGGCCAAAGCAAAAACCAACACAGAGAAATCTCTAACTTGATCAAAGCTCATAACAATACATCTTGGTTTTCGTTTTTTTTTTTTTTTTTGAGTTGGGGTTTTCGTTTAACAATAGCAAACAGAACTGAAGGAAAAATTAAAATACATGTTTTAAAAGGCCCAGTCCAAAGAATTGGGATCTTCTTATATAAGCACAGCCCAAAATTGGAATATAAAGCCCAATTGGATAAAGATTAGGGGAAGCAAAATGTTTATGAAAACGCCCACCGTGGGGCTCGAACCCACGACCACAAGGTTAAGAGCCTTGCGCTCTACCGACTGAGCTAGACGGGCCTTGGTTGTAAGTTAAGGGTTTAAACGTTTAATAACTTAAACAAAATTTCATGATTTCGTTCCCACTAAATTATGCTTAGATATCTTTGACCTCTTATGGGATTAGGGTTATATTCAATTCTCATTATTACTGAAAAATATATCTTTAACAATTTTTTATAGATAATTTTGTCTTAATTTTTTATTAGGCTGAAAGTTCCGACATGTAAATTATTTATTGGACCAAATTGTCTATTAGAGTTTAGATTTTAGAATGATATTTTTTTTTCTTCATTTGAAAAAAAAAAGAAAAGGGACATTTTAATCTTAAGACATACATTATGATTTATCAATATTGATATGGATATAAAATACGACATAATAATATATAATATATGAACACTTTTATTTAAAATTTTTATAAAATACGAAAATACGATATATATAAAATATAAAATTTTTAATTGTTTTAATATTTTTTTAATTATATAAAATATTTAAAATATTTTTATTTTAATAATTAATAATATATATAATTTTTAAATTAATTTTAAAAATACATATTAAAAATAAAATTAGATATATTGATATATGATGATATTTAAATGTGTTTAAAAATATTTAAATTTTTTTTTATTAAAATATAATTAAACATAAAAAAATATACATATCAAATAAATATCAATAAATATAATATCTAAAATATTTAGACACCACAAATCAGACAGAGTAAATTATAGAAGTGTTCATATTTGATAGGATATATTCGTATATATATGAGAGAGCTAATATAATTACTTTTTTTTAAATGAGAGAAACAAATTTGTTTGTGGCGAGAATTATGAATTATGAGGAAGAATTTGTCATGAGCTCATAATATACACCTTTTTATTAATGACCTGGTTATGCTTTTTTGGACTTTGTTATTAATTGCTTAAAGATTGGTACTCCTTCCCGGGACGGTTAGTTTCCTTTTTTTTTAATGGATAGTATTGTTTTTTCAAGAATGCAAATATTTTAAAATAATTTATATGCATAACTAATTAGTCTCTATTAATTTATATAATACGAAATTATGATAAACAATATATGGGTAGAAAATTTATTTATTTATTTATTATATATAAACTAAATACAAATAACAAAATCTTATTATCTCAATAAAATCATTCTAATTTTAAATTTCTAAAATAATTTTTTAGTGAATTAAAATTTTTATGCACTTTTACATTCTTAATATAGAAACATTTTATTCACGAATTTTATCATATGTTATTAGATCAATATAAATAACTAATTTTACATATATAACCAATCAAATAACAAATTTGAATAAACAATTCTATAAAAGTTTTATAATATCAATAATTAAAATTTAATTAATTATTAAAAATGTTGTTATTTGTTTATAGAGTTTAATTTTATAAATAATTTTATATAAATACTTAATTTTATTTATGTATTAAAATAATATTTAAAAAATACTTTTAAAATGAATTTTTTTACCGAAATAAAAATACAAAATATTATTGTGTAAAACTATTTTAGAGAATAAAAATAAATTTTTTGAAAGATAAAAAAAAGGAGAATATATATAGCTTTCGTAAATTTGCAAATAAACAAATATAAACATCGTGTTCTGTGCACCTGCAAGTACACACTCTCTCTCTCTCTCTCTGTCTCTCTCTGTATTTTCTCTCTCCTCTGCGATCGGTTCTTACTTCTTCCCTCACTCCGTGATCGGAACCCTAAATCTTCCGTCACGATCCTATTTCGCGCGTAGATTCCACTTTTCAGAGTACCCAACCCGCCAACAAACCCATACTCAACTACATTCTTCTCTCTCACCTCCTCTTTTCAACTCATCACTGTTCTAGAAGATTCCCACGAGAGACTAACATTCCCTTTTCGGTGTGTCCTGATCGGAACCCAAAAGGGTCTCAGAAACACGCACAAATTTCATAACTTTTCATATACCGTTTTCTGTCTCTGTGTGTGTGTCTGTTTTGTGCGTTTGTGGTGCTTTTTTGTATGTATTGTTTGGGTAATTTTGAGAGAAGAGGATGAGATTTGAAGGATGAACGATGCCTGTGCTGCGTAGCGGAGCGCGCAGGGGCCGGGCAGCAGCGAAGAAGAAGAAGCAGCAAGAACAGCAGGAGGAGCCACAGCCACAGCCACATCAGCAGCAGAGTCCAGTGGTGGAAGAGGAAGCGATTGCTACGAGAACAAGGAGGCGTCGTGCAGCAGCGGCGGCAGCAGAGGTTATTGTGCCAAAGAATAGCAATAAAAGGAAGGAGGAGGCGCTGCTGAAGGTCAATGAGAGGGTAGTTGTTGGGAAGGAAGAAGAGAAGAAGGGAATTGAGGTAGGTGAAGGAGCCGATAAAGAAGAAGTAGGAGAGAAACAGATGGATGATTTCGACAGCGGCGGCCGCAGCAATAAGGCCAATGCTGGTGAAGATGAGGGCAGCACTGCTCCCCTTCCAGAGAAGGTTTGTTACTATCTATGCTTCTTGTGTCTCTTTGGATTATATAATCCAATCAATATGCATGTTTGTTCAATTTGTTTTTTTTTTTTTTTTTTTTTTCTGGTTGATCAAAATCTGTCATTTCTTGAATTTTAATTGTGGTTTATTATGCCTTGAGGTCTCAATATCGTTATGTTTCATGATATCGGATACTATGGTGCATGGCAGGGTGTTCTTCAAATTGTTATTAATGTGTAAGTAACTGTTTAGGGTGGCTAGTAGTCAGGGGAGACTGAAACTCAATCTCTTTGAAAACTTCCTATTTTAGTCATTCTAGTTTTGATGATAGTGACACCTTTGTTTTGGTTTAAAAGTTTTCAATCCATTATTTCACTTGCCTTTTCTCAACTTATTGTGATTGTGTATTACTTTTGGGGAACAGTCTTGATGAATTCTCTTTGTTCGGTCTTGATGTCTTTTAAACTGACGAATCTGCATATGATGGTGGCTTGCTTCTTGAGTTTGTTTTCGCAAATCGATAAGGCATTCATACAGTCTGCATCGCAATTGTGTTACTGTAAAATGGAATTATCTGTGCTGATGTCACAAAAAAAATTGAAATCATGGTTGCTAACGGTTGTTTCTGCACTCAGTTAGGGTCTTCAATTCTCCCTTGCTTTTGTTTTCTTAGTTCATCAGAGGACGGGAACTGTCTTTTGTTTAATTTTGTTTTACTTATCTTGATGCGTCATTCTATTTTAAATTTCTCCACACGGTGTTGCCTAGATGTCAATGAGTAATAATTAAATAATTATTCGCAAAATCATAGATGACTACTTTTGTTTAATTGATACCTGTGTACTAATCTTTTTGTCACTATGGCACAGATTCAAGTAGGTGGTTCCCCTTTGTATAAATTAGAAAGAAAACTTGGGAAGGGTGGATTTGGTCAAGTATATGTTGGTCGACGTCTTACTGGTGGAAATTTGAATGAGAGAACTGGACCTGGAGCTGTAGAGGTATGCGCATGCTACCAACCTTGGGTGATAAGTTGTATTTTCACTTTTGGTTGTGCCAGTAATTTTAATTTCTGATATGACAGTTTAAGCTTTTGTTCTCAGGTTGCGTTAAAATTTGAGCATAGAAGTAGTAAAGGATGTAATTATGGACCACCATACGAGTGGCAAGTGTACAAGTGAGTGCTAGTTTTGAACTCTGTATTTTCTCTTGGCTCGGTTTGTGTACCTTGCTTCCTTTTCAATCTTTTCCCTCTGCTTGTGCAGTACTCTTGGTGGCAGTCATGGTGTGCCTCAAGTACATTACAAGGGCAGGCAAGGTGACTATTATGTTATGGTATGTTTTTAGGTCTTATTCTAGAGCTTTTTTTCTCAATTATTACATTCTGTTCTATAATTTTGAATTTTCAATGGTGCTGCAATATTTCCCTTTTCCTTTTATTTTTTTCCCTTATGAAGAGTCTGTTTGACTTGAGAAATTCATTTTTTCAGGTTATGGATATGCTGGGTCCGAGCTTGTGGGACGTTTGGAATAACAACTCCCACAGGTAAGTGCTTTGGAAAATATTTGCCTGATGTGTGTGAAATTGTGTTTCCCATTGTATTTTTGAGATTCATTTGCCATTCTAATGTGTTTTTTTGTATTCCAGCATGTCCACTGAAATGGTCGCATGTATTGCCATCGAGGCAATATCCATCTTGGAGAAGATGCACTCTCGAGGGTAATCTGTCTATCATCCTTCCTAAACATATTCCTATCAATCTATGTAAACCTAGTTTTTAGTATATTTATTCATTTTATGAATCTACGATTTGGTAGGCAGCTTCTGTAGAAGTTAGATCGATTGCTTTGCTATACTTTATGTTATGCTTCGCTTGTTTTACTGTCATTCATGTTAGTAATTGAAATTGTGTTTCTTAAACTATATGACTGCTAATTGGCAGGTATGTGCATGGGGATGTGAAGCCTGAAAATTTTCTGCTTGGTCCTCCTGGGACACCTAATGAGAAGAAATTGTTTCTTGTCGATCTTGGTTTGGGTATGATGTAACTGTGGACTACTTACTCATCTATTATACAATGATAACAACCAAGCCTTTTCCCCCATGATTTTGTTAGCTAATTTACTGACTCATCTATTACTCACATTTAACAGCTACTAAATGGCGAGACAGTACAACAGGTTTGCATGTAGAATATGACCAAAGGCCAGATGTTTTCAGGTATTGATAATTGCTTTTGGATCATGTTGGAAATGCCGTATTGTCAAAGGTTTCTATGTATTTATATTAACCTATACCTTCTTGGTTTCTTATGTTATTCCAGGGGCACAGTCCGTTATGCTAGTGCAAATGCCCATTTAGGGAGAACTGGAAGCAGGAGGGATGATTTGGAATCTCTAGCTTATACACTGATTTTTCTTCTTCGAGGTCGTCTTCCCTGGCAGGGTTTCCAGGTTAGACAGTTTTTAAATAACTTAATATCATATCCTAATGCCCAGCTTTGTAATGATGGACCTTGACATCCTTTTCATAGGGAGAAAACAAAGGATTTCTTGTTTGCAAGAAGAAGATGGGAACGCCTCCAGACAGCTTATGTTGCTTTTGCCCCCAGCCTTTTAAACTATTTGTTGAACATGTTGTGAACTTAAAGTTCGATGAAGAACCTAACTATGCAAAATACATTTCTTTCTTTGATGGAATTGTTGGTCCAAATCCAGATATCAGGCCGATTAATACAGAAGGAGCACAAAAGGTAATGGTTTTATTATTCTTTTACCCTTGTGTTGCTTTGTATGCATCCAAAGTTCATAATCTAATAGACTTGATATTACTATCTTTTTTCTCTTGAAGCTCATTGGTCACAAGAGAGGCCGGCAGGCAATGGAAGATGATGATGATGAACAACCAAAAAAGAAGTATCGTATGGGTTTGCCAGCAACTCAGTGGATAAGCGTTTACAATGCTCGTAGACCTATGAAACAAAGGTATATAGTAGTATGCTGAAAATTTTGTCGTCTCCCTTGTATGATTCTATGCATAAAAATCAGTGGCGAGCATCTGTTTCCCCATCTGTAAGATTATGATGATGGCAAAGACACATGTCATCTATGTTAATCAATCTGACACGCCTTTTGTGTGTTTTTGCTGAATTGTATGTTTGATTTAATCAGACTCTTTTTAAATAACATAAATTAGATGATAATTATCCTATTAGAATGGAACTTGATGCACAAGGAATGATTGTCCTTGTGTTACAGGTATCACTACAATGTGTCTGATCAAAGGCTATCCCAGCACATTGAGAAAGGAAACGAGGATGGTTTATATATTAGCAGTGTTGCTTCATGTCAGAACCTGTGGGCCTTAATAATGGATGCAGGAACAGGTTTCAATTCCCAAGTGTATGAACTTTCCTATTACTTTCTCCATAAGGTAACTTTCAATATGTTGCTTTAAATTCTTCTTGTGAATTCTTAGAATTTTCGGTTTAGCATCATATATGCATGCTTTTAGAACTGTTAATGTTTATTGCTTTAAGCAACACATGCTTAATAAAGAGAAATTAACTGTCTTGGTGTATTTTAAGGAATGGATCATGGAGCAGTGGGAAAAAAATTACTATATCAGCGCAATTGCCGGAGCTGCAAATGGAAGCTCGCTAGTAGTGATGTCTAAGGGTTAGTTCCTCAAACAAGTGTAGTTGCTGATGTGTTGGCAATTTTCAATTTAGTTTTCTGCTAACAAAGATCATGGATTTCCAGGCACACAGTATCTGCAGCAATCATACAAAGTTAGTGATTCGTTTCCTTTCAAGTGGATCAACAAAAAATGGAGGGAGGGATTTTATGTCACCTCAATGGCTACTTCATTGAACAGATGGGGAGTAGTCATGTCTCGTGGTGCAGGATTTTCGGACCAGGTCACTATTTGATTTTGAGCTTTACATACTGGTAATTCAGTTGATAATGCAACTTCTTAGCGTGATTAACCGACCTTTATATTCGTCTCCGGGGTTTCAGGTGGTTGAGCTAGATTTCCTGTACCCTAGTGAAGGGATTCACAAGCGGTGGGATTGTGGATACCGAATCACCTCGACTGCCGCAACATGGGACCAAGCGGCTTTTGTCCTGAGTGTGCCCAGGAAGAAGCCTGTGGATGAAACTCAGGAAACACTTCGGACTTCTGCCTTTCCGAGTACGCATGTCAAGGTGGATTATACTTTCATTCGTGCTCTCTCTCCATTACTAGAACCTATGTTATTATCCTCACGGCCGTACTGTGCCTGTGCCGCTACGCCATTACTTTTTGGTGCAGTCTCTGATTCAACTTCTATAATTGGTTTCTTACAGGAGAAGTGGGGGAAGAACCTCTACATTGCTTCTATATGCTATGGACGTACAGTTTCTTGACCCTGCATGTGTCAGTTGCGGTTCTGGTGATTATGGCTGTTCTGCTACCACGCCCCAACTCGAACACGGTGAAGATATGTGAAGTGACACGATTGATGATGGCGCAGTGCAGGCTCCGAGAAATTTTGATGGCGACACGAAAAAGGGCTTAACATTGTTTGTAGGTAGCACATTATCTTGGGTTAAAAGTAATATCTGAAAGTTGCCATTGGGGTGGTAAATTGGTTCATGTCAAAATATCAGTTAATGTTATGCAAAGGAGTCACCTGTTTTTCTTCCCCTTTAATGTGATTTTACTTACCCTGTTAAGGACATGTTTATATAGGTTCATGGTTATTCCATATTTCCACTCCAAGTTTGATCACGAGATCGATATATAATAGTAAAGCATTAATAGGCGTGTTTGGAAACCAAAAATTGTTCATAAATTTTTTCATTTTAATATTGGGACGGCTGTGTTTCTACGAATATCAATTAATTTTTATTTAATATGTGCAAGAATTATACAGTTAAATTGAGAGAGGTAAAAGAAAATGTAAGAGTATTTTGATATAGTGATAGTGTAAAATATTTTATACAATTTACGTAATCAATAAAAATAGTTATTTTTGCTAATTAGGCAAATTCATTATTAGATGCTTGTGTGAAATTGTTCTGAATTTACGATGTATCAAAAGTAAATATTAATAGGATTCTTTTCAATTGAGTAGAAATATTTTTGTTACATTGTTTATAACACTAAATATTAGGGCTGTATACGAATCTGATTGGATATAACTTATAATTCTATCCGATTCGCACTGCACTAATCAAATTGGATCGGATACGATATCCGCATTTTTTCAAGTTGGATCCGATCCGATCTGCGTCGGATGTCGGATGTCGGGTATATCTGTATAATTCAAAAAAATTGTTTTAAGGTCCTTTTCGGCTTTAGAAAATCTTTTTTTTTCATTTGTTTAAGCCTATTTCTAAAATATTATCAATAAAAGTTCTCTTGAATAACAAAAAAAAAAACACAAGATCTAAGTTTAATTATTCTAAGTTAAAGTACAATATAAAAAATTAAAAACAAGATATCATAAAATTCATAAAACATCACACTAAAATTCATATCACATTAGGGTTTACTTTCTTAAACAATGCTATTTATATGAGACGTGCAGATCTGGAGATTAGATCCGCGAATATCATTGCCAAATCTGCAATCCGATCCTATCATAGTGCGGATCAAATCGAATCTGATCCGATAACTCTGCGGATCGGATAATATCCGCAAAATTCGGATCAGATGCGGATAATATCCGCATATCCGATCCATGTGCAACCCTACTAAATATCAAACTAGATACTAAAAAAAAAAACATGGCTGTAATAATTTACCTATATATATGATGGGGATAGATTTGGGACACGGAAGACACACCTTTATTCTGATAATAACATCTTGCAATTATAATAGACATGTGTGTCCACCAATGGTGTGACGTTTTCTTCGCCAAACAATTATGATTGTGCATAGTTGTCTAGAAAATGGGCTACACTGTTACCTCCACGCTTAGTATAAGTATTCAAGCACTAATCAATGGGAATTCGGAACAAAAAAGGACAACGCAGACATTGCATATGTTCCTACCATACATGCCGGAAAATGTTGCATATGCTAGATGCTACACATCCATGTGATTGATCATCCTTTTCTGTTGTAATTAAATAGCATTAGATTTGGTCTGCTCTTTAAAATTGTAATCATAAGTAGCTTAGACACGAAGTTTATCTTTTTTGCTTGGCCTAAGCCACCCATAATATTATTGATCACTTATAATTTCTCTATCCAAAATTTGTTGATGCTAACCAAATAATATTTTAAAAATATTCAAACAACATCCTTGGATATAACATAACAATATTACCATCATAAAGAAAGAAAGGAAGAAAGGGAAACACAATAAAATTTGGCTCTTATTCATCCCCATAGGTCCTCTAGGGGATTTAGGGGGATTTCTTCAGGGACATATTCCTCTTGTGTAGGTCTACAGCATAACCTGTTCCACGAAACTCCTTCCTGTCACATGTAAAATAGAAGGATTCAACCACCATATGAAGCAAAATTCGACAAGATTAGTTTTCATGCACCCATGATGTCATCCAATAGAAATTATGGAACTTGACATACCATGAATCATGATAAACTATTACACACGGCACCCCTCGAATTTTCATGCCTATGCTAACCTCATATTTATAAGAAATGTTAGTGTCACATTTTATAAAATACAAATGTTTCAAGTTTCGCATAATTTAAATACCAGTTTTAAGTTGGTGTATCGTTTTACAAATGAAAAAAGTATCGTGTGTAACATGTTTAACCACAGGAGAAGTGAATGTAATTTACCGTAAGAATAAATCATGTTGACAATTCCTTTGATTTTGATTGGATAAATTGTGTACAAACACATTTCAAGATTGACAGCATGACTGCTTGTGATATGGGAGAGTTTTAAGAATAGCATTGAAAAAAGAAAAATTGAAGTTACCTCAGTTTTATCATGAACATAACGAACAATGAAGATACACCTACAGTCTGTAGGACCATGGAGCCTTCTGAGGACTTTGACAACACGAGCATCAACATAGAGCGCATAATCATGTTTTTCCTGTGAGGAAGAAGAAACAGAACAAACAAATGCCAAAGAGAGAACTTATAGATGAGTTTTGATGTCTGTACACAAACAATGACTTAGCAACAATTCAATCATGTCACAAGCAAATTGCATAAGATAAATTGAAGATTTAAATATGTTTATAGTCCGTATAAATATAAGTAACTTTGATTTTATCACCTCTAGAATTTTCTTTTGAATTTGGTCTCTCTTTTCTTCTATTGATAGGCTCTTAGTCCTACTCTCTAGATCTGATGTTATCATGTTTATAAGGATCAAAATAAGGTTTGAAAACATGTATATCGACCAGAACAAACTTGCATTGATTACATAGATATTGTGAAGTATTTATAAAGACTACAATTTGAATGGTCGGGGCTAGAGAGAGAGAGAGACCAAAACCAACGCAAAATTCTGGATGGATCAAAATTGAAATGACCTATGTTTAGAGTTAACCTTAGCTTGAAATAGAATGAAATAGCTAGAGTTCCACTTACCAGGAAACACAGTATAAGATCTCCATCGTTGACCTTGTGACACTCTGAAGGTTCTAAAGGGATGGATCTCTCACGCACCCCCTCTTTTACATTAATCCACTCATCCTGCTCCTTACCAAATCCGGCATATCGAATACGCACTTCCTTAAATGTACGTAGCAAGACCATTAACTTTAATTGGTTAAAATCCGCAAAATCCAATTAAATTGCACACATAAGCTAGTAGAGCTATCAGAAGACAGCAGGATATAACTTGCAATTTTTCCCTACTTCACATATGACATAAGTATACAAACAAAATTTGCATAGATCATTTTCCAACTTTTGCATCCTTTTTTCCAGTGAAAAAGTTAACCCAAACAAAAATAGCCTGTTGTTATGCACAAGTTGTTCGAAAGATACTATTGGAGCACACACTGACTAAAGCCAAGGTAAATTTCAGTTTAATCATTAGTTAATTTAATGGAAGGAAACACATCTGTGTACCTCCAACTTAAAAGTTGATAGATATTTTCGAGTAAAAGAAGGCAATTATTGTAGGTGTGAAAGGAACTATCACTCCTCTCTCGATTAAAACTTTTATATAATGCGTCTCAGTTCCTAAAAATGAAAAATACATAAACATATAGCAGAATCTTACAAGTTCGCCTGTGCTCAAAACTCTATAGTTAAGGAATGATGCAACATCATGCCTGTAATTAAGAAATCAAAGATATCAGAAAACAAACTGACGAGACAATAAAAGACCCATTTTATGAAGGAAAGAGCAGTTTTAGCAGTACTTTTTAAAAAAAGGGGGGGGGGGGGGGGGGGAATCACACCTTATAATTCTCAAATGATGAGTTTTAGGAGAGGGAGAGAAAGAGATACTCATATTGGATCATGCTCTAATAGAATTCCAAAACAAAATTCACCCACACCTTACAATTCTCTTATGATCCAAAATGCATAACGATGCCACACACATTACAGATAGTTAAACACAAGACAAGACATGCATATCAATTAGAAGGTAATTCCTCACCATGCAACATCTTTTGAAGACCTTGCCTCAAATGTCAACTCTGAGATATCTTCTGCTCGTTTGCCTGACATTATAATCATAAATTCTAGTTGAATTGAGAAACGTATAATGACTGAATATAGGGCATAACTCTGTTAATCATCACTTGTCCATTTAGGGTTGTCACCGGATCCTATCCTTGCTGAAGTTAATTGAAAAAAGAAACTTTATAGAACTTATGTTCTCCTGTTTATTATTAATTTCTATAGTTGTTCCTTAAATCTGTCTCAACAAAGCTTCACATGAATGACATCACCTTACAATGTGCACAATTGTTCAGTGATTTCATTTCACATTAATAGAAATCAAGAGTCAGAATTTAGCAGGGAGAGATCTGATCAAAGTACTATTCAGAAAATATACTTTAGCACTGTAACTTGATATGAGACAAAACTATAGGAAGTTCAATGTAATATAGAAACTGGAAAGTGTAAATACTAAAAACCTTGATATCAAAAGAAACAAATAACCACAGCAGATTCTTAATATTATTATTTAACTGACAGGTTGTAATACAAAATAATAACATGTAAATACCATTATTGTTCCTAATTTTTTTAAGCTTTGGTAATTGGAGGAGCTAAGAGCAACACAAATCAGGTGAGCCCTTTGTTTCCTAAAGAAATGATAGCATGATAAGAATTTTTAGGCTTCACATATATGACTTTAAGAACATAATGAATTTAAGTGAAAACCTTTTGCATTTGAAGAGCTTTTCTGCCCATTTCTTAACACGGATGCTTCTGAAAGATCGATATATAGGTTCATTGAACTGGTAGTGGAAGCAACATTAGTCTCTGACTCTTTCAGTTTATTTTGAAACCAATGCCGCACCTAAACCCCATTGCAACAAATTCATCATTTATAACATCCTCTGCATGAATTCCAAAACATGTATAAATGGTAAAGCAACTGTAACAACCTGTTCCCAAGTTAAAGAAGCTTTACCAGCACGTCTTGATGAGGAACTGCAACATAAAAACAGCTCAATTATGAAATATCAAGTAAAGTGGTAAGCGTAGCGCAAATTCCTCTTTATTTATTCCTGTAGTTAATACAAGACTGTAATTAATCACCTAAAACTTATGGCAACGGACTTGCAGAAATTCTGGTCAACTGATTTTTCTCCCATCTCCTTATATATTCTTTCCAATTCATTGACCTATGCATCAGTGGCCACAGGAACATAATAGAGGAAGAGGGCATGGTTTAGTCAATATAAGCAAAACGCAGCTGACAGCACCAATATAAAGTGGAACACAAAACATTCAAATAATGCATCATATCTTTTAAAATAAGAAATGACTGTACATAACAGATAACACATCCATAATTCAAAGGGTAAATTATACTGAACTCCAATAAGAATTGGTGACATTACACCCGACAACTCTCCATTCGTAAGAATATACATTGACCTCAACTGAAATTTAGGTTACATGATACTCAATACCTTTAGATTTTATATAATGTGACACTAGTCTCCTCTATAAACATGACTAATCAAGTAGTGTCATGTAAATATGTAATATCACATAACCTCATGTTATGAAATCATGAAGTTTTATATTAATACACCCCTTTTTCACAAGAGCCTCGTTTGGGCTTAAAGCATGAAAACAATGCATAGGACCACCCATATTGGGGAACATACAACAAAGCCTTATCTCACTAGGTGCGGCTATTGAGGAACATGAATGGTTTTCTATCTAATGCCTCATGGGAGGCCCATGCAATTTAATAGTCTGCTATGGAAGATAAAACTCCTCAATACAAAGTGAAAAGGGACATTACCTCATCTATGGAGAACCTATCCATTGATGCAAATGGTAACAGAAATGTATATAGATAAAATCAGTCTTCAAGTTTAGGCTTGCTTCAAGTTGGTTTTCAAGAATAACAACAGCGAGCAAGGTTGGAATTCACTGCCATATACACACACATCAAGCAAAGAGGAAAAAAATTAGAATAGCTATATCTAATATCACAGTCCCATACTCCCGTAGAATACAAAATCACATAGCTATCAGAATTTTACAAAGACATTTAATCATCTATTGTTAAAGTTTAAGAATCAATTATAATCAAACAACCTCCAAATCCAAGTTCAAGAATCAAATTACAGTTAAACAAACTTCAAACATCAGATTATAACCAAACAAAACTCAAGTTTGCAGTGTTGCACCATCATAACATATTAGAATACAGAAAACCAACGTCTACATAAAAACAAGCTGCATTAAAAACTTTAGGGCAAAAATCAAACAAGTAATTCTAAGTAATCCTTTTAGCCCTTTTAAAAAAAAAAAAAAAAAAAAAGCAAGCTCATCACTCATCAGATTCTGACATTGCCGTGAATTAAACTATATATCTAGTGGAACCGAACATAGGAATTGAAATGACAAATTGAAAACCACTTAAAAACAGGAAATAATGATATCCACAAATCATCAATTGCATTGCCATTTCAAATACAATTTCCATGCCCTCAAATTGCTTCATACACTATCTCACATGTCCTCAATAGACATACATTCTCGAATGGTTGCAGCTGTATGTGTCACCCCCTAAACCTAGAATCACATTCAAACATTGATAAATCAAAGAAACCATTTTCCCCTAAACACGAAGCTTAGTTACTCATAATCCTTTAGATAATTCAATTCAATGTAATGCGTTTCGAGAAATAGAGAAAGAAATTACCGCCAATGGAGAATTAAATAGAGAGAGAGAGCTGACTAGAAGCAGAGGGTGAAACCGTGAAAGAGAAGGAGGAGGAGGGGAGTGAGGGAAGCGGTGGAGGGAAACAAGAACAGGAAACGGAGGCGCAACAGAGGGCGTTAAACGGAGGCAGTGAAGGTGGACGGCGGAGCGACGAAGAGCGACGGTGATGCAGAAGGAGGAAAAAAAGAAAAAGGAGAAAATGAAAAGAGATGCAAAAGAAGGAGAAGGAGAAGAAGAAGGCGTAGAAGAAGAAGGATTAAAAGAAAAAAAAGAAAGAGCAGCCAGTACTCGGAACGCATGAGTGAAAAAGTAAAACAGAAATATTGGATTTGATTCATTTAGTTACAAATATTAATTACGTGGTTATTCAAATTTTCTTTTTATGTTTTCATACTAATGAATAATGATGATTGCTAATTTTAAGTACATATGAAATAATTGATTTATTTCCTAGCAAATAAACTCCTCAATGAATAAAAAGAGAAGAAAAACAAAAATATACAAAAACTTTCATCATTTTATGGCATAACAAGTGTAATAAGCCATGCTATGAACTTGATAAAACTAAAATTATAATTTTAAATTATTTTATTAAAATTAATTTAAATTATAAGTATTTGATTAATAAAAAAAGTAATATATTATGTGTTGTTCATTTTTTTTTAATTTAGTGTTAAGTGTATCAACTCTAATGGTGAGTACATGACCAAGCGACGGATAGACGACAATAACAAACACGTGACAGCGCAACGGATTTGTTCTTTATGCCATTAAATAATTGCTAGGTTTATTCACTTATTTGGGTTTAAGATTGTTTGTGTGCTTTGTTGTAACAGGTAACCGTTAGACCCCAGTTATGATAAGTTTCATGATCTTGGTCAGGAAAGAGGGAAATTGTTATGTAGATTTATGAAAGTAGATGAAGTAGTTAAATAGGTGGGTTAAGGAGTTCTTTGCTGTGATTGTATTTGGAGCTCAGTTAAATAGGTTGTGCCTGTGTTTGTGTTTGTAATATCTATTTAGTTTAATTTTTATTTTTATCATATGTTACAATTAATTTTAAAATATTTATTTAATACACTATGTGCTACTACTAAGAGTATTTTTAAAAAAAATATATATGTAAAAACAGATATAATATGATTACAAATATAACATAAACAAATATATTAAATAAAAGGTTAAACCAATATGTTTATCAATGCATTTGTTAAGTTTTGAAAATTAGAGAATAAGTATGTATTCGGTTGTTTGGTAATCACGTAGATAATTGTGTATTTGGGTTGCAAATTGATCTCACAATGTGCATCTTATTTTTTTCTCATTTCTAAATAAAGTAGGAATTAAGAAAAATAAGTAGTAATATATCATGAAAAAAGATAAAAGATTTTGCATATGAATAAATAATTATTACAAAATAAAATCTTATTGTGAAATACTAAAATTTTACATACTGTAAATTATGTCATTATATTTTATTAACCTTTATGATTAATTTAATGGAGATACTTGTTCATTATATATATTATCTAAGTAGTTAAAGAAGAGAAAAAAGATATAATATTAAATAAAAAATAATTGTCAAATAATATAGTGATGGTAATCAGTGGCTAAGAGAATGGGGGTTGAATCTTAACCCCTTTTTGCTGAGTATCACTTTCTGCCTTTTAAGATTGCTTCAAGAGATATTTCTGCTTTTTGTCTCAACTAATCAAGAGACATTTTCTTTTTGTCTCGTAATCGGTTAAAAGATATTTTTCAATTTTATTTCCTACGCAACAGAAACAGAAATGAAATAGAAGAGAAAGAGAGAATCACACAAAGAAGTATCCTGATTCAGCTGCTAAGTGCAATGCAGCCTACGTCCAGTCTCCATCACAACATTGATGGAATTTCACTATAATCAACTGATTACATACACAAATTCTTCCCTAGAAACTACCCATTTCTATCCGGGACAAATCCAGAATCTATTCCCAAAACTGAACTTGACTTGGTCACCTACCAAGCTTTCAACTGTAAAGTGCTAACCCAACTTGTAAGAGAATCTCCACAGGATCATGAAAAACAACACATATGTACAAAAGAACTCCTAGACATCTATGGCTTTTTTTTCTTTAATTTTGTACACTCTGCCTTTTTTCTCTTACTGGCTTTTTCTTACAAACCTCACTCTGTTTGCCTTTTTCACCATGAGACTCAAATAGACAAAACTAAAGAAAATACAAAATAAAACCCATTGAAGGAAAAGAACTTCTGTTAGCTTGGGTAGCTATGAGAACTCTGAGCTTATTCTCCTTGTCTCAAGACTTGGCCGTTCACCCTTATTATAGAAGTGGAAGCTTCCAAGGTTGAAACCGGTTCAACCAAGCCACCTTCTTCTTCTTCAATACAAAGGCCGGTTCGGACAGAGAGAAGAGAGAAAAAACTAAAAGCAAATCAACATGTACCTCTCTCTCATCCTTTCTCATCAAGCTTCATCAATCTGGCCTTCCATCTTGACTTTGTCCCCAATAAAGAATTATGACTCTTGATGAACTCTTAATCCTTGACAGCTCCATCTGTTCCATTTTTGCTTCTTCTTCCACGAGCTACAGTAGCTACCTTCTGTGATGGATGAACAAAAGTGGAAACGAGCTTCACCTCAAGAATCTTCTTCTCTGACCGAAACAGATTGCTTCTACTGTAAGCATGGAGATCTTGAGGCTTCTTCTCCACATCTTGTCTTTAATGAAAAAGATCCCAGCCACGCTATGCCTTAGATCTTCTTTTCTCAAAGGCCATCACTCTAACCTTTTGCTTCTTCCTAGCTCCTCTGATGATTTCTCTAATAACTTTCACCTTCTTTTTTCCTGTTGACATGACAGAAGAAGAGAGAGAGGAGAGAGAGAGGAGAGAGAAGAGAGAAAAAGCTTTTGGATACAATGAATGAAATTAAAATGAGTTAAATTCCACTTCCATTCCTCTATGCATAGTAACGTGTGGAGACTTAATTGCCATCATATCAATTTTGAATTTTATCTTTCATGTTACCAATGCATGCAATTAAACCAACTTAATTCAATTTTGAATTCCATAACCCATGAAGAAAGGTAACCATAGAAAGCATGCACCATTTCCTTTTTCTTTTCTTTTTTTTTTTTTTTTTTTTTTTTGGTCGATGGATTGGACAACCCCCAATCCTAGGTTACACACTCACACACACCACACTCACACACACATGAAATCCCCTTTTTTGTCAAGTTTGCACTAGATGAGGCTCGAACCTGAGACCTCTTGGTAAAGAAGGGGAATATATGCCACTTGAGCTAAGGCTCATTGGCCTTTTTCTTTTCTTTAATTTCAGACCAACCAATTTGTTGGATCAAAAGGAAATAGTTTTAGGCTTCACATTAGTTTCCTGACCCAATTAACATTTGTGATGCAAAAGATAATTCAGCCCCAATGCTTGAAATATTTTTGTACAACAGCTGAGTATGTTCTCATCATATTGGGCTTGTAACTTTTGGCCCATCAACAAAATCTGCACACTAACAAAATTATTAAACAAACAATTGGAAGCATAAATTAATAATTTTGTAATTAACAATTTTTAACAATGTTTGATCATCACATTAATTTAAAGTTTTTCAAACTCATCAATCTCCCCCTTGATGACAAACATTATTAAAATGAATTGAAAAAGGTTAAGGATTAAAAGAACTCCCTTAAAGATTTTGAATCCTCTCCCTTTTCCATTTTTCATATAGCTCCCCTTAATGTGTGCAATTTTTCATGCTTCAAGTAGTTCCAAAAGAAATTTATGTATTCACCACATGGGACCTTATGAAGCAAAGAACATGTTAACAACTTGATTTTTGAGCACATGAAAAAATAATCAAGATATAATTTTTTATCCCTCAGATAACATGATGCTCAAAAAGAAGGTATGCCAGAGTACATTTAGAGTATATCAACATACTGCATATATCAACATGTTCAAAACAAATACAAATCTCTGGAAATAAAAATATGTTTCCTGCCAATCAAAGCAATTAAATCAAGCAAATGAAAACATATGATCAATATTCAGCCATCAAAATAGAGCATCAGAAAAAATTGGCATGAATCAATAATCAGACATAGAACTAAAAATTCTAAAATCAGAGCACAGAAGATTGGATTGACATTTCCAATCATATTTGCAAAAGATTACCCATTTTTCTTTTCTTTTTAATTTTCCGCCTCTTTTTGTCATCAAGAGGGGAACCTGCAAAACAGATGGGCATAGCAGTGCAATGCAAAATATTTGATTAAAACAAACAAAGTACTTAGTACATTCATCCACCAATAAACAGTTCAAAAGACACTAAATCAAAAAGAGCAGTAAACTAGAAATTGTTCAAAGTCATGGACAGCAATGGGCACATCAGTCAAGCATCAGAAAGATTTATATCCGAGTCAGAGTGATCATCGTCTTCATCAGAATGAGCCATGTCTTTTTCCAAGCTCTTAAACAGCAGATTGACCCTTTCATTATATTTAGTCCATGCCTTTTCATTTGTGTAGGACTGCTTGCGAGCTTCTTTGCAAGAACGAACCATCATATTAGACATGTTTGAAAGCTCATTCAAAACGTCCTTGATTAATTCAGAAAGCTTAGAAGGCTCAAGAGGACGACTATCACTGTCACTATCAGATAACATGGATGCCATTGAGTTTTTACCCTTTTTCCCTTTCATAGACTCGGGAACACCGTCTCCCTTGATGGTAGAAACCTTGTTTTCAACAGGTTCATTGCTTAGATCAACATTAAAATATTCAAAGATGCAAGTCAGAAATATTCCATAAGGTAAATTTGCCTTTTTATCACTGCGAATACAATCCCACATGTGTCGCATCATCAGATATGAAAAAGAAATTGATGCAGAAGTAAGAATAGCAAAGTTAAATGAACCCTAGGGCAGCGCTCACTGTATCTCTATTCAAAGTTAAATGAACCCTTTTGACACATGAGTGTAGAGCTCCATCATGATATATCATACTCGTATAAAACTCACGAACCAGATTCGGGTAAACAGGTTTGTAAATTTTAAAAAGTGGAGTCCATTTGAGATTGTCAAAGAGAGCAGTAAAATCAATACTCTTTTCACACAGATTTTTCAGATTTATAACAGGAAGCACAAAGATGACGGTTTACCAGAACCTGTGAGTGGAACTCAAACGCAACACAAGACATGAATCGCGCATGATCAAAGTGTGAGTGACTTTTACTAAACTTGTTTTTGAAGTCCAGAGAGTCTAGGTTGGAGGATTCCCTGGTGTTGTGGAGTACTGGCTTCTTTGATCTTTGGGACCGGCTGGATGGATGAGGTGTTGAACGCCGCGGTGGTGAAGGTTGTGGAGATGAAAGAAACTTTTATTCTTCTTCTTCAGGGACTTGTTCCTGTCCCTTGGTGTTTTTCTTAGATGAACCAGCCTCTTGCCTTGCTGACGCTCTTGGATGTATTATCTTACGTGCCATGGATGAGGTTGAAAGAGAGGATGGTGAAGATGATGAGTTGGGGTGGATATGAATGTGAGTATGAGTTTGAGGAGCAGAGGAAGATGGAGGATTTTTGACAGTGGAGGTTCGGCTACTTCTTCTTGAGGCTAACTTCTTTCTCATGATGAAAGAGGTTAAGTGGAGAGTGAGAAGATGAAGAGAATGCCGAAGAAGGTTGAAGGTGGGGAAAGGTTGAGATCACATTAAATGCTTAGTGGAGAGAATATCATTTAATGAAAAGAGCATTTAATGGAAATGTTTTCAATCAAGAAAATTTAAAATTAAAATAAGTAACTGAAAGATCTTTTCCTTGAAATGTGAGAGAGAATAAGTAACTGATGTGATAACCTTAAAAAAATATTTAAAATTTATTTTAATGAAAATATGATGGGAAAAAAATTCAAAACATGCTAGAATCATGGAATGGATCAAGAAAGTTGGTTGGGCTTGAGTTCAAAGGCACCAAGGTCCAGTCTCCCCCTGATTCACAACTTGTTTATCATATGCCCAGATTTGTCTCCCTGCTACCTATGAGACAAAAACCAACAGAAACATAAAAATCACAATTTTTCAACATAATTCAAATCCATAATTCCCAAACTGTTCCTTAAAGAACAAAACCTATCTTCACACAGAGGTTTAGTGAAGATGTCAGCGAGTTGCTCTTCGGATTTCACAAACTGAATATCAATAGTACCTTTTTGCACATGTTCCATAATAAAATGATATCTTATTTCAATGTGCTTAGTTCTAGAGTGCAGAATAGGATTTTTAGAAATGTTTATAGCAATCATATTGTCACAAAATAAAGGTATACTACTGATTTTCAATTTATAATCCTCTAATTGAGTTTTTAACCAAATTAATTGAGAATAACAAGCTGCGAAAGATATGTATTCAGCTTCAGCCGTGGATAGTGCAACAGTGGCTTGTTTCTTGCTTGACCACATGTTGAGTGAGCTTCCAAGGAATCAACACATTTCGGAAGTGCTTCTTTTATCCACTCGGTCACCCGCATAATCTGCATCACAAAACCTACTACACAAAACTCATTAGATTTAGGATACCATAAGCCAAAATCATATGTGCCCTTAATGTATCTGATGATTCTTTTTACGGCCGAAAGATGGGATTCTTTTATGTGAGATTGAAATCTAGAACACACACCCACACTTTGAATAATATCCGATCTAGAGGATGTAAGATACATAAGTGAGCCTATCATTCCTCTATACCGTGTTTCATCCACATCTTTGCCACTTTCATCCTTATCAAATTTAGTGTTTGGATGCATAGGTGTTCCCATTGGTTTGGAAGTTTCAAGGCCAAATTTATTGATTAATTCTTTTGCAAATTTACCTTGGTGAATAAAAATACCACTAGGAGTTTGTTTAATTTGAAGACCAAGAAAAAAGGTTAATTCACCCATCAAACTCACTAGTCATAAGTTTTCCAAACTCTTCACACAAGGTTTCATTGGCCGAACCAAACATAATATCATCCACATAAACTTGAACAAGTAAAATATCATCATTATATTCTTTGATAAATAAAGTAGTATTGATGGTACCCCTTTGAAAGTGATTTTTCAACAATAAGGCACTAAACCTTTCATACCAAGCTCTTGGAGCTTGCCTAAGGCCATAAAGAGCCTTTGAAAGTTTAAAAACATAATTTGAAAATTCTTTATTTTCAAAACCAGAGGGTTGTGCCACAAATACTTCTATATCTATATAGTCATTAAGGAAAGCACATTTAACATCTATTTGGAACATCCTAAAATTCTTGTGGGCAGCATAGGCAAGAGCAACCTAATTGCTTCCATTCTAGCTACCGGGGCAAATGACTCATCAAAATCAATTACTTCCCCTTGATCGTAACCTTGGGCTACTAATCTAGCCTTGTTACTAACAACACTACCATCCTCACCCAATTTATTTTTAAAAATTCACTTTGTACCGGTTACCTTTTTACCATTTGGATATGGTATAAGTGTCCAAACCTCATTTTTTTCAAATTAAGCTAGCTCTTCTTCCATGGCTTTAACCCATGAGGGGTCCTTTAAGAGCTTGATTCACATTGAGAGGCTTCAATTAGGACAAGAAAGCAATATTGCTTTGTTCGACTTGCTTTTTGCTTGAGGATCTTGTAGTTATGCCTTGGGATGGGTCACCAATGATGAAATCATGAGGGTAACCCTTCAGAGACTTCCATTCTTGTGGCCTTTGAGGTAAGGTTTTGCCTTGATGAGTTTCAAATATCAACTCTGTTCCAGCTTCTCTGGTCTGCTCAGGAGACAAAACCAAAATGTCTCCTTCCTTTTGATGAGATATTTCTGGACAGACAGGTTCGACAGTTTGGACAGACTTGGGAATATTTTGAATGGCTTTTTGGTTCATATCAGATTCACAACCTACATCATCTTCTAACACAACACTAGGAATATAATTAGAGTCACAAAAGGATACATGTATGGATTCCTCTATTGTTCTATGTTTCTTGAGATAAATCCTAAAAGTTTTGCTAGTGGTGGAGTATCCAACAAACATTCCTTCATAGGACTTTGGATCAAATTTTTCAAGGTTTTCTTTATTGTTAAGCACAAAACATTTACAACAAAAAACATGGAAATACTTAAGATTAGGTGGGGTTTCTTTCCATAGCTCATATGGAGTTTTCTTTAAACCTTTTCGAATGATGGTTCTATTCAAAATATAACAAGCTGTATTTACAGCTTCAACCCACAAATATTTTGGTACATCATTTTCACAAAGCATTGCCCTAGTCATTTCTTGAAGGCTTCTATTCCTTCTTTTAACTACCCCATTTTGTTAAGGAGTTCTAGGACATGAAAAGTTATTGGCAATACCAAAATCATCACAGAATTTTTCAAAATCTTGATTTTCAAACTCTTTTCCATAATCACTTCTCAAGTGGGCTATTTTCAAATTTTTTTCATTTTGAATCTTTTTGCAAAGAGTGGAAAAAGCATGAAAAGCATCATTCTTGTGAGCTAAGAAGAGAACCCAACCAAATCTAGAGTAATCATCCACCAGACCACCACCACCAAACATAGTGTTTACCTCCCAAACTTTGAGTTCTAGTTGGACCAAAAAGATCAATATGCAACATTTCTAATGGCCTCTTAGTGAAAATTCCATCTTTTGGTTTAAAAGAGGATTTTACTTGTTTGCCTAGTTGACAAGCATCACAAGTAATATTCTTATCAAATTTAATGTTAGGAATTCCTCTCACCAAGTTTTTCTTAACAAGCTTAGAAATTTGGTACATGCTTGCATGACCCAATTTCTTATGCCAAAGCCATTTTTCAAATTCAAGCGAAGTAAAGCATGTTACATTTTGATCTTTTAAATCCTCTAGAGCAATCTATACACATTATTACATCTCTTTGCTTCAAACAAAATTTCATCAGATTTTTCACAAATAAACAAACAAGCCAATTTTTTGAAAATAACCTCATAACCAAGATCACACAATTGGCTAATGCTAAGTAAATTGTGTTTCAATCCATCAACAAGTAAAACATCATTTATGAAAGAAGAAAAACTATTACCCGCTTTACCTATGGCCACTATTTTTCTTTTCCATTATCACCGAAAATGACAAAACCTCCATCATACTCATCAAGCTTGATGAAGAATGTTGCCTTTCCGGTCATATGCCTAGAGCACCCACTATCCATATACCACATGTTGTCTTTTCTCTTGGATGCTAGGCAAACCTACAAAACAAGCTTAAGTGACCTTAGGTATCCAAATCTTTTTAGATCGTTTGATGTCAAACCATCTTCTTTTTCCCAAGCCATTATAATCATAAACAATTTTATAAACCTTATCCCCAATCATCTTTTCTCTAATGAAACACTGAATAGGAAAATGTCCATTCCAATTGCATAATTTACAAAATTTATGAGTTGCTGTTTTTCTAAAGCTTGTTGGGTTTTGAAACCTTATGTCATTTGAAGATGATGCCACATTAGTAAAAGAAGGATTTTCAATAGATTTTGCAGATTTATGAAAATCCAAGCCAGCTTTATCATAAAGAGATTTTTGACTAGCCAAAAGTTGATTTAAGTTTTCAGAACTTTGAGCAAAGGTGGCTAAGTCTTCTTTAAGTCTTTTTACCTCTTTGAGCAGTGATGAGTGAATTTTTGATGGTATAGAATTTTACAAATAAAATCTCGTTGCAAGCATAGTTCTAAACCAACAAACAATTCCTTCATGCAAACATTTGGTTGTCACAAGTAACAACCCCTAATAAAACTAATAACCGAAGTATTTAAACCTCGGGTCGTCTCTCAAGGAATTACAGGAAAGTGTACTTACTATTGATTATGGGAAAGTATCTTTTTGGGTTTTTAAAATAAGGAACAAGGAATTATAAATTGCAAGAAGAATAAACTAATAATTAAGCAAGCTCTTATTAAGGAAAGAAAATTAGAAGTCCTATCATAATTATCGTTATCAATTGTGATGGTAATTGCCTTTTGCTTTCACTTAGTTAACCTCTAACAATGAAGGTAAGTCAAGTGAGCAAAATCAACTTAGGTTCACAAGTCCTAATCAAAGACTAGATTTAGTGAAGCCTAAGCCAACTAGCAAGTCTCAATTACCAATCAACAAAAGACTTTTGATAACTCAAGAGTCTCTAAATAATCAATCCAAGTTAAGAACATAAAAATCTAAATTAAAATCCTCCCAAGCATTTTATCAAACACTTGGAAGGCACAAAATAAAAAGAAAAATAATAAGAAATGATAAAATCTAAGATACCTAATTGCAAGACAACAATAACAAATGAAGAGAGAAATAATAACATGAAATACCTCAAATTGCATTAATGAGAAATTAAATCTAACATGAAGAATTCATAAACCAATTAGCAAAATAAGGAAATCATAAAGGGAAATAGATAACTAAAGTACTAGAATAATATAACGTAGAAGAGAAACTAAATTAAAGTAACAAGAAAATCTAGAATTGAGAAGAACTAAACCTAAAAACCTAAAATCTAGAGTGAGGAAAGAGTATCTCTCTCTCTACAAAACTACATCTAAAACCTAAATTGTGAATAATGAGAAGTGTATGAATAATGAATTGTTGATTCCCCCACTCTACAGCCTCTAATATGTGTTTTTCGGGCTTGAAACTGGGCCAAAAATAGGCTAGAAATCACCCTCAGCGCTTTCTGCAATATGCAGCACATGACGCTTTATCACGCGTACGTGTCGTCTATGCGTACGCTTCGTTTGGCGAAAATCCTTGTCACGCGTACGCATCGCTTACGCGTACGCGTCATTGTCAGCTTCTGAATTCCTTGTTTTCTGGTGTTCCTTCCACTTTTGCATGCTTCCTCTCTATCCTATAAGCCATTCTTGCCCTATAAATCCTGAAAACACTCAGCAAACATATCACGACATCGAATAGTAATAAGAAAGGATTAAAATTAGCTAAATTAAGACTAAAGAAGCATGTTTTCAATCATAGAACAAAATCAGGAAAAAAATGTAAAACATGCAATTTACATGAATAAGTGAGAGAATAATGGGTAAAATCTACTGAAATAAGCATAAGATAAACCGTAAAATAGCGGTTTATCAAGCAGCTTCTCATTTTCTTCAAAACAGTTAAGATATGCAACCACAGAATGCTGTTTTTTCACAACCTTTTATTTTAGCTTTCAACCGCTTGTTTTCTTCAACAAGATCAATAGCAATTTCAGCCTCTCTCAACTTTTCTTTAAGAAAACCATTTTTCGCTTTCAGTATTTCAATTTGAGACTCAAGATCTTGGTTTTCACTTAGAAAACATTTAATCTTTTCAGAAAGATGATCAATCATAAGAGGAAGGTCTTCAGTGTCAGGATTAAGAAATACTACCTGCTCTATGTGATCGACCATGAGACAGGTTTGAGACTTGGTTATTGATTCTTCATCTTCATCAGAGTTATTTTCAAGGTCTTCCCAAGGTGCCATGAGACCTTTCTTCTTTCCCTTTTTCGGCTTGTCCTCCTTCTTTAGTTTTGGACAATTGACAAACCCCAATTTGATGGTTTATCTTGTATTGAATTTAGGGGATTTTATCACCTTTTACCCACATTTATTCAATGAAATAGCATGGTTTTGTATATTCTCCTTTAATTGTGCTTAAGAGTGAAAACATGCTTTTTAAGTCTTAAAATAGATAAATATAATTTACCTTGATTCCATTAGATGCCTTGATATGTTTGTTAAGTGATTTCAGATTTAGGAGGCAAAGATTGGATTAAAGGAATGAAGAAAAAGCATGTAAAGTTGGAGAACTCATGAAGAAATGAAAGAACCGGAAAGTTGTCAAGCCGACCTCTTTGCACTTAAACGACCATAACTTGAGCTACAGAGGTTCAAATGATGCGGTTCCAGTTGGGTTGGAAAGCTAACATCCAGAGCTTCGAAATGATATAAATTTTGCCATATGTTGCTTCGCGTTCAGGGGCGCGCACGCGCACTTTGTGCGCGCACGCTGATTCTGTCTGTGGCCCACTTTAATGAAATCGTCCCCAGCGGTTTTAGGAGCCTTGTGGGCCCAATCCAACTCATTTCTGATGCTATTTAAGTCAAGTATTGAAGGGGAATCAACATACTTTTAGATACTTTTGATCATTAGCTTAGTTTTAGGAGTTAGAGTTAGTTTTAGAGAGAGAAGCTCTCACTTCTCTCTAGGATTAGGAATTAGGGTTAGATTAGGATCTCATAGTTCTAGGTTTAATTCAAGTCTCCTTCTACTTCTACCTTCAAGTGGTGATTGCTACACTTTGGTTCTTCTTTCTATCCCTATCCTCTTGTTGTAATTTCTCTTATTTTGTTTCTAGGTTTTGTAATTGAGATATTCTTGTTCTTTTGTTTTCTTCTAATAATGCAATTTGAGATAATTCATGTGATTATGATGTTGTTGATTGTTGTTTTGTTAATTCTTTGTAATTATTGGTTGTTGATTCCTTTTATTCTTACAAATAAAAATGCTTTCTTTCATTACCCTCCAAGTGTTTGATGAAATGCTTGAGAGGATGTTAGAGTAGGATTTTATGTTCTTGGCTTGAGAAGGTAACTTAGGATTTCTTGAGTCACTAGTGTCCAATTGATTGCTAGTTGATAGCCATTAACTCTAGCCTTCATTAATCCAATTAGTGGAAAGCTAGGACTTATGGACTAGGATTGATATAACTCACTTGACTTTCCTTTGTTAATTGATTTAAGGATGACTAAGTGGGATTAATCCTTGCAACTACCATACTTGTGGCTAGTGATAATGATGAAGACCCTTGACAACCAAATCTTGCCAAGACCATTTTGTTAATAAAGTTTTCTTACCATTTACTATTCATGTTTCTCATCTAAAACCCCAAATATAACTCACAACCAATAACAAAACACTTTATTGTAAATCCTAGGGAGAACGACCCGAGGTTTAAATACTTCGGTTTATAGATTTTAGGGGTTTGTACTTGTGACAAAAAACTTTTTGTATGAAAGGATTAGTGATTGGTTTAGAAACTATACTTTACAACGAGATTTTATTAGTGAAATTCTAAACCGTCAAAAATCCAATCGTCAAAAATGGCGCCGTTGCCAGGGATTTGCAATGGTATTATGTTATTGGTTATTGTACATATGTGAATATTGTGAATATGTTTGTCTTTTGCTTGTTTGTTAGTTTTTGTTAGGTTTAGGACTTCGTTGCTTATCTTTGTTAATTTTTGTTTTCTTTGCTATTATGAATTCTCATCCTCACTTTGGCTATGAGTTTGGCGCAAATTATATTGTAAGAAATGGGAACTACAATGGTAATATGCATCAAGGATTTGGGCACAACCAAAGATGGGAAGAGCCTCAAGGGATTGATCAACCTTCTTGGCAACAACCTCCAACTCCTTATGGGTATAACTCTTATCCTAATGCATATCAATCTAATGGATGTGGTAACCCTTATTGTGATTGTCAACAACCACTACCACATGCCTATGTACTACCCACTCAACATGATTTTGAACCACCTTGCTCACAAGCCCCATATCACCAAAACCCTCCATATGACCCCAATCCTTATCCACCATACCCACCACCTTATGAGCCATATGAACCATACATGGAACCACCACCATTCCAACACAATTACTCTCAAGAACCACCTTCCTACTATGAACCCTCTCTCCAAAATAATGAACCCTCTTATCCACCCCAAGTCCCAATAGATGACTCTCTCACATTGCTACTTCAAGGACAAGCGGATATGCAAAGGAACACCCTAGAGTTTGTGACTAACTTGACCAAGGTAATGTCTACCTTAGCCTACAAATTTTTGAACACTCAAGGTGCTTCCGTGGCCACATGTGAAGAATCCATTGAAGATCATAGCATGAAGGAGAGATTGGAAAACCCGGTGGAAAATGAGGGAGGCTATTTTGTATTAGAGCAATTGGAGGAGCCTATGGTTATTGAAGAAAAGGAAGAAGTGGTTGAAGATTTAGGAGACGTTGAGAGTCCATGGGAATGTAGCATCATGGAAAACTCTTCCAAGAAGCTTGACATTGATGTTGAGGAGGGTGCGCAACCTCCAAAGCACATCATGGTTGAAGACTTTGAAGAGGTTGATCAAGAGATGGATTCAATTATTGATGAGTTCCTATCCACAATTGAATCCTCTCCCATTGAGCTTGACATACAGGGTAAGGAAGAAGATACCTTACCTCCCATACCCTTGGTAAGCCACGAAGAAAATATTAAATTGGAAGGAAGCTACCAAGAGGAAGAGGTTGAGGTTGATATAAGTTGTCAAGAGGTGGAAGTTACAAGGGAAGAGCACAAGAGCGTAGACATCGCAATAGCTAAGTGTGGGGAGGTCCCCCTTCCCAAGCCACCATCACCTAACATAACATTCAAGTGGGTAAAATTTCTATCCCTAAGCTTCACTTTCTCACTTGAATATGGGTTGATTGGAAATGATGGTCAACTTAGAGCTCTTTGTGGAGTTAAGAGTAAGAGGGAGTGGTGTAATGGTTGGAAAGAGAATGTTAGGCTCATTAAGGTTAAACCCTCAAGGCATAAATACTATGGTTGGAGGAATGCTAAATTGTATGGGTCTAGAAGGAGAATTTGGTGCATAAAGGAGAATTCTATATGCCTACCACCCAAGTTGAATCATGATGATCAACTAGAAGATGGGTGTGAAAATAAGATATGGGATCCCGGATCACAACATGAAGACCAATTTTGGGAGCTCATATCTTGGGTAGAACTTTGCCCAAGTTTGGTGAAGATGGTTGGAAATTCTGTCAACCAATTGAGAAGCAAAGATCCTTGGAGATTCAAGGATGAGTACAAACATAAGCCACCATGACAATAAGCTCCTCAAATGTCCAACTTAAGGACTTAAACTAAAAGTGCTAGGTGGGAGACACCCTACCATGGTAAACTCGTTCCATCCTCTTTTAGTTTTGTTTAATAAGTGATTTTGAGTTGCCATTGTAGGTAGATTTTCATTTCATATTGATTTGTTTGTAAAGATTGGTTGTTAGTATATTGTATTCATTAGTAGTAGATGAATAAATTCTAAAATCAAATTACATTTTTGTGAATTGTTTGATATTTGATTGAATAAAGAAGAGTTTTAGACATTATAGGGAACTCTTGGGCATTTTTTCTGCTTTTTGGGCAAAAAAAAAAAACGGCCATGGGCGCGCAAGCACGCTGTGCGCGCGCGCGCACATTGCACTTCTGCAACTTCTGGTACAAAAACCAGAGAGTTGTGCGCGCGTTGTGCCAGCATTGTGCTGGGAGCACAAGCTCATCCACACGTAAGCGCGCTGTGCGCGCGCGCGCGGATCGTCCCTGCTGCATCCATGCGTGAGCGCGCTGTGCGCGCGCGCGCGGATTGTCCCAACCTCATCCACGTATAAGCGCGCTGTGCGCGCGCGCGCGGATTTGCTCCCTGCTTTTCCCCTTCCTCTTTTCTCCTTCTTTCCTCTTCTCTTCTTCTTTCTTTCTCATTTTTTTCTTCTTCCTCTCTTGAAAGATTTTTTTTCTTTTCTCTTTTAATATAAAAAAAAAAAGAAAAATTTTTTTTTTAATAATAAAAAAATATATAATAAATAAATAATTAAATAAAATACTAAAAAAAAAATTTAAAAATATACAAAAAAAATTTTTCTCTTCTTCCATTTTCTTTTGTCTATTACATTTGCATATTTTTATTCTTTGCATTTTAATTTTGTTTCTATAATTTGTTCTCATTTTATTTTCTAAATTTCTCATTTTAATAATGGTGTTGAATTCTCTCACTCAATTGTTGAGAATTTCTTGCATTTGTTTTGGTGCTTCATGACTTGTTACATTAATTGTAATATTTGTCAACACACAAGATTAGTGCTTTAGTCCTTCCTAATTCATTACCCTTTTTTTTTCTTGTACCGCTTCATCATTGAGTTAGGATAGAATCAAATGCTTTTCATTCGTATCACTAATCTTGTTTGTATCAATTCTTATTTGATCTTGATGCTCAATATACTCTCCATGCTTTAACTTTACTCTTGCATCAAGTATTAGTTAATATGCCATTGGCTTATATTGTTTTCTCTTTTACATGCTTACCTACCATGTAGTGTGAGAATCATACTCTTATTTGGCATTAGCCCCCGCCTATGCTCTAATTGCCTTGATATCCTTGTTATAGGCTTAATTTTCTTTCCTTTTCTTTCCTTTTAGGTTGGCCACCAGCAAAGGGAAAAAGGAAGAGTTTCTAAATGGGGCAACAAACAAGTCATCCGCACAACCTTTTGAAGGAGCTCATCAATTGTAGCAACCCGTCCACCTTGCTCTTCTTCGCATGCACCGAGGACGGTGCAATCTTCAAGTGTGGGGAGGTCGTTCGACCGATCTCCATGGGTAACAATTTCCTTTTTCAACACCAATGTTAGCTAGCTATTGCATTGCATGATAGGTTGCATGTTAAGTTAGAATTTATACATATTTTACCACTTCTCTCCTATTAGGACTACTTGGTTAGGGTGATGATTTCTTTTCCAAGAAACTGTTTTAGGGCACCCTACCAATTTGAAAAAGAAAAATTTTTGTTGAACTCGCTTGAAAGAATGTATTTTGGAACATGGTTTTGAGCTAAGAACACAAGCAAGTGAGATTTGAGCCTAATGATGTGGTTACATCTTATAACCACTTATTTTTCCTTCTTGTGTACATTATTCTCTTCCTATGATTGTAATCTTCGATTTGTTTGATTCTTTATGTCCATTATTTTGTGTATTCATGCATTTATATGATTGAGGCCATCATTTCATTAGCTCACTTACCCAAATGGCCTTACCTTTTATCTTCCTTGTTAGCCAAATTTGAGCCTATGCTTAACCCACTTTGTTCTTAATTTAGCACATTACAAGCCTTAAAGCGGAAAACAATGAATGTCCTTTATTTGGATCTTTGATTGGCTTAGGCTAGTGAGTGTGAGTATCATCCAAGAGTGGGAAGACTTTGGGACATTGGTTGGGATAAAAGGGTGTTTGTGTTTTGTATTTTTATATTGGGGAATTGGGTACATGCTCATGTATTGATTAAATGTATAGACCTCATGCATTGATGTTCTTGTATATAGTTTGAAAAAAAAAAGAAATAAAAGTTAAAAAGAAAAAAAAAGAAAAAGAAAAGAAAAGAAAATGTATATAGAAAAAAAGAAAGAAAAAGAAAAGCAATAAAGGGGACAAAATGCATGAGTATGTGAAAAAGTGAGGAATGGGTAGTTAGGTTAGTACTTAATTGTATAGGTCATTATATAGGTTAGGTGGGAAAGTTTAAGTTAATCAAAGATTCAAATCCTAAGTCCACTAGCCATATATGATCCTACCTTGACCCTAGCCCCATTACAACCTAAGGAAAAGACCTCATGATAATTGTATGCGTGCATTGAATAATTGTTGATTGTTAGATGAAAAACAAATCTTGGAAAGCATGATTAGGGGAGAATTGAGAGAATCAACCCCAAACACCAAGTGACTTGAGTGCAAACACTCCCGGTGAGGGTTCGATGCTCAATTCCTTGATTCCCGGCTTTCATGAGCGTTCTTCTCGCAAGTCTATTTGAACTTCATTTCCACACTTGAATTGGTAGGATTCATGAATCGTCATATGACCTTAGCCCTACCCGTTTATACATGCACTTGGAGGATTGATTTATTTTTAACCAAGTAGGTAAAACCATTTTGCATTTAGTTGCATATAGTTTAGGTTGCATATAGCTCATTTACATAGAATAAATGTTGATGCCCTTTGCTTTCTCTTGGCTTAAGCATGAGGACATGCTTGGTTTAAGTGTGGGGAGGTTGACAAACCCCAATTTGACGGTTTATCTTGTATTGAATTTAGGGGATTTTATCACTTTTTACCCACATTTATTCAATGAAATAGCATGGTTTTGTATATTCTCCTTTAATTGTGCTTAAGAGTGAAAACATGCTTTTTAGGTCTTAAAATAGATAAATATAATTTACCTTGATTCCATTAGATGCCTTGATATGTTTGTTAAGTGATTTCAGATTTAGGAGGCAAAGATTGGATTAAAGGAATGAAGAAAAAGCATGTAAAGTTGGAGAACTCATGAAGAAATGAAAGAACCGAAAAGCTGTCAAGCCGACCTCTTTGCACTTAAACGACCATAACTTGAGCTACAGAGGTCCAAATGATGCGGTTCCAGTTGGGTTGGAAAGCTAACATCCAGGGCTTCGAAATGATAAAAATTTTGCCATATGTTGCTTCACGTTCAGGGGCGCGCACGCGCACTTTGCGCGCGCGCGCTGATTCTGTCCGTGGCCCACTTTAATGAAATCGTCCCCAGCGGTTTTAGGAGCCTTGTGGGCCCAATCCAACTCATTTCTGATGCTATTTAAGTCAAGTATTGAAGGGGAATCAACATACTTTTAGATACTTTTGATCATTAGCTTAGTTTTAGGAGTTAGAGTTAGTTTTAGAGAGAGAAGCTCTCACTTCTCTCTAGGATTAGGAATTAGGGTTAGATTAGGATCTCATAGTTCTAGGTTTAATTCAAGTCTCCTTCTACTTATACCTTCAAGTGGTGATTGCTACACTTTGGTTCTTCTTTCTATCCCTATCCTCTTGTTGTAATTTCTCTTATTTTTTTAGGTTTTGTAATTGAGATATTCTTGTTCTTTTGTTTTCTTCTAATAATGCAATTTGAGATAATTCATGTGATTGTGATGTTGTTGATTGTTGTTTTGTTAATTCTTTGTAATTGTTGGTTGTTGATTCCTTTTATTCTTACAAATAAAAATGCTTTCTTTCATTACCCTCCAAGTGTTTGATGAAATGCTTGAGAGGATGTTAGAGTAGGATTTTATGTTCTTGGCTTGAGAAGGTAACTTAGGATTTCTTGAGTCACTAGTGTCCAATTGATTGCTAGTTGATAGCCATTAACTCTAGCCTTCATTAATCCAATTAGTGGAAAGCTAGGACTTATGGACTAGGATTGATATAACTCACTTGACTTTCCTTTGTTAATTGATTTAAGGATGACTAAGTAGGATTAATCCTTGCAACTACCATACTTGTGGCTAGTGATAATGATGAAGACCCTTGACAACCAAATCTTGCCAAGACCATTTTGTTAATAAAGTTTTCTTACCATTTACTATTCATGTTTCTCATCTAAAACCCCAAATATAACTCACAACCAATAACAAAACACTTTATTGTAAATTCTAGGGAGAACGACCCGAGGTTTAAATACTTCGGTTTATAGATTTTAGGGGTTTGTACTTGTGACAAACAACTTTTTGTATGAAAGGATTAGTGATTGGTTTAGAAACTATACTTTACAACGAGATTTTATTAGTGAAATTCTAAACCGTCAAAAATCCAATCGTCAACAATCAGACTTGAAGTGCACAGTTTCTTTACAGTTGTAATAGATTACTTTGCTGAGATCCTTCTTCGTCTTCCTTGAGCTGCCTCCTTTGTTTCGCTCCTTCAGCTTCACCATTTTCCTGAATTTTTTAGCAAACAAAACAAATTCATTTTTAGATAAGTTATCACTAAATTAATCATCCAGAGGTTCAGTAACAGATTTGAGGGCAATTCCTTTTTTTTGTATCTTTTTCAAATAAGTGATTTCAAAAGCAAACAAATTTCCTCTCAAATCATCATATGTCATAGTGTCAATGTTACTACTTTCAGCTATCACTATTGCTTTGGTTTCCCACTCTTTTGTGAGACATCTCAATATTCTCCTTACAAGCACAGATTCAAGATATGTGATCCCTATAGCATCCAAGCTAGTGATGATGACGTTGAATCTTTCAAACAGTTCATCTATCGTTTCTCCTTCCTTCATTGAGAACATTTTATATTCTTTGTTCAGCATGTCTATTCTGGTCTTCTTCACTAGAGTTGTGTCTTCATGAGTGATTTGAAGTTTGTCCCAGATTTTCTTTGCTGTTGTGCATCTTGATACCTGTCAGTATTCCTCAAAGCTGACCGCATAGTTGAGCAAGTTGACAGCTTTGGCGTTGAGCTCTACTTTCTTCCTTTCTTCCTCATTCCAATTGGCTTCACCTTTAAGAGTAACCACACCAGCAGCTCTTGTAATGGTTGGAAATTGTGGACCTTTCAAGATAATCTTCCAAAGTCTGTAGTCTACATATTGAACAAATATCTTCATTCTTTCTTTCCAGTAACTGTAGTTCTTTCCATTGAAGAATGGGGGTCTATTGCTTGACTGCCCTTTTGTCAGAGTATAGGCAACCAGATTTGAGCCATTGTTAGCCGCCATCAGGATCTTTTCTCCAAGCTGCAAAGCTTGATCTCTTTGAGACCAAGCTCTGATACCAATTGATGGTAATCAGTGGCTAAGAGAAGGGGGGTTGAATCTTAGCCCCTTTTTGCTGAGTATCACTTTCTACCTTTTAAGATTGTTTCAGGAGATATTTCTACTTTTTGTCTCATAACTAGTCAAGAGGCATTTTATTTTTGTCTCGTAATCGGTTAGGAGATATTTTTCAATTTTATTTCCTACGCAACAGAAACAGAAATGAAATAGAAGAGAAAGAGAGAATCACACCAAGAAGTATCCTGGTTCAGCTGCTAAGTGCAATGTAGCCTATGTCCAGTTTCCATCACAACAGTGATGGAATTTCACTATAATCAACTGATTACATAAGCAATTCTCACTAGGAACTACCCTTCCTATCCGGGACAAGTCCAGAATCTATCCCCAAAACTGAACTTGACTTGGTCACCTACCAAGCTTTTAACTGCAAAGTGCTAACCCAACTTGTAAGGGAATCCTCACAGGATAATAAACACAGATGTACAAAAGAACTCCTAGACATCTATGGCTTTTTTCTTTAATTTTGTACACTCTGCCTTTTTTCTCTCACTAGCTTTTTCTTACAAACCTCACTCTGTTTGCCTTTTTCACCATGAGACTCAGACAGACAAAACTAAAGAAAATACAAAATAAAACCCATTGAAGGAAAAGAACTTCTGTTAGCTTGGGTAGCTATGAGAACTCTGTGCTTACTCTTCTTATCTCAAGCCTTGGCCGTTCACCCTTATTATAGAAGGTGAAACTTCTAAGGTTGAAAACGGTTCAACCAAGCCACCTTCTTCTTCTTCAATACAAAGGCCGGTTCGGATAGAGAGAAGAGAGAGGGAGAACCGAAAGCAAATCAACATGCATGTATCTCTCTCTCATCCCTTCTCATCAAGCTTCATCAATCTGAGCCTTCCATCTTGACTTTGTCCCCAAGAAAGAATTATGACCCTTGATGAACTCTTGATCCTTGACAGCTCCATCTGTTCCATTTTTGCTTCTTCCTCTATGTAGCTACAGTAGCTACCTTCTGTGATGGATGAACAAAAGTGGAAACGAGCTTCACCTTAGGGATCTTCTTCTCTGACCGAAACGGATTGCTTCTACTTTAGGCATGGAGATCTTGAGACTTCTTCTCCACATCTTGCCTTTAGTGAAAAAGATCTCAACCACGCCATGCCTTAGATCTTCTTTTCTCAAAGGCCATCACCCTAGCCTTTTGCTTCTTCCTAGCTCCTCTGATGATTTTTCTGATAACTTTCACCTTCTTCTTTCCTGTTGACATGACCGAAGAAGAGAGAGAGGAGAGAGAAAAGAGAAAAAGTTTTTGGATGCAATGAATGAAATTAAAATGAGTTAAATTCCACTTCCATTCCCTTATGCATAGTAACGTGTGGAGACTTAATTGCCATCAAATCAATTTTGAATTTTCTCTTTCCTATTACCAATGCATGCAATTAAACCACGTTAATTAAATTTTGAATTCCATAACCCATGAAAAAAGGTAACCGTGGAAAGCATGCGTCATTTCCTTTTTCTTTTCTTCAATTTCGGACCAACTAATTTGTTGGATCAAAAGGAAATAGTTTTTGGCTTCACATTAGTTCCCTGGCCCAATTAACATTTGTGATGCAAAAGATAATTCAGCCTCAATACTTGAAATATTTTTGTACAATAGCTAAGTAAGTTCTCATCATATTGAGCTTGTAACTTTTGGCCTATTAACAAAATCTGCACACTAACAAAATTATTAAACAAACAATTGGAAGCATAAATTAATAATTTTGTAATTAACAATTTTTAACAATGTTTAATCATCACATTAATTTGAAGTTTTTCAAACTCATCATATAACGTAAAAATTTTGTATTCTATAAAAAATTATATAATCTCCAATGTGTTCATTATATGAAATAAATAAGTTAAACTTATTATCAAAATTTAAACACAACTAAGAATGTTATTAGACGTGTAAAACTTTTAATAAATACTATTGTTGATTTATTTGAACCCAATTATTAATTATTTTATTATTTGTTTACAATAATTTTACATAGTTGATTAAAATAATTGTCATATAAAAAATAATACTTATTATTTGCAGTTTTTTAACTTAACCTTTTTATACGGAGAGCAAATAAAAGTAGAAATAGAAATAACTTAAAACCCGAAGAAAGAAAAAAATTTCATATTAAAAAATTTAAAAATAACATATTAAGGAAGAATAATCATAATATATAAATTAAGACAACAATTTAAATTTAAATTAATTTAAAATTAATTTAATTAAATACCAATATTAGAACTAAATTACTTAAATAATATATAAGTTATCCTAGTCCTTAGACACATATAAATTAGAGTCATTCTCGTAATGACAACTAACTGAAACTACATCATAAGTTCGAACATTTAGAATTCATGCAAATTCAGACATTCATTTGTTAAATAAGCTTCATCATCTGCTATTCATGCAATGCGGCAAGATATAGAATTGCTACACCAAGAAACTAAACTGACCTTTATTTTCCCTCAATGGCATTGCATTGATCAAAAGAAGGCCGGTAATTTCTGAAAAAATCACAATATGTTATAAAATTATTTTAATTACGAAAAATTTAAAATAAAAAAATTTGAATATATTACTGATGGTTTCAGTGGCTAAGAGAAGGGGGGGTTGAATCTTAGCCCCCTTTTTGCTTGCTGACACTTGCTTGGACTTAGAGGAAGTTTTTCTGTTTTATCTCGTCCCAAGTCACGAGACATTTTCATTTTGTCTCGTCACTTGGCATGAGACATTTTGACTTTGCATTAGAACAGTAAAAACAGAAGTGAAGTAGGAGAGAGAGAAGATTACACCCAGATATATCCTGGTTCAGCTGCTAAGTGCAGTGCAGCCTACATCCAATCTCCATCACAACAATGATGGAATTTCACTATAATCATCCAGATTACAACTTGTAAAGTGCTAACCCAACTTACAAGGGGATTCCCACAGAATCATGAAACACAACACAGATGTACAAAGGAACTCTAAGACATCTATGGCTTTTTCTTTTAATTTTGCACTCTCTGCCTTTTTCCGCTCTATGGCTTTTTCATACAAACCTCACTGTTTGCCTTTTTCCATGAGACTCAAGACATGACAAAATTAAACAGAAAAATACAAAATAGAATACTTTGAAGGAGAAGAACATATGTTAACTCAGGTAGCTCTGAGAACCCTATGCCTTGCACTCTCACACTGTCTCCTTGCTCCAAACAGTGGCTGTTCTCTCTTTTTAAAGAAGAGGGAAGCCTCCACACTTGAAACACAAACCCGAGCTCAGCTTCTTTTCCTTCAACAAAAACCGGTTCGGCCATACAGAGAGAAGAGGTAACTCATGCAAAAACCAACATGCAAATACCTCTAGTCCTTCCTTGGTCACCACTCTTCATCAATCCGAGCGCTCCATCCTTGGCTTCCTCTCCAAGATGGATTTCTGGCCCTTGATGCTTCATGATGATGATGACTTCATCTGCTTCAATTTCTGCCTTCAACCATCACTTCGCCACTCTAGCTACTCCCTGTGGTGGTTGAGCATAATCAAAGACAAGCCATGCCTCCAAGGATCTTCCCTACTGGCCGAATCTTCTTCCTTCTTTTTGTGTATGAAGGATCCGAGATTACCTCACCAAATCTTACCATATTTGGTGATTCTCTCAGCCACAACATACTTTTTGTTTTCTTGCCATCATTGTGATGGACTTGTAGCTTGTCATTCCCTTGCTTCGGTAGCTCCATTTTGCTTTCATGGAAGCCATTGTTTCCTGTGTAATGACCGAAAAGAGAAGGAAAGAGATGAGAGAGAAGAGAGAGGATGAAGAAAAGCAATAAATTGTGTTTGAGTAAATTAATTAAAATGGGTTGCTTTTACTTCCCTTTGATTGAGTAGCGTGTAGCATTGATGATCACCATCATGTCAATCACACTTTCTCTCTCATAGTTCCCATGCATTTATTAACTCCACTTCAAGGAGATTTGAATTCCATCACATGGTATGAGTGGAGTCCGTTGGGAGTGTGCAGCATAATTAAAGAAATGAATTTTATTTGTTAAAAGGATAAAGCAATATTGTGTGCCACATCTCCTTTTGATTTCGGTCCAAGCAAGTTGGTCATTTACCAACAATAAATTTGGGCTTGCACATTTAAATTTGGCCAAACATTATAATGATCAATTCAGCCATACATCATTGAATATTTTTGAATCAATGCTGAATTGATTTGACCAATTGGGCTTAAGTAACAATTTCTAGCCCAAATATGATTTCAGCCAACATTATCACAAAGTCTTAATACCAAAGCTGAATATTTTTGATACAATTGAGCTTGATATATTTTTCTTTTCTTTTCGGCCCAGTAACAATCCTGCATCACAAAATTATTAATTAACGTATGTTAAATAAAATCAAATTAATAATTTTGTAATTAATTATTTCAATAATATTTGTTCATCATCAAAAATTAAATTAGAGTTTTCCAAAATCATCAATCTCCCCCTTGATGACAAACATTATTAAAATTGAAATGGAAAGAAATTTAAAGATTGAGTAAAGAATACTCCCTTTGTATTTGAATTTCTCCCCCTTTCTAAATGTCACATGACTCCCCCTTAATGTATGCTATTTTACCAAGGGAAGCACTAACCTGTAACATTTTAATCAAGCCTCAAATAACAATGTTATTTAGCATATTTATTCATGATGTTAAATGCTTGATTTATGAGCAGATTTGAATGATAATCAAAACTCATTTGTTATCAGTAATCTGATTTTCTGCTCATATATCAAAAATATCCAAACATTTTCCTGTTTAATATATCAGAGCAAAACAACATGATGGAAAATATTTGTAGAGCAAAATAAGGCCGTTTTTGATGCTTTATACAATTTAAAGGAACTGCCAAAAATAAATTTTCAATCCAACAAGTTTATCAATGATGAATCAACAGCCAGGCATCAAAATAAATTAAACATCATTATAAACCAAATGCCAAATAAACTAATCATGATGAACCAAAATCCAAATGCAGTTCAATCAGCAGTGATCATAGTAAAATAAATGCAATAACAACATGCATTTTTTGAACAAGGGTGATCATGAATTTTCAATTTTGAAAATTTCATCCCTGTTCTCATCCCCTGTTTTCATGATTTCAATTTTCAGCACCATTTCTCCCCCTTTTGGCATCAAGGGACACTGCAAAATTTGTTTTTCAGAATATTTGTTTTTCACCAAAACACAATGGTCCAGTAAGCACACATGCATTTGAGCAAATGACAATCAAAGTTCAACTCGAAATTAATCCACTAACACAAAGTGCTCAAAACAGAGCTAGATCAGAGCATAAAATAGAGCAAAACAGGTCTGCAAAACAGTGCAACATAACAATTTCAATTCAGCCTCCTTCTTTTTTTTTTCTTTTTTTTTCAAGGAGCGACCCTGCAAAAAAATGAGGAAAAATAATGCAGTCCATACTAATTCAAGACAAGTGAAAATAGTTCCTAAGGTATGAGAAAAGGATAAAGATTTGATTTGACAACTTCCAAAAAAATGAGGAACGGGTCAGAGTGATATCAAAGAGATTTGGTGGGACCCAAAATAATTAACTTCAGTTCAGTCTCCCCCTGTATCATGGCCCGTTCAACACATCCTGAAATTTGTCTCCTGCTTTCCTACGAGACAAAACCAAACAGAATCAAAAAGTTCACAGATTTTCAACAGAACTTAATTCTATCATTCCCAAATTGTTTCTTAAGGTGCAGAATCTGTCTTCACATAAGGGCTTAGTGAAAATATCCGCAAGTTGATCTTCGGATTTTACAAATTGAATATCAATAGTTCCCTTTTGCACATGTTCTCTAATGAAATGATATTTAATTTCAATGTGCTTTGTTCTTGAGTGCAAAACAGGATTTTTTGAAATATTTATTGCACTCATGTTATCACAAAATAAGAGTATACTATTGATCTTTAATTTGTAATCTTCCAATTGAGTTTTTAACCAAATTAATTGCAAACAACAAGCAGATGCGGATATATATTCAGCTTCAGCTGTGGATAGAGCCACTGTGGCTTGTTTCTTGCTTGACCACATGTTGAGTGAACTTCCAAGGAAGCAACACATGCCGGAGGTGCTCCTTCTATCCACCCTATCTCCCGCATAATCTGCATCACAAAACCCTACTGCACAAAAATCATTAGATTTTGGATACCACAAGCCATAATCACATGTTCCCTTAATGTACCTAATGATGCATTTAACAGCCGTTAAATGGGATTCTTTTGGGTGAGATTGAAATCTTGAACATACACCCACACTTTGAACAATATCCGGTCTAGAGGATGTAAGATACATTAGTGAACCAATCATTCCTCTATATCGTGTCTCATCCACATCTAGGCCATCATCATCCTTTTCAAGTTTAGTATTAGGATGCATTGGTGTTCCCATTGATTTGGAATTTTCTAAGCCAAATTTCTTTATCAATTCTTTTGCATACTTGCCTTGGTGAATAAAAGTACCACTAGGAGTTTGTTTAATTTGGAGGCCAAGAAAGAAAGTTAGCTCGCCCATTAAACTCATTTCAAACTCACTAGTCATGAGTTTTCCAAACTCTTCACACAAGGTTTCATTGGCCGATCCAAAAACAATATCATCCACATAAACTTGAACAAGAAGGATATCATCATTAGAAACTTTAATGAACAAAGTAGTGTCGGTGGTTCCCCTTTGAAAATGATTTTCTAATAAGAAGGCACTAAGCCTTTCATACCAAGCTCTAGGAGCTTGTCTAAGGCCATAAAGAGCCTTTGAAAGTTTAAAAACATGATTAGGAAAATCTTTATGTTCAAAACCAGGGGGTTGAGCCACATACACTTCTTTATCAATAAAGCCATTAAGGAAAGCACATTTAACATCCATTTGAAACATTTTAAAACCCTTATGGGCAGCATATGCAAGAAGCAACCTAATTGCTTCCATTCTAGCTACCGGAGCAAAAGACTCATCAAAATCTATTCCCTCTTCTTGATCGTAATCTTGGACCACTAATCTAGCCTTGTTACGAACAACTTGTCCATCCTCACCAAGTTTATTTTTAAAAACTCACTTAGTACCCGTTACCTTCTTACCATCCGGATGAGGTACTAAATTCCAAACCTTATTCTTGTCAAATTGAGCAAGCTCCTCTTGCATGGCCTTGACCCATGATGGGTCTTCAAGAGCTTGTTTGACATTGTTGGGCTCCATTTGTGACAAGAGAGCAAAGTTGCTAGGTTCGGTTTGCCTTTTGGTGGAAGATCTTGTGGTTACACCTTGAGAGGGATCACCAATGATGAAATCATGAGGATAACCCCTCATGGATTTCCATTCTCTAGGCTTTCGGACAGGTGTTGAGCTTTGATGATCTTCTGGTGGTCTCACTGTTTCAGTTGCTCGTGCCTGCTCAGGAGACAAAATGGAAGTTTCTTCTTCGATCTGACGAGACATAACTGGGCTGACAGATTCTTCATTTTGCACAGTTTTGGAATTTTCTTTACTTGTTCCATCCTCTTCACAATCTGTATCATTATCCTTTACAATACTGGGAATTAAGTTAGAATCACAAAAGGTAACATGTATGGATTCCTCTATGGTTCTATGCTCTTTGAGATAAACTCTATAGGCCTTGCTTGTGATGGAATATCCAACAAACATTCCTTCATGGGATTTTGGATCAAATTTTCCAAGGTTTTCCTTATTGTTAAGTACAAAGCATTTACATCCAAAAACATGAAAGTACTTAAGATTTGGAGGGGTTCCTTTCCATAGCTCATAAGGATTTTTCTTTAACCCTTTTCTAATGATTGTTCTATTCAAAATATAACATGCTGTGTTCACAGCTTCAGCCCATAAAAATTTGGGAATTTCATTCTCACATAGCATGGCCCTAGTCATTTCTTGAAGGCTTCGATTCCTTCTTTCAACCACCCCTTTTGTTGGGGGGTTCTAGGGCATGAAAAATTATGAGAAATCTCTAAGTCATCACAGAATTTTTCAAAATATTGATTTTCAAATTCTCTTCCGTGATCACTTCTCAAATGGGCAATTTTCAAATCCTTTTCATTTTGAATTTTCTTACAAAGGGTGGAGAAGGCATAAAATGCATCATTCTTATGAGCAAGGAAAAGTACCCAACCAAATCTAGAGTAATCATCTACCACCACAAGACCATAGTGTTTACCTCCCAAACTTTGAGTTTTAGTAGGACCAAAAAGATCAATATGCAACATTTCTAATGGCCTCTTGGTTGAGATTCCATCTTTTGATTTAAAAGAGGATTTTACTTGCTTGCCCAATTGACATGCATCACAAGTAAGATCCTTGTCAAACTTGATATTTGGAATTCCTCTAACCAAATTCTTTTTGACTAGCTTAGAAATTTGGTACATGCTAGCATGACCCAACTTTCTATGCCAAAGCCATTTTTCAGATTCAAGAGAGGTAAAGCATGTTATATTTTGTTCCTTTAAATCCTCAAGAGTTAATCCATACACATTATTACATCTTTTAGCTTCAAATAAAACATCCCTAGTTTTCTCACAAACCACTAAGCAAACAAGTTTCTTAAAAATAACTTCAAAACCCAAATCACACAATTGACTAACACTAAGCAAGTTATGTTTCAATCCATGTACAAGAAGGACATCATTTATACAGGATGAGAGATTTTTACCCACTTTCCCAACAGCTACTATTTTTCCTTTTGCATCATCACCGAATGTGACAAATCCTCCATCATATTCATCAAGCTTTATGAAGAAGGCTGTCTTTCCGGTCATATGCCTAGAGCATCCGCTATCCATGTACCACGTGTTCTCTTTTCTTTTGGATGCTAGGCACACCTACAAAACAATGCTTAAGAGACCTTAGGTATCCAAATCTTTTTGGATCCTTTAACGTTAAACCATCTTTTATGTCCTAAGCCATTGTAATTAAAAACAACTTTACAAACTTTATCACCAATCATTCTTTCACCAAAGAAGCATTGAATAGGAAAGTGTCCATTTCGATTGCATAATCTACAAAATCTTGGAGTAGTTGTTTTGTTAAAGCAAGTTGGGTCTTGATACTTTGTATCATTTGAAGATGAAGCAAGGTTTTCAAAATGTGATTTTTCAGTTTTATAAAAACCCAACCCAGCTTTATCATAAAGAGGTTTTTGACTAGCCAAGATTTGATTCAAATTTTCAGAACTTTGGGTGAACTTGGCTAAGTCTTCTTTAAGTCTTTTAACCTCTTTAAGCAACTCTTCATTTTGCTTAAAACAATTCACATATGCAAGGACTGAATGGTCACTTTCACAACTTCTAATTTGGGCTCTTAACTGCTTATTCTCTTCAACAAGATCACAAGCAGTTTCGGCCTCTCTCACTTTTTCTTTTAGAAAACTGTTTTCAGCTTGAAGAATGGTGATTTGTTGTTCAAGTTCTTGATTTTCCAGCAGAAAGCATCTTATTTTTTCAGAAAGGTGGTCTATCATAAGATGAAGATCTTCAGTGTCAGGGTTATGAAAGACTACCTGATTTACATGATCTGCCATAAGGCACTGTTGGGACTTGGTTTCTGATTTTTCATCATCATCATCTGAGTCATTTTCCAACTCTTCCCATGAAGCCATTAGTCCTTTCTTCTTTCCTTTTCTCGGCTTTTCTTCCTTCTTCAACTTGGGACAATCAGATTTGAAATGCCCCATTTTCTTGCAATTAAAACAGATTACTTTGCTAAGGTCTTTCTTCGTCCTCCTTGAGTTGCTGCCTTTGCCTTTGAGCTTTGCCATTTTCCTGAATTTTTTTGCAAACAATACAAACTCATTTTCAGAAGAGTTATCACTGGATTCATCATCCAGAGGGTTAGTCATAGAAGAAAAAGCAATTCCTTTCTTTTTTGAATCTTTTTTCAAATATGAGTTTTCAAAAGCAAGTAAGTTTCCTCTCAAATCATCAAGTGTCATGGAATCTAAGTTACTACTTTCAGAAATAATTAAGGCTTTTGTTTCCCACTCTTTTGTGAGACATCTCAACACTCTTCTCACTAGCACAGATTCTGAATGTGTGATTCCAAGAGCATCTAAGCCAACAGTGATGATATTGAACCGTTCAAACAGTTCATCAATGGACTCTCCTTCCTTCATTGCAAACATCTCATATTCCCTGTTTAACATGTCAGTCCGAGTTTTCTTTACAAGGGTGGTTCCTTCCTGAGTGATTTGCAACTTGTCCCAGATTTTCTTTGCCGTTGTGCATCGTGATACTCGTCGGTACTCCTCAAAGCTGATAGCACAATTGAGCAGATTGGTTGCCTTGGCATTTAACTCCACCTTCTTCCTATCTTCCTCGGTCCAGCTTACTTCTGGTTTAAGAGAGGTTACTCCTTGAGCATTTGTGGTAGTTGGAAATTTAGGACCTTCCAAGATGATCTTCCAAAGTCTGTAATCCACGGCTTGTACAAATATCTTCATCCTCTCCTTCCAATAGGTATAGTTTTTCCCATTGAAAAGAGGAGGTCTGTTGCTTGATTGACCTTCAACCAGATTGTAAGACACCACGTTTGCGCCACTGTTTTCTGCCATGAGGATCTTTACTCCAAGCTGCAAAGCTTGATCTCTTTGAGACCAAGCTCTGATACCAATTGATGGTTTCAGTGGCTAAGAGAAGGGGGGTTGAATCTTAGCCCCCTTTTTGCTTGCTGACACTTGCTTGGACTTAGAGGAAGTTTTTCTGTTTTATCTCGTCCCTAGTCACGAGACATTTTCATTTTGTCTCATCACTTGGCATGAGACATTTTGACTTTGCATTAGAACAGTAAAAACATAAGTGAAGTAGGAGAGAGAGAAGATTACACCCAGATATATCCTGGTTTAGCTGCTAAGTGCAGTGCAGCCTACATCCAGTCTCCATCACAACAATGATGGAATTTCACTATAATCATCCAGATTACAGCTTGTAAAGTGCTAACCCAACTTACAAGGGGATTCCCACAGAATCATGAAACACAACACAGATGTACAAAGGAACTCTAAGACATCTATGGCTTTTTCTTTTAATTTTGCACTCTCTGCCTTTTTCCGCTCTATGGCTTTTTCATACAAACCTCACTGTTTACCTTTTTCCATGAGACTCAAGACATGACAAAATTAAACAGAAAAATACAAAACAGAATACTTTGAAGGAGAAGAACATATGTTAGCTCAGGTAGCTCTGAGAACCCTATGCCTTGCACTCTCACACTGTCTCCTTGCTCCAAACAGTGGCTGTTCTCTCTTTTTAAAGAAGAGGGAAGCCTCCACACTTGAAACACAAACCCGAGCTCAGCTTCTTTTCCTTCAACAAAAACCGGTTCGGCCATACAGAGAGAAGAGGTAACTCATGCAAAAACCAACATGCAAATACCTCTAGTCCTTCCTTGGTCACCACTCTTCATCAATTCGAGCGCTCCATCCTTGGCTCCCTCTCCAAGATGGATTTCTGGCCCTTGATGCTTCATGATGATGATGACTTCATCTGCTTCAATTTCTGCCTTCAACCATCACTTCGCCACTCTAGCTACTTCCTGTGGTGGTTGAGCAGAATCAAAGACAAGCCATGCCTCCAAGGATCTTCCCTACTGGCCGAATCTTCTTCCTTCTGTTTGTGTATGAAGGATCCGAGATTACCTCACCAAATCTTACCATATTTGGTGATTCTCTCAGCCACAACATACTTTTTGTTTTCTTGCCATCATTGTGATGGACTTGTAGCTTGTCCTTCCCTTGCTTCGGTAGCTCCATTTTGCTTTCATGGAAGCCATTGTTTCCTGTGTAATGACCGAAAAGAGAAGGAAAGAGATGAGAGAGAGAGAGAGATGAAGAAAAGCAATAAATTGTGTTTGAGTAAATTAATTAAAATGGGTTGCTTTTACTTCCCTTTGATTGAGTAGCGTGTAGCATTGATGATCACCATCATGTCAATCACACTTTCTCTCTCATAGTTCCCATGCATTTATTAACTCCACTTCAAGGAGATTTGAATTCCATCACATGGTATGAGTGGAGTCCGTTGGGAGTGTGCAGCATAATTAAAGAAATGAATTTTATTTGTTAAAAGGATAAAGCAATATTGTGTGCCCCATCTCCTTTTGATTTCGGTCCAAGCAAGTTGGTCATTTACCAACAATAAATTTGGGCTTGCACATTTAAATTTGGCCCAACATTATAATGATCAATTCAGCCATACATCATTGAATATTTTTGAATCAATGCTGAATTGATTTGACCAATTGGGCTTAAGTAACAATTTCTAGCCCAAATATGATTTCAGCCAACATTATCACAAAGTCTTAATACTAAAGCTGAATATTTTTGATACAATTGAGCTTGATATATTTTTTTTTTCTTTTCGGCCCAGTAACAATCCTGCATCACAAAATTATTAATTAACGTATGTTAAATAAAATCAAATTAATAATTTTGTAATTAATTATTTCAATAATGTTTGTTCATCATCAAAAATTAAATTAGAGTTTTCCAAACTCATCAATTACCAATCTTTGAATTGCATCTCCGAGTTTGATACGAATTTACCAAAACTAAACTTAAATTGAGAAAATTTAATCTTATTATATACTCCACTTCAAAAATTTCTGGACAGACGTAAAAAAGCATGGAAGGGATGGAACTTGAACTTGTCCTACAAAGCTCCGTGGAAATAATTCCTTAATAAAAAATCAAGCTCCTCCTAAGAAAACTAACTTTACCCACATTCCATTAGGTTTGTCATAATATGTATGTGAGTAAATCCAACCATGTTTCGGTAAATAGAGTTTACTGTCCTTTCATTGGACGCTTACATCCATGTAATCAGAACCCAAATCAGTGAATACAACTTGAGATGGTATTTGATGGATGTGGTGCATTATAAATGATTACGGCAAAAGATAATCGCACTGGAACATTAGGCAAAAAGAATAAGTTGGAGTAAGAACAATCATTAAATTATCAAAAGAATAATATAATAGAATGAATATATAAAAAAATACTATAAAAAATTATAAATTATACCTTAAAAGAATCAACTTCGATAAAAAACGAATAATACATTCTTATTCTATGAAATAGTCAAAAAAATAACAAATTAAAAATAAGTTGATTTTTAGATCTATACTCACAAACCACAGAAAAACATTATATATAGCATTTATTAGAAAAAAATAATTATATAAATTAGTTATTATTAAGTTAATTTTTTTATTATTTACGTTATACATCATACATTTGTCGTGATTGAATAAGTCATTATCATATCATATATATTTTTATCATGATTAGAATCATAGATTTTTACTTTTATTTTTTAAGGTAGATATCAATATCAACTAAGTAGAAATTACAATTAATATAAAATTATATTACAATGCTTGAAAATTAAAATTATTAACAATTAATGTAATTATGCATTAAATGCTAATTTGATGTATAACTATAAAAAAATTATTGACAATTAACATAATTATATATTAAATGCTAATTTGATGTATAATAATTAACAATTAATAACATAACTATGTAAAAATTAAAATATAACAACGAAAATCAAATTTGTTAACTAATTTAAGCTAAGTAGACAATGTTTGGCAATTATTTTAATATTTAATTATTGATATCTATTATTATTATTATTATTATTATTATTATTATTATTATTATTATTATGGGTCGCCATTAATGAAATTATTTCATAATGAATGAAAATTAGAATTGTATCAATATAATTAAAATCATTAAAATATTTCTGATTGATAATTAGTTTAATAATGTATTAATATTGATTTTATATAATTGTAATAAATATATTTTTAAATTAGTATAATTATGCATTATTCATTAAATATTAATTATAATATTGTAATATAATTATAATAAAAATATTTTTTTAAAATAAATTTAGAAAAGAGAATAGCACTTTTATTATTTGAAAAAAAATCAATTTTAATATATTAAGTAGATAAATAAATAAAAAAACACAATCTTAAGAATTTCACAAAACAAATCAAGTAATATTTAATATTTTTTATTTATTGTTCATTCGATTTTTGAAATTTTATTCTAACTCAATCGAACAATCAAACTCAATCCAAACACATACTTAATCGTAATGAGTGAGTCTCTCAACAAAAATAACTACATATATTATGTCTCCAACGAACTTGATTGGTATAAATTAAATAGTTTAACATTCATAATTTAGTTATCTTAGTAATAAGATCCGAGACATGATATGAAGTATAGGAAAATGATTAGGTGTTTCCTGACAAAAAATGGAACATCATATTCATGGTACGATCAGGTTGTCTAGACTTTTTTTGTCGTGTAATGAGTTATGAAATGACGAAAATGTCCCTTATTATACGAGTGTTTTGACGTAAATACTTGTTGAAGTAAACAATAATTTGTAAACTCCTAGCTTAACAGTGAAGCAGCGAAGAATTCAGCTGTAAGATATTGGAATTTTTGCAGCATTCATCATACCCATGGTTTGTGACTTTGTGTATAAAATGCACCTCCAAGTACATACTCCTATCCGTTTTTTATATTTATTTTTTCTCTCAAACTTAACCCAGTAACACTAAAAATTTTCATCATGCACTCAACCCCAATTAATTCTTCAAATTGGGATGGAGACACAGAAGAGGTAGGAGAGGGAATAACCAATTACCAAAGGCGATGAAAATAAAATTTTGGTACCGATATCCACCATTAAAAAATAAAAAATATATTTTGATAAATTTGATATTTATTAGTATTATACATGCATCATTAATTTTAAAAAATAAATTAATAAACATGTTAGCATACTAATCTATTATATATAATCAAGATTGGAAAAATATTTTATATATAATTTTATTTTTTAAAAATGATGTTTCATTATATATAATTTATAAAAAATATTTATAAAATTTGAATTTAAAATTTTTAATTAAAATATAAAATATTTATCATATTAATTAATCCATTAATTATTATTATATATAATATTTAATTATAAATAAATATATTAACAGACACATTATATTAATATTTATTAAGTTGATTGTAACACCTGTTACCCTTATCAAAATTTTAATTTTAATTTTAAATAATAAACAACTTCAAAAATAGATTAAGAAAAAAAATGAGGAGTTCAAATTTTAAATGAAAGAAACCTAATAATAAATAGAATCATATTAATCAAATAGCGCCTTAGTTTAAACTTGAAAATTTAAAATTATTTAATCTTAGAAAACTAGAACTATTTGGATATTAGAGAGAAAAAACTTTTTAAAAAAATGGATTTAAAGCACATAAGCAAGTAAATTATTAATTATTTTATTAATTTTTATAAGTTTTTATTTTTTAATAAAAATTTATAATTTTAAAATTTGTAATTAAATTCTTATTCTTATATTAAATAAAAACATATAATTAAGGTTTTAGTAATGGTTATTTCTTAAAAAAATATTAATTTTAAAATATTAATTTTTATAATTTTTTACCATTCATCTTATTCACATACAAATATTTTTTTAACAAAAATATGTGAAAGGTATAGGAAGAGCCGAAGAGGAAGGTCACATGGCTGCAAGGAAAAGGAAGAAAGAATCGAATTGAAAATGGTCAGAGGAGACCAAGCTTAAAAACTTCCCAACTCAGTTGAAAGTAGCACCACGACTTGGCTGAAGACTAATCTCTGCACACCTATTTATCAGTGTACATGGTTAGTGGAGACAAATCATGAGCATCAAAACTTCTCAACTACACAGCCCATCTCGCACCCCTCATGAAGTCTTTTTTATCATGTTCACTCAAGCACAACTTTCAAGATCTTAACCATTTACATTATTTATATTATATATGAATGGTGGAGACTAACGGAATATCAAATTCTGCTCAAGTACAATGGAATACCAGAACATCTTCCATAAGTATAAACAGTTGTACTAGGTTTTTTGTTGTCCAAAAGAATTTAAAAAAAAACACGCGTTTAAATAGTAATCTTCCTATCCAAATAGAAAATTTGTTGAAGATTATTTGGAGCTAATCATATTACATGATTAATGTTGATCTTAATATGAAAATTAGCTCAATCTAGTAATCTACTATAGAATTTGCTTTACGAAGAATTTAAACATATTGAATATTCTATTGTCGAAGGATGATCTCTTGAATCTTAGAGACAATATCATAATCTTCATATTTGTTGAGACAATATAAATTTTGAAAAAGAATGAGGACATACATTCTAACAATTAACTTCACAAATAAATTTTTTGGGATGGCGCCTGATTCAATGCATCTAATATATTTTGGAGCACTGAAATTCCAAATGAAAAGTAAAAAAAAATCATTGTTTATTATTATTTTTATATTTTAAATTTATTTTGACCAAACCTGTATTATTTAATTCGTTTGCTTTTAGGTTTGGACTCAAATGTTGGGCTGTCACAACAATAAAAATCATATTGTTTATCGTAATATAGTACAAATTTGACAGGAAAAAAATTTAAACTATAATTTAAATTTAAACGATACTTTTTATGTATTAATTAATTTTTAAACATTATTTTTTAAAAAATGTCTGAGAAATATAAAGTTTATACATTTAGATATATTAAACTATTGACGTATTAAGATATTCAGTTAATTCTAATATTTTTGTGATGACATGAACTTAGTTACAAAATTTGATATGGTATAGAAACTCAATTGAAAAGAAAAAAAAAAGGAGACCTAATTAAAAATTCGATAAAATTATAAGAATCAACAGAATAATTAAATCTTAAAAAATAAATATACTTTTATTATTTTTAAATAAATATGATAAACAATATATATATTATTATCTTATGCAAAAATATCTCTAATTATATTTTTTAGGTAAGATTTATTAATTTTTTTCGATATTATGTACCTATATATATACATATTAATGTCATTAATTTGAAGGATTGTATTTATCTATCTTTTTCGTTTAGATATTTAAAATACCATAATGGCTGAAGTTCTATTAAAAAAATAATACGAAAATATTTATTAAAATAATATGAGTATATTAATTTTTTAATTTGAAATTAACAGTTTTAAATAGTTATTTTTTAAAAATCTAAATAAACATAATTAATCATATAAGTATAATAATAATACGATTATGTTTATTTTTATCAAATTAAATTATATATATTTAAATTTTAGATTAAAAATTTTAAGTTATTTAAATAAAATTAAATTAATTAAAAATAAAAATATATTAGTACAATCTAAATCATACTATAATGAATTTATGAAACTTAAAAAAAAGTAAATTCTAAAAAATAAAAATACAAAATATTATGAAAAATAATAATTTTTTATTTTATTTTATAAAAATTAACACTAATAAAATATTAAAATTAAAAAAAAAGTGTTGCCCTTAATAAATAAATAAAGATGAGAGAAAAAGAGAGGAAGTGAAGAGGCTATTTTTGGTAATAGAGAGGGAGAGAGAAGGTTCAAAGTCAAAAGATTTTGGTATTAAATTTTCAGTTTTTCACCTTAAATGTAGCATTAAAAAAAATTCTCTTTGTAAATTTTTTATGGACTTTTAAAACTCCAAAAAATAGAGGAGTATTGTAATACTGTGAATGTTACCATACTTTTTTGATGTTTAGAATTTTAAAATTTCATATAATTTAAAAAAAAAAGTACTATTAAAATTTAAAACTCAATCCACCTTGTATTGATTTAGCTTAACATTTAATGCATATTGATAAGATTAATAAATAATTAATACATTTTTTTTTAAAAAACTACAAACATATTAATTACAACATATAAAAAGTATTTTTAATAAATGATAATTATAATTACTCTAAGAAATTTAATATACTCTATTAGTATATAAGTTATTAAATTAGTTAATAAAATCTAATTAATTTATAATTTATATTTTATTTATTTTAATTATTTATTCAATATTATAATTTATCTCATAAAATTTATTCCTATTTTTGTATAATTTGAATCGTATTGGTATATGTTTTTAATAATCTAATTTTATTCACATATTTAAATTTTAAAATTATAAAATTTTTTATTTAAAATTTAGATAGATATAATTTAAATTATATCTATCTAAATTTTAAATAAAAAAGTTTATAATTTTAAAATTTAAATATGTGAATAAAATTATATCTAAATTTTAAATAAAAAAGTTTATAATTTTAAAATTTAAATATGTGAATAAAATTAGATTAATAAAAAAATAAAAATATATGAATATGATTCAAATTATACAGAAATAGGAATAAGTTTATCCGTAGACAAATTCATTATTTCCAATGAACAAAAAAAAAAGCAGTATATAAAATAAATTTAATGAGATAAATTATAATTTTAAATAAATAAAATATAAAATTATTAATTAATTAGATTTTATAAACTAATTTAATCATTTATATACTAATATAGCATATTGATTTTTTATAATAATCATAATTATTATTTATTAAAAATATATTTTAGAAGTCATAATTAATGTGTTTGTAGTTTTATAAAAAAATGTATTAATTTTTTATTGATCTTATTAATATGCATTAAATATTAAGCCAAATCAACGCAAGGTTAAATTGAATTTTAAATTTTAATAGTTTTTTTTGTTAAAATTATATAGAATTTTAAAATTCTAAACAGTAAACGAGTATTATAACAGTCACCAAATTTTATATCGTTCTTTCACGTCAAAATAAGTCATTTTCAAACCGTAAATAATTTACATTTAAAAATATTCTAAGTTGAAATAGACTCCAAAAATTCAAAATTCAATTACTAAGAGAAATTAAAAATCTCTCATAATGCATCTGAAACGAGCTATATCCCAATCAGACGATAAACTAACGTTACAATTAATTTTGTATAAATGACAGTTTTCAATTAACAAATGTTTGAACAATTGTTTATGATCCACATCCATTTAAAGATGTTTATAGTGATTCTAATATTGACAATAATTTTATGTGTATTTAGATTACAGTTTGTAAATAGAAGTTTGTATAAAATTAATTTTAAAAATTTAATTTTAATTAAAAGTAAGTTTGTATTAGAGTAATTTATGTTTGGTAATTTTTATATTAAAATAGATTATAATAAAGTAAATGTTGTTTAAATTATACTACTCAAAATTACTTTTAACTAACAAATTACTAAAATAGACATCAACTTAAATAAATTTTTTATATTATCCTATGATTTCAATTTAAATATTTAAATTAATTTTATTAATTAATTTTATAATAAAATTAATATTTATTTACTAAAATAAAAATAACATATAAAAATTGATAAAATATATTTTTATATCAAAAACAAAAATAATATATAAAAAATATATCAAAATATACTTTATTAAATTATATTACTTGTAAATTTATTAGCACTCTTAGTACTCTTTTATTTAATACTATTTTAAACTATAAATTTTAATTATTTATAATCTTATTATTAGTTATAATTAGTTTTTTATTTACTTTGTTGTTTTAATGGAATCAATAATTCATATTATAACAAAATTATAATAATAAATTAATATACAAAAATTATACTTATAAATTTTAATAGAATCAAACAAAAAAATATTTTTTTTATATAAAATCAAAAATAAAATTTTATAAAATATATAATTATATATTTAAAATATTTGAGTACTAAAAAGACTCAAAACAAAAAAAAATAAAGAATAGAATTATAAAAAAAAAAATTCAATCAAAATGTGATTTTCTGAATATACGAGCCAAAACTACTTTTTGAATTAATTTTTTACCATCCAGTAATTTTCGAATCCATCAGCCAAAACTACTAACCCCATCAGACTCAATAATAGAAAAATCTAATAGCTTACCGATAATTTTATATTTCTCACATTCTCGAAAGTAATGTTTAACTGTTTCTTAAACTAGTCCACATCTCCAACATGCATTTGAAAGACGACGCCGTAGGCGAAATATTCCTATCCAAAGAGTCAAATGCAAGCCAAGTAAAAAAAATGTAAAAAAAAAATCTTTTAATTAATAATATTAATAAAATAATAAATAATATTTTAATTATTTTTAAATTTATAATATTTATTATTTGTGAGTTTTATTATCTTTATTCAAAGGTGATTAACATTCTTTTTAAGTGATAATATAATTTTAGAAGAGATAGATCCAACAAAAATTAAGATTTAATTACTTTTTTATTTCTTGTAATTTCACCAAATTTATAATTAAATTTTTATATTTTTTTGATTGAATCTCTATATTACTTTTAATTTTATAATTAAATCTTTTATTTTATGTAAAAAACTTTAAAATTAGTGAACCAACTTAAATTTAATTAATGAGTCAACTTTTTACAATTAATGTCAATTATATTTTTTATATTATTTTAAATTCTATATTTTAAATCCTAAATCTTAAATTTTAATATTAAACTAATTCTCCAAAAATAAAATTAAAAAATAATTTTACAATAAAAAAGTAATTAATATTGACTACTTAAAAATCAATTCTTTAATTTTTTTTTTGTATACATTAAAAATTAAACCTACTAAATCATTGTCAGTTACAGGATATTATGAACCATTTTAAATACCTTGTTTTATAATAATTTATATAAATTAAAAATAAAACAAATTTATAATAAGAATTGATTTAGGACAATATGATAAATTTGCTTCCAATTTAATCTAATTGTCATCAGAAAATAAGTAAATAAATAAATAAATAATAAAATCATCACATCATTACTCTTTTTATTTTATAATGAAACACTACATTTTAATTAATACCAGTCAATATTATTTATAAATTCTTCCCAAATTAATAAATTGTTATGAAATTATTACAACTGAAATAAAAAATTTTCTATACATGCACTTTTTTAAATAATGCAATAAGAACAATTTTAGTTAAGTATTTAATTTTGATATAATATTTGTAAAATAATTTTACATATTACGTTTAATTACGTAAAGGTGAATGCGGATTAAATATGACCAAAATTTCAATATTAAATCCATAAATTTTGATCATATTCGATCCGCATTCATTCTTACATAATTGAACGCAACATATAAAACTATTTTACAAACCGTATATTAAAATTAAATACTTAATAAAAATTGTAGGTATAGCATTTTCCTTGGAAAATGCATGGATAAAAAAAATTTGATTGCGGTTGTAATAATAACTTCATAACAATTTATTAATTTGAGGAAGAATTTAAATAATATTGACTGGTATTAATTAAAATGTAGTGTTTCATTATAAAATAAAAAAGTAATGATAATGATGATTTTATTATTTATTTATTTATTTACTTATTTTCTTATGACAATTGGATTAAATTGGAAGCAACTTTATGTTATTGTCTTAAATCAATTCTTATTATAAATTTGTCTTATTTCTAATTTATAGAAATGGTTATAAATACAAGGTATTTAAAATTGTTTATAGTATCCACATTTATTCTTCTGCAACATATAAAACTATTTTACCTACTGTGTACTAAAATTAAATACTTAACAAAAATTTTACCTATAGCATTTTTCTTAAAAAGTGCATGTATAGAAAAAATTTTAAGACTTATTTTTAAAGTTTATTTTATTAAAAAATTAATAAAATTATTTTTATTTTTTAAAAATATATTTATTTTTAAAATAATATTAAACATATTTTTTAAATAATAAAAATAAAATAATACAACATATATAATAATTATTAGTTAAAATAAAATATAAAAAAATATTTACTTATTTATTTATTTATTTTTGCAGATGCACATATACGCAGATGAAATATACAAATGCATACATAAAATACGCAATTTAATTCTATTACTCCAGTTTTACTTCTATTTTTTTAATGTCAAAGAGTATCATTTCTACTACATTATTATTACACGGACTATTTAAATTTTATCTCATTTATTTTTATGAAAGTTTCAAGAGTACATATTCTTTAAACAAAACTAACGTGGTCACGTTGAAGAATTTATGTTATCTATATTGTTTAATATTCAGCTTTTTTAATTATCTGTCTCATATAAATTAAACTAAGTTTTGTCAGAATTAAATTTTTTTATCATCGTATATATTCTTCCCAAGTACAAGACACAGACCTTAAAGTTTGCCGTTTTTTATTGTGAAATTTGTCGACGGATGCGGTAAACCTTAACTATAGGTTCGTTTTTGAAAATTAAAATTGGTTTATTTATCTATTTTTTTGTTAGAATTAAATATTTTTTATTTTATTTTAATATTAACTATCGGATACTTCTCTCTTAAAATTTAAGGCTTTGACTCAAAAAATATTAATTTCTAGATTTTTTTATTAATTATTATATATAAGTCAATTTAAATATTAATTTAGCATTTATATTAGAATATAAATGCTAAATTAATATTTAGGTTGACTTATACATAATAATTAATAAAAAAAAATCTAAAAATTAATATTTTTTTAGTCAACACCTCAAATTTTAAGAGAGAAAAGTATCATAGTTGGATAGTTAATATTAAAATAAAATAAAAAATATTTAATTCCAAAAAATTAATAAACCAACTCTAATTTTCAAAAGAGATTAAGATTTATGCACCCGTCAACCAACTTCACAGTAAAAAATTTGTGGTGAACAAGTTTCTGTCAAAAGCAGTTAAAATAGCTAAATATTAAATAGTACAGATAATTTCAATTCTTCAACATTATTGACAATGTTATCATCGTCTCTGTCAAAAGAATACGCAAAAGAATACAATAATAAGTCACATTAGTTTTTTCTAAGAACATGTACTCTTGAAAATTTCATAAAAAAATGAGATGAAATTTAAATAGTGCGTGCAATAACGTAGTACAAATAATACTCTCTGACATTGAAAAAATAGTTATAAAACTTGAGTAAGTTGACAACGCTTATAAAATCTATCATTTGAAGGTGGCTGACAAAAAAAATTATAAAATTTGAGTAGGTTGACAGCGCTTATAAAATCTGTCATTTGAAGTTGGCTGAGATACTGCGAACTTCACGTAATTTATAATCCAAACTAAATGTACAATTTATAATTAAATATAATTTATATTTATAATTAAATATTTTTAGTAATTAATAACGGGTTGTTTTGTTTGTATACAAAGCATTTAATAATAATAATAATAATAATAATAATAATAATAATAGTACTTTTTCAATTTTATTCATATGCTTTTATTTATTCTCATTCATTAATAAATAATTTATAATTTAATTATTATACATCTTAAAAATATATATTAAGATTATTATAGTGAAATTTTTTAAATATTTTATTTTATTAAATAAATAACAAACGTATTAAAAAAAGTTAAACAAATTCCGTATTTTTTATATAAGTTATTTTAATTCTTATTTTTAACTTTATCTTACACACAATTTAAATTACATTAGTGATCGAGAAAAAGTGTGCGTGAGCATCTGTTTGGACAGTGAATTATAAATTTTTCAAAAGAATTTAAAATACAATGTAATTAAATTAAATTAATTTTCTTGTAGTAATTTATTTTTTTTTAATTTGGATAAACAATCAAATAATTGAACAAAAGAAAACAAAAAGTGAAAGATATGCTTGTATTTTCTGTTATAATTAAATAAATTTATACTCTATCTTAATAGATAGGAGTTAAATCTCTCTTTTTTTTCTTTTTAACAATAAAAACACCTTGTTAAATTCTTTTAAAAAAATTGAAAAAATGACTTCTATAAATATTAAAAAAATAACTTTGACTAAAGAAATTTCAAATACTTTATTTGGGTTGAAGTGAAAATAATAGATAAAACAAAAAACTAATTTTTTTATATAAAATTTTAAAAATAAAAATACAAAACAAATAGATTATCAACTGTTAGAATAAACACTCAAATTAATTCCCAAAAAAATTTATATTTGATATTTTGACCTGCTAATTTTTTATTCTTTGAACGTTTTTAAAAGTTATTCTCATTGAACAAATTGATCTATTATTCGCCTTCAACCAATATTTAATGTTTATATTAGTAAAATAAATTTTTAACAAATTTTATTATAATATAATTAGATTCCAAATATACATTTTAAGATAAATTAACTCTCTTTTAATACTAAAAGAGAAACCAATTTGTCCAATAAAACTTTGTTAAGAACCAAAACTTCTACAATATTTTAAAGATTAATTTGTATATTTAATATTAAAATTTTGAAACATTTATGATGTAAAATAACTATGTTAGATACACATTTAAAATTAATTATTATCAAATTTATTATTTTATAAAATATATATAAAAAATAAATTAAATAACACATGCATTCATATATAAATATATAGTCATTAATTTTTGGTGTTTATATAATATTTTTAAAAATTTAACTTTAATGTGTTGTCAGTGTAAAATAGTTTTATATGTGCATCTAATTACGTGACAACACATCAATAAAAATAAAAATCTTTCACATTAGCCGCGTAAATAGTCATCTAAAAAACGGATACTATTGCATAACTATGTAAAACGTTTTGCATCAAAATTAAACTATATTTTTAAATGTAAAATAAAAATGAATAATGATATTTGTTAACCAAATCCAACTAAATTGGTTTAATATAACTAAAATTAATTATGACTAATATTATTCCAAATTTTATTATTTAACTTAGGTAGACTTAGTTCATAAAAAAAATTAGCTGTGTAGCGTTATTAAATAAAAATGACATTTTTTTCAAAAAAGGTAACATTAGCTAGTGTTATAATAGACTTTATTAGACTTGGTTTAGCAAAATTTTTTAAAGAGGTGCTTGTGCTTTTCATTTTGTGTTTGGTAAATAAAAGAATCATGTGCTTATACTTGTAGCTTTTAAAAGATCGAAGTATTTTTGAAAATATTTAAAACTTTTAAAAGTTGGATTGTGCTTTTTAAAATTTAAAAGTCTAATATAATTTAGTCACAAAAAAAAAAGTCTAATATAACTTCATATGTTAATTAATTTTTAAATTTAATATTTATATTTATGTCTATTATAATATTTTTAATTTTTAAAAATTATTTTATCAAATACAATTATTATTACTTATATCTATTGAAAATTATTTTTAATTTGATTCATCAACCATAAATATTACAACTTTTTAAAAAATCATCTTTTTAAAAATTAGGCTTAGTCAAACCATTTTTATATTATAGATTCTTACATATAAATACACCCATTGTGTTGATGAAAACACACATCTCCTTTCTTTCCATGTCTTATTGACCTTAAAAGAAAACCATGGTGGAACCACCATGGCAGCCAAAACAGGCAAGACTAGAGAATAACAACACAGATAGGATCAGTGCTCTCCCGAACACTGTCTTATGCTACATATTATCCTTCGTTCCTACCAAAACCGCTGTGAGGACAAGTGTTTTGTCTCCACGGTGGCGCCACGTTTGGAAGGATGTTAAGACCCTCCACTTCTCCGATGACTCACATGAATTGTTTGACGAGACCGGGGAGTCCTTCAAACGTTTCTCTATATTCGTGAACAATGTTTTCAACCTGCACAACGATCCGCGTGACATTCACGCGCTCCGCCTCTCTTGCGGCCACTCAAACAATGATCCTCTCAATGCTAGCTCAGTTGCGGCGTGGGTACGCGCCGCGATTGGGCCAAATCTTGAAGAGTTTGACCTTACGCTCTTTTGTAATGACGCGCGCGGTTTCGTGGTGCCACATAACATTCTCTCTTGCACCAAACTCATCACGCTATCCTTGAGCGGTGGTGTTCACTTGCTGCCGAAACAGCCTCTAACGGTTGATTTGTTGTCTCTCAAGACACTTTCCTTGGACATTGATGATGTTGATTGGATCGATGGAATTCTTAGTAAGTGTCCTCAGATTGAAACCTTAAGCGCGTGCTTCACACTGAGGCAGCCGGTGAGGGTTTGCTTGCCACTAACACTGAAAAAGTTGAAATTTGCGATTAAGAATCAAGTTGCGGCCGCGGTTGAGATACACGCGCAGGGACTTACGTACATTAGTATCGCCCATGCTGCTAGCCGTTTCAGTTACAGGGTTAGTGAAATGAACAACGTAAGGGAAGTGAGTCTCAACATGTATGCTACGCATGAGCCTATTGATGTTTTGATCAAGATTCTCATTGCGGTACGCAGAACTGAGATTCTAGCTCTTCATCGTTTCACAACAAAGGTAAATTTATTATCATATTCCCAACCATAATTTGGCCAAATTTTATATATTATATGTATATATATGTATGTATAGATTTAACTAGATGGTCTTTTTATGTAACATGCACATTTTTTTCATGTGGTATTTTAGCTATGTATTTATAATTTAATTATCATTGTAACATGTTTTTTTTTTTCCTTTTTCACCCTAAACAGTGGTTGCTTCGTGCCCAAGTTCCAGTCTTTCCAGAGTTTCACCACTTGATTCGTCTAGAGGTTGTTCTTCCGTGGTTCAATTCAAGTTTCCTGATGAGCTTGCTTAGCAAATGTCACAAGCTTCAAGAACTGAAAATCGAAATTGATGAGGTTTTTTATTTCTTCCATTTGACATTATCATTTTAGTTGTATTATTAGGTTTGAATCTTATGAGTGGTTTTTGTCTCTTGTTTTCAGGAACTACCAATTGTTTCACAAAGTTGGATGAAACCAAGAAGAGATCTTCCTTGCCTTGCATCATACTTGAGCTGTTTTCACTTTGTGGGATACAGAGGAATTCATGATGAGAGCAAAATTGTTGGGTATATTCTAGAAAGAGGACTTCTTTTGAGTACAATCATTATTGAACTTGAAAAATCTTTGGATGACGATACAAAGAATGATGTCCTCATGAAGTTGTTGGCCATGCCAAGGGGCTCTCCATTGTGTGAAATTAACATTTGCTAAGCTCATTGGATTTATGTACTTCTTTAAAGTATGAGCTTTGCAATTTGTTTGAGAAATAATTGCAAGTTTTCTTACTAGCTAATAAGAATACTCGGCCTAATTAATTTATGTGTGTAGGGCTATAAACTTTGGTTGGAGTATTTATGTATCTTTATCTTTTTAAATCAAATTATGTTTGGAAACTGAAATTATCTATTACTTCTGGTTTTTTATGTTAACTATATATCAGAAAATGACCAACATATGGTGAAGATTTTTGTCTAACTGTTTAACTGTTTTCTTTTGCATGACTTGTAACTAATTGTGCACATATAGACTAAAGAGTTAGTTAGTTAATTGAGTTAGATTTAGACTAATTGTATTTAGAGGCTTACTACACATACAAGTCTTTTTGGCTTACAAGCTATACAAGTTGGCCTAAGTCCAAGAAAAAAATACGCGCACCACTCCTTTAAAATCGAGCGTCCAACGCACATGTTCATTATGCCGCACTCTTCCTCTTCTTCCTCAATCAAAATGCAAACCGTCAAGATTCAAGCGACATTTGAAACAAACTACGATTCTGAAGACACGTTCCAACTCCTCGCGAAAAGTAGAAGAAATCAAGAAGAAAAAATACTGTTTTTCCCATGTTTTGGGTGTATTTCTTAAATCCTTTTGGTGTATTTCTGTAATCCTTTGGGTATATTTCTGTAATCTTTTCTGTAATCGTTTGGGTGTATTTCTGTAATCGTTTGGGTGTATTTCTGAAGTTCAATTATCTTCAAAACAATTTCAAAGTTTGATTTCAGAAACCATGAAAATCGAAAAAAAACGAAGCAAGAAAGAGATCCAACAAATTTGGCAAGAAATTCGAAAAAAGAAACGAAATATTTTAAAAAATGGAAGTTATATATTTGCGTGTTAATTGATTTGAACTGATTTAAAAATCTGTTAAAGAGACCTGTAACATAAGCAACACGTTTAATGGATTTCGTTCTCTTCAAACTTGTAAAGCTTGTAAGTGCAAAACACTTGTATGTAGAGATTAATCCTTGTATTTATCTCTAGCTAGCAGGTCTACTTAGATAGAGTATATATACATAAACGTTTAATGTGTAAGGTTGCTGATCAACCATTTTTTCATCTCCTCTGTAATTTTTCTCTCCAACACTAATGAGAATCAGATTATAGAACTTCCTCTCTTTCATATTCCTGTTGGAATAAATTAATTTTCATATCTCAGATCATCCATATTGAATCACCAAAAATATAACATAATGCGGAAGCGTACCTGAATTCATAAACATGAATCATACGATCGGAAGAATTTGGATCTTGTGGTTCTTTCGATCTTCCTCAACCAAAGCCTTCTGTATTCCTAGGGGCTGAACTATAACTCTTTTGATGGGGAAAGAGCAACAAAGGCGGCTTTTGGTATATTGGGGACCGAAACCCTAAAGGTCTATTTATATTTGAGCATGGCACCCATTAAACCCTTAAGCCCAAATAAAATAGTATCTAAAGCCCAAAAGATAATATATCTAAAATCTAAAAAAAGATAATTATCTAAGGAACAAAAGATAATATCCGGTTTTATTCTCATTTAATTCCAAATCAAAAGTAATAATGACTTATTCAATTAGCATTTATAACAATAAATGAGATCATCATTATATAAGTCATTTAATTTGAAATAGCATCATTTGTGATTATAATTGATATATGTATTGCCCACAAATAAGTCAGGAAATTAAATAATTTCCTAACAATCTCCCACTTGGGCTATACATATATTCTTTCTTGACATAATCACATTTTATAAACTTTATGCGCGCATCTGAATGCTATTTCTTTCATTACTTTAACAATCTGGTCCGTCTCATACATTAGATATGGAACTACCGCAGCTTTTATCACATTAAATGCCGTGACTAAACCACGCCAATCACCATCCTAATATACTTAACGACATAGATCAAATTTGGATGAGTAATATGGAAATTACATGCCAAGTGATCTCATGCATGTCTATTTCCAGCTGGTCCTACTTTATTGAGATCAAACACAATACAAATATTGCAAAATGAACATTTCATATAACATGAAATAAACCATCAACTTAATTCTGCAGAAAAATAACTCAATATCTGTCATAGGACATATAGCATGAAATAAACTCCCACTAAACCAAGGCATCATAAATATTGACACCCATCCAAGCAGTGTGCTCATGAAAAATTTTAGGGTTCAATCCCTTGGTAATGGGTCTGCTAGCATATACTCTGTTCCTATATGTTCTATGGAAATCTGTTTTTCTTGAATTTTCTCCTTGACAACTAAGAAACTTGATGTCTATATGCTTCGATTTTGTCAAGCTCTTATTGTTATTGGAGTATAGTACTTACTAACTTATTGTCACAAAATATCTTTAATGGCCCTTTCAATGTCATCTACTATATAAAGCTTAGTGACAAAGTTTCGCAACCATATGCCATGAAATCGGAATCAGAGTACCTAATGATCTCCAAATTTTCTGATCTCCGATAAATAAGCATGTAATCCTTTGTTCTCTTTAGATAACGCATTACGCGTTTAACAGCTATCCAATGATCCATACCTGGATTGCTCAAGTATCTACCCAACACTCCCACTATAAATGATATATTAGGATGTATGTAGACTTGAGCATACATTAAATTCCCTAGTGCTAATGCATAAGGTTTATCATGCATTGCTGTCCTCTCAAGATCATTTTCAGGGCATTGTTTGAGACTGAACTTGTCTCCTTTAGTTACGGGTGTGTCCATTGGTCTACAACTTTCCATGCCATATCTACTTAAAATCTTTTCGATATAGTTCTTTTGTGATAATCCAAGAATACCTTGAGAACGATCTCTTAGTATCTCGATTCCTAATACAAAAGAAGCATTACCAAGATCTTTCATTTCGAATTTATTCGATAGAAATTTCTTAGTTTCATGCAACAAGCCTATATTGTTGCTGGCAAGTAGAATATCATCAACATATAAGACCAAAAGGATATATTTACTCCCACTGAACTTGCGGTATACACATTCATCTATAATATTTACCTCAAAATCATATGAGGTAATGACTTGATTAAACTTGTGATACCATTTAACAGGAAGCTTGTTTGAGATCATAGATGGATTTTCTCTTTTCTCTATTGGATCTCCTTAATGACACTTCTTGAGGTTGTTGAGCTTGCTGTATGGATTGGGATTGAGGAGGATTCTCATTATTTTTTTGTGCTGTAGCAGTATCTTGAGCAACAACGATATTCTCATTGTTCTCTTGTACTGTAACTGGATCTACAGTAGGATTCTCATTGTGTTTTTGTACTATAACTGTGTCTTGAACAATAATAGGTACAAAGACCTGATCATTGTCAGTTACAGAATCCTCATCAAAAGCAACATTTCTAATATCTCCTTCCCCCCAAACTCAACATCCTCAAGAAATCTCGTATTTCCTGTTTCAAAATAGACCTTGATGCAGGATTGTAAAACTTGTACCCCCGTGAGCGCTCAGCGTAACCAACAAAGTAGCAACTAATTGTCCTGTAGTCCAATTTTCTTTCATGCGGCCTATAAGGTCGCGCCTCAGCTGGACATCCCCAAATATGCAAATGCTTTATACTGGGGTTTTGTTAACTGCTTTGCTTGGCACCCTATTAAGGATGTACACTGCGGTTTTTAAGGCTTCTCCCCAGAGTGATTCAGGCAAGGAAGAATGACTAATCATACTTCTCACCATGTCTTTAAGAGTTCGGTTCCTTCGCTCTGCAACACCATTCATGCTAGGTTTGTCTGGTATGGTGTATTGCGGAACAATACCACACTCCTCTAGGAAAAGAGCAAAAGGTCCGGGACGTTGCTCACCTGAACCATCATATCTTCCGTAGTATTCACCACCACGATCCGATTTGACAGCTTTAATTTTCTTTCCAAGTTGAAGTTCAACTTCAGCTTTGAAAGACTTGAAAACATCCAAGGCTTGGGACTTTTCATGAATTAAATATAGATACCCGTAACGAGAGTAATCATCTATGAACGTAATAAAGTACCGTTGTCCATTCCAAGATACAGTAGGAAATGGGCCACATATATCGGTGTGTATCAGTTCTAAGACATCTTTAGCTCTCTCGGCACCTAATTTTATTTCGTTTGTCCTTTTCCCCTTTATGCACTCAATGCAGACTTCAAAGTCCGCCAAATTTAGGGGTCCGAGAATTCCATCCGACACAAGCCTCTGAATTCTCTGTTTAGAGATGTGGCCTAGGCGTTTGTGCCATAATGATGCCGAATTCTCATTAAGTTTTTGTTTTGTACCCGTTTGCAGTATCTCATTATTATAGGAATTTAAGTTAAGCCTATATAGATTATCTACCAAATGACCAGAGCAAATATTATTCGAATTATAAAAGAGACTGACTTTATTGTCTCCGAATGAACAAAAATAACCTGATTTGTCCAAACGAGAAACAGAAACCAAATTTCGTCTAAATGACGGTACATAAAATGTCTCTAATAAATCCAAGTAAAATCCACTCGTGGAACATAATCTAAAGGTTCCTATAGCTTCGACTGCAACTATATTGCCGTCTGCCACGTAGATGTATCTTTCAGCATCACTTGGCGGTCGGCTCCACAGGCAACCCTGCATAGTGACACTTACATGAGTAGTAGCAGCAGAATCTACCCACCAAGTATCAACAGGTGCATAACTTAAACTAGCCTCAGAACAAACGAAAGTAAGAATTATACCCTTCTTTACACGCCAAGTGGCATATTTGGTACAATCCTTCTTCATGTGTCCCACCTTCTTACAGAAGAAACAAGTTGAAACTTGATCCTGTTTCTTAGCCTTTTTCTGCCGAGAAGGCGCATCCGCAGTAGTATCACGCTTTCTTTTATACTGAGAAGATAAAGCCATGTGAGCACTGAATTTCTTAGTAAAGAATTTCTCAACATCCTTTAGGAACTGTTTGGCATCTTTATCCTCAGTAATTGAGCCCCGAAACGCCTCAGGAATTGAGCGTTTCATGATCATAATGCTCATTCGATTGGATTTCTCCCACTTCTCTATTTTAACCTCATTGAGGTTTTCCGGAGTGGAGGTGGGTTTCTCCTCTCGAAGAGCTATATCTAGGTCCATACAGCCGAGGACAATCTCCACGGTATCCTTCCAAACTTTAAAGTTTGAACCATTCAGCATAGGAATACTGCTAATTTGCGCAGAAACATTGGTAGCTAAAGCCATAGTTTCTGGATTAGAACAAAAAGAACATGCAGTAAATATTAGTTAATTAATGGGTAAAAAATCCATATTGAGATATCTAGTACAACATTAATTTTCAATCTTTGGATAGAAAAATTAACTGTAAGTGATACTCTCATTGCAGTAATCAAATATTGTCAAAATTCCTGTCACACATTAAGCCTTTCTTTGGACCGACTTAATGCACACATGTAGACTTAAACTTTGCAACCTATTTATTACCGCATATATTTTCTATTAATTGGCCAAACAATAACCTTCCTTTGGGCCGATTATTGTTCGCATAAATAATAAGTATTACTCTATTCTTTAATTAGTTACCCAAATATGTATTTACCATCAATATGTGTATGTAATTCGGCCAAATACAGACCTTCCTTTGGGCCGACCAATATTCGCATGAATTACATATCACCATATTCCTAATGTTTTAAATAAATCAATTTTCACAAAAGAGGCTACTTTGGCAGCATAATGTTCAATCAATTTATTTCAAAACCAAATCTTTATAAAATAGATGGGTATACTAATCCAAATTATTACTAGTTTCTTTATGTAACAATTAAATAATATTTTCTATTATTTAAATATTATTAATATGTATACATAACTTGGCCAAATATAAATCTCCTTTTGAATCGATTAATATTCGCATAAGTTACATATACATAATAATCCTTATATCCTAAAAGGATAATCAATTAACTTTACACCAAATTAATAGCACACATAATTAAATCCAAAATAATCATAATAATGTTCTTTAGAATAAAATATCTGTTTATTACGTAAATTAATTGTCAAATCGCTATATATATATATATATATATATATATATATATATATATATATATATATATACCTTAATGCATTATCCAAACAATAATATATATATATATACATATTCATAATGATAATACACGTGTATATATATATATATATATATATATAAAGATTGCAATCACAGTATTAGAATAAAAAAAATGTTAACCTTTAAAGTGATTATATATCCTATACTATGAAAGGTTATATATACAGTGCCGTTTGCGTTGCCCTTTTTTTTATTATTATTAAATATATATACGTATATTGATGCACATACAAAAGGGGAACAATTAGCGTGCAACAATTCGGATGCAACGTAAACAACGCATATATATATTGATCTAATAAAATAAAATCGAATATTTTCGATGATTAAATTATGGATGGCTCTGATACCACTTGTTGGAATAATTAATTTTCAATAACTCAGATCATCCATATTGAATCACCAAAAATATAACATAATGCAGAAGCGTACCTGAATTCATAAACATGAATCATACGATCGGAAGAATTTGGATCTTGTGGTTCTTTCGATCTTCCTCAACCAAAGCATTCTGTATTCCTAGGCGGCTGAACTGTAACTCTTTTGATGGGGAAAGAGCAACAAAGGCGGCTTTGGTATATTGGGGACCGAAACCCTAAAGGTCTATTTATATTTGAGCATGGCACCCATTAAACCCTTAAGCCCAAATAAAATAGTATCTAAAGCCCAAAAGATAATATATCTAAAATCCAAAAAAGATAATTATCTAAGGAACAAAAGATAATATCCGGTTTTATTCTCATTTAATTCCAAATCAAAAGTAATAATGACTTATTCAATTAGCATTTATAACAATAAATGAGATCATCATTATATAAGTCATTTAATTTGAAATAGCATCATTTGTGATTATAATTGATATATGTATTGCCCACAAATAAGTCAGGAAATTAAATAATTTCCTAACAATTCCACTCTAGAGTCACACACGGTTAATGTGTTCAAGCTGATCAAGATCACCTGGTCTTAATATTTCTGATTGTTTCTTGGTATGCTTGTCCTAACTTGAAGAACTAGTTGAAATAGGATTTTTATAGAGGGTTACTTTCTTGTTCTACTTAACTTTTTAGTGGATCTTGAGGGATAAAATTAATCATCTTTACAACCCTGATGACGGATAAGGTGTTGACATAGTAGTAAGTATGATTTAGAGTTCAACTAAAGGAAATACATGTCATTTTTAGTATAGACATTTTTTTTAATCTTTTCCTTGGCTCTGTTTTGTTTGGGTGCCTCTTTCTATCAATTCGGTTAAAGTAAACTGTGATGTTAACCAGAATTCTCTTAGTGAATCAGTAAATTTTAGTTACCTTATTAACAATTCAGATAAGAGTTGGATAAAAGGTTGCTCTGAAAAATTAAAAAATGCTAGTGTATATTTTCCAGGTTAAATTTGATATTATTTTAAGGAGTTTAATCTTTGTTTTAAAATGTCGTTTTTACGATGTCCTTTGTGAAACGAATTGTTTAGATGCTTTTTTTTATAGTGCATAGGACGAAAATTAAAGATATTATTCCAAAAAGAAATTTAGTAAAAAAGATTCAAGAGCCTCTGAGTTGAAATTAAAAGACTTACACCACCTTAATTTAAAGGACGACATCTACTCATATAACTGATGTTATAGTTAAAACTTAAAAATGCTGCTTCAAATTTGGAGGAATGACTTTAGTCTTAAAATGATCTTCATCATTTCATTTGCTTAAATAGGAATTAAGCCAATTAATTTAGTTTTATTTTTTTATTTTTTATTTTTTTTCTTTTTTTTATGTGTAGACACAAAAAATACTATAAAAATATATATTTGTGTATATTTATACATATATATTGATTTACACATGTTTTTCGTTAAATTATCAATTATCTGAATAATCAAATATGCAATAGACGATCTTGTTTATAATAATATTTTTATAAGATGTAAAATAAATATTTTTATATACCGTAATTGATTAACTATTAATCTTTTATGTACGTATAATACAATTAAATTTAAATATAATTAATATCTTTTGTTTGGAAATATGGCACATATAATGGGATGAAAGTGGTTTTTTTTTAATTATTTAGTAAAATGTGATTTTTTATTATTTAATATTTTTTTATATGTTTTTTTTTATTTAAAAAATATAAAGTAAGATATCACACTTTATCAAATAATTAAAAAAATTGAAACAAATTAGATGATCCATTCCCCATATATAACTTTTTGAAAAAGTTTTATGATAAATTCATAGATTTTTTAGAAAATAAAATATTAAATACGATATGTCTAAAATTAATCTAACTATTTTGTATGTATTAAATACATCATCTTTTATGAACTATTAAATTTTATTAAATAAAAATCAAAGGATGTTACGAAAGAAGAGCACTGATAAACTTTATAAATATAAAATATATTAGTATATACATGTATAAATATATTTTAATACATAATATTTTAAAAATAGCAAGCATAATCTTTTATTTTAAAATAAATATAAAACATATAAATACATACAAAAATATTTTTTTTATTAAGATTAATTATTATACAGTACTATTTTTAATTACATAATATAAAAAATAAATTATTTTATATTATTTGAAAATAATTAAATTGTTTTATTTTATTTAAAAATAATTAGATTATTCATTAAAAAATATTTATTAATAGTTAACTTTATTAAAAATATATTATTATATAACATAATTTTTTATTCAAATATTTATAAACATACATTTTATTCAGAATAGTATATATAATATTATTTCAATAAAAATAATTATTATATAATAATATATTTTTTAATGTCGCTGGATAGTTTTAAAGTAAAAAAGAGAAAAGGCAGAGGGGTCATTTTTTGCACAATTTTATATACCTTGAAACTATAGCATTTGGCTCCTTCAATAATTGGCACCTTCAAAGTCTATAATATGCTCTCCTCCTTTTGCTCTATGTTCTTGTAATAATTGACATTGCAATTAGCACCACGTTATTAGAAAAAAAAAATTATAATCTTTAATATTGTTAAGTTAAAAAACTAACTAAATTAATTTGATGATGACAAATATTATTTTTAGTAGGTTAAACACTTAATTAGTTTTTAATTGTACTTGATAAAGTGTTGCAGGCCAAAGAAAGAATATTGCAGTAGCTCAATAAAAAGAAAATCAAACCAGAAACAAAGTGGGCTACAAAGCACTAAAAGCCCAAGGTTGTTAAGCAATAGAATTAGTTGGGTTGAATGAAAACATATCTAACCCAAGTTCAAGTTGACTTCACCAAACTTCTCATACAAGATTGATGTCTTCACTCTCTCTTATTGCTCCACTCAGCAACAAAACACAAGAAAGAGAGCTTCATCCTTTCTACTCATTTCATCAAATAAAAAAGAAAGAGAAAGCCTAATCACAAAGGCCTCAAATTTGATGAAGTGAGTTCATATTCATAAACAAGCCAATTAGGTGATCCAAGTCCATTCCTTATCTAACTTAGTGGCTAACCAAGTAACTAAAGTTCATTTGCATCTGAACTAATCCCTTCTCCACGGAAGCAACTCTCTGTTCTCTTTCTTCTCTTCTCTCACCCATGCATGACAAGATGGCTATGCTAGGGTTCACATCCTAGAAGAAAAGGAGAGTTACTGGTCGCAAGCTTGGTCTTTCGAACAATACAAAGAAGAAAGACGAAGAAATAAGAAGTTAGAACAAAGTCAGATCTTAGGCAAATCAAAAAGATCTTTCTATTTTGGTACCCCAAAGTAACTTGCTGAAGCTTCCTTTTTCCTCATACTCGTTTTTGATAAAATAAAGAAAATGGATATTATGGAGTTCTGCTGTGGATCAACGGTCAAGAAAGGAACTTGGAGTCAAAGAAAAAATAAATGGTTCAGATCTTTGAAGATATTGAAAAAAGGATGAAAGAGAATATGAAAGGTATGAATGCATGAAATCTGAAATTTCTACAACAGTTCCATCTCTCTCTTCTGCGTAGCTGTTGCTCTGTTTTTTGTGAGAATGAGAAGTCAACTGTGTGAAGCAAGCCTATGGTGTGAAAAAATGAAATCATATAAATAGGAAAATCACTTCAGTTTGAAGTAAGGAGAAATAACCAGTGTTTGAGGTTTGTTCTGAAAAGTGTTATTTGAAAAAGTTCATCTACTTGGACAGTGCTTCCTAGTCAAAGGAGCATTCTGCCAGAATGAAGAACTGAATCAGAGGCTAGCAAATCTGGTTTATCACATAGTAAAGAGGCTGTTGAAGAAGTCAATCTCCTTCATGTTTTACAGATTGTAATTTCTTTTTAATGTTTATTTTTCTGTAATTTCTTGAGTGAAAATGCATAATGAGAGAGTTAAAGTAAAAGCCAAGAGTGAAAAGAGGTTGAGTCATACACTTGAGAGAAAAGTCTAGAGTTATTTTCAGATTTCTTTAGGTAAGTTTGTGTCTTGATCCAGTACCAGTGAGGTACCCCTTTCTTAGTTGTGTGAGTACTAAGAGTGAAGAGTTAGGTATTAGCATAGCCAATGTCAAGTTAGGTTAGAACTTTAGTGTGAAAGGATTGTGTCAATCCTGTGGAATTGGTATACGTAATACTTTTAACTATAGTGGAAATTCCTCAATTGTTGTGGAGGAGACTTGACGTAGGTTGCATAGCACAAGGCAACCGAACCAGGATACATAATAGTGTTAGCTATTCTCTTCTTTGCTCTGTCTTATTTTCTGATATTCATGAGACAAAATGAAATTGTCTCATAAATTTTTCGCTGCTTAGTTCAAACAGTTTCAGACAGCAAGTTTGTTTTAAAAGGATTAACTCATTAAGCTAAAAGAAGGTCATAGATTCAACCCCCTTTTCTAAACCTTCTACAACCTTCAAATATTAATATATGTTTTAAAATATTATATATAATATATAAAAATATTGAATTTTTTTTATTTTCACACTTTAAAACAAATATTTTTTTTATTTTTTATTTATATTCTTAAAAAATAAAAGTAAAAAATAAACAACATTATCTTTTTAAATATAAATAAAAATTTATTTTAAAAAATACATATACAATGCACTTACTGTTAGAGACTTTTATATATGTATATACATTAATTTATAATTTTCATAGGTTTCTGTACAATAACTTTATGAATCTGTTAAATTTCAAATGAGTCACAATAAATAATATTTATAACAAATAAAAAAATAGGTGAACATATTTTTAATTATATAAAAATATTAGTTATAATTATATAATTTTCATGTCATTTTATAGATTTTGTTTATTGTGTAGAAATAAATTTTTATCTTTATTTAAAAAAAAGTGAAAATTATGTTTATTTTCTATTTCTATTTTTAAGAGTATAAATAAAAAAATTCAAAAATATTTTCTTAAAAATGTGAAAAAATAAAAAATATATTTTCATATATCATATATAATATTTAATATTTTAAATAAAATACATGTTTATAAATATTTAAATAACAAAATTATATTATACAATGATGTGTTTTTGATAAAATTAACTATTACCATGTTTTTTATTTTTCTATGATATACTAATTATTTTTTAGTAATATAAAATAAATTATTTTATATTTTGTAATTAAAAATAGTACTGTATAATAATTAATATCTTAATAAATAAAAAATATTTTTGTATGTATTTATATGTTTTTATATTTATTTATTTTAAAATAAAAGATTGTACTTATCATTTTTAAAATAGAGGCCTCCATACAAGCCTTTTTGACTTACAAGTGTTATAAGTTGGCACAAGCCCAACAAAACACACGCGCATCACTCCCACATTCAAGAGTAAATATACGAATGTTATTCAACCACTTTCTGTTTCCAAAAGGCGCTACTCACCATGCATTATGAACGACTCTTCTTCTTCCTCTATGAAAACGAGTTTCTTGCCAAATTTGTTCGATCTCTTTCGTGCGTTCTCTCTTCGTCTTTTCATTCGTTGTTTTACCTGCTTTTATCACTAGTATTCTTGCTTCATTTTTTTTTCGATTTTCATGGTTTCTGAAATCAAACTTTGAAATCGTTTTGAAGATAATGGAACTTCAGAAATACACCCAAACGATTACAGAAATACACCCAAACAGTTACAGAAATTCACCAAAACAATTACAGAAATACACCCAAAGGATTACAGAAATATACCCAAAGGATTATAAAATACACCCAAAGGATTTAAGAAATACACCCAAAATTCGTTGAAGTACACCTTATGCATAATTTATCACTCTTCCTCTTTCTCCTCCTCATGTTCTGCTGTTTCTTCTTCTTCATTTTCTTATTTCATATTTTCATAATTCTTTTTGGGAGGAAAAAATAAAACAAAGAAGAAAAAAATACATAATGTTGCAAAATCAAAAGAAGAACGAAGAGAAATACGACGATGAAGATGAAACACTTCAAAAAGGATTTCAGAGTTTGATGTAAAAAAATAATAAAAATCGAGAATAACGAATAAAGAGAATAGAGAGAAAAGCACGTAAATGAAGAAGGAGAAAGAGAATGCAAGAAATTCGAAAAAGAAAACATAATCCTTTCAAAAATTAAAAATCTGTTAGAGGCGCGTTTGAACGTAATATCAATTAGAGGACTTGTAAGACTTGTATGTACAGATTAATCCTTTAAAATATTCTATGTTAAAATGTATTTATGTATGTATATACTAATATATTCTATATTTATAAAGTCTATTGAGACTCCTCTTTCATAATATTCTTTAATTTTCATTTAATAAAATCTAATAGTTCATAGAAGATAATACATCTAAGGCACACAAAATAATTGAGTTGATTTTAGGCATACCCTATTAAACAAATCTAAGAAAATTTGAAAAGAACTTGATAAGTAAAAAAAAAAGAAAAAAAAAAAGAAAATATCATGCAAGTTGTTAGAGAACTAACACGCTAGAATTATCCATAAAGATTTGTAGCTTATTATATTATTATTCATCTTTTATCATTGCAATTTTTAGAAGGCTTATTTAACACATTCTTTTAATTCCATAGCAAAATTTTTAAGGATTTTATTTTAAATTAATAAATTAAATACTATATCTACAATTATATATATTTAAATTATTTATATTTTTATTTTATTTATCTCATTTGCACTAACAATAAAATAAATATACATATTTTTTGGTGATTTAAAATAAATATACATATTATTTAATTATAACGTAAATAAAATATATATTTCGTTTATAGTTATAAGATCATGCTAGTTGACAATTAAAATAGATATAATTTATTTTAATTTGAATTATATCAATTTTATTTAATTCTTTAATATATCTAATTTAATTCAAACAGTTATAATTTACATGTTAAATTCTGTATATGATAATTTATTAGCTAATGATAAATTTTATATAGAGCTTAAATTTACGACGGATTAATTCTTAGTATATCATATTAAAAATATTGTGAAAAACAAAAAAAAGTTATAATTTGTATAATTATATTATATCAATTTAAATTTATTTTATAATCCAATCTAATCCGAATTATTGTGATTTAATTGGATTATTTTATATCCTTTCAAATTTTATAATTTTTTATTATTAATTCTTTTTTAGAATTAAATTACATTCGATTCAAATCATAATATTAGAAAGACAAAAAAAAAACAGCTAGAACTTATTTTATTTAATTTTTATTAATTATTTTAGCAATCAATGAAAATTAAATAAGGCAAATTCTAATTGATTTTGGCTAAATTTTTTTGTTACCAAATATTTCTGATTCAAATTTAAATTTTTAAAAAATTTTATAATTAAAAAATTCTAAATCATTGATTGATTTTTCAAATCCAAATAAATTGAGTCAAAATAAAATATAATAATTTAAATGTAATCAAATTAAAAAATAAATTAAAATCATATAATACCTTTTATAATCATTTTAATCAAATCTATATAATCAAAATCAAACAAAGAAACACCATAAACCCTTCATCTTGAGTGTTATCTTCTCCGAAACCATCAACCACGAAGATGGATAGGATCAGTTTGTTACCGGACTCTATCCTCTGCGACATTCTCTCTTACCCCCAACAAAAGAATGCTATTCTAACTCAGCGCAACGTAGATTACCCCATTGAAAGGTTCCGCTTCACTTGCTATCAAATTTCACAGAGTCTCTTATTAACATGGCTTAATGCCGTCATTGGTCTCCATCTTCAAGAACTGCATCTCGACATTAATCCAATGTTTGGAATTAACTTGCCTGAAGCCATACTCACTTGTCCATCACTAAAATCCCTTACTTTAAAACGTGAGTCTTCTTTGTATTGTTATCCAAAGTTTCCAAATGTTTATCTGCCATCCCTCAAGAACCTAGAGTTGGATGCCCTCTTTGTGGACCCCAGCAAGCTTTTATCCGGCTGCCCTGTTCTTGAAAATCTTAAGCTTTTTCTACAAAGCCACGATTTTTTTCCTGTTTACGTACCCACAATCCAGGAAAAAGATCTTCTCCAGTTTTTTTAACAATTGATAGAATCCAGTGTGATCTATCACCTTTGATTCTATGAGTGGGACCAGAAATAAATAAGAGAGAGAGCGTAATGAATGATTAGATTGAACACTGGATACCATCTAGTTTTTTTCTCACTGGAGAGGATCCACTCCCCACAATCCATATGCCTTGCGCATTGAAAGGTTTAATTTTTGATGATAACACTACCTAGTATAGGAAAAGTCTAGGGGACAGCAGTTTTATTGAATTTTGACCAGCATGTAACCAGCAGAGAAATGTGAGTATTGGATGAAATCTCACACCATCAAATCATCATTGATAGTTAACAATTACAAAAATTGCTGGCCCCTAACATTGCTCACCGTGCATAATGACATTAGCCATCGTGTGATAGATACGCCATTTCTTGAATACCTCCATATGAAAATAATCCTCACATCTAAGCTACAGGTTTCGTTTAGCAATTTTCCTAACATGGTAGAGGCACATCTTGATATTGTTCATGATGGTGTTAAGCATGTTGGTTGGGTGCCCGACCTTCTCCATGCACTCCGTAAAACAAAATTTTTGGCATTGAGAGGTCACACAACACAGGTAACATGCTTATTTAGTGTAATTATAACCCTAACTATGAATTAGAAATTATAATTAATATATACTTATGTTCTATACAGTGCTTATTTAGTGGTCAAGCTTTTAAGTTTCCAGAATTTCCCGGTTTGCTCAATCTAGAGCTTGATGTTCCAAGTTTCAAAACGAATTTCCTGCTAAACTTCCTTCATAATTGTTATGTGCTTGAATCTCTGGTGATTCATGATGTTTTCGAGGTATGAATACATTTCAATTTAAAACTAGTGTCTCTATTTGTTTTTTGTTGTTTGCCTGAATCTATTGAGAAGTGTTATCTTTTGTTAGCAGGGAGTAGATTTACTCCAGGTGGAGTATTATGGGTCAACATCATCAACTATGGTTCCCAATTGTGTGACATCACATCTCAAGAATTTTGAGTTTAGAGGATATCAAAACTCTTGCATGAGCGTGAATTTATCGGGCTAATTTTTTTTATATTGTTTAAATATATGTGTAATACATTATTATTAGAAGATTGGGTGTTTTTTTATATGGTGTTTTATTCAAATCGGACGGTCCAATTTGTTTGAAGAGAAAAATAAATTACAAATTGGAGGGTCCGATTTGTTTGGAGAAAAAAAAATTACAAATCGGAGAGTCCGTTTTGTATTTTTTATTTTTTTTATTTTTTAAAATAAAAATCGGACGATCCGATTTCAACATTAAATTTTTTTTTTTTGAATTCACAAATCGGACCGTCCGATTTGTGATTGTTTGTTTGAAAAAAAAAATAAAACAAACAAATCGGTGCATCCGATTTGTATATCCCATACCAATGTAAAACACACTTCTATTCACAGCTTCTTGTTATACACTTCTCTCTTCCACATAAAAAATAACAAGCGAATTTATCGCATATCTTTTACAAAGAGGTTTTGTTTTGAAGACAGTGACCATTCATCTTTATTATAATTTGGACCAAGAAATTCATGAACGAAACTTAATATACATGAAAGGGGACAATGGCCCCTATCAAATAAATAAATAAATTTTATTTATAAACCTTCTAATTTTATAATTTAGTTCCTCTCTAATTTTATTTTTTGCTTTTTATTTAATTGTATTTTTTTATGTTAGCCCCTTTTAAAAAGGTTCGAACTTCGCCTCTAAACAAGTTCTACAATATGTCAAGTAAATTTTAACGACATAAGTGTATTTTTTAATTGATAACTAATATTTTATGTATATATAATATGATTGAATTTAAATATAATTAGTATTTTTTGTGCAAGAGGTATAAAGAGTCTTTGAACAAAAATTGTAATAAATTTATAGGTTTTTTTCGAAAAAATAAAATATTAAACCAGTTTTATAAATTTGGGAAGGATTAAATAAGTGAAAAAAAATCAATTAAGTTATCAGAAAATTAAAACGCTAGTATTATTCATGAAAAATTGTAACAAATGATATCATTCATCTCTTGTTCTTGTAATTATATTTTGCGGACTCATTTAACACATTTTTTAAGTCCTTTGCAAAACTTTAAAAGATTTTATTTTAAATACGTAAATTAAATTCTATGTTTACAATTATATATTTTTTAAAATTAATTATATTTTGGTATTTTTAATATTTATCTTGTGCGCACTAATAACAAGATAAACATAATATATAACTTAATTACAATATAAATAAAATGATTTTTTTAAATAAATAAAAAATTAATATTTTTAAAAATAAGTTATTTCAATTTTAATTTTCGAAATGCGATTTCTTCTTTAAGATGAGTTTATCGGGCAAACTTCTCTAATTTTATAGAGTTCGCCGAACCCAAATTCTTCGACGAGAATAAAACTCAAAATTTTAAATCATTATTATCGACTCCAATAATACATAGCACTATATCAGTACACACCAAGCATGACTCTCTAACATGGCCGACAGCAATGAAAATTATTATTATCATCTCTAGAAATACGTATATATATAGAAATAAGCCATAGTTAACCAAGATTTTTTTATTATAAATTATAAAAAATTATTATTTCTAAAAAATACCACTTATGTACTCGAGAGACTATGATAATTGCCATTGTGCTTAAGAATTTGAGTTAGCCAATTATTTTTTAGAAGACGTAGTGAAATTCACTGGAAATGGAGGTACGACGAACTTGTCCCCAAATTAAAAAAAAATGTATCTTTAAAATTAAAGTCCAAATAATTTGTTTTTTGAAATAATTTTTTTTATTTATTTCAAAAAAAATCTAAAATAAAATATATATCTCATTTACAAGATCACAATAATTAAAATGGATATAATTTATTTCAATTTAAATTTTATCAATTTAATTTAATTTTTTAATATAATCGAATTTGAATATTTGATTCAAATAGTTATAATTTACATAATTACATTATATCCATTTGAATTTATTTCTTAGTTCAATCTAATTCAAATTATTGTGTTAATGAGTTATAACTCAAATGGCATAGTCTTTCCATACTCAATTAAGAAGTTACGGATTCAAATCTCTTATCTTTGGTAAAAAAAAAAAATCAAATTATTATGATTTGATTGGATTATTTCATATCCATTCTAAATTTATAATTTTTTATTATCATTTTTTTAAAAATTGAATTACATCCTATCCAAATTTAATTTTAAAAATTTTATAATTTAAATGATATCTATACAAATTTTAAATTAAAAATTTTATAATTTAAAAATTCTAAATCATTGATTGATTTGTCAACTCCAAATAAATCAAGTCAAAATAAATTCAAATCATATAATACATTTTATAATAATTTTAATCAAACCTATATAATCAAAATCAAATAAACACTATTCTTTATTAGTGGAAAGTGAAAACCCTTGGTTCTCGTTTGATCCTCTCCGGAGATAGAAAAAAACGAAACCATCAACCATGAAGATGGATAGGATCAGTTTTTTACCCAATTCTATCCTTTGCAACATTCTCTCATACCTCCCAACAAAAGAAGCTGTATCCACCAGCATCCTCTCTAGCAGGTGGCGCCAAGTTTGTAAGGAACTCCAAGTCTTTGACATAGATGATACACCCTTTCGGTCCGGTCTGGAATGGGAAGCTCGATTTGTTTCATATGTGAATGCTATTCTATCTCAGCGCAGTGCAGATTACCCCATCCAAAAGTTCCGCCTCACTTGCAATAAAGTTTCAAAGAGTCTCCTCTTAACATGGCTTAATGCCGTCATTGGGCCCCATCTTCAAGAACTCTATCTCAGCATTGATCTACCAATCAAGCTGCCTGAAGCCATACTCACTTGTCCATCACTCAAGTCCCTTATTTTGAAACGTGATAGTTTTTTGGATTCTTATCCAAAGTTTTCAAATGTTTATTTGCCATCCCTCAAGAATCTAGAGTTGGATATCGTCTATATGGACCCCAGCAAGCTTTTATCCGGCTGCCCTGTTCTTGAAAATTTTAAGCTCATTTTACAGGTCCACGATAATTCTTGTGTTGCTCTCATACCTACAATGCAGCAGATGCCTCGCACATTGAAAAGTTTAATCATTGAAGATAACACATTTTTTAATGGGGTTAGCCATCGTTTGATTTTGATAGACACGCCATCTCTTGAATACCTTCATATAAAAATAATGACCCTCTTGAACTCTAAGCTAGAGTTTTCTTTTAGCAATTTCATTAACATAGTGGAGGCACATCTTGATCTTCTTCATGACTGTATTTACCATGTCGGTTGGGTGCCCCACCTTCTCCATGCACTGCGCGAAACAAAATTGTTGGCATTGAAAGGTTACTCAACACTGGTAACATGCTTGATGTAACTCAATTATTTGAATTTATAAATTATAACTATAATTATGAATTATGAACTATAATTATTATGTACTTATCTTCTATGCAGTGCTTATTTAGTGCCCCAGCTTTCGAGTTTCCAGAATTTCACCGTTTGCTCAATCTAGAGCTTGATGTTCCATGTTTCAGCATAAACTTCCTGCTAAACTTCCTTCATAATTCTCATGTACTTGAAGCTCTTGTGATTCATGATATTTCAAAGGTATGAGTACATTTTAATTTAAAACTAGTGTCTCTATTTCTTTTTTGTTGTTTGCCTGAGTCTATTGAGAAGCGTTATTTCTTGTTATCAGGAAAAATATTTTCATCTGGTGGAGTATGATGTGCCAGCACCACCAACCATGGTTCCTAATTGTGTGACTTCACATCTCAAGAATTTTGAATTTAGAGGATTCGAAGATTCTGTAGATAAGCGTGAATTTATTGCATATCTTTTACAAAGAGGACTTGCTTTGGAGATAGTTACAATTCATCTGAATTATGTTTTCAACCAAGAGACAAAGTATGATATTGTTAGGGAATTATCTGCTATACCAAGGGGCTCTACAACATGTCAGCTAAATTTCATTGACCAAAATGCTGTTGAACATGGTATGAACTCTCACTAACTCTATTCTCTGTTTTGATCAAAGGTGTTTTCATGTTAGAGCCTTAAAAAGTTTTAAAAATTATTCAAGTTGAATAACTGTTGGGACAATTTTAGGCCAGTCTGCTAATTAAATTATTAAAATATTTGTTGATGCTTATGAATAAATTTGTTTGATGCCCTGAAAACATGCACTTGAACATAGTAGGAAATTTATATATGCCGTTTAATGCTTTGAGTTGCATACATCAATTTGTGATGCAGGTTGATGGCAAGTTGGCAACTCTACACTCTGGTCAACTACAAAACGATTTTTGATGCATCATGACTAGGATATGAACCATGTTTTTATTTTTACTTTTCTGTGAATCTTTTATTTGCTTAATACATTTTTTCCAATAACATATTTTTTTGATGCACTTGTTCTGCTAAAAGAGGCAGAGGTAATTTTTCGTTTAGTTTGTTATTTTGGTATTCGTTCGTTTACTTGTGGGTCATATTAATTAAAAGAAACTTTTTATTATTTTAAATCAAATTATGTTTGGAAATTGAAAATTATCCCTTACTTCTTTTTATTTTAAGTATATATCAGAAAATATCCAAACACATATGGCGAAGATTTTTATCATTGTTATATTTGGAGGATTGTAATCATGTTGATTATTTGTGACTTTAGAATTGTTTAAGTTGCTTAACACTGAATCAATGTTAGGCCACTGTCCCACATTAATTCTTAATTTTTTTTGTTGATGTCTATGAATATTTCTTACAAAAAAAAAATATGTAATCTGGTTTGATGCCCTGTTTTTCTTTTTTTTCTTTTTTTCTGCATGACTTGTAACTAATTGTGCACATATAGACTGAAGAGTGAGTTAGTTAATTGAGTTAGATTTAGACTAGTTGTATTTATCTCTAGCTAGTAGGTCCACTTAGATAGAGTATATATACATAAAGCGTGTAATGTGTAAGATTGCTGACCAACCTTTTCTTCGTCTCCTCTGTAATTTTTCTCTCTAACACTAATGAGAATCAGAATACAGAACTTCCTCTCTTCCATATTCCACTCTTGAGTCACACACGGTTAAAGTACTCGAGCTAATCAAGGTCACCTGGTCTTAATGTTTCTGATTGTTCCTAAGTATGCTTGTCCTAGCTTGAACAACTAGCTGAAGTAGGATTTTTATTGGAGAGATACATTCTTGTTCTATTTAATTTTTTGGTGGATTTTGAAGGATAGAAATGATATCTACAATTCTGATGGTGGATGAGGTGCTAACAAAGTAGTAAGTATGATCCGGAGTTCAGCTTGAGAAATACTTGTCATCTTTAATATGCACATTTTTTTATCTCTTTTTTTGCTCTGTTATGTTCGGGTGTCTCCTTCTATAAATTTGGTTAAAGTGAATTGTGAAATTAGCCAGAGTTTTCTTAGTGGGTCAACAAGTTTTGGTTGTCTTATTCGCAATTCAGATGGATGTTGGCCGGTTGTGTAAAAAGTTGCTCTGAAATATTATCCAGGTCGAACTTCATGTTATTTCAAGGAGTTTAATCATTGTTTGGAAGTGTCGTTTTGTTTGGATGCATTTTTTATGATGCATAGGAAGAAGATTGAGGATATTATTTTGAAAAGAGATTTAGTGAAAAAGATTCTAGAGACTCTGAGTTAGAACTGGAAGACTTGCATCACCTTGATTCAAAGGACATTTAATCACGTAACTGATCTCATGGATAAAAATGCTGCTTCAAATTTGGTGGAATATGTGAAATGAATTTAGCCTTGAAATGAGCTCCATCATTTCATTTGCTTAGATAGTAACTAAGCCAATTAATTTGGCTTTGTTTTCTCATTTTTTCTGTTTTCTTTTTCCTTTTTTGGCGAAAAATTGATGGATATGGTTGTCCTGTAGAACCCTCTTTTTGAAAAGTCTTCAGTTTTAGCCAACACTGCAATGAAGATGAATTTCATGCATGAAAAAACAATAAACAAAAACAAGCATATAGAAGATGGAACCTCTAAAGTGCGGTCCCTTTGGTGAGTGAAGTTTGGTTATAACTTATAAGAAAAGGCCTTTTAAAAAAAAGTGCAAACATGTCCATTGTAGTTCAATGCAGGTATAACATGATTTGATGATGACATAGAAGCTCTTTTGGAATCAATTGGGCTTGACATAGGTATTGTCCTCTCTAAATTTGGCAACTTGACATCTTATCATTTGCTCCACATGGGGTTGAACAAACATGTGTCTACTTTCCAAAATATGTATGATGAACTTGCAGGAAGTGAAGCATTCATATTGATGATATATTGAGCCATAGGTGTGTCACTGTATAAGTCAAATAGTCAATAATGCTAATGTTTTCAGCAGAAAACAGAACATAGACATGAAAGAAAATCAATTTAAAGCCAATAACAAAAGCACAAAATCTCCAAAGGTATATGTTCCTCAACAAAATGAAGCTTCATTTCTCCATTACCATAAACTTGCTCTGTTTTCAATCTAAGATATGCGGTAGAAAACAATAACAATAATAAAGCATTTTATCTAGCATGACATTCTCCATGGCTTGTAGAGAGCAAGAGGCAAAATCGTAGTTCCAATTTCAATAAGATCCCAATTCATTGTATGTATCAATGGAACAATTTGCATTAGCATGGGAAATTTCAGTACAACAAGTACAATAAAAAATTATTCATGTAGTATTTCCGATCATGCACAAACACAATAATCAGATGGCGAAAGAAAGATTAATACAAGTAATAATTTCAAAAGGTTTAATTACTCTGTTAGTTCCTGTAGTTTCGTGGGTCCCTGCACTAATTTTTTTTTTCAATTAGGTTCTTCTTAGTAGTAATTGGCTTAATTTAGTAGGGACCAAATTAAAAAAAATTAGTACAGGAACCTAAATAAAAAAAAAAGTGTAGGGATCCAATTAAAAAAAATATTAGTTCAAGGACTCAATTAAATAGAAAAAAGTATAGGACCAAATTAAAAATTTCGTGAAATTATAGAGACTAAGAGAATAATTAAACTATTTCAAAATGTTTATTTTATCTCTATAACATAAAAGGATATTTTACATCTCACAATATTATATTATTATTATTATTCTTGTGCACAACATTTTTCCTTTCTAAAGCAACACAATCTATAATATTACTACTCAAATGAAACATAAATTGCATTTCTATTTGTCCTAATCAACTTCTTCAATCTTAGGACCAGCACCATTGTTGCCACCGACGAAGCATTTTCATAAGAGGCATAAAATCAACCATTGATGTATTAATACATTTATTTATTATTTTTTTATAATATAAATAAAATATTTTTTATAAAATTAAAGAAAATGATAAATAAATATTTTGATGCATCAATGGTTGATTTTGTGCTTTTAGAGCTTGTACTTGTTCTCCAAATTATTGATTTTGTTCTTAAACTGTTGTTATGTAGAACATTTTGTTAATTATTTAATTTTGACCTCACTGTGGGACTAAATTGATGCTAAATGAAACTTTTTTGGATTCAAATAGAACACTTTAAACCTTAAGAACCAAAATAGAATTACGCCCAAACCTAGGGACTAATTTAATTCTTTACCCTAAATAAAATTTTATATTTATAATTATGTATATATATATATTAAAATTATTTATATTTTATTTTATTTATCTTGTTTGCACCGACAATAAAATAAATATAGGAAAAACAACCATTTGTACCCATAAATTTTACGAACGCTGACAAAAATATCCATTAAAGAAGGAAACTAACGTTGTATCCATCAAAGATAGATTCCGTACGACAAAAGTAGCCAAATCTTAAATTTATGTTGACTTTTTAATAAAATTTCAGAATTACCCCACCATTATCTTCAACCCCTCCTCCCTTCTTTCCCAAATCTCAAACACTTCTATTGCCTAAAAACCCTAATTTCAATACCTAAAAACCCCAAATTATTATTTTCTTAACCCTAATCTTAATACCCCTTTCAACAAATTTCAACTCTCTCTTTATTCAGCAATTTAACCTTTCTTCTTCTATGGCTTCAATGAACTTATTGGGTTTCTCTCTCTCCCCTCAAGAACAACAGACTACTACTACTCATCATCATCAAACTTGTTTTGGGCTATTCAATCCCACTGCATAAGATGATGTAACTGCTGCTGATGATGGAAACTGCTTCGATCTTACTCCTTCTACTCATGTCGCTACTACTCTCAACCTCCCTCCTTTTCCCATCTATCAAGAACCCTTCAACAATCATCATCACCTTTCTACTCAACAAGGTTTATTAATTTCTTTTCTCTTTTAGTTTCTCTATTATTATTATTATTATTATTATTATTATTATTATTATTATTATTATAAATTACTCTTTTTTTTAATTTTTCTTTATCATCATAGATTGAAAGGAGAATAACTACATCAACCAAAACCTGCAATTGAAAACTTCATGCAACAATAAGAATAATGTCGACAACAACCACCACCACCATCACCAACAACCCAAGCTCGAGAACTTCCTCGATGGACACTCCTTCGCGCGATCATCATCATGATTACGATGCCAAACTCATCGGGAGACTACCTCTTCCAAAACTGCTCTCAGCCGGAAGTTACAGGAGGAGGAGAAGGTTCTGTCAGCGGCAGTGGTGGAAGCACAAACTCAATACACCATCAACACGTGTTGGTGAAGGAGGTGGTAAAATTGAAAAAAATAAAGAGAGAGTTGAAATTTGTTGAAAGGAGTATTGAGATTAGGGTTAAAAAAATGATAATTTGGAGTTTTTAGGTATTGAGATTATGATTTTTAGGCAATGGAGATATTTGAGATTTGTGAAAGAAGAGAGGAGGAGTTGAAGATAATGGTGGGGGTAATTCTGGAATTTTATTAAAAAGTTAACATAAATTTAGAATTTGGCTATTTTTGTCGTACGGAATCCATTTTTGATGGATACAACGTTAGTTTTTTTTTTTTAATGGGTACTTTTGTCATCATTTATAAAATTCATGGGTACAAATGGTTGTTTTTTCAAAAATATAAGTATAACTTGATTTTTTTTTCTCCAAAGGTAAGAAATTTTATTCAATTTAACGTGAAAAGAGAAAAGATGTCCAAATGTGACAATAGTAATTCAGAAGAGAAAGGGTAATCCCAAAACTCAAACAGTGAGAAACAAAATATTATACCAACTATGTAAGAAAGAAATCCCTAATTCAGGAATTGGGGAAATGGTGAAGACACAGCTGAGGAAAGAGACCGTAAGAGTCTTCTCTCAACTTCATCTACTTCTTCTTGTGGGGCTGATACTTTGTTCAAAAATGGTCTCATTACCGGCACGCCAAATGGCCCAGGACTACACACTCAATGCCACGGGACTCGCCATCTCCATCTCAGACTGGTTTAGGTGAGTACGCTTTTGCTCCCAACACTGGTAAAAAAACTCTGCTTCTTCCCCATGGCCCAGAGGGGGATGACTGAACGGATAAGCTACTCGGTATCCAGAGGAGACTTCATAATTACCAGATTTATGGAACATCCATGTAAGTTTATCATTACCTTCAACAATTTTTGTTAGTAAAATCTGATTGCTGATTTGGGCTGGAAACATGCTTTGAATGATCTGCTGATTCCATTGTTTGCTGGGAGCTAACAGGTTACTGATTCTGATTACTGCTTGGTTTGTCAGAGAAAGCGTTCAGGCGCAGGGGAGGTGAAAATTGTTAAGGAGAAAGAATCCATGGATCCGAGAAGATGTTCACAGACTGACCTGTTCCAATGTTCCAGATAAGACCTTTTTCGGTGACCTTTCGGCCTTCCAGCATACTCTTCCAACCCCGCTTTCTACATTCACAATATCTCTCTATCGGCAATACTTGCCTTTTAGAACTTATGCAAATAGTGAGTTTGGTTGAGTTGTAAGTCTCCAGCATTGTTTTCTTAGTAAGGCCAAATTTTGAGCTCCCGAGTCTTTGAAACCCAATGTCCCAATCCTCCATCCCTCTTGAGTCTTGACCTAGTATCCCAACTCACATTTTAATTTGAATTATATCAATTTAGTTTAATTTTTTCAATATAATCTAATTTAATTCAAACAGTTATACTTTGCGTATTAAATCTTGCATACAGTAATTTATTAGCCAATAATAAATCCCTAAATAAAACTAAAATTTGCTACGAATTAATTGTTAGTTTATGAAATACTATGAAAAATAAAAAAAAAACATAATTTGCATAATTGCATTATGTCAATTTGAATTCGTTTTCAGTTTAATCTAATTCAAATTTTATAATTTTTTATTATTAACTTTTCTAGAATTGAATTACATCCAATCCAAATTTTAACTTTTAAAAATTCTAAATCATTGATTGGTTTTTCAATCTAAATAAATCGAGTCAAAATAAAAGATAACAAGTTAAACTAAATCAAATCAAAAAATAAATTCAAATCATATGATACCTTTTATAATAATCAAATCTATATAATAAAAAAATCAAAGAAACAAACACCATTGGTTCTCATTTAAATCCTAAACCCTAGAGTTGAGTCTAACCCTCTCCGGAGACAAACTTGAGAAAGTGAAACCATCAACCATGAAGATGGATAGGATCAGTTTGTTACCGGACTCTATCCTTTGCGACATTCTCTCATACCTCCCAACAAAAGAAGCTGTATCCACCAGCATCCTCTCTCGGAGGTGGCGTCATGTTTGGAAGGATCTCCAAGTCCTTGACATAGATGATATACCCTTTCGGTACACTCTGGAATGGGAACCTCGATTTGTTTCATATGTGAATGCTATTCTAGCTCAGCGCAATCCAGATTACCCCATCGAAAAGTTCCGCCTCACTTGTGAAGAAGATTCAGAAGATAGCCTACCCATCTTAACATGGCTTGATGCCATTATTAGGCCCCACCTCCAAGAATTGTATCTCTGCCTTGATCTAGTGGTTGGAATTGCCTTGCCTGAAGCCATACTCACTTTTCCATCACTCAAGTCCCTTGTTTTGAAACATGGTGATTATTTCGATTATTATCCAGAGTTTCCAAATGTTTATCTGCCATCCCTCAAGAACCTAGAGTTAGATACCCTCTGTGTGGACCCTAGCAAGCTTTTATCCGGCTGCCCTGTTCTTGAAAATCTTATGCTCATTGTACCGGACAGAGTCTATAATAGTTATGTTTATATACCTACAATCCAGATGCCTCGCACATTGAAAAGTTTAATCTTTGAAGATAAAAGCACCGTGGATAATGACATTAACCATCGTGTGATAGATACGCCATCTCTTGAATACCTCTATATGAAAATAATCGCCAAATCTAAGCTACAGGTATCGTTTAGCAATTTCCCTAACATGGTGGAGGCGCATCTTCATATTCATCATGAACGTGCTGTGCATGTCCCTTGGGTTCCTGAGCTTCTCCTAGCACTCCGCCAAACAAAATTGTTGGCATTGAAACATCTCACAACACTGGTAACATGCTTATGATAGGATTTGTTCGAGCGAAATTTTATGAAAAAATCTTTTTAATTTTTATGTAATTTTTTTATAAAATTTTTATAAAAAATTAAAGTAATTGTATGTTTAGATATTTAGGTAAAAGGTTTAGTTCTTGAAAGATGGAGCATTCTTTAAATTCGTCCATAAATATTTTTTTAAACAAATTGGTTCTTCAAAAAATATTTTTTTTCGTCATCATTATGTATGCTATCTGTTAATGGCGTGAAAGGTCAAAGATGATTAATTTATAATATTTAAAGAACCAATTTGATTTATAAAATTTTTTAGGGATAAATTTAGAGAATTTTCAATTTTTTAAGGATTAATTTGACTATTAATCTTTCTTTTATCTAATAATTATATTTATATACAATAATATAAAAATATTTTTCTAACAATTTAATAATACCCAAACAAACTCATAATCCCATGATTCCTCAAGCTAATTTGAATTTATAACTGTATTATGAATTATGAAATATAATTAATGTGTACTCATCTTCTATACAGTGCTTCTTTAGTGGTGTAACTTTCGGGATTCCGGAATTTCCCCGTTTGCTGAATCTAGAGCTTGATGTTCCATGTATGAACACAGACTTCCTACTAAACTTCCTTCATAATTGTCATGTACTTGAAGATCTCGCGGTTCATGTTTGGAAGGTATCAATACATTTCAGCTAAAGACTAATGTCTCTATTTCTTTTTCTGTTGTTGTTTCCAAGTCAATTGAGAAGTGTTATTATTTCATTTTTTGGGTCAGAGTGATATTTTTCGTCAGTATTATGGGCCAGCACCACCAACCATGGTTCCCAATTGTGTGACGTCACATCTCAAGAGTTTTGAGTTTGGAGGATATAGAGACTCTGCAGGTGAGCGTGAATTTATTGCATATCTTTTACAAAGAGGACTTGCTTTGAAGACGGTCACAATTCATCTTACATATGTTTTTGACCAAGATACAAGATACGATATTGTCAGGGAATTATCTGCTATACCAAGGGGCTCTACAACATGTCAACTAAATTTCATTGACGTAAATCCGGTTAAACATAGTATGAACTCTCACTATCTCTATTCTCTGTTGTTCATTGATCAAAGGTGTTGAGAAAACAATATCATGTTAGAACCTTAAAAGTTTTAAAAATTATTCAAGTTGCGTAACTGTTGAGTCAATTTTAGGCCAGTGTTCCACCTAAATTATTAAAAGATTTGTTGATGCTTATGAATGATTATGCACTTGAACATAATATCGGTGATTTGGATTTGCTAACTTTGATATTGGTAAGTATTTTGATTTCTTGAATTTCATCCTGGAAAGGTCTAGGTTTTTTTGTCTCTGATCCTTAGAAATTTATATATGCTTTTTAATGCTTTGAGTTGCACATATCCATTTGTGATGCATGTTGATGATACAATATTGTATCTAAGAGTTAGAGAGAATTAGGTAAAAATCAGAGTGAACAAAATAGAAATTTCAAAAATTAAGGACAAAGAAAAAAATTAGTTTTTAATTACATTATGTCTACTTACAGGATTATATTATACTCTTATTTATAGTATACTTCTTTAATTGGACTATAGATCTAATACTAATCCTATCGTTGTTCTTTTCTTCAAAACAACCTTGTCCCTTAAGATTGTGGAAAAATTATACAGCCTAATTAAAATTGTAAATACCAATTACAATTAATATAGAACCAATTAATCCTAAAATAATATTTTCTATCTTATTTCTGCCGGAAGAACCAACAAAGGCGCACACCGCTCTCTCCTGACTGAACTAGTTTTGGTGAATGAGTAGGGTCAGATAGTTTTCCAACACCACCATCCGTCTTTAGTTCCTCCTTCCCCTTTCTCCCTCACTGCTAGTTCATCAACATTGGCACTGTTAATTGCGATCACGGTAGATAATTCCATATATGTTTCTAAACCTTTTACTTGTTGAATTGCTTGTGTTGTCATAACATGAATTGTGATTGATGTTGGAACTGGACCCTGAAATGTTGATTGAATTTCTGGATCTGAGATTTGAATTTTCACTTGTGCTGTAGTTTTTGGTAACACTGGATCTGGATTTTGAAATTGTGATTGATCTGTAAGTTTTATTCAATCTTCTTGTTATTGGACTTGTAAATTGAAATCTGATGATTCTTCTCCTGTTGTGATAGCTTGCAGATCTTGTGAAGAATTTGATACTTATGCAAGAGATGTTCGATAGGATTGAGCGAGAATCTGGCTGATATTTATGCAGAAAAACAATATCAAACACCATTCTGTCTGCATTTGGATTGTGCTTCTTCCAAAATCGGAACCGGCGGCCGGCGAGTGTCTTTCCCGTGAAACTTTTCTCAACTTCCAAAAATCTTTGCGCTTCTGCAATTCCTTGATCCTTCCAAAATTATTAAGTGAGATATGCCAATGATAACCATCTCCAGTACCATCAAACTTAGGAGATTTAGTCAATGAAAACACCGTTTGATATGATATTATATCAAAAAAATAAAGAGAATTAAATAAAGATGAGAAAAAATAGAATAGAAATCTCTAAAATTAAGGCCAAAAAAAAAATTAACTTTCAAGTATATCATATTCCTATTTATAGTATAATTCTCTAATTAGACTATACACTCATATTACTTCTAATAGTTGATAGCAAGTTAACAACTCTACAATCAGATCAACTGCAAAACGATTTTGGATGCATGATTAGGATATGAATCATGTTTTTATTTTTTACTTTTCTGCGAGTCTTTTTTCGCTTAATTTATTGAGCAATTCATAATTATTTGTTCTTATACTATGTTTTTGAGAATTGTTAAGATCATTTATTTTCTCCAAAGAAATGCTTTCTGGATGCCCTTGTTTGCAAAAAGAGGTAGTGGAAATTTTTTTTGTTTGGTTAGTTGTTTTGGTATTGGTTTGCTTGGTCATATTAATTAAAAGAAACCTTTTATTTTCTACTCTAACTGGTTTTTAGAAGCACAACTAAACAATTCAAAGATTAACAAAATTTTTCTTTTCCCAGAAAATATCTTATTCATATTATAAACCAGGTACTAAATTAGTTGTTACAGATTATATATATTTATATATGTTTTATTAACTGTGTTACGTATCCACAAAAAAATAAGCTACGTTAAAAATGAGTTAATAAATAATATATATTTACATATAAATGTATAGTGATTGATCTTTTATGTATACATAATATTTTTAATATTGTATATATTTATATGCTTCTAAAATAGAAAAATTGTTTGTTGGTAGCAATAATAAAGTTTATGATTAAATTGATATATTTATATTAAAATTTTCTCTCTTCAAATATTTATATTTGAACAACATGGATAATTGAATTTGGAGATATTGACTCATTATTCGCGAGTAAAATTTCAAAGTTCTTTTAGCTAAAACCGATTTGGACCAATACAATTCAATATGAAAGAAACTTTTTTGTTGGGTGATAATGATATAAATAAGAAAAAAAGAACATTATAATTAAGGGTGTTTGCAATATAATTTGGATCATTTTGAGTCCAAATTTATAAGATTAGAACATTAATTTTGCTTGTGATGCATTTTGAATTGAAATATTGGATGATTTCTGTTATACATTCCAATCTAATCCGATTTATTTCAAGTGGTTTGGATTGGATTAAATTTACAGTTTTATAAATTAAAAAAGATTAAATACACATAACAATTAATCTTAATATCAAATCTTAAATAACTAACAATGACACAACAAATTTTAATAATATCTTAAAGAGAAATGTTACAGAGTTATTATAATTTATTATTTTTTACTATCACTTTTAGTTATTAATTCAATTTTTTTAGTTTAGTAATATAATAATATATTTTAATCCATATTTTTAAATATTAATAGTTAACTGATGATTAAAAATAATAAACACTTTTAGCATTTTTCTATCTTAAAAAATCAATAATAGTATAATAATATAAATAAAATTCTAGTTTGTTTGAAATAAAAAATAATTGTTTTTTAAAATTTATAAAAAAATAATATATGAATAAGACAAATGTATAACAAATTAAACATGTTATGATTAAAATTTAAAATATAATAATAAATTAATAATATTATATTACGTTGTCTGTTTTGAATAATTTTAAAAAGTAGATCTGAAATTTGATCTGAACAACGTAATTTGCTAAAAATAAAATTCATCTCAAAAACTAATGTCTCTATTTGTTTTATAATATACCTCTCTAATTAGACTATAGCCCATATTAATTCTAATAGTTGACAACAAGTTAAAAACTTTACAATCTGATCAACTGCATAACAATTTTGGATGCATGACAAGGATATGAATCATGCTTTTGTTTTTTACTTTTCTGCGAGTCTTTTTTTTCTTAATTTATTGAGCAATTCGTAATTATTTTTTATCTTTTCATTTGTTCTTATACTATGTGTTCCGGGGCTTACCTAGAACCGGACGGTGGTTGGACTTGTTTGAGGCCCAAGCGCTGGAGGAGTGTGGTCTCCGACTTAGTTTACGTTTGGGAGCCGCCTCCGAGTTGTGTGTTCCAAGAGATGGGGGGTGGTACCTGCAAAGACACTCCGATGCCTAAGTCAGCATGGGGTAAAGCAGGTTTAGAATGTATTGGAACTTAGAGATACCTGAGGGGTGTCAGGGTATTTATAGTGGTGATCCAATAACCACCGTTGGAGTAGTGCCACCTTTTTAGGTGGATAACCGTCCCTTTATCTAGGGATTGTTGGGATATGGCTTCTAGAAGTGGTTAGAGAGATTTTAGGGGCAGTTACTTATTTGAATAAGCGTTATCTGCCAGCTATCTCTTGAACCCGACTTCTTTGGAAAGAAGTCTGTGTTGAGTCCGACCTCTTTTGAGGAGGTCGGTGAATAACGAAGGCCAATCTTTGGATTGGGCCTTTTGGTGTATTTGGACCTGAGCCTTAGTGTTGGGCCAGTGTATGAACAGTGCCCCTACTCGAGTTCAATCTCTTTTTCTTAAGAGTTGGATTCGAGTATTTAAACTCGGGCTTGTAGGCTCTGTATAATTGGTTTTAGCACATCTTACTTAACCAAAGAATACTTCTTGTTCTAGTTTCGTACAACTCGTTCAATTCGAGTTGTTTTGAGGATACATGACTTGTTTTAATACAAATCACCTTTCTGAAACTTATTCTGATTTCTTACGACTTGTTTTGATACAAATCGTTTATTTCAAAACTCGTATTTTTTAGTATAACCTCATCTAGCTCGTTCGATGCGAGTAGTTTTAAGGTCTTACGATTTGTTTCATTTCAAATCGTTTAATTAAAACGTGGCTATTTCTTGATCTAATTTCATACAACTCATTTAAATTCGAGCTGTTTTTTAGGACTTCACAACTTGTTTCAAGTACAAATTGTTTATTTTGAGTCCTTTTAAACTATCAGATCATCTTTATAACCATCGGACTTCGTTGCTTTATCCATTATGCCCCTGCTCGAGGTCGAGCTTTATGAAGTCGGACTCGAGCAATCAAGCAGAAAGGATTTTCGAATGAAGCATTTTTTTGTTGAACTCATTCATTCTGAGTTTTCTAGATGACTTGTTTTTTATACAAGTCACTTTTTTGAAGCACAACTTGTTATATATCAAGTTGTTTTACGCAATTTATTTTAATACAAATTACTTAAATCATATGGTTATTTTTTACTCGATTTTGTTCAACTCATGGGCTTGAGTTGTTTTAAATCATCAAGCCGTATTATAACCATTGGACACCAATTTATACCTCGTCGCTTTATCCGAGCGACCATTGAAAAGGCCAGCTTGTGATTTTTGCGCTTTGTCGAGCATAAATTGGCGCCTTAGGTGAAAGGATTATATGCTTATTCCCTCCCCTTTCTAGTTTTTACAAGGTTGTCGTCCTTGTGTATGATACAACTTGTTTTATCCAAGTTGTTTTGGAGGATAGTTTTTACGTTTCGATTTTGTTTAGAAACGTTTACAATCCTTCCTTTTTAACTCGTTTCTATACAAGTCGTTTGGTTGAAGTGATTCATTTTGATACAAATCACTTTTAAAGCTTTGCTTTTAGATAGACACGACTTGTGCTTAACACAATTTCGTTGAAAATATGGTTGACTGGCATAACTCGTTTAATCCAAGTTATCCTTATGTTGTTGTGAATGCTAGAACGAGTTTTCTTGGAACAACTTGTTTTTGTGAAAGTGTTCCATTTTATACGACTAGGTCGTTTACTTTTAGAACTTGTAGAGATGAGATTGTGGGCTTGAGATTTTGTACGATCCATTTGTTATCCGTGTGGATCGAGTTGTTAGATCGTATTTATGCCTCAAGGGGCATATTTAGTTAAGTTACTTTTGCGACTTGTTCTAAACACAACTTTTTCAACCCGTTTGGCCCGAGCTGTTTCGAGGTGTTTTCTTTCCAATTCGCATATGTAACTTCTTTCCACCAATTGGTTCCTCGTCGCTTCATCCAGGTGATTTCTATATAATCGTCCCGTGATTTTCGCGGTTTATCGAGCTTCAATTGGTGTGTGTTAATTGTAGAAAATCAATTTTCATAAGGAATTGTTTTATCTCCTTATGTTGGCGGTGTGTTGCGACCTGGGTAGTTTTTCACCCTCGAAGTTAGACACTTTGTAGTAGCCCTTTTCTAAGATTTCAGTAATCTTAGAAAAAACCTTTTTGATCTTTATTTTGAAAAACCTTTTTCTTGGCTGACTGTCCCTTTCTTTAAGTTAAGTTTTCCTTAACAACTCGGGACAGCCTTTTGCCTTAGTGCTTTCAATAGGTTTCCTGATCTCTTTTTGGTATTCCTTATACTCAATTTTTGATTTATTGAGCTCTTATGATTTAGGTTATTTTTGCGATGCGTTTCCCTTTTTCTCGGTTTTTCCGACTTGTAAGTCAGATAATTTCCGAGTTTATTACGATCGACTTTTATAACCTCTTTACACCGACTTGTACCTCGTCGTTTTATCCTGACGACCATCTAGGTCGGTTCATGGGATTTTCACGCTTTGTCGAGCTTAAGTCGGCGCGTTTCGTAGAAAGAAAGAAAAACGAGAAGGAATTTATAAGAGATAAAAGATCTTTATTTATTTGCGAAGGTACTTTTATTGCTACTAAGGGTTTCTCACTATCTATGATCCCTTAGTCTCTACTACGATGCCTCGTTAAAAACCCTTCTTCAGAAAAAATCCTTTAATTTTTGGGGAAAAAATCATGAAGTTGGAAAAAGAGTACATCAGGGAGTAGAGTTCGTTTTTAGTACCTTTTCATGCCACGACCTTGGTAGCTCGGTGCTGTTTAAGTCAGTCACCTTGTAATAACCTTTTCCTAAGATCTCAGTAATCTTGTAGGGTCCTATCCTTTTTGTTGTCAGCTTTCATTTGCCCGCACTCAGTAGCCTGATATTTTTTCTTATCAAGATGAGGTCTTTTGCGGCGAATCTCGTAGCCATCCTTTGTCTCAAGAGCTCTTTCCTTATCTGAGTTTGCTCTCGGGCTTCTGGAAGGGGGTCACGTTCTTCTTTCGTGCTCTAGCATCATTGTAGAATGTTGCCTTTAGTTTTTAATAATTTTGGACTTAGCTTTCATGATAAGCCAGTGCCCCTACTCGAGGTCGAGCTTCATAAAGTCGGACTCGAGTATTCAGTCATGCCATTCTTGAATCTTACTATTTGTTGCTATGTGACTTCTACAAGTTATTTTGGACTCTCTTTTTGGGAGGTCGGATAACTTGTTTTATACTTGTTGTGTCAACTTAGTAAGGTCGGATCCTTATCTCTTGACTCGAGGAGGCATTCTTATAAATCGCCATCCTTTTTCAATTTGTTTTAAACAAATTGTTGTGAGGTCGGGTTTACATCCTCTTCGTATTGATGTTTGATTATGGTCACACTGTCCTCAAGTTATTTTTGCAATTCGTTTCAGGTTTGCCCCTTGCCAGCTTGTTTTAGTACAAGTGGCTTAATGAGGTTAGACCACGATTTGTATTTATAACTTCTTACACCCTTTGGATCTTGTCACTTCAAAAAGGTGTGCATCAGGAAGTAAGGTGCACTTTTTAGCTGTAGTATCCCTTTTGTTGTAGACATGGCACAATCTAGGTAGATTTTTTTCGAGTAAGTCGAGTATGTTGTAGTAGTTCTTTTTCAAGTCTTAAGTGACTTTGTTGGGATCTTTTTTGGTGTTGGCCTTTCTTCGTCCGATTTTGGTTTTAAGAAAGAAGTCGGACTTTTCTTTGTAAGCTCTTAAAGGAAGTCGGATTTTTATTTGTAGACTTGAATCCTCAGAGGAGGTCAAATTACCTTCATAAGCTTGGATCTTTAGAAGAGGTCGGATTTTTCTTTCTAAGCTTGGAAAGAGGTCGGAATTTCTTTCTAAGCTTGGAGGTTTTCGACCTCATTGTAGACCCTGATCTTTAAAAGAAGTCGGAATCTCTTTCTGATATTCTTCGAGGTTTTTGACCTCATTGTAGAGTTGATCGTGAAAGAGGTCGGATTTTTTACAGACTCCAAAACGAGGTCGGATTTTTTCCTTGTCGGATCTAAAGAGGTCGGATTCTTCTGAGCAATGAGGTTTTAGACCTCATTGTAGAGTCTGACCTTTAAAAGAAGTCGGACTTTTATTTGTGAACTCTCTAAAAGAGGTCGGATTTTCTTTGGTGAGCTCCCAACTCATCCGACTTTATTGTAAAGTCTGACCTTTGAAAGAGGTCGGACTTTTATTTGTGAGCTCTCTAAAAGAGGTCGGATTTTCTTTGGTGAGCTCCCAACTCATCCGACTTTATTGTAAAGTCTGACCTTTAAAAGAGGTCGGACTTTTATTTGTGAGCTCTCTAAAAGAGGTCGGATTTTCTTTGGTGAGCTCCCAACTCATCCGGCCTTATTGTAAAGTCTGACCTTTAAAAGAGGTCGGACTTTTATTCGTGAGCTCTCCAAAAGAGGTCGGATTTTCTCTGTGAGCTCCCGGCTCATCCGACCTTTGAAGAAAAGTCTAACCATCATTCCCTCCAATGAAGACTGGGCCTTTGTCACCCCGACTTTCTTTTTTCTTTGGATCGGATTCCAGTTTTCTTCCTGGAAGACATTCATCTTTATTGGTGTGCAAACGACATCAAATTCTACCATAGGATTATTTCCTTTCATATTCATTGGCAGTGATGTAATTTGTGAGCAACCAATGAAAGATGTGCCATGTGAATTTTTTCGTATTATTCACTGCTCTGTTGTAACTGATATGTGAATCCAATGAAGAAAAAACTGGATTCATCACTTCATTGTCGGATTGGGTTGCATTCAAATGGACTGATGCTGCACTTTTTGGCATAAGTTGAAAAGAAAGGTTTCATTGTTTTTATCAACAATGTTTTCCCTTCTTTTCTTTCTTCAATTACTGATGTATTTGGAACATGCAACTGCTCCGTTCCATGAGTGGGTATCATGGATTTTTTTGAGATTGTAAGTCGGCACAGATGTCATTGTCCATCCAATTTAACGAAGAGGTTGGGATTAGTCACGTTCCCTTTTCTCCCCCTCTTTTTTTTTTTTTTATACGTAACTTCTTTTGTCAATTGAATTTTCTAAATTGAAAATTCTTTTATTCAATTGACTTTCGAGTTCGTTTTTTTTTTTCACGTAACTTCTTTTGCCAATTGAATTTTCTGAATTGAAAATTCTTTTATTCAATTGGCTTTTGAGTTCGTCCTTTTTTTTTCACGTAACTTCTTTTGCCAATTGAATTTTCTGAATTGAAAATTCTTTTATTCAATTGGCTTTCGAGTTCGTTTTGGTTTGCTTTCTACAATGGCCTTGGGACGGTGCTTTCTTCTCTTTTAATCCAATTTAACTGTAGAAGTAGAATCGTCATCCCTATTTGATATCCTCTGCCCATTGGGAGAAGTTTTTACGGGATTTTTTGTATCCATAGAAACTATATTCCAGCTTCTTTTTAACATGCTTGCATCTTATTCATGTCGAGTGGTTGTCTGACTATGTTATTGATCATCCGCCATTATCAATAGTTGAGCTCCAGGTCCCCGGCAACGGCGCCAATGTTCCGGGGCTTACCTAGAACCGGACGGTGGTTGGACTTGTTTGAGGCCCAAGCGCTGGAGGAGTATGGTCTCCGACTTGGTTTACGTCTGGGAGCCGCCTCCGAGTTGTGTGTTCCAAGAGATGGGGGGTGGTACCTGCAAAGACACTCCGATGCCTAAGTCAGCATGGGGTAAAGCAGGTTTAGAATGTATTGGAACTTAGAGATACCTGAGGGGTGTCAGGGTATTTATAGTGGTGATCCAATAACCACCGTTGGAGTAGTGCCACCTTTTTAGGTGGATAACCGTCCCTTTATCTAGGGATTGTTGGGATATGGCTTCTAGAAGTGGTTAGAGAGATTTTAGGGGCAGTTACTTATTTGAATAAGCGTTATCTGCCAGCTATCTCTTGAACCCGACTTCTTTGGAAAGAAGTCTGTGTTGAGTCCGACCTCTTTTGAGGAGGTCGGTGAATAACGAAGGCCAATCTTTAGATTGGGCCTTTTGGTGTATTTGGACCTGAGCCTTAGTGTTTGGCCAGTGTATGAACACTATGTTTTTGAGAATTGTTGAGATAATTTATTTTCTCTAACAAAATGTTTTTTCGATGCACTTGTTTTGCAAAAAAAAAAAAGAAAAGAAAAGGCAGAGGTAATTTTTCAATTTTTTTATTTAGTTTGTTGTCTTGGTATTGGTTTACTTGTTGGTCATATTAATTAAAAGAAACTTTTTATTTTCTACTCTGATTGGTTTTTAAAAGCACAATTAAAATAATTCAAAGATTAACACAAGATTTTTTTTTTCTAGCTAATTACTTTGATTCAAAAGACAACTAATCACCCAACTGATTTTATGGCTAAAATTAAAATGCTGCTTTAAATTAGAGGAGTATGTGAAAAGATTTTAGCCATGGAATGAACTTTATCATTTTTTTTGCTCAGATAGGAACCAAACGTCCAAACCAATTAATTTAGCCTTCTTTTCTCTTCTTTTTTTTTTTCAATTTTCTTTTTTCCTTTTCTTTTTGATGCGTAGAGACAAAAAAAGCCACTATATAAAGTACATATATATAGTTTAATTATTCAGTCGGTCTTTATAATTTTATTAAATTTTTAATTAGGTCTTTATATTTTTTTAATTAGATTTTTATATTATATCAAATTTTGTAATTAAATTTTAATAGTGACAAAAATGTTAAAATTAACAAAATATTCTGTTAAATAAAACGAAATATTCAATAATGTACTAGTCATATTCTTTTAAGTTATGCTACACATACAATTCTTTTTAGCTTACAAGTCTTATAAGTTAGGCCAAAAATTATTATATTTTTATAATAATTAATTATATTTATTCGATTTAAAAAAATAACTATTTAAAATTATTAATTTTAAATTAAAAAATTTATATAGTCATATTATTTTTAATGTGATTACATTTACAATACTTTCTAATAGTTTGGTGAATTAATCGTGTATAAAATTTTTAATTATTTAATGAATCAATACTCCGTATATTTTTATTTTTAAATTAGTTTTTTGCAGTTAAACTTTTTATTATTTTCTTTATATTTATTTTACCTCTTTTGCTTTAAATTAAAAAATTCTTTATATTTATTTTTAAAATATTATATTTAAGTTCCTAACGTTTTAAAATTGGCTCAATGTTATCCTGCCGTTAGGGATCTGTTAACTGAATTGATGACGAGACAAAATTAAAATAATTTTGAAACGGGACGTAAATAGAATGAAGTTTGTAAGTTTGTAAGTTTAACCTCAAAATGAATACTAAATAATGTATTTGGATCTATTAAAACCAAATACAAATTTCTTCTTTTAAATTAATAAAACAGCCTTGATTGTATAACTAGTATTTTTGTCATTTTAAAATGATCTAAAAGTGTATCGTAATCTTTTTTAAATTAAATTTGAATTTTAACAGTATAATTTAATTAAACAACAATAATCTTAAAAGGATATTTTAGTCTTTTTAAAATTAATCTTAAATAGTATATTTACATTTTTTTAATATTTAGGATAATTTTCTAATTTTTAAAGCATTTAAAAAGACCATTAATACTAAATAAATATTTTAGACTTTTAAATTTTAATGTTACTCTTTAAAAAGAGTACTTTATATTTTTAAATTCAATATAATTTTTTTATTTTTAAAATAATTAAATAACTCTAATCTTAAAAGAGTATTTTACTATTTTTGTCTTTTAAAATTTATTACAAACTTATTTTACTTTTTTTGAAATTAAATTAAATTTTCAGTTACTTTTAAATAATATTTTAGTCTTTTCATATTAATTCTAAAAGAATTTTTTTTTTCTTTTCATTTTTTTATAGTTTTATGATAATCTAATATCAAATCAAAATAAAATAATATAATCTGATTTAATAATGGTCCAGGTTTTTTTTATCGGACAAAAACTTGAAAAACCCCGTAGCCCAAATGGATTTGTTTTTAGTATACAAGCCCAGGAGTCCAACACAAAAATAAATACAAATAATAATGATAAAAACAAATAAAATACAACTTTATTACTTTGCTTATAGAATTTCGATACTCCAAAAGTTGTAAGGAGCATTTAATCGGGTCCCCACTTGCAACCCAAACAAGCTCTAAATTGTTGCAGCATAAAAATGCTGATGAAAAATTGAAGCGCGGAAGAAATCCAGCGCGGAAGCAGGAAGGGGTGAGCGGCGATGGGGAAAGAAGGTTTCACGGCACCGTTGGACTCACCTTCTTCAACTGGCAACCCTATCCTTACCCGTCCTTCTCTCAAATCTCACTCCCAATTCAACTGGAAGCTCAAGGTTCCTTCCTTCTTTTTTTTTTCCCTCTTCCACCTCATCACTCATCATCTCTCTACTATTGTAATTAATCAACCGTGAAAGAAATTCTCAAGTATTCATTTCTTAAACTCTTTGAAGTATGTATGTATCCTCTTTGGACGCGATTGATTGAATTCCCACCCTAAAAGATAAAACTGAAGCAGAAATCCTAGTATCAGTGTGAATTTGAATATGAATATGAATGACATGTACAATTGTCGATTTCAGCTTCGGGAGAACTGCTACAATAGAGTGAGAGAGGACAGAAGTCGGTTACTGTGGAGACTGAGAACAAGCACGCTCAAAACCTCTCATTCTCAACAATGCAGTCCACAGCAGCAAGAGGTTGATATCGTGAGATCCGCATTCGAGGATATTGTCTCTGATGAATTCCAGAAAATGAAAGGCAACTCCACCGACACTCGTCTTTTTGATTCTGAGATGGATGATATATGGGAGTACGATGGTGTTCATTCCTCTTGCCAGGGTGAATGTGAAGACATTCTCTTAGAAATGCAAAGGATATTTTATGAAGATCTCGATTCCTACCCACCCATGCAGCAAGGTAACGAACAATGATGCCATCGTATTTTATATTGGTGGTATATACCACCCTCCTTGTTTCGTTATGTGAATGTTGCTGCATTGCTTGTGTTTATGTTTGATTCCATTAACTGTCAGTTGTTTATGTCCTTTTTTCCTGTAGGTTTGGAAAATGAACTTGATACTTGGGAAGATGAAGTGGATGAGTATTTGGCAAGTGCAGTTTTTGAGCATATGCAGCTAAATGAAGATAAGGTTTGAATGCCACATGACAATTTCATCCATAATTATTAGCATTGGTAACTGACATTCATGGATAAATGCACACCCCAACACAGTGGTACTATACTTTCATGTCTGGATGCTATTTCTGTGCTATGTTGGAAATAACAAAATAGTAACATCATTGATCTATTTTATGAAGATGTGGCAGTCTTAGTTGTCAACTACCTAAATATTTCCAGCAAAGCACAACAAATGGAGTGTTTGTGTATCAATGATGTGTATTTATTTGCATTGTCATCATACTAGATTTAACGTAACAAATGCGAAGAACCTAAAAGTTAGTCTCCTTTTTCGTATTGTTTGAGTTAAGTCCCTGATTTGGTTGATATTAGGCCCACAAAGAGGAGATTTGGTGTCCTATTTGTAAGCGAGGAGAACTTAAAGAGGATCACAAACTTATATACTGTACTCACTGTGAACTTCGACTAAACAAAGCCAGTGAGGTACTTATATGGTTATATTTCCCTTCTTTGTTGTGACCTTTATTTTTGCTCCTCTCTCAAATAATTTCTTTTATTTCACTTTTAGACTAGATACTCCCAGACTTAACATTGGATGCCAGACTTAGCATTGCAAATTTATTTATCTGATCTCTGGAGATTTCTATTTGTTTCATTGCTGAATGCCAGACTTAACATTATGCTTCAGGATCCAAATGTGGGAGAGAAATTTCCTGGGAGAGATAGGGAATTGACCATCTTTTGCTTAGAAATTACATTTGGGATTTGTTTGTTTGGAGTGAAATAGGAGGGAAATAGATGGTGGGAGGGAAGAGAATTAGAAAATTTTCTTCTTAATTTTACTTCAAAATTTGAAATTCCTCTTCCCCCTTCTCTATTTCCCTCCTACTTCACTCCAAGCAAACAAAGCCTTAGAGTATATGATAGAGTTGCGGCCAGTAACAGGTTTGGGCTATTTTTACAAGAGAAGAGATAAGTAGCACTACTCTATTAGCTGATAGTTAGCAATTCTAGCTTGGTTTAGCTGGCTGTTGGTTAGTTAGCTCTACTTCTAAGTTCTAACTACCTATGAATAGCTGTATTGTAGTTAGTTTTGGTTTTATGCTTTTCTGTTTTGTCCATTCAGTTAGAGCTGGAGAGAATCTCTCTCTCTCTCTCTCTCTCTCTCTCTCTCTCCAAGTTGGTAGTTCCAACTGTCTAAGAACACCTTCTAGGGACTGCAATTTGCAATCCCTGTTCAGCAATAAAGTCCTAAACGTTCTGCTAGCTCCTGCTTCTATGAACTGGTATCAGTAGCTTGAGGATCCTGGTGCTGAATAGTTGTATTGTTGTTAGTTTGGGTTTCATGCTTTCTGTTTGTCAATTCTGTTAGAACTGGAGAGAAACTCTCTCTCTCTGTGTTGAGTTGGTAGTTCCATCTGTGTAAGAATTCCTAGGGAGTGCGATTTGCAGTCCCTGTTCATCAATAAAGCCCCAACGTTTCTGCTAGTTCCTGAAGCTATATATAAAAAATATTCGGTAAATAAGCCACAGTTTTCAAACCAAACGAGCCCATCTTTTTGCGGACAGCAGAGGGATCCCTGTAGAAAAATCTATGGGGATTGATTTGTACTTTGAAGGGAGGGTTCAGACTTTGGGATTCCATCAGCTATATTGATAATTCGATTGCCTCAAATAGTTCATTGGGTTGCTGTGGATTGTTATGTATTTTTGGATCCATTTTTCTTTCGAATTTTCTATTGCTTTTACAAATGTAAAATAGGAGACGGACCAGCCAGATGAACTACTGCTTGATGCTATTATTTTGAAGGTTTCTGACTGCCAGTGGTCAACTGTGTGATTTCAGCTTACTTTGGGATTCTTACGAGAGCGGCTAGCTGAAGCCCACACAGAGCATCTGGACAGGGGCTGTAGGTTGAAGCCCAAATTTTGTGTAAAGACACAGTTTAGTTTAACTGCATTATACATTTCATGTGAAGGTTGTGAAACATTTGAGGTTGTAATTTGACAGTTTCGTTATTTATGGTTTGGAGTTTGGACTGTTGTATCAGAGGTTCAACACGCATCAAGATTTTTCTGCCTATTTTTGGTTTTTCCTTTTTCTTTTTTCATTGCTTTTGGTGGGAAGGACAATGATTGTGCAGTAGACTAGAGTAGAAGCTAAGAACCACTATGGGCAGAGCAAAAAAGGACGGAATAGGGTAGGCGAACTAATTCACATCTGAATATTCAAACTGATCCCAAAGACCTTTACCGTTTACCCACTCTCTTTTTACTTGAAAGAATTAACTCGTTACTAATAAACTAAGTTTAAAATATATAATATTTAAACATGTTATATGCACACAAAAAATCGATCATCGGTATAAAATATATATTGAAATTTAAAATATATTAGTAATAAATTAAATAATATATATTTATACACAAATACATAATAACTTATTTAGTAGCTGATTTTTAGTGTGTTTATAGTATTCTTTATTAATATTATTGTTCCAAAAAATTGCCTGAAAGAATATGATTTGGGTCTAAACGTGAGGTTCAGACTACTTTGGATGAGGATTTCGACGTCTTTTCCAATGTGGCAGTACCGTTCAAGGTCTTTGAATGAGGATGGTGGATAATATTTACAAAGAATTCTAATATTTAAGTTAGCAAGTATTTTAGGCAGGTTTAAGTGAATTGAGATTAATAAATACCTACATTTGATGGGATATTTATATAGTTGACCGATGACTTTACTATCAGTCTGGAACTCTTCCACCTATAGTGGTACGTAGTTACTTCCCAATGTTTATAGAGTTATGTCACGTTTCAAGTAGTGGACAAGCTTATAGACATGCATCTATTAGTGTAGTTGAGAGGCCTTTCTTATTGCTCAAGTCGGGGCGGGCTTGGACCAAAAGATCCGCACTCCAAGTAGTGGACAAGCTTATAGACATGCATCTATTAGTGTAGTTGAGAGGCCTTTCTTACTGCTCAAGTCGGGGCGGGCTTGGACCAAAAGATCCGCACTCCAGGTGAATTAGGTAGTTTTGTAGAATGGATCTTCTGGTCTCTTGTTGGATTTTATAGAAGTGAGTTTATTCACTTTAGTCTTGAATCTCGTAAGTTAGGATATGAATAGTGCACCTGCTCAAAGTCGAGTTTATGCAAGTTGGACCTCGAGCAAGCAGGTAAGTAAGTCGTGTATTTGGAACTTGAATATAAAAAAAGTGGCACTTATTATGTCTTATACTATTTTTACAACTTGTTTTTCTTGATATGATTAAGTTGAAGAAGTCAGTTGACTCGACGTAATTTAATTGACATGATATTTCGTTTTTTTATAACTGTTCGCGTACATTTTCAGTTTCTTTGATAACTATGTAGCATTTAGATCATGATAAAATTATTTTTTCCCCTTCTTATAGTTATATAAATTTGGTTCCTTTTCCTATTTTTCTTTTTCCTTCGTCTTCTGTGCACAAACTTTTATTCTTCTCTAACACACGAAAAACTCTTCTTTTTCACTAAAGCTATTATTCTCTTCCCAACTTTCTTTCTTTCATGCAAACTTTGGTGTTGCCAAATTTCAGGATCACACTTATAGTATTTCTCTGATTCTTTACTTCAAGGTTAGTGCTTTCCCTCCTTTACGTATACATTCGCATAATCATAGGAGAATTAATTTTAACGAGATAACAATATGGTATTTAGTTATCAGTTATCACATGAGGTATTTTTATATATAGAATTATTAATCAATTATGTATGGTTTCTGATGAAAAATAATATATTCAACATGAATATTGTTTGTTAGGTAGAAGATAACAGATTGACAAAGAAAATTAATTACAATGGGTATATTTATTTTAAAAAATATTTTTTTATATAATACTATAAAAAATATCATGGTCACCCTGAATTACTACATATTCAACTTCCATCAACAGTGATAGAATGCCTAAATTGAGACATTTTTTAGACTATAATATTTGTCAAACAAACAATTAATGAAACACTCATCCATACCTTCTCATTTTGAGTATATTTATACATAAAAAAAAGTTGAAATAGTAAAAGTGATAAAAATGATGATTTTTATAATTTTGTGTGGCTATCTATATTTAGAAGACTAGAAGACTATGATTATCTAACAAAATTAATTTTATTTATTGCATTCAATTTGAATAAGTAAAAAACTATCTTATTTTATTTTAGTCCTTAATTCACATTATTTAAATTTAGCTCAATATATATGATTTGATTTGATTTAATTATTAGTGAAAAATATATTGAGAATCTATTTTATGCATAGATTTGTTATTTTAATGATTAATTAATTAATTAATACATATAATTAATATAATTAATTTGATTTAATAAATTAAAAAAAATAAATTAAAAAATACTAACAAAATATTAAAAGAAATAAATTAAAAATACTACCAAATCAATTTGATATAAATTATAATAAATTATGTGATATTTAAATATCTAATCAAATCAATTAGTTGATATAGTTTATTTATCATAATAAATTGTATTTAATGAGTCAAAAAAAACAAATCGTTAAACACTCTCGTAAGCATGCATATCACGTCAACTCCATCATTAAGTGCAGAAACCTGATTTTTATATAATAGAATAGATAATAAATAGAATATATGAAAATATTATATAATAGATTTTTTTAAATTCTTATTGTTTGTTCGTTGCTAATTTTTATATAATTACTTAATAATTTCCACCTATGAAACTATCAACTACCTCATATTATGATTTAATTAATAAAAATTATGACATTAATATTTTTTCATAAATCTTGTTATTATTTATAATTAGGAAATAGTCATAAATAAATTTTATATTACCTTTAAAATTTTAGCGTAATTGAGTATAATTTTTACATTTTGAAATGAATTTACTCAAAAAAATTAATATGTAAATCACATTATTATTAGGGGTAAGTACGATTTTGGTCCCTTAAGTTTAGTGCCAGAATCGAATTCGTCCCTCTTGTTATTTTGCCATTAAAATCGTCCTTAATGTTTTTTTTTGTATTAAAATCGTCCTTTTTAATAAAATTTTTTGTTTTATTCCTAAACTACCCCTATTCCTATTTTAATAAAAAAAATATAAAATAAAAAAAAAAACGAAAACGCAGTGTTTGGGGAGGGGAAGAAAACGCGTTGGGTGGGGGGGGGGGGTTGGGAAAGAAAAGGGTATACAAAGGGGAAGGGGAGGGAAGGGGAGGGGGACGGCGCCGAGGAGCCTCCGTCGTCGCCGCCGTGACCTCGTCGTCGCCGTGACTTCTGTTTCTGTTTCTGTTTCTCTTGAATTTCTGTTTCTCTATTTTTCTATTTCTGTTTCTGTTTGGGGTGGAGGGAAGGGGAGACGGGAAGGGGAAAGGGGAGACGGGGAGGGGGAGGGGACGCGTGGGGGGGGGGTGGAGGGGAGGGGGAAGGGGACGCGTTGGGGTGGGGGTGGGGGGGAGGGGACAGTGGGGGTGGGGAGGGGGAAGGGGACAGTGGAGACGGGGAGGGGGAGGGGGAGAGGACAGTGGGGGTGGGGAAGGGGAAGGGGACAGTGGAGACGGGGAGGGGGAGGGGGAGGGGACGCGTGGGGTGGGGGTGGGGGGAGGGGACAGTGGGGGTGGGGACGGGGAGGGGACAGTGGGGGTGGGGAGGGGGAAGGGGACAGTGGGGGTGGGGGGAAGGGGGAATGGGAGGCGGGGAGGGGGAAGGGAAAAGGGGAGATGGGAGACGGGGAGGGGGAGGGGACAGTGGGGGTGGGGAAGGGGAAGGGGACAGTGGAGACGGGAAGGGGGAGGAGGAGGGGACGCGTGGGGTGGGGGTGGGGGGAGGGGACAGTGGGGACGGGGAGGGGACAGTGGGGGTGGGGAGGGGGAGGGGGAGGGGACGCGTGGGGTGGGGGTGGGGAGGGGGAAGGGGACAGTGGAGGTGGGGGGAAGGGGACAGTGGAGGTGGGGGGAAGGGGGAATGGGAGGCGAGGAGGGGGAAGGGAAAAGGGGAGACGGGAGACGGGGAGGGGGAGGGGACAGTGGGGGTGGGGGGAAGGGGGAAGGGGGAGGGGACAGTGGGGGTGGGGGAAAAGGGGAAGGGTAGAATTGTCATTAAAAAAAAATTTTAATTACAAAGGACGAAAGTTAAATACAAATGCAACATTAAGGACGATTTTAATGGCAAAATAACAAGAGGGACGAATTCGATTCTGGCACTAAACTTAAGGGACCAAAATCGTACTTACCCCTTATTATTATAAATTACATTTTTAACATAATTAGTGGTGTTTATTTGAACCATTAAATTTAGCTTCTAATAATATTAAAATTAACCTATTTTATTATCTTGTGCCTTCAAATAATTTACACGACTAACATAAAAACATAACAATTGAAAAAAAAAATCATTACAATGGGTATATTCATTTTAACAATTATTCTTTTATCTAATATATACTATAAAAAAATACATTGGCCACTTTGAATTGCTACAGGTCAACTTCCATCCACATTAGTAGAATGCCTAAATTGAGATATATTCATCAAACAAATAACACTCATCCGTACTTTCTCATTTTGGGTACATTTATATATAAAATAAATTATACATAAAAAAAAAATAAGAAGAAAAGAAGAGTTGAAATAACAAGAGTATTAAAAATTATGATTCTTATAATTTTGTATGGTCATCTATATATAGTAGACCAGATAACTATAATTATCTAACAAAATTAATTTGTATTTATTGCACTCAACTTGAATAATTAAGAAATTATCTTATTTTAATTTAGTTTTTAATTCACATGATTTGAATTTAGCTTAATATATATTATTTGATTTGATTTGATTTGATTATTAGTTGAAAATATCTCAGTTGTCTATTTTATTCATAAATTTATTATTTAATGACTAATAAATTAATCAAATTAATTAATTAGTACACACAATAAATTTGGTTTAATAAATTAAAAGAATTAAATTAAAAAATACTAACAAAATATTAAAATAAATAAATTAAAAAATATTACTAAATCAAATTGGTATAAATTATAATAAATTATATGATATTTAAATATTTAATCAAATCAATTAGTTGATATAGTTAGTTTATCGTAATAACTTGTATTTAATGAGATAAAAAAATAAACCAAAAAACACTTTCAGAAGCATGTCATATCAGCTCCATTGTTAAATGCAGAAATCCGATTTTTATATAATAGAATAGATAGATTTTTATATTTCAAATAATATCTATATAAATTCTAACTTAAAAAAATTTTAAAATTAAAAAAAAGCTAAATTGTTTATTGATTTTTCAAATTTAAATAAATCAACTCAAAATAAATGATAATAATTTAAATTTAATAAAATTAAAAGATAAATTCAAATCATATAATACCATTTATAATAATCTTAGTCAAATCTATATAATCAAAATCAATCAAACAAACACCCTTGATTTTTCTTTAAATCCTAAACCCTAGAGCTGAGTCTAACCCTCACCGGAGACAAACTTGAGAAAGCGAAACCATCAACCATGAAGATGGATAGGATCAGTTTGTTACCGGACTCTATCCTTTGCGACATTCTCTCTTGCCTCCCAACAAAAGAAGCTGTATCCACCGGTATCCTCTCTCGCAGGTGGCGCCATGTTTGGAAGGATCTCCAAGTCCTTGACATAGAGGATAGAGCCCCTCGGTGGACGCCGGAATGGGAAGATCGATTTGATTCGTATGTGAATGCTATTTTAGGTCAGCGCAATACAGATTACTCCATTCAAAAGTTCCGCCTCACTTGCAATAAAGTTTCAGAGAGTCTCATATTAACATTGCTTGATGCCATCATTGGGCCCCATCTTCAAGAACTGTATCTCAGCATTGATCCGGTGTTTCGAATCAACTTGCCTAAAGCCATACTCACTTATCCAGAGTTTCCAAATGTTTATCTGCCATCCCTCAAGAACCTAGAGTTGGATTTCGTCTCTGTGAACCCCAGCAAGCTTTTATCCGGCTGCCCTGTTCTTGAAAATCTTAAACTCATTGTATCGAGCATATCCCCAGATAATAGTAAAGTTTATATACCTACAATCCAGATGCCTTGCACATTGAAAAGTTTAATCTTTGAAGATAACGTGTTTTTTTCTGGGATTAGCCATCGTGTGATAGACACGCCTTCTCTTGAATACCTCCACATGAAGGACCTTCACGAACTCTGAGCTAAAATTTTCTTTTAGCAATTTCACTAACATGGTGGAGGCACATCTTGATATTCTGCATAACGATATTAAGTATATTGGTTGGGTGCCCCACCTTCTCCATGCACTCCGCGAAACAAAATTCTTGGCATTGAAAGGTTACACAGCACTGGTAACATGCTTGATGTAACTCCATTATTTGAATTTATAAATTCTAACTATAATTATGAATTATGACTTATAATTGTTATGTACTTATCTTCTATGCAGTGCTTATTTAGTGCCCCAGCTTTCGAATTTCACCGTTTGCTCAATCTAGAGCTTGATGTTCCATGTTTCAACACAAACTTCCTGCTAAACTTCCTTCATAATTCTCATGTACTTGAAACTCTTGTGATTCATGATATTTCCAGGGTATGAATACATTTCAATTTAAAACTAGTGTCTCTATTTCTTTTTTGTTGTTTGCCCGAGTCTATTGAAAAGTTTTATTTTTTGTTTTCAGGACAAATATTTTCGTCCGCTGGAGTATGATGGGACAGCACCACCAACCATGGTTCCCAATTGTGTGACGTCACATCTCAAGAGTTTTGAATTTAGAGGATATGAAGACTCTGCAGGTGAGCGTGAATTTATTGCATATCTTTTGCAAAGAGGACTTGCTCTGAAGACCGTCACAATTCATCTTAAATATGTTTTCAACCAAGAGACAAAGTACGATATTGTCAGCGAATTATCTGCTATACCAAGGGGCTCTGCAACATGCCAACTAAATTTCATTGACCAAAATGCTGTTGAGCATGGTATGAATTCTCACTAACTCTATTCTCTGGTTGTTCATTGATCAAAGGTGTTATCATGTTAGAGCCTTAAAAAGTTCTAAAAATTATTCAAGTTGAATAACTGTTGGGACAATTTTAGGCCAGTCTGCTACCTAAATTATTAAAATATTTGTTGATGCTTATGAATAAATTTGTTTGATACCCTGAAAACATGCACTTGAACATAGTAGGAAATTTATATATGCCGTTTAATGCTTTGAGTTGCATACATCAATTTGTGATGCAGGTTGATGGCAAGTTGGCAACTCTACACTTTGGTCAACTACAAAACGATTTTTGATGCATCATGACTAGGATATGAACCATGTTTTTATTTTTACTTTTCTGTGAATCTTTTATTTGCTTAATATATTTTTTCCAATAACATGTTTTTTTGATGCACTTGTTTGCAAAAAGAGGCAGAGGTAATTTTTCATTTAGTTGGTATTTTTGGTATTCATTCGTTTACTTGTGAGTCATATTTAAAAGAAACTATTTATTATTTTAAATCAAATTAAGTTTGGAAACAGAAAATTATCCCTTACTTCTTTTTATTTTAAATATATATCAGAAAATGTCCAAACACATATGGCGAAAATTTTTATCATTGTTATATTTGGAGGATTGTAATCATGCTGATTATTTGTGTGACTTTAGAATTGTTAAGTTGCTTAACACTGAATCAATGTTAGGCCAGTCTCCCACATTAATTCTCTGTTGATGTCTATGAATACTTCTTACAAAAAAATATGTAATTTGGTTTGATGCCCTGTTTTTCTTTTTTCTGCATGACTTGTAACTAATTGTGCACATATAGACTGAAGAGTGAGTTAGTTAATTGAGTTAGATTTAGACTAGTTGTATTTATCTCTAGCTAGCAGGTCCACTTAGATAGAGTATATACATAAAACGTGTAACGTGTAAGATTGCTGACCAATCTTTTCTTCATATCCTCTGTAATTTTTCTCTCTAACACTAATGAGAATCAGAATACAGAACTTCCTCTTTTCCATATTCCACTCTTGAGTCACACACGGTTAAAGTACTCGAGCTAATCAAGGTCACCTGGTCTTAATGTTTCTTATTGTTCCTAAGTATGCTTGTCCTAGCTTAAACAACTAGCTGAAGTAGGATTTTTATTGGAGAGATACATTCTTGTTCTATTTAATTTTTTGGTGGATTTTGAGGGATAGAAATGATATCTACAATTCTGATGATGGATGAGGTGCTAACAAAGTAGTAAGTATGATCCGGAGTTCAACTTGAGAAATACTTGTCATCTTTAATATGCACATTTTTTATCTCTTTTTGTGCTTTGAGTTAGAACTGGAAGACTTGCATCACCTTGATTCAAAGGACATCTAATCACTTAACTGATCTTATAGATAAAAATGCTGCTTCAAATTTGGAGGAATATGTGGAATGAATTTAGCCTTGAAATGAGCTCTCCATCATATCTTTTGCTTAGATAGGAACTAAGCCAATTAATTTGGCTTTGTTTTCTTATTTTTTCTGTTTTCTTTTTCCTTTTTTTTGGCGGAATATTGATGGATATTGTTGTCCTATAGAACCCTCTTCTTGAAAAGTCTTCAGTTTTAGCCAACACTGCAATGAAGATGAATTTCATGCATGAAAAAACAATAAACAAAAACAAGCATATAGAAGATGGAACCTCTAAAGTGCTGTCCCTTTGGTGAGTGAAGTTTGGTTATAACTGATATGAAGAGGCCTTTTAAAAAAAAGTGCAAACATGTCCATTGTAGTTCAATGCAGGTATAACATGATTTGATGATGACATAGAAGCTCCTTTGGAATCAATTAGGCTTGACATAGGTATTGCCCTCTCTAAAGTTGGCAACTTGACATCACTTGAAATATATGAATGGAGTGAGACAAGGATTGTGTTTTGGATGAATTCCTTGAGAGAATCATCTCTCAGCGTCAATATATATATATACATAGGTACAGAAATAAAATCCCTTAATACTAGGAGATATGATAGAATCAGATCCCTTAATACTAGGAGATCCAACAGAATCAGATATCTAAAGAGGGAAACTATATCAAAACAGATCTAATCTGATATTCAACACTCCCCCTCAAGTACAACCAAAGACTCGTAGTGGAAGAGAAAAAATGTGTTCATGAGGAAATAAAATGGAGTGAGGAACTTGATTTTGTAAAACAGAAGAAGGCATACGATTAATTAAATATGTAGTTAAAATAACCTCACCCCAAAACTTAAGGGAAACATGAGTATGGAGAAGAAGAGTGCGAGCAGTTTCAATCAAGTGACGATGTTTACGCTCAGCCACACCATTCTATTGAGGGGTATGAGGACAAGACGATTGATGTAGAATGCCTTGGGAGGACAAGGAAGACGAAAAGGGTGTTGAAAAATACTCACGAGTATTATCACTTCGTAAAATTTTAATTGAAGTTTTGAATTGGTTTTGAATTTCAGAACAGAAAGACTTGAAATATACAAATAATTCAGATCTATCCTTCATTAAATATAACCAAGTGCAACGAGAAAAGTCATCAATAAATGTGACAAAATAACGAAAACCAGAATGAGAAGTAACCCGACTAGGTCCCCATACATCAGAATGAATAACAGAAAAGGGAGACGCAGCCCGTGTATTGACACGACTTGTAAAGGAACTACAAACATGTTTACCTAAATGACAAGTTTGACACTCTAAGGTAGTAAGGCGAGATAAACTCGGGACCATAGCTTGTAACTTCGAGAGGCTGGGATGTCCCAGGCGACAATGGACCACGTCCGGAGACTCAACAGCAGCAATAGAAGACATAGTAGTAGTGGGTAAGGCAAGCCGATACAGTCCTTGAGACTCACATCCTGTACCAATCGTCTGTCCCGTCCCTCGATCCTACACAATGACGGAGTCAGCAAAAAAGGTAACAGAACAATTGAGAGAACGAGTAAGTTGGCTAATAGAAATCAAATTGAAAGGACAATTGGACATGTAAAGAACAGATTTCAAAGGTAATGTAGGAAGAGGAGTAGCTTGACATATTCCCTTAGCACCAATTTTAGAACCATCAGCCAAAGTGATAGAAGGAAGAAATGTAGGGTGTTAAAGTTTAAAGAGGACAGAAGAAGTACCAGAAATGTGATCAGAAGCACCTGAGTCAAGGACCCATGGTCCAAGAGAAGACGAATGAGAGATACAAGCAACAGAATTACCAGAGTGGGCCACTGAAACAACGGGAGTAGATGCCTGCTTTGAAGCTTGGTACTTGAGAAACTCATCATAATCATTGCCAGAGACAAATATCCCTTGTGGTTGTGCGGCGGAGTGAACGTCAGATGGCTCATTAGTTTGGACAACATTAGCTACCTTGGTAGGACGACCATGGAGAGCATAACATTTATCCTGAGTATGACCAATCATATGGCAATGGGTACAACTAAGGCGAGTACGATTACCACGACCATTACCACGACCCCCACGGCCGCCGCGAGTGGGCACTTGAAAGGACACTTGAGAAGAAGATTGGGATGCCAATGCAGTTTGGTCGAAAGTATGGGTCTCAAGAGAGGGGCCGGATTGCAAGAGTCGTGCAAATATGTCTTGAAGAGAAGGAACGGGTGAGGTGCCCAATATTTGTTGCCGAAGAGATTCAAGTTCAGCTGGCAACCCAAGTAACGTAAGTACCAAAAATAGCTTTCCCTGTTGAGCATGATGGTCATCAGCATTAGACACATAGGGAAGGAGAGTCGAGAACTCTTCCTTGACAACTTCCACAGCCCCAACATAAGATTCCATATCAGTTCCTTGAAGCTGTAAACTACACAGCTTCTTAGCAACATGGTAAAGTCTTGCAATGTCATTAGTGTATAAAGCTTTAGCACGATCCCACACCTTTTTACAAGTTTTGTAAGCCCGAAACATAGTCAGCTTTGGTGGATCAATGGTCTGCCACATAAGGTTACATAGTTGGGCATCAATCTTCTTCCAAGTGGTTTTGTCAACGGCGCGAACATCATCAACAGATTTAGTAAGGTGGTCTTCATAGCCTTGGTCCATGAACCAAAGTTCCACAGAATCAGCCCAAGAAAGGTAATTTTTGGCACCCATCAATTTTTCAGAGGTCATTGTAGCGGTTCCAGAAACGACAGATGTTAGAACAGCCGGTTTACTACCATTGGAGTTGGTGTCGGGGGTTACCTCAGAAGACATGATGGTAGACACTCAGAAACGGCCGGAAAACACCTGCAGAAGGGAAACGAGGGCCGGAAAAAGCCTGGGCAGCGGAGAAATTTTGGGAACAGGCCGAACTTGGCTTTCCGGTTCTGATTCTGGGGTTGCTTCGGAGTGGGTTTGATGTTTGACAAGGTTTTGGCCGAAAAAGCAGTTTCTGACGAAGAGACACAGCTGATAGTGTCAGCTGGTGAGGAAAGGGAACACGACTGAGAGATTGCAGCCGTAAAAGAAGAAAAACAAATAGAAATCAGAGCCGGGTCAAAACCCGCTCTGATACCAACTTGAAATATATGAATGGAGTGAGACAAAGATTGTGTTTTGGATGAATTCCTTGAGAGAATCATCTCTCAGCGTCAAAATATATATATACATAGGTACAGAAATAAAATCCCTTAATACTAGGAGAATATGATAGAATCAGATCCCTTAATACTAGGAGATCCAACAGAATTAGATATCTAAAGAGGGAAACTATATCAAAACAAATCTAATCTGATATTTAACAACATCTTATCATTTGCTCCACATTGCCACATGGGGTTGAACAAACATGTGGCTACTATCCTAAATATGTATGATGAACTTGCAGGAAGGGAAGCATTCATATTGATGATATATTGAGCCATAGGTGTGTGTCACTGTACAAGTCAAATAGTCAATAATGCTAATGTTTTCAGCAGAAACAAGAACATAGACATGAAAGAAAATCAATTTAAAGCTAATAACAAAAGCACAAAATCTCCAAAGGTATATGTTCCACAACAAAATGAAGCTTCATTTCTCCTTTACCATAAACTTGCTCTGTTTTCAATCTAAGATATCTACTTCTTTAGCAATAGAAAACAATAACAATAATAAAGCATTTTTTATCTAGCATGACATTCTCCATGGCTTGTAGAGAGCAAGAGGCAAAATCATAGTTCCAATCTCAATAAAATCCCAATTTATTGTATGTATCAATGGAACAATTTGCATTATTAGCATGGGAAATTTCAGTACAACAAGTACAATAAAAACTGATTCATGTAGTATTTCCGATCATGCACAAACACAATAATCAGATGGCAAAAAGAAAGATTAATACAAGTAGTAATTTCAAAATGTTTATTTTATCTCTATAACATAAAAGGATATTTTACATCTCACAATATTATATTATTATTATTCTTGTGTACAATATTTTTCCTTTCTAAAGCCACACAATCTATAATATTACTACTCAAATGAAACATAAATTGCATTTTCATTTGTCCTAATCAACTTCTTCAATCTTAGGACCAGCACCATTGTTGCCACCAGATGAGGCATTTCCATAAGATGCACCATCTGCACCACCTCCCATAGGCACATCACCAACCACCACCTTGGTACATCTTGGAAGTTATTGGATTACACAAACCTTCCAACTCCTTCAACTTATCTTCAAATTCATCCACCTCAGCCAATTTATTCCCTCCAACTCATTAATAAAGTGAGAGATCACATTTTACCAAATAATTGAAGAAAAGATTGAGAGAATTCATTCTCTATATATAAATTCTCTGAAATTTGGTTGTGATAAATTCATAAATTTTTTCAGAAAATAAAATATTAAACAAGTTTAAGAAAAATTTGGAAAGGACTAAATAAGTGAAATAGAAAGTATCAAGTAAGTTGTGAGAGAATTAAAACACTAGAATTATTCATAAAGATTTATAGCTTATGATATTATCATTCATATCCTACCATTGCAATTCTTGAAAGACTTATTTAACATATTTTTTCAAGTTCATTTTAAAATTATTTATACGTATAACTTAATTTTTAATTTTCTAAAGGTTAAAAATTTTATTCAATTTAACGTGAAAAGGAATAAGATGTCCAAATGTGACAATAGTAACTCAGAAGAGAAAAGGGAATCCCAAGGCTCAAACAGTGTGCAACAAAACATAGTTAACAGGTCACTGATTCTGTTTTTATCTCATTTACTGTTACAAGATCATGCTATTTGACAATTAAAATGGATAAAATTTATTTTAATTTGAATTATTCAATTTAATTTAATTTTTTAATATAATTTATAATTTACATACAGTAATTTATTAGTCAATAATAAATCTTTAAATAAAGTTTAAATTTGCTACGAATTAATTGTTAGTTTATGAAATACTGTGAAAAATAAAAAAATTAATAATTTGCATAATTACATCATATCAATTTGAATTTATTTTCAGTTGAATCTAATTCAAATTATCATGATTTGATTGGATTATTTTATATCCTTTCAAATTTTATAATTTTTTATTATTAACTTTTCTAGAATTGAATTACATCCGATCCAAATTTTAACTTTCAAAAATTCTCTAAATCATTGATTGATTTTTCAAATCTAAATAAATCGAGTCAAAATAAAAGATAATAATTTAAATTAAATCAAATTAAAAAATAAACTCAAATCATATGATACCTTTTATAATAAAATAATCTTAATCAAATCTATATAATCAAAAAATAAAAGAAACAAACACCCTTGGTTCTCCTTTAAATCCTAAACCCTAGAGTTGAGTCTAACCCTCTCCGGAGACGAGCTTGAAAAAGCAAAACCATCAACCATGAAGATGGATAGGATCAGTTTGTTACCGAACTCTATCCTTTGCGACATTCTCTCTTACCTCCCAACAAAAGAAGCTGTATCCACCAGCATCCTCTCTCGCAGGTGGCGCCATGTTTGGAAGGAACTCCAAGTCCTTGACATAGATGATACAACCTCTCGGCCCGGTCTGGGATGGGAAGCTCGATTTGCTTCATACGTGAATGCTATTCTAGCTCGGCGCAATGCAGATTACCCTATCCAAAAGTTTCGCCTCACTTGTTATGAATATTTAGAAAGTACTCTAACCATCTTAACATGGCTTGATGCCGTTAATGGGCCCTATCTCCAAGAACTGTATCTCTGCCTTGATCTAGTGTTTGAAATCGACTTGCCTGAAGCCATACTCACTTCTCCATCACTCAAGTCCCTTGTTTTGAAACATGGTGATTATTTCGATTGTTATCTAAAGTTTTCAAATGTTTATCTGCCATCTCTCAAGAACTTAGAGTTAGATGGCTGTGTGGACCCCAGCAAACTTTTATCTGGCTCCCCTGTTCTTGAAAATCTTATGCTCAGTGTACCGGACTATGGTAGTTATGTTTATATACCTACAATCCAGATGCCTCGCACATTGAAAAGGTTAATCTTTGAAGATAACAGTACCAAGGATAATGACATTAGCCATCGTGTGATAGATACGCCATCTCTTGAATACCTCTATATGAAAATAATCGCCAAATCTAAGTTACAGGTTTCGTTTAGCGATTTTCCTAACATGGTAGAGGCACATCTTCATATTCATCATGGTCGTGTTGAGCATGTCCTTTGGGTGCCCAAGCTTCTCGTGGCACTCCGCGAAACAAAATTGTTGGCATTGAAACATTGCGCAACAGAGGTAACATGCTTATGATACGATTTATTCGGGTGAATTTTTTAGAAAAAATCTTATTTTTATGTAAGTCTTTTTAAAAAGTATTTTAAAAAGTGAAGTAATTTTATTTTTTGATATCTTAGGTAGTTTTTGAAAAATGAGATATATTTTGAATTCATCCCTAAAAAAAATAATCATATTTGTCATTTAATGACTCTATTAATTGATAACATATATATTTAATTGGACATTGATTGAATATATATATTCATCAAAATTTATTTAGTATTTTTTTTCCAATTAAATAAATTGATAGATTTTCATAAACATATTTAGTTAATGTCCAATTGGACATATTTGTTGTCATGTGTTTCATCAATAGTTGATAAAAATTATTAATATTATGATTGAGGAATAAATACAGTTTAATTTATAATCTTTGAAGTACTAATTTGATTTATAAAATCTTTCAAGGACGAATTTAAAAAATGCTTCATATCTTAAAGACTAATTTAATTATTAATAATTTTTTTATTTTATAATTATATTTATACAATAATATATAATATTTTTTTAACAACTTAATAGCACTCAAACTCATAATTCATGATTTCTAAAGCTAATTTGAATTAATAACTGTAAGTATGAATTGTGAAATATAATTAATGTGTACTTATCTACTATACAGTGCTTATTTAATGGTGTAACTTTCGAGTTTCCGGAGTTTCCCCGTTTGCTCAATCTAGAGCTTGATGTTGCATGTTTCAACACAGACTTCCTGCTAAACTTCCTTCATAATTGTCATGTACTTGAAGATCTCGTGGTTCATGTTTTGAAGGTATGAATACATTTCAGTTTAAAACTAATGTCTCTATTTCTCTTTTTGTTCGTTTCCCTGAGTTTATTGAGACGTGTTATTATTATTTTTTTGGGGTCAGAGTGTTGTGCATTGTGAACTATATTTTCATCGGAGTCAGTTTTATGTGCCAGCACCACCAACAATGGTTTCGAATTGTGTGACATCACATCTCAAGAGTTTTGAGTTTAGAGAATATCAGAACTCCGCAGATGAGCGTGAATTTATTGAATATCTTTTACAAAGAGGACTTGTTTTGAAGAGAGTCACAATTCATCTTTATTATTATTTAGACCAAGAGACAAAGTACGATATTGTCAAAGAATTATCTGCTATACCAAGGGGCTCTACAACATGTCAGCTAAATTTTATTGACCAAAAACCTGTTGAACATGGTATGAACTCTCATTCCCTCTATTTTCTCTATTGTTCATTGATTAAAGGTGTTGACAAAAAAATGATCATATTAGAGCCTTAAAAGTTTTAAAATTATTCAAGTTGCGTAACTGTTGAGTCAATTTTAGACCAGTTTTCCACCTGAATTATTAAAAGATGAGAAAGTATAGGGAGCCAATGGAGGTTTAGAGAGTATTAGAGATATAACTATTAGTGTTACATTTTCTCATCAATTGAAGCTTTTGGGATGAGTGGTATCATGACATGGTATTAGAGTTTTAGATCCAAAAAGTCAAGAGTTCGATGAGTGATTTTATAACCTGAGATGTTTATTATCCTAGTATTCATGTTCATTTTGTAACTCAATAACCCATTGTACACTTAGACCATTGGCTCCCTAGCATAACTCTTAAAAGATTTATTGATGCTTATGAAAAATTATGCACTTGAACATAGTTTCGGTGGTTTGAATTTGCAAACTTTGATATTGGCAAGTATTTTCATTTATCGAATTCATCCTTAAAAACACTGTTTTTTGTGGTCTCTTATCCTTGGAAATTTATATAAATTGTTTAATGCTTTGAGTTGCATATATCGATTTGTGATGCAGATTGATGGAAGTTAAAAACTCTACGATATGGTCAACTGCAAAACCATTTTGGATGCATGACTTGGATATGAATCATGTTTTTATTTTTTACTTTTCTATGAGTCTTGTTTTTTGCTTAATTTATTGAGAAATTCATAATTGTTTTTATCTTTTCATTTGTTCTTATACTATGTTTTTGAGAATTGAAGATCATTTATTTTCTCCAACGAAATACTTTTTAGATGCACTTATTTTGCAAGAAGATGTAGAGCTAATTTTTCAATTTTTTTTTTAAATTTAGTTTGTTGCTTTGGTATTGGTTTACTTGTTGGTCATATTAATTAAAAGAAACTTTTTATTTTCTACTATAACTGGTTTTTAGAAGCACAATTAAAACAATTAAAACAATAACAAAAGTTTTTTTTTCAACTAATCACCTAAATTCAAAGGACAGCTAATCAAATCAATTGGTTTATTGTTATCTATTTTATACATACATTTATTATTTTAATGATTAATAAATTAATTAAATCAATTAATTAATATACATAATTAGTATAATTAATTTTGTTCAATAAATCAAAAGAAAAAAAATAAAAAATACTATCAGAATATTATAATAAATAAATTAAAAAATACTATCAAAATAAATTGATATTAATTATAATAAATTATGAGATATTTAAATATTTAATCAAATTAATTAGTTGATATAATTAATTTATCATAATAAATTATATTTAATGAGTTAAAAAAATAAATTAAAAAATATTTTTAAGTCTCAAAAATATGTCACATTAGTTTACAGGAAATTTGATTTTTATATAATAAAATAAAAAAATAGATGGTTGAAAATTTGATTTTAATATAATACAATAATAGATAGGTATATTTTAAAACTCCTAAGTCCTAATCACAAAACCAAACAAAAATGTCAACAAAAACATCAATTGATAAATTGTAGGATTAGAAGTTAGAATCTTATTTGACCATATTTTTTTATAAAATTATTTTTGTAAAGATTTGATTTTCTTAAAAATTAAAAGCAAGGTTATTAACATTTTCATAAATGCCCATTATTATAAAGAATATTTGTTTTAGTGAAGAGCGAAGTTAAATGGCTAATTTCATTTAATAACGTTCGTGTATATGTTTTTTTTTTTACGTGATAATTATATTTGTTTATTTCTGAAATTTGCCAAAATTTTTTAAAATATTTATAAATTTTATTTTAAAATTTTTTAATTTGTATTAAATATATTTTTAATAATTAAATTTTAAAAAAATTTAGAATCAATTCGGCGTTAAAATTTGAGAGTAATAAAATTTTATATTTTGACTTATTTATATTTAAAGTTTTTTTCTGTAAAATTATTATTGAATTAATTTTAATTTTTTAAAAAAATATAGCTGTTAAATGTATATTTGGTGCAAATAAATTTTTTTTAAATAAAATTAAAATAAACCAAATTTAAGATATTTTAAAACTTTTGATAAAGAGACAAACAAAGATATTCTTTGGCTCGTTAATTTAAATATGAGAAATATTTTGGTGTATTGGGTGAAAATAGACTTACTGTGTGTATTACAAATAGATGGACGTGTCAGATGAAGGGGTAACACGCAGGGGGCGTGGTGCCTTCAACACGTAGGGGGCGTGGAGGCTAGGTGGCATGCTGTGGTTGAGCCACGTAAGCAGCACGCAAGGGGCGTGCTAAGTCAGCACGCAGGGGGCGTGCTGACGTGGCAGAATGTCGTTGGCCAGGATGTGCAGTACGTGGCAGCACGCAAGGGGCTTGCTGAGTCAGCACGCAGGGGGCGTGCTGACGTGGCAGGGGCGTGGTGAGTCAGCACGTAGGGGCGTGCTGACGTGGCGACGACTGATTGGTCAGGAGGTGCAGCACGTGGGGGCCGTGTTAAGTGCACTGCTCTATATAAGGAAGAGCTCGAGAGTGTTTTCCTTAGTGAGTGAGATTTGAGTGTGTTGTGAGGATTCTTTGAGGCTGTTGTTGGTGTAATGGAGGGAACTGCAAATTTGGTGGTGTATCGCAATGGTGAGATAATACGTAATACTCATGAGGGAGTGAGGTTTGTGTCCCAGAATCCATTTTCGTTTGTGGTTCCATGTACAATGACATTAATGGAGCTGCAGAACGGCCTCTGTCAAAGCATGGAGAATGGTACGTTAATGAGAGTGAGCAGAATTCTGTACCGAAATCCGGTTGTGGTTTTTGGTGGTCTAATACAGTTTGATGCCATGCCGATCACTGATGAAGCGAGTATGCAGAAGATGTTTGAAATTCACCAGCAGACTCAGATGCGACACCCACAGATTGAGGTGTACGTTGATTTTGAAACTGTAGAGGCAATGGCGGTTCAGAATGATATAGATATACATGATGATAGAGCTGCAGTGTACCAAGGAATGAATAGTAACAGCGAATATGACTTCGAAGCCACTTATGAGGCCGGCGACGAAGATGAGGATGGTAATGTGGGAGTTGAGGCAGCAGCAGAGAATGTAGTGGTGGGTCCGTCGAGCAGTCAACCGATGGACGTTCCACCTTTTATGCGTGAGTTGGATCTCGAGGCCATGCATGCCCCCGAGTTTCTGGAATATACAAACATAGGTACGTGGTGACTAAATAATAATTTTTTGTTAGTTTATACGTTCGATTGAGTAATAAACAGTGTTGTCTTAACCGGACCGGACCGGACTGAACCGGCCGATTCGATCGAAAAACTGGTGAACCAAATATTAAACCGGTCCGGTCCGTTAATTAAACCGAATAAGGAAACGAACCAGTATGAATCGGTGAAACCGGAAATGAACCGATGAAAATCGGTCTAACCGAACCGTTGAAAATTAAAATAGTTGAATATTCTTAAAATGTTAGTAAAGATATGTATTTTAAATTTTAACTTGAATTTTTTTCACTATTTTTTAATTTTGTTGACATAGGCGTTGCCGATGGTGAGGACGGGGAGTTCCGGATTGGAATGGAATACAGTTCTAGAAAGTCGGTCGTCGCAGCAATTAGAAGTTTCACTATTGTTAAAGGAGTTGACTATGAGGTGTATGAGTCTGAGCCACAGACGTTATATGCAAAATGCAAGATGTACGGGCGCAGATGTGACTGGCTTATCCGAGCTAGCTTGATACGGAAAAAAGGTTGTTGGGAGATACGAAGATACAACGGTAGCAACGATGTCACACACCTCAAGATGGGGAAGCAAGTCGTCGGGGACGATCAACCCGTCATACGGCCGCCACTCAAACTGCCACAGTATTATTGGTATATTAGAACCCTAACAATAATGGTTCAAAAAACGGATTAGAAGAGCCATAACTACTTACCTCCTGCATGTAATCTATATCTTGCCTGAATGTCTCCACGATCTTCGATGACCACGCTGTGGTCCGTTCCGAATGACTCCACCTGAAACATTGTTAATTGAAAAAATTTAAATAACCTATCATATGTCATATGTGCATCATGAATATAACACATAACTAAAATAAGTCTTATTACCTCATGGCAACTGGTATCTCGGCCGGTGGAAGCGTTTGTCTCGGTACGGGAGCAAAACACGACATTTGCTCCCATGCCCAAACAAACAAGAGATTTAGAGGGCCATCCATCTCCTTTGTATCATATCGTGATGCACGGCATAGTGCTCTATAAAGATGTGCGAGACAAGCTGACCCCCAACTATAAGTATGGATCCGCTCGAAATCGCGAAGCAACGGTAGATATTTCGCATGGGCATATGCAGTCGACTTGTCTGTGAATAAGGTCGACCCTAACAAACAGAAGATATGACATCTGACGTATCTCCTGATATACTCGTCAGTGTCCAACAGCTCTGCGTCTCTAATACGTCGAACCCATCCAAACTTTATATAAGACTTCGCATTACCACTGACTGATGGCTCATGACCGAATATCGCTATGCCCTGACTTTGAACGAACTCGGCACTACTATCTGTCTATCCACTGACAGCCTCTCCATCAATGGGTAGTCCGAATATATGAGCGACATCCTCTAATGTCACTGTAACCTCACCGATCGGCAATACAAAGGTGTGAGTTTCAGGCCTCCACCTTTCAACCAGAGCAGCTAACATGGGGTGAAATCCTCTTATGACTCCAATTCTAGAGACATGGTAGAATCCCGTGGCACGTAAGTAGTTCTCCACTATCGAATTCCACGTCTGTGGCGGATCCAGTTTACGCACCAACAAATTCCGGTTAGGCTGCATCAACAAAGATATCTATTACATTATTTAAATAATAATCCTTATAAATATATTAATAAACATTCACATATTTATTTTAATATCTTATTTATTAAAATATTCAACATAGCATAGCTTATCTATTTATTTATTTATTTATTTATTAAAAATTTAAATTCCTTATTTATTATAATATTTATTTTTTAAATATATTTTATAAGCCTTACTTATTTAATTTATTATATTATATTATTTATTAACAACGCATATTTATGTTAAAAAATTCAAAATATTTACTATTTAAAATTTATGCTATATTTATTAGTATACAACCGTAAGTATATATGTATATTATATTGTTATTTATTTGTATATTATTTGTATATTATTATTATTATTATTATTATTATTATTATTATTATTATTATTATTTAAAATTAATATAAATGAGCGATTTTTTTTACTCATGCATAAAAAACTAATATTTTTCTATTTTTTGCAACATACATTTTTTGTTTAACAGAATATATTTATTTTACTATAGCATTTTTATATTTTATTGTAAAAAAATATATTTTATTATAAAATTTTTATTACATCATATAATATACATTTTATTATATTATAGTCTTTTTATAACATAAAATTAATCTCAAAATAACAAAAAAATAAATATATTATACTATGTTAAATAACAAAAAATAACAGAAAATTAAAACATAATAAAAATATAATGTACCAACTTACATAAATTGGATGATCCAAATAATTTATAATATGTTCTTCCAGAGCACAGTAATTACGAACCATCTTTTAAAATAAATACAAAAAAATATTTTCCTCCTATTTTCCAATCTTCCTCTTTTTTCCACTTCAGCAACCCATCTCCTACTCTCCAAAATATTACACACTACTACTATTGTCTATAAAATGACGGAGAGGCTCCTTATATAAAGCCTCTACCTTCTGCTTGCTGCTTTCTGGAGTGGAGGATTGTCTCCTGCATGAAAGCACACTCAATACGCCCCCTGGTGAAGACCGCCTTGGAAATTTGCGCTGCCACCTCCATCATGCCCCCCGTGGTGTCAAAATTTTGCATGGCTGCCACGTCACCACGCTCCCGGCGTTGTGCTTTCCCGATGACTCCACGCCCCCTGCGTGGTGTTTGGGCGATGACATGCGGCTTGGCTGCTTGTTCAGCACGCCCCCTGCGTGGTGCTTCGGTGATGACACGCGACTTGGCTGCTTGGACAGCACGCCCCTGCGTGGTGGCTGCTACCTCCACCCCCGGTAAATCATCCCACTTCCCAATAATCTCCCAAAATACCAACCACCTCTCCATATGAAAAATAATTTCTGATATTCTTGAAGTTAAAAATAAAATGAGAGCAATATTAGGGGGCCAGCAATATTTGTGATTGGTAGCCATCAACTAGCCATCAATGATGATTTGATGGTGTGAGATTGGTGTGAGATTTCATCCAATGACTCACCTTTCTCTGATGGTTATATGCTGGCCAAAATATAATAAAATTGCTAACCCTAAACTTTCCCATAAAATAAAATAAAATCTTTACTTCTTACCCGACTTCACTCGTCACTGACTCGGTTATCCAAATCAATAAATCATAGCAAATCGCAAGCCAGTTGCGCGGTTCCTTTCTCTAGTTTTCGCGCTCTTTTATTTATACCTCTCATTTTAAATTTTAAATTTTAAATACAGCTGCTACTGCTGCCGTCAAAACTCACCACCACGGCCCCGCCGCTCTCCACTCGCCGGCAGCTTCCTCTGTTTTAGACCACCCAGGTACCGTTGATACACCTCTTGTTTCTCGTAATTGATTTTGTTCATATTTGATTCATATGTAAGTTTATCTGATCATTGTTAGAATCTTAGTCCTTTAAGCGGAACCAACCAAGAGTTAAATTGATTCAAAAAATTGATTCTTTCATTTCTCCTAGATTGTAACCCTAACCCTAGCTCAAACTCTATCCCTCTCTCCAGATACAAAATTGACAGAAGGCAAAAGAATCAACATGGATAGGATCAGTTGCTTACCGAACTATATCCTTTGCGAAATTCTCTCATACCTCCCAACAAAACAAGCTGGATCCACCAGCCTCCTCTCTCGCAGATGGCGCCACGTTTGGAAGGATCTCCAAGTCATTGACATAGATGATAGACACTTTCGGGATGAAGATCCATTTGATTCTTACGTCAATGCTATTATTCTAACTCAGCGCAATGCAGATTACTCCATCGAAAAGTTCCGCCTAGCATGCGAAACGAATTCAACGGATCTCATCTTAACATGGCTTGATGCCGTCATTGGCCCCCATCTCCGGGAACTATATCTCAACCTTCATGTAAATGTAAGGTTTGGACTCAAGTTGCCTGAAGCCATATTCACTTGTCCATTACTCAAGTCCCTTGTTTTGAAACGTAAAATTTCTTTGAATTATGGTCCAGAGTTTCCAAATGTTTATCTTCCATCCCTCAAGAACCTAAAGCTAAAGTTGTTTATCCCCTATGTGCACCCCAACAAGCTTTTATCTGGCTGCCCTGTTCTTGAAAATCTTACGCTCATTCTCGCGAACGATACCCCAGATGCTCGTAATGTTTATGTACCTACAATCCAGATGCCTCGGACATTGAAAAGTTTAACCTTTGAAGATGACACTATCGTGCTTGATGAGATTTACCATCGTGTGATAGACACGCCTTCTCTTGAATACCTCAATATCAAAATAACCATCCCAAAGAACTCAGAGCTACTGGTTTCGTTTAGCAGTTTCCCTAACACGGTGGAGGCACATCTTGATATTGATCATGCACGTGTTGAGCATGGCGCTTGGGTGCCCGACCTTCTCCGGGCACTCCGCGAAACAAATTGTTGGCATTGAGATATTATACAACACGGGTAGCATGCTTATCATAATCCCATGATTCCTCAAGCTAAATGTTTGATGTAAATCGATAATTTGAATTTATAACTATAATTGTGAATTAGGAATTATATTTGATATCTAGTTATCTTTTATACAGTGCTTATTTAGTGCTCCAGCTTTCAAGTTTCCAGAATTTCACCGCTTGGTCAATCTAGAAGTTGATGTTCCATGTTTCAACACAAACTTCATGCTAAACTTCCTTCATAATTGTCATGTACTTGAAGGTCTTGTAGTTGGTATTTGGACGGTATGAGTACATTTCAATTTAAAACTTAAAACTAGTGTCTCTAATTCTTTTTGTTGTTTGCCTGCATATATTGATAAGTGTTGTTTCCTGTGATCAGGGATTTGATTCTTACACGATGGAGTATCATGGGCCAACACCACCAACCATGGTTCCCAATTGTGTGACATCATATCTCAAGAGTGTTGAGTTTAGAGTATATCAAGACACTGCAGATGAGCGTGAATTTATTGTATATCTTTTACAAAAAGGACTTGTTTTGAAGACAGTGACAATTTCTCTTGATCCTGATTTCGATCAAGAGACAAAGTACGAATTTGTCAGGGAATTATATGCTGAATTATATGCTATACCAAGGGGCTCTACAACATGTCAGCTAAATATTTGGCCATAATCCCATTTAACATGGTTTGAACTCCCACTATCTCTATTCTCTGTTATTCGTTGATCAAAGCTGTTGACAAAATATCATGTTAGATAGAGCCTTAAAAGTTTCAAAATTATTTAAGTAGTGTATTTTTTGAGTCAATTTTAGGCCAGTGTTCCACCTAAATTATTAAAATATTTGTTGATGCTTATGAATAAATTTGTTTGTGCCCTGTTCCTTGAGAAATAATGAACATAGTATCTGTGGTTTGGATTTGCTAACTTTGATATTGGAAAGTATTTTCATTTCTCGAATTCATCCTTAAAAGGTCTGTTTTTTTTAGTCTCTTATCCTTGGAAATTTATATATGCTCTTTAATGCTTTGAGTTGCATATATGGATTTGTGATGCAGGTTGATGGCAAGTTAAAAACTCTACACTCTGATCAACTGCAGAACGATTTTGGATGCATGAATCATGTTTTTATACTATGTTTTTGAGAATTGTTGAGATAATTTATTTTCTCCAACGAAATGCTTTTTTGATGCACTTGTTTTGAAAAATGATTTAGAGTTAATTTTTCATTTTTTTTATTTAGTTTTTTTGCTTGTTGGTCATATTAATTAAAAGAAACCTTTTATTTTCTACTCTACTCTAAATGGTGTTTAGAAGCACAACTAAACAATTCAAAGATTAACAAAAGTTTTCTTTTCCCAGAAAATATTTTGTAAATATTATAAATTAGATACTAAATTAGTTGTTATAAATTACATATGTTTATATATAATTTATTAAGTATGTTACATGTTCACAAAAAATTAGCTATGTTAAAAATGAGTTAATAAGCAATATATGTATTTACACATAAATGCAGAGTGGTTGATTTTTTATGTGAACATAATATTTTTGATATTGTATATATTTTGTATGTTTTGAAAATAGAAAAAATATTTGTTGGTAGCAATACATAAAGTTTAAGATTAAATTAAATATTTATATTAAGATTTTATTTCTTTAAATATTGGATTGGATTAAATTTATAGTTTTATAAATTAAAAAATAATAAATATACATAATAATTAATCTCAAATATCAAATCTTAAATAATCAATAATATTATAACAAATTTTAATAGTATTTTGAAGAGAAATGTTACAGAGCTATTAAAATTTATCATTTTTAATCATCAACTTAATTTTTAGTTTAGTAATCTAATTTACTTAATTTGTCAAAAATAAAATTTAATCAAGTCTAAATTATGTTGGGATAAACATGAAATGAATGCCCATTTATCAATTGGGCGGCTAATAATCTTTCCCATGCAAAGAGATTTATTTTCAAGGAAGAAATTTGAAGACCAACCTTTAATGAAGGTTGATTTTGTACTACTATAAATAAGGCTTCATAGCCTTTACGTATAACACACAATAATACAAAATAAAGATCAATTCTCTCTTTATGTTGCAATCAAATACTCTTCTCTTTATATTTATACTACAATTCCTTCTCTTCTTTTATTTTATTAGTATTTTAAATTCTATTTTCTATTACTCTTTACATATAATATTAATAGCAATATTAACCATCTTTATTATATTGAGATAGTATCAAATGCAAATCTCTCTCTCTTTATTTTTAATACTTTTTCTTATCTTTGTATATATATACACAATACAACATATAATATTATTATATATATATAAAAATAATTGAGCTAATTATATTAATAATAGAGTCTTCTATTTTATATATCTTTTATTTTACAACACGTTATCAGCACGAGACTCTGATCAAATTTTTAGGAAGACTCAGGTAACAATTTTTCATTATGTCGAAGCTCTCTCATCTTGAATTCAATGCTCTTGATATATCTGGAAACAATTATTTATCATGGATATTAGATGCTGAAATCCATCTTGATTCAATGGATCTTGGAGATACCATTAAGGCTGAAAATAATGCATCCCAGAAGGATAAAGCTAAAGCCATGATTTTTCCGTCGTCATCTTGACGAAGGATTGAAAAATGAATATCTTACATTAAAAGATCCTGCAGATCTTTGGAAAGACCTTGAAGAAGGTACAATCATCACGGAAAACGGTGATCCTCAAGCCCGTATGAATGGACGCATTTGCGTTTACAAGATTTTAAATCTATAAATGAATATAATCTGCAATGTTTTGAATCACCTCACGAATGAAATTGTGTGGGGAAAAAATAACTGATCATGATATGTTGGAGAAAACTTTCTCAACCTTCCATGCCTCGAATGCTCCTCAGCAGTATCGAGAGAAAGGGTTTAAAAATATTCTGAGTTAATTTCTTGCCTTTTGTTGTCGAACGCAACAATGAGTTGTATTGAAAAATCATGAAGCGCGCCCCTGGCGCCGCCCCATTTCCTGAAGTAAATGCGGCAAATCATTACCCAGAAGAGGTAATGGCAAGCTTTTAATAACAAGAAAAATTATGGAAGGAAAAAGAATATGTTCAAAAGAGAGGATCTCACCAGAAGTGGGACAAAGAAAGGAATATCGGGCATAAATCAACCGAGGAGAAGTGTTTCCGCTGTGGTGGGAAGGGCCATTGGTCACGTACCTGTCGTACCCCAAGGCACCTAGTCGATCTTTACCAGGCATCTTTGAAAAAGAACGACAAAGGAAAGGAAACAAATTTTGTTTCAAATGATGCTGAGAACTCCACCACTCTTATGATGTATCTGATTTCTTTGAGGACCCTGAGGAAATATTGGTCTTTGATCATGATGGAATAGTTTAATATGTGGGATTGTGAAGTATATATGTAAATAAAAATGTAAAGAACTTATTGTTAAGTTTTATTTTCTATGTATTTAAGTTTCAATGTGATGTACTAAATAATGAAATATTAATATGAATTTTGAAATTATTAAATGTGTCAAATTTTAAAATAAATTTCAGTATATGACATTATCTATGTACATTGTTTCTTAGAAAATAATTCTGATCAAGTATTCAATTTACTGTGCATATTACTCATTTTATTATTTGTTTTTGAAGAATGGCAAGGATATTAATGAAAGATGTATGCCTTGCGGATAGTGCAAGTTCGCACACTATTCTCAAAGTGATATATATTTTACCCATCTTGTGCCAAAAGAGGAATATGTTATACTATTATTGGCTCAGGCATGTGATAGAAGGCCCGGAAGAGCTGTAATTTTGTTTCCTGGAGGAACAAAATTATAATAAATAATGCACTATTATCTACCAAGTCTCTGAGGAACTTGTTGAGTTTCAAAGATATTCGCCGAAATGGATATCATGTTGAGACGATGAATGAGAAAAATCATGAGTATTTATGTATCACAACTCATGATTCAATAAGAAAGTTATATTAGAAAAATTACCCTCTCTTTCATCTGGGTTGTATTATACCAAGATTAGTGCAATTGAATCACATGCCACTGTAAACCAGAAGTTTACTAGCCCAAATGAATTCATAACTTGGCACGACCGTTTGGGTCATCCGGGAACAACCATGATGAGGAGAATTATTGAAAACTCTCATGGACATTCACTAAAGAACCAGAAGATTCTTAAAACTAGTGAATTTTGTTGTGCTGCATGTTCTCAGGGAAAGCTAATTTTAAAGCCATCACCAGTAAAGATTGGATTTGAGTCCCCTGAATTCCTAGAAAGGATTCAAGGTGATATATGTGGACCTATTCATCCACCATGTGGATCTTTTAGATATTTTATGGTCCTCATAGACGCATCTTCGAGATGGTCACATGTGTGCTTATTATCTTCTCGCAACCTGGCGTTTGCGAGATTACTGGCTCAAATTATTCGATTAAAAGCATGCACAATTTCCAGAAAATCCAATTAAAGCAATTCGTCTTGATAATGCTGGTGAATTTACTTCCCAAGCTTTTGATGCTTATTGTATGGCTAATGGAATAAGTGTTGAACATCCAGTAGCTTATGTTCACACACAAAATGGGTTAGCAGAATCACTTATTAAGCGCCTCCAATTAATCGCTAGACCCTTGCTTATGAGAACAAATCTCCCAACCTCGGTTTGGGGGCATGCTATTTTACATGCCGCAGCACTTATTCGTTTGAGGCCAACAAGTTATCATCAATTCTCTCCTATGCAATTAGCTTTTGGCCAGCAGCCAAATGTTTCCCATTTAAGAATATTTGGGTGTGCAATATATGTTCCCATTGCACCACCTAATCGCACCAAAATGGGACCCCAAAGAAAATTGGGGATATATGTTGGATATGATTCTCCCTCTATAGTGAGGTATCTTGAGATACAAACTGGTGATGTGTTTAAAGCCCGGTTTGCGGATTGTCATTTTGATGAATCAAAATTTCCAACATTAGGGGGAGAGAATAAGCTTCCTGAAAAGGAACTTAATTGGAATGCATCATCGTTGATGCATTTAGATCCTCGATCAAGGCAATGTGAACTAGAAGTTCAAAAGATTATACATTTGTAAAGAATAGCAAATGAATTGCCTGATGCATTTTCCGATACAAAGAGGATAACCAAATCTTACATACCAGCGGAAAATGCCTCAATTCGAATTGACGTCCCAGTAGGACAAGTAGCCACTGAAGCAAATTCACGCCAGAAGCGTGGCAGGGCGGAAAATGCCCCAATTCGAATTGATGTCCCAGTAGGACAAATAGCCACGGAAGCAAATACACGCCAGAAGCGTGGCAGGCCTGTCGGTTCCAAAGATAAAAATCTTCGAAAGAGAAAAGAGGTAAATACGATTCCTGTTGAAAAAGACATAGTAAAGACACCAGCAGTTGTCCAAAATTCTGATATAACGCCAGAAGACGTTCAGGTACCTGAAAATTGTGAAAATGATGAGATCTCAATAAATTATGTCTTTACATGAGAGAAATGGGACCGAAATAAGACAATTGTCAATGAAATATTTGCATATAATGTGGCATTAGATATCATGCATGAAAGTAAGGATCTTGAGCCAAGATCAGTCGAAGAATATCGACAAAGAAATGATTGGCCAAAATGGGAAGCAGCCATGAAGGCTGAATTAGACTCACTTGCAAAACGTGAAGTCTTTGGACCTGTAGTCCGTACACCTGAAGATGTAAAACCTGTTGGATATAAGTGGGTATTTGTGAGAAAACGAAATGAGAAAAATGAAGTCGTGCGCTACAAAGCCCAACTTGTGGCACAAGGTTTTTCACAAAGGCCCGGTATAGATTATGAAGAAACGTATTCCCCTGTAGTGGATGCGATAACTTTGCGTTATTTGGTCAGCTTATCTGCATATCATAAACTGCATATGCATTTAATGGATGTGGTAACAGCCTATTTATACGGCTCATTAGATCGGGATATCTATATGAAAGTCCCTGAAGGATTAAAGATATCTAAACCATCCAATGAATATTCGCAAGGGTTATACTCAGTCAAATTGCAAAGATCTTTATATGGTCTAAAGCAATCTGGACGAATGTGGTATAATCGTCTTACTGAGTATCTGGCCAAAAACGGATTTAAGAATGATGATATCTGCCCATGTGTTTTCATAAAGAAATCTGCATCTGGATTCGTTATAATTGCTGTGTACGTTGATGATTTAAATATCATTGGGACTCCCGAAGAGATTCCAACAATTATAAAAACTCTAAAAGAAGAGTTTGAGATGAAAGATCTTGGAAAGACTAAATTTTGTCTCGACCTGCAGATCGAGCATATAAAAGACGGGATCTTTATTCATCAAACAACATACACAGAAAAGATCTTGAAGAGATTTTATATGGATAAGTCACATCTATTAAGTACCCCAATGATCGTAAGATCTTTGGATGTGAAAAAGGATCAATTCCGTCCTAAAGAAGAAAATGAAGATATCCTTGGTCCTGAAGTGCCATATCTTAGTGCCATTGGAGCACTAATGTATCTTGTTAATAATACGCGACCTGACATATCATTCGCGGTGAATTTACTAGCAAGATATAGTTCCTCTCCAACCAGAAGACATTGGAGTGGAATCAAACAAATCTTTCGATATCTTCATGGGACGGTTGATATGGGATTGTTTTATCCCTATGGATCCAAGTCACAACTAGTTGGCTATGCAGATGCTGGATACTTGTCTGATCCACATAAAGGGAGATCTCAAACAGGATATCTGTTTACATATGGTGGAACAGCTATATCATGGAGGTCCACGAAACAGACGATAGCAGCAACCTCTTCTAATCATGCTGAAATACTGGCGATTCATGAAGCTAGTCGCGAGTGTTTTTGGCTGAGAAGTCTAATTCAATATATTATGTCATCATGTGGACTAATTGATCATAAGATAGCTCCAACTGTCCTGTTTGAAGATAATACAGCATGCATTGCTCAACTTAAGGGTGGATACATCAAAGGTGATAGAACAAAGCATATTTCTTCCAAATTCTTCTTCACTCATGACCTTCAAAATCAAGGGACAATTGATGTCCAACAGATCCGTTCAAGTGACAATCTGGCAGATTTATTTACAAAGTCACTCCCAAAATCCTCCTTTGAAAGATTGGTACATGAGATTGGAATGCGCCAATTTCGAGACATTAAATGATGTCGGCAAGAGGGGGAGACTGTACTCTTTTTTCCTTGGTCAGGTTTTTTCCCATTGGGTTTTTCTTGACAAGGTTTTTGATGAGGCAGTCCCCATCTCTAAAGGATATTGTACTCTTTTTCCTTCACTAAGATTTTTCCCACTGGGTTTTCTTTAGTAAGGTTTTAACGAGGCATAATCCTTAATGGGCATTCAAGGGAGAGTGTTGGGATAAACATGAAATGAATGCCCATTTATCAATTGGGCGGCTAATAATCTTTCCCATGCAAAGAGATTTATTTTCAAGGAAGAAATTTGAAGACCAACCTTTAATGAAGGTTGATTTTGTACTACTATAAATAAGGCTTCAGAGCCTTTACGTATAACACACAATAATACAAAATAAAGATCAATTCTCTCTTTATGTTGCAATCAAATACTCTTCTCTTTATATTTATACTACAATTCCTTCTCTTCTTTTATTTTATTAGTATTTTAAATTCTATTTTCTATTACTCTTTACATATAATATTAATAGCAATATTAACCATCTTTATTATATTGAGATAGTATCAAATGCAAATCTCTCTCTCTTTATTTTTAATACTTTTTCTTATCTTTGTATATATATACACAATACAACATATAATATTATTATATATATATAAAAATAATTGAGCTAATTATATTAATAATAGAGTCTTCTATTTTATATATCCTTTATTTTACAACAAATTATACAATTTTACTTGATTTTTTATTTAAAATTAGATCATATAGACGAGTTAATTTAAATCGGCTTGAATATGAGGGATTGTATCCCTAATTATAATAAAAACAACTAAAACAGAATTAAATATCAACTTAATTTAAAAAATATTCCTGAGAAATGAGGCTCAAAGTCATTTTGTTCATTAAAAAATCCAGAACAAAGTCTAATTAAAGGCACTAAAATAGATAAAAAATTAGTGATTCATACATAATAGTATTTGAGAGAAATAATTATTAAAAAAATATAACCAATTTACTCGGTTCAAAGTTTAATTCAAAAGATAAGAAAGGATTACCAAGAAAAGAAAAAAAAAGACTATATTAAAGAAATTTTTTATTTTTGATATTGGATTATTGTGGTGTTTTTTTTTTTAATTATAGACTGCTGTAGTATTTTTTTGAAATATGGGAGGTAGAAATTTTTGTATTTGGATCTCTCGATTTGTATTTAAAAAACATCTGATTTGTGTATTTCTCACCATTTTAAAAAACACAAAAAATTATAATATTTAAATATATCACTCATCCCATTTTCATGAAAGAAAAAATTAGCTGAAAATTAGATTTGGTAATATATAAATTATTAAATTAAATAAAATTATTAAAGCAAGTTTTTAAGTTATTATAATTTAAGTTTATCAGTCATAAATTTTTAAAATGTTGAATGTATGTTATTGGTAATAATTTATATGATTAATTATTTAGTATTATTAATTATTAATTAAAAATATATCAATAATGTATTTTATGTGTGTATATTATTTTAATATCTAATAAATTAAAAAAATATAAATTAAAAATATACTATATCAGTTTTATTATCAAGTGCAAAAATTTTATTTTAATATAATATAATAGAATAATAGATAGATAGATTTTAAAACCCCTAATCACTAAAACTAAACAGAAACGATAACAAAATATTAATTGATAAATGATAGGATTAGAACATTATTTGACCATACTTTCAAATTTTTTTAAAGATTTGATTTTCTTAAAAATTAAAAGCAAGATTATTAACGTCTTCATAAATGTGCATAATTAATTAATTATAAAATAATTTTTAGTAGAGAAGGAAGATGATTGAAAATAATGATAACTAATTTTTGTAAAAATATGTATATTGTTCATGATATTTTTTTTTATTTAAAAAAATGTTCAAACAGGTTAGGTCAGGCTAAGTTTTGTTTTTAATAGGCCTGGTCTGTCATGTTTTTAATAGGCCTGGTCTGTCATGTAGTCAATTAACTTGAACTTGACATTGAATTTACTATAATTTTTTTTTAAAATACTAAGTTTGGTCTGTTATTTAGCTTAACCTAACCTGAAGTCTGTTAAAAGATATGATAATTTTTTTTTATAAAAATAAAAATATTATTTAAAAAAATTATTTTTTTAATAAATATATTTATATGTGCTCATACCCTGGCCCAATAATAAAGGCCCAGGTCCAAGCGAAAGGCCTAGTCCAGAGGATTGAGCCTTGCTAAGTACCGACCTTCATGCTAAGAAGTCGGTCTTGACTACGATTTGCTCTAAAGAAGTCGGGACGGAGAATAGTTGGCAGATTAACATCAATTCAAATAAATAACTGCCCCCAAAATCTCTCTAACCACTTCAGGGAGCCATATCTTAACCTCCCTAAGATAAAGGGACGGTTATCACCCTAAAAATATGGCACTACTCCAACGGTGGTTATTGGCTCACCCTATAAATACACTGACACTCTTCAGGTATCTCTAAGTTCCAATACTCTCTAAACTTGCTTAGACCCTTGCTGACTTAGGCATCAGAGTGTCTTTGCAGGTACCACCCCCCTATTCATTCACGTACACAAGTCGGAAGGAGGTTCCAACGTGCAAACCTGCTCGTAGACTACCATCCGCCAGCGATTGGGCCAGCCAAATACGGTCTAGTCTATTAATCTCCGGTTACCCACCGTAACATTGGCGCCGTTGCCGGGGACCCGAGAGATCAGCCACCAATGGCGGACAACAGATCCCACGAAGAAGGCCATGTAGAGACAGATTCTGAACAAGAGAATCTGGATACAGGCAATAACGATGCGGACTTCACCCTCCACCAGGAAATTAATAATCAACATAGGAAAGGTACCTCCGGAGTAAAAAACCCGAAGGTAAACTCCTCAGAAGGACGCGAATCAGAAAAAGAGGAACCATTTCATGTAACCGAACTCATGGGATTAGTCCACAGCCGCCTGGAACAGTTAGAACAAGAACGGGAGCGTCAAAAGGAAACTGAAAAGAACCTAAAAGAGGAGATGGAACGACGAAAAGAGTTAGAAAGGAAACTCTTAAAGTTAGAATCCTCCCTCAAAGGTCGCAACTCCCGTGACGAACAAGAAGAACCACCCTTAGGGGGGAGGATCCTTTCAGCGAGGACATAATGAGGGCAAAAGTTCCGAAGAACTTCAAAAGTCCTGACATGAACCTCTATGATGGAACCACAGATCCCAAGCATCACTTGAGCAACTTCAAAAGTCGGATGTACCTAGCTGATGCTTCCGACGCTACGCGATGCAAAGCCTTCCCGACCACTCTATCGAAAGCAGCGATGAAGTGGTTCGACAGCCTCCCCCCGAGGTCGGTTACCAGCTTCGAAGACCTCTCAAGGAATTTTTTGATGAGGTTCTCTATCCAGAAAGACAAAGTGAAACATGCACCGAGCCTCCTGGGAATAAAACAGGAGGTCGGAGAATCTTTACGAGCCTATATGGAAAGGTTCAATAAAGCATGTTTAGAGATTCAAGACCTGCCCACAGAGGCAGTCATAATGGGGTTAGTCAATGGACTCAGAGAAGGTCCCTTCTCACAATCCATATCTAAAAGACACCCCGTTTCTCTAAGTGATGTACAGGAAAGAGCCGAAAAGTATATCAACATGGAGGAAAATGCCAAGCTAAGAGACCTAAGCTGGCGACCCGGGCACCCTCCATCAATAAAAGAGAGGGAGAGGGAGCCCAAGAAGAAGGAAGAACTCGGTCTCGACAGACCAAGGAAGTACCACTCTTATACTCCTCTAAAAGTTTCAATAGTGGATGTATATAGAGAGATTTGTAACACTGAAAGACTGCCACCCCCAAGACCCATTAAAAATAAAAAAGGGGGGAGCCGCAATGATTACTGTGAGTACCATAAAATATATGGTCACTCCACAAACGACTGTTACGACCTTAAAAATGTGATAGAAAAGCTGGCTAGAGAAGGTCGGTTTGATAGATATCTCATAGAAAGGTCGGACGGTCATGGAAAGAGAAAGCGAGACGATATGGATAGAAGAGACCCACCACCGCAAACTCCAGAAAGACATATCCATATGATCTCAGCAGGGTTCGCGGGAGGGGGACTCACCAAATCCTCTCGCAAAAGACATCTCAAAAGAGTCTACCAGGTCGGAGAAGAGTCATCCGACCTCCCTACCATTTCATTCACAAAAGAAGATGGGCAAGGAATAATCCCTGGACACGATGATCCAGTAGTAATAACTATGATCCTGGCGAATGCCCATCTCCACAGAACCCTAGTAGACCAAGGAAGCTCAGCGGACATCC